>NC_140504.1:119472582-120891749 GCF_964339955.1 Pipistrellus hanaki | reverse complement strand
AGGACCACATTAAGGAAGCCACAGTGGCACCCTCCAGTCTGAACAAGATTCATCAAAGTTCTGCCTCAGCTAGCACAACAGAAACCAGAACTAACTCTTTGAAACCAAGGCTAGAGTTGGAGCCTAAAGACAGTGTTAACAGGAAAGGGTCAGCCATGGTCAGATGGTTCAGCTGGTTAGAGAGTTGGCCTGTACACTGAAAAGTGTCGGGATCCATTCCTGGTCAGGGCACATACCCAGGTTTCGGGTTCAATCTCCTGATCAGGGTGTGTATAGGAGGCAATCAATCAATGTTTCTTGGGTACACTGGTGTTTCTCCCCCCCCCCCCCAAAAAAAAACCCCCCAATGTCTCTCTTTCTCTCTCTCTCTATGCCTGCCCCTCCCTCCCTGTCTCCCTTCCTCCCTTCCATCCCTCCCTCCCTCCCTCCCTCCCTCTCTCCCTTTCTCCCTCTCTCCCTCCCTCCTTCCTTTTCCTTTTTCTTCTCCTTCTCCTTCCCTCCTCTGAAAATATCAATAAGAGCATATTCTCGGATGAGAATTAAAACAAAAAAGAGGAGTGGGCAGAGAAAATATGAACCTGAGACCATGCATGAAATACACAAGGTAGCACAGTAGAAAACTTGCAAATAGCTATAGGACACTCTAAAGTGGCCAATTTCTAATAGGCCAGGAATATTTGTGCCATAATTTGTGTATAAGAAGGAAGTATAATTTTATTTTGTAGTTACGGGAATATGACGTCAAGGACCTAAAGGCTATATTTTCACTGTTTTTTTTAAGGACAACCTCACTATCATATTTGTGTGCCTACCTTTCCCCCTTATGAGATAGTGAGCTCCTTTAACGCAGAAATTACATCCACTGTAAGATACAATTTCCCATGAATTGCTTTGCCCTTTGCCAAGTTTTACAAGTTTTTGCATTTCCCACAAAACATAATGAGTCTTCACATAGAAGTAAAAACAACAACAACAACAAAAAAAAAACCTATTTCAATGAATAAGTGAACTGATCTTTACCCTCTAGGTCAGCGGTCGACAAACTCATTAGTCAACAGAGCCAAATATCAACAGTACAACAATTGAAATTTCTTTTGAGAGCCAAATTTTTTAAACTTAAACTTCTTCTAATGCCATTTCTTCAAAACAGACTCGCCCAGTCCAGGGTATTTTGTGGAAGAGCTGCACTCAAGGGGCCAAAGAGCCGCATGTGGCTCACGAGCCACAGTTTGCCAACCATGGCTCTAAATGAGATGCAATTAGTGCTGAAAAAATATTCTACATAAAGAATACATGTTGCAGGAACAATAAGAATAATGTTACCAAAACTATAAGTGCATATAAAATTCTGTCCTTAAACAAAACAAAATCAACTTACTAGTGATCATTGCTCCAGTTACAGAAGCCAGAAATCCGATGCTGACTGCAATAACGGAGATCACTCTCCCCTGCCTATGCCTCTGCAGCATTACAAACATCAGCACTCCCGCAGCACCATGGACAAACAGAGAGGAGAAGAGAGCCCAGAGAAAGATCCAATACCACATCTCTGAAAGGAAAAGCAAAGTGTTAATAATTCTGTGGGAAAAAATGTTAGAAAATTCAATTTAACAAATTGTGAGCACCCCTGGTTTGGGGAAGGTTGAGATAATAGGTACAAAAATGTCTAGTACAGTATCTAACACACAGTAGTACTAAATAAATTTTAACAATTACCAACCTTGCTAATGCTTAATGGGAAAATAATTCCCTCCATGACTTCAGAAGGTTAAAGCTTTACACTAATTTCCTCTAAATATTTCTATTATGTAGACAGAGTGCATCAATTTATCTAAGACACCCCTCATATATTTTCAAATCTCTTGAAGTTAATTATATAATTTATTACTGTTTGATAAGTAAATTTCTATTTTCTACACTAAATAGCAGTGTTAAGACATTTAAAAATCTATTCCTCAATTCAAATCATTCCAGAAATTAGTCAATGAATTTATCTTTTATGATTTTAAGAATTTCATGTGATTCCCACCTTGGCTCTCAACTTTATGTACACTATTAAACAGTTTGAATTTTTTATTTATTAAGAATTCTTTGCCTTATGTCATTTTAATAGTCTTTACCAAAAACTTACAACTCTATTATTCTTCAATATATCCTCAATTACTGTTCACTGATATTGAGTTTATAAAGAGTTAATGAGCATCCCTTTCATTTGGTCTCTCTAGCCTTCATTCCCTTCTCTGACAACAGGCAGCCTCCCAGTTGATGCACACAGCTCCCATAGATATTGCTGGGCCCTCGCATTGGCTCTATTTCCTGACCATGTTTGTGGTCAGGCATATCAGAGCAAGCCATTGAGCCCAGCTACACCAGTCATTCCCGTCCCCTGGTAATCCTGTACTGGGACCATTTGAGCACGTAAGTCTTTGGGAGGTTAAACCCAAAGGGTTCATGTTTTGTATAGAGCCATTTCATCATCTATATATATATAATCCTAAGTGGCTATTCAACCAGTAGCTATGATGCGTACTCACCACCAGGGGGGCATATGCTCAACGCACAGGAATGGAAACATGATGAATCTCAGAGTGAAGGGGGAAAGGGAGAGGGTGGGAAGAGATTAACCAATCTGATAAGCATACTAGAGGCCCAGTGCACAGATTCGTGCACTAGTGGGGTCCCTCGACCTGGCCTGCGGGGATTGGACTGAACCCAGACCAGTGCACAGATTCTTGCACGGGTGGGATCCCTAGGCCTGGCCTGTGGGGATCGGGCCAAAATCAGCAGTCCAACATTCCCTGAGGGGTCCCAGATTGTGAGAGGGTACGGGCCAGGCCAAGGGACCCCACTAGTGTACAAATCCGTGCACCAGGCCTCTAGTCATGTGATAAAAGCCATCATACACAGTGAAAAAACAACATATCCATCAGAAACTAGAGACAACCAAGTTCCATTTTTAGTAATTTCTAACACCCTGCCATATTCCATCCTTATATTCAATCCATTTCCTTGCAATACTAGTAAAATCCTTCTTTTTTATTTAAATTAGTTCAGATAAGGTTTCTGTTACCTATAGTTAAAAGAGCTGACTCTAGAATGTTTAGATGTCACCTTGAGACTTATCCTTGGTATACAAATGTTCCATATGCAAAATATTCCATCTATTCTTTGTGCTAGTATTCACTCTATCGAATATAAGTCAGAAAATAAAAATGGATGAATTAAAGCTTATTTATTCCATACAATGGAATATTATTCAGCTTTAAAAAGGAAACAATCGTGTCATCTGCTCCAACATGGATGAATCTTGAGAATTTTTTCAAAATAAAATAAGCTAGTTACAAGAACAAGTACTATTTGATTCCACTTATATGAGTTATCTATAGTAGTCAAATTCACAGAAACAGAAAACAGAATGGTGGTTGCCAGGGGAATGGGAAAGAGGAAAAAGGGGAGTTGTTACTTAATGGGTGCAGACAAAAACTATGTGATCTAGTGCACAATAATATGAATGTGCTTACTACAGAACTGCACGAATAAGATGATAACTTTTATATTATAATCTAGAGGCCTGGCACATAAATTCATGCATGGGTGGGGTCCCTCAGCCTGGCTGTTGATTGGGACTGATTTGGCAGGGGCGGGAAGGGGGAAGGGCGGCCACTGGGTGAAGGACCATGGGAGGTTGATGGCCCGGGGGAGGGATTGTGGGAGGTTGCCGCCTGCAGAAAGTTGGCTGTGGGAGTGCAATAACCTCCAGGGGGCAGCTCCTGCATTGAGTGTCTGCTCCCTGGTGGTCAGTGTTCATCATAGCAAAGGGTCAACTGGTCATTCGGTTTCTTAGGCTTTTATATATATAAATTAGAGGCCTGGTGTACAAAATTCATGCAAGGAGGGAGGATCCCTCAGCCCAGCCTGCACCCTCTCCAATCCAGAACCCCTTAGGGGGATGTCCAACTGCCTGTTTAGGCCTGATTCCAACCGGCAGTTGGACATCCCTCTCACAATCTGGGATCGCTGGCTCCTAACCCTTGCCTGCCAGCCTGATGCCCCTAACTACTACCCTGCTGGCCTGATCGCCCCTAACAACCTTTGCCTGATGACATGAACACCCCTAACTGCCTCTGCCTGCCAACCTGATTGCCCCTAACCACCTCTGCCTGCCAGCCTGATTGGCCCTAACTGTCTCTGCCTACTGGCCTGATTGCTCCCTAACTGCTCCCCTGCCAGCCTGATCGCCCCTAACTGCCCTCCCCTGCTGGCCTGATCACCCCCTAACTGCCCTCCCCTGCCGGTCTGATTGCCCCCTAACTGCCCTCCCTTGCTGGTCTGACCACTCCCTAACTACTCCCCGACAGTTTAATCGCCCCCTAACTGCTCTCCCCTGCTGGCCTGATTGCTCATAACCACCTCTGCCTCAGCCCCACAGTGACTTTGCCTGAAAGGATGTCCAGAAGATGTCCGGTCTAATTAGCATATTACCCTTTTATTAGTATAGATTTTTTTTTCCCCCCACACAAATAAGTAAAAATTTTAAAACTTTTGGGTGGAAATTTAAAAGATAATTATTTTAAGTCAAGACTATAAATGAATAGGTATTTAAAAACCAAACAAAAATCTCTCTGGAGAAAGGAAGCAGATTATAAAGGGGTAACACTAGGGGTTTTTGTGGCAATAAAACTGTTTTGTATTTTGACTATGATGATGAGTATATATAAAAGTGATAAACTGTAGGCAACTAAATACATACATACACACACGAGTACAAGTATACAATACCAGTGAAGTCTGAAGGTTTGTGGATTGCATTAATATTATACTGTGCTTTTCAAGAGATTTCCATTAGGTAAAGAGCACAGGGGCTCACTCTGTTTTATTCCTTACAACTGCATCTAAGTCTATAATTATCTCAAAATAAAAAGATATATTTTTTAAAATAAAAAAAGGGAAGATAGATTCCAAATTCTAAAAAATTGATCCTTAGAATGGACTCAAATCATTCGAAATCATTTCACTGGAGACATCTGATATATTTTCCAGTGTACTTTAAAATACCATGCATGCTTCTCAATGGCATGAGATAGATACTGGTAATAAAGGAAAAATAGACAGATCTTTCCTTTTAAAGGGTTTTCTCTCTTCTAGTTTTCAGGGAAATAGTGCTTTCATGCTATCACACTCAAACCAATGGCTTCACCTTATAATAAATGAATTAAAGACAAAAATGCTTAACCTGCTCATAAGATAAAATTTATATTTAAAAAGATAATTTTTCCAAAGTGAACTCAATAAAGTAAAAATGTAAGGGAGTACTAATGCACTGTAGAGAGTGCACTAAGACAAGAAAGGGCTCTCAACAGAAAACATAATCCTAATAAGTCACAATGTGCTTGTATACTAAGACCACTTCTGATAGCTTATCAGATGTATTTCCCCTAAAGCACTTTTCTTTGTTGTCCTTCTAATACAAGTAGATTAAAATTTCTTGACTGCATTTAACAAACACCAAGAGTGCGGGATTATTTGACACTATAAAATATTGACATCAATGATAAATTTACCTAATAATTAGGAAAAGTAAATTTTAAAATTAATGTTTTAACAAACCCCAAGTTATAAAAGAATTATATAACTAAAAAGGAATCTTAAATGGTCCTCTAATGACCAGTCCAGGATTATCCCTTAAACTGACTGAGAACAAAGTACCTAAACTCAAATTTTCTTTTATGTTTCTCTTGCTTTAAAAAATATATATATATGGCCGAAACCGGTTTGGCTCAGCGGTAGAGCGTCGGTCTGTGGACTGAAAGGTCCCAGGTTCAATTCCGGTCAAGGGCATGTACATTGGTTGCGGGCACATCCCCGGTAGGGGGTGTGCAAGAGGCAGCTGGTCGATGGTTCTCTCTCATCGACGTTTCTAGCTCTCTATCCCTCTCCCTTCCTCTCTGTAAGAAAAATCAATAAAATACATATATATATATATATATATATATATATATATATATATATATATGATATATCATGGAGAAAAAAAAACTCCACTGAAAATATCTACAACTAACTTAGGTATTATGTTACTACTATTATTTTGAATTACCTGATAGATTAATACAACCCTGTCACTGAGCATGGCCTCTAAAGATCTTGATCTGTTCTGGGTAAACAAGCCTGTCTAAGTTTCTACTCACCACTGGCAAACCCAGAAAACCTACTGGGTTAGTCCAGATGAAGAGAAGTGAAGGATCCTAAGAGTAGAGCAAGAAGAGTTGTCCAAAAACCCCAGAGGAAGAACAGGTACTAAGAGGACAGGAGTAGAACATCACATTTTTTTTTTTTTTTTTTTTGCTTTAACTGTCTAGGTCCTACAGCTAACTTGAACACTAAGAATCCCAGTTTCTCCTTTCCATCCATAATTCATCTGATCCAACTTTCTAGCAATTAAGCAATAGTGAAGGAAGGAAGCCAGAGGGAGCCTTTGCTAGTGCTAGACAAATACAAAAATTTAAAGTACAATGCACAACACAGAAACTTAGAAGCATGCCATCCATACAATCACTTTAATTCCATGGAAGAAGTACCCCTTCTTCCTGGGCACATTTTAGGAAGCCCTTTAGTTGTTTCTCCCTATTGAAGGCTGTCCATAATCTTCATCTTACAGTAGTTTTGCCTGGATTTTTGCAGTGTTTGTTTACTTTTTAGTGAGACGGGGGGCAGGAGAGTTGTGATTTGTTCCAGCCTCCAAGCAATACTATAATAGTAATAGCCCTAACTTGAAATCTGCACCTCATCAGCCCTGGTTGCCGAGTCACTCAGAAATTATATTCTGTGCTTTTGATTTTTATCCGTGGGAAAATTATTTATGAAAAATGAACTTTCAATGTTTAGAATATATTAACTGAATAAAAATAAGTCAAAGAATGATATATAATGTTTGATCCTATTTGTTTAAAAAATTACACGTTTATATATGTACATAAAATGTATAGTAAACAAAATACTTGACAATGGCTATCTTTTAAAGCTAAGATACAAGATGAATGACATTTTATATATTCTTTATCATTTGCTTATTTTTTAAAATATATTTTATTGATTTTTTACAGAGAGGAAGAGAGAGGGATAGAGAGTTAGAAACATGATGAGAATCATCAATCAGCTGCCTCTTGCACACCCCCTACTGGGGATGTGCCTGCAACCAAGGTATATGCCCTTGACCGGAATCGAACTCAGGACCTTTTATTCCACAGGCTGACGCTCTCTCCACTGAGCCAAACCGGTTTCAGCATCATTTGCTTATTTTTAACAACCTGTTGGAAAGGTTGTTAATTTTATTTTTTTTTTAATTTTTACTGCAAACATACTGTCTTTTAAAAAACAGGTTTTGCCCTGGCCAGTTCCTAAGTGGTTAGTACCTAGGGGTCTCAGATTCAATTTCTGGTCAAGATCACAAACCTGGGTTGCAGGTTTGTTCCCTGGCCCTGGAACATGTGCAGGACGCAACCAATGCATGTGTCTCTCTCACATTGATATGTGTGTCTGTCTCTCTCTCTCTCTCTCTCTCTCTCTCTCTCTCTCTCTCTCCCATCCTCATCTCCCTCCCTCCCTTCCACTTTCTCTAAACAATCAATGGGGGAAAAAATCCTTAGTGAAGATTAACAAAAAAAAAACAACAAACAAAGAAAGCCAAAGGTTCTCACCCAGGCAGCTCATGATAACTACCATGGAGCAACTAATACACTCTGGAGGTAAGACCTAAACTACCATGTTTTTATCAAATAATCATGACATGCAATAGAGATAGAAATCACTACTCTAAGCTAAAGTTTCATAGAGGTATTTGTTTAAAAAAAAAAAAAAAAGCCAAAAGTCATAAAACAAGGAAACAAGTCATTAAACAACACTAAATATATTTTTAAGCCTCTGTAGAGATCTAACCCTTTAATATAATTAGCAAGTAGATACTAAAAATGTACTATGTATTCAACATATTCTAAGCCTCAAGCTGAAGATACCATGCCAGTAAGACTATATTTGGGGACCATTCATAATTTTTCACCTTCTTTTTTTTTTTTTTAGTTTTTATTTTATGTTATTATTTTTTTTAATATATTTTATTGATTTTTTTTTACCCCCTCCCTCCCTCCCATACATCCCCTCCCTCCCCAGAGTTTTGTGTCCATTGGTTGCACTGATATGCATGTATACAAGTCCTTCGGTTGATCTATTATCTCCCCCAGATCTTCCTCCCCTCCCCGCTGTATTCACCTTCTTTATAGAAATGGTGCACACTCTAAATTTAAATAATTTGTGTTCAAATTAGGCTATCTCAGTATCTCAAACTTTTTTCATTCTAGCAAATCTAAGGTTTGGAACTTGCTCTCTCTAGTTTCAAATAGGAGTAACTTCTAAATTTGGGGGTATATCCAACAGAGAAGGCTTATTAGGTTCTCAGGAAAATGATCCATTTATATCTGAAAAAGTCCCAGATATAAGATCAACCTCAGATATGGCTCATGACCCATAACTGTCTGATCCACTGCCTGTTTCTGTACAGCAAGCATGTCAAACTCGCGGCCCACAACAAATATTTTTGCAGCCCAGCCAACATAATAACATGTAAGAAATGTTTTAATACAAATTTTGTAACTTACTTTTTATAATATCCTGTTATACATAATCTATATATATAAAGCTAATATGCAAATGTCCCCTCAGGAGTTCGACCAGGAGTTCGATTGCTCACTATGACGTGCGCTGACTACCAGGGGAGGCGGCACAGAACATGGCAGGCGACCAGGGGCAGCAGGGCCCTAAGGAAGCGAGGGAAGGAGATGAGGAACCATGCGTTGGTGGGGTGAAGGTGGTAAGGGAAGGAGGAGGTGAGGAGGCAGGGAACTTGATCAGCCCTGATTGCAGGCCAGGCCTAGGGACCCTACCCATACACAAATTTAATGCACTGGTCCTCTAGTTATTAATAACAAACTACAATATAGTAATGAATGATTACTATAATCATGTTGCATTCATTTCCCTTAAGCGCCCAATGTGCACCATTTCTCTCCACTAATACTAACAGCGAATATTTTAGCAGTCAATTGCCACATCATTAGTCTTGTACTGACTTGTTTGGTGTGTGCAACAGAAAATATTTTGCTTTCAGAGAACAAGAAAAATACTAGATTTGCGTTACACTTATTAATTTGTGCAGTTATTCAGTGTCTGGTAAGTTAATGTTTGAAAAAAATATTAATTTTAATTAAAATGTTCTATTATTTCATGTTAACGATTACTCATTTGTTTTAGCTCTTTGTATTTAGCATGTTCTTATCAAAATAAACCTACCTTTCTATAAAAACTGAAGCTTTTGTTTTTTTGTGGCCCACATAAACGTAAATATTATTTATTTGGCTGTGTTAGCCTTTGAGTTTGTGAGCTAAAAATTGCTTTTACATTTTGAAATGGTTGAAAAAATTCAAAAACAATATTTCAAGGCACATGAAAATTACAAAAAATTCAAATTTCATTGTTCATAAAGTTTTATTTGAATGCAGATATGCCCATTCACATTGTCTATAGCTATGTTCATGCTACAATGTGCAGAGCTGAGTAGTTGGGATAGAGATCATATGGTCAGCAAAGCCAAAAATATTTACTGCAGTTACTATATGTTGAGGATGTTGAGTACTGGCCTTTACCGAAAAAGTTGCTGATTCCTGGTCTAATGATTTGACATATGTAGCTGGTTCCTGCGCTGTCCCATATCCCATTGAAAATTAGTCACAGTACTTTCATATATTATCAAGAACACATTTGGTATTTAATTAATGATACTTATGTTTATAATGATGCATATATTTTAAATACCTTAAGTTCTTCATAGCACATTATGCAGCTAGTACTATGGGATATAGAATCCTCAGCAAAAGGAAGGAATATCAAAGAAGATTGCAAGAGAACACATTGCTACACCTGAGTTTTCAAAAATAAACAGGATTAACCAAACTATAAACATACTGGAGATGCAATGAGGGTGAGGAATAGGGGTGTCGGATGGTTCTCAGACCCCGCTCCTGTATGTTGGAGTGACTTGGGAGAGCCTAAAAGAAATACCACCCTAGACATTCTGATTTAATTGGGCATCAGAAATCTTTGAAGTTCCCAGGTGACTCATGCACAGCCACGAATGAGAAAAAAAAATGCTCTAAGATATAATGATCAAGTCATAGAATTACATGCAACGAAGAATATGAAACTGCAAAAACTCTGGTCTTGAGGTTGCTCTCCCCCAATGGCTTAAGTCTTTTGTTTTGAATAATAGAAAGTGCCAGGAAGCAGGCAAGATTACCTGATACAAGGAATAGTGTGGCTACCATGGTTCTAAAAGGCAAAAAAATACAGTCCAATTCTCAAAATCCTAATACAGAGTTTACCAAAGACTAAAACTAGACCAGGTCAGCAAAGAAATCTTCCTGCCTCCACCATGAGCCAAACACTAAGTAACAAGCAACAGAAGTCTGCCACTGGGGGAAGGGAAGTGCGTGGACTGACAATCCTTCTGTGGTGTAGGCATGCAGAGATAGCTAAAATCTGACATACAGCACTAACACTGAGAATAACCCTGCAGCACAGGGACATGGCAACAGCAGCAATTTCTATAGACTCTGAAGCCTGTAGCACATTGAAGGTAACCATAACAACAACACAACTCAAACTCAGCTTACTCCTGAGGAGATTAAATCAACTCTTCACACTCTGGTCTAACAAGCAGCAGCCCATTTGCTGGCATAAATACTACATACTTCAGTCTGTACTCTATGCATATAAAGTCCTACATTTAATAAAAAATTATGAGACAGTCCTGGCCAGGTGGCTTAGTTGGTTGGAGCTTCATCCCATACACCAAAAGGGTGTGGGCTCAGTTCCCAATCAGGGCACATATCTAGGTTAAGGGTTCAATCCCCAGTCTGGGCATGTAATGGAGGCAACTGATGGATATTTCTCTCACTTCTCTTTCTCTCTCCCTTTCTTTCTAAAATCAATAAACATATTCTCAGGTAAGAATTTAAAAAATAGCCGAGACCGGTTTGGCTCAATGGATAGAGCGTCGGCTTGGGGACTGAAGGGACCCGGGTTCGATTCCGGTCAAGGGCATGTACCTTGGTTGCGGGCATATCCCCAGTAGGAGGTGTGCATGAGGCAGCTGATCGATGACTCTCTCTCATCGATGTTTCTAGCTTTCTATCTCTCTCCCTTCCTCTCTGTACAAAATCAATAAAATATATTTTAAAAAAAAAAGAATTTAAAAAATAAATTATGAGACCCACTCAAAAACAGTAAAAACAACCCACTGCTAAGAAATAAAGTGACCAACAAAGCCAGACCCAGAGATGATCAGATTTTGGAATAACCAGACAAGGACTTTAAAATAACTATAATTAACACATTAAAGGCTCTCATGAAAAAGGTGGACAGCTCACATAAACAGAGAAATTTCAGCAAAGAGATAGAAACTAGGAAAAAGTAAAATGAAAATCCTAGAAATTGTTTTAAAGTACAGAACAACAAAAATACCTCAGAGATAAAGAATTTCTTTAATACTGGTAGGCTCACCAGCAGACTGGACACAGCTAAGCAGAGAATCAGTGAACTTATAAGATAAACAGTAGAAATTATTCAAACTGAAATATAATAGAAGGACAAATAGAAACCATCCAAGAGCTATGGAATAATTTCAAATGGTTCAAATAGTTTCTCTTCAAATATTTTTCTTCTCCATTCTCTCTTTTCCTCCTAGGACTCCAGTTATATTAGACACAGAGGAACAAAGATAAAAATTAGAGCATACTTCTCATCAAAAACTATCAAACCAGAAGACAACAGAATAACATTTTTTAAAACTACTGAAAGAAAAAAAATCTGTAAAGCCAGGAATCTATATTCAAGAGAGATACCTTTCACAACTGAAGGTGAAATGAAGACTTTTTCCAGAAACAAAAATGCTGGGAGAATTAACTGCCTACAGACCTGAGCTATGAAACATATTAAAGGAAGTTCTTCAGACAGAAGTATAATACTACATGGAATCCTAACTCTACACAAAGAAATGCGTAACAGTGAAGATAAACATAAGACATATTTCTTATTTTTAATCACACTAACATTTTAACCAGTTTTAAAAATAAGTTACTGTTTTTGCACTTGAAACCTCATTTAACATAGAAGTTAGAGCTGTGTTGGATATTTAATTCTACTTAAAAATGAGCAAAAACACTAGATTTTAAATTTAATTGTGACACCTTCAAGAACTACTTTAAAATACTGCTTCTCTTAAAGCTTATGGCAATACTGTTTATTACCCACTTAAACTAAATTACCCTTTCACTAGATAATTATGTAACTTTAAACTGTAAATTACAGTACTCATCATTGAATAGTAAAATTCTTAGAAAAACAGGTGCTTAATTTAAAACAATCTGAATATCAATTGCTTTAAAGAAATCAGATTAAGCTATTAAAAATAGTTCAAAAAATTGCTCTATATTTAAGCCACAGCACTATCTTCCTAAGGATGTCATTCAGTTTGTTCTTTCTCATAAATGATGTTATCACTCAGTTATAAAATATAGGGTTTATAAATCAGAATCTGAATCTAATTATAAAATTATAACAGAGATTATGCAATAGTTCTATTGTTATTACTTGTCTGCCCTCAAGCATCTTAAATTACATTTGTTTGATTTAGTCACTGTCCTTAACTCAGCAAATGATCTCAAGATACATTACAAAAAGGTATTGACAAAGAATACTGAAAAATGAACTTTTTACATTAATAAGCAGAACTTATAATGAAATACCCAACAAATTATTAACATGAATGGCAGATCAGAAAATAAAAGCACCACCGGAAAAACTAAGTAAGCAATGCACAAGCATGTCAAGACAGTCATGCCTCAGGTATTATTGATAGAATCCTGAGGGAGAGGTTTATACCGCATGGGGATTAAAAAAACAGAACTTGAAGGGATCTTCAGAACTTAAAGGGATCTTCAGATACTGAATCCAGTTTCCTAAACCAAATTTTAAGGCCTAATTATAAGAGCTATTAAATGGTATTTAGACACCAAAGATTTTCTAGATCATAAATCAAAACCTAATGAATTAGCATATTAAAATATCTGAAGAAGTCCCCATTAAAAAAAAGTTTCTTAGTTTTACAGAGTAAAGAAACAAGTTTCAATGCAAATATAAACATTTTTCTTAACTCATAGTACAATTCTAAACTTTTCTCAACTCATCAAAATTTCTAAATCAGCTTTCAATATGAAATGAGAAAACCTAGGCCTCGGAAATAGGTGGGTTATCTTAAGTGTAAAGGCTAATTAGTAGCATTCAAGGATAAAACTCAGTTCTTATAAACTCAAAGACCTAGTGCTTATTTAGACTCTTTATTTGCATACAAAAATAAACTGTCTAGAATTTTAAAAATACAATTATTTCATAAGCATTATTCTCTATAGCTTTATTTATTCATATAAAGAAAACATTTTTAAAAGATTTATGATCATAATGCTAAAAGTCACTTAAAAAAACTGGTTATAGCATCCTCTTGAAAATACATGGATCATTAATATTGATATTTTAACTTGACTAAATACTCCATATTAAAATGCATTATATATCTTACATACAATTTGATCACTAAAAAACTTAGTTTTTAAAAATCAGGTGTTCTCAATCCTTGAACCTTCAATAACAAAATTACCTGAAGAGCTAGTTTAAAAGGTGGTTTCCTAGCCTCTGTTCTCAAAGTCCCTAATTCCATAGACAGGCCCTGGATCTGTACCCTTAGCCAGCCCCAGATGATTCCAATATTAGCAAGATTTAGAAATCCTGCGGGATTAAAGTAATTCATGGGAAGGAATGGAAGAAGGAGAATTTGATAATGAAAATCCAGTTTCACATTATGAATGAAAACATCTTAGTTGGACAGATATTCAAGTAATACTTTTAAACTTAATCAAGTCCTGATAGTTTTCCTATAGGCAGTTTATATTTCCTTTCTCTCCATCACCCCATAAACAGGTTCTTTCTCCACTTTCTACCTCTTCTGTTGCCTTCAAAATCCCACTACCTGGTTCTCCCTGAACTCAACAAGCCACAAAAGAATTACTTAGCCCAATGGTCGGCAAACTCATTAGTCAACAGAGCAGCAAACTGCGGCTCGAGAGTTTACCTGATGGTTAGTCGGTGTCATTAGCTCATGAGCTTCTTAGGGACAATGATTGATATTTTCATCTTTATCGGTATTTACCAGAGACTGACACATGACTCATGATCAAGAAATAACCAATAAATTAAACCTTAAAAATGCTAGACACTGCATTTTCTTCAATGTATCAAGATGGGTTTTGCTTCTTCTAGGCACCTGTTCCTCTTACAGATATTTTATCCCCTCACCCACTACATTGTCTTCCCGTTCAGGGCCTCATTCCCCATACCTACCTCCAGGACTGAGCAGCCAGGCTCTGGGAGACCCCCAATGACCCTGATCTGGTACAGTCCCCTGCACAATATACCAGAGCTGTGTGACCAGAGTACAGCAGAAGTGATGAGATACCACTTCCAAGATTAGATTGTAAGAGACCCTAGGACTTCTGTTTTTGGTTTCTCTCCCTCTGGCCACTCAGTATGGCGAAAGCCATGTTACAAGCAGCACCTGGATCCCTCCTACCAGCAGTCACATGAAAGTGCCTGGAAATGAACAACCCTCCAGCAGTCAGGTCTGTAGACTGCAGTCCAGGCTGACAGCTTGACTGTTACCTCTGTAAAACGATGAGCTGCCACCAGCAAAACCATTCCCAGATTCCCGAGTATCAGGAACTGTATGAGAAAATAACGTGTTTGGTTTTAAACTGCTAAATTCCGGGGTAATTTATTACTCAGCAATAAATAACGAATACCAAGATCTATAAATTCATACTCACTACAACATAAGCTTCTTAAAAAGTCATGACATGTTATAGTATCTCTGACAACATCATGTCCACTACAGTTAATCCAATGTTTGCTTACTTGGATTGATTGATAATTTTTCAAGTCCTAGATTATGTATTTTGTAAGCAGGAGCAAGATATTGCCTATAACAGTTTCTCTTGTTTTAAAAGTGGAATCAATAATGGTCCCTGACCTCACCTGGTTATTATGAGGATCCAATAATATGATATTCATAACTGCCTCAGAATTATGACCACCACACTAAAAAGTGTTAAGTGTTGTTAACTACTAAAAGTAAAATGTCTTAAAAGGAAATGTATCACTCTCTTTCCTTAGTATTGAAACCCTAAAAATTAATTTTTTTAATGTAAGAATTATTACAAACCATGTCAGATTCATGAAATAAACTTAGAAAACTGATTTACCTTCAAATATTAAGATAGAATATCAAATAAAAGAAGATACTGGATATGTTAATATGATAATACTAATTAATCTAGCAACTTATATTCCTTAAAACGGTTTCATTTGTCCTAGTCATACTGCAATAAGTTCATAACATGCTCCTAGACTATATTACAAGATTATATTATAAGAACACAAGTAACTGAATCCAGGTAAAAGGTGTTTTTTTTGGTTATGTTTTTAATATATTTTATTGATTTTGTACAGAGAGGGAGGGAGTTAGAAAGTTAGAAACATCGATGAGAAAGAGTCATCGATCAGCTGCCTCTTGCACACCCCCTACTAGGGATATGCCCGCAACTCAGGTACATGCCCTTGATCGGAATCGAACCCAGGACCTTTCAGTCCCCAAGCCGACGCTCTATCCATTGAGCCAAACCGGTTTCGGCGTTGTTGTTTTTTTGTATGAAATTTGGTGGAAAATCTTTTTCTATTTCAAAGTTTCATTTACTTAGCTAGTCATTGGAATTTAACAGCCTAATGAGAACTCTCTCAAATGTGTTGCTACTGCCACTGTTCACTATATGATTTTTGTTAAAATACTTAGTCATTAAAAATACATAATCAGCACAGCCAGCATGGCTCAGTTGTTCAGCACTGACTTATGAACCAGGAGGTCACAGTTCGATTCCTGGTCAGGACATGCCCGGGTTGTTGAGAGTATCCCCAGTAGGGGGTATGCAGGAGGCAGCAGGTCAAGGAATTTTCTCTCATCGCTGATGTTTCTAGCTCTCGCTCCTTCTCCCTTCTTCTCTGAAATCAATAAAAATATATTTTAAAAAATACATAATTAGCCTATCACAACTGAACAGAGCAAAGATAAATTTGTACTTAATAGTTAACTACTAGTTAACTATTAAATTGTCAAAATCATAGCTTACACAGACCCAAGACTTATCCAGAAATTGCTTTAAATTTTAAACATGTCATCTGGACCTTAGACTTGGTATTGCCAGAGGATATGGTTCAAAGATAATAAAATGGGAATTTTTAAAACCTGAAGATAAAAATTATAATTTTTGAAAAATTACAGTAGCTTCATTAGCAATACAATATACAACCTTCCAAAAAGCAGACTCCTATAAAGTACAAATCATACCATCATTTATTAATTGGCTCTGTAGCACAAAAGAATACAGGATTTTTTCACAAGTATTTCAGAAACAGCTAATTTTGGAGTCCAGCACAATACTGAAAAGAAGTACTTGCTTTTAAGGCTATATTTACAAAACATAAATACCTATAAGTGGACATTTGAAATAATTTTACTTACATAAACTCACCTCCAATAACAGAGCAGTTAGGAAGAGGAATTAAACTTAATTATAGCCTAGGATACAAAATAACACCGAGAGAAGCAAACCAACTTGGGAGCACGGCTAAAGGAAGGTGCTGGCTTTACTAGCATGTGGTGTAAACAATTCCAGATACCTATATTAGATACCAATTATTTTCCCTCTTTTTTATTTTTTTCCTGAAAATATTAACACTGAAGTGGCTTAGTAAGTGAAAAATCTAAAAGGGGACTACAATAGTGTGTGTGTACACACTGCAAAAATAAGCACATATATTGAATATAGGCACACACATATATGCACACAGAGGCAGCTGACTTTCCTTCCAGTTTGAATTCCCAGCCTCCCAATGCTTATTACCAATAGAAAAAGGGAGCACCTGCCACCACATTTGCTGCTGTCACCGAGAGAGGAGACAGTCTAAGGCCAGCCTTTGCCTTTTTTCCCAGGGACCAATTATTCCTTTCCTAACACCAGCCTAGATCTGTTTATCCAGGGGTTTAGGCATCCTGCCTATTTCTAAGTAAAAAATTCTTCTCTAAACCAAATTTGCGTTAGAGCACAAAGTTGAGAAAATAAAGGTAAAGCAAAGGAATACATTTTATTGTAGATCGTTTTTTAAAGTCAAGTAACATATGAAAATGAAAGAGTATATACACACTGACTCTAATTTTAGATTGGGGCCATGGTATTAGGAACAATTTAGAGAAAAAAACGATTTGAGAAAGAAAGCCATTTATCTCTCTACTTTAGTAAGCTAAAGACTCATCTAACCTATGTACAGTTAACACTTTAGGAATCTTATGAATCACACACTTTAGGAAGTGTTGGATACGGAAAAGAACTGTGGCAATGGTGACTAAGTGACAGACATTGGGTCTCCAGATATTAATCTGCTCTATATGGAGTCCTCAATCCTAGTGTCTTCCTAATGAAGTAGGAAAAATAAATAGCAGCCTGAACTTCATAGGATTTCTAAAAGTGGATATATATAAATATGAATCAAAACTTTTACATAAGCAAAAGCAAAGTAAAATTTTATAAAGCACTATTACTCAATAGTTCTTGCATTTTCTAATATATTTTATTTTTATAGATGGATAGAAATAAATTCCAGTCATACATTCTTGGGTTTATTGGGACAAATACTTACCAGGCTATTCTTAAGTACATTAAGATTAATTGTCCAACAGACCTGCCTGAAAAAAGCCATGTGGGGTAAAAGGAAAAGGCACAGAACTAAGGGTCAGGGAAGGTTAGTTCCTGCCTCCATCATTAAGCAACTGTTAGATCCCCACCATATCCTTCATTTCAACAATGTGGCATTTGATATTTCCAAAGTGAAGTCGCTGAACAACATAACTTTTAGCTCTAAAATGTTGTTCGTTCTCATGATCACTTTTTAAACATTTATTTCTACCGAAGTGATACATACGCAAGACTGCTTTCTAAAGGTCATTCTCTAAGATAAAAAGGTCAATATAAAGATTTTCTCACTTCACTTATGGGATAAGATACAAAGAAAAGAAAAGAAAAAAACACAACACAACTATTGGTTTGTATAAAGAAAAAAGTAGAGCCTGTCTGGTGTGGCTCAGTAGCTGAGCATCAACCTAAGAACCTGAAGATCACAGTTTGACTCCCAGTCAAGGTATTGGCCCAGGCTGTGGACTTGGTCTCCAGTAGGTATACAGGAGGCAGCCAATCATGATTTTTTCTCATCCTTGATGTTTCTATCTCTCCCCCCTTCTCCCTTGCTCTCTGAAATCAATAAAGAAAATTTTTTTTCAAAAAAATAGAGATGAGAATGTGTTCCTCCTTTAATTGGCTTTTAATAACCTGAATTTCTATGAATCAGAATTCTATAAATCCTTTATACAGTCATTTCTTAAATCCAAATCAGTCTGGTTCTATACTATGCTCCTTTCTTTTACCTGTTTCTCTTCCAAGTTTATTATGATGACAAAAATGCTTTCTGACGTAATGTTATCATACTTTGAAAAAATGTAATGATATTTAACTTATTAGCTAAGTTACTCTTCTCTTCAATGTCTAAATGTGTAAAATAAAGATAAACAATCTCTCTCAAGATTGTTGAAAAGATTCAATAATATACATGGAAGTATGGTTAACTAGCACAAAAGCACTTTTAATAAGCATTTGTGTTTTAAAGCTTTGACAATTATCTACAAAAGTTATTGAAACACCTCATTCCCTAGTTATCAGCATATTTACTCCAAAAGATGTAGCCAAAAAATAATACAAATAGAATGTTTAAATCATGCAACTGTTTAGTATTATTTTTAAAATTCTGTAAATATGTATTGAGCATTTACTATGTGCCAGGTACTATAATGCTAGGGATCCAGAATTCAGTGATTAAGACATTGATACCACCCCCAAAAAGCTCATAGTCAAAAAGCATATACAAGGAGCAGGATGAAGCAAATGTTTCATTATCTACATAGCGGAAAGAGGAAGTAGCTAAAATATCCTGGAAAAAGGGAAAGAGTTCTGTAGGCAAAGACTGGGTTTTTATTTTTTTTTATTTTTATTTTTTTAAATATATTTTATTAATTTTTCACAGAGAGGAAGAGAGAGGGATAGAGAGTTAGAAACATCGATGAGAGAGAATCATGGATCAGCTGCCTCTTGCACACCCCCTACTGGGCATGTGCCTGCAACCAAGGTACATGCCCTTGACCGGAATGGAACCGGGAACCTTTCAGTCCGCAGGCCGATGCTCTATCCACTGAGCCAAACCGGTCCCGGCAAAGACTGAGTTTTTAAAGCCTAGCTCAGCCATTTACTAGCTCTGTGATTTGGAGCAACTGAATTTACCTCTCTGAGCTTCTTCGTAAATCTACTTTGGAGAGTCATTCTGGAGATTAGAAATAATATATGTGAAGTACCTGGTACATAGCAGAAATTATTTTTCATTGTTTTAGGATTTGTTTTTAATAGACCAAATTTAAGAGGTATGGTGGCTAGCATATCTTAACTAATTATTAAGCTACATATGTCACCAGAACCAAGAAGGCCATAAAGAACCACATCAGAATGTTACCACTTCCAAAGTCCGAACTGATGTGGTTCCTAATGTGGTACACTCAACCTGCTGGTGAAACATATTTCTAATCTATTTCCTTCTCCATTTTTACCCTAACAAACAATTTTGCATATTCACACTCTACTCTTTTGCATTTATTCCCCAGGTCCACTTTAGTCCTAGTTTGGGACGTTCTGTATATCCTCCAGGAAATGGCAACGTCCTATGAGCAGCTTGTGATTATTAAGATTGTATTAAGAGATAATTAAAGCTAACTCTGGACTCAAACTACTATTACTAACCTAATGGTTGACTTGCAGAACTAGAAGCTGCTAAATAATAGTTAGAATCTTAAAGTAAATATTTTAAAATATTGTAAAATCCTGCCAAGAGGTAAGTTACATTTACATTTTCTCTGTTCCCCAAAGCTATTTTTTCTAAATACTCTAACTGAAATATAACATTTGAAATATACACAATGAACAAATATGAGGCAAAGCCATAGTTAAAAGGCAAAGCAGTCTATCCCTAAATTCTACTGAATCATAAAGTGGTATTGTCATAAACTTGTCAACATAGTTTTTCAGAACTGAGAACATGTTCCTATCTTTAAAACATCATGTAAGGTAAGTTTGCTCCAAGTTAAATAACCATGTATTAAAACTGAGGACATCATGAATCAATCCAGAACTTTAATTTTATAGCTTCCACATTCAAGAAAACCAGTGTATCTAAGTCACCTTGTGGTATGTAATTTTTTTAAAAATAATCTCTATGAATATCCATATCATACCAGTTAAATTTACAGTATACTCTTCCTACTTTTAGTCAGTTTGACATAATGCATTTTGAAATACTAAAGTTCCATCAAAATTAGCTGCCTTATACATTTTCAAGAATCAAATCCTGGGCATGTTTTAAAGTTTTTTTCTCTGGGGATAAGGCACTGAGGAGTCACCAAACTGCAAAAGAATCTTTCCTATAAATACTAATCTTTACAGGATCTTTTTAAAATTCAGAACTCAGAATATTAGCAAGCATTTCCACATTAACAAACCCAGAAGTTTCTTCACAAAGCAAACCGAGGCATCCTATAAAAATGAGTATTACTGCTCATTTTTACAACTATAAATTGATGTTAATTATTGTAATGTAGTTCAGTCCAATTCCCTCCCGAGAGCCTTGAGAACGAAGGGAAATGGATAAAATTATCAAATGTCACAGGAGCAGCAGTTTGAGGCCAGAAGGGGAGAAAGAGAGACAGACAGACAAAAGGAAATAGGATAGAGAGGAGATATATGGTGGAAACTAAAATGCTTATAACCACTAGACCTTGGCCCAGACCACCTGACCCACTGTAATCTACTTAATGTCATCTATATTAAAAAAAAAAAAAAAAAAAAAAAAGTTAACAATGGAAGCAAATTGATCCTGAGCAGGAAATGTAAGCCCTGCGTTCAATTTGAGATTTGCCAGAAAGAAAAAGAGCTCAACAGAAAAACACCTAAACAATAAAAAGCGCTGTGCGAGTACGAGTGTGTGCGCTGGTGGGGGAAGAGGGGGTGAAGAAAAGCTAACTGTGCTCAAGTCTCAGCACAGATGCGAGTAACTACGGAAGGCGGGGCCGCGGGCCCTCCCTCCCTCCGCACGGCGGGGGCCGGGGTCCTGGCTTCCCCCCGCACACACACTCTGGAGAAGGGGAAGCCCCTGAGCGCGGGGCGAACCGGTGGCGGCCGTCGGGGCGCCTGGATCCCGCGCGGAGCGGACCCAACGAAGACCTCCCCGGCCGGGACCCGGGACCGCGATCTCCCGAGGAGGCGCGCCCGGGGTGGGGCGGCCAGGAGCGCTTCCTCCGCCCGGGAGGGAGGAAGCAGGCGGCGAGGGGGGAGGCACCGCACCCCCGTCCCCTCCCCGGCGGCGGCGCATCAATTACCCGTGAGGTTCCTCAGCACCGTCCCGTGGGCCCAGAGGCTCAGGACCTGCTGCACCGACAGGTTGATCATGGAGTGGTCACCCGCCTCCGCCTTCATCTTCCCGGGGGGGCGCCCGCCGCCTTCTCCGCGGGCGCCGGGGGGCGGCGGCGGGGGCGAGGCTCCGGGGGCGGCGGCGGGTGCGCGGCTCCTCCAGGCCGCCGCCGCCGGGCAAGGCTGCGGGGCGCCGGGCCGGGCGTTGCTGCTGCCGCTGCGGCCGACGGACCTCCGCGGGGGGCCGCTCAGCGCGTCTCCTCCCAGGCAGCCCCCTCCCCGCCGCGGAGACATTGAGGACGGCGGACGGGGGAGGGGAGGGGGCCCGGCGCTGTCCCCGCGCGGCCCCCCAGCGAGGACGCGGTGCGGAGGAGGCCGCCGCCGCTCCCTCTCAGGGGCAGTGCCGCGCCGCGGGGACCGGGCGCGCTGGGAGGCCGAGGTCGAGCCGGGAGGCGGGGAGTGATGGGCAGCCGGCAGGTGCTGCCCCCGGCGAAGTCCCACGCATCACCTCCGGAGGATCCGGAGAGCCGGGATCCGCGGGAGGCTGCGGCGGCAGCCCGGGCGGCACCTGCCACCGGCCTGCCCACCCTCCAGCCGCCGACACTCGAGGAACCGCCCCCTCCACCCGCGGCCGCCGGCGGGCCGCTCGTGCGCGCGCGCACGGGTCCCCTCCTCCCTCCCTCCGCCGGACCGGCTGCGCATGCTCAGTCTCCCCCTTCCCGCGACCCGCCGCCCTCGGACACCCGGCCGGCCCCGGAGTCCTCCTCCCTCCCCTCCCCGCGCGGAGCTCGCGAGGCCGACGGCGCCGGGAGCCACCGCAGTGGGGCGGGGAGAAGCGCAGTTGCGTCACTAGCGCCACCGCCGGCTCCGCTGCTGATTGGGTGCTGAGAGGACCCGCCCCCGCACTCCCCGCCCCTCACCCGGGCGCGCGCCCTGGGAGCCGCAGCCCTTGACCGAGGCGCTCCGGACGTGCGGAGTGGCCGTGGGCGCTGAAGACCGAGCCTGAAGGGCCACCCCGGCCTAGCCCGGGGGAGCAAACGGTACCAAACTTCCTGAGACGCTTTCTGCGGTAGTTCAGATCTTTGGCTCCTCATGAAACACTTTTGACAACAAATGTTTGCATCCTTTTTTAAAAGGCTTAAACATCTCAACATTTTACATGTATTAATTGAGGGGTTTTTTTGTGTGTGTGTGTTTTTTTTTAGTAAGTCAGGTGAGTTGGATATATATTTTATATTTTAAAGCAACTAAATATATTTTAAATTTTAAAGCTATATATTTTATATTTTAAAGCTACTAAATATTATATTTTAAAGCTACTAAAACGGAAAGAGACTCCCTTTCTCATTCACCCAGTCCTTCTGGCAGCAAGAACTGGGGCCTCCTGTGGTTCCAGGTTCCCAAATACTTAGTGACATAGGGTTCAGAGCCATTCCCTGATCTAGCTCTTTTTGCATTGCAGTATTTTTTTAATTTAAATTGTAAAAGCAAACAACATTTTAAAAAAAAACTTTCGTTATTTTTTTTCTCCCCTAGGACTTAAACTTTCTTCCTATTGTTTGCTACCTTTTTTCATGCCCAAACGTTAGCCTGAGGAGCTATCTAAATTCCAGCTATGACAAATTAAACTCCTTAAAGTTTGAAACCTTTTAACTTGAAAAATAAAAATTAAGTTTTGGTTATAATATAAATATGCACTAGCCACTGCCATTCCCAACTCCATCCTTTTCAATGGCTCTGCCATTGTAAATAAAAATGTACTAAAGGAAGGGAAGTTCATGCTGTAGCAAAAACAAATATACTCAGCAAAACCTGTAGGGTCGAATCACCTGTACAATGGTACTTTGGTGACCACTTTTAAAACAGTAATTATACATTCATACATATTTATGTATGTATATATAGTAGATGTATTGGTGTCACAACACACAAAAAAAGGGAAATTGTATCACTAATAAGAATTGGACCCAAATAAATAATATAGAGTTTATCTTCCCCCTAGTATTTAGAATTATCTAGATCTTAATCAATTAAAGATTATAGAATATCAGACTTAAAATTGGCCTTAGCGTTTTTCTAATTCATTTTATTTAATAGATAAGGAAATGGATTCTGCAGAATTCAGTTTCTTGACATAGGTAACACCACTTCAGAGGCTAGTTTATGAATTCCCAGTCTATTATTTTTGTCTAGCAAACATACTGTGTTTCTTAACTTACTATTAATCCATAAATTTAAGATTCTGGATGTGGAGGTGCAGGTTATGTGATGGTGGTATTAAGAGAGTCGATATTATATGAGTAGTGGTATTTTTAAAAATCACGCAACCACATCCAGTGAAGTGTTTATAGAAAACTCTGAGCAACAGCTCATTAAACTCTCACATCAGGAACTTTTAGTTGGTTTGGAACAATTGGGATTCTCAGTATTGTACACTATTGTTTAAAACATAGCATTCATGCTCATTGCAGCAGTATTTACAATAGCCAAGATCTGGAAATAGCCCAAGTGCCCATCAGTAAATGAGGGGATTAAAAAACAAAACAAAACAAAAAAAACTGGTACATTTACACAATGGAATATTACTTGGCCATATAGAAGAAGGAAATCTGACCTTTTGTGACAGTATGGATGGATCTAGGGACTATTATGCTATGTGAAATAAGCCAGTCAGAGAAAGACAAATACCATATGATCTCACTCAGATGTTGAATCTAATGAACAAAATAAACTGATGACCAAAATAGAAACAGAGGCATGGATACAGACTGACAGATGTCAGAAGGGAAGCAGGATGGGGGGACTGGATGAAGAAGGTGAAGGCATTAGAAAGACACACATACATAACACACAGACACAGAAAACAGTGTGGTGATAGCCAGAGGGAAAGGGGGGTGAGGTGTGTGGAGGTGGGCAAAGGGGGCAGGGGGAGACTGACAGAGACTTTGCTTTGGCCAATGGGGACATGATGCAGTGTGCAGATGATGTTTTATTGAGTGTGCACTTGAAACTGGTATGGTTTTGTAAAACAATGTCACCTGAATAAATTCAATTAAAAAAAGAAAAGAAAATATTCAGAACCTGGGACAGTGCCTAGCACATGATGTTCAATAAATATTTGCTGAATGAATGTCATAGAAAGTCAGCATTTTCCTTGTTTCACATAATTTTTTAAATGTAATTTAAGTATTGATTTCAGAAATGAGAAAGTAAGACACAGCAATGAAGCCTCTGGTCCAGCAGCCATCAACCTTTTTCACCTCATGGCACACATAAACTAATTACTAAAATTCTGCAGCACACCCAAAATATATTTTTTGCCAATCTGACAAAAGAGAATTTAAAAAAACACACTAGGTATTATTTTGATTCATTCACACCAGGTGGCCACTGTTGTGTTGGTTGTTGTCATTTTTATTTTATTTATTTATTTATTTTTTTTAACAATTTAAAGGCAAAGAGGTCAGTGCCCCTGACTAAAGTCATCTGGGATTGCATGTTTTTAAAATTCTGTCTGCTCATCTGCTCACCGATTGAAAATTGCTGCTCTAGTCCATAATGCACTTCCCCTGCTTTTCAGTTTCATTCAATTTAATAAGTATTTATTTGGCATCTATTACTTATAATGTTCTATGCTAGGTATTATGTATAGGATTTGAATATTAATAAGTTCTCTACTCTCCAGGCTAATTCATTGCATTTAACTTATATTAGGCTAATGATATCCCCTTTGTTGGAAGGCAGTACTCTTAAGGGAATTGAGCATTTTCTAACAGCCAAAGCTATAAAACACAAAAGTGAGTTAATGCAAATGAAAATTGTGTAGTTTCTCTCCTTGCAGATTTTAGATATTGCATTAATACAACAATCAACGAATGCTTTTGTTACATTCCTGCCAGAAATCAGGGAACACCCCAAATGACTCCTAAAAGTCTTTTTCAGCCCTGCCCTTCAGTTTAAAATAAGCAATTTATGAATAGTTCCTGGTTTATTTATTACATACAACTGAGGGTTCACTCATAAGTCTTATCCATCCTATTAAATGCCCAGAAAGAGCACAGAATAATGCTTTTAAAATCAGTTAGACTACACAATGATATTGATCCTTAGAGGAAATGTCCTTAAAGTCATTTTTTTCCTCCACTTTATTACCTTTCTTGCTGTATGGTACTACATAAGAATTGTTAGAGGTGTTAGAGGCACCTCACCGTCACCAGAGAGATGTTACTGGACAGCCCCCTCAGTCAGTGGGAGAGGGCTGAGCTCAACCTCGATCCTCATTGAATTTATCCTAGAGACTTTGACTGCGTTGTGAAAAGTCAATTAATTAAAGCATGCACCTTAATTGAAAAAGCAAAGCAAGCAAGCAAACCTATACATCTGCCTTACAAACCACAAACAGGCTCTCAGCCACTCTGTAAAGCAGCTTGGATGGGGGTTCGAGGTGTTATATACCCACCGTGCATAAGTTTTAAAATTGATTTGCTGAATATTTTGTTACAGATTAATTCTCAAGGTCCCCCCTTTATTTGTTTGTTTGTTTGTTTGTTTGTTTGTACTTTGTTGTGGCCTTCCCAGAATTCATGAGAAGCACCTGGCAACTTTATCATGCCAAGCCTTGAGACTGCTGGCTTCTCTACTTAGGAAGTAAAACTGCCCTTTTGGCCTTTCCGTTTTCCCCCTTCCCTTTCTGCATTCTCACACTAGAGAGGATTTTTAACCATTTGCTCTCATGTCCTTGTCTGGGGAAGATGACTGGCTAGTTACAGGGCAGCTGCAGATTGCCCACACTGTATGGCCTTGTTTTAACTTCTCTGTCTCAGTTTCTCTATTCCTCCTGCCCTGGAACCCTGTAACAAAATGACAGAAGTAAGAGGAAGAAAGCCATTCATATCAATCCAAACTGGGTACTGTGCTGAAACTTACATGTTGAAATGTTTCTCAAAACACCTATTAGTGTCAAGAAACATTTATTTCCATCACAGTAAATCGGAGAAACAGGATAAAGAGGATTTTCCTTCTGTGAAAACTCTGACTCTAAAAACGATTTTGCAAACTGACATCAGAATTAGAAGAATTCCAAATTGCCCACCTAGACTGTTTGAAAAACTTAAATTTCTGGGGCTAGGAAATATAAAGATATGTCCTGTTTTGTCTCCTCAGTAACATATGGTACACCTAGGGTACCAAGCTAATGATATGAGGCTTCGGAGGGACCCAGCCCTGCCCAGAAAAGGAAGGAGAGCTGCTTTGTAATGGCAGTGGGATAGGACCTCCACCCCCAGTCATCCAGAGTCAGGACATGTTTGGGGAAGAAAGACAGGCAGATACTTCGTGTCTCTAGCTCCATTTTCTACTTCATTCTTGTGCTCTCCTTCCATCTATGCATTCAAACCACCTACCTGCCAAGTTCTCCCACCTGCTAACCTGACAAGTTCAGGGGAGGCCTGCATGGCAGTCTTGCAAACTCCGAGACATAAAATAACACAAACGATGGTTTGAAAATTAAATATTTAACTACAAACAAGTTATAGTGGGTAGTCATGTCCTAGGCTGATATTTTCCCTGACAAAGATCAATTTAGATCTTCTTTACTGAGCCCATTTGCCTTTTTTGCCTCTAAGATAACAAATCCGTGAGATGTCTGGTTAACTTGTAACTTCCCTTTTTTCTGGAGCCCCTGGGGCACAATCAAATATGGTAGGCGCCAGGACAGACGCCTCAAATTCCTTCTTTATCATGTTAATTGTTCCTGCACTCACCTAAGTACCTCATCCAATCCCAGGGGTTTCCCACTGCTTTGCTTTATCCCACCTCCTTAATCCATAGTCAGTGAATTTCTTGTAACCCACCTACGTCCCTCCTTGAGGCAATGTATAAATAGAAATGTAACCTGCCATTCTTCAGAGCATTATCTCAATCCATTGAGGTTCTGCTTCCCAGCATATGTCCACAGTTTGGCTCAAATAAACTCACTAAAATTCTCTACAGGTTTCAATGGTTTTTTCGTTAACACCAGCTATCACCCCCTTACAAGGTAGCTCCTGGTTTGTTACCCCAAGTCTAAAAACAAATACAATATGTCCCACCTAGAACCCAGGAAGAAGAGAGGCAGGGCCAAACCATGCAGGTGTATCTTAAGTTTACGCTCCAGTATGGTCCATGTCATGTATACTCACATTTATTTGGTCAATGCAGAAAGGTCAAACCCAAACCGAATAAAATAAAGAAGTATAATTGGTCTACTGGGAAGAATGGCAAAGGAAAATAGGCGGAAGCAACAAATAATTTGAACAAATAATGCAGTCTAACACAGCTGAGTGAGATTAGTCTACAAATAATATATTTCTGCTTCTTTCTCTTTTTTTATAGTTTGGGTTTTATGACTTTTAATTCTATATATTTTTTAGTGGATAGATACTTGAATATGTTAGATTTTAATTATGATTTTACTTTTCAGACTAAAAATGTCCATTTGTATTATAGAATTCTTTTAAAATTTAATTTAATCTTGCCTAATGTTAAAGTCATGACTTTAGAAGAAATATTAACTTTATTTTTGCTTGCATTTGCCAAGTATATCTTTGTCAACCTTTCTGAATCACTTTGTTTTAGGGAATTCTGATGTTGAATTTTACTTTTTAATATAATGTTCAATTCCTATTTTAATTTAAACTATTTCTATTTGTTGATATAATAAGCAATTAGTATTGTCTATATTATTCTTTCTATTTTTGTTGCTACTTCTAAAATAGGTGGTATGGTTTATGCTGCCTTTCTTTTGTTTATGTTCATTATAATTTGAAAGGGCTGGTTCTGCTTTTATTTTTATGTAATCTCCACTATCCCTACCTCCCCTAAACAGAGTGTAGCTATTGACACACTCTAAGCAGTTTAAAAGTGTATAGTCTCTGTTAACTCTAATCAGATTACAGTAGGTTATATATTTTCTACTCTTTACCTCTACTACTCAACACCTGGTCTAATCCAAGTCTGGCTGTTTTATCAGATAAGACCGTTAGGCAAGCTATTTAACCTCGCTGATCTTCAGTTTCCTCATCTGTAAAGTGGGAAATATCTATATTTCATATATATTATTCATTTCTATCCTATATAATAAAGAGGAGATATGCAAATTGACCATCACTCTGCCACAAAGATGGCAGCACCCATAGTGGAGGTGAGGGTTTCTATAACACAAGATGACTGCACCCACAGCGGAGGCTGAGTTCCTATAACAAGCCTTAACGAGCAATCAGCATGGACCTGAGGCTGCTCCCCCCCTTCGGTCCCTATGGGGCTTGACAGGGAACCTCAGACCCTGCCCCCCACCCAGCAGAGCTTGATGGGGGACCTGAGGCTGCACCCCCTGCCTGGCAGGACTTGATGGGGGAACCTCAAGGTGTGCTCTCCCCCCACCCCCGCTCCCACCCCAGTGCTGGGCTGGGGACCTTAGGCTGCTCCACTTGCCCCGGGCCGCAGGACCTCAGCGTGGTTTGACGGGACCTCAGGCCATATCCCCACCCAATGGGACTTGTCGGGAGACCTCAAGGCTGCACCCAGTCTGGCGGGTTTGACAGGGATGAGACTGGCAGGTCTGGATCTAGCCCAATTCGGGGAGGGCTGCTAGGTCTGAGTCTCACACAACTTTGAGGTGTACGTGGGTGGGCGGGGACTTGACTCTGGGTCCCATGGTGCACCCCAGACTCTGATAGGAGGAAGATTTTCATATACATTTACTAATTCTCTTTCATCTCTGACACTTCTATTATAGAGAAAGGGCAAATAACAATATTAAAATATTTCCTCTAATTAATCCCCTTTTAATGTGCATGAATTTTGTGCACCAGGCCGCTAGTATTATATCTTTAGAGTGGAGTCTGAAGCAATAAATATTCAATAAATGCTAGCTTTTATTATTTTATTTAAATATTAATAGATTTTAAAAACGATATGGGAATGCCAACTTCTAAAGAATATTCCTCCTAAAGAACAAGCAAAGAGAACTTGTGAAGAATTCTTTTGATGGACAAGTATCTATTTCTATTTCCCCCTGTTTTGCTTTTAACATAATATATTCAGATGGCTGAAGTGTGTTCAGTAAAAAGTCACCTTTCACCCATGTTCCCACGCCACTTAGTGCTCCTCAGGCAACCATCATTATTAGCTTCTCTGTGGATTCTTCCTGAATTTTTGCTACTTCAGATATATTTGTAACTATGAAAAATGAGGAAATCAGCATATTTAAACTTCCTCCCCTCTTTCTTCCCCTCACAACTGCTGCCAGTTATGCAATATTATTTCATCTTGACATTAAGAATACTTAAGGAAACTACAGCATATTCCTTGAAGTTTTTGTTGTCACTATTGCTTTATACTTAAATGAGAATTTAAGCAAGTATAAAATTAATAATGCAGGGTCCAGTTTAGGGCAAGATGGAGTGAACATCCTTCATCCAGTGTCTCCTATGGCACAAGCCACTGAACTTAGCATGCAGGGAGGAATTTGGAGAGGAAAAAGGAGCTGGTCAGTTAGGGAGGAAGATGAGAATTGGAAGTGCCGTCAAACAGGCTATTAGTGTCCCCTCGGCTGGGCTCAGGACAGTAGAGACCGTGGACATGGACTAGGTGCCAACAGAGAGCTCCAGGAGAAGTCCTCTTGTTTGGGCATGAAGAGAAGGAAAAAGGTCTCCCAACAACCGGAGAGAGTGGGGAGAAATCATGTTTTGTGTGTTTTTTTTTTCGTTGTGCTCAGTCCCAGCCCCTAATGTGCTGTAGCTGAGACAGCTGCAATGACGCCCATAGGGAACAGCAGGAGGCTAAAACTGTGAGAGAATTCTCTGGTTGAAAGAGCTGTGGCCCCAAAAGGATGGGACAAACTCTGCCAAGGTCACCCAGCCTAATGCCATCTGATCCCCCAAACCTAACTGCTACTCCTCCAAACTGCCCTTTTGTTTTCATAAGACTTTTGAGGCTCAAAATTACAGAGGCTATGGAAGACCTGCTTGTTGAATGACTTTTGTGACAGAGACCTTAGCTGTTCACCCGAATCTCTTCTTCCCTTCCTCCTGGGCACCCAACTAGATACATTCCCAGGCCTCCTCTGTGGTTAGGTTGGTCACGCACTGGCCATATGTGCTGTGTGCCGCCTCCAAGCCTGATGTCTAACCACCACCACCCAACCGTTCCTTCATACTCTCACTTTGCTGATGAAAAGGGGGAGGGTGTTACCAAACTACCCCGAAAGCCACATGTTGAAGATGTCGAAGCTGCCATCAGCCCAGGTTCTTCAAAGGTGCATGGAACTGAGCGCAGAGTACCCTGGTGAACTGGAACCAACTTGAACTTTCTCAGTGTTGAGCTGCTGCATTTTGAAACGTTGGTTTCAGCGTTTAACTAACCTAAGAAATATTTTAATACTGCTCTATAGGAATAGATTATTTTGTATTTGATGTTTCTAGTGATCCTATTTCCTGGAAATCTGTTGGTGAATTCAATTTAGTAATCAAATCTAGGTGATTCTATCAGACCCAAACAATTCGAGTAGATCTTGTTTACCCACAAAGTGCTGCTACTCAGACAAAAATCTTGCAGCTAACAAAGGCTATTTTCTAGATAACTCATCCAGACCACCTTCTTTCTGAGTGTCACATACAGAAAGAGTGTTGCTCCATAACTCTACTCCATCTTAAATTTCCGTTTAAGTTATATAACCAATCGATCATAGATTGAATTCAACTGGAAATATTTTGTTGCATTAAAAAAATAAAATTCTGGGCCCTGTCTGGGCTCATTTGGTTAGAACATTGTCTCAATATGCCAAGGTTGTGGGTTTGATCCTCAGTCAGGGCACATATAAGAATCATCCAATGAATGCATAAATAAGTGGAATAACAAATCAATGTGGTTTTTTTTTCTCTCTCTCTCTTTCTCTCTTCCTCTTTCTCCCTCTCTTCCTCTTTCTCACTCTCTAAAAAAAAAAAATCAATAAAAAAATTAAATTCTGAAAGTAAGTTTCCCAATGGCCATTTTTTATGCCATCTTAGTTAATAAAACTTTTTTAAGTTCATAGAGTACATATCTGAGGTAACTAGAAATATAATGAGAACCTTTAGCCCATTATAAAAGTATGAAATTGAAGCCATTTTTTTTTCATTATATTAATTATATGTATTAAGAAATAAAAGACCAAGCTTAACATGGGTTTAAGAGAATAAAACATATATTTGAAACAATAAGGAAACAAATGACAATGTAGGACTGAGTACATAACTAACATTATATATATATATTATATGTACATGTGCCATATATGTGTATATTATATGTGTATAATTTATTATTATAGTTGTATACATAATATACAAATATTATTATAGTATGTATTATATTATACTGTAAAATGTATAACAACATATTACATATTTTATTATAATACATAATATATGTGTTTGCTCAGTAAATATGTTACATATATATAACAAGTATTCTCAATTACTGTATATTTGTGTGTGTGTGTGTGTGTGTGTGTGTGTGTATTCCATTAATGCCAAGAGAATTGTAAGAATAGGGTAGGTTGAATCAGAACTTTGCTATGAGCCAAGGTCATGCAACCTACTTCCAAGTTGGAGAAAAGGTTGTATCAACTGGGACACTCAGCTCCCTCTCTTAGTTTCTTCATCTTTCCTGATGACCAAAAGAACGGAAGACAATGTTTTAAACTCAAATCAGCACATACTGGTTGAGTAAGGCACCAAGTTGGGCAATAGTTAAATTGATGTCATATCTTAGAATTAGGCCAAGGGTTTTGTGTAACCAACAAATTGCACAACAAAATGCAACTTCCTCTCTGCTTTTCGAAATTTGGCCCAGAAGGGAGGCTCCTCTTTTATTTTAACCTCCTTATATAGGGTGTCCCAAAAAATGTATACACAGTTTTTTCTGATAGCTCAATTGATAGACTTTTTTTCAGGTTTAACCCATTGGAATTAGTAACTACTCAAAGTATATATACATATTTTGGGACACTGTGTCTTTGTCTTGGATTTCTAAGCTCAAATAAAGTACAATTTAGTATTTTACTGTGAAATATGATGCACAAAGTCCAATAGAAAGATGAATAAAGAATTTAGTTGACTCAGGGAAAGATTAGGCAATGAAAAAGTCTTGGTTCATGTGTTCTAAGAGGCCCATTTTTAACAAAGTTTATTTATTTTTTATTTATCATTTTTCATCTGACTGGGATCTCTGGGAACATTACTTAAAGTCAGCATGGATTAAAAAAAGACCTTTTGCCTTTTCCTTGTCCTTTCTTTCTGAAATTCTGAACATAATACAGATTAGCAAGCATTTGAAATCATTGTTTATTCCTTAATATTCTTTGAAAGCCTCTGAAAAATAAAGCCCCTCCTCATGAATTGTAAGGTTTAATATATAAGAAGAAAAATATAAATCTCTGTATTTCAATTTACTTACTTTGAAATGGCTGAGTGAGCATCGATTAGAAATATACCACTGAACATTTCATTTCTTCAGTGAGTAGCCAGTTAGGGCTAACCATTTAGGTATCTGAGAAAAGACTGATATATAATACATATTTTTTAAAAGTTATCTAAAAAAGCTTGCTTTGTTTGAGTCATTCATTATGCCAACGCTATTGATATTCAGTTTGAATTCAGAATGCTTTCTCTCACATTTGAGTATTTAAGACTAACTTTGATAACTATTTTGTACACTTTAAAAATGTCTTCAATAGAGCTATTTGTAATTTAAGCATGGATTTGGTGTTTGGAAATGGAACTTTCTTGGTGTCATGTCAGTTGAGTGACTAGGCTGGGAAAACATTTCTTTTGATAAGAAATGAGATGAGTCACTTTGGCTGGTGAGCTCAGTGATTAGTGTTGGCAGGCGCAGGGAAGGGTCTTGAGTTTGATTCCTGGTCAAGAGCACGTATCTAGGTTGCAGGTTCAATCCTGGGCCCAGTGAGGGTGTAAGCAGGAGGCAACCAATTGATGTGTCTCTTTCACATCGATGTTTCTCTTTCTCTCCCCCCTCCAACCTTTCCTTCCACTATCTCTAAAAATCAATGGAAAAAATATACTTGGGTGAGGATTAACAAATAATAAATAATAATAATAATAATAATAATAATAATAAATTTGTATTTTATTTAGATTAAAAAGCACATTGTATAAAAGTTATTTCTCCCACCCAAAATTAAGGCAATAATGTATATATTATTTCTATATAAATATCAAAATTCCTATCTTTTTCAGGTAGTTCTTTTTTTTTTTTTTACTTATTTATTTATTTATTTATTTATTTATTTATTTATTTATTTTTACATATTTTATTGATTGGTTTTTTTTTTTTTTTGGCACCCCTCTTTCCCTCCCACACATCTCCTCCCTCCCCATCAGGTAGTTCTTATAAAGCAAGACAAGGCAATGGATATAGTCACGGAAAAATCGTTAAATAGATGGTCAGTATCTTTGTCCTCTGATTCTGTTTTGACCACAAAACAGAAGTATTCAGTGTACACCTGCTAGAAAGCTTATGACTCAGTTAAGGTGCAAATTCAACAAATGAATGTAAATAACAACCAGATATGGAACAACAGTAGATTGCTTTCTATTCAAACTTCAATTTTCACTTTACACTCACTTAATGGAGATAATATTACACTGAAATCTCTGGGGAGTTCACAGTTTCTTCTACATTTCTTCTACGTTTCTTCTAACTTCTTTAACTGTCAATTAGAGATTTTTTAAAAAATATGTTCTTTTATTGATTTCAAAGAGAGGAACGGAGATGGAGAGAGAGAAACATCGATGAGAGAGAAACATCAATCAGCCTCTTCCTGCACATTCCCTACTGGGGATAAAACCTGCGACCTCCTGGTGCATAGGTTGGTGCTCAACCACTGAACCGCACCAACCGTACTGCCCATTAGAGATTTAACACATAGTAAAGTGACTACTAGTCAATGGTTAGTCCTGAACTTTATTGAAATATTTTATAAAGTGTATTTTTTTCTCACACCTCCTCAGCATTTATTTCTTCAAAGAACTGGTAATTAATATATATATATATATAAAGGCTAATATGCAAAGTGTCCCCTCAGGAGTTCAACTGGGAGACCAGGAGTTCAATCACTTACTATGACGTGCGCTGACCACCAGGGGCGGTGAAAAATGAAGGAAGACCCTGGCTGGCAGCCAGAAGTCCCCAATCAGCCCTGGTCTAGGGACCTACCCATGTATGAATTCCATGTACTAGGTCTCTAGTACCTAATAATTAGAATCATCCCTATATATAAAAGCCTAAGCAACCTTAATGATCAGAACAACCGGTCATTATGACACACACCAACTACCAGGGGGCAGATGCTCAATGCAGGAGCTGCCCCCTGGTGGTCAGTGCACTCCCACAGCGTGAGCACTGTTTAGCCAGAAGCTGGGCTCATAGCTGGCAAGTGTAGCTGCGGGCTCCCACTTCCATTCAGAGTTACCAAGCAGCAGTGGCAGCAGGTGTAGGGGGCCCAGGATGAGTGGTGGTGTGGTGCCTGGCCCCAGCTTGGGCTCCTCGCAGGCTGCCTGCGCTTTGGCACTGCTACATCCCTCAAGAGGTGTCGGACTGCCGGTTTCAGCCTGATCCCTGCCTGATCCCAGCCTGGGCCAAAACTGGCAGTCCAACATCCCTCGAGGGGTTCCAGATTGCAAGAGGGTGCAAGCCAGGCTGAGGGACCCAATCTGTGCACAAACTCATGCACCAGGCCTCTAGTGGTAATAATAATGTTATATTCAAAATGACTTAATTAAAATATCCTCAGAGTGCCACCAACAATGTTGTCTTCTGAAAAGAGATGTCATTCAAGAATGCACATTCAAGCAGTGGCCACTTAACAAGTAGATCATCAATGTATAATGCATTCAATGGATGGTCCACAGGAAATACTCAGTAATTAAGTGCTTCATATATCATATAGCTTTTCCTCCATATATAAAATACAAGGTTAAAATCCATTGTCAAACTTTCTCTTAGATATGTTCAGTGGTTTCTAAAATACTTTTAGAAAGCTCTGACTTATATGAAAAGTTTGATATATGTACCTACCATTATATTAAGATCATATTTTCTTTTTTAAATATTTTTATTAATTTCAGAGAGGAAGGGAGAGGTAGAGAGAAATGGAAATTGAAACATCAATGATGAGGGAGAATCATTGATTGGCTGCCTCCTGCACAACCCCCACTGGGAATCGAGCCTGCAACCTGGGCATGTGCCCTTGACCAGAATCGAACCCGGGACCCCTCAGTCCTCAGGTCAACGCTCTTATCCACTGAGCCAAACCAGCTAGGCCAAAGATCATATTTTCTATCAGTATTTATATTAAGCAAAGTTATTTAACTTCTGGTCTTTTAAAGTATTTCTCGGTTAGCTTTGAGGTGTTTTCATTCAATTTCATATCTCTTATTCTCAGACTTCATCAAGGAAGGACATACAGGGCCTTCAACAATGTAAAGTGAGACAGGTGGGGAGCTTTGTATATATGGATAAAAGATCTAGTTCTTTTCTTCTATGTTATGGCTTGATATGACATTGAGGGATTGGATAAGTCCCTTTGGTACCTATTGGCATGATGTTGAGTGTAAGCTATTCTAGGACTGAGTCCACCAGAAATAAGTATTTAAGAATTGTGAAGTAATAGTCTAAGAAAATATCTTTAAGGTACTGAATAATGTGATTTCCTGTTGGAACGCAAAGTATTTTTTTAGAGTAATTCTCAACAGATCCTAGATTATCTTATTGAGCTCTGAGGAATTTCCTCAGAAATTTTATTTAAATATCAAGTTTTGTGCCAAATCCATGGCTTTTCTAAAATCAAAGCATATGTTAAACATAATCTTAAAGAACTATCTTATAAGTACTATTTCCAAAAATCATAGATGCACAAAGTCTTTGGCAATAATGTTTACTTAGCTAATCAGGCATTTCATTTTCTAAGTCAGCTTCACTACATTTCTTCAACCATTTCTGGTTTCTGTCCAGATTTTGCAAGAATCTGAAGACAGATTGGATTGCACTCTCTGGATTGTAGCCCACCAGCCAGCCAGCCAACTTTTCCATCTGCTCCCCCAAATTCAGGGCAACCTGCCTGCCTGTTGGTAGTGGGGGAAGAAAACCAAACTAGGTGGCCAACTTGACATAACAAATGGTTTAATTTTCTTTCCTTGAAATGTCCCTGTCAGATTTAGTATCTGGTCATGCTTGTCTCATAAAACATATTTGGAAGTGTTTCCAACTCTTTTGTTTATATAAGTATTTATGTAAATTAATACTTTTTTTTTTTTTTTTTTTTTTTTTTTTTTTTTTACCTGTGACACCATCAGACCCTGATGATTGTATGATTGTATCTGAGCAAACAAATACAATTTCTTTAATAGATACAGGGCTAATAAAATTTCTATTTTATCTTATGACCATTTGGCAAGTTGTATTCAATGTGTCTACTCATTTAAGTTGTTGAATTTATTATCAGAAAGTTGTTCATAATATCTATAAGATCTATATTTGAACATTTTTCTGGTATTTATACTTCTAATTTTTTTCTTGATCAGTCTAACTAGAGAGTGTAAATTTTGTTATCACTTTCTTTTACAAAGAAAGCCTTTATATATGTCAATAATTTATATCATTTATCTGCTCTCTATTTCATTGTTTTCTACTCTTTATTATTTTCTTGCTAGAGTTACTTTGGATTTATTTTGCTCTTCTTTCTTTAGTAGACCTTACATGATTGCTTTTATTCCTTAATTCTTTCCTTATGTAGGCCTTTAAAAGCTATGCATTTTCCTCTAAGTACTGTTAGCTGTATCTCACAAATTTTGATATGCTATATTTTCATTATAATTCAGTTTGAAATATTTCCTAATGTGTCTTGTGATTTTTTTTCTTTGGCCCATGGATTATTGTGTTTCTTTCATTTCTAAATATTTGGGGTTTATTACCCTACATATCTTATTGTTATTTGTTTCTAATTTATTTTCATGTTCAGGAAAACATGGTTTATTATTTCATCATTTTAAGTGTACTAATAAGACTTGTTTTATGATCCAGCAAATGAACATGCTATATGCACTTGTAAAGAATGTTGATTCTGTAATCTTTCGGTGTAATGGTCTATAAATGTCAATTAGATAAAGGAGGCTGAGAGTGTTATTTAGATCTTTTGTCTATTTTTTCTATTAATTGCTAAGAGAAAAAGCCAATTATCATTGTGGATTTCTTTCTTTCTCTTTTTAATTTTATGTTACTTTTTCATCTAGTATATTTTGAATGTCGTTTATTAAGCAAATACCTTATGTTCCTATGTATGATTCTTAAGTCCTTTTGTGTATTTATCCTTTTATTGTTTTCATACAGCTCAGCTAATCTCTGGCAATCCTCTTTGTCTTGGCATCTATTATATCTCCTGTTAATATAGCCACTCCAACCTTCTTAGGTTTCTTGTTTGCATGATATATCTTTTACTATTATTTACTTTCAACCCACTTGTATTTTTATAATTAAAGTTCATCTCTTGTAGAGAGACTATGTTGGGTCTTGCTCTTTTATCAATTTGAGAATTTCAAACTTCTAATTGGAGTGTTTAGTCTATTTACATTTCATCAAGTTATTGATATAAATGAATTTAGACCAAGTATTTTACTAGTTGTTTTCAGTAGGTCTTATCTGTTTTTTGTGTTTTTTCTTTGAATTTCTGTTCCTACTTTCTTAATTTTTTTAATGTACTTTAATATTTTTGAGAATTACCTTTTAATGGGTTTTGGCTTTTTAGTTATATCTTTTTGCATTGTTTCAAGTGGTTGCTCTAGGGGTCACAATATGCATCCTTAATCTTTCATAGTCTATTTAAATTTAATATTGGATCATTTCACATAAAGTATAATAGTCTTTCATATATATATATATATATATATATATATATATATATATTCCTTTTGTTTTTTAGTTGTCATATATTTTATCTAAAATATTTTAAATCCCATAAAAACGTTATCATTTTTGCTTTAAACAGCTTCCTCCATATTTCTAAAATAATTAGGAGAAAGACAATGATCTCTTATACTTAGCCACATATTTATTATGTTTGGTATTTCATTCTCTTCTGAAGATTTCAGTGTCCTATCATCATTTCTCCACCCAAAGAATTTATTTTGTATTTCTTTTGTACTGAAAGTCTGATGATAAAAAATCATCTTAGTTTTCATCTATCTGAAAATGTCTTAATTTGTCTTCATTCTTAAATGCTATTTCACTTCATTTTAGAGATGTCATTCCATTGACTTCTTGTTTCCATTGTTTCTGAGAAGAAATCATTGTTAATCTATATCATTCCACTGCATGTAATAAATTAATGTGTGGTTAATCTGTGGCTGCTTTCAAGAGTTTCTTTTAAACTGTGGTTTCCAGAAGATGGACTATGATATGCCCAGAAATAGTTTTGATTTTGTTTGTTTGTTTTCTTCTTAGAGTTCAATTGAACTTGCTAGATGAGTAAAATCATGCCTTCCTCCAAATTTGGGGATAGTATAATATTTCTTCCTCAAATATTTTTTCTCTCTCATCTCTTATTCTGAGACTACATGTACACATATATTAAACCTTTCCTTAGTGACCTCATAACTCTCTGAGATTCTTCACTTTTCTCAATCTTTAGTTTTTTCAACTTAGATACATTCTACTAGTTTATCTTCAAAATTCAAAACAGAATCATAGCTGGCAACCTTAATATTTCACTGACAGCTCTAGGCAAATCAACCAAACAGAAAATCAATAAAGAAATATTGAAACATTAGACCACATGAACATAATTGACATTTACAGAACCTTTTATCTCAGAACATCAGATTATATATTCTTCTCCAGTACACATATATTGGATCATAGAACTAGCAACAAATTCAAGAAGATTGAAATTATACTAAGCATATTCTCTCTAACTATGACACCTTGAATTAGAAACCAACTGTAAATACAAGGAGATTAAACAACATACCACTAAAAGTGGCTGTGTCAAAGAAGAAATAAAAGATGAGATAAAAAATATAGAGAGAGACAGCCCAGCTGTGATGGCTCAGTGGTTGAGCATTGACCTATGAACCAGGGGGTCACAGTTGGTTCCTGGTTTGGGCACATGCCTGGGTTGCAAGCTTGATCCTGAGTGTGGGGCATGCAGAAGGCAGCTAATCAATGATTCTTTCCCATCAGTGATGTTTCTATCTCTCTCTCTCACTCTCCCTTCATCTCTGAAATCAATAAAAATATATATTTAAAAAGATATATAGAGACAAATTAGAATGACAATACAACATATCAAAACTTCAGAATGCAATAAAAGTAGTAATAAGAGGTAAATTTATGTCATTACAGGCCTATCTTAAGCAACAAGAGAAATACCAAGTAAACAACCTAGCATCACATCTTAAGGAACTAGAAAAAGAAGAACAAAAGTAATAGCAGCAGAATAAAGGAGATAATCAAAATTAGAGAATTCATTGAAATTGAGAACAAAAAGTCTATACAAAAATTCATAAAACAAAAAGCTGGTCATTTAAAAAGATTAATAAAATCGACAAACCCCTGGCTAGACTCAGTAAGGAAAAAAGGGAACAGACCCATATAAACAAAATCAGAAATGAGAGAGGAGAAGTCAACACTGACATCACAGTTGTACAAAGGATCATATTAGAATATTATAAAAGACTACATGCCACCAAATTCAATTACTTAGAAAAAATGGGTAAGTTCCTAGAAATATATAACCTTCCTAGACTAAATCATGAAGAATTGGAAAATCTAAATAGACTGATCAACAGTAAGAAAATTGAAACAATCATAAAAAAAAAAACTCCCCAAAAACAAAAGTCCAGGATCAGATGGCTTCACCAGTGAATTCTACTAAACATTCAAAGAAGATTTAAAACCTGTCCTTCTCAAACTCTTACAAAAAATTGAAGAAAAGGTAAAATTCCCTAACAGATTTTATGAGGACAATATAACTCTAATACCAAAACCTGGCAAAGATAACACACACAGAAAATCAACAGACCAATATCTCTGATGAATACAGATGCAAAAAATCCTAAACAAATACAGATAGAATACAATACATAAAAAAATTAATGGATCACAACCAAGTGGGGTTTATTCCAGGGGCACGAGGATGTTTCAACATATGCCAATCAATCAATGTAATACACCACATTAACAAAAGAAAGGATAAAAATTATATCAATAGATGCAGAAAAAGCACTTGCTAAGATGCAATATCCATTTATGGTTAAAACAAATAAGAATAGAAGGAGAGTACCTCAACATAATAAAGGCTACCTATGATAAATCCTCAGCTAATATCATACTCAATGGTGAAAAATTGAAAGCTTTTCCTCTAAAATCAGGAACAAGACAAGGATGTCCACTCTTACCACTATTATTCAACACTAAAGGCCCAGTGCATGAAAATCCCCTCTCACAGTCCAGGAACCCTTAAGGAAAGTCCTACTGATATCCATGGGGAGTGGACCTAAACTGCAATCTGGCCTCCCTCTGTGGGTGGCGACCAGGCTGATCAAGGAAAGGTGCTGCTCCCACCATCTCACTGCTGCTGCCACTGCCGGCAATGGCAGCTGCAAGTCCTGAGCCCAAGGCCTTGCAGCCACCAGAGCTCATGGCTGCCTAAGCCCACAGCTGCCGTGAGCCTGGGCCTCACAGCCGCCGGGGATTGTGGCTTCTGTGAGCCCATGACTGCTATGAGTCCCGGGCTTCACAGCCTCTGTGGTTTTGTCCGGATGGACGTCTGCAAAACGTCTGCCCTAATTAGCATATTGCCCTTTTATTAGTATAGATAGTTCTGGAAGTCCTAGCTAGAGCTATTGCTGGGAAAGAAATAAAAGGCATCCAAATAGGGGAGGAAGAAGTAAAACTGTCATTTTGTGGATGACATGATTCTGTATATAGAAAACCTTAAAAACTCCACCAAAAAGCTATTAGAAACAATAAACAAATACAGTCAAGTTTCAGGATACAAATTCAATGTGCAAAAACCTATTGCCTTCCTGTATACTAGCTACAAAACTTCAGAAAAAGGAATTTTAAAAACCCATAATTCCTTTTGCAATTGTAACCAAAAGAATAAAATACATAGGAATAAATTTAATAAAGAATGTGAAAGACCTATATAGTTAAAATTACAAAGCATTATTAAAAGAGATTGAAAAAGACACAACAAAATGGAAAAATATCATGTATTCAGGGATTGGAAGAATCAGCATAGTTAAAACGACCATATTACCCAAGGCAACATTACAAATTCAATGCGATCCACATCCAAATCCTAATGTCATTTTTTAAAGAAATAGAACAAGAAACTATCAGATTTATATAGAACCATAAGACCCCAAATAGCCTAAGCAATCCTGAGAAAAAAGAACGAAGCTGAAGGTATCATGCTACCTGACTTTCAAATTATACTACAGAGCTGAGAATCAAAACAACATGGTATTGGCAGAGAAACAGACACAACAATCAATGGAACAGAATAGAGAGCCCAGCTATAAAACCACATGTATCAATATATGGAAAGAAATTTTCCAATAAAGGATCCAAAAACACTCAATGGAGTAAAGATAGTCTCTCCAATAAATAGTGCTGGGAAAACTGAAAAGCCACATGCAAATGAATGAAACTGGATTACAGTTTGTTCCCTTGTACAAAAAATTAATTCAAAATGGATCAAAGATCTAAATTTAAGACATGAAACAGTAAGTTACATAGAAGAAAATATTGGTACCAAACTTAAGGACTTTAGTTGTAGATAACATTTTATGAATTTGACCCAAAGGCAAGGGAAATAAAGGCAAAAATAAATGAATGGAACTATATAAAACTAAAAAGCTTCTTCCCAGCAGAAGAAACTGACAACAAAACAAAGAGTCAGCCAACCAGATGGGAGATGATGTTTGCAAACAGTAGCTCTGACAAAGGTTTAATTTCCAAAATATATAAAGAACTCATAAAACTTAACAATATTCAAAAAGTGGGCAGAGGACCTAAAAATACACCTCTCCCAAGAAGATATGTAAACAGCCAATAGATATATGGAAAGATGTTCAACCTCACTAGCAATTAGGGAAATGCAAATCAAAACTACAAGGAGATATCACCTCACCCTTGTTAGAGTGGCCATTATCAACAAGACAAGCAATAGTAAGTGTTGGAGAGCTTGTGGGGGAAAAAAGGGAACACCCATTTACTGCTGGTGGGAATGTAGACTGGTACAACCATTATGGAAAGTAGTGTGGTGATTTCTCAAAAAATTAAGAATAGAGCTACCATATGACCGAGCAACTCCTCTTCCTGGTTATATCCCTGAAAATCTCAAAATCATATATTCACTAAGATATATGCAGCTCTATGTTCATTGCAGCATTATTCATGATGGACAGGACATGGAAACAACCAAAGTGCCTTGTGATAGAAGACATGATAAAGAAGATGTGGAACATATATACAATTGAATCCTACTCAACCATAGAAAGCATGAAATAGCACCATTTACAAAACAACATGGATGGATCTTGAGAATATTATGCTCAGTGAAATAAGTCAGTCAGGAAAAGGTAAGAACCATATGATTTCACTCATATGTGGGATATAAAACTGAAACTTGTGAACACAGATAGCAGTGTGATGGTTGCCAGAGGAAAGGAGTTGGGGGAAAAGGAGGTCCTAATATTTGGTGACGGGAAAAGATGACCTTGGGCACAGGTGCAATATACAGATCTTGAACATAGAAACCCACACCTGAAACCAATATGTTCATGTTGACCAATATTACAAAAAAAATTTAATAAAAAATAAAGGTAGTCTCAGTGATGGATTTAGAAAATCATCAATGGATGCTGAAAGTGTAAAAAAATTGACAAGAAATAGAATATTTTTATACCCTCAATATCCACCCACCAATAAATTATTAATTATGAAGTAGGTTCTAATGATTCTATTTTTTTGGAGGAAATACAGAAAGTAAATATTAAAGACATTTTGTTCTTTTTTACCACCTTCATTCAATTTGCAACTATTAGTGTGTTCTCTGTATCTATGAGCTGTGGGTTTTTTTTTTTTTATTGTTTTTAAGATTTCACATACAAGTGAGATCACATGGCATCTGTCTTTGTCTCACTTATTTTACTTAGCATAAGGCCCCCAACTCTTGCAAATGGCAAGATTTCCTTCTTTTTTTAATGGCTGTACATATTTATTCCACTGTATGTATTGCATTTTCTTTATCCAGTTATTCATCAGTGGACACTGTCTTGGCTATCTTATATAATAAAACCTTAATATGCTATTCGACTGAAGGGTGGAATGATCAGTCACTATCGTTATGACTCACACTGACCACAGGTGGGGGGGGGGGGGGGGAAGGTGGCAGATGCTAAACGCAGGAGCTGCCCTCTGGTGGTCAGTGCACTCCCACAAGGAGAGTGCTGCTCAGCCAGAAGCTGAGCTCACAGCTGGCATGGTGGCGGGAGCCTCTCCTGTCTCTGAGACAGCACTAAGGAGCAGCGAGCCAGGCTTCTGGTTGGCAGCACAGCAGCAGTGGTGGGAGCCTCTCCTGCCTCTACAGTAGCGCTAAGGACCCTTGGGGATCGGGCCTAAGCTGGCACTTAGGGTTCCAGATTGTGAGACTGTGCAGGCCAGGCTTAGGGGACCATCCCCTTTTCCCAAGTGCACGAATGTCATGCACTGGGCCTCGTTGTATATAATGCTACAATGAACATAGGGGTGCATATATCTTTTCAAGTTAGTATTTAGGTAAATTCTCAGAGTGAAGTTGCTGAATCATATGGTAATTCTATTTTTTTTTTTTTTTTTGAGGAATTTCTGTACTTTTTCTATAGTGGCTTCACAAATTTATAATCCCACCAACAGTGTACAAGAGATGACTATTTTCCACATCCTTGCCAATACTTATTTCTTGTCTTTGGAATAATAGTCAAGCTGACAGGTGTGAGGTGATATCACATTGTGGTTTTGATTTGCATTTCCCTGATGATTAGTAATGGTGAGCAACTTTTTATATGTCTATTGGCCATATATGTATATATTCTCTGAAAAAAAATGTCTATTCAAGTCTCCCAACCATTTAAAAAATTAGTTTGGGGGTTTTTGCTATTGAGTTTGTAAGAATAATTTATATATTTTGAATATTTGCTGGGACTAACCAGTGACGGATTAATGAATTATTCTGACACACTGTTTGCAATGAAAGAGAGAGCTAAGGGGCTGCCTGGCTAAAGAAACCAGACAACCTCGATTGCCTGCTTGTATTGTCACAGTTTAAGATAGAGGTTATCTTTTACATACAATCAGCAGGGTAAGTAATATTGGGAGGACACATGTGTTTGTAATGTCCTTTAAGCAAGAACACCCAAAAGATTAAGCATAGGAATCCAGTAAATGCCCGAGGGTCTGCTCGTGCAGATTTATTTGGAAAGGTCAAGGAATAATTAGGGGCACTCCCATAAGTTGGAATTCTGATAAACAGGGCAGGCGGCCTTCCACACACTTCCCTTATCTCAGGATGTCCTCATTACAAACTTTCCAACCAAGTCTCATGTGCTCCCCAACAAATGTTAACCCCTTATCAGGCATAAAGTTTGCAAATATTCTGTCCCATTTGTTAGGTTTTCTTAACATTTGGCTGATGGTTTTCTTTGCTATGCACCAGCTTTTAAATTCAATGTAGTCCCACTTGTTTATTTTGGCTTTTGTTGCCTTTGCTTTTAGTGTCAAACCCATAAAAACCTTTCCAAGACTAATGACAAAGAGTTTGTTGCCTGTTTTCATTGAGAAGTTTTATGAGGTCTTCATTCAAATATTTTATCTATTTACGTTAATGCTTGTGTATGGTGTAAGATGGTGATTCAGTTTTATTCTTTTGCATGTGGCTGTTTTTCCCAACACCATTTATTGGAGAGGGTGAGGCTGTCCTTTCCTCATATATTCTTGGCTCTTTTTTTCATAAGATAACCAACCATATATGCATGGGTTTATTTCTGGGCTCTCAATTACGTCCCAGTGTTCTGGGTCAGTTTTTTAATGCTAATATACTGATTTGATTATTATAACTTTGTAATATAGTTCGAAATCAGGAGTGCGGTCCTGCAGCTTTGTTCTTTCTCAATATTGCTTTAGTTATTGCAAGTTCTTTCTTGAAGGGAGATCTGAGTAGTGCCTCTCTATGACTACCATATCTACCCTTTGGAAATAATTTGCTCTCTGCTTTCTACCAAGAATCTGGTGTGTGTGCTTGTGTGTGTGTGTGTGAAAGATTTATTTCATTAATGAGGGAATCAGCATGATGACAATGATTGTTCAATGAAGGAGAGGAAGACTTGTTATAATATAGACAAAAAAGAGTGCTGCAATAAGATTATAAGTTAAATTGAAACTAATTGATGTCCTTTAAAATAATAAAACCATAATCTATAAGATTTCTATTTTCTAATGGACAGAAATAAATTGCAACATATTGATCTTTTACAAATTAACATTAACTTTATGAAGTCTGGCCTTGATAATAAACAATCAAATTTACTTTCCCCTAAAACAGTGATTCTCAACTGGGGAAAATATGCCCTCCCTCCAATCCCACCCCCGGCATATTTGACAATGTATGGAGGCATTTGGGGTTATCACAATTGAGGAGAGGAAGGAATGCTAGTGGCATCTGAGCGGTAAAGGCCAGTGATAGTACCAAACAGCTTATAATTCACAGGTCAGCTCCCACAACAAATAATTACCTGGTCAGAAGTCTCAAAAGCACTGAGACTGAAGACCATTTATAGATAACGCAGCAGATGGCTTATTAGACTAAGTTCTAGTGTGATGCTGAAAGGACATAGGAAGCAAAATTTTAAGGCCTCTCAACCTCTTTCCCTGAACTTTAAAATTGGGTTAATGATAGTTGCAACCTTATATAATTTTAAGGAGAATTAAAGAAAACAATTGTGCTTGATTGTATTTTTATAAATATGGCCACACAAATATATACCCCATCCCCTGTGGGGCTTATATTCCCTCCTCTGGAACCTGAATGGGTCTCTGTAGCTGCCTCTCCCACTAGAACTCAGTGGGCCATGCTGCATGGCTCCTGGGGCTAGGTCATAGAAAGCAATGCAGCTTCCATGCGGCTCTCTTCTTTGGGATACTAACGTGGAAGCTCGAGCCAACATGCTTGAAACTCACACAGCATAGCTATGCTGGAGAATCGCAGAGAGACCACACAGAGACAGGGAGAGGTGCAGCTGTGCCAACCCCAGCTCATCCAGTCTTATCAGGTCTGCCTCCAGACACATGAGCCAACAACGCTTTGTGATGCCCCAGTCACCACCTAACTGCATCCTCATGAGAAACCTCCAGTCAGAACCACCCACTCACATTCCTGGCTCACAGGAACTCTGACAATAAACGGGGACTGTAAACAATTATCATTTTAAGCCACTACGTTTGGGGATGATTTCTTTCACAGCGATAGATAAGCAAAACAAAAATACCCACACAGTCGTTTCTCAATGCTTGGCTCATAAAAAAGGCATAATTGGCCACCTTTTCTCTGTAGGTTTAATATTTTGTAGTTTTAGTATTTTCAATGAGTATTTAATTAGTAATCGGCATTTAATCCAAGTTTTACAGTTTCCATGCATTAGAGGGCTCTCTATCATTGATAGAGGACCCTGATTCATGCAGGTGCAATTTCCTTACTTAGGCACCAGGCGGAGCCAGTCCCTAATTTTTCACTTCCCTTTTAGAAGCCTACTGGGGGAAAACTTGAAAATCAATACATCAGTATATCTAACTAAGAAAGATGGATTAGACAATGATATGTACACACATCATAAAAATAAAGCTTATTTTGATGAATAAGACTGCCCCCAGACTAGATGTGTAGACCAAAGACAAGAACCACTCTCCACCTTTTACGTTTTATTTTAGAACTGGCAGAACAGGTATATTTTCTTTAATCTCCAAAAAGAAGGGATCTGCAAGCCTATGCCATATTTAGAAACATGGAAAAGCAGTCTCCATATTGCAGTTAGCTTTCAATGGCCAGAGATTAATTCTGATTAATTCTGTTTTACAGGGTCCTAAATAAATTTGCACAACCACTATAACTTACAAATGTTTAATTCCTGTCTATTTCTAATACTTTATTTTGAATATATAGGATTTGATAGTTTAGTGACTGTGAAAATGGGCAATGATTATGATTTCAGGAAATCTGAGAACAAAATCCGTTAAACCGAATGAACCAAATACAGTGTAAGTCTCCCCCTTCCCCAACAAATTCAAAGCAGACTTTACCCATCATCATTCACAGTAACCTAAGAAGGTTGGCAACCTGCACTCATGATGACAGTCTGCCAGTCCCTGTAACTGTTGAAGGCTGCCTCGTATCCTGAGATGGCTCAAATATAGCTGGGCCTTTCATGGAGCAGTGGTCTTGAAAATAAAGGAGGTTTTGTGGTTAGCTTATCTGATTAGAGCATTACACTAAGAGGTCAGGATTTTGCAGCCTGGTGGAGTATAAATCAAAGGGGCCTGGGAGGGGAGAATTGCCCTCTGAAAGGCTGATTCTCTAAGAAGATCCTGTTACTGTGACTTAATCCCAACTCTAGCTGACCTGCCATCTTCTTGATCGACCACAATGAGAACTGAGGGAGAAATGAATATTTGATAAACTCAAGCCATATCTCATGCTGGGGATTACAACAAAATCAAACCAAAGATAAATGTATGGTAAGTCCGTAGAATGATGTTTCTACTCAACATGTGTTGATAAAGGCTAAGTTATACCTTTCAGGTATAACTTACAGCAATGTCATCACGCTGTGCTCACAAGATTTACATTAACATACTTTCCTATAATATACTAAGAAGAGCAAATGCTGTCCTCTTTGGCTTCACCACAAATTGTACACTATGAGAGCACATCCAACCCCTCACAGCTAGCTAGTTCTGGAAACTCCGGGGGAGCTTCATGCACATACTACTAAGTCAGAAGCCTTCTTCATAGCCCTCTTGATTCCCGTAGCTCTGAAGTAGCAGTGGTAACATGCTCACTGCAATCTTTAGGAGGCTACTTGGCGATGACAGCCCCTACCACTTCCCACCAGTGTCTGCTACTTCATTCCATGCTCTCAGTAGCCTGTCAGTATCTGGACTGGACTATGCTGAGAGGTAAGGAAGTTGTCCTCCATTCAAAAATAACCTTCTAGCTGATTACCTTTTCCTGCAATATTTTAAATCAGAAGTGGATTAATGCAAGATTTAGAATTTTTAGACAGGGTGGAACTTTTCAAATGGGTATGTTTCCAAAGGATGAAGTCAGTGGATGAAGGTTTCTAGTATGGTGGCCCCTCTACGGAGGAGGCAGTTCCCGGAAACAGGAAAGGGAGGGGCAAAGCATAAACCTAAAGCAAGGCCAGCAAATGTAAGTCTCTGTCCTTTTCTCTAAGTAGCATATTTTATAGTCTTTTCCTTCTACCTACAAATGTCCTCCGGAGAGGCCAACCTTTCTTTTCTGGCCTTCTAGACTTCCACTCAGTTCCCTGACCTATGCCTTTTTTCTGTAATTTTGTAAGAAGGGGTCTTATAAAATTATTCATCAGACATGGGTTTGTTTGCTTTTTGTTTTTGTTTTCGTTTTTTGGTGGAACAGTGGGTGCTAATGAACTAGATCAGACATTGACCACCTTGGCGCCAATAGTTTCCTCAAGGACACTGCAATCACCTTTCTTGCCCAGCCTCCTTTTCCTTGTCCCTTGATAGCCCTAACCAAGCTTTGCTCCACCCTGGCTTGGTAAAGCTGGGCTTGCCTGTATCAATTCTTCATTAGGCCTGCCCACTAGCTGTTTCAAACTCTAATGGTATAGGAAGACTGGTTAGGGTAGATATGGTTATGTTTTGTACTTATCCCCTCTTGACAGCAGCAGGAAATGGGAAAGCTAAACATGGTGGCATTTACTAGAAGAATCTGTTGTCTGTAATTATAATTATGAGGTGATACCGGGGAGAGAATGCCTGGACCATATGTGAATGCTGACCAGAGTAATTCTGACATAAACAGACAACTTCAGTGATTTTATTTAGACCAGGAAAACTGTTTGTTTCATGTGCTATTCACATAGGGATCATCTCCAAAACTTTATGTAAACCAATGTCATGAAAAAGGGACATTGATAAACTCAAGCCATATCTCATGCTGGGGATTACAACAAAATCAATTTAATTGTATCTACTCCAGCACCCCACACCTCTCTGCCTGCTGCTAAGAGATGTGTTGTAATGATTACCATGCAGAGAGGAGGCTCTTTTTTTGGTTGCCTAATCAGGAGATCCAGCAGTTGGAATTCCAGGCAGGAGTTCTGCAGGTTGGGGCAGCAGAGGTACTTGGAAATGATGTGGTTACCATGTCTCTCAAATTATTCTGGGTAGGCCACTTTCAAGTTTCCTATACTTTATGCTGCCCCATTCCCAGTTTTATTTCACAATTTGAGGGGAAAGTCTATGAGGCCCAAATTGCATATCCAGATAATCCCTCCCCAAATCTGGAGCCCACTGATGCCCACAATAGCAGGCTCAGCTCACACCGGTCCCAAGACCTACCTTTAAGCAACATTAAACCCCAAACCTACAAATCTAGTGACCCAGATGGCTACCTGCTGTCTTACTCCCTTAAATGCCCTTATAATAATTTGGTCTGGAATTGAGTGTGGCCTGTGCACTCCTTTTATCTTCACATCAGACATTGAGGTGAGCACTTTTACCATCTTTATCTTAAGGATATGGATTCTGGAGCCCAAGAAAGATGACACAGCTTCCCCGGGTGAGTGTCAAACTGGCCTTGGACAATGAGTGTTATGGAAATTACAGTTTATGCATCATGACCCCATCTTGGGGCTTAGGCTTATAGTCACAGTCTGGGCTTTAGCTTTGACATTTGTTCCCAGCTTCTACCTGATCATCTATCTCATCCCACCTCTTGCCAAGTTCTTCTTTGGATATTTAATTATCCCAGTGGCCTCAGCCAGTACCCAGTACACCAGTTTTATCTTGCTTGGCCTTCTATACATCGTGTTTTTGTTTTGTTTTTGTTTTGTTTTGTTTTAAATGTTTTTACTGATTTCAGAGAAGAAGGGAGAGGGAGAGAGAGGTAGAAACATCAATGATGAGAGTAAATCACTGATAAACTGCCTCCTCCATGACCCCCATTGGGGATCTAGCCCACAGCCTAGGCATGTGCCCTGACTGGAATTGAGCTGTGACCTTCTGGTTCATAGGTTAATGCTCAACCACTGAGCAACACCAACAGGGCTATACATTGTCCACTGGAATTTCCTATTGCAATTTTCCCCTTCTCCAGGGACACTTGCCCGTTTATGGTGGGTCCCCAACATCATCTGTGAGCCTTTCATGACTGGAAAAGAACCTTGGACACAGAAGAGAGCAGTCTCATAAGGTTCCTTGTTTTCTTCCTGAAATTTCTGTTGTCAGTGACCCTGCCTTTGTGTGTGTCACCCTCCTCCCACACATCTTGATAAAAGCTGAGGCTAGACCCCCAACCTAAGAAAACATAGCCATAGCTCATGTATCCAAAGATCTAGTCGGGGCATCAATTGTCCTGGAAGCTATTTCCAATGAAAATATGACAGAACTAACAGTAGCTAAACTGTAATAAATGAAGAGGGAGGCTGAAAGTTCATTCTTGTTTCAGTGTGCAATTTGCAGAGATGCAAATGAAATAATATAGTCAAGGCATTATAACATGTTTGATTAAGAGGATTATTTTGGCTACTTAAAAGGTAATAGGGATGGAGAAGAAGCCTTAACATGGGAGATATTACAGAGGTAAAGTCAATAGATATTAGTATCTAATCCTATATAATAAAAGAGCAATATGCAAATTAACCATCACTCCACTACATCCACCAGCCATGCCCAGCAGCCAATCAGAGCGAGTATGCAAATTAACCCCAAGCTGCCACAGAAACCAGGAGGGAGGCTTGGGTTTCCCCAGCAATGGAAGGAAGCCAAGCTTTCCATACACTTTGGCCGGCCCAGGCCTCCACTCAAGGATACAAAGTTTAAATTATAGAAGATAAATCCCAAGAAAAATGGCAGCAGCCACGGAGCTGGAGAGAGAAGGCTAGGATTGCCCTGGCAATGGAAAAAAAAAAAAAAGCTTTCCACCTGCCTTGGCTGGCCTAGGCCTCCACTCCAGGCTTCAAAGTTTCAATTGTAGAAGATAAATATATCCCAGATACCTGGGCCTCCGTTTGGGTCGCTGGGGGGCGTGGCTGGCCTGCAAACCACCACAGGCCCCTCGCCCAGGCCACTCCTCGCCCAGGCCACCCCACACCCCAAGAGAACCCCCACCTTGATCTGGGACACCCTTTAGGGCAAACCAGCTGGCACTCACCCATGCACCAAGCCTCTATCCTATCTAATAAAAGAATAATATGCAGATTGACCATCACTCCAACACACAAGATGGCTGCCCCCATTTGGTCAAAGATCCTGCCTCCATGTGGATACAAGATGGCCACCACAAGATGGCCTTCAAGGGAGAGCAGTTGGGGGCAATCAAGCCTGCAGGGGAGGGCAGTTAGGGGTGACTAGGCTGGCAGAGGAGGGAAGTTGGGGGCAAACAGGCTGGCAGAGAAGCAGTTAGTCATCAATTAGGCTGGCAGGGCAGTGGTTAGGGGGTGATCATGCTGGCAGGCAGAAGTGGTTAGGGGCAGTCAGGAAGGCAGGCAGGTGAGCAGTTAGGAGCCAGCAGTCCTGGATTGTAAGACATCCCTCTAGGGGTCCCAGGTTGGAGAAGGTGCAGGCTGGGCTGAGGGACCCCACCTCCCCTTGCACAAATGTTGTGCACTGGGCCTCTAGTTGGATATAAGAAGTAAGTTTTGAGTATCTGTACATTGATTTCTTCATTCATCTAAGTCCAAACTGTTGTGTTATCTAGAATTCCTCCACATTACTCAGTCATCACAATATAAAAGGTGTACAAAAGTAAATTTATTGAGCCGAAACCGGTTTGGCTCAGTGGATAGAGCATTGGTCTGCAGACTGAAAGGTCTCAGGTTCAATTCCAGTCAAGGGCATGTACCTTGGTTGAGGGCACATCCCCAGTAGGAGGTGTGCAGGAGGAGCTGGTCGATGTTTCTCTCATCAATGTTTCTAGCTCTCTATCCCTCTCCCTTCCTCTCTGTGGAAAATCAATAAAATATATTTTAAAAAAAGTAAATTTATTGAACTGAATAAAATTAACACACAAAATGCTACATAGATGTTGAGTTGTAGGAAGAATTAGGATTCATATCTAAGTCCATTGACTCCAAGGCTTTCTATACAGTGTACTGAAGCCAAGGGGAGGGGCTTTGCAAAGAGGGTAGGCCAATGAATGATTTTATATGGTGCAGCAAGTTGGAGGAGGAAATGACAAATGGGTATTAAACTTTGGAGTTAAGAAAAAGGTGAGCTCAGAAGTCAGAGTGCAAGAGTTTCAACGGTCAGGACAACAGGGAGGGAAGGTGAGAAAGTAAAAGCATGAAGATAAACTACTCTTTTGCTTCTTGGAAAGAAAGAGGTTGGATACACTGGGAATACTTAGTGAGGTTTCTACTAGCTGTATTTTCTACTGTTGTGAAATCTGAGGCTAGCTAGGACTTCTTTTCAAAAGGAAGTCCTTGGTCATCAATTGTCTTACTTAGAGCCACATGGTCTTCTTGGCAGGATGATAGGACCAGAGACAGAAAACTGATAGGAGTCAGCCATCTCCAGGCTAAACAATGACCAATGGGTGGTCTGCCAGAAGAGCTCTGTCCCACAGAGGCATGTGTGCTGACTGATGATTGGCCGATTCACTCTTTCTTCATGTTAAGGAGTTAGAACCAAAGACACCAGACAGAGCTTCCAGTAGCAGCGGGAACAGTACAGGTAGAGACTGAAGGGCAGATCACTTTGTCACCCAAAGTCATGTGAACAGTGGGTATCTTCCCTAAAGAAATGAAATGACAAGAACCTTAAAACTCCAAAGTATCTTGGACAATGTTTCATTTTCTACAAAGCCTTGCTGAAAGTGGCTGAACTCCTATCTTCCTTACTTTCTCCTGAATCCTTATGAGAATATAAAACAATTCAAAAAATGACTTAAAAGAGCCCAAGCACAATTTCATTTCTTACAACCTGAAGGCAGAGAAAGTGGGGCATCTTTAAAAAAGTAATTCTAGAAAATTCTCTTGGTTGCCAAGTTCCTAAGAGTTTCTAATAAGCCCAGGCTCAAAGGTCCCATCATTAGGAAAAGTAACAGAAAATTCAGGTTTACCCACCTGCTCTCTGTGAGTGTTCCCCTGCCTTACAGAGTAGCTTTAACTCAAATGAACTAAGACTATGGGCCACCTGAGAGGACAAGCTCAGTTCCTTGCAGTCTTTTATAAAAACAGCAGGCTGACTCTCTCCACAGAAGAACTGGGAAGATAAGTTGATGAAAAGTCGGTACTTGAGAGAAAAAAATCAGAGCACTCTAGAACCGAAAGGTTCCTTGCAAACTGTTATGGGCTGAATTGTGTCCCCAAATTCATTTATTGAAGTTCCAATGCCCAGTACCTCCAAAGATGACTGACTATATTTGGAGATAGGACATTTAAAGAGGTGATTCAGGTATAAAGGAGCCATGTTGGTTGGCCCTAAGCCAATAGGACTAGTGTCCTAATAAGAAAAAGAGATTAAGACACAGACACACACACAGTGGGAGGACCATGTGAGGACACACACAGCCCAGAAGCCTTCGTGCCTACACCACCCCTGAATTTGAATTCTGTGGAATCCCAGAAAAGAAAGGGAAGGATGGTAGAAAGAACAATGATACAGAGTTAGAATCTAGTCCCTCATGTGAAAGGAATGGATGGGAAAGTGATTCTCTGATTTAATAGCTTCTTGTGAAATCCTATGACTCTAGGGCTACCTTATTAATGTCTTTTTATTGTTCTGCATTCTTATTCCTATTCTCTGCTTTGTTCCTAAGTGGGGAAAACGATTGGCTGTAGACATTCCAAAGTGACTTCAGCATGATTTTCAAATATGAGAAACCATGTTGGACTAATGAGCCTAAACTTAACCAAGAAGATTTTATTCTTTCCTTTGGTATTTACATCTCTGATTTCTTGATTGTCTTCCAGAACCTCTTTTGATGAAGGAAATCTAGTACAGCTGGAGGATTCTTCGTGGGGGAGTTTAAGTGACTTGTAATTTTTAAAAATTTTTTTTTTTTTTTTAGTTTTAGTTTCTGTTGCTTTTTTTCTGAGCATGTGTAACTTTAGGTTTTTGTTTGTTTGTTTTTAGCAGTGGGGACTCAGAATGCCAAACTAATTTTCTCTCCAATCCCCTGTTGGTTTCAGGTGTCAAGCTTTGAAAAGCACAGCTCCGTTCTTTTCAGGGAACTTGAAGACTCATTGTCTTATAGCCTTCCTGTCCCCTGCTACACTCTTGTCATATCCCAGGGTGTTCTAAATCTCTGATTTCCCTCCCTGAGTGGTTGTCTCTCCTTTATTTTATTTAGAGATAAGGTAAAGCTTTTGAATCTGAATGAAGCCTAACAAACTGAGCTTAGTGTGCTGGGAAGTATCAGGATAATCCTGAGGTCAAAAAAAGAGGGAAATGCCTAGAGGCTAGGCATTTTTCTCCACAGGTCTATAGGTGAAATTCAAGCTTCCCCACTTCGTTTCCATTGATTGGTGTGATTGACACAGTGCCAAGCATTGTGCTATGAACCTGGTGGCTTGTGACCTAGACTGCCTGTCACAACAGCCAGCATAGCTACCCACACTGTTATCAGTCTACATAGATTATCTGTTATTATTCTGCTTACGAAAAAACTCCCAATCAGAAATTTGGTTGCTGTGAAAATGTACTTTACATTCACTAGTAGCATATGGAGAAGAAATTAAAGCAGGCCTGGTTTATAAAGACCAATAAGTAACACAAAAGATAGCTTCACTTAAGAGCAGGATCTAAAACAAAATATTCTAATCAGAGCTTTCATGTTAGTACCATAAAATAGTTTAGCTCCCCAAAAGGATGCTTTAGAGAATATTTTAAGTTCTGACCCCTGAAAATTTTTCTTTGTTATGTGGTTAACAGCAAATGACATGTGACTTAATTAATATTAAGCTTTCCCAACTAGCTATTTAACAATGGTAAACAAATGCACTTTGTTGCAATTAAAAATAGAAACTCTTCATTCTGAATTTCTTTCACATTAACTACTAGTATATCCAGATACTATAATAGTTACTTCCTTATTAATATATTGCTTGCCCCCAAATAAAGTGGTTATAAATCAAAGGAAGAAACTGCCTTCTTTGGATTTTATTAGTCACAGGCCTTCAGGGAAGACAGGCAAAGTTCTTGTTGCTTCTATCTGCAGTCACTTAAGTCTCCTTGGAGATGTTTCTTCAATGCCTGGCTCAATTTTTGGAACTCTGCAGAACTCTGGAGAGCACAAGTGATAAATACTTTGGAAATAAAGATCAAAAAGAAAGCATTAGGAGAACTGGGGATGTTTAGTCTAGAGAAAAGGAGAATATGTGGAGACTTATTTTTTCCTAACTGTCATAAACAGGTCAATAGAAATTCTTCTTTTTCACTAAAGAATACAGAAAAACAAGTGAATATAGGCAGAAGCAAAGAATTTGACTTTAACTAATGTAATTTCTTTTAATATTTATATATTAAAATTATGTGTGTGTGTGTGTGTGAATGCTTAGGAACTCAGGAAATTACCCTAGAATGATTTCTGTTTTAAAAAATATATTTAGCCCTAACTGGTTTGGCTCAGTGGATAAAGTGTTGGCCTGTGGACTGAAGGGTCCTGGGTTTTGATTCTGGTCAAGGGTACATGCCTGGGTTGTGAGCTCGATCCCCAGTGTGAGATGGGCAGGAAGCAGCTTACCAATGATTCTCTCTCATCACTGATATTTCTATCTTTCTCCCTCTCTTAAAAATATATTAAAAATAATTAAAGATATAGCTTCTCATCAATTTTTAAAAATTGAATTTTATAGAGAAAGGAAGGAATAGGGAGAGAGAGAGAAACATCAGTTTGAGAGTAAAACATTGGCTGCCTCTTGCATGCTCCCTACTAGGGGTTGAGCCCACAACCTGTCCATGTGCTCTGACCAGGAATCAAAACGGTAACCTTTCAGTGCATGGGACTTCTCTCAACCAACTGAGCCACACCAGAAAGGCCTACCCTAGAATAATTTCAGAATGCTGAAACACAGGTCAATCTGGAGATTAAGAATGTAGCAATATCCTTCAAGGTGAATAAGCATTCATGTTATTCATATAACTCAAAGTCAGAAATACTTTCCATTGATAACTAAAATAATACTGGTGTTTACCTTCAATAGGGATTTAACATTCACCACACATTGATTGAGTGCCTATTCAGTGTTAGGACTGAAGAGTTCATGATAGCTAACAGATACAGAGTTGTCACATAGGTACTGCTCTAAGTGCTTTACACATAGGAGTTAATTTAATCCTCACAACTGTCACATGAAGTAAGTGGTATTCTTTTTATAGTTTTGAAAATGAGAAAACTAAGGTGAAAATATAATTATTTGCTCAAAGTCATATCTTGAGCTTATAAATAAAGGAGTCAGGATTTGAACCTATATCTATAGGATCCTCTGAGAAGCAAACACTTAGGAGGTGAGACTAGACATACATGAAATTTATTAGGAGAAACACCTACGAAGGATAAAGAGGAAGAAACGAGGGGTGGTCAGGGAAAGGTTTCATACCAAGATGCAGGTGTAATATCTGTAAAGGAGAGAAGGCAGTAAGGGTTGGGGAGGAAGAGCCTCAGACTGTGAGAATCTTGGCCATGTCGAGGAGCAGGGAGTCCCTGAGTCCCAGTTGGAAGAACCCCTCATCATGCATGAAGAGCCAAGTGCTAGTACCTGCATGTTACTTGGTGATTGACTGAGAGTCTAAAATTAGTGTGGTTTGCCACAAATGCTGTGGGGGGTCCACAGCAGCTGTCGGGGGTTATGTCCCTACAGTATGCTCTCTTGAGGGGAGACCTGGCAGGGGCACTATGGAGCTCCAGCTGACTGACACGAGTCTCTGCTCTTAATCATTGATTTGCTGCTCTTCGGAGACACTTTTTGGTTAAAGTATATAGTGAAAGATGTAATCCTGTAGCAACGAAAGGCTGGAGTAGTATGCCCTAGCCAGTTTGGCTCAGTGGATAGAGCGTCAGCCTGTGGACTGAGGGGTCCTAGGTTAGATTTCGGTCAAGGGCATGTACCTTGGTTGCTGGCACATTCCCAGTAAGGGGTGTGCAGGAGGCAGCTGATCAATGTTTCTCTCTCATTGATGTTTTTAACTTTCTATTCCTCTCCCTTCCTCTCTGTAAAAAATCAATAAGATATATTAAAAAAAAGAAAAAGAAAGGCTGGAGTAGGAATAAGGAACACTTCATTATAGATCTCTGGAGGCTCTATTCACAGAGCACAGTGTGAGCAGCATCCCAAGTGCCCTCAAGGCAATGACTCTGGCAGTAAAGAGCTGGATAGTAATCTTCCAATCTGAACATACCTTTTGCTCTAGGACTTTCACCTTCATCCCATAAAATCTCATAAAACTTTTTAAGCCAATATTTAAACAGTTCTTTAACACATACTAAATACACGGCACCATGTTAAGTGCAAGGAGACATACTAAAATCTAAAAGCCTGATCTTTCCATGCAACCAGGCTGGCAAAGGAGGGAAGTTAGGGGAGACAGGCCAGCAGGGGAGGGCAGTTGAGGATGACCAGCCTGCAGGGGAGGGCTGTTGGGGGAGACCAGGCTGGCAGGGGAGGGCATCTTCCAAGGGGTGCAGTCTGGACTGAGGGAACCCCCCCAACAAATTTCATGCACCAGGCCTCTAGTCCTATATAATAAAAGGCTAATATGCAAATAGACTGAATGGCAGAACAACTGGACAACTGGTTGCTATTACATGTGCTGACCAGCTGACCACCAGGGAGTGCACACAGAACATAGTGGGCGCCAGCCACAGCAGGATGGTGGAGCAGGTGAGCTGGGTGCCAGACCAAGGTGGGGCACTAGTCACTATCATCTGGGCAAGCCTCTGATGGTTACTGAAAATTCTTTGCTACTATGCTTGCATCTGCTGCCATTGTTGGCCCCACTCACACCTGCTAATGGTGCAGAGAGATTGGGGCCAGCACCAGCAGTGGGTGCAAGCAGCAGCTCTGGCATCGGCAGTGGGTATGAGTGGTGCCATTGCTGGCAGGGGGTGTGAGAGGCAGCTGCTGGCCCCAACTGCACCTCAGGGCCTCTCCACCTCTCTTCCCTCTCTTTCTCCCAGGGCAATGTTATGAATCACCTTGTAGAATTCAGGCCACAGGAGAGGCAATATGAGGGTTTTTGAGCCAGAACTCTAGCTAATTTATGGCCATCAGCCATCACCAACCTCCAAAAAAAGGGGCATGAACAAGTCCTTAGATTATTCCAACTGACATCATGAATCAGAGGCAACCTGTCCTACTGTTTCTTGGACACATTCTTGTCTAACAGAATCCATGAGCATAATAAAAGATTGCCTTATGCCTCAAAATTTAGTGATAATTTATTACACAGCCATAGTTACTGGAATGCCATATATCCAGGAAAATAACAATTTGTGAAGCTAGATTCTCAGGTGACATGTCTGTTGTTGTTGCTAAAACTTGATTCAGGCCTCTGAGAAAGATAACCTTTTAGAAGCAAAGAGGAAGAAGTACTAATCTTGAAAGGCCCTTAAAATCTTTGAAGTTTTAGGTTGCTAATATTCTATAGTATTTATTGCTAGACTAGAGGTCTGGTGCATGAATTTGTGCATGGGTGGGGTCCCTTGGGGTGGCCTGCAGAGATTTGGCCCCAGCTCGCTCCCCAGCCTCACAGTCCTGCAGCTCTGCAGCCCCACCTGGCACCCTGCCTTGGCCTGGCACTGCCCCCTCACCTGCTCCACTAACCCACCTGCAGGGTGATCAGTCAGGGCCGGGGGGCCCCCATCCTTCTCCCCACCACCGCCACTCTCATCAGGACCCATCAGGACAGCAGTGTCTCCACTGCTGCCTCCTGCCAGTGCTATGTCGCCAATGCTCTGTGTTCTGTGCCACCCCCTGGTGGTCAGCATACTTCATAGCAAGCAGTTGAACTCCTGATCTCCTGATCCAACAATTGCCTTAGGGGACAACTTGCATATTAGGCTTTTATTATATAGGATGCCTCTCAATTTAGGGTCCTGTGGCATGGCATTCTGCTTTTTACTCTGGTTAAGAAGGCAGACATTTAGTGCCTGATATAGGTGACAATCAATATCAGTTTCATCTTAGGTAACCACATGCAGAATATTGATTAATAATTTTTACCGAGAGGGCAGTTTGCTAAAGGTGACTATAATTTGGGGGGTTTTAAACTTGTTGGGATAACTAACATACTCTGTATTACTGTTAAGAAAGGACTCCTTTTTCCCTTCCCTTCCTAATTTTATTCTCCTTTCTTCTCCATCCCTCACCATCCTTTCTTATTTATTACTTTATTTCTGAGTGTGTCTATATGTGAATGTCAAAGGTAGACAAAAAAAGTTAAGGGAGACAGAATCAACTCATTTTTAAAAATTAAAGTTGGTATAAATGTATTATCTAGTTGGTTTTTGAAAAATCATCTTTTTAATTTTCAATTACAGTTGGCATACAATATTATATTAGTTTCAGGTATACACTCTAGGGATTAGACATTATAAAACACTAGAGGCCTCGTGCATGAAATTCGTACACTTAGGAGGTCCCTCAGCCCAGACCCCCCCGCGCCCCCCCCCACCCCCCTGCAGTCCAGGAGTTCTTGGGAGATGTTTCACTGAAAGCTTCTGCCTGCTCCCAATCAGGTGGACATCCTCAGCACTACCATGGAAGCAGGAAAGGCTCCCGCCACTGTCCCTGCACTCGCTAGCTGTGAGCCTGACTCTATACCCATTGAATGATAACTCCCATTTCCTATACCCTTGGCTCCTGGTCATTTTGTTTTTTGTTTCTATAAACTTGACTACTTAAAATACCTCACATCAGTAAAATCATATATTTGTCTTTTTTTGATTGGCATACTTCACTTAGTACAATGTCCTCAAGTTGCATCTGTGTTGTAGCATGTGACAGGATTTCCTTCTTTTTTTTTTAAATGGAAATACCTCATTTAAAAAATATATATATATTTTATTGATTTTTTTACAGAGAGGAAGGGAGAGTGATAGAGAGCTAGAAACGTCAATGAGAGAGAAACATCTACCAGCTGCCTCTTGCACACCCCCTTTCAGGGATGTGCCTGCAACCAACGTACATGCCCCTGACCTGAATCTAACCTGAGACCTTTCAGTCCGCAGACCAATGCTCTACCACTGAGCCAAACCGGTTTTGGCGGATTTCCTTCTTTTTAAAGGCTGAATAATATTCCTCTCTCTCTCTCTCTCTCTCTCTCTCTCTCTATATATATATATATATATATATATATATATATATATATATATATATATATATATATTACATTTTGTTTATCCATTCATCTATCAGTGGGTATCTGGGTCGCTTCTACCTCTTGGCTATTTTGAATAACACTGCAATGAATATGAGTATGTGAGTCTTTTTGAGATCAGGTAATTCATAGACATCCTTTTCTTTAAGTTCAGTTTCTAGAGATTAATTTTGGTTTGGTTGGGCAATGGTGTTCCTGTTTCTCTGTACACCTTACAAACTGTTGTTGAGATTTGGGCATTTGCAAGCCTGTACAGACGGGCTTTATGAAGGGGAAGGTCTGGACCACTCAGCATGGTGAGAGATGCTGGGGCCTCACAACCTTTTCTGAGGATGGACCTTCTGTGGGCTTGTGTGTTAACCTCCCAGTTAGGGAGGTTTGCCTGCTTCTTCTCTGGAGCCCCCACTCCTTTTCTTCCTCTGGTGATGGTAGTCATTTTAATAAATATGAAGGATTCATTCTGAGAGGCAATTTGAAGAAAATAGGAGCAGACATTTATTGTGTTGTGTGTTCTATACTTTACATACAATAGTTTAATTCTTATAACAACCCTTCCCAATGGGCATTATTTCAATTTAGAGATTAATGAGCCTCAGTGATTAATTAAATAACTTACTCAAGGTCAGAAGGTGGGACCAGGGTTAAGCACCAGCAGATGGGATAGCAAGTGGCTTAAGATGAATCAAAGTCATCCTAACTGGTTTGGCTCAGTTGATAGAGAGTCGGCCTGCAGACTGAAGAGTCTCAGGTTCGATTCTGACCAAGGGCACATGCCCAGGTATGGACTTGATCCCCAGAAGGGGGTGTGCAGGAGGCAGCTGATCAATGATTCTCTCTCATCATTGATGTTTATATCTCTCTATCCTTCTCCCTTCCTCTGAAATTAATAAAGAAATATATTTAAAAAAGGATGAACCAAAGTGTTTTATTTATTTTATAGAGTTGTATTTCTATTTTTATTTTTTTCCCTAAGTCTGAGAGCTTTACACACTCGTTTGTATGTTTTTTTAGCAAAGACAACTGCTGAATAGGGGACGCTCAAAGCAGTTTTTAGTTTTGTTTTTATTATCCTTAAAACTAAGCATTTAGTTTTAGATCAATGAAAGATGAGTTTCTGACAATAAACAACAGTCTAATAAAGACTAATGAGTGATTTCCTGCTGGTTAAGACAAGCATTCCTTTCTAAGCCTGCTCTCGAAGAGTTCATTTTGGTGGCTGTGACCCTGGGCTGGATGGGTGTTGTAGACTAGAGGTCTCAAGAGCAAAGGGTGACCAGCAGGTGTGTTTTTTAAACACTATCCTAAAGCTGAGTGGAATCAGCATAACACACTTGGGGAATTTAGAAGCCACATAAAATAAACTTACAACACCAGGGTTAGAGAATAAGTCAGTTCTGAGAGTTGGGGATACAGCTCAAGTTTTAGATTCAGCTTGTAAAACCTGAAAAACTCTCTTTATAAAGAAAAACAGAAGCTCACAGTATTGTTTCATCACCCACCGGCGCTTTTGAGCCATGAACTTTCCCCCACTTCAGAAACTTCTCTGGAAAATCCATTTCATGCTTGTCTACTCCAGTAAAATCCTTGCCTGAACTGTTACAAAACAAGAGACTTGGCCAAGGGAATGAGAGAAATCACCCAATCGCACCAGCCAATTGGCTTCCTTGAGAGCCCTGTGTCTCTGACCTGTGGTTTACCTGTCATCTTAGACCATGACCTTCTCCCAGCAAAGGGGGCATTCTGATTGCTCCTGTGCCTGGTGATTGGGAAGTGGTTACAGAGCATGTATTATACTCTTTGACACACTGAAGACTAGCTCTTAGACTGAGAGAAGGCTGTAGGTTGTCAGACAGGATTCTGCAATCATTAGCACCTGATACATAGTCTTGGGATCTACTTGGTAACTGTCCAAGCCTCAACTTGTTTGTTTGATTTTTCCTCTTATAAGGGTGTTCCTGCATCGACTACCTTATTGCTGCTAATGTGACTCTTAAACTAATGTGATGAAGCATTCCTGTCTCCTCTATTAAAGAATTTTACCAGCAATCCATATATGGATCCTTAGCCAGTCACCTCCCTATTCTCACCACACTTGTATTCTCACTCTTTCATTCTTAGAATGTAGTCTACTTTCTTCTTTCCCAAGGAAAGGCCAGAATTTTCAACAATAATATAGTGAGTGCTGCTATGAAGCAGGAATTGTGCTAAGAATTTGGAATATAAAGGCCAATAAGGTAGGATGTCTTCCCAGGATGCACTTTAGCTGAGTAGAGGGAGACAGACATGAGAACAAATAAGGGCAGCCAAACCATATATAGACAGATGTGTAGGACAGAGGGAAATGAGGAAAGGAATCATCAATTCCACTAAGGTAGGCAGGAACAGCTTCATAAAGACCATCTGAATGAACTTCCCAAATCCCCTCTCCTTTGCTTCTGAAATCATCAGTAGCTGTAGGTATTCTTACCATCTTTCTTACTATCTTAGAAAAGGACTCTACTCCTTTCTAAGTCTAACCCTTAAAAATAAACTTCATCTTCCTCTACAAAGTGTAATAAAAGGACTACAAAAATATTGTAAAACAGTAAGAAAAGAAACATCTCCCATAATCAGCCAACTATTGAACATGGCTGCCATCATCCATATTTGTGTATTTAATCTTTTCTTTTACTATGCATGTTTATATAGTTATAATCACAACTATAAGCATGGATTGTGGTTTTAACTTTATAACTATATAACTATGTATATCTTAATAATGAGAGAGACCTGATTCCTTTCCCATTGGAAAGGCCCATTAACTTCCCTACTCACTTAAGTCTCAGCCTTTCTATAACACAGAAAGCCAAATCATTTCTTTAGCCATGCTAGACTGTTATTAGTCTTCAATGAGCCACTTATGAGCCAAGTCACATTTTCAGTTGATCCTTTACTTCTTTCTGCAGCTTTTCTCCCTTTACTACATTGGTTGGTTGTTCTTGAAGTTGCTTTGGATTTTTTTCCTATTTCTCTGAAAACTTTTTTCTAGCTCCATCTCTTTCTTATATTAGTTCCTCTCCTTCTGCCTACCCTTTAAAGACTGATAGTTCCACCTACTGCCAGATTCCTTTCACTTATTCAGGATTCTTTCTAAGGCTTTACATCTTCCCTGATGTTTCTAGATCTGTATCTACAGACTTTTTGCCTGAACTTCATCACCAACTGCACCTTACTACTAAGTATCTTTATTCTCAACACCTTCAATGCAACACTTCCAAACTGAATTCCTCTCCTCATTCCTTAGCTTAGTCAAAAGTATTATTACCGCATAGTTCACCAGGCCAGAAGAATGAACACCATTCTTTTTCCTTGTCCTCTAAGCTTTTCCTGCAAAATGTGTCTCAAATCCATCCTCATAATCACTGCCAATTTAAAAATCAGACCTTGACTATTTCTTATCTGATCTACCGGGTAGCTAGTATTGAAGGCACTGCTTTCCATTTCTTTTTATGATGCTTTTTCTTCTATAGTTTTTTTTTTTTTTTAACAAATTGTATTTCTTTAAAATACAAGAGATTTCTAAAATTTACTGCATTAATTAAAAATTGTTGATGATTTTCTACTGCCTATGACAAAATTCAAATTTCTAACATAGCACTCAAAGCAGTGTGTAATTTGTATCCAGTCTATTTTCCCACCCTCACTTTTCTCCCCATTTGCCACTCAGCTTTCGATGCAGTCTAATGCAATTGCTGCATGCTGTTCTGCAGCTCTGAGCAGCCACGAATTCTTACATTCCCAGGTCCTACTGTGGTTCTCCCTCTACCTAGAAATGCTTTGTACATTTGTCAGTCATATATATGTTTCTAAACCAAGTGTAAATGACACATTCTGTGACGTCTTCCCAGACCTGGTTTCCTCCAGGCCCTGGGCAATCAATCAAACTCTCCTCTGTTTTCATACCATAGTGGTTCCCAAACCTGGCTATGCATGAAGGTCAACTGGAAGCTTTGAAAAGCTACTGATGCCTGAGCTGTACTTTGCACCACTTAAACCAGAATATTTGAATGACAAGCTCTATGCATTAGCAATTTTTGAAATCAGATCTCAGATGCTCAGAATTTCTTAAGTTCAAATCTTGATACATGATTCATGGAAGACTGTCATCACTGTCCATGTGTATCCCTGTTTTAATTAGATTTTAATAATATAACAAATACAGGTGAACCTACCACTTGATTTAAGAGCCAGAGCATTACAAGTAGCTTATTATCTATGTGCTTCTCACCTAGTCACCCATTTGCCTGCAGCAGAGGTAACTGTTACCTTGTAATTTTTTTTAAATATATTTTTTTATTGATTTCAGAGAGGAAGGGGGAGGGAGAGAGATATTGAAAAATCAATAAGAAAGAATCATTGGTCAGCTGCCTCATACACGCCTCACACTGGGGATTGAGCCCACAATCTGGGCATGTGCCCTGATAGGTAATTGAATTCTGACCTCCTTGCTCATAGGTTGATGCTCAACCACTGAGCCATATCAGTTGGGTTACCTTGCAAGTTTTGTGCCTTTTGCCACAGTCTTTCTGCAGCAAGGGTTCAGGAATCTGAAGAAGGGGCAGTAGCATTAATGAATAGAGATTAGACAAGAAATATAAATTTGGAAGGCATGGGGGAAAGCTAAACAGAAACTTAGCTCTAGTGACTAAGCTTCCTGAATCTCCAGACTGGACCCACGGCTTTTTATTCACACATTTTTTCCCTTTAGCAAAGCAGATATACATATCTAAGGTAAGGTTTGGTAAACAGTAAAGGATTATCATGTTAGCCTTGCTGAAGACTTCTATCAGTCTTCTGACGAACATCTCACATTTATTATGCTAACTACTGTCCTTAGCCACCAGCACCTTTGCTTTAAAAATGTTATAAACAAGTCTTGCTTGTTTTTGAACTTTATAAAATCCATATAGTTTTTCAGGCATTGACATTTTTCTAAAACTACACTAACTCTCATGCACAGAAAGGGGAGAGCCAATATCAATGCCCTTTCTACATGGCCTCTACTCCAGCTGTCCTCAAGGGTTACTGCTGTGAGCCATCTAACTGGTCTTCCTTTGGCTCTGGTTTTGGGAATTCTTCCTCACTGGCCTTTCTGAAGACAGTTTCTCAGGCCTTGGTCTCTAATACATTCACTTGAAGTATTCTGTTCTCATCTAAGCATGCTCCTGCATGCCCTGACTCTGAGTTTTGGCTCTGTCATTATGTGCTCTGTCTCTGTTCCCCCTTCAGTTTGTTCTTTTGTCCTCACTCCATCCCATAGCATTTCTCCTTAATAACAGCAGAGGAGAGCTAGTGAAGTTGCAAAGATTGGTATATGAAAAAACATATCTAGGAACAAAACAAAAAAATGTTCCCTGCATCTTTAGCCTCTAATGACAGGGAAGGCAGAGGAGAGTTTAGTGAAACCACAACTGCACAGAAATGGAAATTCAGTCTCTCTGTAATGTGTAATCCAGAGGGGTGGCTCACACTGGGAAAGAATCAGCTCCATCTTTGAGCACACATTATTAGCCCTCCCCCCACCCTACCTTATAACTTCACTTAATGATCACAAATAAACAGTGTGCTGCTGTGTGGTACATGCCATTTATTGAACTGGGTTACAAGCAGTCAACTGAAAGAATGAGACTCATTTCATTCAGGGTTAGTCTGATTCTAGGGCAAGAAATTAGCTTCTTGATTAGTTCAATTCTGGGGTCTCTATTCATATCTAGAAAAGCTGAGGTTCTGTGAAAGAACAAAAAAGACAGATGGATAAAGTGATCTGCTGTATTCCCCTCTTGGAAAAATCACTAAGATTAGGGGAATAGAGTTGGGACATGTCTTTCTGTTGTTTGTTAGTTATAACATTAAACATCTTCTCTCTCAGTCACATGGATGTGCCAGGATCTTTTCAGTCCTATCACATCCAAGTACCCACTTTAACATAGACAATACTGAATCTATGGAAATGAAGTCTTTTCTGCACTTCTTGGTGTCTAAAGTTAAGTCTGCTAAATAAATAAACAAGATAGTATATTTATAAGTGAAATATTCCCAGGACTCATAATGAATTATTATTTTTTATGGTTCAAATAAAAATATTGTATCAGTTTATTTCAAAAAAATCAAATAGGTTCTCATATGAAAGCCACTATAATAAATTGTTATTACTCACATGGACTGGACATCATCAAGTTAATAAACTGTTTTCTTAGAAGTCTAAATTTATTAAATGACAATTAAATATAATTTATATGAATTTTTAAATTCTAAAATTCTTTCCTGTGTCACTGAACCCATCTATTAATCAGATCCTCAGGGATCTGAAACAATGAAATATTTGTACATTTCATGACTTGGATAGCTCCCAAACTGTCCACTCCTCTCTTGCACACATGCACTTCTCAGAGATGTGCACACACTACATGTGTGTGTACAGGGATGCACACCCACAATAGCTGGCCTGTCCCCTTAGGTCTAAATGAAACCCTGACTTTCAAGGTTGCTTTGTTCTTTTTATAAAATATATTTTTATTTATTTCACAGAGGAAAGGAGAGGGAGAGAGAGATAGAAACATTAATGATGAGAGAGAATCATTGATCATCTCCTTCTTGCATGCACCACACTGAGAATCAAGTCCACAACCTGGGCATGTGCCCAGACAGGAAATCAAACTACAACCTCCTGGTTCATAAGACAAAGCTCAACCACTGAGCCATGCTGGCTGGGCACTGTGTTCTTTTTAAAAAAATCATGATGTGCTGAAACCGGTTTGGCTCAGTGGATAAAGCATCAGCCTGCGGACTGAAAGGTCCCAGGTTTGATTCTGGTCAAGGGCATGTACCTTGGTTGTGGGTACATCTCCAGTAGTGGGTATGCAAGCGGCAGCTGGTTGATGTTTCTCTCTCATCGATGTTTCTAGCTTTCTATCCCTCTCTCTTCCCCTCTGTAAAAACTCAATAAAATACATTAAAAAAAAAATCATGATGTTACTTACTGTTGAATTCAAAGCTCAAACAAACATGATGTCAGGCAAAAGCACACCAGAGCAGTTTGAGGAGATTAGATTTCTTTAAATTACAAAAGTACTAAGAGCAGCAGGCCCTTAAAATCAACATTCTATAATCGAACTGATGCTTGTGTTTTTGGCCTTTACTTTGAATAATGATATTGTCAGAGATGACTTAAAACCTGCATCTCAATGCACCACATAGTTGGAGAGAAGTGCAAACATGAAGTAGCATCGAAGGAATAGTCCTCCTGATCTTTGGGTCCATGCCAATGTTGGGAGTTCTGAGACTTGAGAATAATAATTTTATTCACTAGTAGAAAAACATTTCAATAAGAACAGTGTATTAAATAATGACTTTATTAAAATATTTATTTTAAGACTCACTGTTCTGAACAAAAAAAAATAAAAAAAAATAATGGGGATAGATTAATAGACCTGCCACCACCAACTACTGGAAAAACTATCCCCTAACTAACTGAAGTTCAGTTTACTATATTCTGGAACTTGTTAGAAAATCAAATTCTCAGGTCCCACCCCAAGAGTACTGAATCAGAACTGGGGGTGGACCCAGAAATGGGTGTGTTAACCAGTCCTAGAGTCTAGGTGATTCCTTACACGCTAAAGTTGGAGGACCACTGGCCAAATGCAGTTCACTATGTGAAAGACCAGCAGATGGCTGGCTACAAGTCAACCCACATGGCATTCTTACTGATAAGGCACATAAACTATTGTAGTAAGGTCTCTGGAGCACCTGAGCCTTACCCCTAACATTTTTCTCATGCCAAAGAAAAGGAGTAATGCAGGGGTAAAGAAATTATTTTTTTCAGCCAAGGCCCACTGATATAAAAGGTGGAAAGTCAATTGAGCATCACAAAAAGATAAAACAAAAACAAAAAAGTACACAATCTTTTTGTTCCTTCCAATTTGCTTGTTTTTTTTTGTTTTGTTTTTGTTTTTTTCTTTTTCAGTTAACTATGAGGAACGCCAGAAGCTCAGAGCATGAAAATTCGTGCACTCAGAGAGGTCCCTCAGCCTGTCCTGCATCCTCTTGCAGTCCAGGACCATCAGGGGATCTCCACCTACTGGATTAGGCCCACTCCCCAAGGGATCAGGCCTAAGCTGGCAGTCAGACATCCCTCTGGCAGCCTGGGAGCTCTCAGGGGATGTCCAAATATTAGACATCCTTAGCACTGCTGAGCCTCTCCTGCCACCACTACTGCACTCACAGTAGTCAGCCGGGCTTGTGGAGCACACTGACCCCTTGGTGGTCAGTGCACATCCTAACGACCAGTCGTTCTCAGTCATTCTACCTTTAGGGTCAATTTACATTATTACCCTCTTATTATATATGAGACAAAACCAGGAAAAATAACTTTTCCAATATGGTTAATTAAAGGAGAGAGATCATATTCTTCAAAAGAACCTTTTTTCTTGAATATTTTTTAAGTACCTAGTCTCAAATAGATTCCTAATGGATATTCATTAAAATTAAGTGAAAAGATAAATAAGGAAAAAACACATAAAAATAGAAAAGCACCCAAGGAAGAATATGCATGTAAGAGAGAAAAAGATAAAAAACATATGCCAAGAGAGGGAGGACACCAAGAAGAAAATAAAAGATGTCAGAGGTAAGCAAAGAGATGATACTCTTAGAAACAAAGAACTAAACTGACCTATAAATTACAGGAGTAAGGCTCATGAATGTCAGATTCAATGATCTAACTTCTAAAGTATGCAACACTTCCTCTTTTAAAAATTATTTCTAAAATCCCTTCCAAAATACTGGCCCAGTTTCAAAAACCAAGAAGTAGGCTGTTATTCTACCCATCTGGCTCTGAGATGAATTGCTGGAGAGACAACGCGCACTCTGCCCCAGGATCCTCAGCCAAAGAAGGCTGGTGGCTGCGAGGAAAGTGACAGATTCTGAACCAAAAGAAGAGGGGAACGGAGAGTTTGGTTCTTTTTAAATCTTCAATTTTGCTGAGAATATTTCTCAGAGTTTCAATTCACAGCATCTGTTTCACAGATTGTAAGCATGGGAAACATGGCTCAATGGACCAAACCCTGTGAATTTGCACCTTGAATCAAAATTTACCTATGCTCTTAACCAGTCACTACCCTAGCTCATGCTTGGGTTCACCTCAGCAATGTGAGTATGCTATAATATCATGTAATACAGTGACTGAAAAGTTCAAGATCAGCTATAAGCAGAGTTGGCCTAAGAGGAAAATATAATCTGACATAAGTTTTGGTGGGATTCTTTCTACCTACTCCCAAGGGGGAACTTACTTATTCAAGAAAAGACATCAGAAAGCACATCACACAAAACAGAGGTGGCAGTTGTGTCTTTTTTGCTTTTCTTTTTCCTTTTTTTAAAAAAAATATCTTTATTGTTGAAAGTATTACACATGTCCCTTTTCTTCCCCATTGACCCCTTCTAGCCTCCTCCCATCCCCCGCCCCAGGCCTTCACCATTCTATTGTCTATGTCCATGGGTTATGCATATCTTCATATAAAGTCTTTGGTTAATCTCTCCCTACCCATCTACCTACTTCCACCTTCCTTCTGAAATTCAATAGTCTGTTCCATACTTCTATGTCTCTGGATCTATTTTGTTCATCAGTTTATTTTGTTCATTAGATTCCAAATATGAGAGAGATCGCGTGATACTTTTCTTTCTCTGATTGGCATATTTCACTTAGAATGGGACCTGGAGAGTATTATGCTAGGCATCCATGTCTTCAATGCAGGATAGTTGATTTAACTCTGGGAAATGCTAGTTTTTGCAGTTAACACTTCCATTCAGAAAAGCATTGGCCCTCCAGGCACCTTTATTAGATACTGGAGCCCCATTTTGTCATCTCAGACAACAGACAAAAGAGCAATGAATGCAAACAACCCACCCTTCCATTGTCATTATACATTATACACTTACTTGTTATTATATATTTGTCCAAACCCATAGAATGTACAATACCAAAAGTGAACCCTAATGTGGACTGAGGACTTTGGGTGATGGCATGTTTATGTAGGTTCATCAGTCATAACAAATGTATCATTCTAGTAAGGGGTGTTGATAGTAAGGGATATGGGATATCTTTGTATCTTTTTCTCAATTTTGTGATGATTCTTAAACTGCTCTAAAATACAATAGTAGTCTTTGAAAACATACACATGACAACAACACTTAAAGCTTATTCTTGAATCAACTCAGCTAACAGGACAAATAGTATCTGAGATTTTATGTGAGTATTGTTTTGTCAGTAAAATAGTGGATTGTTGGCATTTTCTATTAATCTAATTGTCTAAAAATTTCAGTGAAGGGAAAAGGGCTGATTATGTGGCTGTCAAAGCATGATTATACAGTGATACCTTTGGTCAAGACTGGGAGGCAACACTTCCTGTGCTGGCTTTGAATGCTGATTTATGACCAGTGCTCAAAGTCATGGTATTCTGGAGCAAATGGAAGGGGAATACAGGTGTAAATTATTCTTTTTAATCCTCACTTGAGGATATGTTTGTTGATTTTAGATAGAGGGGGAGGGAGAGAGAGTGAAAGAGAAAGATAGCTATTGATTCAAGGAATGAATCTGCAATTGGTATGTGCTCTGATGGGGAATGGAATCCACAAGCCTTTGGTGTAATGGATGAAGCTCCAACCAACGAATGAAGAGCCAGACCAGCCAGGGAAGATGTAGACTATTAATAGTGCACTTGATCCTGGCATTTGGAGGATGATTTTATCAGGTGCTCCTATTAGGTTTTCAGTATAGCATGTCTCTTATATTTCTGAATAGACTCTAACAGAATGCAAAAGAGAAAGAAGGCAATCTAATTTTTAAGTACCTTTGTACATAGAAAAATAAAGTGGTAATGAATGTGTTCATGCAATGCATGTCCTTTTAAAAACTTACTTGTTTTTAAGATCATATTATTCGCTTGCCTCATTAAGAGTTAAGATAACTAACATTTATTGAATACCTGACATGAGCTAAATATTTACAGACATAGAACTAACATTTTGATTACGTGACATGAGCTAAATATTTTGCAGACATTATTTTCTTAAGTGTTCACAAGCAAATCAAATAGACATTATTATCAGCCCCATTTGCTGATGAGGAAACTGAAGCCAAGAGGATAAACCATTTGGTCAATGTTATCATACACCTGGTGGGAAAGTTGGGATTCAAAGTAGTTGGTGTCAAGTACAAAATAAGACTACTTTTCTTTCATACATTGTTGTACCATTTTCTAGCAATATTAGTTTGGAGTTCTAGCATGTCTTCTCTCATTTCTGCTTGTCAAAAAGTAGCAATTATATATAACCCCCACATGCATGTAGCCATTTAAGTGCATTTATGGTATACTAGAGGCCTGGTGTACAAAATTTGTGCACGGGGGTGTGTGTCCCTCAGCCCAGCCTGCACCCTCTCTAATCTGGGACCCCTCAAGGGATGTCCAACTGCCCATTTAGGCCCCTCCCTAGTGGGATCAGGCATACATGGGCAGTCGGACTGCTGGCTCCTCACATCCAGGACTGCTGGATCCCAACTGCTCACCTGCCTGCCTTCCTGATTGCCCCTAATTGCTTCTGCCTGCCAGCCTGATCATCCCCTAACCACTCCCCTGCCAGCCTAATTGAGTACCTGACATGAGCTAAATATTTACAGACATAGGACTAACATTTTGATTATGTGACATGAGTTAAATATTGTTCTTCTGCCAGCCTGATTGCCCCTAACTGCCCTCCCCTACAGGCTTGATTTCCCCCAACTACCCTCTTTTGCAGGCCTGGTACCTCCCAACTGCCCTCCCCTGCTGGCTTGATCACCCACAACTGCCTTCCCTTGCAGGCCTGATCCCTCCCCACTTCCCTTCCCTGATGGCCATCTTGTGGTGGCCATCTTGTGTCCACATGAGGGCAGCCATCTTTGACCACATGGGGGCAGCCATCTTGTGTGTTGTAGTGATGGTCACTCTGCATATTACTCTTTTATTAGATAGGATAGAGACCTGGTACATGGGTGGGGTTGGCTGGTTTTCCCTGTAGGGTGTCCCAGATCAGGGTGGGGGTTCCCTTGGGGCATAGGGGAGCCTGGGTGAGGGGCCTGAGGTTGTTTTCAGGCTGGCCACATCCCCCTGGGCAACCCAAGTGGAGGCCCTGGTATCTGGGATTTACCTTTTATAATTGAAACTTTGTAGCCTTAAGCGGAGTCCAGGGGTAGCCAGTGTGTGCAGGAAGCTTGGCTTCCTTCATTGCCAGGGAAACCCAAGCCTCTTCCTTACTCCGTGGCTGCAGCCATCTTGGTTGGGTTAATTTGCATATTCGCTCCTGATTGGCTGGTGGACATGGCTTGTGGGTACAGCGGAGTTATGGTCAATTTGCATATTACTCTTTTATTAGATAGGATGATGTAGTATAGTGGTAAAGTGCATGAACTCTGGAGTTAATGTACTTGGGTTCGAATACCAGCCCTGAGGTGCTTAGCCATTCTGACTAATTTTTCCATTTATAAAACAGGTATCCCGATAATATAATAGCTAAAAGTGGTGTCTGGTATTTTTTAAGCACTATGCAAGTATAGTTGACCCTTGGAAAACACAAGTTTGAATTGTGCAGGTCTATCCACTTACACTCGGAATTTTTTCAATTGACCTGCATTTCTTCACTTGACCTGTGAAGTTCAATTGACCCACACAGTTCAAACCCATGTTGTTCAAGGGTCAACCACATTAGTCATGGCTGTTATATCAGTAAGGATAGAACCCTTGAGCAATATTTCTTATTCAATGTATCCTGACTGAAACAGTTTGGACAACAAAAATTTAGTGCTAAGAAGGCCAAGGTTAAAACAGATAGATTTATGGACCAGATCGCTTCACTTTGGCCCCATGTCCACAGGTTCCCTAACCCCATTCAGTTATATCAATGCGTATAATGGGTCAAAAGGCTCCTTGAATTGGAACAATTTTATGCTCTTTACAAAGTACATGACTTATTGAGGATCAGATAGTAAGTTAGTTATGAAATTGAACATAGCCTTTTACTGTTGCAATTAAAAACACTGATTTCATACACTCATGTCTATAACAGCATTATTCACAATCACCAAAAGATAGCAACATCCAAATGTTCATTGTCAGGTGTAGGAACAAACAAAACATGGTATAATTTATACAATGGAATATTATCAGAGTTAAAAGGGAAGGGAATTCTGACACATGTAGCATTGAAGACAGTATACTAAGTGAAAAAAAGCCATCACAAGAGGACAAATACTGAATGATTTCATTTCATGAGGTACCTACCTTGTTTCCCCGAAAATAAGACATCCTCTGAAAATAAGACCTAGCACATGGAAAGATAACACATCCCCTGAAAATAAGACCTAGTGCAACTTTGAGAGAAAAAATTAATATAAGACACTGTCTTATTTTTGGGGAAATAGGGTAGATTAGTCAAACTGATAGAGACACAAAGTAGAATGGTGTTTTCCAAGCACTGGGGCAGGGGGAGAGGAAATGGGGACTTATTTCTAATGGGTACAGAGTTTCAGTTTCAAAAGATGAAGAGAGCTTTGGAGGTTGGTTTAGTACTAGTACTAAACTGAACACTTAAAAATGGATATGATTGTTGACAGATGGTTACTAGACTTAATTGTGGTTATCACTTTGTAAAGTATATAAATGTTGGATAATCACATTGTACATCTGAAAATAATATAATATTGTATGTCAACTATAATTTAATTTAAAAAATGGTTAAGATTTTAAATTTTATGTTACATGTATTTTACCACAATTCAAATTTTAAAAATTACCGATTTCAATCAAACCAACTGTAGCTATTGCAGTGGCCACTAGCAGGAGTGTCCGGCTGTTACCGATCTATAAGACCTGATAAAATTATCTATGCTTCTTCCTGTCAGGAGCCAATCTCGGTAATATGCTACAGCTGTTGTCTGTTCTTTCCAGTCCAAACAAAAGTCTGGGCCACCCACCCTTGGCCTTTGATTATTTCCTAGGGGAGCTACAAATAAGACTTTTGAATTAACGGTATGTGTGGAGAAAATGCATGTGTATATCCCTAGGTGGTCACCCTGTTGAGCCCCTTTACACATGGGAGAATGAGTGACAGTACCGAAACCTTCCATATAGATCATAATATTAGATTACACCGTTGTCAAATACAATGCTTTTATTTCTGATGACATTGTTGGAGCTATAGGCTATTGTATTTGTACCCATGTTTTTGCATGGTTCATGAATGTCAAGTCTGCAGTTTGGAACTTGGACAAGCAGTGGATGATTGAGTCCCTTCATTAATTAGGACTTATTTAGATATCTGTGATCAAAGGTTTCAACATGAATCCTTTAGGTTAAAATTGCAGGCCTTTTAAAATGTGTTTGAATTTTACAAGTATGTGTGTCTTGTATATCTTCATTGTGCTAATTGGGAGGAAAGGTGAAGGAGGGAGAAGAAACATTTATTGTTTCAGCACAAATAAGAGCCACTTTCAAGTCCAGCATATTAATTAACTAAAATGATTATATTTCATAATAGTATTACTATAGTGTAAATAGAACATATTTATTTTACTAAGACTTATTCCTTTATTCAAACATCAGCATAAATTCTTTATGCTTCCTTCTCTGACTACTTCCACATGTGAGTGTAAGCATGTGTGAGATAAAGTGTGTGTGTAGTGCATCTATTGTGTGGTATACTGAAATATAATTTAAAACAAACATCTCTTTAAAACTGAGAGTAGAGATGTTGTGTATGATAGAGATCACACCTGCTATTATAGGCTTTTTTCAAAATGGCATCTATAAATTAGTTTGTAGTTGGCTTTAAAGAAAATAAAATGCAAATGACAGTATTTTACCTCAAATGTCTTTTGATTCAAATTCTCTTGAAAAGTAGAAGCCATTCTGAAGACTACATGCCACCTGTTATAGGGAAGGGGCCACGTGATCTCTGACTGGACTAATGCCAGGGAGGTTTGGCCACATCTGTGATTTTCATCAGCATCTTCCTTTGGCCCATGAAGAGGCCAGGGCAGAACTTGGTTAAGGAGAGGAAGTTGCTTTCAAAGGACTGAGATGAAAGAACTACTAGAATTAAACAGTTTAGTACAATGACTGATCTTCTTTTGCACATTCCTAAAAACTGACCTGTCCTTGGCCTTCCAATTTGTTGCTTCTAGAATATCAACCTGTCAGGGCACTAAAGAGAAGCAACTGCAAATGGTGAGACCATTGGGTGTGATCAGTGAGTTGTGACAGAAGCAAATTCATTTTGCCTCTCTTCCAACCCCAGACTCGCGCTGTAGTAGGACATTCTCAAGACTGCACCTTTGCTCCGAGAGGCTTGGGTCGCTGGTTCTCAGGCTACTGAACTTAAGAAACTGAAAGTGGCCTTGGCAGAAGCTATTTATGCAGGAGTCTCAAACTTTTAAAAGAAGGGGAAGCAAGAGCTTTAAACCAAGTTTCCCATTTTTGTTCCACCAAGAACAGGTGTTTGTTTGTTCACAGAAAGATTTCTCAGAGGTGCCTTCATGCAGAGCTAAGGGCAAAAGTAGGTTTTTCCTGCTGCAATAGCTGGGACTGACTTAGATTATCAGGAGTTTATCACTCCAGTAGATTTCTATGAATATGATAGTAAATGTGTGTGTGTGTGTGTGTATGTGTAACACAATGCCTACCTCAAGTAAAATGACCACCCACAATTTCCCCAGCATTCTTGGAAATATTGGTGATATGAGAGCAGCTCTCTTATTCTCCAGTTATAGTAACACAAGTATTTATACAGTATGTCTAATTTCATTTTCTTTTTAAATTATTATTTAATTTATTGGGCTGACATTGGTTAATAAAATTATGTAGGTTTCAGGTGTACAATTCTATAATATATCACCTGTATTTTGTGTTCACCATCCCACCAAGTCCCCTTCCACCACCATTTAGTCTCTCATTATCTTCTATCTCCTCCCACCCTTTGTCTGTGTCTATAAGTTGTTGTTTTCTAAAATATATTCTTTATTTACTTAAGAGAGGAAGGGAGAGGGAGAGAGAGATAGAAACATCAATGATGAGAAAGAATCATTGATCTGCTGCCTCTTGCATGCCCTGCAGAGGGGATTGAGACTACAACCTGGGCATGTGCCCCAACCAGGGATTGAATCATGACCTCCTGGATCATAGGTCGATGCTCAACCACTAAACAATATCATCTGGGTTATGAGTTGTTCTTTTTCAGCTTAATCCCTTCACATTTTTTCACCTAGCCCTCAATCCCACTCCTCTGTGACAGCTGTCAATCTGTTCTCTGTATATCTGAGTCCGTTTCTATTTTGTTGTTAATTATGTCCATTAAATTCCACATATAAGTGAAATAATATGGTATCTGTCTTTTCTGACTGGCCTCTCTCATTTAGCATAGTACTCTCCAGGTCCATCTATGCTGTTGCAAAAGGTAAGATTTCCTTCCTTTTATAGCTGAGTAGTATTCCATTGTGTATATGTGCCACTGCTTTTTTATCCACTCATCTATTTAATTTTCATCACAACTCTATGAGGTAAGTTTTATTGTTCCCATTATACAGATTGGAAACTGATTATTTAAAAGGTTGAATAGCACATTAGGACAGCAGAACCAGGAAGGGCTAGGGTTGATCTCTGAGCTGAGGACATTCACAACTTTGTTCTCAAGCATGCTCCCACAAGATAAGTAGCACACATTGTATTGGATGAACAAAGTCTCTAAAGAATTTTAGATGATCATCACAATGGCCATTCAATAATTTTCCTCTCCTTTAAAGAGCTGACCCAGAGCCTGGAAGTGTGGTATTGCCTAACCCACCATCTGAACTTATGCTGCTAAGAATCCTTCCATGAGTAGCCTTTAACCAATATTCTTCTCATGACCCCAATGACCAATCCTCCTAACATGTGTCTTAAATAATAGAATCAGATGAAAAGTCCTTGCCTGGGTTTTCTAGGAGAATGGCTATCTCTCTGTGGGCTTCTGGAGAGACACTGTTTATGCAGCCATAACTAACTGCCCAGTCTCCTCTTTAACCAGCACTCACAATATCAAATCCATTTGAAACTCTGTCAGGAGGAAGAAAATCAATTTAGCTGGTGATCATCACCTTCCTCTTTCCATCCTTTCCTGGATGTCTTCATCTTTTCCCTTTCAACTTCTCAAGTGTCAAGATTCTTTAAAAGGCTGCATTATGTTACTATGTTTAGGATAGATTTGTGATATGAGAGCAAATATGGAATCTAGATAGACAGACCAAGATACCGCTATCTGGTATATTCATGATTTATGTTCCCTAAGAAGCAGATCCTGAGAAAGTAGAAAACACCAGTGGAGGGTTGAAGAAATGAAAAATAGAAAAAGAAATAAAACTAATTAAAGGAGACGTCCAGAAACTTCCCACTGAGGGCAAATGGAGCAAGCTTAATTCCACTGGGGAATTCTGGGAGACTGTGTAGAATCTGCTACTCCAAGTGGATCATCATCCTCCTCGTTATCATTTTCACCTCAGGCTCCATCCCAAGACCACTGAATCAGAATGTAAATATTTAACAAGACCCCCCCCCCCCAAGTGATAATGTTTGTGAAGTACTTGGGCAATATATGCCTCAAGGTTAAACTAAGAGTCAAGAAAATGGTGAGATTTATCTACCAATGCCCTATTTGATACTAGTTGCGAGCTATTTCTAAGGGTTTCATATCTGTAATTTCTGGTTTAGGCCTTTTTATAGGTCAAACATCAGTGCTCCAGTGTTGAGAAATAAAGTGTCCAGGCAGAAAATTAAAGGTATTAACAAGAAGCAGCCATCAACATGTACAGCTATTTCAAGTTCAGCTGTCATACAACTAGGTATGAATATAATGCTAAGGCTGAGGTTGAATTGCAATAATAACCACCACAACTATAGATAGACTGAGTCAATCTTAAAGATGCATCAAGCAGATTGAAGGAAGAAAGATTTTATCTGAGCTTTTATTATAAATAAAGTAGTTAATTTAGCCAGTAGAGAAATACCATTATTGCAATGACCTTTATAAGCATTAAAATAAACATAACATTATTTTTACTTAGTAGTTATTTCAGGCTCAGATAGGCCATGAGTGAGATTAAGGAAATAGCATTCCATATTTCATTTACTTACTATAATTCCTAATATTAACCCTTAGGAGGGGTGGGAGCCACATGACTAATGTTCTTCAATGCAATGACAAATTGTGCACCACACATATTCTGGAATACATTCAAGAGCTAAAGTCATAGTGGGGGGAAAAAAAGATTTACTTCTATTATAATGTCAAATACTGGTAAAGAGATTTGAATAACATCTAGAAAATTCCATGACTGCTCCCAGATGCAATACAGTAACTACACAAGAAACGCAGTTTCTAGGAAAATGTTTATTTTGTTATCTATCACTTGTATTTTAAAGGAGTACTAGGTTATTCTATATCATACAAGGAAAAAAATTCAAGATGCAATGAAAGTTTCCAATTTAGCTTGGAAAAAATTAACCTCTTAAAAACACCAAACTTAAACAAAAACCTTAAATAAGATTTTTATGTTTAAATAATAGGGCTATCTAAAGTGTAATTCTACAATTTTTGTCATGACAAAATGTATTAATTCTGATCTCAAGATGAGTTCAACACTTGAACTTTATTAAGTAAAAGTTAAAATAAAAATAAACTATGTATTTGTGTATCTTTTTTGCTCAAAACAAAGCCAACTGAACTTTTAAATATTCTAAAAATATATTTATTTATTAACCAACTATTAAAATTGAAAATTTTTGTTTAAGTAATGAAAAGTTGATGCATATAGTATAGTCTTAACATAAGTTAAGTAATGAAATCCTACAAAATATATCATTCTTATGCCCTTTTCATGCCCTTTTCTCCCCCTGTTACCCTCTTCCTTCCTCCCTTAGCTTCCAGCAGCCAAAGCAATTTTATTTCTATTAAATAAATCTATCTTTAATGCACTGAGCATATCATTTTCTGTGCACTTCCTCACGCTATGAATCAGCTGCCTTATGTATAAGAAAATCTAATGAAATCCTTCTTTTGCTAAAGTCATCTCTCTCTCCTCATATGTAGTTTATTCCTGACCATGACATGGAGGAATATGTCAGTTTCATTAAGGCATTTACTGATTTATAGTGTGATTGACAGTCATTGGTATTAGAAAAAAAGTTAAGCCAAATTTGACAATTCTCTCCTTAGTTATTATAAATTTAAAGGTTTTTTTTTTTTTTTAAACCATCTTGGAATATCAATTTGGATAGGGAGGTAGACATTTTCTTCAAAGAAATAAAATGGTTTTCCTTTCCCTGAAGTACGTGTGAAAAACAACTGTAGAGAGGTCATCGAGGTGAGAATGCTGGTTGGGGGTGGGGGAGTAGCTGGACTCACCAGCATGTGGCTCACATCGGAGACTAAGTTAAGATGACTGCACAAGGTGATGAACCTTTAGGGTGAGAATAATTCTGAGAATGCCACAGGTCCAAAACCAAATGGGTTTGTACAAAAACTCAGTGGATTCCAGACTAGTGCTATCTAACAGGTGTAAAATGAGCCATGTATGCAATTCTGAATGTTCCTGTAGCCCTGTCAAAAAGGAAACAGGTAGTTGCTGGGGCTAACCAACAGACCCTGAGCAGTGGATGAATGGATTACTCTGACACGCGTTTCTGTGAAAGAGAGGCCTAAGGGACTTCTTGGCTTGAGAAACCAAGCAGCCTGGTTTGCTTGCCTCCTTAGGCTTTTATTATAACAACAGCTTGAACTAAAATTAACTTCTAGATACTATCAGCAGGGTAAGTATTCCTGAGAAGACACATGCGTCTGCACTGCCCTTTAAGCAAGGACGTCTAAAGACTAAATGTAAAGATTCCAGTAAAACACCTGGGGCCTCAGGCTTGTTTGGAAAAGTCAAGGCAGGAGTGGCCACCTTCAGCCAGCTCCCCCTGGAGGCCCTGACCTTTCGGAGATTCCTCCTTACAAACTTTCCAACCAAGTCCCGTGCTTCCCCACAGGTAATGCTCATTAAGTACTATGTTATTTAACCCATATACACAAAATGCTATCAATATTAATATTCATGAGATACATAGCAGCCTTTATTAAATATTGTCTTCAAATTCAAGTATAAATTTAATGCACAATTTTTTCTTTTTTAAAAAAAATATCTTTATTGATTTTAGAGAGGAAGGGAGATGGAAAGAGAGATAGAAACATCAATGATGATAGAAAATCACTGATTGGCTGCCTCCTGCATACCCCCTATTTGGGATCAAGCCCGCAACCCAGACATGTGCCCTTGACCAGAATTGAACCGAGGATCCTTCAGTCTGCAGGCTGACGCTCTATCCACTGAGCCAAACCAAGTAGGGCTAATGCACATTTCAAATGCTCTAAAGTTATCTGTGGCTAGTTGCCACCTTGCTAGTCAGCTTGGATTCAGACAATCTAGTAAAAGAATCAAATTGCTTTTAAAATATAGTTTCAGGATCTTTAACAGCCAGATAAAAAGCACTAGATATAATCATGAAGCCAAAACTGCACTTTTATTATAGTGAGTTCAGATCTCTTTCATTAATTCTTAGAACTTCAGCTACTTAGAGACTTTTCTCTGAGAATTATTTTGTCATCCAATTCAATTTAACATACTCCCATTAATTCTAAACATATGTTTTGACCAGCACCCCCCTCCCAGCCCCGGACACACACACCATAAACTGCAGTATCTTATTCTCTACCAGGCATGGGGAATGCCTGGCCTGCAGGCCCTATCATTTGGTCTGGCTCTGCCAAGGCAACCACAGGTGGGACTTGAAATTCAATAAATCGAGGAGCTTTTTTCATAGCAACATATTTTTTTCACACTGTAAATTTTATTTTATTTTATTTTAATTTCTTTATTGGTTATGGTATCACATAATTGTCCTCATCCCCCCATTCCCATCCCAAACCCCTTCCCACGCATGCCTACCCCTTGTTGTTCATGAATAGCAACATAATTTTTAAGCTGATAATTTTGTACGTCCCGTGAATGATGTTATAAACATCCAAATAGTCCTTGGCAGAAAAAAAGGTTCCCCACCCCTGCAACCTTTGGGAATTGCTTTAAATTAGGAAAATAATTCCAACTCACTTTTTAACACAGGAAGCAGCATCAGTATGTCCTGCTTAAAAATATGATCTGCCTAAGGTACAGAAAAATCAAAGCTTCATCTTAAGTCTTTGTGTGGTCAGAAGAAAGACATCAAGAAATCAAGAAGAAAATGTCTTTGTTGCTTGTAAAAGTTATATGTACTAGGTCTTATTTTTTATTTGCTGTGGGCCTCTGGTTAAGTTTCAGAGTTAGGGAAAGACAAAGGTTGCGTGTCACTTAAGTGCATAATAACATATGGATTACCATCCCCTTGGGGGATCAGTCTGAGCACATTATGCTGTAATCAGAGAAATGTTTCTCATCTTTAATATTGATCTTGGTTGTGATGTGTCTGAAACTTAATGTCTCTTCTGAGATAAGAGTTACCTGTGAGATGACCCAGGAAGAACAAGAATAAGGCAGGTGTGCATATTTTACTACCAACGAAATCTCAAAGAGCACTGAACTTGAGCCATTTATCCTGGACTGTCCTTTAAAATTCCAGTGATACTCTAGCTTAATCTGGGAACTGTCTTGCTGCAGGGGACTGTCCTGAGAACCATAGTGGCTGAGGTGTGAAAATGGATAAAGAGGGAATTCTGGGACATGTCTGATACCAATGAGTAGGGATGGTTTTCTCAAGGGACAATGAAGATTAACAACCTGATGGTTTGAAAAAGAAAGCCCATCAGGAGGAGATAGACCAGAGGATCAGGGGATGGGGCCAGGCATACTGTGTACACATGTGAAGAGTTTAACTCTGTGAATAATTTTCTCTTGGACTATTAGAGTGGATTTGTGAAGCATAAGCTATTCATTTCTCCTCTTATATTATACTAGGGACTCAGTGCACGAATTCATGCACCTTGAAAGGAACTGTGGGCTGTGAGGCTGCAATAGGCACAGGGGCAGGTCTCAACTTACCCTCTGTGACCCCACCCAGCCCTTCGCGCCACAGCCTCTTGTCCCCTGTCTGCTAGCAGCCCTGCTCCTGCCACCTCTCTCACGCGCTGAGCTATTGGGGCCTGCGCCAGCAGTGGGTGTGAATGGCTGCGACTGCCCCGATCACCCCTCAGGAGCAGGGGGAGGTGGAGAAGCCCTGATGGGTGATCAGGGCCAGCAGCCATTGCTTGCACCCACTGATGGCACCAAGCACCAGCAATGGGTGCAAGCGGCAAGTCTGGTGCTGGCTGTGGGTGCAAATGGGGCAGACATTGGCAGTGGGTATGAGTGGCAGCTCCAGCACCAGCAGTGGGTGCTAGAGGGGCTGGCGCCAGCAGCAGGTGTGAACACTGGGTGGGACTGTGGCACACGGGAGCAAAGAATTTTCAGTAACCACCAGAAGCTATGCCCAATGACAGCCCTGCCTTGGTCTGGTGTCCCTCTTCACATGCTCCACCATCCCACTGCAGACAATGCTGGCCATGTTCCGCACACACACCCTGGTGGTCAGCGCATGTCATAGTGACCAGTTGTTCGGTTGTTCCACCATTTGGTCTACTTGCATATTAGCCTTTTATTATATAGGATTCTTTTACAGCTTTTAAATACATTTCTTATGTGATAGAATAAAATCAGGACTACTACATTATTTGCAAAATGGAATTTAAAAATTACTAAGAATTTCAACAAGATGTGGTAAATACATAGAATGAAATGTGAGTCAGTCTTAAAAAGGAAGGAAATTCTGACACATGGTCAGTAGTAAGCAGCACAATATTAAAGACAAAAAAGTTTAAAGCAATTAGAATAAAATGTAGGTTACTTATAAAGTAATAAAACAATTAGATTAATGGCAGAATTCTCATTATTATTACTGGATGCCAGAAAGCAATAGAATAATGCCTTTAAGTATTGAGAGGAAATAGTTGCCAATCTGGACAGATCTATGTAGCCAAATTATCTTTCAAAAGTAAGGTTGAAATAAAAAAAATTGTACAAATGCAGCCTGGAAGTTTACAACTAATGGACTGTCCATCACTGAAAAAACTACAAAAGGATGTACATCAGTAGGAAGACAATTAAATCCAGGAGGGAGGAGTGGCATGAAAGAAATATTTTGTAGTTTCTCATTCTACCTCCTTGTCTCTGGAAACTTTTTATGTTTTTTAACATTTTTTTTTCTCTGTGCTGCATTCTGAATAACTTGTTCAGATTTTTCTAGTTTACTAAATATCTGTGGAGCTTTTAATCCTCTTTTAGTTGTTAAGATTAAGTTCAGATAAAGTAATAGAAAGACCCAAGTATCCATAGATTAAAAACAAAACAAAACAAAACAAAACAGGAAAATGTAGGTTTCAGTCAAGATGGAGTAACAGGGACTAGATTTCTCCTTCTGTTTGGGGAAAAATACAAAACACATATAAGAAGTCATGGTTTTCAGGACACTGGACATCAAGTAATGGAGGACAGTGATCCCAACGGATGAGAAACAAACAAGGTAAGTCCTGTAATTGCCTCAGCTTGCTGCTTTAAGAAGAGTTTTCACTTTCAGGCTGTGTCACTGAGAAAGAGAACCCCAAGGAAGCCTCTTTTATTTGAGATAAAGCTGAGAGTCTCAGGAGACCAAGACAGATAAGAGTTCACAGGACAGAATATTGAAGTGAGGAGGCCTGGAGAAGGTACTCCACTGATAGTCAATTACGTGATAATTATAGGTGTGTGAGAAATCTATCTGATGCTAGAGGAAGAGAACCATTTAAAATTGCACAACAACGTGAAATACTTAAGGTAAAATCTTACAAAGGATGTACCCTGAAAACTATGGAAATTTTTTTCATAAAGAGAAATTAAAGAGAAATGAAATCAATTGAGGGGTATATTTTGCAGAGCAGAGGATTCAATATCAATTTTTCTCAAATTGCTCTACATAATTAGTGAAACCCCCATCAAAATTCCAGCAAATCTTTTTTTAGAAAATGAAAGTGATTCTAAAAGTTATTTGGAAATCCAAAAGACATATAATGTCCAAAGCAAATATGGAGAAGAACAAATTTGAAGGCTACTACTTGATTTTAAAATAAAGGGTTTTAAGTGGGGGTAAGAATAAGAACAAATATTCAATAGTAAGTTTGCCCAAGTATCTCCATTAAAAAAGGATATAAAACATATCTTGGGATGCAGTAAAGAACAAAATAGATTGTTGTGGCATCATGTAGACTGGCAAAGTATTTTATCCAGAATATTTGCTGGATAAGATAAAAACTGGTCAAACATCTAAGAGTCTTGAAGTTTGGGAACACATTAGAAAAAAGCTGCTTTCAAACTTGATGAATACAATTTTATTCCTTCTTAGGTTACTTTTACCCTACACATATCTTAAAATGATTTAAACTAGCTAGTAATTAAACAGAGAAATAGCCTAAGATTTTTAACCTGACATACACATTTTATACCCTTGTGTACTTCTCTAATTTGTTTTTTCTGTTAGATGGGAGATTGCTGAGTGACTTCTGCTCTATAATACTAGTACATATATCTTATATATGGCTCCTACTGTCTAGACTCTTTGCTTATTTTAGATCCATCTAATGCATGAAGGACAATGGGATATTTTCCAAGACTAAAAAGAGCAACATGTAACTGGAGATGACGTAATAATCCTTCTTCTGTAAGGAAATTTCCCATTATTGTTCCAAGAAGACAAATGTTTGGGAACGGCCCTGCAGGAAATGAATAGTTTCATATAAATGGCCATTCGCCATGCAGTCCAGTGCCATAAAATGGCTTATAATGATGGCACCTTCTACTCAGTATCTTCCCTTCCTGAAAAAAGTTTAATTCTTTTTAGAGAAGAAATTGGTAACTGGGGATTTACATCTCCTCTTGAAGAAAAGATTTCCTCATGTTAATGAAAAATTCTACTAACAATAAATGATGCTTAACATTAGGCATTAGGTTGATATTTCAGGTGCACTACTACTACTTTTGACAGATAATGAGAAAGTCTTATATGTGATTAAAGTGCTTCAAGTTGTAGAGGGAGAGGATCTGAGTCCATGAGTCTTGAGTATGGTTCTTTGGGATAGTAAAGAGGACTATCCATTCAAATTTAAAAATTAATAATGAAGGAGACAAAGAAACACCATGCACTTTATTCCAAATGGGCAAGATAAGCATCCCTTAACTGTTTCAGAGCTTGGCTATTGGAACATTAAGGGCTACCTAGATATGAACTCTGTTCTCATTTTTAAGTGGCCTGATCTGTAGTAGCCTTTTGCATACAGATGTTTCCTCTGCCTCTTATTGACTTGTGCAGGCTTCCTAGTGTGTCTCATCAGAACCCGTATGATCTGGCCCTTGCTTACCTCTCCAGCTTTATTTTTTATGCTCCAGGAGCACACACATATACACATGCTAACCTCCTGCCACCAACTTTCTCCCACCCTCCCTAAAGAGGGACCACACTCACGCCTTAGAAGGTGAGCCTATGGAAATTATTTCAGTTCCTTGTATGGCCTAGGATCCCACCAGATTGTGGACTTTTGCCCATGTTGTTCTATTCGCTTAAAGCATTGTTTCATACATAGTCTTTTTTGTGAACTACGTGTGTGTATGTACCACCCCACCTCCCAAATTCAAAAGGATAGTTTAGGAGATAGGGCCTTTGGGAGGTAGTTAGGTTAGGGGGTGGGGCCTCCATGATGAGATCAGTGTCCTTATAAGATGAAGACAACTAGACTTCTCTCTGCCATGTGAAGATACTTTGAGAAGATCTGTAAACCAGGAAGAGGGCTCTCACCAGAATCTGACCATTCCAGTGCCCTGATCTTAGACTTCCAGCCAGCGGTATTGTGAGAAATAAATGTTTGTTGTTTAATCCATCCAACCTATGGTAAATTGTCTTAGTGGCCTGAACTGACAAAGACAGTCTTTATTTGGCTAACTTCCACTGATTCTCAATTTCGGCTTAGTAAGTGCTTCCTTCTAAAAATTATTGGTTGACTCTGCTGATCAACATTAGGATTCCTTACATGTTCTCCTCCTTTCCCATGACACTAATTCTATTGTATTTTTGGCATATTGTATATTCTAAAAAGAGCCACACCTGTATCTCTTATCACACATGCTCTTACCTCATTCTCCTTCATCCAGAAGTTAGAAACAGAGGTAGACAGACATAATTCTCCTCTGGAATCGAGGCTAGCCTTAGTAACCAATAGGATGTGGTGAAATGATGGCCCATTATTTCTTTTTTTTTTTTTTTTTTTTTAATTCTTTATTGTTCATATTATTACAGATGTTCCTCTTTCCCCTCCCCCGCCCCCCCCCCTCCGTTGCTCCCCTCCACCAGGCCCATTATTTCTAAGACTGGATCAGAAAAGGTCTTAAACTTTTGTCTGTTTTTGTTGAGATGCTTGCTCTGGGGGAATCCAGTTGTCATGTAAGAAGTTCAAAATTTAACACTGTCATAATGGAGAGAACACATGTAGGTGTCACAGGCCACAGTTCCCTAGTCACAGCTAAGCAAAAACTGCCATCCAAGTGAGTAAAGTTATCTTCAGATAATTTCAGCCCTCAGTCAATAAGTCATCCTCAAGCATCCTCAGGCCCAGATAACATAGAATCCTATACCCTGTTCAAGTTTCTAAGCTGCAGAGCAATCCTATATAATAAAACCTTAATATGTAAATTGACTGAACAGCAGAACAACTGGTCACTATGACACACACTGACCACCAGGGGGCAGACACTCAACGCAGAAGCTGCCCTTGGTCAGGCCAGCAAGTGGGTGGTGCCAGGCTACCAGCCAAGGTGGGTGCCAGTGCCCCCCACCCCATCACCCCGCCAGTCACCCCACAGAACAGCCCTGATCATCGGCAGGCCTAAGGACCCTACCCTATATGTTGGGAACAGTCTCTTACATTTAAAAATTAAAACCTGGCAAGGCTACTCTAACACTGAAAAACAGGATAATTCAGCAATGATATGCATGGACTCTGGCTTGCACATTTTATGGTCAGCCCTGACTCTGACACTTATAATTGTGTGACAAAGCCCATTACTTAACTTCTCTCTGCTTTAGTTTTTTCACCCATAAAATGGGGAAAATGGTACTACTGCCTTGGATCATGTTATGTACTACTTTTTATAATAGGGCAAAAAAATGTAGCTGCCCATACAATAGCAAGATGCCTTTCACCTGTATGAAAAGTATGGTCACTGGTGCATGCCGTGTCCCAGCTTGAGAGAGGACGCTGTCCAGGCTGAGGGACCCCCTCCCCACAACACACACACACACACACACACACACACACACACACACCCTTGCATGAATTTAGTGCATCAGGACTCTAGTCAACATAATAAAGTGGCTGGTGTAAGCTGTTAGTTTTGGGGATAAGTTTTTGCATAACACTAGTATCTAAAGCATAATTATATAAATGCATATTCCCTTATTTAGGTTGTGAGATCCCACACCACATTCTAAAGGCATGTAGACAGGGACTACAGATAATTGATTTGTTTACCATTATACCCTCAGCTTTTAGTTCAATGCCTGGCACAAAATAGGATTTAGTAAATAATCTTAACTAAAGAAATAGATGGATGCATGGTTTCTTCATCTAACTTTGTGTCTATCTACCTCTTTCTCCCCCTTGGAATTTGACGATTTTATTATAAATAATTGATTTGCCCAAGATACTATTTCTCTTGCCTGTCAAATTCTGTTATTAATTCCTACTGTGTTCCTCTTGACCATTACTTAACCCAGTGTTTGGAATAATGAAGTAGCAACATGAAACACCTTGTGCCATCTGAGTCTCAGAAAGCCCATCTGATAGAGTTACCAACTGGGCTTAATTTCTTCAGAAAGGAACTGGAGTAGAGTGAGGATTGACTGGAGGCCAGTAACCCTCTGAAGTCTGTGAAGTTGAGAGTGGTCTTTGTGAGGTTTCAGACCATCCATTATCAAGATACTGCCTCTCTCTTTTGCACATACCCTCCTAGAACATGGGGATTAAAGAGATTGCAATCATATCAAAACAACACATCATCAGCTTTGTTGGGGAAGAGTGTTAGCTGGTGGGGAGCAGGAAAGAGAAGAGTGAGAAATTCAGGCGCTGGGATGTTTGAGATAACATCCCTGGCTTCAAAAGTCTGTCATCTTTCCTCTCAACCCCAAACCCTTTCCTGCCCTTACATGCATGCACATGAGCACACACACAGCCAGGAGGAAGCATAGCACCCTTAATCACATTTGGTTCTCACAGGGGGAGAGATGTAGCCTTCCATGCTGAGTACTGGTCCCAGTTATACAGTCAGAATAATAAGAAGAAAGAGAACAGGGAAAACAGAAAGAGAAGGGTGAGGATAGGGGGAAGAAGGCTACCTGATATTTGATGTTTTCAATATGCTATAAATTCAAATAAGAACTTTTTTCCATAATGCTATTTAATCTGAAACAAAAATCACAAAATAAATATAATTTCTAATTTTTAGACAAGGGAACTAATACTCTAAGAGTTTAAATAACTCACTCAAGATCACATGGTTAATATATGTTGAAGCCAGAAATTTTAGCCAGATCTGGCTGTTTCTACATTCTACATTCCATGCTCTTTCCATTTAACTAGGCTATAGGAGTTTCTATTATTTTCTAGAAGTATCCAAATAGCCCACAGGGAGAATGTTTAAACAGGATATGATATGCAGGTCACTTTGATTCTGACTCTGTTTAGAATCAGATCCCCTATTATACCACATGTTTGAATTACACTTCCTCGCACACTACTGCCTGGGTGCCTAAGCACAACCAGGAACCCCTAACTGACCTGGAGCACAGTGTCCTGGCCATGTCTTGAGGATAGAGAATTCAGACCACCAGATACCAACACAGCACATTGCATCGTAGAGGAGACGGTTGAGGAATCCAGTTGTTGGCTCCCACCTTCAGCCACACATTCCTTTATACCCAAGAATGCACTTCAGTTTCTGGTGAAAGAAAAGTGACTCTCTAAGTTCCATTCTGGTTGACCACAATAGCTATTTTGATCATAACAGCCATTATGAGTTGAGTTGGTTTTGTTAACTCCCCATTACACAGTATACTATAAGCTCTGTTTGTTAAGACAACAATCAGTAGTTTCTTCAGTGTTTACAGCTATGAGTGATAAGGAACAAGGACCAGAATCAAGTGCCTAGGCTCTGGTTCAAGTTATTCAAAGTTTACAAGGAATTCTCAGAAACATTTCATAGCTTCAGGAGTATGTATCTCTGAAATGCAGGCTTGGGCAGCTGCAAACATGGCCAGGGTTCTATCACTGATAGCCATATTGCAGAATTGTAAGGCAAAGAATGACCCTCAGCAATTACTTTTGTTTCATTTTATTTTTTCCAATTCAACAAACATCCTGATCGTCTATTACTGCAGAGCATCCAGCTTGACTATTTAGTCCTACCCCAGGAAGTATGGAACGTGATCTATACTATGACACCCTGTTAGGCATAAGAAAAATAATCAACTAACACATGCCCCAGAGGGTGAGATGAGCCTTGCCCTAAGGACATTCCCAAAACTCAAGGGAGGCACACAGAAGGCAGTGACATATTTGAATCTGATCAAGGGTTTATGCCTTTAGTTTGATTCAAGTCAACTTTGGAAGCCTCATGGGAACTGGACACTAAGCTGCAGAGTGAAATAAGTGATCCTACATCCTTAACCTAACTAGCTTGTCATATCTAGTGAATTTAGAAAAGAAATTACATATTTCAGCAGATTTCTTTCTCATTTACTACTCTTACGGTGGTTCAGAATATAATTGATGAGAATATATGCATGCTTATATTTAGTTCCCAAAGACAAAATATGTAATTATAATAGACTAGTGGCCCAATGCATGACATTCGTGCACTGGGTGTGTGTGTGTGTGTGTGTGTGTGTGTGTGTGTGTATGTGTGTGTGTTGGGGGGGGAGCGGGTTCCTCAGCCTGGCCTATGCCCTCTCGCAGTCTGGGACCCCTCAGGGGATGTCCGCCTGCTGGCCCAGGCCCAATGCCCCCGGGGATAGGCCCTAAGCTGGCAGTCAGACATCCCTCTCATAGTCAAGGGCTCTCGCAGTCTGGGACACCTCACTCTTTATCGCCTGTCTGCAGTGAAGGTGGGAGAGGCTCCCACCACCACCGCTGTGCTGGTCAGCCATGAGCCTGGCTTCTGGCTCATGGCTGTGGGGCTCCCCCTGTGGGGACGCACTGACCACCAGGGAGCAGCTCCTGCAGTGAGCATCTTCCCCCTGGTGGTCAGTGCACCTCATAGAGATGTGTCTTTCTGCCGTTCAGTTGATTTGCATATTAGGATTTTATTATATAGGACTAGAGGCCCAGTGCATGAAATTCATGCATGGCAGGGGGAGGAGAGGAGAGTCCCTCAGATCAGCCTGCATCCTCACCAATCTGGGACCCCTGGACATCCGTTTCACAATCCAGGACTGCTGGCTCCCAACTGCTCACCTGCCTACCCTCCTATTCTCCCTAACCACTTCTGTCTGCCAACATGATCACCCCCTAACCATGGTCCTTACAGCCTGATTGATGTATAACTGCTCCCCTGCCAGCCTGTTTGCCCCCAACTTCCCTCCTCTGCCAGCCTGGAGGCTTGATTGTTCCTAATTGCCCTCCCTTGCAGGCCTGGTCCCTTTCAACTGCTCTCCCCTGCTGTCCATCTTGTGTCCACATGGGGGCAGGATCTTTGACCACATAGGGGCAACTATCTTGATCTTGTGTGTTTGAATGATTGTCAATCTGCATATTACTCTTTTGTTAGATAAGATAGAAGCCTGGTGCATGGGTGGGAGCCAGCTAGTTTGTCCTGAAGGGTGTCCCGGATTAGGGTGGGATTTTCCTTGGGGTATGGGGCAACCTGGGCGAGGGGCCTGTGGTGGTTTGTAGGCCAACCATGCCCCACAGTGACCCAAGCAGAGGCCCTGGTATCTGGGATATATTTATCTTCTACAATTGAAATTGTGTTGGGGTTTATTTATCTTCTATAATTGAAACTTTTCAGCCTGGAGTGGAGGCCTAGGTCAGCCAGGGCAGGTGGAAAGCTGCTTCCTCCGTCGCCGGGGGAAACTCTAGCCTGCTCTCTCCAGCTCGGTGGTTACTGCCATTTTTCTTGAGATGTAGCTTCTATAATTGAAACTTTGAATCCTTAAGTGGAGGCCTGGGCCAGCCAGGGTATGTGGAAAGCTTGGCTTCCTCCATTTTCAGGGAACTCAAGCCTACTCTCTGTGGTGGTAGCCATCTTGGTTGGGGTTAATTTGCAAACTTATTCTGATTGGCTGGTAAGCGTGGCTGGTGGGTATAGTGGAGTGATGGTTAATTTGCATATTACTCTTTTATTAGGTAGGATGGTACTTTGCATATATGTTACTGTGCCAATAAGTGGTACTTAGGCCCTCCCTTCACTTTTAATACACCTCACATTTCTACTTTCTCCTACATTGGGGGAAAAATACAAAGCTTCTTTCAATAAGTCCTATTTTTTTAGGATATAATGTAAGTTGACTTTTATCTTCAAACTTGCTTGGCTGGGCAGCATTACCTTTTCTTAAGGATGAAAAATTTTGGACTTATCAGTGGAAATAATTTACATTAATTAATATTTCCAAAAGATAAAAGGAGGAAGTCAGAGCAAGTGAGAAAGAAATAAACAAAGAAAATAAAGCTGTAATTCTAGAACAAAAGATAGAGGAAGTTAAGTTAGATAATTCAGAAAGAGAAAGAGGGGAAAAAATAGACCAAACACTATTAGGAATTTTTTTTTTTTATTTGGACCCATGGTCTGATGTATTATAATCCATCATATCTTTAATTATATACCCAAAATAGTATTCAATTTAGTTCCAGGAAAATGACATCAAACACCAAAAGCAGCGAATGACTCATAACTTAGAAAATCAGTTGAATGAGCTATAAAAATGGGTCCAAGTTTATTTTTAGCATTTAATAAAGTAGTTTCATTTTCTTCAAATAATAAGAATATACAATGGTATTCACTAGGGTCTAAAAATATATTAAAAATATTGTGAATTCCATTTTAACATGGTACTCTCCTTTTGATTTTTTTTCTTTATTTTTTTTTTTTTAGTAAAGTGCATGGAAAATAAAAGCACTCAAAACGCTATCTAACTATGATGCTTGACAAAGAGGAATGAAGTATAATTGTGTGATAGTAGAATAAAATACAGAATTTATTAGAGCAGTAAAAAATGTATTAAAAATGAGGCTGTTCACTTTAGTGCCTTAATATTTTTCCAGTCTTCAGGAGTTCATTGTCAATACCACCAATTGTGGTCCATTGCAGAGGAGGTCACATTTTAATGGGCCTGACTTTATTGAGTCTGTGTTTTATTTCTCCACCAGTGTCTTTCTCACTTGATTTTTTGCTACAGTCATTCACCACATAAAATACCAGAACTAATAAGATGATTGGATGAAAATTCGAAATAATCACCATGTAATGTTTAATGTGCCATAAACACAGTGTACACATATTATATCTTGTGGCAAAACCTTGGTAATTGCCTGTCTGGTTTAATTTTCAGCTGAGTAAAGAGGAAAAATTCTGAGGTTGTGCTATCTTTTCCTCGATTATTATTATTACAAATAACTGTATTGGTTAAGGAACCACATAAAAATCCTCACACCAGTTTTATATTTGTCAAATTTTCTGGGATTGGAAGCTAACCTAAGGTAAAACACTTACTCAAGCACAGCTTTCCAGAGTTCTTACTTTTCTCATCAGAAATGAATTTCAAGTTAACCTTTATATAATAAGAAACAAGAATTCTCTATGAAATTATGGGGTAGCTAAACCCCAGGGCAGGGAGGGAATAGGACACAGGGCGAGGACATGGTGTTCTCACTTCCTTGTTAGCAGATGGCTTTAAATCTGAATGGCTCTCTTGGATCTTGGAGTCCTGCTTCAGTCTCTGTACAGAGAAGCATCCATCATGATTTGGGGTGGGGTGGGAAAGGCAATAAATTTGGGCAAAAGTCTGGTGTGTACCAATTCCAGCCTCATATTTTTATTTTTAGGTTCTATCCTCCGACTTAAAGTACAAGGAAACTTGGCATGAGGGGGCTACACTTTCTATCATGGAAAATTCTCAGATTTCTGCAGACATCTAGCAGGTGTGTCAGGTGCTATAGATTCCTGCATAAATAACCCCAAATCGCTGTCTATGGGTAGTTAAGAGTCTAATGGAAGAGTTTGTACTAGCTTCTTTGGCCTGTGATTAGCAAACTACCACAAACTGGGTGGTTTAAGCAACAGAAATGTTCTCACAGTTATGGAGATTAGAAGTCTGAGATCATGGTGTTGGCTGCATTGGTCCTTTTGAGGCTGTGAGGGAAAATTTATTCCGGCCTCTCCCAGCTTCTGGGGCCTCAGGTGTTCTTGGCTTGTTGATGGAAGTCTCCCTGTGTCTTCACATCACCTAAACCTCCATACATATCTGTCTCTAAATCTTAATCCCCCTTTTCATATCAGATCAGGGCCCACCTAAACATCTCATCTTCACTTGATCATCAGCAAAGACTCTATTTTCAAATAAGGTCAAATTCACAGGTACTGGGGATTAGGACCTCAACATTTTCTTGGGGGACACAGTTCAAACCATTGAAGAATAGTTCACACAGACAAAAATTCTACAGCCTGTGACCCCTATATTGAACTTAATCTCCTCCTGAAGTGCCACATTCTGGTCTTCCAAAACCCAGTTCCATTTCAAACCCCTCTGCTACTTTACTGTCACTGTCTCAGCAAGTCCAGCAGCATTCAGGCCCCATCTTTACCTGAATGCTTGCATTAAACTCCAGGCTGTTCCTCAGTCCTTGTCTGGTATGTTGCCCCCTGGTCTTTCACTGCACACTGATGTGACTTTTCATCAACAAACAAAGCCTTCTGTTCTAAGGGTTCACTGAAAACCGTATTTTACACAATAAACGTTTATATATATATATATATATATATATATATATATATATATATATATATATATATATATATAATTGATTTTAGAGAGAGAAGAAAGGAGAGAGATAGAGAGATAAAAACATCAATGAGAGGGACACATAGATCAGCTACCTCATGCACACCCCTCACCTGCAATCAAGCCCGAAACCCAGGAATGTGCCCTCACTGGGAATTGAGCTGGGGGCTTCTTGGTTCATGGTCTTCACTCAACAACTGAGTCACGCCAGCCTGGAAATAAACATTTCTTATGACTATTGTTCTAAATTCTACTGGAGCTTGGCACACACTCTTGCCCTCAATGAGAAATTCACAGTCTAATGAGGGACAGTAAAAAAAAGTAAGACAGAAGAATAGAAGCCACCATGGGATCAGTCCTGAATCCAGGCTGGGAATGAAGGAGAGGAGGGCAGGGAAGGCTTCCTGTAGGAGGGGACACCACAGCTGAGTCCTGACATATACACGGTAGGATTTATTCAGACAATATTTAAAGGTAGCAAAAAAGGGGAAGTAGGATAGAAAAGCATACTGGGATAGACAAAACAATATAAAGGACATAAAATATCCAATTAAATACTGGAAATATTAAGTGAATAATAAGAAGAGAAGGTAACGTGGCTTTAAAAGTTGGGTCTGAGTTTGTATTCAGTAAGTACAGTTTGTTTTAGCTTGGGCTGCTATATCAAAATACCATAGACTGAGTAGCTTAAACAATAGGCATTTATTTCTAACAGTTCTGGAAGCTGGAAACCCAAGATCAAGGTGCCAGCAGATATAGGGCTCTCCTCCAGTCTTGGAGATGGCTGCCTTCTCACTGTGCCCTCACATGGAAAAGAGAGTAAACTCTGGTCTCTTCTTATAGAGCAGTGGTTCTCAACCTTTCAAATGCCACCACCCCTTAATACAGTTCCTCATGTTGTGGTGACCCCCAACCATAAAATTATTTTCGTTGTTACTTCATAACTGTAATTTTGCTACTGTTAATGAATTGTAATGTGAATATCTGTGTTTTTCGATGGTCTTAGGCTCTACAGCAGTGGTTCTCAACCTAATCCCATCATGGGCTCTACTCTCATTATTTTATGTAAACCAAATTACCTCCTAACTGCCCTGCCTCCAAATGCCCTCACATTGGGACTCAAGGCTTCAGCATATGAATTGGGAGCTGCAGAAGAGTGCACAGCTCTTCCCAACCTGGGTGCTAACAGTCTCAGAATGACTTGGGAAGAGAGTTCAGCCGTTTCTCCGCAGCTGTCATATGTCATGGGCTGCTACTGCTTCATCACTGTGATCACGTGACATCACCCCACCCCCCAAAAAAAAACAAACCCTCTGATATAATGCTAATTTAGGTCCAGAAGCCAATTGGATATCACCCCCTTCACTTGAGCATAGAACTCTTCAGGCCCTGACACCTTGAAATCCAACCTTTAGGTAAGCGTAAAAGTTCGGCAGATTGTAAAATCAACCATAAAGCTTGAAGATTACAGGAAGGCTGACCATTATGATTGAGTCTGCATAAAACAAAATGAGGTGGAAATACAGACCTTGTTAGTTACATAATCATCAGTGTGTTTTTTATGACAAAACCTCAGCGTTTCTTTCAAGTAGTGTAGTTTTCAGGAAGGAAATAGGTGATGTCACATGTTTTTAAGTCATCAAGAGTCTTGACCATCCCTTAAGCTGCAGAAAAATGCCCATATATGTGCCATTTGCCATCTTTTAGTATAAACTGTATTGGTGGGAAGGATACTGGTTAGAAAAAGAAAAAGACAGAGTGTGCATATAAGAATATAAGTATCAAAGAACAGGTCAGTAAGGGAGCGATGTGGCTAACCATAATCTGGCTCCGAGGATCCAGATTCGGGGCCAGAGAGTAACAGTGTTCCCTTCCTCTGGGTCCCATCTGTCTTTTTCAACTCCTTCGCTAGTCGTTTGTGGGCTGAGCATACTTCCTGACCAGCACTAGGCATCATCCAGAGGGTGTAAAGTAAACATACAAATACTCCTGGGGTTTAAGTTTCATCCCATTTCCATTTGTCAGAGGAAGAAAGAAACTGGTCAGGCTCTGAAGTTCCACAGCCTCTAAATGGGAAAAAGGGACATTTACAACTGCTGTCTCTTTGCGGGGCTTGGCTATTTCTCTGAGATGCATTTAATAAAACTGGAATTCTACCTCTGATACAGAAAACAACCACTTGATATTTTAAATAAGAAGGAAATGTATCCTCTTCCTCCCAGTCAGCCTTATTTAGAGGGGCCTTTGCAGTGTTGATTCTACCTCTGTATAACATGGCTCAAGAGAAACTATGAATTCACTAATCGACTCAGTAAAATTGATTTAATTTTTACTATATACTGGACGTTACAAAGAACTGTTAGACCCACAACTAGTAAGGAACCTACTATTAGCATGGGACCGACCACAGTAGAGGAAGCTGTTTTTGTGTTTTGTTTATTGATGTAGCTCCCACACTGAGCATTTGTTTATTTAGTGCATTCTGGGTATTCAACAAACATTTGTCAAATAAATATTTGAGATTAATGCTAGGAGAGGAGAGCAAGTCCTTTCCAAGCTGAGAAGTGAGCAGTCCTGGCTAAGGTGAGCATAGCGGACTTCATGAAGGAGAGGGAAGTTTAGCCCTGCTTTCAGGAAAGGGCAGAACTCCATGCAGCAGGTGGAGGGATGACAACAAAGGGTTATTCTTCCAGGTAAGGAGGCAAAGGTGAGTCAAGCCAGGAGACTGGGACCCAGACAGAAGTGTGTGTGTGTGTGTGTGTGTGTGTGTGTGTGTGTGTAATGTGCATGTATGTGGTGTGCGCGTGTGTACATATGTGGTGTGTGTGTGCCCGGGTGTGATGTGTGGTGTGTGTGGGTGTGGGATGTGATGTGTGTAGGGATGTCTAGGCACTGAAAGGGTTCAGGCTATGCCAAGTTTCTCCTGAGCAGGGCCTGTGCACAATAATCTCAATGATAGGTACACACACACACACACACACACACACACACACGCACACACACCAGAAAAACAAATTAGTCAGGAAAAGGACAAAAATCCCTCATGAGATTAGATTTCTCAGTAAAAGAGTACAGGAAATTGTGTATACTTCAGGAGAAATAAACTTTTCCTGTCATTAGGTTTCACATCAATGTTGCATCGTCTACATTGGAGCTATGAGCCAACTCCTGTCCCTGCCTCCTACCACATGCAGCCCTCTGCCTTTATCTCACTCTCTTGCTTCCAGGAAGGCTGTGGCCTCCTGAGTGATAGGAACTGATTTATTTATAAAGAGCGTTATTTGTCATGGAGCGGGGCTCAGGGAAGTTTTTGATTCCCGGGGACTCAGAAGGGGCTTTAAAGGACAACATCCTTGGGGTCTCCGGAGCAGCATGAGCCACAGAGGGACTACTTTATCATCCCACAGGCAACCCTTGAATCAACTTCATGTGTGTATACACACACACACACCACACATACAAATATATACACATGCACACACACACACAAGCTCACAGATACATATACAAACACACATGCACACATACACACGCACACACATCCACACACACCCACACACAAACACACCTTTCCAAAAACAACCATTACATTTTAAAATCATGTGATCTACTTCAATGCCTATGAGTAAGCATGTTTTCTAAATACAGCATAATACATTCCATGCTAATACTATAGAATTCCAGTCTAATTCTATTCTATGGAATTCATTCTTTATATCAATGTACTGAAAGGTGTCAAGTGTCATCCACCTCTCCTTTCCCCCAGTCCCACCTCTGCTCACCCACAGATGGGCGCCAGGGTGCCCCTGTGGAGCCCTCACCCAAGACGGTCAGGACCATCTAGTCCCAGATGCCGCAGGAAGCCCTGCAGAAGCTTTGGCATGCTGCTTCCTGTCTGTTAGGTCACATCTGTGTCCTCGGGAGGCTGCTCAGAGACTTTGCATTGGAGAAGGGAATGGGAAGATTTATGGCTCTGGACAAGAACCACACGCCAAAGCCATAGCCCCTACCTTGAGGGTGGGAGCACTGAGGGGAGTTAAGTGAAGGGATTAGTTTATTTCACTCCTCTGGTTACAAAAACAAATGTGCTATTATAAAAACTGGACAGCACAAACATGTCACAGACATTTAGAGAAAGTAGAATATAGATCACTGCGAACTGCTGAGGGAAGAATTCTCCAGGCGCTGGGACTGGAGCCCAGACCACTGAACATGATGTGGGTGGGGGGGATAGCATGGGGGCAGGGAAGGGGAGGGAGAGCATCCCTAGCATTCCTGCCCCGAGGGTCAGCCAAGCCAGGCGCTGGGAACTGGGCTCCTGCATGACCACTCTCTGCCCAGGAGTCTAGAGAGAAGTTAGAAATTGAGAGCATGTGCAAGCATACCCAGGCAGGCATACACACATGCATTTTTATAAAAATCTTTATTGTGCACACCCTGTCTCTAAACCCTTTTCTTAATCTGAAAAATGTAGCTTGAGTATTAGAAATGATAACAATCTCTCCCTTTGTATAAAAGTGCAAACAACTGAAAGTGGCTTCTCATGTCTTTGCTATTATATTATATTAATTATATTATATTATATTATATTATATTATATTATATTATATTATATTATAAATTCATTTTAAGTGCATCTACATCTCTCCTCTCCTGGAAGTTTCAGGAATGCTTATCAGTTTAATATTGCATTTTTGCAATGCCACTTATTTAACATGATTGCTAAGATATTCTTTCTGTGCTTTAAGAAGCAGATAAGATTATGTACTTAGCACTTACTTGCTTTCTGATGTATGCCTACTCCAGGAGGGAAGCAAGAATGCCTGGGTCTCTCTTTTTCCAAAGGTGAGGGGGTAAGTGGGCTGAGTCAGCTGCTGCCACTCTTAGGGCTGACAAGAAGCTGGCAATCAGGGGTAGAGGATGCATCCCCCTACTTTCTTGCCCCCTCACCCTGTGCAAATAAGAGCATAGCACTATTTAGGGAAGCCAAGTTGATAACCCCAGCCAGAGGGGCTGAACCGATGCTTGTTGAAAGCCACATGGTGTGGGGTATCATCAGCTCCCTCCCTTTCTCAGAAACTATCCCTACTGGGCTGGGATATGAAGCAGGCCTGTGGCCCCCGTGTGTGCAACCAGATATTTTTACAGACTGTGTTTAGATGTGCTAGAAAACCCCTAAGCAAGTCCCTGCTGCCCTAGACCCTCTGGGGCCATGGCCTTTCCCAGTTTTTGCCCATGGACCTTGAAGGAATATGACTTACATAGCCCTGAGGCTTAAACTTCCATGGCTGAAGTGTAGCTTCTTAGTTCTAACAACTTTCCAGATGAGGAAACACTGGAATAGCAATGCTTCCCCCCGCCCCCAAGTAGACACCATTCTTTGAGTGTTTCATGCCAGCCAGGGTCTTACGTTGTGCCGAGCATTTACACCATCTAGTCCTCAATCAATGTAGAAGGTACACATAATTACACTATTTCATACCTGAGAAACTGAAAAACAGAGTGTGAGCAGCTTTCTCAGACCTCACAACTAATTAACTACAGAGCTGTGATTTGAATCTAAGCTTCTAACTCCACTTAAGTATTTGAAAAAAGGTATGGTTCTTGAATATCAATTCATTCTTTCATTCAGTATTCATGGAGTTCCTGCTAGGTCTCTGGGGCAGGAAAAACACCTGTGAATACAACAGACAAGGCTAGGAATTTCATAGAGGTTATGTGTTAGTGGGTAAAGACAGAACATTAGCAAGTATGTAACATGTTATGTGGTGATAAGTGCCATAGGTAAAAAGAGACTATGGTAACTGAGATTGAAAGAGCCAGGGGTGGGCCAGTACAAGTTACATAGGAAATGAGGAATTCCTGATGCTAGGACATAAAAATGCCTCCCATCATGCAGAGAACAATTTCTAAACTCCTGGAACATGTCACATCCAGCTGTGATGGCAGCATGATGGCTCCCCAGCCAACATAGCAGGAGTCCCTGCCAAATAGGTGTGTTTCAGCTCATTGGACCGATGGGTAAGAATGGAAATGTTTCAGCACAGATGGACTGAATGGCACAGGTAATGGTGCAATCCTGTGCTGAGTCTCATTCCCCCACCTTGATTGGGAACTAATCCCTTCCTCTCTTTCTTTACAGGGAGCTTTTGAAAACTGACCCCCACCAATCTGGAAACCATTTGGAGATACCCAAGAGAAATGGGCTATGTACCAATGTAATTACCAGTAATGTTTCCACTAAATATGACATGATTGGGAATTACTGGGGGAAAACCACAAGGATGAAGGAAGGAGTTTCAAAAGGTATGACAAATTAGCATGTTTAAAGATTGGCCATAAAATCAGGAGGTTGATGAACTATCAGTGTTTCTAAGCTGTATAAACAAGCAGCTTTACAAAGTATTATGATTTCGAGATCTTGAGAGAAAGTGGTCCCATGCTTTGGAAAATAAGTGATTTAATAATGTAACAGTATACTTTGAAGAGATTACTTTTTTCAGAAATAGCAGTGTTTGTTAATACCCATATAGAGGATAAGGATTTCCTGCATCCAAACAGATCTACCTGGCTGCCTAAGATACCTGGATGTCAGACTGTAAACAGCCTATCAAAATCATTCTAAGAACACTAAAACCAAGCATCTTTTGCTTAGAGGAAGTGAAAAGTAATCTCAACTGCAAAATATTCCATATAAACCCATAAAACTCCATCAGATTTTACACCTTTGACTCCTTTCTAATCCTTTTCAGCACCTACAAATGCTTTTTAGTGAGTTGAGTTAACTCTTAATTTATTAGGTAATTAATGTAATGAACACTTTAAACCAGTGATTCCCAAAGTGGTCTATATCAACCCCCAGGGGTCTATGACAACCTGCAAGGGGTCTACGTCAGCGAAAAAAAAATTTGGGGTCCATGAAATGAAAATGGGGGTCCACGATAGTGGATCTCAACATACACTGATAGTACCTATTTACTTACATCATATTATCTTATAATATAAAAACATATAAATTATTTATAAAAGTACCTATGAAGTAAAAAATTTATTATATATGTTTATAAAATTGTGTAAGTTGTAGGATAAAAACCTGCACATAATGATATACTAGTATCATCTTGTTACAGCATACGCAGTAAACATTCTTGCCAATTTTTGTCTCAAAGCTTCGCGAACTTGCACCGACTTGTTCAATTCGTCACTCTATAAATATGAATGTGAGAAAAATACGTTCATTCGTTTCCTGAATCTTGAATAGGAAAGTGCTGAGAAAACATTTAAAAAAATATAAACTGGTAGTTTATCATACAAATTATAGTGAATCAGTGTTATTTTGTTTGAGAATGCCGGAGAAAAGTAGGTACATTATTTTTTTATTAAATTTTATGTTACGTATATTTTATATAACAGATACAAAATTTTATTTTGAGTAGTTTTAATTTAAATTCAATAAATAAATGTATAAAACTTAACATGTGTTTTTATTTCAAGTTTTTAACACTAAACTTCACTACAGTTAGAAATTTACAAAAAAATCAATATCAGGTAAGTAGGGGGTCTACCCAAAACCGAAAAACATGGCAAGGGGTCTACGGCACAAACAAGTTTGGGAATATCTGCTTTAAACTATATAATCTCATATTATGTCATTTGAAAAACCTAAAACTTTGACTTTTCCAGAGACCAGTTTTCCAAGATTGATAGCATAAATGGGCTTGTTTCTGTTTCAAATTTGTACACAAAACCTGTTCCACCATCTTCCTGTCCCAACCCGCAGGGCAACAACAGGGGTACACAGGAACCACCTAAGAGAATGAAGCAAACAAGGAACGCGAAAGAATGGAGGCAAGACAAGGTTCTGATCAAGCCTTGACTTTATTCTTTGAAATGGCTGTATAACAAAGGGGGGCAGGGTTGCCTATGCAGAGGGATCTTTGGCAGTGTACAATTGGCTTAGGCACTGAGTGGCAAGGTGGTAAGGCATCTGGCAACACAGGATTGGCTAACTGCCAGGGCAGCGTAACATTCCAAGGTGTAACATTCCAAGGCTGGGCTATCTATGGGGGAGGATCAGGAAGGGGAAGTTGCAAAGATGTTAAGCGGCAGGTTAATCTAATCTTCTGGCCAAACCCTCAGGGCACCGCATAACTTCTGCTAGAAGGAACTTAATTCTATTTCCTTAAGACTGAGTTGCTTGTCTCAACTCTGATGGCTCCCAACATCTTCCCTCAGTTGGGAAAGAGAAGCATGGGAGGATTCTTCAAATATAGTAGCATTGCGATGACAGATTTTGGGGCCATCTAAATTTTGCTGTGTGTCTTAATTACTTAATACATTTCTTTGGGGGAAAAGGTTCAAAAATCCAAAGTGATAGCACTGGTGGTGATTATATTTACTTGGTGGTGATTAAATTACTATATATATAAAAAAGCTTAAGCAACCATATTGATTGGAACAACAGAAAAACCGGTTGACCAGTAGCAATGATACCCACTGACCACCAGAGGGCAGATGTTCAATGCAGGATTTGCCCCCTGGTGGTCAGTGTGCTCCCATAGCCAACCTCCCGCAGCCCTCCCTCTGGGTCCTGACTGGAGCGGGTGGGAGTCTGGCAGGCCAACCTCCAACAGTCCTTGCCCCTGGGAGGCTGGCACCCTGATAGACCTTGATCATTGGCCCGGCTGAGGAACCCCACCCATTCACAAATTTGTGCATCAGGCCTCTAGTTACTTTAGAAATGGCATAAAATAGACACCAGATTTCAAAGATGTAGTATAAAAGATAAAATTATTATTAATAATTTTCATATTGATTATATTTTGAAACAATAATATGTTGGATATATTGAGTTAAGTAAAATGTCAGAGTTTTCCCTGGCTGGGTGGCTTGGTAGGTTGAAGCATTGTCCCATAGACCAAAAGGGTTGTGGGTTTGATTTCTGGTCAGGGCACATGCCCAGGTTGCTGGTTTCATCCCAAATCAATGTTTCTCTCTCACATCAATGTTTCTCTCTCTCTCCCTTCCTCTCTTTCTAAAATCAATAAAAAAACATATTCTCAAGTGAGCATTAAAAATGCTAAAGTAAATTTATCTATTTTTTTTCATATTTTTAGTGTAGTTACTAGAAAATGTAAAAGTATATGTGTGGTTTGCATTATATTTATATTGTTCTACAGTTTAAAAAAGCACAAAGAAAATGTTTGTTTCAGTTGGCCTCAAAGTATTTTTAAAATTTTAAAGCAATTTGGAAATTGTGTTTAAGCAACAATCATCTTAAGGAGGTATAAAATTAGATTATTAAGTACTTGCTTTATATCTACCCCTTCTCCTAATTTTCACACCCCATTTCAAACAGGAACAATGACAGCCAAAAATATACATAAATAAATAAAACAATATAAGTAGGTTCAAGCACAGTAAGCTTCTACATGCATCAAGTTCATGGACCCGAAAAAGAAGGCAGTTAACAGCATACAACACAAAAATCTAAGCCTACTTCTAGGCAGGAAGTGGGCAAATATATTTGGAAGTTGGATTCATTTAAAGTAATGGTAACTAAAATTATACAAAGTGGCAACAGGAATCAAGCTGAAGGCTTCAGTGGAACACCCCCTGATTTAAAGAAAAAAAATTTTTAAAAAAGCTAAAACATGTTCTTTAATTGTTGCCTGAGAATTTTGTCTCCTTAAATTAATAGGACATAAAAACAGACTCATCTTCGGAATCTGAAAGAAGATAACTATTGGCTCTATGACCATATTGGCCATAAACCTTAATCCATATTTTAAGGTGCATCAGTTCCAAACCTGCATCACAAAACTTGTTTTGGTCAGCAAGCCCCAGGGAGCCCGGTGGAGGCAATCAATGAAACAACTTAGAGAAAAAGACATGGGCAGAGAAAGAAACAAACAAATAACTAACAAACAAAGACATACACACTTTTTTCTCAAAATGACCCTCAAAACTATGACACACACACACACACACAAACACACACACAAATGTAATATTAAAACAGATATCCAATACAAATTACTTAGAAGAAGATACATTTATCAAGGAAAACTAAAGTATATAAATAGTGTATTAGAATCTCCTCCTGATACCCCAAGATTGCAGTTGCATTCCAGATCTGGGCACATACAAGAATCAACCTATGAATGCATGAATAGGTAAAACAACAACTCTCTCCCTTCCCCTCACCCGCCTCTGTCTCTCTCTCAAAACAACAGACAGAAACTTAAAAAGAGAATAGTATGCCAAAGACTTTAAAATAAGTACATGTAGGGTGATAAAGGAGATAAGTCAAAGATTAACTTTCACTGAAAATAGAACACAGAATTGGCAAGCAAAAACAGGAAGAAATTAAACAAAATATGTATATCTGAAAGAAAAAATGTAAAAACTTTAAACATGAAAAATAATCATTGAAATGGTTTTGAAAAACAGCCAGGCTGTACAGAATCAGGAAATTGGAAGATATTACTAAGGATTTCACTAAAACACATCACAAAGAGACAAAGAGAGAAAAATATGGCAAAGCAGTTGGTTTCAGAGGATAAATGAAAAAAGTCTAACATATCTGTCTAAAGAATTTCTAAGAAAGGTAGGAAAGCAATAGTTAAAGAGATATTTGTTGCCAAAACTGGTTCAGTGGATAGAGCATTGGCCTGTGGACTAAAAGGTCCCAGGTTCGATTCCGATCAAGGACATGTACCTTGGTTGCAGGCACATCCCCAGTAGGGGGTATGCAAGAGGCAGCTGATTGATGATTCTTTCTCATTGATGTTTCTAAGTCTCTATCCTTCTCTCTTCCTCTCTGTAAAAAAACCAATAAAATATATATATATTTTAAAAAGAGATATTTGCTAATGTTTTTTCCAGTACTGAAGAAAGACATGAGTCCTAAGAGGAAAAATTATGTTCAAGGGCTCATAGTGAAGATCAATATTAATTACTACAAGGTAATACATGCAGTGAGTCTACAAACAATCAAGAACAAAGGAAGGGGAGATCTTAAAAGCTACTAGAGTGAAAAAGACAAATTACTTAAAAGACTGACAGTTAAACTGACAGCAACAGTAGATAACAGGATATAAAAGAACTAGAGGCCCAGAGCACAAAATTCGTGCAAGGGGGAGAGGGGGAGAAGAGTGTATCCCTCAGCCCAGCCTGCACGTTCTCCAATATGGGACCCTGTTGGCTCCCAATTGCTCACCTTTCAGCCTGCCTGATTGCTCCTAACTGCTTCGGCCTGCCAGCCTAATCACCTCCTAACCACTCACCTACCAGCCTGATTGATACCTAACTGCTCCCCTGCTGGCTTGATTGCCCCTAATTGCCCTCCCCTGTTGGCCTGGTCTCCCCCAACTGCCCTCCCCTGAAGGCCTGATCACCCCTCACTGCCCTCCCCTGCTGGCCTGGTCTTTCCCAACTGCCCTCCCCTGCTGGCCTGATCACTCCCAACTGTCGTTCCTTGTGGGCCATCTTGTGGTGGCCATTTTGTGTCCATATGGGAGCAGCCATCTTTGACCACATGGGGGTGGCCATCTTGTGTGTTGGAGTGATGGTCAATTTGCATATTACTTTTTTATTATATAGGATTATATCTTCCAAATGCTAGGTGAAAGTAACTTATCTTAGATGTTTACACCCAAATTATCACTCAAACATAAATGAAAAGCAATTTATGTGTTTCTAGATTCAGCAATACCAAGAGTTTACCATCAACTGATGCTCATAAGCACAAATATTAAAGATTCAATTTAAGTCAAAGGACCCAGAGGGAAGGCATGAATACAAGAAACAGTGGTAGTTGGGTAGCTTGGCTCAGTGGTTGAGCATAGACCTATGACTCAGGAGGTCACGGTTTGATTCCTGGTCAGGGCATACAGGAAGCAGCCATCAGTGATTCTCTCTCATTATTGAAGTTTTTAATCTCTTTTCCCCGCTTTTTTCCTCTTTCTGAAGTCAATAAGAAATATATATCAATATATATATATATAAGCTAAGTGACCATCACATCAGAAACAGACAAATGAACAACCAAACAGGCTGTGTGGGATGACCAGGCTAGCAGGGGGGTTAGTGAGGGGCAACCAAACAACCAGGCAGCAGGATGCATGGGGCTACCAGGCACACAAGGGGGGGAGGAGTTGGGGGGCGACCAGATCAGTGGAGGGGGGCATGAGGAGTGAACATGTTGGGGGGGGATTAGTTGGGACAACTATGCCTGCAGGGGGGCTATTGGGGATGACCAGGCCAGCAGGGGGGGCAATTAGGTGCGATCAGGCAGGCAGGCAGGTGAGCAGTTAGGAGCTAGTGATCCCAGATTGTGAGAGGGATGTTCCAGATTGGTGGATTGGAGAGGGTGCAGGCTGGGCTGAGGGGACTCCCCTATGCACCAATTTAGTGCACTGGGCCTCTAGTGTGTGTGTGTGTGTGTGTGTGTGTGTGTGTGTGTAAAAAGAAATGACAGTAAACATAATATTAACAACAAACATGTTAAAAGTGGTTTTAATAATTGCAAAAAAAGTTTTAGAATTCTAGGAATTAGCTATTTAATGAGTAGGTAATATTGCCGAAGGAGTAAAATAATAGAAATAATAGAATTAAAATAATGGAAATGCTTCCAAAGCAACAGGGTAGGGGAGAGAGATTCATGGAGAATATTCAATACAAAACAAAACAAAGAAAAAAACCCACTTTATTCAAAAGAAAACATGAATATATATAGAATCCAATAAAGTAGATAGTAAAAATAAAATAAGGTGGTAGAAATAAGTGTAAATATATTAGTGAATATTAACAATGAAAATGGATCAAACTTATTGGATAAATGACAGAAATAACACATTGAGAATTTTTAAGACAGCTGATTGCTGTTTATGAGAAACACTAAACAAAATCTAAAACAATTTAACAGAAAGATTGACTGTTATGGGAAAGTGGTGCCATGCAATTAATTAACAAATAAATTTTGCATAAAAATAGCAATACCTGACAAAATAGAATTCCAAACACAACACATTAATAAAAATAAATATGGGTACTACATAATTATTAAAATCTACCAGGATATAGTAAACACAAACATATATTTGGAAAACTTTTTATATTTGCTCTTAAATGACTCATGGAGAAACAAATCACAATAGACATTGTAAAGTATTCATATAGTTTATGTATTTTGAAGCTATGAATTTTAGGGACATAAACATTTATGAAAATTACAAAATATTTACATAAAAAATAAAAGCACTGCTTTTAAAAATTGTCAGATGTAGCTAAAAGGTTTTTAGAGATAAACATATAACTTTAAATAAATTAAAGTTTGAGAATGGATAAATTAAATTTGCAACTTCATAAGCTTAAAAGAAAAGAGCAAACACAAAGAAATTAAAAAGGAAAGAAAGCAAGAAGCCCCAGTCGCCTAATGGATAAGGCATTGGCCTCCTAAAAAGGAAAGAAAGCAGAAATTAATAATATATAGAAAAGAGAACCAGTAGAGATCATGAACTGAATCAATGCCTACGTTTTAAACAAATTTACTAAAATATAATTTGCATGACAGTTTATTCATTTGAAGTGAAAAACTCAATGGTTTATAGTATATTTACATAGTTTTGCAACTACCACCACAATCTAATTTTAGAACATTTAGAAATCCTGTGCCCTTACAGTCACTATGAAGTAGTCATTAGACAGCCACTAATCTTTCTTTTCCTATACACATGATGCATCCAAAAAACTCTCCACAAGAAAAATCCCAGGTCCAAGTGGCTTCACTTGGTGAGAACTATCAAAGATGTAATTTTTCCTTTATAAATTTAAAAAATAAAATAAAAGATGAGACACTTTCCAACTCATTGTCTAAGGTCAGGATTATACTGATTCCAAAATCAGACAAAAACATCACAAGAAAAGAAAACTTTACATGCAAACTCTATGTTTTGACAGGAAGTTTTTGTGTCACTTGGCTTCAAAAGTCAAATCTGTAATCAGCCACAAGAAATTCAGCCACAAACAATGTGCGGTAGATACAAAGTTCTAAGACCTCTGGTTGGAAGCCATTGTGATTTGCCCGCATTGACACAGATTGGTGCATGCCCACAGGGTGTCTTTGGGAGCAGGCCTTAGGTTCTTTGAGACTACATATTCCTTCCTGTTTACAAAAAATGTGCTAACAAGTCCGGAAGCACCTCCTCTTTAAAGGAATTGCATTAGTTTCATAACTGAGGGCAAGACCATCCATGTACAACTGTTGAATTGAGCAAAGTCAGGATTTGTTTCCATCCTCAGAAAATCTTTCTTCATTATCACCTATAGCAACCCACTACCTTGAGCTCTTTTCTCCACTCTATGTCAGAATCTCTCAGTCTCTTCATTCACGGTAAAGTCTAAATGAATAATAACAACATACAGAATGTTTCAACTAGACTGTGTGCATTTTACCAGACACTCAAGCTTAAACCTAAAGGTTGAAAAATTGATCATTTTTGTCATCAATTATATAGGGATAATTTTAAGGGGCAAGATCGTGTGAGCACAGAGGGCCTCTGGATCTTCCTAGCTCCTAAAAGCAATATAAATACTAGGAAGCTATGTTAGCTCAGATGCCAAATTCTAGCTGCTGGAAACACAAAGAAGCAAGCACTATAAATATGCCTATTTGCATAGAGTTCCAGAAATTTGTCTAGGATATAATATACATAGTAGAGGTTCTATAAGCAAAGTACAAAAGACTCACTAAGGAAATATCTGTATCCAGGTTGTGCTTTCTAGAAGCAAATGTGTTTTTTCTTCCAATGACATATATGGCCAACATTATTGAAAACCTCTGTAGATGCAGCCTCCCAGGGATAAATGACTTTAAAACTCATTAATTTCAACAACATGGGACTCTCTAGCAGGCCTTTAAATCCTTTAATGATTTAGATGTTTCTACTATCTGATAAACAGTCACTTTGAATCACAAGTATTTGGTGCTATAATCACTGGGGAATGTGTGACTATGCTTCAGAAAGACCTATTTCCCTCATTTCCCCCTGAGCTTAAGAGCTTCCAAAAGACAGGTATTGTGTTTGCTCTGGGACCATGCAGTCCCTTAATTCCCAGTGGCACCATCTGGACTAACTCCATTTCAAGACCAGCTAGGTGAGGTCTTCTAATCATTGGCAGGCCTTGTATCTCGAAGTCAGATCTTAGTAACTGCCCGTGGCTTAATCCTTCCCTTGCAATGCCATATAAAGTGTTAGTTTCCAACATTTTCATTATAAAAACAGCAGAAAGTTGTACTATTGAAAAATGGGGACAACTAAAATTCTAAATGAATGGTGGAAAGAATTTAAATTTCTATTGACATCTTTAGGTTACAAACATAAGGCATGAAAAGATATAGGCAGCATAAAGATGGAAGAGGAAATAAAAAAAGCTTTCCATTGAGTAAAGCACCCAAGAGACAGCCCTGGGAGACTGCTCATTTTATTTTATTCTGTGATAAAAAAAAAAAAGGAAAAATGGAGATTTTTAAAGAAAGATCAGGCCAAAGGCATTTGTAGAATATGCTACGAACTCATTCACAGAAGCACCAACATATTTTAGGGCAAAGTTTGTCTAAAAATAACTTGCTTCAGGAACATTTTTTCATTCTTTTGCCAAGAATCCAATTAACATGTGTTGTTTCTTTCAGGCAATTTTTATGTGGCTTTTATATCTCACACTTTTTTACAAAAGAAAATTCATACAACTAAGTGAATGTGAATAATACTGTGTGTGAGCAGCTAAGATACTAAGGCTCATAAAACAGTTACTGATTCCCTCTGGACCAGGACATTTATAAAGATCAAGTAAATCATTTAAGCTACTCTTATAGTTCTCTTCCTCTCTACCCCCAGGTTCCACCCTATTTCAACTTGTACAGGAAGCTAGTGCTCAGACTCTGCCTCCAAGAAGCTGGCAGTGAATGGGCAAGTGAAAAAAGACTAGGAAAGAGGAGCCAACCAGGGATTTTCAACCTTTCTCAGAGCTTATGCCATAACTGGAAATACTTAAACCTAAAGGGTGAGACCAGCCTATCTACCTGGAGAATCAATGAATAATAATAAAATACTTGAATAGTAAAAGCATGCCAAATATTGGGTCGGCAACTAAGTAATTGCGGGTTTCACACATATATGGCTTCAGTTGAATTTTTAGGTTTGCAGACATAGTACAAATGTAAAACACATTTTGTTATTTGATAGTTGGCTATTCAGCTGTTAATCAGTAAAAAAAGTTTTTTGATCTGTTTTGTAGTTTTTGTTTGGCGTTCGTTAAAAAATGGAAAATCAAAAGGAACATTTTCGTCATATTTTGCTTTTTTATTTCCTCAAAGGGAAAAACGCATCGCAAGCTCATAAAAAGTTATGTGCTGTTTATGGTGACGAAGCCTTAAAAGAACGGCAGTGTCAAAATTGGTTTGCCAAATTTCGTTCTGGTGATTTTTCACTCAAAGATGAAAAACGCTCTGGTCGTCCAGTTGAAGTTGATGACGCCCTAATCAAAGCAATAATCAATTCGGACTGTCACGGTACAACACGTGAGATTGCAGAGAAGCTTCATGTATCACATACATGCATTGAAAATCACTTAAAACAACTTGGCTATGTTTAAAAACTCAATACATGGGTTCCTCACGAAATTAAAGAATCACAGTTAACGCAACGCATTAGCAGCTGCGATTTGCTAAAGAAACGTAATGAAAATGATCCATTTTTAAAACGACTGATAACTGGCGATGAAAAATGGGTTGTTTACAACAATATCAAGCGGAAAAGATCATGGAGCAGGCCAGGTGAACCAACTCAAACAACATCAAAAGCTGATATTCATCAAAAGAAGGTTTTGTTATCAGTTTGGTGGGATTACAAAGGAATTGTCTACTTTGAACTCTTACCACCCAACCGAACGATCAATTCTGATGTCTACATTGAACAACTAACGAAATTAAACAATGCAGTTGAAGAAAAGCGGCCCGAATTGACAAATCGAAAAGGTGTTGTATTCCATCATGACAATGCAAGGCCCCACACATCTTTGGTCACTCGGCAAAAATTAATGGAGCTTGGTTGGGATGTTTTGCCACATCCACCATATAGTCCTGACCTTGCACCATCTGATTACTTTTTGTTTCGATCTTTACAAAACTCCTTGAATGGTAAAAATTTCAATAATGATGATGATGTCAAATCGTACCTGATTCAGTTTTTTGCTAATAAAAACCAGAAGTTTTTTGAACGTGGGATTATGATGCTGCCTGGAAGATGGCAAAAGGTCATTGATCAAAATGGGCAATACATTACAGAATAAAGTTATTTAGTTCCATGAAAAAATTGTCTTTGACTTTCTTTAAAAAATCCGCAATTACTTAGCTGCCGACCCAATATATTAAGAAGAGGATGCACATAAACTTGTAAGGTGAAACACAGTAGACTTCAAAGGTATTTCATGATTCCTTTTTCCTAATGGGCCATGTTGAGTTGAGTTTCCAATTTCCTGGAAGCCACTCACCACACAATATAAAGCAGAATTCCAGGAAACAGCTGGGTGGAAAATTCATTTTGGGGAACATTATTCTTAATCAAACAAAATATTCAGGAGAGATCACCATTAGCTACAAATTTTAATATTATAACAGACCCTAAAGATAATCTGGCCTATCCTATTATTTTAAAGATGAGAATGAGAACAAAGGTAAAAGATTTAGAAAGGTCTTGGGTGGGTTTTCATTTCTCCCTCATAGGGCCCAGAGCTAAAGTTTCCCTTGCACTGAGCAACTGACCATCCTCCAAACGTGCCATTGTGTCTTTGCTTACAATCTTCCTTTTGCATGCAATGCCCTCTTCCTTTGCAAAAGTTTTACTCACTATTTAAAAACCAGCTTAATGTCATCTTCCTGGGGAAATCTTTCTCTACTCCCCCAGCCAGCTGCTTTCTATACTATGCTCTAATAAATCTTTAAATATAATGTTGCTTATTCTCTCTCAACTTAAAAAAAAAAAAAAGGTAACAACATCTGTTCCTGAGTTCCCTCTCAGTGCCACTCTTCACTGACTCTTGAAAGAGTTGTTTTCACACTCAGGCTGTGCTTTCTCACCTTCATTTGCTTCTGAATCCACCCCAACTGGCTGCTGACCTCTCCACTTTTCTTGGAAAAGGCACCAATGACTTCTATGCTAGTGGTGCAATGGATGGTTTTCAGTGCATACCACACTTGCCCTCTCTTGAATCTTCTATAGTTGACCACCACCTCTTTAAAACACCGCTGGACTCTGTGACACCATACTCTACTGGTATTCCTCCAATGACTACAAACATTCTCTCACCTTCCTTTGGAGTTTATCTTCCTCTCCTGAATCTGTAATGTTAGTTTTGCAGAGCTGAGGTCTCAATACTCTTTTCTCTCTTTTCTTTCTTTCTTGGTGATCTTGTCCACTCCCTGTCTTCACATTCTATATCTATATTAACAATGCTCAACATATGGTCTATAGGCAAGATCTCCTAATGAGTTCTAGATTGTAAATTAAACTGTTTACTTATATTGCTAGCACTATTATGATTACAAGTGATAAAATACCACCAAAATCTAGCTAAGATAAAATAAAACAGAAAGACAGATACAGAAAGAGAGATAGAGGGAGATAAGGAGGAGAAAGATTGGTTAACAGGTACTGACTTAACTCATGTAACCAAACTGGGGATTTTAGGATTCTTTTCCTACAACTCATCTTTCTGCATATTATCTTCACTTTTTTAATCCAACATAATTTCCATAGAGAAGAAATACTCATCAACATCTTTGAAATTTAAAGCCTCTTAGCTCTGAAACCAGAGTGCAAAACATTTCTCTTCTGCCCACTCAGATTAAAAGAAAGAATTTGATTGGTTCAGTGAAACTTGTATGGACTTCCTGTGGCCTGAGAGTTAAGATATTAAAATGCATTTATATTGAGTCACATGTATACCTCATAATTACTAGAGGATTAATGTTGGTCCAGCCAGTCACTCAATGTGTATTAAACTATGCAACATTTCCATTTGGATCTCTCACAGGTATCTCAAGGTGACAGTATTCAAAACTTAACTAGTAATGTTCCTCCAAAAACCTGTTTCTCCTCCAGTATTTTCAGTCTCAGAAAATGACACCAATACTTATGGGCTTGCTCAGATAAAACATTAAAGAGTTATGTTTGACAGTCCTTCTCCCGGACTGTCAACATCATCCCAACCACCATGCAATCATCATGGCCTATTCTAGAACCAAGAAATATGTTAGATTCATCCACTTTTTATGTCTCCAATATCATCCCCCTAATTCAAGTAAATGTCCTCTTATACCGAGATTATTGCAATAGCATACTAATTGGGTTCCAACTGCCCACTCTTGATCTGCTTTCGTTCTTTATCCTCAAAACAGAATGAGTATTTAAAAATTAACATTCACTATACTTTGTTCCTGCTTAAAACCTTAAAAAAGCTTCTCATTGCTCTTGAGATAAACCCTGAATCCCTATCTTGCCCTCCAAGTTGTGGAGATACAATCTCTGCTTTCTTTATTAACTTCATCTCCTCCCACTCTCACTTTCCTTCACTCAAAATGTTTCAACCATATCAATCTTGCAGTCTTACTTTAAAAAAAATATTTCTTATTGCTTTCAGAGAGGGAGATAGAAATAGAAACACCAATGGTGAGGGAGAATCATTGATAGGCTGCCTCCTACAGGCCCCCTCCTGGGGATCAAGCCAGCAATTCGGTCTATCTCCTACTCAGTGTAGTAAGCTTTATGGCAGCAAGAACAATGTCTGTCTTGTTTATCAGAGCATCCCCAGTGTCAGTGAAGCAACCATGTGTACTTGATGAATGAATGAATGAATGAATGAATGTTCAAACAGAGTAGACTCTGGGTTTCAGAATCACAGAGTTCTAATAAGCTAATAAGGCCAAGGACACCTGTTCCTATAGCATACATCACCCAGAGAACACATTTCAAGCAGTTGGTCTTTGAGCTCACTCTCTCTAGGTAAGCAGGAAATACTTGATAGTCCAACCTGTCACCAGCCCGAGGAATCCCAAAACCACAGTTAAGAAACAAACAGATCCTTATTATCTCTGAGTTGATAGTTAAAAATTCTCAGAAGAAAAAAACACACAACATTTTATAGTTACAGATAAAAGGGAAAAAAAATGTATTTATGCCTGTCAGGCATAGCATTAGCATGAATGAGTCAATTATATTGGGTAACTTCTTCAGAAAAGAGGTGGTAGTGGTAGTGAGGGATGTAACATAAGAGGGCTCTGGGCACTTGAAGTGAAGAGGCAAAATTAAGGAGCCTGAAAACCTCAGATATAAACTTAGAGGGAAATTACAATGAGAGCAGGTGTGTAATTTTTTGCCTTTCCTATGTGAATAAAAGGCAATATCACAAAATGACTGTGTGATCCCTAGAATCCAGAGGCCTGGGTTTGAATCATGGTGCTGCTGATTCTGAACAAGTCGTTGGCATCTCTATTTTGTCGAAAATGAAACTACAAGTGAAGGGTCCCCCTAAAGCACCCACATGTGTATATGCTTGATAAATAGCTATATGCAGATACACACACAGTGACACTGAAGGAGATGTGCTCACCTTTTGGAGTGATTGCTGACACTGGAGAGTCCAAGGAGAAGCAGAGGACAACGTGCCCCTGAGATAACCTTCCTGAGACATGTCCAAGCAGACCGGGCACATCGTTGGTCCTCAGTAGGTGACAATACTTCTTCCTTCTACTCTGGTCATCTCCCTATTTCTGTGACAATGAATGTCAAGTGCACAATTCTCCCTGCTCTTCCTTGAAGCTCCCCTTGTAGCTGCAAATGTTTTGCTCAGGAGCTACACCAAGGGAAAGTGGTTCTCAAGGAGAGGGGAGTTTCCTTTTTAAAGAAATGTATCCTTTAAGGCACATGTGTCAAACACAAGGCCCGCGGGCCAAATCCAGCCCGCCAGACCTTGCAATGTGGCCCGCACCGCGCTGTCATCACTGCACTCTGCTGTCAGTTTATGACATTGTCAGTTTATGACTGTTCAGTAAACCATTCGGCCCGCGATTTAGGCTGGATTTTAGATTTTGGCCCCTTCTCTGATTGAGTTCGACACTCCTACTTTAAGGTAACCATCCAGATTCACAACTCACATTAGAATCTAACCAAGCACAGATAATGCAAAGTTATAAAATCAAATTATTTTCTTCTTCATTCAGCATGTTGAGAGCCCTCTACTTAGGAAGGGGGTGGGCAGCTGTTTCCTGGCTCCATCAAACACAGGGAAGGAAGTGAAGTTCAGTGCTTTAGTGCCACCTTCTTCCCCTTTTCCCTTCCCCATTCAACTCCCCTAAGGCTTGTACCCCAACTCTGGGCCCAGAACCATCTAGAGTTTCCCAGCCAAAATTTTCTCTCAAGAAGAATCTGAAACTCATTTACATTGAAATACAAATGAGGATTGCAGCTAAAAATTACCCCTGCTGTAGCAGGTTTGACTCAATGGATGGAACATTAGCCTATAGACTGAAGGGTCCTGGGTTCAATTACAGTCAAAGACACATACCTTGGTTTCTGGCTCACGGTACATACCTCATTGGGGGCATGTGCAAGAGGCAACCAATTAATGTGTCTTTCTCACATTGGTGTTTCTCTCTCTATGTCTCTCTCCCTCCCTTCCATTATTTCTAAAGTGAAGATTAAAAAAAAATTTTTTTAACTCCAGGTTTTTTTGGTAAGGATTAACAACAACAACAACAACAAAATTACCCCCAAGGTTTGCCTGTACCTTAAATCTGCCAGCAACATCACACTCCAACCCCAGTAAGGGGCACAGACTCTTCTTCATGGGCTTTCTAACCTCAAAATTTGTTTTTTTTAAGGTGGATTCATCCTCGAATTCTGAAATCTCATTATTACTTGAATTGTAAATTAATCAGAAGGGTTTCAAGAAAACCACAAAGGGTTAGGGGAAGAAGGTTATTGGTACTCAAAAAATAACCATTCCTTTTGGCAGAGGTGGAGACACACTCGTAATCTCAATGTTCCCGAATTTAAAATCTCCTGAAGCATTTATGTGCTGATAAGCAGATGCCCTTGGAGCTCTCTATCCATGAGTTTGGGTTCAAACCTGGAAACTGCTTTTTGTAACCAGAATGGTGGGGTTGTAGAGAGGATTTAATGGGGCAGTTGGTGAGGAAGTCTTGGCCTCTATGGCTGACTGAGGAGAGTCGGGGATTATTTGAATCTTAGCTCACATCCTGCAGCTTTGTTTGGAAGCATGAGTCTAGTTCCCCAGCTCATGTTCTCTTTACTGTCAGTTGCATACATTTCTGAAGAGCTGCTCCCCTTCTTGGAGCTATTTTACATGTTGCTGACACATTTCATCTTTCTGAAGTACAGTTCTGAGTGTGTCTCCCCACTCCACCTCACCCCATAAGCATGCTGATAATCCAATCTTCACACAATAGCAAGAGTTATCTTTTAAAAATCAGATGATTTTATCTTCACATTTAATGAAATGCAAACTTGCTATTGCAGTTTTCATAGATCCTATATAATTTGGGCCCTGGTCACCTTGCTGACCTCATCTCATACCATTCCCCCTACTCACTATGTGAGCTCTTCCATTTAACAAAAGACCACAAGAGACATTAACATTGAGAAGTTTATTACTCATTGGTCCTGAAGGAAGGATAGCACACTTCCAGGGGCCATGAGGGGAGGTCAAGGCAGGGTACAAGCAAAGAGAGCAACAGGACCTTGCCACCTGCCATTATTAGGGTCGAGGGAGGAGTGCTTTTTAGTTCTCAGGATAAGGCCAGATTGGTCAATTCAAACCCAAATCAATGGGGTGTTGGTAAATTCCTAGGGGTTTTACCTGAAAGACACACAAGGGAAGGCCTGGGAGGTAGGGGAGCCTGTTGATAGCAAGGGTTGTTCGGGGAGTCACACCAGAAACTTACATTTTCTGTGACTCCATGGGTTGTTATCTAGGAAATGCTCCTACAAGAGGGGCTAACGTCAGTTTAAGGGGCTAACAACATGGATGCCAAGATAGCAATGCCAGGTAGTCGCTTACTGAACTCCTGACAGAAGCCAACCTCTTTGCTATTCCCTGGATTATATCCCCTTGCCTTTCTCAAGGACCTCATTCCAACAATTTACTCCTCTCTCCTCTGTCACATACGTTCCTCTTCTATTAGATTTTTAATCATCCAAGATTACTAAGTCTCTTCTCTTTAAACAAACCCACAAGGCCTCACTTGACTATGACCCACTTTTCTGCTTTATAGCAAAGCTCCCTGAAGGACTTGCCTGTATTGCTGCCTCCAACTCCTCCAATTTCCTTTGTACCCAACACTAAAGCTGCTTCGTCAAAGTCACCTCCATGTCACCAAATCCATCATCTGGGCTCAGTCCCATTGCACTTCCCTATCAACAGTCCACACACTTTTCACCTCCTGCTGGACACTTTCTCCACAGCCTTGCAGGACACCACACATGGGTGGTGGCTTTCCTTCCTCTCAGGCTGCTCCTCCACAGTCTCCTCCATTGGTGGTTTCCCTTCTCCTCTGACCTCTCCGTTCTCAGTCCAGTTTGCTTCCCTTACCATGTGCAGTCTCCTTGGTGATCTCATCCAGCACCACTGCCTTAAATGACATCTGCATGCTGATGACTCCCAAAGTTCTAGCTCTAGCCCAGACCTCTCCCCTGGCCTCCACAGTCCTGAATCCAATTTCCTTCTCAACAGCTACACATCAATGTCTAACAACCGTGTAGAACTTAACCTGCCTCAAAGCTTACTCTTCATTCCCATCCCACCTGCACCCCCACAGATCTCCTCACCTCTGAGACTGACACCCCTTATTCTTCTTGCTGGAACCAAAACATTTGGGCTTAACCTTGATTTATTTCTCTCACTTCCCACATCCAACAGAAAATCCTGTTGATCTCACCTCAAATTAAAACTGAAATTCATTCACAACTAGCCATTGCATTGCTATCACCCCAACTCAATCCCCATCGTCTCTTACCTTGATTATTATAATTGTCTTCTAATAGAAATCCTGAGTCTGCTCCAGCCTCATAGATCTCTTCTCAACAGCAGCAAGTAGGATCCCATAAGAGTATAAGTCAGATCATATCACTCCTCTAGTTAGAACCCTCAACAGCTCTCTATTTCCCTCATATGATCTGTCTTATTTATTGCTATATATCCAGCATGAAGAACAGTATCATGCAAATAGTAGGCATTCAATAAATACTGGTTGAGTAAATGATTGAATAAAAAATGTATTAAAAATAGGTGCTAAATGTATAATATGTGTCATGAGCATGTAACTAGAAATTGAAAGTCTACTAAAAAAATGAAATATCACCTCAAGAACTTGCATGTGAACCCCAGCCAGGTGGCTCTGTTGGTTAGAACATAGTCCCATACAACAAAAGGGTTTGATCCCCAGCCAGGGTTCATATAACCAATTAATGTTTCTTTCTCACATTGATGTGTGTGTGTGTGTGTGTGTGTGTGTGTGTGTGTCTTTCTGTCTGTCTTTCTCTAAAAAAATTAGTAAACATATCCTTAAGTGAGAATTTTAAAAAAGCTTTGATACATGAGATTGCAGCAGAGGTGGAGAACACAGCTCTGGGGCTGGCCAAAAAGAGGACCCTATAAGAGAGCATGGAAAGGAGTAGCTAGAGAGATAGGAGGGAAACCAACAGAAAACCAGGGGAGATTGAGTTCCAAAAGAGCTGACAAGTGTAGCAGAAAAATAAAGTAAGAAAAAAATAAATGAAATGGAAATCACCCAATGTAGCAACAGCATTTTGGAGGCCTTATTGATTCCTAGCAACTATCACTCCCTCAGGAAGCCTCTGTACGTACTCAGCATAGTGCCTGATAATCAGAATACAGATTGATTGACATATCAGATACACAGCAATTTACACTGTAAGCAACCTGAGGGCTTTGAGGAAGAGAATGGGATTTGTTAAGCAATTCTTATGGGCCAGATACAGTGCTAGGTATTTTCTGTACACTAATATATTTTATCTTTACAATTCCCCAATGAGATGGAAATGATTTCCCATTTTGCATATGTAGAAGTTCCAAGAGGTTAAATAACTAACCCAAGATCTTACAAGTAGCAAAGAGGATACTTGGTCTTTCAGACTGTGTGAGAAATGTGGGGGGAGTGTTTTTCCCTTCCTTCCTGTGTCATACAAAAGTCCCACACTGAGGCAGATTCCTGGTCTCTTACCCAATAGCTAAAACCCTTTTTCCTGCAGCAGGGCTGAATTTTGTTTGTGTGGGAGGCAACCTTATGCTTTAGGAAAAACTGAGTCCTTTCCTAATCCCAGGAGGCAAAAGTCCACTGGTCTAAACCAATTATGACTATTTTCTTTGACTTGCTGTTAATTGGCTTAGGAGCAAGCTTGTGATGGAATTCTGCCTCCTAAGACTTGAGGGAATTTCTTCCAGGAGTAGGATTAGGGGATATAGTCTTCTGGAAATGGATCATCTCTAAAAAAAAAAAAAAAAAAAAGGCACAGGACCCATAAGGGGAGTGTCCTCCATTGGCTTTATTTATTTATGTATTAATTTGCATTTGGACATAGTTGAGAATACACCCTATAGATATTGCAGCCATTTTGCAATCATGAGGGTTCCAACCACCTGAGAACAAAGCTGACATGAAGATATTTATTGATCTACTGAATTAACCAATCTCCGGACCACAGGCCCCCAGACTTCTTGCTTGATTAGGCAACAAAAATGTATTGTTCAAGCAATTATAAGTTCTGTTATTATGTTCTTATAGTTAAAATGTCCAATATACACAGTATACAACACATATTTTTACTTACTAGTTTATTCTCAGCTCCTAATGCAGTTGTAATTGCTCCAAAAATGTTTTGATTGCCTGAATAAAGAATGTGGTGTATTTCCAAGTAAAAATGAATGAGTCCAATGAATTATTATAGGGTATAGAAAGTTCAGGAGACAATATGCCATTGGCATTCTTTCTAAAAGCGTAACAGGAGAAAAAAATAGCATACCACATAGAAAAAGTCCTGGTTGTATGTGATATGGCAACATCCCCAAACACTGCCATCAGGGAAGAAGCATTCATGCTAAGGCCCTGTCTATTGGATGTTCATTTCTTCCCGTGTAATTAATTGAAATTTGAAGTCAACTTTTGTCCCTGGTTACTGAGGTTCAGCCTAAAAACAGCCCAGAGTATACTCTCTGTCAGTAGGTGGCTGCATTTGAGATTTGTGTTGGCATCTCTGAGCTATGACCACAGCACAGATTTTTGTGGGAAATATCAGAGGAAACATTTACAGCAACATTTTTCCATTAGGAAGGGATGGGGTGAGGTGGCAGAGTTCAGCATAACCAAGAGAAGTTTTCTCCTTCTGAAACTTGTTTAGACTCATTCTTTCCAAGTTAATGAGACCACTTTTCCCTTTGCAGAGCAAATATAGATGGAGAAGTAAATGGGTACACCATTTAGAGACATTAGAGCCCTCTTTTCAAAACCTATTTCACAAGCAAGGTTAAAGGCCAATAACTAATCCTATAGTACTGAAACCAATTACTTAAACCCTTTCCAAAATGCCTGTATTTAGTATTGCTTATGGGCACTGTTCCTTTCCTCTCTTTCAACCCCTGCTCATGCTCTTTTATTCAGCTAGATTATTCTAAGTGTGGTTCCCAGTGCAGTGTATGCTGTGTGCTTCAGGAAGACATTCTGCCCCAGAATTTGAAGACTCTCTTTGCGCCCACTTTCTCGTGGCCCTATTGTGAGGGAAGTGACCTTATGTGATTCCTGACACACAGATTGTCACATGTGCAGTCTCCTTGGTGATCTCATCCAGCATCACTGCCTTAAATGACATCTGCATGCTGATGACTCCCAAAGTTCTAGCTCTAGCACAGGCCTCTCCCCTGGCCTCCACAGTCCTGAATCCAATTTCCTTCTCAACAGCTACACATCAATGTCTAACAACTGTGTAGAACTTAACCTGCCTCAAAGCTTACTCTTCATTCCCATCCCACCTGCACCCCCACAGTTCTTGTTTATCTTGCTGTGATCTTGCTAATGGAACCAAGAATTGGCAGTTTTCAAAGACAGCCATCTATAAGCTGGTGGGCAGTGGATGAGATAATCTAGGGGAACCCTTCATGGGACAGACGTGTCCACCTTATAGTAACCAAGAGACTTTATTAGATCATTTTCTTTGGAAGCCTGACATATAGAAAGAAATAAAAATGACAAGTCCAGAAACCAAAAGACTCATGGAGAAACCAGTGGGCAGAAGCCATGAGTCAGTAGAAACTGAGAAGCTAAGCTATAAAAGAAGGACATTAGAGGAAGTCAAAAGGATTTGAGAAGTATCAAGAGTGCAACAGAAATAGGCAGTGGCCTGGTCTGGTGCCATGGATGTCTGCTGATGAGACATGAACAAGTTATGGTATCTATAGGCTGAGAATAAAGTTCCAGTTCCTGGGAAGGTTGGTTCTATGTTTATTCAAATTCTGCAGTTCTTCCTTACATCCCTTTATCATAAATCTCCACTAGTTGAGTATCTGATTGTATCAGATTCTTGCAATCCTATTAGATCTAATATCTACTGGCTTTGTAATCTCTATAGATGATAGGTAGAATAATGTCCAAACACGTCCCTGTCCTAACTCTAGGAGCCAGTGAATGTGTTACTTAACATGGCAAAAGGATTTTGCAGGTGTTCAGTTAGGAACCTTGAGATGGGCTCTCATGTTACATATGACAGTCCGATCTAATCACATGGGTCCTTAAAAGCAGAGAGAACTTTCCCCAGCTATGGTTGGGAGGAAATGTGACTACCAGATGAATGGTCATAGAGATTTAACATTGCTGATTTTGAAGATGGATGAAGGGGCCATGAACCACAGGATGTGGTGGTCTTTAGAAGTTGGCAAAGGAATCTACAGAATCTCCCAGAGACCATCCAGAAGAATGCAGCTAACTCTAGCCATAAAGGCCTATGTTGAATTTCTAACCCACAGAATTGTAAAAGAATAAATGTGTTTTGTTTTAAACCATATACATGGAAAAACATTTAAAAGAATACACACTCCAGTATAATATCGTTTATGTCATCTTTTTTAATTACTTATTTTTCCTGATTTCAAAAATGAGTATATGCTACTTATGTAATAGAGAAATATTAGAGATGTTAAAGAATACATAATATATGCTAAAACAAATTAGCCTCTAAGACTTGGCCTAGAGGTGACATTATATGAAAAATCTAGGAGATGGCTTGTCACCCTATATCTTGCCTCTTCTGAGAAACTATACCTAAACCCAATTCCTCCAAAAAGTACTACCAATTTCAAATCACTTGATGCCTTTATTTTTATTCCCCATCACTCAAGTACATATGTTTGTATTTAACTACCTAATAATATCAATGTATTTCTACACTTATATGTACTTTTGAAAAGATGTTATTTGCTAAATAATAAATCCAACAAATATTTCTTGAGGATACTTTGTGTAGTCATCAGGTCATTTAGATGATATGTGTATTTTAGTCTTTATTAGGCCTGAAATGGTGCAATGTGACAAATCTCAAAGTCATATTAATAGAGCTCAAAATCTACTGAAGAAATTTTAAAAAGAAATTTTAGAGACTTGTGTGTTTAAAAAAAAAATATATATATATATATATATATATATATATATTATTTCAGAGAGGAAGGGAGAGGAAGAAAGAGAGAAACATAAATAATGAGAGAGACTCATTGATTGGCTGCTTGCTGCCCACCCTACACTGGGGATCAAGCCTGTGACTAGAATTAAACCTGGGACTCTACAGTCCACAGGCCAACACACTGAGCCAAACCAGCTAGGTCTAGAGACTTGTAGTTTATACAAGACTTGCCTATCTTCAAAAGCCCACATGGAACCCTTGAGGCCCATTCACAATCCAACCAATGTCAACAGGCAAGAGCTATTAACTGATACTAGAATTACCAATACTGGTAATAAACACAGCAAATGAGACAGTGTGACTCCTTAGAAGGTCTACTTCAGCTTAAAAATTTGGCTTTAATGAATTGAAAAATGTAGAGCATGCCAGTAATACCAGTTCTCACTTGAGCAAGAATGTGTTAGTTCTTATCACAGCAGCCATCTTCAGGGCTCTGAATGACCCTAAACTTAATTTGGCATTTGGACAGGACAATAGGTACTTTGCATGACTTGATTAGAGAATAATGCAAGACTGTTTCCTGTTAGGTCACTTTGATCCATGGCTGAGCCAAATTCCCTGGCCCTGTCACCAATAAAAATAGACCCCAGAGGAATGAAGGAAATAGAACATATTTCTAGAAGTAGGGATCTCAGTACTTTTTATCATGTCTTTATTCATCAAATATGTGTTGGATATTGTAACTGTGTTCTCAAATGTTGATGTGCATAAGAATTACCGAGTGTGTGTGTGTGTGTGTGGCGGGGGGGGGGGGGGGGGGGGGGTGGTCGAAGGGGGCAAGGGCGGGGTTCTACTTCCCAAGGAAACTCATTTGGCAATTCAAGGGTGGGGCCTCAAGATCTATATTTAACCAGCCTCTTAGGTTATTCTGAAGCAAGGCCTCTGCAGACCACTTTGTAAAAGGTTTTATTTGGTCCCCAAAGTGAATAATCAGCAGTTCCCTGTCATCAGGAGCTTGAGATCCAGGGGAGGAAGACACACTGTTGTGATGATATGATGAATGTAGTAATGAAAGTCCTAATGGCAAGGAGGAAAGGGTGCTCTGTCTAGGGGAGCGCCAACTTGAGGAAATTACCCAAAAGAGAAGAAGAAAGGGTCTTCTAGGCATGGAAATGGCCTTCACAAGACCACAATTATGAGAAGACATAAAAGATCAGGGAACAGTGAGCAGTTCAGGATGCTGGGAAGGTGAAGGGCACTCTAAAGATGGACAAGCCAAGCAGGAGGGTCTAAGAAAATAGCATGGATCTCAATTCACCACTAAGTCATTTCAACTTTATTTTGTAGGCAATAGGGAGTTGGTGAAAGTTTAATTTTTTTAAAATATATTTTTTATTGATTTCAGAGAAGGGAGAGGGAGAGAGAAGAGCAAATATTAATGATGAGACAGAATCATTGATTGGCTGCCTTTTGCTCTCCCCACAATGGGAATCAAGCCCACAACCCAGGCATGTGCCCTGACTAGGAATCAAACCCATGACCTCGATGTTCAATCACTGAGCCACACCAGCTGGGCAAGTTGGTGGAAATATTCAAGCTTACAGTGATGTGAAGAGATTTGAATTTGTCCATGAGAATATATAATATTGTGCGGATAATTACTCAACTAATATCTCATAAGGACCTGCCCTGTGCCCAATAGTGTGTTAAGTATTGGAGATTAGAAGAGAGATGTCACAGTTAGGAACTGTGACAGTCCAAACAATGAAAGCTGAAACTAAGGTCATGGCAGAGGGGATATACAGAGGGAACGGAGTGGGTCAAGAAGATGTGAGATTTAGTTAAACACACACACACACACAAAAAACCAAACAACAAAAAAACAAACAAACAAACAAACAAAAAAACACACACAAAAAAACCCACTACCAAACAAACAAAAAACATATTTGCTGACATTAAATTTAAGAAGCAAGGGAAAGAAGGTTTCCAATGTTTGGGAGCAGAGAGACTGCTATGGAGTGACTGACCCCACCCCTATTGGTATACTGAAGCCTAATCCACAATTAAATAGTAATAGGAGATGGGCTTTGGGGAGGTAATGAGATTGTGAGAATGGAGCTTTCATGAATGGGATTAGTGTCCTAAATAACAAAAGAGGTTCCTCCCTCCCCAACTGAAAGACACAGCAAGATAGTGGCCATCTGAAAACCATGAAGAGGGTTCTCACTAGAAGGTGACTATGTTGGCACCCTGTTCTCAGACTTCCAGCCTCCAGATCTGTGAAAAATAAATGTTTGTTGCTTAAGCCACCCAGATCATGGTGTTTTGTTAAAGGAGCCAGAACTAAGCTAGAAACTAAGTGTTTGTAATGATGTTAATGAAGATTTCCTAGACAAAGGCTTATCCCAGACTTAAATGTAAGTGGGTGATCCCAACCAGAGAGAGCACTAGTGTGAAAATGTGTGAGGTCCAATGGTGAAACATGGGCAGCAGTAAGTGGAGGAGGTGTAGTGAACCATAAAGGAGGTAAACCAAAGCTGAGTGGGGTCCACCAAAGAAAAGAAAGGGTCTGAGAGGAAAGAAGTAATCAGTAATTTTCAATTAACAGAGGTAGAGACTTTGTAATGTCTATTGGTTTCACCATCTAGGCTGCCATGGTGATATTAACAGGGACAACTTCAGTGGAAAGTGGGGGTGGGAACCAGATGTCAAAATGGAAGACATGCAGTAAAGAAGGAGGGAATGGATGGTGTGGAAGTGAAGTCATAGGCTGTAGACTACTCTCTCAGGAAAGCTGATCATGAGAGGAAGAAGAGAAAGGGAGGCAAAGTAAGAAGGTAGATAGGCCAAGAGATTGGGTTCTAGGGTTTCCATGAACATGTGTACAAAACCTCTTGCTTATGTAATAGGAAAAGTTGTAATGAAAAGTGAGCAGGTATAAGTTATATTTCATTTTTATACTTCTATTGTTTTAGAGTAAATAATTATATAAAAACTAAAGGTAAAAAAGCAAATAGAGCTGAGGTTTTAAGTACTAAGAATCAGTAAAAACAAAACAAAAGATTTCTGATCTTTAAAGTAGTAATCTCTTGATGGGGTTGTGAAACAGAGCTGCTCTGAGAATCAGAAGGAAAATGTTCAAGGAAGAGGAAAGATAAAGACATAGCCATTGCAGAGAGGAGAGTGGCTATAAAGATCCCAGCAGTTGGCAGACCCCACCTGGAACAGGTGTCCTTGTCTGAAACATCATCATACTTAGAGAGAAGCATGATTTGATTTGATTTTTTGGTTAAGCGATTGTGTAAGCAAAAAGAAAAATCCATAAAAATTGTCTTATCAAATAATAATGACCTTCGGTATTTGATTGGGAGTCTACTCAGAAGCAAATCATTTGGATGTAAAGCCACATTTGTGTTTATTTAGAAAAGTCAGACTGAAGAGTTTAATCGCTTCAACCATCAAACGCAGCCATGTAGTTTTATATTCTCATAAATAAGGTGCTGTTTTCAAATTGCTACTGCATGTGAAACCAGAACAGCAGTTTATATAGTTCCCTCAGAAAGCGAGTGCACTCTACCGGTTTCAGTCTCATGTTCTGTCTTTGTGCACGAGCATACTCAAGGGCGAAATTATATATGCACACAGTTGCAAATTGGCAGCAGTTACACACATTTAGATAAATGCCTAGAAAGCATCTTGGAAGAACACATCCCAAACTGATAGTGAGGGTTCACTGTGGACAAGCAGTGGAGGAAACTGAAATTAGGGCTGATGGTCAAAAGGCACTTTCGTTTTACCTGCAAAGTGAGTTGTTTACAATATAAATTTATAACATAGATTTCATAAATTAATTTTTAAAATTATTTTTTAAAAATAACCACCAACAAGATTCTCTCAGTCAGTTTTTGGAAGGTCAAATATGGTTATCATCCAGTAGAGAAACAAGTAAACAGAATATAACACAGGGAGAAATCAGTGATTGGTGCTTGCCAGATGCCTAAATGCAATGAATGATTTCACTAAACCAGAATCTTTTAAATTTTCCATGAGTTCTCTCTTAAAAAATAATTCAGTCTTTCTTTCTTTCACTCTTCTAGGTGCTCATGTTTCTTCGAACACCTGTTCTGTGAGCTACAGGGATAGTTTTATCTTTGCAAAGGTCATTTACCTCCTAATGATAAACATAAAAAAAAATGATAGCTCTTACTATTATTGTTAATCAAGTGGTGATGCTTGAAGCTATCATTCAAAGGGTTGAAGAATGAGCAGAGACTAAGGAATAGGATGGATGGAAGAATGAAGTTCTCAGAGACCATGAGAGATGCTAAAAGGGCTCACATCAGTAGCTCTATCCCTTGTCATGGCACGAGGTGAGTGCTGGGCTTAGAGATTTTGGACAATGAGAACATTTGGAAGAGAAGACTTGACAGTCAGTGGGAGATGATCAGGGAGATTCCTGAAGGGCCTCAGTTGAAGCTACTTGGAGAGAATTTGCAAGGAAAGATATTGGCCTTTGTCAACTTTTCCCATTGAGTTTGTGTAGCACTGGAGCATGCGGGAAAGCAGATTAAGTTTTCTGCTAGGGCTGCAAATGGTTGAATACCCAGAAGAACAAGAAAACAGAAATAAAGATTAACACATTGCTAAAATACTGTAGCTGGTCATGGGTTTTGGCAATGCAAGAGCACTAGACTACAGGCCTTGGCTGAATGGAAGAGGCAGAAGACAAAACTATCCTGTTATGAGAGAGAGCAAAAAGGGGGGTTGTAAGTGGCTAGAGAGCAGAAGAGAAAGGTGGACAGTTTATTTCACCATGCCTACTAGACCATAATTTCTTTAGGGAAGGAGCTGATTCTCGTTTTTTTAAAAATTATTATAGCTCTTATTCAATAAATGCTTTTAGTATTATGAATAAACCAATTTATGGGAATAGTTATCTCACAAGATCATTTCCCCACTAAGCCATGAGTTTCCTGAAGGCAGGCCCGGAGTCTTGTGGACTGATCTATCCAAACTGCACAGGAAAGCTCAGGGAAGTTTTCAGATGCACAGTAGCTATTGAATAGACAAATACACTGGGTCTTTTTGAGCTCTGATTTCTTTAACTAAAAATGAAAACCATAAAGCTGACTTCCATTCCCAAGCAGGGATGAGGCATATGTTATTATACTAGGCAACTTTGCTCTTAAAACTTTCCAAACCAACTCTTGAGCATATTCATTTAAATTCCTTAGTGGGCAGCTGATTTCCTATAGCTAATACTGCCTTCAATCATGGATGGAAATGAGTCAAGCAAGTGGAATAACACACACACACACACACACACACACATACACACACACACACACACAAAACTTGGCCATATATTTTAAAAAATTTTTCTCTCCTCATTTCTCCCTCCCTACCCCTCAGCCTCTACTCTATACAACAGTCACTTCCTGGACCAAACATTTATGACAAATTCAAAACAGTTGCCTGGGGTTTGGCTACTGCTTAACAGGTAGTTATAAACTATTCTGTGGTGATAACTAATATTCCAGCTAACTGAGATGGCATGAGGAAGCTGATTAAAGTAGCCAAGATGAAAATGTAAACATGGCCTTTATTGGATAGAGTAATTATAAATTACAGCTTTGTGGGATTTGTTGTTTTTTTTTGGTCAGAATCATCTGTGGTTTATCAAAATTTTGACACATGGCATAACCTGCCATTAATTTAAAAAAAAAAAAGCAAACAAACTGAAAAGAAAGAAAGAAAGAAAGAAAGAAAGAAAGAAAGAAAGAAAGAAAGAAAGAAAGAAAAAAGAAAAAAAAAAGGAGGGAAGAAAGGAAGAGAGAAAACAATCTAACACTAAGTAGGAAAACAGACATGGAAAACTTCCATCTTTCCAAGTGGGAAAAAATATTTAACTTGTTTTTCTGGTCTGTTTTGGGACAAAGCTTTTGACAAAAGTGTTCTCTCTCTCCATTTTGAAGAACCCCACAGTGGAAGGCACAGGCAGCTCAAAGTGAGATAAGAAGCCATGAAGATGTAGGTGAAAGAACAGAGCTAACTAACTAAGTTGCCAAACTCAAGTATTTATTTAAATGAAGCCCAAACTTGGCTTTTTTTATACATATAGAGTATCATTGATTTATGGAGATTATTCGATGACATTAATCTTCTGGTTATCCTATCTGATAAAATAATAATATGCAAACTGACCATCACTCCAACACACAAGATGGACACAAGATGGCCACCACAAGATGGCCAGCAGAGGAGGGTAGTTGGGAGGGACCAGGCCCTCAAGGGAGGGCAGTTGGGGGGGGGGGGACCCAGGCCTGCAGGGGAGAGCAGTTAGGGAGGACCAGGCCTGAAGGGGAGGGCATTTGGGGGCAACCAGGGCTGCAGGAGAGGGGAGTTGGGGAGAACCAGGCCTGAAGGGGAGGCAGTTGCGGGGGGACCAGGCCTGCAGGGGAGGGCGATTAAGGGTGACCAGGCCTGCAGAGGAGGGCAGTTGGGGGAGAACAGGCCTGCAGGGAATGGTAGTTGGGGGAGAACAGGCCTGCAGAGAACGGCAGTTGGGGGCAACCAGGCCTGCAGGGGACGGCAAATAGGGGCGACCAGGCCAGCAGGGGAGGGCAGTTGGGGAGGACCAGGCCTGAAGGGGAGGATGATTAGGGGTGACCAGGCCTGCAGGGAAGGGCAGTTAGGGGCAACTAGCCATGCAGGAGAGGGTAGCTGGGGGAGAACAGGCCTGCAGGGGAGGGCAGTTGGGGGCAACCAGGCTGGCAGGGTAGGCCAGTTAGGCATCGATCAAGCTAGCAGAGGAGTGGTTATGGGGTGATCAGGCTGGCAGGCAGAAGCAGTTAGGGGCAATCAGGCAGGCAGGCAGTTGAGCAGGTGGGAGCCAGCAGTCCTGGATTGTGAGAGGGATGTCCCAAATTGGAGAAGGTACAGGCTGGCCTGAGGGATGGACACACAGACACACACACACACACACACACACACACACACATTGTGCATGAATTTTATGCACTGGGCCTCTAGTACTATATAACTGTAAATTATTTTTTCTAAAATTGACACATTTAAATTTATACTGCTTAACATCTAATGAAAAACCTAATACTTTAACTGACTACTGTAATAGGAAATTAGTCCAGGGACATTTTGAAAAAATATGTACTATCTATATTACTTCTCTACCTCTATTAAAGTATTACAAATACTCTGCACTATAAAATAAAAAATTGCAAAAAAGATATTTTACCCCAAATCTGCAACAGTTCTTGATGCATACATAACATGTACTCTAGAATGTTTTTTTTAAGAAAAGAGAAATAAATATTAAAAAGAGAGTAATTTAATATTTTCACCATGAATATTGCTAATTACACTTAGAATGTAATATATGGATGATGATTAATATAAATGTTCTTGTTATTGATGTATTTATAAATCCCAATTGCACAAAGCATTGGATTGAGTATTTGTTTATTTGTTTAAATGTGATCTCTGTTTATGGCAGAGTATTCCTTAGCATGATGTAGGCTAACTCAACATTTTTAAATAAATGGCATGCATCTGAATTTCAGAGAAATTTTACTGCAAATCAAAACAAAACAACAAACTAGAATTCTCAAGAGTGCAACATGCAACATGAGAGGAATACAAAGATGAGGGAAGCACCAAGCATAATCCTTTCCTTGCCTCAGTGTTGGAACAGGAAGGAGCAGGAGCATCAGATACCACTGGGCATCTTGGGAGCATCTATTGTTCATGCCCTCTTCCTCTTTTCTTAAACCTGTATGCCCCCAAGTCATTTTCTGTGTACCAGCAAGGTGTGGAAAGTAGAGGAGAGAAGGAAAGAGCAAAGGACTGAACTTATAATAACACCACTTGCCACTAATAAGAATAGCAAAAACCTAAATACTGCTTACTTATTTATTTGTTCCAGGTACTCTTTTAGTGCTTTACATATACTAACTTATCTAATTCTCACAACAACCCTATGGTTATTCCCATTTTGCAGATGAAAAAGTTAAGTCACAGAAATGCAAACGTGTTTAAAGGGTAGAGGTAATTCAAACCTGGGAGCTTGGCTTCAGAGCATATCAACTTGTCTGCTACTCAAAAGTACAGCCACAAGAACACAAAGGGCTTGGGTATAAGTAATTTTCCAATTCCCTTCCACAAACTCATCACATTTAAGTAGGAGAGTCTCCATTTGCCTACTGGCAGAGTGCCTAGCACTGGGTATAGGCTCAATACATACTTGTAAAATGGAAGGATGTTTTGTGTCAATTTACAGTGGAACTCTGGAACATATGGAGTCCATAAAACCACAAAAACCCCAATTTGGTTGGTCTTAAAATAGACTAATTTTTGCCTCAATGCAGCCTAGAAAGAGCTTATGCCAATTAGAAAGTACATTCCACAGAGTTGCAGTGCATTAATAATTAAAAGTTAACCTGTTTTTCTCAAGATAGCAAATGGTATAGATTCAAACTAGATTTCTTATCTGTCCCTAAACTACAAATCATCCACAGTGTATCAGTTCTGACAGAGAGAGAGAAAAAAAAAAAGCTCAGAGAGGAAACGAACTGAGACAACATCACTTCACAGCACCGGAAGGAAAAACACACACACGCTTACGCCACTCATACTCTACGTGTGTGGTTGCTCAGTAGGGAAATGCTTGCAGCTGCCTTTAGAAGCAAGGCTGGTGGCTGCAACAAGAGAAGCCTTATCATGATTCAGGACTGAGCTGCCACCTCCTGCCTGCTGCCCAGAGAAAGGCCAGGGAGACCAGATGAGCCACCAATGGTGCTGCCCTGGGTGAGTTCTCAAACCATTGCTGTGACCTGAGGGGAGAAGTGGGGCGACTCACTCAGTCTCTGACTTCCTGAGTTGGTGTCAGACATCTGGTGGTGTTTCCCATCGCTAACACCCCTTAAATGGAGGTGGGAGGGACTCAACATGCCCCAGAGGAGAAACAGTGATTCCAGGCCTCCTGCAAGTTGACCTGGAAGCACTGGCTTTAATGCAACTTAAAGCCTCTGTGATTCTATTTTAAAAAATCATCCTGGGCAGGTACTTCCTGGTGTGTAAAGTAGATGGCTCCTCCCTCTCCCTACCGTCCTCAGAGAGCTTACCTGTGATAATCTTGAACTTTTGCTTTTCCTAAATTATCAGTACTGCAGTGTGGGCTGTCACTTCCATTTAGTGATGGATTAGAGTCATTATGTTGCCATCCATATTCAGCTTCTCTGGGAACGACTCCTAGGGGAGGCAAGAAATGGTGATTGAGAATTGAACTCAGTGTGTGTCCCAGCTCTGCAGAGAACTGGTCATCAGCATCCTCTCTAAGGGGCTCGGGACAAATTGCACTTGTTCCATCTGTCCATACTGGGCCACATAAAGAGCTCCATTCACACTTTTCTCTGTATTTATTAATTCATTTAACTCATTCATCCACAAAGGATTCAAGGCCACTTTTTATCTTGTTGAAATTATTTAAAAATAAAGAGCATACACAACTTCAAAGGAGGAAGCTATTCTAAAAGGATTATAGAATAGTTCCCCCATCTGAGGTTTCACTTTTGTGGTTTTAGTTACCTGTCTGTCAACTGTGGTCCAATAATATTAAATGGAAAATTCCAGAAATAAACAATCTCTAAGTTTGCAATTATGCATCGTTCTGAGTAGCACAATGACATCTTGCACTGTCCTGCTCAGTCCTGTACAGGATGTGAATCATCTTTTGGTCCAGCATCACTACACGGATATACTCCCCACCCACTATTCACAGTAACCGGCTCAGTTATCAGATCAACTGTCTTGGCACCATGATGCTTGTGTTCAAGAAAACCTTATTTTTCTGCCGAGACCGGTTTGGCTCAATGGATAGAGCGTCGGCTTGGGGACTGAAGGGTCCCGGGTTCGATTCCGGTCAGGGGCATGTACCTTGGTTGCGGGCATATCCCCAGTGGGGGGTGTGCAAGAGGCAGCTGATCGATGACTCTCTCTCATCGATGTTTCTAATTCTCTATCTCTCTCCCTTCCTCTCTGTACAAAAATCAATAAAATATATTAAAAAAAAAAACAAAAGAAACACCCTATTTTATTTCTTAATGGCCCCAAGTGCAAAAGTGGTGATGCTGGCCATTCAGATATGCCAAAGAGGAGCTGTAAAATTCGACCTTTACGTGAAAAGACAAGTTCAGTAAAATAAGATATTTTAGAGAGACTACACTCATGCAACTTTTATTACAGTATATTATTATAATTTTTATTCTATTTTATTATTGCTAATCTCTTATTGTGCCTAATTTATGCATGAAACTTTATCATAGGCATGTATGTGCAGTAAAGAACATCCTAATATATATAAAGAGCTAGGTGGTGTCACGACTGAATGGTCAACCAGTGAGTTTTGGGAAGCAGTTGATGGCAGGGCGGCGGGGGGGGCGGCGTCTTGCGGAGCAGTGGAGAGGCCTTGAGCATCGCGGAGGGTCCCGGGGCAGGGAGCTTCATGTAGCATCGCAGGGCGGCAGAGGCCATGTGACGGAGGCCAGGCTAGGCCTAGGAACCCTTATTGCACACGATTTCATGCATGCTGGGCCTCTAGTAGTTTACTTAAAGTTTGGTGCTACCCCAGGTTTCTGACGGTTTGGAAGGTTATCCTCCGTGGGTAAGGGGTGACTGCTGCATGTTGAAGGCTGTGTGGAGGCAGGCAGACTTCTCCCTGTGCTGATGATGAGAGGTGGGAGTGATGCTCCATGCTTTTCCCTCCCATAGGAGAGGCCCTCCTTTCCCCTAGAGGCAGGTTTCCCACCCAGAAGTGTGTGTGAGGAGCAATGTCCATGCCAGACCCTGGGAACCAGCCACGTGGTTTTCCTCCTTGGTTCTGTTTCCTTCCCCGTTTGGTTATTTTTAAGGAGATTCCTGTTGTAAGGATGGGGCAGGTGGAGCAGTGGAAAGGGAAGGACATGAAATCAGTTTTGAGTTAGAATTCTAACATTTTCCGTTAATTAATTTAACAGCCATCTAGTGAGTATCCACAATGTGGACGGCACTTTTAAGTCAAAACTTATATAAGTTGAAGCAAAACTGACATTGCCCCATCTCCTCTCTAAAGAACAGTCCAGAGGTTAATTAGTAAGTACACAATGTGCCTGACCAGCGTGGCTCAGTAGTTGAGCATCCACCTATGAACTAGGAGGTCACGGTTTGATTCCTGGTCCGGGCACATGCCCGGATTGTGGGCTCGATCCCCAGTGTGGGGCATGCAGAAAGCAGTAAATCAATGATTCTCTCTCATCCTTGATTTTCTATCTCTCTCTCCCTCTCCCTTCCTCTCTGAAATCAATAAAAATATGCATTTTTTTAAAGTACGTAAATGTGATGAGGACCAGAACATACTGTGGGGGACTTGATCTCACCTGGAGTTGGGGAGGTCTCCATAAGGAGGATGAATATGAGAACTGGAAATTCTGTGAGTTCATAAGGCTAATGCTCCAGACAGAGGGAACATTTACCACGCCCTCAGATGGGAGACCACAGGATTGTCCAGCACAAATAAGGCCAGTGGGCAGAGGAAGAGGGGAGTAGCTCAATATGAGCCTAAAAGGACAGCATTAAAAATGTTGCTTGTTCTGAAAGGCAAACACACTAAAGAAGCTGTGCTCTCACCTGCATTTTTAAGGGATCCCTCCTGATATGGAATGGAGAATGAATGAGAAGGGCCTTGTCTGTGGATCAGGGGTCCTCAAACTTTTTAAAGTGGGGGTCAGATCACGGTCCCTCAGAGAGCTGGAGGGCCGGACTATATGAACTACTAATTCCTACTATAACACCTCGGCTGCGCTCACTGCCCAAAAAACCTGGCGGGCCGGATCAGACTCTTCTGCAGGCCGCATGTGGCCCGCGGGCCGTAGTTTGAAGACCCCTGATTAAATCAATAAATTCAGCCACACAAGGACATCTATAGGAATACTGACAAGGTAAGAGTATACAATATGTACAATATATATTCTGTATATTGAGACAGAATATACAACTAGAAATTAGTCAGCTTAGAAAGGAAAACCAACAGGACTTGGTGGTGGACAGCAAGGATACCCAGCCCCAGATGAAAATTGAAGTCATGAGTCCAGGCGATACATACAGTCAGGCATCGATTAATGAGAGGATATGTTCTGAGAAATGTGTCATTAGGCAATTTCGTCATTGTACAAACATGTAGGCGCCATGATAAACAAAACAACATGAAGTTAAATCAAGCACAGGAAAAAAATGATACAATTAAGAGACACTGCAAATACCAGATGAGTAAGGCTACTGCCAGTGTATCACAGTATACTAGTTTACAGCAAACTTTTTTATTTATTTTTTTTTTTATTTTATTTTTTTTTTTAAATATATTTTATTGATTTTGTACAGAGAGGAAGAGAGAGAGATAGAAAGCTAGAAACATCGATGAGAGAGAGTCATCGATCAGCTACCTCCTGCACACACCCCACTGGGGATATGCCCGCAACCAAGGTACATGCCCTTGACCGGAATCGAACCCGGGACCCCTCAGTCCCCAAGCCGACGCTCTATCCATTGAGCCAAACCGGTCTCGGCACAGCAAACTTTTTTAATAAGTAGGAAGAGCACACTAAAATAATGATAAAAAGTGAAGTATAGGAAGTACATAAGCTAAAAACATAACCATTAATTCTCCTTATCGAGGATTATGTACTGTACATAATTGTAGGTGCTATACTTTTATATGACTGGCAGTGCAGTAGATTTTTCACACAACCATTGCCACAATCACGTGTGTAATGCATTTTGCTTGGATGTCATCATGGCTACAACATCACTAGGAAATAGAAAATTTGCAGTTCCGTTATGATCTCATGGGACCACTGTTCTACATGCAGCCTGTCCCTGACTGAAACACTGTCATGTAGTACATGACTATACTTAAGAGCATCAAATGAGGAAAGAGAAGGGTAGCTTAGAATTGAACATCGAAGAAATCCTAACATTTAAAGAGAGGTACAGGAGAATGAGCGCTTCAAGAAGACTAGGATGGTTTCTTGAAAAGTTAAACACAAAATTACCCCGTGACCCAGCAATTCTACTCCTACTTATGATTCCAAGAGAATTGAAAATAGGGACTCAAATAAGTACATGCACATGCATTTTCATTGAATCACTATCCACAACAGCAAAAAAATGGGAATGACTTAAATGTCCATCAACAAGTGAATGTGGTGTAACAGAAAAAGATGAAGTGCTGATACATGCTATAGCATTAAGTCTCAAAAACAATGTGCTAAGTGGAAGAATCCAGGCACAAAATGTATATGATTCTATTTATATCAAATATCCAGAATAGATAAATCAGTAGAGGAAGAATGCAGCTTGATGGTTACCAGGGCTGGTGGCAGTGAAAAGCAACTGCTTAAGGGGTATGGCATTTTCTTTTTGGTGATAAAAATGTTTTGAAACTAGATGGAGGTGGTGATTACATTCAGCATTCTGAATATATTGAATATTATACAACTGTCTCTTTAAAATGGCTAATGTATATTATGTGAATTTCACTTCAATATTAAGAGAGAAAAAAAAAAAAAAAAAGGAAGAAGACTCGGAAGGTTTAACCAGAGGTGAAGGAGAATACAGGATGTATGACTTCGGTCAGTGTTATAATTCCTGGTGCCTCTTCCTCTATATGAACATAAGGGAAGTAGCTATGCTGAGGGCTGTGGTAAAGATTACATGTGATAATATGTCAAGTTGCTGGCAGAGAAGAGTGCAATAGAAGCAGGCACAGTCCCACCTACAATCCTTCAGGCCTCATCAGGACTGGGCTGACTCCTAGCAGCCTGAATCAGAACCTGAGATCTTTCTCCAAGCCAGACAGCACCACTGCAATTGCCCAAAGGCAAATGAAAATGCCCAGAAATCAACTCTCCAATAAGCTTTAACAGTGGCTCCCACTGTGGGCACATGCCCCATAGGGGGGCGATTTGATTTTTAAAGGGGGAGGGCAGCTCAAGAATGAGTTATAAACAGTGAATTTTTTGCATTTCTTATGGTTCTAGGGGCCTCATATACAGTATACAAATATATATTGCGACATAGTTATACATTTTAGTTCTCCGTGATATGTTTTGAAACTTTATTTACTGTTTTTTATACCATTTCACATTATTATTTATTTTTTAACAATTTCTTAATGATTTCTTCCTTGGTATTTCAACTGTCCTTTTGTTCTTTTATTTTTCTTTCATGGATGCCATGTTCTTTGGAAGCTTGTTTAGACCAAGTTAATGGCCTTTTAGGCTTCCTCCACATGAATAGGAGTTCACTTTTTGAAAAGTAAGAATTATATGTCACAGGGGGAGGGCATCAGGATTTTACAGATGCTTAGGTGGGGCATGGCCAAAAAAAAAAAAAGTTTGGTAACACTGAGCTATAAGGACCCCAGTTCCCTCATGCGTAAGTGTAATAACTCTTAAGATACATGTCTTACCTTTTCCCAAAGTTTCCACATTTCCCACCATAGTTGCTGTGCCCTTCACGGCTTTCCTTTCTCCCCTTTTCACTTCCCCAACGCCAACTCCCCACCAAGGTGTCCTGGGATCACTTCTTAAACTACATGCACTTGAATCCTGTGTGAGCTCGGCTTCTGGGGGAACTCAAAACCACCTGCAGCACATGCTGTGCATACTCAAGTTGGTTCATCCTCTGTTCTCCAATGACAAACTCTTTGACCTTAGTGTCTGCATTTTGATATTCCTCATAGCCATCTCAAGGCCCTGTGAGGGAAGGTCCCCCTCCTCCCCTCTGAGATCCCTTGGGAGGAAGGACCCAGGTTAACTTTTACAGGAAGAGCTCCTTTAGACTCAACATGTTTTGCATAAAGCTGCATCCATGAAGTCACATCCTACTATTCCCCTCCAGTTTCCTTCTGCTTATCTGTCCCCCTTCATCTCATTTCATCAGAATTTCCAAAGTCTGGATACCCTATAATAATTTTATATGGTATGCAATACACAGATGTGTTATTAAATCACATTGAATCACTAGACTTTGTCACAGAAAGAAAGCATTTTCATTTTCACTCTTTTGATTTGGGCCTGATCTTAACATCCTCTAACCATTGTCATTTACCTTTTTAACAAAGAGAAAGTGGATCTCAGGCTACGAGCCATTGGTAGGGAATGGTAGCTAGCTAAACGGTAATAGCATGTTTTGTGGGTGGTTTTTTATTTTGAATTTATTTTTCGTGATTATTTGCTAGTAACTGCAATGGCACTGTTTTTATTTTAAAAATGGTATAAACATTTTTAAAAATGGAATTGTCTTTAAATAAATAAATGAGGGACAATTTATAGAAAGAAATATGTTTCTGATTGTACTGGCAGCACAATGGCAAACACTGGCAGGTGGGACTTGAGTGAGAGAAGATGGTCAGAGCCCCATAAGAGCTGTTGGAGAGCATGGCTATGTCCTACTCATCCAGTGCCTGGCCAGTGTGTGTCGCAGGGTAAGGAATGGTGTGGGCCAGGGCAGAGGATGTCCAAGCTGCCCTTGTTTCTTGTAGGCCTTTTTAGTCATGCCAACAAATAACTTCATTCTCCACATTGGCTCCCAAATATCCAGGCAGCGCTGGTATAGACTACTGAAAAGTGGCACACCCACAAGCTTCCTTATATGGTAGTTCCAGAGGAAAAATACTCGCGGTTTAGAAGTCACTCTGCAATGGTGAAATGAGATGACAGGCAGAGATGTCACTACATCCACATTCCTTTTCACAGTCTCCTCGGGTAGAAGGTTTGGTTCACAGAGGTCTATACCTCAGTTGACTTTGGTTTTAATTTCTATAAGCACCTGTTCTTGTCCAAGCCCCTGGCCCATCCATTTGCCAAGGAAGGTGATAACGAAGGTCTAGTAATCCAGGTACATTTCAATTTAGAAATTTTAAAAGTATTGTGAAACATTTCACACTACAAAGAGAAATGTATAATGTATATGCATATTCTAAATAATAATGGAAACAATAAAACAAGTACATGATCACCTTACCAACCCTCAATTGAGCCTGCTGCACGCCCCTCACCCAGTGTGCCCGTGGGCACCCATGCCTCCCTCAAAGGGAACTGCAGACTTAAATTTTGTGTTACTCACTTCCCTCACTTCTTCTTTTAGACTGGCCTCATATGTCTTTGTACACATATATGAATATGTGTATGTGCAATTTTTATATATTTCCACACAAATTAACTTACATATAATTAATGTGTATATGCAGTTTATTTTTGCCTGTTTGGGAAATTTTCACAAATACAATCACATAATATTTATTTTTCCAAAACTGGATCTCAGGCTCCACATTATTTTGGAGGCTCATCCATGCCAATGCAAATAGGTATGGATGGCCCATTTTCCTGGTATCCTATTGTGCAGACATACATCTATCACTTCCATCAATGGGCAGTGCTAGGGAGTTGCCAGAGATGAAGCCTCAGAGTGTAACTTCAGGAAGGCACAATGCTCTCCAAATTTCTCCTTCTCTGACCTATTAAATATTACCAGCACAGGCAAGAAGCTTTGTCTTATGTTAGAAATAGGTTTTAACTGTGGATGTGAAGTGAATGAACTTGAGGGTCAGGGGGAAAAAAATTCAAGGGAGGGAAGAGAACTAAAACAGAGACAAGGAAGAGGTATCATTGACTCCTGAGATAAAAAGTACTTTGGGGTGAAAAATCGTGTTGATTGCTGGAACATTCATGAAAGCTTTCACCCTCCCAGTCCATGTCCCCTGCCACATAAACCCTTGGTAGAAGGGTGTCTATGAAAACTCTTTTTAAAAAAATATGTTTTATTGATTTTCTTTTACAGAGAGGAAGGGAGAGGGATAGAGAGCTAGAAACATGGATGAGAGAGAAACATCTATCAGCTGCCTCCTGCACATCCCCCACAGGGGACATGCTCACAACCAAGATACATGCCCTTGACCGGAATCAAACCTGAGACCTTTCAGTCCGCAGGCAAACGCTCTATCCACTGAGCCAAACCAGCTTCGGCTTTAAAAACTCTTTATGAAAGCATCCTCCTCCAGATGGCACACGGGAGCCGCCAGGGCCCATCGCTTTGTTGAATCTGGAAGAGGACCACATTTTGTACCAATGTATTTTTAGAGTCATCTTCTCCTTACATTATATGGGACTAATTAGCACAGTGTTTGTGAACCCTTTGTAACCTTTAGACTAGTTTCCATGACTCTGAAATTCCCCACCCACAGCTTCACTCGTAAAGAGAGGAAATATTTAGAGGAAGTGATACCATCAGCCGCTCAGCTTCAGCATGAGAAGTATTTCCCGCCCCCTCAGAGCCCAGTGGGGGGCCTGGGCCTCACCTGACGCCCTCGCAGCGTGGCTTCATTATGTGCTGGGCTCTCTCAGCACCTGCTTCTCTAAAGAGAACACGTGCAGGTGCCTTGCATCACTAGAGAAACGAAACAGCGAGGAGGTAACACTCTGCCTAGTGGAGAAGTTGAGGTCAATAGCTGGTGTCAGGGGTTGTGTCTGGTTTTGGTGCCTGTGGGAGTTTGGTGGATGAGTGTGATTTTGGGAATGAAATGTGTTGACTGATTCACTGAAAGAGTAAATAACAAAGGAATACTGTATTGTTAGGGGTTCCTCAGAGAAACAGAACCACTATGATGTGTGTGTTTACAAATATGTATACATAGAAAATAGGCTCATGTATTTATGGAAACTATAAAAATCTGCAGCCTAGGCTGGCAGGTGAAAGACCCAAGAAGAGTTGATGTTGCAGTTGAGTGCAAAGTCTGCCAGTGGCATTATAGGGCAGGAAAAGTCCGTCTTTCTTTTCTTAAGACCTTCAACTGATTAATTGAGGCCCAATTACCTGATGGAGAGTTATTTGCTTTACACAGAATTGATTGATTTCAATGTTAATCTTACCTAAAATATAACTTCACAGCAACACCTAAGATAATGTTTGATCAAATGTTCGGGAATCTTGGCCTAGCCAAGTTGACACATAAGATAAACCAGCACAGATACCACGTCCCATTTCAGAAAGTGAGTCAGTTATTTACTCAACATTTGTCAAGGGCCCACTATGGGCCAGACGCAATGCTAGGTGGTGAAGATTCAGTAGTATAGCCAAGCAAAGTCCCCATCCTCACATGCAAGAAATATCCAAGTAATTAAAAACACGTGCAGTAGGTTCCATACCCTCAAGAAGCTCTTGAACCAATCAAATCCAATTTTCCCTTAAAATATGATATTAGAATATAGTGAGGTTGTGTCTTTATGGACTTTATGGTCGACAAGGGACCTCAGCTGTAAATTATACAATTAAAATATATTTCAACAATTATGCACAAGATGCTATCCATTATACAGCTTTCAAAAGCACACATAATTCAGTTATAACTGACAGTGAGGATTAACAAACTGCATAAAGTTGTATTTAAAATAAAATAAACTTAGGACTGCTAGTTTGGCATTCATTTTTTTGGTTACTTTAAATTATTTACTTTATTGGCCTCTGTGTGTGTGTGTGTGTGTGTGTGTGTGTGTGTGTGTGTCTGAAGTTCGAAATGAAGGCAACAGTTTAGTTGTTTAGGACGAATAATCTATTTTCTTAAAATGATGGGATTATTTGTGCCACTTGCTGTTACATATATATGTGGCCATGGGCAAACTTGCACCAGTGCACTATGGGACCTGTGAGCTGGTCTCTTTGCCAGGGAGCTGAATGGAAGCCACCCTCTTGCACACTAGATAAGTGGGTTGAAGGTCTAGCAGCCCATTGTGAAAATAAGAAGCCCACTTTATCTGGCCTCACGATCTGTAGCAAAGACAGACTTTTCCCTAGGAAAGCAATTTTGGACTTACTCCAGTGTTTGAATAGCAGCCTGATTGAAAACAGAGTTCAACACAATATAGTAGAGCAAAGACTATTTTTGGCCTAAGCATTTTTCAGAGAAGATGTTGCTGGCAGCTTGCTCCAGGCATAGGAAAACTTCAGTAATGCTCCCATCTACTATCTTACTCCAAGCAGGCCTGTGATTGGTCCCCTTTGTCCCTGCCAGGATGGTCTAACAGCGAAATGTGTCTATTCCATAGTTAAATGTTGCATAGGAAGAAAATTTTTCACATAAATCATTTAACATAGCTTCCCAACAACAATATCCTCAACAATATTGAGACAATTTGGCACTTCTATGCCACTTTTTTCACTCTGCTGCATAATTTATCATTTTTTAAGAACATAAAAGAGCCTTTTGGCTCAACACTGTCTGAGTTCAACCCAGCATGGGTTTCTTCCTTTTGAGGCAATTTAAAATGCAGTTGTGCATGACATTGCAAACATGAACACAGTCCAAAATCCATCAGTAGGGTTCTTATTACTATTTGGCAATTCACACATTGGAATACTATGCTACTGTTAAAAAAGAATAAAGCTGATCCATACACGAAGGCATAAAAAGATGTCAACTTAAAGCAACAAATACAATAGAACATACAGTATAAGTTCCTTTTCTAATAAAATGATCATAATTATGGCTCTCCTTGTTAAAGAGAGAGGAAGAAAGAAAGAAAGAAAGAAAGAAAGAAAGAAAGAAAGAAAGAAAGAAAGGAAGAAAGAGAAAAAGAAAGAAAGAAAGATCATTGGAGTTCAGGAAATGGTCAGATCCAAATGTGACTGGTGGGGTGCTTAAGAGGGCAATTTTGGAGCCACTGCCTGGCTTGAATCCCATCTCCACCACCCACCAGCTGTGTGCTCTTGAGAGAGTTACTTTACCTTTCTAGTTCTTAGTTTCTCATCTGCAGAAGGGAGGTAAAAACAGTCCTACCTCACTGGGTGGTTTTGAAGGTTTTATGAGTCAATATATGGTCTTGAGTGTTTTATGATTTGACATACGCAAGATACCTAAAATAGTATCTGACAGAATAAATGATGGATACACATTAGCTAGTAGGAGGAAGAGGAGAGAGAATACATTTTTATAAAAGACAAGAGGCCTAAAGAATGAATAGGGGCCATAGCCCCATGGTAAGCAAACTGGCTCTCGAGCCACATGTGACTCTTTAGCTTCTTCAGTTGTGGCTCTTCCATAATACCACCGCCTGGATGAGTCTATTTTGAAGAAGTGGCATTAGAAGTTTAAGTTTAGCCGAAACTGGTTTGGCTCAGCGGTAGAGCGTCGGTCTGCGGACTGGAAGGTCCAGGTTTGATTTCAGTCAAGGGCATGTACATTCGTTGTGGGCACATCCCCGGTAGGGGGTGTGCAGGAGGCAGCTGGTCGATGTTTCTCTCTCATCTACGTTCCTAGCTCTCTATCCATCTTCCTTCCTCTCTGTGGAAAATCAATAAAATATATTAAAAAAAAAAAGAAAGAAAGAAAAGAAATTTCAATCATTGTACTGTTGATATTTGGCTCTGTTGACTAATGAGTTTGCTGACCACTGCCCTAGTCAATTTGGCTCAGTGGATAAAACATTGGCCTGCAGACTGCAGGGTCCAGTGAAGGGCACATGCCTGGGTAGTGAGCTTGATCCCCAGTAGGCAGCAAGCAGGATGCAGCCAATTAATGGTTCTCTCTCACCATTGATATTTCCATCTCTTTTTCCCTCTCTCTTCCTCTCTGATATCAATAAAAATATTTTTAAAAAAGAATGAATAAGGTTTGCTCAGCTAATGTGGCCCAGTGGTTGAGTATCAGCTCATGCACAGAGAGGTCACTGGTTTGATTCCCAGATAGGGCACATGCCCAAGTTGCAGGCTCAATCCACAGTAGGAGACTTGTGAGAGGCAACCAATCGATCTTTCTGTCTCATTGATATTTCTTTTTTTATTTTTTATTTTTTATTTTATTTTTTTATTTTTATTTTTATTTTTTTATTTTTATTATTTTTTTTAAATCAATCTTTATTGTTCATATTATTACAAAGGTTCCTCATTTATTCCCCCCTCCACCAGGTTCCCACCCCACCCTCTGCCCCCTCCCCATCCCCCATTGTCCTCATCCATAGGTGCAAAGTTTATGTTCAGTCTCTTCCTCCCTCCCTTTCCCCGATAGTAAATCCCTTTTCAGATAGTAAATCTGTTACTTAGCATTTTCTCATATCAATAATACCTCCACATGCCCAATGATACACTTCACACAAAAGACATTTCCAAATAGGTCAACCAGCCTCATCCAGGCCCCACCCAAGGCACTCACAGATCAACACCCCAGCCCTATACTAACTCAACACATCCAGATCTAAGCCTTCATCACTTGATTCAGCAGACCCTCAAGTTCCAGCAAAAGTTTCCAGCCAAGTCTGAGAGGCAGCCGTGGGCAGGGACAGGTGAGGAGCGAGCTGTTTCGGGCCTGGCTGCTCCGGGCCTGGCCTCTGTTGCTCTGGTTCGTTCCACAACCAGCTACTCCGGGTCTGGTCACTGCCGCTCCCGACCTAGTTGCTCTGGACTTGGCTGTTGCTGCTACAGGCCTGGCCGCACCCGACCCGGCTGCTCCGGGCCTGGCCGCTCCCAGCCTGTCAGCTGCTGCTCCGGGCCTGGCCGCACCAGACCCGGCTGCTCCGGGCCTAGCCGCTCCCAGCCTGGCAGCTGCTTCTCCAGGCCTGGCCACTCCCAGCCTGGCAGCCACTGCTCCGGGCCTGGCCACACCAGACCCGGCTGCTCCGGGCCTGGCCGCTCCCAGCCTGGCAGCTCCTGCTCCGGGCCTGGCCGCTCCCAGCCTGGCAGCTGCTGCTCCGGGCCTGGCCGCTCCCAGCCTGGCAGCTGCTGCTCCTAACCTGGCCGCACCAGACCTGGCTGCTCCGGGCCTGGCCGCTCCCAGCCTGGCAGCCGCTGCTCCGGGCCTGGCCGCACCAGACCCGGCTTCCCCGGGCCTGGCCGCTCCCAGCCTGGCAGCTGTTGCTCTGGGCCTGGCCGCTCCCAGCCTGGCAGCTGCTGCTCCTGACCTGGCCGCACCAGACCCGGCTGCTCCGGGCCTGGCCGCTCCCAGCCTGGCAGCCGCTGCTCCGGGCCTGGCCGCACCAGACCCGGCTTCTCCGGGCCTGGCCGCTCCCAGCCTGGCAGCTGTTGCTCTGGGCCTGGCCGCTCCCAGCCTGGCATCCGCTGCTCTGGGCCTGGCCACACCAGACCCGGCTGCTCCGGGCCTGGATGCTCCCAGCCTGGCAGCTGCTGCTCCGGGCCTGGCTGCTCCTAGCCTGGCAGCCACTGCTCCGGGCCTGGCCGCACCAGACCCAGCTGCTCCAGGCCTGGCCGTTCCCAGCCTGGCAGCCGCTGCTCCGGGCCTGGCTGTACCCGACACGGCTGCTCCGAGCCTGGCCGCTCCCAGCCTGGATGCTCCGTGCTTGGCTACTGCTGTTCTGGGCCTGGCTGCTCCCAACCCGGCTGCTCTGGGCCCGGCTTCTCCGGGCCCGGCCACTTCGTGTCTGGGTTTTCCTGGACTGGCCACCCTGGGCTTGGCCGCCTCTGCCTCAGGCCTGGCTGCCACTGCCCCAGATCTGGCTGCTCCAGTGCTGGCCGTTGATGCTCTTGTTCTGGCTGCTGCTGCTCTGGGGCCTGGCCACTGCTGCTCCGGGCCCAGCTGCCACTGCTTTGTGCCTGGCCACTCTAGGCCTGGTCGCCGCTGTTCCAACATTCTGTCCCTTTTTCCTCTTTTTTTTTCCCTTTATTTTTTTTAAAAAACAAACAAACACGCATTTATGTTGCAATGTTGGCTGGTGCGTTGAGTTCTGACTTAGTCTTTGATTTTCCAAGATCTTCTTTGTATTCTTTCTTAAGTAATTTTACTATCATTTGCTCTCACTTGATTTCTTCACATTGAGAACTTCTTTGGTTTCTTCCTCCTTGTCCTGGGAGCTCAGCAGGTTGGCCTGTGGCACCCCTTTGTTCTCCGCAGGCTCCTGCACTGCTTCAGCCTGTTACCGGGGTCGGCGCCGCCCAGGAAGCAGCCCCCGTCCTTGGCTCCGTTGCCCGCGCTCAGCAGTCGAAGGCTCAGGGGCACCCCCCCACCCCCCAGGGGGCCCCGTCGCCCAGCTCCTTGCTGGTGCCCGGCTGGTCAGTGTCCGGCAGGGGCTCCTGCTCCTCGTCGCGTTCCTCCAGTCTGGAGCTTTCTTTCTCCCTCCCACTAGGGGAGTCCAGGATCAGAGTCAACAGACTGTCCTCTGCGCGCAGTGTGCGTGACTCCGGGGGCTCGGCCTTTCGCCGCGTTCCCAGGACTCCACCTTACAGCCCCGTCTCCCCCTGCCCGAGCCTGGGTCCCCAGGGACTGGCCCAGACCTGGAGTTCGGGGCGGTCTGGACTGAGGCTCAGCGCCACCGCCGGAGGCTTTGTTTCTTCTGGCTAGGGTAATCCAGCATCAGAGTCAACATTCAGTCCTCTGCGAGCCATGTGCGCGCGACTCCGGGGGCCCCGCCTTTCACCATCCCCGCCATTCCGCCTCACAGCCCCGTCTCCCCCTGCCGGAGCCTGGGTCCCCAGGGTCTGGCCCATAACTTGGGGTTCAGCGCTGCCGGTTCAGGGGTTCAGCCCAGGCTGGGGGTTCTATTTCCTTCCTGCTAGGGAAAGCCAGGCAGCACCCAGCCCTCTCCTCCTCTCCGGCTGCGACCTCTCCGCGCGCGCGTGCCTGCGAGCGCGCAGCATGTCTCCGTACCTTAGGCTTTTTTTCAGCTCCTCTGATTTTCCTTCTGGTTTTCTCCCTCCTTCCTATTGTAGAGTTTTCAGTCAGTCGACTACCTGTAGTTCTGGGCAATGTCCACTCTACATTTTAGTTGTATTCCATTGAAATTGTTGTGAGCTGCTGCGGCTAGGTGTCTATCCGAGCAGCCATCTTGGATCCTCTCTGTCTCATTGATATTTCTATCTCTCCCTCTCTTTCTCTCTAAAAATCAATAAGTAATACATTAAAAAAAAAAAAAAAAAAGAACGAGTAGGATTTGACAAAGAAAGAGAATTCCAGAATAAAAGACCCTGGAAAATGAAAAACAAATATATATATATATATATATATATATATATATATATATATATATATATATAAGCTTTTATATGACTGGTCACTATGACATGCACCGACCACCAGGGGACAAATGCTCAATGCAGGAGCTGCCCCTCCTACAACCAACCTCTCCCAGCCAGCCATTCTCCCATGATCCCTCCCTTGGACTGACAGGCCCTGATTGCCTGATCTGGGCCTGCTGGATAACCTCCTGTGATCTCTCTCCCCAGCTGGCAGATACTGATTGCCTGATCAGGGCTAGGCCCCAGGCTAGAGCAGGGAAATGGGGATGGGTGGTGATGGATGTGGCACCTTTCCAAGGGTGAATGAGGGCCTGCTCTCTCCTTGGGGCCTGCGGCCACACTCCCATGTCTCATCCCTCCCCCCGGCCGTCAGGCCCTGACCGACCTTCCACCCACAAGTCTTGGTGGCAGTGGGGAGGTGAGGGAAGGGGGGGTAGGCAGGGAACTGCACAATAGGGGGGCACCTACGATGGCAGTGCGGGTCTCTAGTATCCATTTCTTCCATGCCCATCCTGGCAACCATCACCTCCTTTCCAGCTCTGGCCTGATCAGCCTGGCCCCAATCATCCCTGATCACCAGCCAGGCCTAGAGACCCCCACCCATGCATGAATTTTGTGCACCAGACCTCTAATAAACAAATAAAAGGGGATGAATAAAACAATCCAATTAAGTTCAGCTCAACCTCTGTAAAGATACCTAGGTGAAAAGGGGAGCATATAGTACAAATATTAAAATGAAATACAAGGGTAATTTTTTAAAGTTTACTTTCCTTGCCCTGGCTGGATGGTTCAACTAGTTGGAGTGTCTCTCTGAACAGTAAAGGGTTATAGGTTTCATCCTCGGTCCCTGCAAGTATGGGAGGCAACTGATCAATGCCTCTCTCTCTCTCTCTCTCTCTCTCTCTCTCTCTCTCTCTCTCTCTCATCAATAAATATATCCTCAGATGAGGATTAAAATAAAGTTGGCTTTCCTTGGTTTTCATGTAGACCAACCTGCATACTAATCATCAGTCTAACAAATATTTATGGAATGTCTATAGTGTTCTGAGCACTGTGAACAAGATCAGCAGTCCCTGCCAGCAGAGAATTTTTTTTCAACTTGATTTAAAGTAGGAAAACTATTGAGATTTTTTTTTACAAGATAATCATTAATTAAGTTTTTGAATAAGTCTTTATTGTTCAGATTATTACAGTTGTTCCTCATCCCCTCCCCTCCCATAGCTCCCCTGCACTCCATTCTCTTAACCCCCCCCCACCACTGTCCTCATCCATAAGTGTAAGATTTTTGTCTAATTACTTCCCTCACCCCTCATATCCCCTTCCCCCTGAGAATTGTCAGTTCACTCCCTTTATGTGCCCCTGATTCTATTATATTCACCAGTTTATTCTGTTCAACAGATTTTTTATTCACTTGACTTTTAGATTCATGTGTTGATAGAAATGTATTTGTTGTTACTTTGTTGTTCATAATTTTTATCTTTACCTTTTTCTTCCTCTTCTTAGAGAATACCCTTCAGCATTTCATATAATCCTGGTTTGGTGGTGATGGACTCCTTTAGCTTTTTCTTATCTGTGAAGCTCTTTATCTGACCTTTAATTCTGAATGATAGCTTTGCTGGGTAGAATAATCTTGGTTGTAGGTTCTTGCTGTTCATCACTTTGAATATTTCTTGCCACTGCCTTCTGGCCTGCATAGTTTCTGGTGAGAAATCAGCTGACAGTCGTATGGGTACTTCCTTGTAGGTAACTAACTGTTTTTCTCTTGCTGCTTTTAAAATTCTCTCTTTGTCTTTGCTCTTGGCATTTTAATTATGATGTGTCTTTGGATTCTTTTTGTTTGGGGTTCTGCGAGCTTCCTAGACTTGTAAGTCTATTTCTTTTACCAGGTAGGGGAAGTTTTCTGTCATTATTTCTTCAAATAGGTTTTGTCAATATCTTGCTCTCTCTCTTATTTTGGCAATCCCATAATTTGAATGTTATACACTTGAAGTTGTCCAGAGGCTCCTTACACTATCTTCATATTTTTGGATTCTCTTTTCTTTTTTCTTTTCCTGTTTGTTGTTTTTTGCTTCTTCATATTTCAAATCTTTGACTTGATTCTTGGGATCCTCTAGTCTGCTGTTGGATCTTTGTATATTATTCTTTATTTCAATCAGTGTATGCTTAATTTATTATTGGTCCTTTTTCATTTCCTTGAGGGTCTCACTAAATTTCTTGGAGGTTTCTGGAAGATTCTTGAGTAACTTATAACCATGGTTTTGAACTCTATAATCACTATTTTGCTTTCATCCATTTCTTTCATTTGTGACTTGTTTCTTTGTTTCTACATTTTGGCTACTTCCCCTGTGTTTGTTTCTATGTACTGGTAGCTGCTAAGTCTCCATGAGTTTATAGAATGGCCTTGTGTGTTTGGTGTCTTATAGGGCCCAGTGGCTCAGCCTCCCTAGTCACCTGAGGTGGATGCTCTTGGTGCACCCCCTTTGTGGCTGTTTGCACAGTCTTGTTGTAGTTAACCCTTGATTGCTATTTGTATCACTGGGAGGAACTGACCTCCAGGCCAATTGACTGTGAGAATCAGCTGTTTTTACACTAGAAGATCTGTTGCACAGGAGACACTTTTATGGGGCAGGACTTGCTTCAGTAGGGCTTTGGTGCTCACTGAGTCTGCCCCTTGAGTGTGTCTCTTATGGATGTGAGGAGTTGTAATCTAGTACGGTCTCACTCTGACCACTGGTACACTGGCTCTTGGATCTCCAAGAAGTCGCAAGGTCAGCCACTGTCTGGAGCTACAGAGACATCGGCATATTCCTCCTTTTTGTATTGAGTTTGGAAGTGCCCAGACGAGGCCCTGCTGTGAAGCAAGGCCACTGCTGCTGCTAGGCAGTGGTGTTTCTTTTGGAATCTCTGGGGCTCACTGACCCAGCTACAGTTTGTTTTAGGCCATTCGTATGCAGAAGCTGATGTGCACAGCTTGGGTGGGATTATAAATTGGGTGGAGTGGTGTCTCTGGGAATTACCAAGGTGGAACAAATAGCAATAGCTACCCTGAACTGGAGAAGTCCCAAGTTCTCCATATCCTGTGCTCCCATGCAGGAACAATGATCACTTCAAGCACCTCTAAAAGTAAGCTGCCCTCAAGTTCCTGTCCCAATGCCAGACAGTCCAGTTTCACCCTATATGTCCCCTAAAGTCTCACCCAGAACTGGAGTTCAGAGCAAGTGGGAGCTTATATCTCCCTCCCAATTAAAAGAGCAGCACATCCAGGTGCCAGTACTTTCCAAGCCTCTGCACATCTTACCAGTTTCACTGTACTTTCTTCACCTCTCTAGTTGTGGAACTTCCACTCAGCCAGCTTTTCCGAGGTTCTGGGTGGTAGTTGTTCTGCTGTTTAGTTGTGGTTTTGATGTGGTTGTGAGAGGCAGCAAGTATAGGTGAGTACCTATGCTGCCATCTTGGTTTCTCCCCTATTGGGGTTATATGTTTCAATGTGTGTTGATTTGTAATGTACCCAAGTGTTATAGTAGTTACCTCAGTGTGACTCATAATACAAAGAAAAAAAAAGTTACAGATAACCCTTGATTTTCTGTGCTATTGAGGAATCATGGGAATAAATATAATTCATAAATTAAATTGTGTTTGTTTTATTTGTAAGTTAAATAAATCATCATTGTTTTACTTTTTAAGTTGAAAGCCTTTCTCCATATGTTTGTATTTCTGATTAACCTCCATGCCCATCTCTCTTTACAACTTTTGAATGGCCTTGGGGGCTGGGGAAGAGGAGGGTAGCTGTCACGTTACCACAGTAAGTCCTAAGCAGCACCTTGGTCACTGAGCTGGGTGACCTTGCCAAAGACCCTATCACCTTCACCCAGTAAATTAAATGTAAGTGGGTCCCTGAAACACTGAAGCTTTTGCTGGCTACTCCTGACCACACTGCAGAGTCCTCGGGAGAGCCAGATCCAGTCTTATAAATCTCTGAGAGATTAGACAGGCCAGACATTTCATAGCTCTGCAGAATTTATTTGCAATGGGTGCTGTGTGGAAGGTGCCAAGATAGTGAATAGCTAAATTTAATAAATTACAGTAATTAGTTGATCCAAAGGGGTATCATTTACATTTTACAGTCCCATTGCCAAGGACTGAGCTGGGGAGTGTGGTCTATGGAAGAGTTAAAAATCAGAGAGAAAACAATATAAAAATTTTCATTGAAAAATAAGTTCCTTGTCAGAGAAGCTGAGAGACCTACTAATTGAAGCTTACCCTAAACCTAATGACAGTCTGCAGCATTTAGGAAGAGAGCACAGGACATATGAATGACTGAAGGGAGAGGAGACTCCATATGGATGAACCTGAATCTAACAGGCAGGATGAGTGCTTTAGAAGGATGATCCATTACAGAGTGAGCTGCAGTGGAGATGAGTCACATTTGCTTTCTCCAAGATTCTTACCAACAGTGAAAATTGATAAAACACATTTGTGCTGCTGTTTTTCAAAAGTTCAACCATATAATAACTTTAGCAGGCACCTCATACTACACTGCCTAAATTTCAAACCTTTCCTTGATGTAGAATGACTACAATGGAAAGGAATGCTATGCTTATCCAGCCATCAGTATGATTTTGTCTTTCTTAATCCTAGAAACTAAATCACTGACTACTTCAGAGGCTCTAACCTAAATCTTAATTGATGCCCATTGCCTTTTTAGACCACTGTGAGTGATTTTAACCAGACACACCCTGGAGGAATGGTTAAGGCTGCTGCAATGAGGGAAAGCTAATATTTTGACCAGTTTATTGCAACGCCCTTTTCATTTGTAAGTTAGCTCTATAAGGCTCTCTTCTTGAGGTGACCCTCTTTTCTTAATGTCCAATATGGTGAGAACTAGGTTTTAACTTTTTAAAAAAATTTCTCTTGGTGCTAGTTAACATCATTGGATCAAAATATTAATTGCTAACATTTAGGTATTAATTTATGATTCAGTCAGCACACTGACCGCATGACCTAATTTAATGTTCACAACAATCCTGGGAAGTATTACTACCGGTATATCCCCCACTCCACAGAAATTACACTGACAGACTGAGGTGGAATAGATGAGGTGACTTATGTAAGGTCAGGCAACTGTTCAATTGACGCAGCTAAAAGTGAAACCCAGTTCTTTTGTTTTTATTCTTTGGTTAATCCTCACATGAAGACTTTTTCCCATTGCTATTCAGAGAGAGTGGAAGGGAGGGAAGAAGGGAGAGAGAGAGAGAGAGAGAGAGAGAGAGAGAGAGAGAGAGAGAGAGACAGACAGACATTGACAGGTTGCCTCCCTCACTCAACTGGATGGGAGTGGGAGGTGGGCAAAGAGTGAACCCGCAATCCAGGTATGTGCCCTTGACTAAGAATTGAACCTGAGACCATTCAATGTGCAGGATGACGCTCTAACCACTGAGCATACAGGCCAAAGGGAAACCCATGTCTTTTGACTAAGTCATTTGCTAAAAAACATTCATCCAATGACTGGGCAGCTCTGCAGTGAATCCTTAACAGTGTAGATATTTTTGGTGTGAGAACATTGCCTTTTCTTAGATAAAAATGCACTTTTTTTTTTTTTTAGATAGGAAGTTGTTTTTTTTTTATTTCTACCTCTACCATGTTGCTCTTAAAGTGCTGACCACCAAGGGCCAGAATTTTCCACAGAGGAATCTACTGCATGTGTGAAGTGGCCCTTGAATACATCAGGTTTTTTTTTTTTCTATATTACATTTCTTTTTTGTGGCATTTGTTATGACTAAGTCCCCTTTTGAAGCACCTAATATCTATGGGTTCCTTCCAATTTTACTTTATCAAAATGTATTGTAGAGAAGGATTTGTCCTCATTGATTTTAACCGGTATAAATAACACCAAGGCACTATTCCCCTGCTAGTTGCATTTTAAGCCACATTTCTTACTGTGAAAGAAGAAAAGTGGGTTTGAGGGAGTAGATGGAGAAAAAGAAATTTTAAATCAGGGACACCTTCCTTACCCTCCAGATTCTACTATACAGATGTAACATGCTTTAGCTTTAGCCCACTCATTTCTAATTAGGACATCTTGATCTACCAACCAAGGAAATGGCACTTGCTATGCATTTGCTATGATGTACAGCAAGCAGGCATTTAGCAGGAAGAGTTGTTTTCCTTTGAACGCAGTGCAAGAATGGATCTGGGGAATGCTGGGGTCACTTGTTTCCTCATTGCAAAGAAACAGGATGCTTCTACATTAGCTAGAAGGCTTGAAAGGTAAGAAGGGTGAGGATAATTATGAAATAATTTCAGCAAACAAAATGTTAAATATGCTATTGTAAAACAAAGTGCTTCCATCTGAGGGCTGGGTGATAGGAGATATGAAGGAGGCTCAGCCAAACTGCACACCCTCTCCTATGTTTGCCTCAGTGCTCCTAAAAACCCATCCTGCCTTGTGATTTTACCACAGTCACCACAGTTCCAGTTGGATAAAAGGAGACCACAGGAGACATAAAGGAAGAAGGGAGGAAGTATAGAGGTTCCATTTTTAAGGAAAAATCATTGTAATAGATATTATTGTTAAAAATACATAGATGATAAGTTCTGTACCATTTTCCTGTCTTTTCCCTCTTCATAAATGTTTCAATTTCTTGGACACATTCTGCTTATTATTGGGACTGTGGGAAATATGTGGTATGTTTCCTGGTTAGGAGGTGGAAGTGATAGAGAGCTGGTGGGTAGTGACATAAAATAGAGTTTTATTGAATACTTAGTATATCCTAAGCAAACACACCTCCTTTGACTTACAATAACCCAATGAGGAAGGTATTATTACTATAATTTCAGAGCCTCCATAAGGGCTCTGGAGCCAGCCTACTTGGGTTCAAATCCTGGTTGTGCTATGAGCCCACTGGGTTATCTTAAGATAATTACTTAATCTCTTCATGAATCAGCTTCCTCGCCTTTAAAACTGAGACCATAATACCGTAACACACCTGCATCAGAGGTCCCCCAAGTCCACCCTCAGGTTTGATGAGTCACTAGGAGGACTCACAGGGCTTGGCATGTAGTCATACCCTATTACATCAAATGACTACAAAGGGAAAAGTGCAGGGGTGAAGTCCAGTGGAAACCAAGCACAAGCTGCCAAGAGTCCTCTCCCAGGGGACTCACATAGCACACGCCAATTCCTCCAGCAAGGAGCTAGCTGTGGCAGGTACAAAATGGTGTCAGTAGAGACTCAGTGCTAGACTTTTGATTGAGGGCTGGTCACTTAGGCACCCTCTATCTAGCACGTACCAAAAGTCCAGATTCCCAGATAGAGAGCAGGTGTTCAGCATAAACAGAATTGTTTGAACAAACAATTGGGTACAGAGAGTAACTCTTTTCATGGAATGGTGGAAACTCCCCTGAAGTTTGTGTTCCCAGTGCCAGCCAGGAGCCAGTCTTGCATGCAGAGCTTTCTAAGAATAGCAGCTTTGGGTCTGCTAAGTTATGTCTTTTGTGTATATCACCTCATTGGATTACTATGAAATTAGATGAAGTAATACATATCCACAGCAGTGCCTTATACTTGGGAAGCTTTTTAAAATCATTACTATTAAATGAAAAAAAAATTCAATATAGGAATAACTACAGAGTCAAGATTGGCTTAACTGGAATCTGAATTCACATGTGCCTGACTAAAACAACATGCATGCATTTGTTAGCTTCACACAAGCCTCAGCAAAATAGTATCCTTCTTCAAACTTCAACTGAGAATGGAGATGGTGGACCCCTACCTTTTCTGGCATACAGTGGATAGAACCTTAAAGGGTAGCTGCCTGTTTTTGAACTACAGTTTCCTCAAGCTACAAGCAATATCACACTGTGTACAGAACCCTACACCTCCAGTGTAGACATGGTTCTGTACTTAATGCCCCAAAGGAGCATAGTTTGGACTTACCATAATCTTCCCTTCTACTCAATTAGGCATACTTTGTAGAGGTGCCTCATTTTTTCAGTATGTCCTATATAATAAAAGCCAGCAACTGAAAAGGTGGAACGGCCAGAATGATCAGAGACCAAAACGACAGAGTCCCCTCACCCCTTCACCCAGGCTAGTCCCCCCTCCCCATCAGAAACTTCTATCCCAATCGGGGGCATGGCTGGTCTGTGAACCACCCAGGGCCCCTAGCCACAGCCAGCCCTACCCCCCAGTAGGAAACCCCCACCCCAATCCAGGGCCCCCATCAGGGCCAGCTTGCCCCCACCTGTGTTTCAGGCCTCTATCCTGTATAATAAAAGGGTAGTATGCAAATTGACCCTAATGTTGGAATGACAAGAACAACCACTGGATCAGTTACTATGAAGCTCACTGACCACCTCTCCGTCCCTTTGCCAGCAGGCTCCAATCACCTGATGGAAAAATGGGGGACCAGGGATGGGTGGCTGGGGACACAGCTGGTGCCAGGCCAAGGCCCCCACCCCACCGGTCACCCTATACACAGAGGGCTATCTGTGCTGGGGGCAGGGCCGGCAAGTAGGTGAGAACAGCTGACCTCTTGGTCCCTTCCCTTGGCCGTGAGGCACCAATGACATGATGGCAAATGGGAAACAGGGGGTGGATGATGGCGTGGAGCAGGGCTGGCTGTGTGTAGCCAGGGAAGATGGCCTTGGGACCGTTCCTGTACACTGGCCCTCTAGTATATCCACAACATCCTAATAATTTTCTTTTACAAGATTTAGATAGTGAATCTTCACATGATAATTGAAATCATCCAATTGTAAATCATCCAATTTTTAGGCTTAAAAATATCTGATAAAGAACTTTCTTCTACTCTCTTCTAATACAAACCAGTGTAACAAGCTCTTTAAATCACAGAATTCCCTCTACTTCACAATCACCAGGTTTATGTGTCTTTGGCTATGTCAATGGGATGGGCAGCAGATGTATCCAGCAGCTAACTGAGAGTGCACTGTAGACAACAATGGCACAAATTAACTTAGTTGAACCAGAGAAATCTCTGTATTGAGAGGAATGCTTGACTGCAACCAATTGGGGAATAGTTTTTAGTTTAAAAGAAAAAGGATTTAGAAATGGGTCAGGTTTACAGAATCCTTTGAATTTTGTCTCAATATTTAGATTCTATAAGAGAAACTTTGCAGGGAAAATACTTTAAGTTAAAAAATATGCATTATCAATGGAGATTGCCATATTGTTATAGAGTATGAAGAAACAGAGTCTTATGGCAATAGTTTGTCTCAATATTAGCATAATTAGTTGTTATACATTTGTCTCTTCCAATAAATGAAGTTTTTGTTAAAAAGTTCTTACTTATTTCTGCCCCCTAGAGAGCCTTGCATAGAATTTACAAGTGGTGAAAGGTCGATAAATGTCTCTTCCTTTAACATTCAATTCCTAATGAATAATCATGTAATAAAAGAGATTCACCTTTGGGCTAAGTGGTATATGACACATCTCAAATGTGTAGGTGGGTATTTATTGGATGACTATAGTCAACCCAGTGGCAGATTTTGACCTCTGCACAAATCTTTCCCTTTGGTGACAAAAGCAACAAAAGAGAACTAAAGTTAAAGAATAATGTGAGGTTAATATCATGATTTAAAGACTAAATAATGAGATCTAGAAAAACTAGAAGTGAAGCTCATAGAATATGAAGGTCAAAGTATTTATTGAAGCTCTGGTTGCTAGTAACTGGCCCCAAGACATGAAAGGCTTAAGACATGCAGAGGAGAAGCAAGATAGAACACACAAAACAGGGAGAGAGGGAAAGAAAGATATGAAAATGGAGAGTGCTAGCATAATGCCTTTCATTAAGACTTCACTGTTTTTCTGTTATCTCTCAATACTCCTTGAATTCCTCCACCATTGCTCAGACTAATTTCTTTCTATCCACCTGCCAAGCTTAGATCACATATCCCTTATTTTTGGACATCTTTTCCTGAATACCCCAGCCCACCCCAGCCCCCATGGCTTTCTTCTTTCTCCAAACACAGGTAGCTTCTGTTGTAGTGTTGAATATTGTTCCTTAAAATTGCATTGATATTTAGGTATAGGTATATATATAGATATTAATATAGATATGTATAATTTTATAAATGTGTGTATATAATTAGTTTATATATACTTATCATATGACATATATTATAAAATATATAACGTAGACTTAACTATATATAAATATGTATACATATTTACATATTTATTATACTATATATATTTACCTATGAGTTGTTTAAGCAGAAGTGTCAAGTTTTCTGTTCTCTCATCAGCAACAAGCATTTGTCAACCATCTACTGTGAGGTAAAGAGAGGGTGCCATGTAAGGTTTAGTACACCTTTAACAAAGCTACCTTTCCTCCAGTTCTGACCCTATGGCATTGCTATTAAGCATAAATATTTCCTTTAGCAAAACCCAAATCTAGTTTTGCAAAAGGCTGTTTCCTTCTCTTCATATCAACTGCTTTATTGTGGAGACCACTACTTCACAATTTCATTGTCTGATTCAAACTTGAGAACTTCAAAAGTCAATGGCAATAAGAAAAAGCACCACATACACATGCATACAAACAAGCTGACATGTGTGTACCCTTTCTGTCCTCTCTGCCACACTGCTCTGTCCTATGAAGGTATGCCAGCTTCTCTCAGGAGAGGTCCATGCAGGCAGGGAGTGATACCCTTCTGTGGCCAAGCAATGTGACCACACAATTCCTCTCTTTGATGATTATTTTTTCTCCTCTTCCCTGAAACTTTCTTTACAGTTTTAGCAGACTCTCAGTTGTTATTTCGCCAATCTGTGGTGCAGTTTGTATTTTCACCCTTCCTGATGTGTGGCAAATCTTCACCCTAGGGTCTGAGTTTCTTTTTCTTGATCTTTTTTGAGTCTATCCATACTTTCTCTTTTGGGTGGCCCTAGAGACTGAGTCTTCTTCCAACAACAGTTCCATGAAAGCACGGAACTGAGAGCTGGAAGGGACTATTGACTCTCCATTCTGTGACACATCAACTATGGAAGCCCTCGGAATTCCACCATACAACGACCAGTTCAGTTATAAATTCCACACGATCTGTGCTGACGGGACAACATCCTCCTTCCGCCATGATAGGCAGAGAGTTCAGAAAATTATTTGATAAGACCTTCCTTTCCTGGACACAACTGTCAATTATGTTGCTTCTAGGTGTGGTTTCTTCTCCAGTGGCAGGAAACAAGTCTCAAGGAAATACCTTCTGGCCTTAAATTGGTGCACCAACATGTTAACGCTCCCAAATAGGAAAGCGTAATGACAAGAGCAATGTCTGATGGATTGGATGCCAACCTTCCATGATGACTCTCCCTAAGTCCTGGGTTAGCAGCCTGTGGCAATTTGTATGAATGTTATGAAAGAAAAATGTTCAGCTCTGCCTAGCAGTGGTTGAGGCAACTCTTGAGAAATTGCCATCAACAAGAAGGAAGGTGTCCAGAGGATGTGAGTTAAAAGTAAAGAATGAGGGGAACTTACAGATAACTGAACTGGCATAAGTGTGTTCTCTCTTTAATGTGAACTCACCAAAAATTAGCCAATGCAGATAGATTATTGTGAAATACAGACAGGCGGGTACTTGTTCTCTAAAGTCATGGGTGTGTCTTCTTGATGCCAGACCCACGGCAGAAGCTTCCTCCACCCTCTTTCTCAGAGAAATCTAAACATAGGAGCGACCCCTGCGGACTCCTGGGCAAAGGCCCATTTACTCAGGATTCCCTCAAGTGTAAACACGTGGCTTATTGACAGTTGCAGCCTGCTTCTTCAATAGTCTCTCTGCACAAGATAAATGTGCATGCTCCCCTCTGTGCTCCTTCCACCCGTGCCAAGTGAACCCCTTCAAGTTCCCTCGCTGTACCTACTCTGACTTAGACCCTTGGGAACCTGCCCTCCATGTGATGGAAACTTTCTAATCCCTGTCAGTGACATACAGAAGCCCTTTCACATCTCTCCAAAGATTTTTGAACTAATAGGCCTCTCACAAAATATTTGTTTCTGACTCCCTCCACCCCTTTAAAAAAATGAACTTAGAAGATTGTCTGGTTTCCCGCTCAGTAGTAGTAATATGCATAATTAAGCCATGATCGCCTGCCACCATGGTGTGAGCTTGGCCTCAGTATTTGAATTTCCTCTGTCTTTATGAATGGTCAGAGTTGTTTTAAATTTCTCCTTGCAGAAACCTTCCACCACCATCCACATTTTGTAAAGCTGGGGGAAAAAATGTCCTGATCCCAAGTCAAGAGGCAATTATTTCTTTAAATATATTTTTATTGATTTCAGAGAGGAAGGGAGGGGGGAGGAGATAGAAATATCAATGATGAGAATCATTGATTGGCTGCCTCCTGTATGGACCCTACTGGTGATTGAGCCTGCAACCCAGGCATGTGCCCTTGAACGGAATTGAACCTGGGACCCTTCTGTCCACAGGCCAACACTAATCCACTGAACCAAATCAGCTAGGGCAAGAGGCTGACATGCAGATTGTGCTTCCATTCTCCTCTCACCTTCCCTGCCCATTACCACCCACCATGCTTCTGAGAGCCCACAAGTCAACCTACAAGGAGAACAGCCAGTCTCCCTCCAGAGTAACAGACTCTGGAAAGTCAGAACATTAAATCCTCAACTTTATTATCTAACAAAAAGTTTTCTTGTCAGCCAGGTACAGGAGGTATTTCCTGAAACATGGATGACCTAAACATGGATGGTGTTGAACAAAGGGTTCACCCATGGCCAAGCTCCCAGGCCAGTTTGCTCTAGAGAACAGTTCTGCCCCTATAAGCATTTCTGCCACTTAGGGCATTGTGGGAAAATGCTTTGCTCTAACTCTGCTGTTGATGTTAAAGAACACTAGAGGGGCTGCTCCTCAGTTGTTGACTAGTCATCTTGGAGGTGAGACCCACAATGACTGCTGTGTCAAGGGCAGAGAAGGCTGTTTTTGCTCCACAAACTTGGCCATTCAGCTCAGCTGATGGAGACTTGATCTAGGAGAGATTATTTCTCCATATGTGTAGGCTCTGGATACTTAAACCTTCTTTTCAGAGAGCAGTTGGGAAGGCCCTCTGTTTCCTGCCAACTTGAGCACATATCTTGTTTTCTCAGGGGTAACAAGCCTGTATACCAACTAATCAATTCTTTGAAATATCACTGTGGTAGTAGAAGTCTGAAATAGATAGGGAATCTTTAAATTCTACTATTGTTACTATTATTATTTGTGTGTTTTCTGGGTGCCGATTCTTATTTCAAGTAGTTATATAAAAGTTGCAAAGCCACTGAAACACCATCCGAATGTTCCTGTAGAACTTGCACAAGGCACTCCCATCTTTAATGGCCAATAATGGTCAGTGACTTTCTCTTTCTTTCTAACTTTGTTTGGGGTGTGTCTGGGTAGAGGTCTGGGTTACAGCCATGTGTAGGTCTCTGTAGTCCAAGAAACATTGCTTGTACTAATGCAGATGGGTGGGAAGATGGTGACAACGTGCCCGCAGCTGTTCCAGCTCCAACAGAGATCAAACACACGCCAAAGAACACAGGGGTAGTTAGGGGTCCCACACAGCCTGAGCAGAGAGTGGAAGAGTCATTCTTGGGCCTCCGGTGGGATAATGACAAGTTTACCCATAGGAGTAGTTACTAGTAAGTTAATGTGCTTGAGTAATCTCCTGACAAATCAGTTTAAAACATAAATATAATGACAAGCTAAAGAAAGCCAAAAAGGAATTGGTGGATGAAAAGTGACAAACAAGTAAAATGGAGTCTTTGAGAGAGTCCGGTGGGCTTGGCTAGAGGCCCCGGGACAGAAGGCAGCAGTGCGTCATTGTATTCAGCACAAAGTCCCTAAAACTGGGAGCAGGAAATCCTGCCGTTCCCACCCTGTCCTTAGCTAAGCTCCCATGAGACAGTATTCCTCAGATAACCAACAGAAACCTTTTCTACATGCTAAGGGTGTAGACCCCAATACTCTTTAGAAAGTTGATGGAAAGGTCACGGTCATTGAAGCCAATAAAACATTTATCCACACAATTAGTCATCAATAATTTATTGAGTTCTATCAGTCTAGGGGTGGTGAAAGCGATGCTATAATGATTACAAAGATTAGAGACCAGACAGGATTGCACTGAGCTTATGGTCTAAGTCATGCCACTAAAGTCTTCTGATGCTTCCCCCGATCCCACCCCAAGAAGTGGCTTCGAATGCCAGTTCCCTGTCTCCCCAGTCCTACTGAAACAGAGGCCCTGGGGTTGTAACCCATCTGTGTTTTAACAAGCCCTCTTGGTTCACTGAAAGTTTAAGATGTACTGGAACATCTTGTCCCAAACAATGGTGTCTTGCCATTTGTGAGATGTGTGGAAAGTGATGTATTAATAATGATAGTTAACATACAACATTTTATGAATAATTTATATGTATGTCACCTGCAAAGATTTTTCAAAATACAGATCTCTGGCTCTACCTGATTCTGCCTGAGTCGTGATCTCCAGGTGTGGTAGCGAAAATATATATCATTTTAAATTTCCCTAGGTGACGGGTGATCAGCCAGGTGTGGGAACCACCAGTCTGTAAACGCCAATTGCCCTGTAATAAAACACACACAAAAATCATGGAATTCCAGAGGATGGTTCCTCAGAGGGCAGGTTAACCCACCCTCAACAAATCTTTGGTGGACTCTGATATTATAAACATCTAGAAGAGAAACCCCATACCTGATATAAAAGAGGTAACTCAGCACCCCTCCCCCTTCTGCAGTGGCTGCTGCGGTACTTTATGAAACCTGCTCCCTCAACTTGTGGCATGGCTGACCTTCCAGGTTTGCTCAGGGCTAGCTGGCTTTTGAAACCTCGGGACTTTCTATTTTGAAACAGGGACAAAGCACTGTACACACCAGGAGGAGTTGGTAGCCCTTGGTCAGAGCCTAGATGAAACCCACACTTCTTGCCTTTGGAATGGTTCTTTTTATTGTTGTTATTGTTATTATGCCATATTATTGCAAATGAATTCAGGTTACTGTTTTTTCCCTTTGTTTTTATTCCCTAATTTCAGGATTTAATGCCATAATTTTGTGTTTTTAAGTTCTCTAAGTATTCTAAAATGCCCTTGACATCATTGGTGAGTCTATATTTTTTCTATCTATCGATAGCATAAGCCCAGAGGCCCAATTTGCCACATGCATACAGATTGGATCTTCTTCTTGGCTTCTGTGTATTTTTGTGGTATCTGTTGTGGTCCTATTACCTTGCTGAGGTCTGAGTGTTAGTCAGAACTCTTTAGGTTGCCAATAAAAGAAACCTAACTCTGAATGGCTTAGCAAAACAAAAAGCATGGAACATACTGGCTCATGTAACAGAAAAGAGCTTTAGGCACAGCTGGGTACAGGGCTCGGGCTCGTGAGGCGTGGTCTCTTTCCATCCCTGAGCTCACTCACGCTGGCTCTTCCAATGTGCTAGTGAGATGGCCCCCAGCAGCTGCAGGTGCTGCCTTCTCCTTTCAGCAACTCAGCCGACTGCAGCTTGTGGCCAGTGGTTTTTGTAAAAGTGCCTACCTAGGACTGACTCTCTTTGGGATGACATGTGCTGTGTGCCCATCCCTAAGTCAATTACTACTGTGGCCAGGACAATGGAAGGTCTTGATTGACCGGGCCAAGGACAGTACTGCCCCTAGCATCAGGGACCAAGAAGAGAAAGGTTGAGACTCCAGAGGAACATCAGAATCTAGTCCCAGAAATGGGGGATGAACAGATGCTGAGCAACTGAAAGTCCATTATAGTCTTAAACTGAGCCATCAACCACCACAACCTCATCAGATCTGATCACTCCATCAACAGCATGTACCCCCGTTTCTTCTTCTGTCCCCACCTATCAGAGACTGAAGTACTATTTTTCTTTGAGACACCATGCTGCATGAGTCCAAGACCATCACCATCAGTCCTAATGTTCAGGACCTGTAAACATTTGGCTGAAGCTCACTGCAGCCCCAGGAACCAGAGGAGTTCTGCAGAATAGTATCGAGCTTTGCTGAGCTTCCAATTATGGAGCTCCTACAAGTTGGAAGCTGGTGACTCACGCCCCTTGTGTCCTGTCTGGCCCCACAGTTTCCAGCTGGGCCTGTGACATATGACTCTGTCTTTTCTTCAATGTGTCCCATAGAAAAGGAATAAATAGGCCCAGAGCTCTTTCTTTTTCTTCCTTCCTTTCTTCCTGTAATTCATACCCTGGCCAACTCAGCTTCGTTCAAAGCACTGCATCTCATGCTGCCTGCAAGTCCTGACACAGCTGCCTGCTTTATTCTTTTAATCCTCTGCTAAAGCCAGGAGTAAAGTTGTACCTTGTGGCTAATTTTTAGTCTGTAGACCTTATCCCTTGTTAAGCTGAAATCTTAGAGTAATCATGAAAATGCCAGCTCCCCTGAGACCTCTGAATTATGGCCTCATATTGTTCTTCTCCCTACATTCATTTAAGGCCCTTCCAACTTTCACATCCTCCATTTTCTTATCCATCAGTAAGATGGTGTTTTGAGACTTTTTTTTTATCTTCACCAAAGATATTTTCATTGATTTGAAGGGGAGAGAGAGAGAGAGAGAGAGAGGGAGAGAGAGAGAGAGAGAGAGAGAGAGAGAGAGAGAGAGAGAGAGAGAGAGAGAGAGACCATGCACTCTCTGAAACCTTTGATGGAGGATCCTTGCTTGCCTCTTCCAGCTTCTGGAAGGTAATCTGTGGCTTGAGGTGGCAAAATTCCAATCTCTCTCCATCTTCTCTTTACCGTCTTCTCTCACGTGTCTCTGTCTGCACATCTTATCTTCTCCTCTTATCAGACAGCAGTCATATTGGATTAGGGCCCATCCTAATGACCTCATCGTAAATTGATTAAATTTGAAAAAAAACCTATTTCCAAATAAGGTCATGTTTACAGGTCCTGGGAGTTAAGACTACACTATGTCTTGTTGGGGGGAAGAGCAGGGGAACAATTCACCCCATAACATGCAGAAAAGAGAACTAAAGAAAAACAAGGGACAGAACAATGACTCTTTGATCTTGGGCAACCAAAAAGGAGAGCTTCATCTCAGAGACTGTGTTCCCAAAAGCTATTGGTAACATTTTGAGATGAAGAGAAAGGTCTAATAACAGAGGTGATAGGGGAAAAGGGTCCCCTAGAGGGCAAAGAGGCAGGGACATACCCATGCTCCAAGAACCTACTGTGTGTTTTACACAATTATCACACTGGTTCCCCAAGTAACTCTATCAAATAATGACTATTAGCCTCATTTAATAGATGTGAAAACAGACTCCAGTTAAGTAAATAGAAGTACCAGATCATCATTATTATTACCATTGCCATTTTCATTATTAATAACCATCAGTTCTCACATGCTTACTGTGTATCTAGGGCATTACCTAAATTAGCTCAGATCTCGGCTCTGAAGAATACACATTGTCGGCATTGTTCAGATGAAGAAACTGAACCTTAGCCAGGCTAAGTCACTTGCCTAAGGTCATGCAGTTATTAATTAGCTGAGGCAAAATTCCTAATCAGGTCTTTTTGACTCTGAAGATTGTTTTTACCACTATGTTATGCTGCCAAGGAGCATTAAGAAATCCAAATTAAGATTGACTTAGCCTCAGAAAAAGAAGCTATAAGAAGGACTAAATACTTAGATTCGAGGCTTAACAAAATAAAGCAGCATAAAAAGAGTATGTTCCTGGGGGAATAGGCTAGAGTGGAAAGTAGGTGGTGAGCCAACTGATCGGTGATAGGAGAGTTAATCAAAGAAGTAAATGCCAGGTGTTGATTGTTATAAAGCCACGCAAGCTGGGCTCAGTGTCCATGCAAATATGTTTATTGCCCACCAAAAGAGAATTCATTGCACATCTGTGATGTACATGACTCACTTCTCCAGAGCAGAGACAAGAGAGGAAAAGGTATGTTTCCAAGCCCCATGCTTTCAAGGAGAAACTCTCCTGGGTCTTATGAGAAGTGGTGGAATGAATTGGGCTTAACCCTGAAGAAGAGGAAATTTGGGATGCAGATGGGGTAAGAGGAAGTTTTTGGATATCTAGAACCCTGTACATGCAGAGCAAGCCACTAGTGAGGGCAGGGCCAGGCCTATGTTCTTGTGATGGAAGCTTTGGACACCATTTGAACACTCATTTTGCTAACATGTTGACCAGCTGCACAATGGAATGAACTAATCTGCCAGGGGATCACTGAAGAAACCTTAGAATTCATCCAGTATAATCTAATTACTGTGCTGTTTAACACTTTCAGACACCCCAAAGTTAGAACTTTGGAATGAAGTTCTAACTCCCTTGCAAAGTCCAGGAGGCCATTCCTGATCTGACCCATGCTTATTGCTCTAGGCTTATAGCCTTATCTCCTACTATTCCTCCCCTTGAACTTCACACTCTAGTTGTAGGCCTCTTGCTATCTCCGTAGTTGTATGAGGAGCTCAGTCACATTCCACATCCTGTTCCACTTTGATTTCCTTACTTCACCCTCACAGTCTCTTCTTTCCTTCTTTCCTTCTTGATCATCAAGTCTCTAGCTTGATCATCTTCCTTTCACCTTTTGATCTTCTTCAGGCTTATTCCTTTATTTCTAAAGACATTGCCTCTCCCACAAAGCCTTTTCTGATTTCCCCAACCCTGGGGGACATTCCTTCTAGAGCCCCCAAGTGTACAACTACACTATATTTATCCACCCACCCCAACTGTTCACCTACTTGCTGCCTCCTTCCTGGAGAATTAGTCCTAGTGTCTTTTTCAGCATCTTGGTCATATCCCCTCTAGCGTCTGGTACAGAGTAGGTGCACAATAAGCATGTTGACTGACTGACAAGATTGAAAAAGGCCAGGCCTGCAGATCTCTGAAGTTCTCATCTACTCCAAGAGTCTGAGTCTCAATTTCTGCTCCAACAGATGATCACAGGAGAGGAAGTTGCCAAAGCTAGATAATGAGACTTCTGTTTGGAGTTGCCCACGTCTGCCTGATCTTTGTAATTTGTGATCAGTGATTTTGAAAGAGAAACTGAACCAAGAGAAAAACATAGTTTTGATGAGGCAAGAGTTGCAAATTGGCTAATTGTGTAACAGTGACGACAGCCTCTGAGAATATCTTCGATCCTGTTCAGATTACATGAGACTTTGTATGGGTCAACTTTGTCCATTGGTCAAGGGACAATTATCACAACTATGACTTGAGTGTTTAAACCACCTTCCTCCTCAAGATATTGCCTCTAGAGGTCAGCCTGACACCTGAAATCCTCACCTTAGATGCTGTCTCCTTAAGACTAGATATACATGAAAATATTGGATATAAATGAAAATATGTTACCCATTTGGTGTATTCTTTGAAGCCACTTTTGTTTATTAAGAGCCAAGTGTAAATTAGTTTATTGTTTAGTAGGTCAAACTTTATTGCCCAGAATATATCTTGAATGATGTGAACTGTGATCTTCTTGGTTTCAAAAGTTGGAAAAGACTTTGTACACTGTCCATTATGTCCTTTGAACCTAGAGATACTCTGAGCTAGAAAGACTGGGGATTTTTACTGCAGGTTTGCAAAGAAAGAAACCGAGTCTCAGAGAGAAGTGACTTGCCCAAAGTTGCAGATCATAAAGATGAAAAAAAAAAAAAAAATGGCCTGGCATCACAGTTGTATTTTCCTCAGTGCCCTCCACCCTGCACCTCCTGGCCCTGCTCTTGTGGAGATGTGGGCATCCTGAGTTGAACATGAGAGGTGGGAGGATGCGGGGGGGGGGGGGGGGGGCAGAGCAGGCTGGATAAGCTACACCCTGGATGCTTCTTAGCCCAAATGGAGATCCATAAAGGGCAAGGGGAGGGGATTGGGGCATGGAAATGCATTTATGAGGAGAGGGAACAGGAGAGACTGCTGACCCTTTATAGCTCAGTGCTGGGCTGGTCCTGATTCAGTAGCTCTGGGCTACAGCTATCAAGTATGGGCTCCCACAGAGAAAAGAGGTTTTCACACCCTCTCCATGTGGGGCCCAAGAGCTGGGACCTTACTGAGATCAAATTCAAGGCTGCTGCCTGCAGCAGCTACTGGATGAGTGATCAAAACAAGTTAAGTAGCCTTGAAAAGCTGAAGGCATAGCTGCTCAATCAGCAGCCAGCCAGATACTCTCTGCAAGACCAGTGCTCCTCAGCCCTAACTCCACCCATCCCCCACCCCAAAGCTAGCCTCAAACAGAAACTATGGAGATAAGTCAGAGAGCTGAGGCCACTCTATCTGCAAATTTTAGTGTGTGCATCATAATAAGATTGATTCTACCCAGTAAACAGAAGGGACTTTGAACACACCTGGGGGCCTCTGAGCCTTCTTATGAGCACACTGTAAAAGTGAACCACAGATATTTGCTTCCTTGATAAAGAGCATTGCTCTTTTGAATGGGTATTTAACAGCTAACACTGGTCCCCCTCATTCTTTTTTTTTTTTTTTTTTTTTTTTTAAATCCTCACCTGAGGATATATTTTCCATTGATTTTTAGAAAGAGTGGAAAGGAGAAGGAGAGACAGAGAAAGAGAAACATTGATGTGAGAGAGACACATTGATTGGTTGCCTCCCAAACTCGTTGGAGCCAGGGATCAGGCCTACAATTGAAGTACAACATGCCCTTGATCAGAATCAAACTGAAGGTCCTTCAGTCTGTGGGCTGACACTCAATCCACTGATCCAAGCCTGCTATGGTGGGTCTCTCATTTTAAGGACTGTCCCATTGTTGTAAGAAATAGTAGGGCTGGGAGAATACCTAGTGCAGAAAAATATTTTCTATGTAACATAAAAGGTTCCAATCCTACATCAGCAGGCTTGCTTTTTCACTCAGTGAGCACTATTGATTGCTTTCTGTATCCTCAGTGTTGGAAAAGATGGAGAGTAGAGCTCCTGTTCTCATGGAGTTTATATTCTAATAGTGGAGCTGCAAATAAGCCAAATAAATGAGTAGATACACTAGATCATGTCAGAGTGGTTAGTGTCAGATAGAAGCTAGAAGTGAGTGATGTGACATAGGAGATGCTTCAAATAGAGAGGTCTCAGGAGTTATAAATCTGGAGGTCAGAATCAGAGCCTCAGGCAAAGAAAGCAGATGCAGACGTTGAGTTTGAGGAACAGTGAAAGGCCAGTTGGCTGAAGGGCATGAGCCAGGGAAAGTGGTGAGAGATGAGCTGGGGAATTGTTTCCACCCCATCCAGCATACAGACTTCGACTTTTGTTGTCAGCTAGAAATACCTTTCACCAATGCTGCTTTGCTTAGTGCTGTATCGGTATTTACAACCAATGCATGATGCCTTGTGTGCTTTCTGCTCAGAGATAAGTCTTCTACATGTGTGGTGACGTTGAAAAGAAGAAACTGTTTCCTCCAGAAAGTCTCTGTGGGAACTTGGGGCAGGAACAGGGGACTAAGAGCAGATTCAACATTGAGCAATCTGATTGTGACACTTTTATTTATAAGATATTTGGTCTTCACATACAGCTTCTGGCTCACAGTTCCCCAAACTCTTGGAATTTCCTAAATGTTGAGAGTGAGCAAGGTGTCATTGTTATACTAATGGAGATGACTTTTGGATCCCACCCAAGAGTAGCCGCTGATGGTCAGGAGACCCAACCATGTGACTGGAGGTTTGGAACTTTCAGTTTTACCCCACCTCCACCCCCATTCCTGCTTCAGGGAGGGGAGAGGGGCTGGAGGTTTAATCAATTGCCAATGGCCAATCACTTAACCAATCATGATTCTGTAATGAACCCTTCATAAAAGCCCAGGGAGAGAGATTGTTAGGGGTTTTTTTGGAGAGCTTCTGGACCAGGGAACATGTGAAGATGTGGGAGAGTGGCATGCCTGGACAGGGCATAGGAGCTCAGCCCCTTCTCCATGCCTTGCTCTTCAATCTGGCTGTCCCTGAATTATGTCCTTTTACAGTACACTAATGATCTAATAAGTAAAATATTTCTGAGTCCTGTGAGCAATTCTTGCAAATTAATCGAATCTGAGGAGGGCATCATGGGAACCTCTGATTTGTAGCCTATCAGTCAGAAATGCAGGTGACAGCCTGGACTTACAATTTGCAATCAGAGTTGGAGGGGGTTGTTAGAACCTCCAGTCTATAAACATTCAATCTAACAACCTGGATTTGCAGTTGGCATCTGAAGAATGTGCAATTAGGAGGGCAATCTTATAGGACTTAACCCTTAACTTTTGGAATCTAATGCTATATCCCCATGTAGATAGCATAAGATTGAGTTAAATATCTGGACAATTTGCTGGCATCCATGAGTTGCTTGTTGGTGTGTGGGAACCCCCACATTGGAACTGTGTCTAGAAACCCCTTTTTTACTGAGGTTCACCTGGCAATGCAGCCATGACCCATGGTGTCTGTGACAGCAGGGGAAGGACAGGTCTTTGTTTCACACACAGAGCTGGCAGGAGAGTCTTATTTTGAGATCTCCAAGTACAGAACACACACACACACACACACACACACACACACACACACACACTCACACTCACATATACTCGGGCTCACACTTGTTGTTTTGCTACTTGCTCCTCCATCTTGTCCACTGCTGGCCTGAAACCCTGCAATTTCTTCACACTGTCCAAATGACAGTGTTGGAATAAGTCACAAATGTCATGGTCTTGTTATTCTATTTTCTTGGTTTAGGCTTAAAGCACTAATAAACTCTGCTTATTCATCACTCACCCCCACCCCCAGTATCTTCCCATTAGATCTTAAATATTTCCTCAAATGATTTTCTCCTCCCTCTTTATTCTCACAGAATCTTCAAGGTTATTTTCATTCTCACTCTCGCCCCTTCCCATCCTGCCTCTCCCTGGGTCCTCTTTCCAGGCCCCCTTCCCAGTTACCTTATTCCAAACAAGAAGATCTATTACAAATTATCTTCTTTTCTGACATCCTTACCTCCACAAGAATGCCCCAGATTTTTTTCCCTATCTGTTAAACAGGTGACTCCTGGCATTTCTAATTCTAACACTCAGAAGGACACAGAATGAGAAGTAAGAGCACTCCTTTTCCCCCCACTCTTGAGTCCCAATCCCCAATTCCTTTGATTATTGACTCTCATGGAGGTGGGGAGCCAGAATAGGGGAAAAGAGAGGGATATTAGAGGAGAAAGTTGTTGTTTTTATGATAAGAATAAACAAAGTAAAACATAAGGTACATGTTTTATGACTTTTGGAGCCGGAGAAGCTGATAATCCTGATGGACGTGGGGAGGGTGGTGTGATATTGGCTAACATCCAAGTGCAATAAACAAATGCAGTCGTGCATTGGGATGTGTGCTATGTGATCTAGGTACAGTAGAAATCAGGGAGGCTGGGTTTGCCTTGGAGGAGGTGGCAGTGAGGTCACACACTTCAGAGCCATCCACATGGTTCTGCATGTTGGAATCTTATTTTACCCACTAAACTATGCCCTGGAATAAACATATTCTTATCTGAAACTTGGAATCCTGTTTGCTCTTCTCTGGGAGGGTGTAATACTTGGGACAGGAGTGTGATGTTCTTGGTATTTTGGGCACAGCCCATTCCCACCTTTCCCCTACCTTAAATGAACCCTCTCTATTCAAGGTAAAGATCTTCACTAGGGTGGGACTTCTAATAGGCTGTACCAGGTGGATTTTTTTCAACTGTCTGAAATTTGATGTTAAATGTGGTAGCTAATTCTTTAGAATTGGGGCTACATTTGTATTTTAATCATTATGTCCATCACAAGCACTTTTTTAAAGCCAGAGATGTGGCCAGCCCAGGTATTCTAAGACCATTACACTTAAAAGAGTTTATACTTACTAATTCTTGAAAGAACCAAAAAGGTGGTAGATCTCAGGATGATGGATAGCAGCCCACCCACCCAGGTATCTTGCAAACTGCAGCCCCACTTACCTTCCCCTTATTGTCCTAACTTCCTAATTTTATCTCTATCTCTAGTGGGCAAAGCACAGAAAAATATCTGAGGTTATATTTATTGGAAACATCCATAATTCATCTGAGAGCCTAAGTATCTCACATGGGTGCTAACTACATGCACATGTATTTTATCTCATGTAATACTTTTTTAAAATCGGGTTTACTGACTTCTAACTTTGAGTTAGACTAAAATCTGCTGTCTTCAGTTTCACAACATATTAATGAGGTATTATTTAAGGCTGTCTATTCCATCTTCATTTGATAATAGTAAAGGAAGTCAAGTCATTCATTCACTCATTCATTCATGTAACATTTATTGAGAATGTATTATGTGCCAAATACTGTTCTTGGTCCTGTTAACAACAGTGAAAGAAATGGACAAACGTTTTTACCCACATGAAGTTACATTCTAGACAGGAGAATAAAACAAGATAAATAAAATATATAGTTGTTATATAGTGATATGTATCACAGAGAAAACTAAAGATAGAGAGTATTAGGGTGCATGCAGGTTCAATTGTGTGGGAACCACAATAAGAAAGTAACAATTTTTAAAATATATATTTTATTGATTTTTTTACAGAGAGGGAGAGGGATAGAGAGTTAGAAACATCGATGAGAGAGAAACATCGACCAGCTGCCTCCTTCACACCCCTCACAACCAAGGCACATGCCCTTGACCGGAATCGAACCCGGGACCTTTCAATCCGCAGGTCGACGCTCTATCCATTGAGCCAAACCAGATTCAGCAAAAGTAAAAAATTTTTTAACCCAATTTATTAAGATACTAGAGACCTGGTGCACAAAACTCGTGCATTAGGTGGTGGTGGGGGGGGGGTGTCCCTCAGCCCAGCTTGCACCCTCTCCAGTCTGGGATCCCTCTCACAATTCAGGACTGCTGGCTCGCAACTGCTCACCTGCCTGCCTTCCTAATTACCCTTAATTGCTTCTGCCTGCCAGCCTGATCACCCCCTAACCACTCCCCTGCCAGCACGATTGATGTCTAACTGCTCCCCTGCCAGCATGTTTGCCCCCAACTTCCCTCCTCTGCTGGCCTGTTCACCCTTAATTGACCTCCCCTGAAGGCTTGATCACCTCCAACTGACCTCCCTTGCAGGCCTGGTCCCTCTCAACTGGCCTCCCCTGGTGGCCATCTTTGTGGTGGTCATCTTGTGTCCACATGGGGACAGGATCTTTGACCACATGGGGGCAGCCATCTTGTGTGTTGGAGTGATAGCCAATCTGTATATTACTCTTTTATTAGATAGGATAGAGGCCTGGTACATGGGTACAGGCCAGCTGGTTTTCCCTGAAGGGTTTCTCAGATCAGGTTGGGGGTTCGCTTGTGGTGTGGGGTGGCCTGGGTGAGGGCCTGCGGTGGTTTGCAGGCCAGCCACGCCCTCTGGCAACCAAGGTGGAGGCCCTGGTATCTGGGATTTATTTATCTTCTACAATTAAAACTTTGTAGCTTGGAATGGAGCCAAACCTTCTGCTTGCTCTGTGGCTGCAGCCATTTCTGTTGGGGTTTATTTATCTTCTATAATTGAAACTTTGTAGCCTTAAGCAGAGGCCTGGGCTGGCCAGGGTGTGCAGAAAGCTTGGCTTCCTCCATTGCTGGAGAAATCCAAGCCTCCCTCCTGTTCTCTCCATGGCTGCAGCCATCTTTGTTGGGTTAATTTGCATACTCACTCCTGATTGGCTGGTGGGCATGGCTTGTGGGTGTAACGGAGTGATGGTTAATTTGCATATTACTTTTTTATTAGTTAGGATACTTTATCTGCTGTGAAATTCACAGATTTTAAGTGTTTAAATTGATAACACTTGACTAATGTAAACACCCACTACCTTAATCAAGTTATTAGAAATGTCCATCTCCCCAGAAAGTTCCCCTTTACTCTTTTATAGTCAATATCCTACCCTTACCCCAAGACACCATAGATATGATTTATATCAATAGTTTTTCCTGTTTTAGAATGTCATATAATAGAAGTCATATAAGCATGAAGTCTTTTGTATGTGACTTATTTTGGTCAGCTTAATGCATGTTATTACATTTATCAGTAGTTATTATTTTTAATACTGAGAATTAATCAATTGTATGAATATACCACAATTTGTTTATTTGATTTTTTTATTCTTTCTGCTAGTTTTCACTTTTTTTGTAGTTTCCATTTGCTATTACTGACTTTGGACAGAAGGAATCTTTTAGCATTTCTTTTAGTTCAGGTCTGCTGGTGATAAATTTTCTCAGGTTTTGTTTATTTAAGAATGTCTTTATTTCATCTTCATTTTTGATAAATATTTCTATTCAAAGTAGAATTCTGGGTGGACAGGGTATTTCATCTAGCACTCAAAAAAATACTATTTAATTATCTTCTAGCTCTATTGCTTCTGATGAAAAATTAGCAACAATTCTAAGCTTTGTTACCATTTATGTAATGTGTCTTTTTTTCTCGGGCTGCTTTTAAGATTTTTTCTTTGTGTTTAGTATTCAGTAGTTCAACCTATGATATAGTGTTTTCATTATTTTATTACTCTTCAGTTTCTTAGATTTGTAAGTCATTTTTCAAAAAATGTGAGAAGTTCTTGGCCACTTTTTCTTCAAATGCTTTTTTCTGCTCCCAGTCTTTTCTCTTTCTGGGATGTCAATCACCCATATGTTGGACTGTTTGACACTGTTTTACAGGTCCCTGACCCTTTGTTCATTTTCCCTAAATATTTTTTCTCTCATTGATGTTTTCTTTTGATCTGTCTCCAACAGCAGTGATTCCTTTTTCTACTATCTTCCTTCTGAGAGCCCCACCAGTGAATGATTCACTTCGGGTATTGCACAATTATAGAATTTCCGTGCAGTTCTTTTTATGTCTCCCATTTCTCTGCTAAGATTCCTGATCTATTCACTCAATAGTATCTGTTTTTAAAATTAGTGAATATGTTTTTAATTTTAAAATATTGTAGAACGACTATGTTTTAAAGTTTATATCTTCCAAGACTATCATTTACTCCACATTAGAATCAATTTGTTTTGGCTTCTTTTATTTTTTGTTTACTCTGATTACACTAGTTTGTTTTGTTTTTGCTTTTCTACTTCTAGTGATTTATGATTGACTTCGGACATTATGGGTCTTACATTTTCTTAATTGATTTTTTTTTTAAGAGAGAGAGAGAAATGAAAGGGAAATATGTATTGGCTGCTTCCTGCATGCCCCCTACCAGGGACCAAGCCCAAAACCCAGGCATGCACCTTGACCAGGAATAGAACCTGCAATATTTGACTCCCAACAAACTGAGCCATACTGGCCAGGGCTATAAGTTTTACATTTTAGAGACTGTCCAGTAGAACTTCCTGCATTGAGAGAAATGTTCTATGTCTGCACCATACAATAGGGTAGTGGCTATTGGGCATTTGAATATGAGTGAGGAAATGAAGTTTACATTTCACTTCATTTTTGTTAATTTACATACTCACATATTTACCCCCATAATTGCTCAATCTCTATTACAATCCCATAGCAGTTGATATGTGGTTAGCCTTGGATTGCTTTTCCATGAACACGTACAGTCCAGCCCTCAGCCATGTACTCATGGAGGGGGACACCCCCCCCCCCCTCCTCCAGACATAAACTCAAACTTCTTTTTGGGCACATTCCAGTCATTTCAGTTATTCTGAACTCTGATGTCTGCCTCTTGAGCTGAGACAATGCTCTGCTCAACCTCATGTTCTCAGGCAGGGAGCTGGATTACTATGGGGCTCACCTCATGCTCCCTTCTGCCTGAGACTGCATTCTTGTACTGTTTGTTTTCCATTGCCCGAACATTATCTTAACCTCACATATCTTGTCCAGTTTCTTATTTACAGAGGATAAGCTAGTCTGAAACCAGTTATTCTGTTATGGTCAAGCAGCCTGAGAAGGTTCCTTTGAAGTAACAGTCTGAATAAGATGCAGACTATCTGGGGGAAGAGAGTTCCAGAGAGAGGGAACACCAGTAGAAAGGGCTTTGAAGTAGAAGCATGCCTGACCTGTGAGTGGAGCAGCAAGGAGGCAGCATGGCTGAAGTATGGTGAGCAAAGGAGAACAGGAAATGATGTCAGAGAGATTGGGGGTGGGAAAATATATTATTTGTTTTATAAGTTGTTATAAAAACCTCTAGCTTTTATACCAAGGAGATGGGAAGCCATTGGGAAGTTATAACTGACTTGAATTATAACAGGATCACACTGTCTATTGAGAACAGACTGCTAGCACAAAAGCAAGGGAACCAGGATAAGCTGAATTAGAAGCCATTGAGGCTATCTATTGACTGAACTTGCAAATTAATTAAAATTCTGTATCAGAAAAGTTCGATGGCTTGATTTTTAACAGTTTCGTAAACTTTGGGGCTTGCTAAGAAACAGGCATCTTATTGTCTGAGAATACATAATCTAAAGTTGAATTAACTGTGTGACTTTAAGCAAGTGGCTTAAAGTGTCTCTGTTTCTATAAAAAATGGAGATAATAATGGTGTCACATAAAGAATATTATGGCAATGAGATAATTAATATAAAATTCTTTTTCAAATTTACTTTTTTTGTTGACTGTAACATATTAAGATGTTTCCCCCCTCCCCCATATTCCTCCTTTTCCCCCTTCACTCAGCTCCCACCCCACCCCAGGCTTTTCACCTATTGTCTGGGTCCATGGGCTATGCATATGTGTATATACGTTCTTTAAATAATCATGTAAAACTCTTTAAATGACACTATATGCATATGGAGTGAGTACTCCTTAAACATTATCTGAATGTGTGATGATCATCTCAGACCCAATGGACTATTTCTTACTCTGTGAAGGAGGAAGAGCTTAGTAAAGGAAGCCAACATGGAAACAATATCTTAACACTAAAGACCTAAGTAAAGATGCACATTCTCATCTCTTAAATAAGAGAAAAAACTATTCATTCAGACTGGAGAGATCTTTGGAGACTTTTGGGAAGCAATCACTTAGACTTTGAAGGATGAATGAGACACACATTCTGAAAAGGAAGGGAATTTATATCATGTCATAGCTGCCTGGACTATCTGAAAGTCACAGACCCACCAGAGATGATGTTTCAGACATATATGGCTTCTGAGAACTACCTGAATCTGTGGCCATGGCTAATGTTTAAAAAGAGCTGCTTATTTCAATGTAAAAAAAAAAAATAATGAGTTAGACATGGCCATTGTCTCCTTAAGCTCTAATTAAGAATCAACCATATAGAATACAATGTGATTATATTACAACTGAATAACTTTATTAACTTGTGTTCAGAAGTTAGATAATGGATGCATTCATAGTCTTGTTGAGCCAGAAGCATTTCCCAGTTGCCTCTGAGAATTTAGGAAAGGTTCAGGAAATGCAAGCAGAAGAGAAAGAACTAAGGTGAGTGACATTTGGGAAGTGAATGATGGCCCACTAGGCACAGGAAGGCAACAGATACACCAGTGTTTCCCAACCTTCTCTCATGATGAGAATCACCTGGTGGAGTTGTTAAAACACAGATTCCTGAATCCCAACTAAGAAGTGCTAAACTAGAATTTTTGGGAACATATAGGTAAAATTGCATACCTAACTTAGTGCTCTGTATATAAAATCTGTCTTAGAGCACTAGTTAAGTATACAATTGATTCTCATCATGAGAGAAGGTTGGGAAACACTGAGATACACTACTCAAAGGTTCTGATTAATGTATTAATATGTGGTTTCACATTTCATCTGGCCCAGCATGCATTCGATTGATCATTTCTAGTGTAACCCATGGGAGGAGGCAAACTTGAGGAAATAGAATCTAGTGATCTAGGAGGGCCCAGTCCCACACCAAACATAGGCTGCTGTGCTTTGGAGACATCTGCATAAAACCTAAGGAAAGCCAGCTTTTCCCGGAGCTTAAAACATATCTAACAGCTTGAGTGGCAAAGAGAATAATCATCTCCCTAATGGGATAAAAGTGTGGGCAGGTTCATCACCATCCAGGCTCTGAAGGGCACTTTGGGAAAGCTTTGTTCATTTTGATTATGAAAAGTCAGCTAAGACTTTAAAAAGAATGGGCAGAAAATATCCATCAAAGAAATACTATTCAGTCATAAAAAAGAATGAAGCACGTTTATGTATTCTAACAGAGAATTATCTCTAGCATTTAGAGATAATTTAGAATTATCTCTAGCATTTATAAGTCATCAATCCCAGGTACAGAACTATGTGAACAAACTATAATCATTTATGTAAAAAATAATATATACATATACACACACATAACAGAGTTTGCCTCTGGGGAGAAAAACTGGTTAGCAGGAGCTGAATCAACATGGGACTTATTTTTCAGTCTATCCTTTTGTCTTTTGAATTTAGTTCTACATGTACCTAAATTCAGACGCATAGCTTTTTTTCAGTTGAGAAATTTTTAGAGTATAGGAGAAAAAGAAAATAACACCATAATATAGTTTTCAAAAGAGCTTCCCTCTCTCACAAATGGAGCTATAACCATGCCAGAGGGTTATGATAATTCAAAGGGGATGTTTATAGTCCTTCCTTCTGACTGAGGGGTCCCTGAGTGTTTGTTTGCTTGGATTGCACTAAAAGGTTCTACAAACTGAGTAGCTTAACAAGAGAAATTTATGATCTCATAGTTCTGGTGGCTTAAAGTCTGAGATTAAGGTGTCAGAAGAGTTAGTTCCTTCCAAAATCTCTGAGGAAGAATATATGCCTCTCCCCTAACCTTTGTGGTTCCCTGACAATTCTTGGTATTTCTTGGCTTGTAGAAACACAACCCTGTTGTTGCCTTCATCCTCCCATGGTGTTCTCACTGCGGTGGTGTGTGTGACTCTGTGTCCAAATTTCCCCCTTTTATAAGAACGTCATATTGGATTAGTCATAATGGATTGGGGTGTCCACCCAATGACCTTATTTTAACTTAATGAATTACATTGGCAACAACCCTATTTCCAGATAAGGTCACATTCCAAGGCACTGGAGGTTAGAACTTCACCATATGAATTTTGGGAGGGGGAACAGTTCAAGCCATAGCACCTAGTAACACTTCCCTCATCCATATTCACATTGCTTACTGAGGGGAAGTACCCTATTTTGCCGTGCCTATAGGCTACAGCAAATGTAAAGTGGATAAACACTGGCATGAACATTTTCAAGTGCATTATCATCCTTTGAAGAAAGAGGAGCGGAAATTTGGTTAGCTAAGAATGACAATTTGTATAATCAGAGCAAACATCAATGAAAGTAAGTTCAGATCCTCCTCTTCCCCTCCCCCCATTCATGCCAGCCAAGGATATTCTAGTATTCACCCAATAATGTCTATGGAAACATACCAGTGCCTGACACTGCGCTGGGAGCTGAGCACAGAGTGGGACCAAACATCCTCCTGCCCTTTAGGTAGAGAAAAGGCACACTGCAGTAATAATTATGTTGATACTAGAGGCCCAGGGCACAAATTCATGCACAGGTGGGGTCCAGCTGGCTTAGCCCAATGGGGGCCCATTGGGCTGGGCCAGCAGGAGGAGGGGCTGAAGGCAATTGGCCAGCCAGCCCCACCCCCATACAGGGTGTTTGGGGCTGATCGGGGGTCAGGCTGGCTGGGATGGAAGCTGATTGGGGCCCAGATCAGGCTGATTGGCTGCCATAGTGCACGTTATTGCCACTAGTTCTGGTCATTCTGGTCGTTCCACCATTTCAGTTGCTGGGCTATTATATATATAGGTAGAGATCTGAGCAAAACAAAAAGAAACCCCTAACTGGACCTGGAGATGATGAAGGAGGCTTCCTGTGTGAAGTGGCACAAGGGCTGACTCTAGAAAGTTGAGTCAGAGAGTGAATGAGGTGGGTTAGGGCAGCAGGAGGTGAGAAGGGGAGAAATGAATCTTTGGGGATGCCACAGACTGCAGGGGCCTGATGCTGTGGGGACCAGACATGGCAGGAATCTCCCTTTTCCACGTCCCGCATGGAAAGAGAGATGAATGAACCAGTTCTAAGTGGAGGTGGCCAGGGATTGAGAAATATTAGAAATAAAGAGAGAAGACACAAAGATAGATTTTAAGCTAGAAACTGGGTGGGCCGCCAACCTGTCTGCTGGAGAGGCAGGAAAAAGATTACGATGACCCCTCCCAGCACATTTATTTTATACCCCCAATACCAGGAAGTAACAATTTATTTGCATTGTTAAGTAGGCCCTAGCATGCATGGATTTACATATCTAGTCCCTCATCCGGCCGACACCTGGGCTGATATGAAGGCCAAGCTGAGAACATGTCCACCATCTTGGGAAAATATGTTCCCAAGGTGTGGCTCTGCCTACGCCTTGAGTTCAGCTGATGATAATTAAGAAAAATTGTCCATGTGCCTTCCCAGGTGGCCCTCTACAACAGCCAAAGCAGGAAAGACCCAGACAGCCTTCTGGAGGCCCAGGATGGAGACATAGGAGTTGGAGTTGAACCTCAGGTATAGACAAACTTCTGAAGTGTACAATTTTCAGCCTGAGGACTTCTGTACCATACAGGAAGCCCTGGAGGACTTCGGGGAACTACTTGTTTAGATTTTATTTTTTAGGAAGAACTTTATGAGAGAGTATGAATTAAGGGGCTGAGAGATTCAAAGGAAGGTGACAGGCAGGGAAATTTTTGTAGAAAAGAAAAAAAGGAGCAATAAACTCATTGTGGTGACAGGACTAGAAAGCATAGGGAATACTTATTTCCCTTTCCCTCTATTTGCACACTTTCATTTCATTTTATTAACATTTTGTATTTTCGTATTATATATAAATGCATACACAATGTAAAAAATGAAAAAATGTTCATGTGTATGGAATGCAATTCAAATGACTCTTATTTCACTTGAGGAGTAAGCATTATTTGTTTTTGTATGTATCCTATTAGGTTCTTTTTCAAAATTGTTTAGATATATATTCATTTACACAAACTATTTTGTAAACTGCCTTTTCCACTTTATGTATCATATTCCCCTATTCCATCAAGTCACTTAGTACAAGTTAATTTCTAATTGATGTGCCATATTTTCCATAGCCAATCTAGGGGACAGCTTTGAAACTGTTAAAGAATTATCACAGCAGCAGGAGGCAATGGGTTAGCTAATAGGATAAGAGAGAAAGGGGGAAAACCACGCCACCCCAACTTTGAAGCTGGTCTTTCTCCCTACAGTGTCATTTTGTTTTAGGCTCAACCTGGAAGACACGGTACATGAAAAGGATACATGAATATATGTTCTATTCGGTTTCAACAGTGGTGAAAATAATCACAGTTCAGGGCATGCAGACACATCTCCAGGTTCAGAACCTGCCAAGGCATTCATTAGAGTGGATAACATAGCCTGCAATGAAATCCTCAAAGGATGTGGTAGATAAAGCAAATGCACTCCTAAACACAGCTGTGGCCGCCCAAATCCCAGCCGCTCTTGATGAGCCATCTCAGGGAGAAGCAAGTAGAGACAGCCTTCTCTGCAGGAGGGCAAACCTCTCCAGGCTGTGTGGCCCTGGCCTGGCCTCTGCACCTGTCACTCACCTGACATCTTCTGCATACCCTGGGAGGGTTGTTTGTGCCAGCACTGGCTGGCTCCGTCTCTCCACAGAAAGGAGAGGAGAAGCGGCTCTTTCCAAGAGGAGCACCCATACCTGCAGGGCACAAGTCCAACTGGTATGATTAATAAAGCTTATTCACTTCTCAAAAATGAAAAGAGGAGGTAGTGAGACACAAACAGACTAATTAATCATGCTCTTCATGTTTGGTTCAGTTTGGTTTCCATTGTCTCATGCAACTCCTACGCGCCTGAGCTTCTTTAGAAAAGGTTTCTGGGTGAAATACAACTTATGTCTTTTGATGGATTGGGAACTGAAAGATGTTCCCTCTTTAATCTCATGGATGGAAAATAATATATTTCAGTCGCTTCTTCTTTTTGTTCATGGACCAACTGTCAGAACAAAATATAAATAGTCACTGGCACCTGAGGTAGACTTTCAGAAGGAAAACCTTCCCTCTCTCCCTCCCTTGCTTCCTCCTCTTCTTCCTTCCCTTTTCTTTTTTTCTGAGGTATATGAACAGTTTATTTTTTTTTCATTTGTTTTAAGGGAATACCTGGGTTTAGAATATACCTTTAACTATGTGGAGCCGATATGAAGGGACTGCTAACTGCTTTATTAGCATTTGTTCCACCTAAGAGAAAACATGGGGTGTGCCCACGTTGAAACACTCTTCATCGTTTATAGTTCATTAAAACTCATTCATTCCATCACTAAGCACATATTGACTTGCTCCCACCTTTGTGCCTGCCATTGTGCTAGACACAGGGAAAGCAGGGATGACTGCAGCATAGCACCCACCCCCTGCCTCAAGGATTGCACAGTTGAATAGGGAGCTAATGTCAATAGGACATGATGTGTGTTATAATGAAGTTAAACACAAAGTACAAAGGAGAGCCTAATTCAAGGGGTGTCAAGGTGGGTCCCACAGAGAAAGTGCACATGATTTTGAAGGGAACAGCAAGGGAGTGGAGTTGTACGAGGATGTGGAACATTTGGAGAACTGGAAGCATCTCCATGTGACAGGAGAGAGGTGTGCATTTTGGCAAGAACCCTCCGCCCATCCTGGAGGTAATGGAGAGCCCCTGATGAATGTTAAAGATTTTAAGAAGAGGGATGATGTTGTCAAATTCAGTCAGTAAAGTCTTCCTTGACCCAATGGTCACTGCACCAGTATATATGAGTGTCATCTCATTAAGCTCAAAGCTGAAAATCTGATGGAAACCCTGCCCTAGAATTCTTGAAATGGAAACAAAGGTATCTTTCAACCATGGAATGAAAGAAAAAAAAAGACTATGGACATTTTATAGATCTTATTGCTTTAGTTTTACTCTTAGGGCAAAACATACATAAAAAGGACCCTCAAATGGTGCTCACTGTTACTAACATTGCTTTTTGATCTTACATCTTTTATCATGAAAGACATGTTTTTTCTGGTTCCAACTCGGGCAAATTGACAAAGCTTTTCATGTCTGTTGACCCAATAATCAGCCATTGCACTCTAAGACTTAGAGGGGATCAGTTTAAAAACAGCTATTAGAATCATTTGACAGGAGCCCCCACCCCGTATGTCTGGATTTACTGCTGCCGCAGAGAAGCTACCATTTCCACCCAGGGAGGTGCTGAGTGTCTCAGCCTGCTCATGGAAAAGCTGCTTGTGTCAAATATGGGTAAACTGCAAACTCAGTTACCAGGTTCAGCAAGAGCAGCCATTAGAAATAAAACCAAAGGCTTGTGGCAAGACGGGCCTAGTGTCCCTCCCATTTTGGAGAATGGCATGGGGGTCATTAAGGGAAAGAGATGGAGCACCTGGCTGTGTTTATCTCGGGAGATTAGCTGTGAGCACTCCAGTTTCCTCTAGTGGAGAAATAATTTTGGAACTGTCATTTTGCATTTAAACATCTTTTGAGCTCTTTATTTTGGCAGCCTTTGTCATCGGGATAAAAGGCTCTTAAATCACCTTCCTCCACACTACCCTGCCCCCACCACTCTGTAATTTACATAGAACGAATGTTTGTGCCTCTTCCCCTTCCATTTATATTTTGAGGCTTAACCCCCAGTGTGATGGTGTTCAGAGGTGGGGCCTTTGGGAGGTGATTAGATCATGAGGGTGGAACCCTCACAAATGGAATTAAAGCTCCTATAAAAGAGACTCCGGAGGGCTCCCTTGTCGCTTAAGCCATGTGAGGACACAATGAGAAGAGGTCTATGAACCAGGAAGAGGGCTCTCACCAGATGCCACATCTGCTGATGCTTTGACCTTCAGCTTCCCTGGATTGTGAAAAATAAACGTTCGTTGCTCACAAGGCACCCAGTCTATGGTATTTTTGTTATATAGCAGCCTAAATGGACTAAGACGGAAATTGCTACTAAAAATGGGATGCTACTATAACAAATTGCTAAAAATGTAAAAGCACGGGGACTGAGTAATGGGTAGAGGCTGGGAAAGCTTTGAGGTGCATGCTAGAAAAAGCCTAAATTTCCAGGAGTAAATTCTTAAGGTGATTCTGATGAGAGCTCAGAAAATAAAAGAGGTGAACTGTAGACAAAGGCTCAATCTTCTTAGAGAATACCTAAGTAATCATGAAGAGAATGTTGGTAGAAATATGATCTGTAAATGACATTATGATGAGGTTCCAGTAGAAAATGAGAAACAAATTATTGAAAGTGGAGGAAAGGCTATCTTTGTTGTGAATTGGCACAGAGCTTGGCTGAATTGTGTCTCAGTTCTCGTGTGGTGGAAGGTAGTGAGTGATAAAATTGAATATTTAGCTGAAACTGTTCCTAAGCAAAGTGTTGAAGGTGCAGCTTGGCTTCTCCTGACTGCTTAAAATTTTAGAAGAGATAAGAAGTTAAAGATGGGTCCTGGAAGGTTTTGCTCAGTGGTTAGAGTATTGGCCCAAGGATGGAAGGGTCACTGGTTTGATTACTGATCAAGAGAGCATACCTTGGTTACAGGTTCAATTCTTAGACCCTTCGGGGCGATGTGAAGGAAGCAACCAATCAATGTCTCTCTCACATCCCTGTCTCTCTCTTTCCCCATCCATCCTCCCTTACCTTCCACTCTGAAAATCAATGGAAAAAATATTCTCAGGTGAGGATTAAGGGAGCACACACACACCCTTAAAGATGGAATTGTTTGTTACCAAAAAAGAAACTCAGATTCACAACTGGAAATGAATTACCTCAGGATGAATCATGCCTTGAGCCTTACTCATATATGCTTTAGACAGTATTTAAATGAGACTTTTGAGTTTAAGACTTTTGAATTGCTGCTAAAATATGGTATAGATATTGGGGGTTATTGGGATGAAATAGAAGTATTTTGTATGCAAGAAGGATATGAATTTCAGGGAGATAAAGGCAAACTGCTATAGACTGAATGTCTGTGCCACCCCAAAATTAATACATTGAAATCTGATTTCCAATGTGTGGGTATTGGGAGGTTGTTAGGTTATGAGGATGGAGCCCTCATGAATAGAATTAGTGCCCATATAAAAGAGATCCCAAAGAATTCTCTTGCCCTCTCTCCATGTGAGAGCACAGCTATGAACCAGGAAGTGTTTCTCACCAGACACCAAATCTGAAGGTGCCTTGATCTTATACTTTCCGACCTTCAGAACTGTGAGATGTAAGTTTATGATGTTAATATGCACCCAGACTCACTCCTGCCATGTTCATTCAGACAAACTAGTGGCTTGTGTATAAGCCCATGCTCACAGCTATCTATTGTCTCAGGTGTGCATGTCTCTCAAACTGTGTCTTTCAGGGCAGAAGAATTCTCATCTTTTTAGCTCTCCTTATGCCACAGTTCCCCATCTCTGTCATAATTTTGGTGTCATAAATTACTCTTCCTGCTCAATCTCCACTGTCCCCCATGAAAATCACTAAAGCTAATGCCACCAGCAGCTCCAGTTTGAGCCCTACAGAACATTTAGGAAGAAAGGACTTGGGTTTAGTTATTATTCTTTTCCCATCTCTAGATATACAGTATGGAAAGCTTACCAAGTGAGGTTGGTGATTTCCTTCTCTAGAAATATTTACACTAGAGTATACAATATTTCATATATGAAAAATTTTGCAATAATTCAGTTATTCAATGGGTTATGTAGAAAATGAGCCCTAAAGTAGTGTTAACAAGGAGTCACTTATTTGCTTTTGGCATCAGCTGGAATCAGAGTAGTACAGCTTTGATGGATTTATCCATAATTTTATAATCAGATTAAAGAGAAAACCATCCTGTGTTTCGTAGTTTAGTATTCCTTTTATTTGGTTTCCCCATAGGAGGGGGCATCACCATATTTCACTGCTTGGAGATTTATCCTAAGAGCTAAAGGCAGCTAGGGAAGGAGCACGAAACAGGCTCACCTTCGTTCTATACTTTGTCTTTTCTGCCTCCCTTTGGCTCTAGTTTTCACAGAACACGTGTATGAATGGGAATTGTGAATATTTGGTCTCTGTTATCAGCAGTGTTTATATGATTCAGGTAAGCACAGGTTACCTTAGTTACCTGAAGCCCATGTTCTCCTCCAGTTACTCCAGATGCCTACCCCAAGTCCCCGGTTCAAACTCAGTGTCCCCTCCTTCACTTCAGCATCCCCAATGCTCTTTGCTCCTGTGAAAATATCTTTCAAATTCATTAGTCATGATAGATCCTCCCTTTGATGGGCAGACATAAACTCTATCAAGTCATATTAAATTAGCCTTGGTTATTTATAAATTAAAGGTCATAGCACTCCCAGGGCAATGTCATATCAATATGAGTCAAAGTCTTAGATAAGGAGGTGTCTAACTGAGGGGGAGAAGACTGACTAGGCAGCCTATCTCAGTGCTTCTATATCCCCATTATATGGACCTGTGCTGCCTAATGCAGTAGTTACTAGCTACATAGAATGGTTAAAATTGCATTAATTAAAATGAAATAAAATTTAAAATCCACTTTGTCAGTGACAATGCCCACAGTTCAAAAGTGAAATAACCACATGTCTCTCAGGACTGATGTTGGACAACACAGACATTGTATATTTCTGTGATCACAGAAAGTTCCATTGGACCGTACAAGTTTAGACAATCACGTTTTTTACCTATGCAAAGGCAGTCTACCCCTTGCTCTAGTGCAGGGGTTCTCAACCTTGGCACTGACATTGTGGACAGGGCCCTCTTTCTTATAGGGCTGTCCTGTGGACATTTAAAACCATCTCTGACCTCTATCCCCTACATGCTAGTACCACCCCCACCCACTCACCCAGTTGTGACCATCAAATATGTCTCTAAACTTTGCCAAATGTCTCAGGGGGCAAAATTGCTCCCAGTTGAGAATCCCTGCACTAAAGCCAGCTGATGCTTTGGAGGTTGGAGCAGACATCTGGAAGCATGAGAGTGAGCTAAATGGGTTCGGGAAATTGTGGGCTCTTAGAGGGTGGGATGCTGCAGGGGCAGGCCACGCACATCTCAAGTGTTCTTGAAGCATTACAGATGAGAAGATTTTAGAATGACATTTATAGCCAAGAAAGATTGTCTTCACTTGGTCTTGGGAATTCTCTTGATGCTAAATTGTCATGTGTGTTGAAGCTCTAAAGAACGGCAGGGAGGAGGCTGTAAATCTACAGGAAGGCAGAGAAAAGGCCCAAGGGACAGATCATGGGGTGAATGAACTTATTCCAGCAAAGGTGAACAAGGTTGCCCCTGGCTCCACTCTGAGATTTCCAGCCTGCTGTGCTAAGCCGCCTGTTCCCAAAGTGGCCATTCATGCACTAAATGGCCATTGCTGCTTCATCAGCAGCTTGTTGGCTGTAAATTCTAATCTCAGACTGGGTCTCTCTTCCCAGGACCAAAGTCATAAAGATGTTGGCCCTGCACAGGTCTTTGACATGTGTGAGGCCGAACTTGGGTATTCATTTTAGGGTGCTCTTGAGAGCTTGGCCCTTCTCTCTGACCCAGGCGAGGTTTTATGTGGCATGCACTCCCTCTGACTGCGATGTCATGCGTGCCCCTCGCTGTGGAGTTTCAAAGCAAGATATTGAGGCATGAATCCAAAGATGGGAGGACTTAAAATTCTTAAACCAACAAATGTTTTTCATTATTTTAAGATCTTAAGGAAGTCGAATTCTAAAATATTTATGGCCACAGCCTCCTTTGTGAATTGTTAATGACCTCTTTCCTTTTAGGAGGCATCTTATGGAGAGGGAGCTCTTGGCCTGCTCCCCCTGGGCCACTAACTCACAGCAAAGCCCAGTCAGCCATTCCAGAGGATGACTGGTGAACAGTTTATTTGCCACATACTTCTAGCTGAAATGAATGGAATCAAACTCAGGGGAAGTTCAAGTTTACCGTAGAAGGCAACATAGAGACAAAGGACTGCTTGTTGGCTGCATGCTAGCATTTTGGGTTTAGCTCAAGTTGTTTTTCTGTTTTGAGGGACAATATCAGTCATCTCATAAGTATATGAAGATTATAATTCAACAATTCTGTCAACAATTAGAGAAAAGAGAAACTACCAAGATGATATCCAGCATCTAGAAGGGTTCAGGAATCTGGAGAAGGGGCTGCATGTAAACGAATAAAGAGACTAGAAATATAATATAAATTTGTAATCCATGGGGGAGCTAGAGGAAGTTTAGCTGAGGAAGTTTAGAGAATTTAGTAGCTAAATTCTTCCTATCTTCAAACCCAGGGCTATTTTTATTCCCACATTTTCCCCTATAACAAAGTAGATAGCCGAAACCGGTTTGGCTCAGTGGATAGAGCGTCGGCTTGGGGACTGAAAGGTCCCGGGTTCGATTCCGGTCAAGGGCATGTACCTTGGTTGCGGGCACCTCCCCAGTGGGGGGTGTGCAAGAGGCAGCTGATCAATGATTCTCTCTCATCGTTGTTTCTAACTCTCTGTCTCTCTTCCTCTCTGTATAAAATCAATAAAATATATATTTAAAAAAAACCAAAAAAAACAAAGTAGATATATATATCAAAGGTAAGTTTGGTATACAGTAGGCATTGTCATGTTGGGGGAAATGCCTACAGCTGTTCAGCTGTTTGGCCATCAGGAGTCAATAACATGTATATTGAAATGCCCTCAGCTGTCTGGTAACAGGCAATAATATATGCAGGTCTTCAGGTTTGGGAAAATGCTTTTGGCCATTCCTGTAGGCAATAACATGGGGTCAGCCCTGCTGAATATAGAAGCCCATAAAACTTTTGAGGACTTCTTGCATTTATTATGCCATGCTTCAATTAGTCTCCAGCAAGAAACCACCCCACAAAATACTTTATATATTTTAGCTTGCTTTGAGGATGAATTGCACAGTGTCTTCTATGGTGATCTCTTGACTTTCCTTTTATCCATGGGCTCTCTCCAGATTAATAAATTCAGTCTCACAGCTCTGCTCAATGGCCTGGCTCCACAGGAAGTCATACAATGTGACTTGAACCTTCTTATAGGGTCTAAATAATTATTTACATGAATGAATTAAAAACCCATTCTTTTATTCAGTGTTTCTGGTGCTTGTGCGGGAGGCAACCAATCAATGTGTCTCACATCCATGTTTCCCTCTCTCTCTCCCTTCCACTCTCTATAAAAATCAATGGAAAAATATCCTCAGGTGAGGATTAACAACAACAACAAAATGCTAGTGGTACCTGCCTTCAGTCACTGTCACAATCAATCACCTCCTAACACATGCATTTCCCAGCACCACATGGTGGGTAGCACTGCCTCCACTGAGCACATTCAAAGTTTATTGCTTTAGAAATCAGAATGTTAGCACTAGCCATGGGAGTATTTAGGCAGCAGACTAGGCCTTTATTTATTTTGCTAGCTGATTTTGCAGACTTCATATGTGAGATCCACTATTCTAGATCTGTGGGTGGGTTTTGACTGCCCCATTTCTTCCCCTGTAGTGAGATTGTATAGGTGGAAGACAGGAAAGATAATCTCCAGCTTCACAGCCATTCTATCTCTGCTCCCTGTCAATCTCCTAATACTGTGAATTCCCTCTAAGAACTCTCCCAGGTTTGGAGCAAGTGGCCTTAAGGTGGGAGGAAATTTCCCCCAAGGCAAAGCATCTTCTTTTCTCTCTGCAGGAACTTTGTCCAGGTGCCTTCAAATTAGGGGATCTAACATTCTCATTCAGGTCCCCTCCCCAGACCCATACTAATGGCAGCAGCTTCCGACTCCTAGCTGGTCCTGTTTCATTTTCCATCTTCTCTCTCTGTCTTTATCCAGAGAGTGATCAGAGAAAGGTAGAACTGGAGATGAGTTAATAAATCATCCAATCAAGTGGTTTCCAACCTACAGACATAGTTTGTTTATTGTGAAGATACTGGAGGGGACCCATAAGCTCTTATCATTTACAAAAATGATATCAGAACTCTTCAATTTACTTTAAGACTCACAGGTGTATTAAATATGAAGGGTGTTTGTTTGTTTTACCTGACATTGTATTGACATGGTACATGGTCCTCAAAACTTTTTCTTTTATCTAATTTCATTTTTCAAGTTTTCAAAACTTAGACCTCCTCCAAGTTTGGGTGGCTGTAAATGTCAACTCCAAGTCCAGACTACTTGAGTGGAAGAGGAAGCAGGGCACCCCAAGAGCAGAATCTACAGGCCCTTAGTCAAGCCCACTGCCTTGCCCAAGCCTTGTGCCGCAACCCATGTGCTCCCACATTCTCAGTGACAAAGGCTGTAGAGGGGCAAAGGCAGGAAAGCTGATGAATTTTTGTGATTTTTTTTCTTTTAATGATTCCACGCTGGATTGAAAAGAAATACTATGTGAAACACCAACCATTAAGCTATGAAAGTCCATTATGTCCAGATGACTCAAGTATGGTGTTCATTTTCTTTGGTAATACTTTGAAATCCTTTGTGAACAATAAAAGTTAAGTATAAGCAAGAAAGTGTTTCTCATAATACACTAAAATCCCTTTTCCTTGTCTGCCCCATGGGGCCCAAAATACCAGTGTCTTTCATTGGTATATCAGTACCACCCTCAAGAATTTCTTACATGCCATAAACATATAATGCAATTTTGGTCGAGTCCCGTAGCAAGCTGTAATCATGATCTGGGAGGAGCTGGGCTTGCAGCTGTGCTGGGTTTCTTTATTGCTTTTTAACTTGTACCAGAACTAAACACCTGTGTAACAAGAACTTCTGATAACAAAGCCCAATGAACTTGGGAGAAACTGGTTAAAATGGAAATTGATTCCAAGTAGAGCTGGGAAATAAAAATGGCTCCTTTTAATATAAAGAACTTTGCTAAATGATTTAATTAAGAGGCCTTTGTACAGACAAGTCTGTCTGTCTAATGAGCACTCTTTCTGACAGCCTTGGAAATACCTATTCACCGACTTCACTTATTCTGTGGTGAACAACACAGACTCTGGGGCTAGCAAACTTGGGCTTGACTCTGCTATTATTTGGAAGCTATATAATCTCAGGCAAGTTTCTTAACTTCCCTTGGCCTCTGTTTCCCCTGTTGTAAAATGAGACTACCAGTCCCCAATTCTTACTGTGTTGTGAAGAGTGAAGACAATGCTACATGTAAACTACTTAGCATAGCGCCTGGCTCATACTAGCTATCATCACTGTTATTTGATCAAATGCTTTGGACATCAATTATGTGCCAAGTATTGTACAAGACAGTGGGGCTTGAAAAATGAATAAGATAAATATTCTGACTTGAAGTATTTATAATCCAAGGGGGGTGGCAACTATACATGTAAATACTTATGTGTGGATATTATGTGCCATGGGAAAGACAGACTATTGGCATTTGCATTGAATTTTGATGCATAAATAAAATTGTCTGCCCCTAACTGTGTAGCTCAGTTGGTTGGAGTAAAAGTTTGCAGCTTTGATTCCTGGTCAGGACACATACCTAGATTGTAGGTTTGATCCCTGATTGGGGCAAGTATGGAAGACAACCAATTGATGTTTCTCTCTCATCTCTTCTCTTCTCTTCTCTTCTCTTCTCTTCTCTTCTCTTCTCTTCTCTTCTCTTCTTCTCTCTCTCTCTCTCTCTCTCTCTCTCTCTCTCTCTCTCTCTCTCTCTTTCTCTTTCTCTCAACATCAATAAGCATATCCTAGAGTGAGTATTAAAAATAAAAATTTCCAGGTTAAGTAATCATGTATCCAAATGAGTGGAAAAAAAATATGAGTTTTGCTTTGGTTCCTTTCCAATTCTAATAGAAAAGATTTTAACTAATTAATTAAGGTAAAACAAAGCCTGGTGTTTGTAACTTTTATTTTCCTTTACCCTACCAAAGCCAGCAGAGCCAAGGACATTGTGGCACCAGGCTGCTTGTTAGGTAAATAGAACAAATTTTCCTAAGATCTGAGCCATCTAGTCTTCCCTCATTGAGGCTTGGTCTAGATCTGCCCAGAATATTGCTTAGTGGTACTGTGGCCCACAATGAACCTTCTCTCCAAAGAGCTTTCCAAATTCCCTTTGACCTTCATGGAAATATCTTTGTATCAAAAGTTTCACTATAAACCTCAAAACCCAACATTTCTAGTAGACTCCCTTGGGAATGTCTATAGTGTTGAGTTTCCTACCCCACAACCTGATGGCCATCTACCATTGACGCCTCACAAAACCAATGGCCTTGGCACAGACAGACCACAGAACTGGGGAGGATGGGTGGTCTTGTTTTAAGGAGAATGAAAGTGGTTGTTTTGAAATCTCATCAGGAAAAACTGTAAGGAGTGAGGAAATGGGACCATGAATGTAAAGGTTCAAGCAAAGCAACACTGCATAGAGGGTAACTTGGGTGAACCCCGCAGGGAACTTGGTGTTGGCTTAGGCCACATTCCAAGCATTTTCTGAAAAGCTAACCATTGGGCACTGGTTCAGCACTGGTCCTAGGGAGCATCAGTACCCAGCACCACCTGCTCTCTGTGCACACAGGCTAATTGATTCCTACAACCTGAGGACAGTGATATGACAAAGAGATACCAGGCGTTAGGAAATAGCAGTATATAAGCAGGCCCAGTGCAAAATACAACTGGAGCACCCTTTTTCTAAAAGTAGGGGAAAGTTGTCATTGGAGATACTAAAAAAGCTTTTTATTTTCTTCCACTGTCTCTCTTCAATTGTCATGCCTTTTCTTTTTTAAATTTTCTATTTAATGCCACTCTAAGAAAAATTTAAATTTTAAATGTTATATCATGAGTATATATTTTACCTTTCATCTCTATTATGTGATGCCAGTTTTAAATGAAAACATAAAAGCAATTCAATTCTTATGCTAATCACCAAAATTACACAATTTGCATATTTTGTTCTTACTATAACAGTGAAAAAGCTTTAGAAGTATAACTTAACTGCTTTTATTTAATGTTTTGATATACATACTGTACCCACAATCTCTATCTTTAGCTAAGGGATTAGTAAAGAAGGATTGAAAGAAAAGGAATGAATGAGTTGCCTTATCTCTTTCCTTCTCTGTCATTATTTTTAGCATAAGTCAAGTAGTGAGCTAGCACAGTGATATAGCAAGAGAAAGAAAGAGCATGTTAGAATCCCTTGATCATTCTTGTTTCTTAGAATGCCACTGCCTTTGTATTTGAATCCAGTTTTGATTCAAATGGCAAGTGTGACCTCTTAGGGATGTTGACATCCCCCCTCCCTCGTCAGCTTCCTTAGTCCTAGACAAAACACACTCAGCTTGTATTCACTTTGAATCTCCACAAACTCCCACACATTGTAAGTCCACTAGGAATCTGTACTACTGGTAAACACTCCATGAGAATGGGGTAGAAGAAAGGACAGAGACCCATGTTGTATGTATCTGTTCTGCTCTTGTGCATGTTCTGTTGTCCCATCAGAATTCACTTACAAAATACAAGTTCAAAATTCTATTAAGAACATTAATATGGCCCTGTCTGGTTTGGCTCAGTAGATAGAGCATTGGTCTTCAAACTGAAGGGTCCCAGGTTCGATTCCAGTCAAGGGCATGTACCTTAGTTGTGGGCATATCCCCAGTAAGGTGTGTTCAGGAGGCAGTTGATCATTGTTTCTCTTTCATCGATGTTTCTAACTCTCTATTCATCTCCTTTCCTCTGTGTAAAAAAATCAATTACATATATATATATATATATATATATATATATATATATATATATATATAAGAAAAACATTAAAATGGTGACAGCAGAGTATTAAACCCAGCCTGGGCTTTTCTGAGCATAGAGACCTGATCACACAGGTCACACACCATGCCAGTGACCCTGCAGGAAGGCAGCAGGTGGGAAAATGATGAAGCAATCCCAGGAGACCTGGGTGGGGCACTGAGAAAGGACACTAGGGTGTCTTCTCTGCACACAGGGGAGTTGGACCTGAAGAGTCCAGGGCACAGGCCATGCCAGGAAAGAGGAGTCAAGCAGAGGCAGGGATCAAGTGGAGGGGGATCAAATGGAAAAAAGGCAGAAAGCTGTTTAACCATGACACTAAACTGGAAGCACCTAGAGAGAACCACAGAGGGAAGCTGAGACTCACACAGGGAAGGAGATACTAAACCAGTGACCACCTGGATCTTTCTGCTATTCTGAGTGCCCTCCAGAGTCCCTGGACTCGGCTCCCTAGGGTGCCAAACACTTTTGGACAGCCCAGCTCTTAATTCCTCCTTGCTGCTCTCATTGCTAGGAGTGAAACAGCCTAGAGGGTTGGGTTCACCATGGGAGGGTTCACCATGGGTACAGATTTCTAGAGAACAGCACCTCTGCTTTTCCAAAGGGATAAACAATGCTTTTCCCAGTCATTTCAAAGAAACAGGAAACTGGCTGCATTGAAGATGTGACATGGGAAGTGATGACCGGTGACCTGCCAGCTTGCAGCACTCTGGGTCCCATTTTTCATCTGTGGGACTTTGCAACACAGCAGCTGCCAGCTGTCCCTGTGAGGCTCTTAACCACCTGAGGCCTCCTTCCATCACTCACGACTCAGTCTTCAGTGGCAACTGAGAGCAGGTTTTCTTAACCTTGGCACAGTTTGAGCCAGATAATTCTCTGTTGTGGCAAACCATCTTCTGCATTGTAGGATGTTTAGCAGCGTCCCTGACCTCTGCCCACTGATGCCAGTAGCACCCCTCCCCCACTGTGACAACCAAAATTGCCCAGACATTGTCCAAGGTCTTATGGGTGCATAACGGTCCTTGGTGAGAATGGGTGACTTAGAGCATGTGGGCTCTGCTGAGGAACACACCTGTAGAAGACATCATTTTCACCACTTGCTCTTAGCTGGACTTATAATCCCACTTTTCTATTAACCTTTTATATCTGCTTTTCCAAACTTGTGCTTTTTATCACCACGTCTTCCTTATAGCATTATATCCCGCACAGCTGGGTATGTTAGTACGGACTTAGTGGATAGTAAAGCCTTTGGTGGGTAAGTATCCTTGTTCTGTGTCAATCCAAAAGAGTTATATGAGCCTTTGAAAATTGCTGCAGAGTATGTACATTTCCAGGCCTACAAAGATTTTGTTAGCTTACCACCATTTTCTGTATTACTTATACTAGGTTCTAATATTTAGCAAGAGCTCAGTGTTTGCCAGCCTTGTCGTAGTCCTTATCTCATTTAACTAGAGGACTATTGCACAAAATTTGTGCACCGAAGAGGAGCATTCCCTCAGCCCAGCCTGCACCCTCTTCATTCCAGGACCCCTTGGGGGATGTCTAAGTACTGGTTTAGGCCTGATCCCCAGGATAGGGCCTAAACAGGCAGTCAGACATCCCTCTCACAATCCTGGACCACTGGCTCCTAATCACTCAGCTGCCTGCCTGCCTGCCTGGTCACCCCCCAACTGCCCCTCTGCTGACCTGCTTGACCCCAACTCCCCCATCCCAACAGCCTAGTTGCCCCTCACAGCACCCCTGCCAGCCTAATCACTCCCAAATGCCTCCCCCTTTGCTGGCCTGGTTGCCCTCAACTTCCCCTCCCCCATCAGCCTGGTCGCATCTTACTGCTCCCCCCTGCTGGCCTGGTCACCCCCAACTGCCCCCCTCTGCCAGCCTGGTTATCCCATGCAGCCTGCTGTTCAGTTATTTGGTTGTACCTCACTAATCCCCCTGCCTGCCTGGACATAGGCAGCCAGCTTGTGAGGGTGTGAGGGTTAATTTTCATATTACCTCTTTATTATATAGGATAGGATTCTCAAAGAAAAAATATTAATCCCTATAAAATAATGTATCCATTTCTACAGGTGGAAAAATGAGGTGAGGAGTTAATACATAACCTGTTCAAAGTCACCCAGGAAATAAGTGGGTTTGAACTCCAGTTTTTGGCTGCCAATCTAAGACCCTTTCATTTCTACCAATGCTTCTCAACTTGAGTGCATGTAGGAATCACCTGGGGGTATTGGTGAACAGTGTAAGTTCCCAGCTCCCCTCCCCCCCTCTCCCCCCCCCCCCCCCCACTGAAAATTGGTAGGTAAGTCAAGGCCCCAAAAATGGAATATTAAGCAAGCCTTTCCAGTGATTCTGATGCAGGTGGTCTGTGGGGCTCACCTGTGAAATACGGGACTCCATTCTGGTCCATTATGCTAAGATTTCTGATGAGCTCTCAAGGAAGGGGAGGAGAGGAAAGAGGTAGAGAGAAGGTCTGGGGGGATGCTGAAAGCACTCTGGGCTCCCTCTCATATCCTGAAGGCTCTTCCCAGTGCCTGCCAGACCATACTGGGTGCAAAAATCTAGGCCCTGTTGGATGACCCATATCTCACCTGCTTCTCTGCAGCCAAGCGGCATCTGAAAAGCTGAAGGGTTCCACCAGCGCAGATCTCAGGTGCCAAGACCCAGGCCACCATCTGCCTACTTGCCAGTACATCACAAAGCACTTTCAACACCTCAGTGGGAATTAGCTCAGTAACATTCAGAACTTTGGAGCCTTCCCTGAAGACTTTTTCTGGAACCTTTGCCCACCCTGGCTAGACCAGTGGTCAGCAAACTGCGGTTCACAAGCCCCAGTTTGCCACTGTTGACTAATGAGTTTGCCGACCACTGCGTAAGGCGTTACCCTTACCTAGAAGTTTTGACTTCAGGTAGAAGACATTAGTACATTATTAAAATGTTTTTAAGTGTTTTTCCCTAAGGCAGTGGTCGGCAAACTCATTAGTCAACAGAGCGGCAAACCTCGACTTGCGAGCCACATGTGACTCTTGAGCCGCAGTTAGCCAACCGCTGGGCTAAACCATGGAAAATCTGGAGCAGCCCGGAAGCTGAATGTCTGCCCTCTTTAGTTTCCAATTGAGCTGGGAAAGCAAAAGGGTTCATGACACCGTGGTATGATATGTTTCCAGTGAAAAATACTAGCAAAACATAATATAATAAGAATAATGTTTGGAGGGCCCAGTTCCCATTAGTATCCACTGAAAACTCCTCAAGATCTCCTGAGGTTTAGATCTAATTTAGAGGAAAATAATGGCTGAGGCAGGTTTGAGTTTCAGACTTGAGTTTCTTTCAGTTCCCTTGAGAGACCAAAGAGAAAACCTGCAAAGAAACACAAAACGTTTCTCATTGTGCCTGCGACTTGTTTGCAAGCAATTGTATGTCTGCCCTAGAAACCTCACTGGGTTCCCTGCACTTTAAAATTAGCCTGTGATGTCACCTCCCCAGCTATTCCCCCACACAGTGTGCGGTGTTCAGGGAATTCAGCGACTCTGAGTCATGATTCCGGGTTGCTCTTCCTTGTTCAGACCATCGCTGCTGGTGACTCTGGTTTTTATTTGGTGAGCTGTGGCATCAGGAAAGAACCCATTCCTCTACTGTGGCCCCGCGTTAGCACAGCTGCTGTCTGCATTATTCCTCCCTGAGCCCACCTTTTCCAGAAAGGCCAAACCCTATTCATCCTTGTGCCTCCAATCCTATAAACCATCCAGAAGACAGACTGTTGACTCACCAAGCTGGAACCTGGGAGGACTAATGTTCAGAGAAGACAAGCCTACCATTTGTGGGTTTATATATCTCTTCTGCCCTTGGGAGGCAGGGTGCTGGGAACAGTGTTCACTGTCATTATATCATTGTCATTGTGTGTGTTGTAACCACAGAGCTGGCCGCTCACATAGATGCACATACCAGTAACCCAAAGGCATATACATTGCAAGAGATCTTCCCATGTGTGAGATTGTCCTCTGTGAAGGAGGAGAAAGCCCGAGAGATGTTTCACGAGCATGATTTCTGCCCTGAATCAGCGAGGGGAGATTAAGGACTGACATCACTAAGGACAAATTCTCACCTCTGCTATTGTTTCTATTCAGCAGGTAGTTTCCTAAAAGCTGGGTTATAGAAGAAGCTTTTTTGATAAAACAATTTTCTTTACATATTTTAAAACAAAAGCTTCTTTTTCATGAGTATCCCCCCAAAAAAAACAAACCCTGTAGATTTCAGGACTGGCCTATAGGACATAGTTCACAGTGCTGCTAACGTCACTTTAGAAAAGTGAGTTGTTTCTTTTTTCAACCTAAAGACAAAATGGCCAGAAGGAAAGCAGCCAAGTCTCTGAGTAATGTAATTGAGAATTCAATTTTCTAAGTATGACCTTATGCTAGCAACACGTCCTAAGTAACAAGAAAGCAAGCCAAACTAGGAAATCCTGCTTCTAAAAGACAAGGAATTCCAAGGCAGCAGTCTGAGGGCTAATTTTAATTATGTAACATGAATGAGTCACCAATATCATCGGAGATTACAGACAGCTAAACAATCACCCTCCCTCTCCCTACATTTTCACAGCACGTACACTGTCAGGGCCTTCATTGATCCTACACTTTTTTTTTTCACTCTCCCTTCCTTCCTTATTTCCTATTTTTTTCTTTTTTTTTTCTTTTTCTTTTCCATTCTGTGCTATATTAGGGTTCTTCATAGAAATAAAAGCAGTGGAATATCTATATATTATTAGGACATGTTGGCATCTGCGATTATAGAGGTGGCACATCCTAAGATCTACAGAGTGAGTTGGTAAGCTGAAGATCCAGAGAGCCAATGATCTAGTTCCAGATCAAGAAGGAAGGCCTGAAAACCAGGAGAACCTCTAGAGTCGTCTGAAACAGTTCTGAAAGCTGGCAGGCCCACAGAGAGCCAATGTCTCACTTGAGTCTTAAGCAGGAAAAGCCACTGTCTTTGGACATTGGGACAGGAGGCATTTTCTCTTACTCTTTTTGTTTTATTCAGTCCTTTGACTGATTGGATCGGGCCCACCATCATTAGGGAGGACAATCTGCTTTACTCTGCTTATTTAAATGTTAATCTCATCCAAAAGTATTCATACAGCAACACCTAGAAGAGTGTTTGACCAAATATGTGGGCACCCCCTGGCCCAGTCAATTTGACACATAAAATTGCTCATTGAAGGTGCCTTTTTCTTTTCTGTGCACTGGCCACTATTGGGTGGGCTTAAGACCATGATCTCTCATGTTATCACTCCTGCTTCCTATTTCTCTATATTTCTTTAATGAACTTTCTGGACAGAGAAGTCTACACTCACTGTCTGAAATTTTTTCATTGTTCAAACCGGTAGCATTGGTATCTATCACCATCATTCCATTAAAATGTATTTCCCTAAGACCACTCAGAACCTAATTGTCACATTCTTTCCTCTTGTTCTCCCTGTAACAACACAGCATCCTGAATTTGTTCTCTAGGGGTGGTTTTCCCAGGGGCCAGCTATCTTCCTTTCTTATTTTGTAAGTTCTGTCTATCCAGTGTCATACATTCCCTTGCTCTAAGCTATAAGCTCATGAATCTAAAATTTGTATATTCAACATTCACTTTTCTTTAAATCCCAGACTTGAACATATAAACTGTTTACAAATTTTCTCTGCACATGACATTCCTCTCATGAAACTACTGCCTAACATGTCACATTAAATTCATCATTTTCTCACTTAATTCTTAAGTTCCCTCTCTCAGAATGATACACTCTCACTCACCCAATCTCCTAACCTTCTGCCTGGGAGATAGTTATTATAAACTCTCCCTCTCCCTCACCTTCTAACTCCAGCCAGTTATTATGCTCTATCCCACATATGTCAAACACAAGGCCCGCGGGCCAAATCCAGCCCGCCAGGCCTTGCAATGTGGCCCGCACCGCGCTGTCATCACTGCACTCCGCTGTCAGTTTATGACATTGTCAGTTTATGACTATTCAGTAAACCATTCGGCCCGCGATTTAGGCTGGATTTTAGATTTTGGCCCCTTCTCTGATTGAGTTCGACACCCCTACTCTATCCAATCTATTTGCTAAATATCTGTTTCCTCTCCTTTCCCTGTCTCTTTCCAGGCATAACCTGGACCCTCCTCACATTTCATCTGGATTCTCGCACTCTGTGGTAATGGGTTTCTTTGCACCTCCAACTCCAGCAGCCTTCCCAGTGCATACAGGGGTCTTCAAACTGCGGCCCGCGGGCCACATGCGGCCCGCAGAGGAGTCTGATCCGGCCCGCCAGGTTTTTCGGGCAGTGAGCGCAGCCGAGGTGTTACAGTAGGAATTAGTAGTTCATATAGTCCGGCCCTCCAGCTCTCTGAGGGACCGTGATCTGGCCCCCACTTGAAAAAGTTTGAGGACCCCTGAGTGAGCAAGTTTCTTTCCAGTTAAAACTTTTTAATCTTCCCCACTGCCTTAACAATCAAGAGTGAAAACAATTCCAGTAGTCTAAGAGAGCTAAGAGTGACAATTAAGATGCAGAGATGGGGGAGGAAGAAAAGGGGCTAGAGACCCTAAGGAATAAGAAATGATAAGATCTCATTACTGCTTAGATGTGGGAAGTGAGAATAAAGGAAGGGCTAAGGGAAACCTCTCTGCTTCTGATTTGAATGAGTTAATCACGGTCTCATTCTCTGAGTTTGACGACATAGACCTTCCTTTCCTCACCAGCAACGAGGGCAAGTTGATTACCTGGGTGGGGCACATGTCTGGGAATGCAAGGCCTTAAGGAAACATAAAGGTCTGGGTGGAGATGAGTCAGAATCTAGTAAAAGAGAAGAAATAAAAAGTAATTCCAGATGGGTGAAGGAGGCAGATGAAAGTCACTGTAAACAGTCAGTGTTCAAAAACTCTATAGAAGTGGAAGGTGTGGCAAAAAATGTCCTCACTTCTGCCAGGAGATTCCTAAAAATTTACTGGCAAAGTCTAGGGAACAAATCAGTGCCATGCACTCAGCAAGACATTACCTAAGTACAAAAAGGGTTTAAAGGACTTATAACTATGACTTCCACCCTTATTTATTTCATGATCATTGCCATGCCCTTTTTCTTGGTCAAGGTTTTGGCTGTAATTTGGAATATCTTGCTGTTTGAAATAAAATTTAAAACATGAGTTATTTTGTTGCTATGCCCCCAAGGTGCACATGTAGATGTGCACATAGATGAAATAGATAGTCCCCATCTCACTCTTTACTGAGTCCTCCCCATTTAAAACAAAGCAAAGGCTTGGTTTGTAGGTCTTTAAACCATACCTGAAAAGTTCTAATTAACTTAAAAGCCAATCCCATTCAGAGGTCATTCTGAAAAAAAACCCAAGGTCATTTGAAAAGTTGCATGCCAACAACATTTAAATTGGTTAAATGGAGCCAAACTACCTAATTTGACTGTTTAGTCAAAGTCAAGTGTGTCCAATGCATTAGGGTACTTAAATCCCCAACATTCTTCTTTGTCATGGCCTGACGAGATCACTGGTATTTATTTATTGTTTTTACGCAAGTAGGAAAAATATATACCGCAACTAAGAAGTTTTCATAGGTAGCCTGGTTAGAATCCTGAATGGGGCCCCAGAGAGGGCTGAAAAACACAATATTTCTGCCAGAGCAGCAAAAAAAAACAACAAAAAAACAAAAACTGACTCTGCTCTGCAAGCAGGTGGCTGATGGACTGTTTTATGAAGGGTTTAATTAACTCTGTCTCTCTGTCTTAGTTACCTACCAAAATAAACTGTGCGAATCCCAAGGCGGCAGAAGGGCTCCATCATCAGCTGGCAGGCAACACCTTAGTAAGGCTCCATGGCCTAGGGAAATGAAATTACCAAGGAAGACAAGTTGAGTCAGTGTTTAGTTTCAAGAGGCCTCTATTTCAGGTACTGACAGGTCAGGCAGGGAACAGCCAGTGCTCTGCCAGCTTCACTCGACCCAGATGGAGAAGTGCCCTTAGACAGAACCGTGAATGGGACCCAGCTGGGTTCAGCCCTGGACTCTGCTCTTTCCTCTCTTGGTGTCCTCCTGGGGATGGGAATGCTGGCTGGCCCTCTGATGAGGGTCTTTCTGACACTTTTTTTTCCATAAATCTGACCCAGGTCAGGCTCCACTCCCTCGGGACACTACCCAGGTGGTAAAAAAGTAACCAGATAGATGGATTCAATAGATAATAATTACAATTGATAAAGGCTTGGCTTCCATGCCTTTTAATTAAATGGCATGTTTACCATTGCTGCCTAGGCAGAAGCCCTGCCATTTCTCCCTGTGCCTAGGCCAGGAACACTGCCCCTCTAATCTGTATTTCTGGATTCCACTCCACCCACCCTTTCCTTTAGAAAATTCTTTTTTCTTTCCCTCACCAAGAATTCTCACAGAGCACCAGGAAAAGAGTCTACTTCATTCTACATCCTCATTCAATAAGCAATTACTGAGCACCAACTGTGTACCAGATACTAAGCTAGTTCTGGGAAAACAGAGATGGAGAAGCCTGCTGTTCTCGAGAGCTGATCACCCACAGGTCCTATTTGCATACAATGCTCGCTTACACATGGTCTCAGAGCCCCAAGTGGGCAGTGAACATATTTATAGACCCCACATTCCAGCATATGGTCCAAAAAGAGATTGCTTTTCTAATTTGGGAATGTTTTATATGAGTGTCTTTAAAAGGTTTAAAATTAAATTGTGTTAGTAAGTCCTTTAACAAATTTCCTCTTCTGAAAAGAAATAAATTTGATTGCATCAGGCTTTTCTGAAGTAAAGCTGTGTTATATGTTCACCAAACCCATCTGTTTTAACTTGTAAAATCTCCTTATAATCATAGTCTATGGCAGTAGGAGAGAATTTGAAATATCACCTAAGTCAGGAGATTTATGTTTTTTACTTTATTTTTTAAGCAATGAAACACTTTTTTAAGCCAGTTATTACCGAGTTTCAAAATATAAAGCAGTTCAAACTGGAGCTGCTTTGATCAAAGGTAAAGAGCTCAGGGCCCTCTCTTCTAACCTTTCTCTCCCATTTCACCACCTCTGCTCCCACAGATGCTAGAACTTAACACCACAAAAATTATGACCCATCTACCCCTCCTGTCTCCAGTGACGAGACTGAGATCCAAAGAAATGTGACCTCATATTAACTAATCACATCTGCAGCAACTCTGCTTCCCAATAAGGTCACATTCTGAGATACTGGGGTTAGTACCGGTACTTCAACATATGAATTTGGGGGAACACAATTCAACTGCTTCCTGCCCTATTCAGATAAAGGTCTTGACCAAGCCAAGGAAGCTTCGTGTTAACACCAGGTTCTTAAGGAAAAGATGGGAGCCTATTTGACCACTGCTGGGAAGAAGTCAGGAGGTGGGGGTGAGGGTACGGTAGGGGGAGTAGAGAGATGTCCCTGAGAAGGCGTTAGAGCACATGTGTCAAACACAAGGCCCGCGGGCCAAATCCCGCCCGCCAGGCCTTGCAATGTGGCCCGCACCGCGCTGTCATCACTGCACTCCGCTGTCAGTTTATGACATTGTCAGTTTATGACTGTTCAGTAAACCATTCGGCCTGCGATTTAGGCTAGATTTTAGATTTTGGCCCCTTCTCTGATTGAGTTCGACACCCCTACGTTAGAGGGATAAGCCAGATAGAGGAATAAGCTTGAGCACTATAGGAGATACTTGCTATATTGTCACAAGGAAGCAGGAAAGAGAAAGGCATGAGTTTGGATAAAAAGTGAATCTGCAGATGGAGAGGGGGAATTCCCTTCAGATGGTGCCTGCTTTCTCCATGAAGTGGGAGGAGAGATTGCCTATTGAGGCTGACAATGGAGTTTGGGATTGGGGCTTAGTAGAGGGGCAGGCAATGAAACCAGACACTTGAGGAGAGCAGAGGAAATCTGAAATAGCCCTGTGCATAACAGACATCAGCACTCTATGCCTTGAGTAGGTACCCAATGTGTCATTACAGAGGAGAACTTGTTATCATTATAATAATAAAATAAAATAAAAATGGGAGGGTGAGCTGACCAGGGGAATAAGGAAGGGCTGCCTAACAGTAACAAGGGCCCAGATGGTGTTGGTGACCATAGTTTTTAATGGCACCATCTGCAGGGTGTGTGGTTTTTCCAACAATGCTCAACAGATGGGCAATTGAAGTAGAGAAAGTAAACAATTGAGTTCATCCAGGTCTGGGCTTTGCCCAGGAGGATGCACTGAAAGGAGAAAGTGGCAAGGAGGTTGGGGATATTTGTAAGAGGAAGAAAGCTCAGCGGCCAAGTTGTTGGAGAAGGAAGTGTGAAGTGAAGAGGTTTTGACTATTTCTTCTGAAGAGGCTTGAGCATATCTTTTTTTTTCTGTTGACCACAGTACATTGTTATATTGCTGCCTCCTGGAGGAACAGATGTTACCAGATGTGATGTGCTAATGAGCTGCAAACTGACGAGCTTCCCAGCTGATCTTTCTACTCTAAGGTGGTCCTGACTGGTTGCAGCTGGGCAGTTCAGTGATTTGTGCCCAGTGCTATCACAACTGTCAGAGCATGCACTGGGGATATATTTACCCCTCTGAAAGGATGTCAATACCAAATGCATATTTGTATGTTGGTTCACCAGCTAGGTCAGCCTGCTAATCTGAATGTCATTTTCAAATACTGTGAGGGCCAACCCTATTTATTTGAATTTTATTATTGTGAATAATCCAAGGCTACAGGTTTTCTCTTAGTTACCACATTTCAAATAAAAATATGGCTATCATTCTAAATATTGCTGTTATTTTTATATACTTCTACTGGTGCTATTATTAACACTCAATTTGGAACTTAAGTTATTAGAATCATTTTGGGATATTAACATGCAAATAACAGAAATTAAAAAAAAATTTAGTAGTATACTTAAAATATTCCTAGTACAGACTAGTTAAAATTAAAAAAAAATTTTTTTCAAGAGCAATGGGGATTCTCATACTTCACTGGTGAGAATACAAATTAGTACAACCACTTTGGAAAACAGTTTGACATTTTTCATTAAAGTTGAAGATACAAATATCTATCATCCACCACTTCCATTTATATGTATATGCACAACAAAAGTAGATTAATATCTACTTAACAGTATTATTCATGATGGCCTAATATTGGAAACAATTCAAGTGCCATGAGCATTAAAATGGATGAATATTCATACAATGGAATACTAAACAACTATAAAAATTAAAGGCTAACCTATAGGCAACAAGATAGCTGGATTTCACAGACATAACACTGAGAAGAAGCCAACATAAGAGAATACATACTGTATAACTCAATTTCAAAAGCAGTGAACAGGAATGTAGACTTAAGTGGATAAAGTATAAAGGGCACAGAGGGAATTTTCACAATAGGATCGTTACCTTTAAGCAGGCTCACCTCTAACATTTGTGGGGCTTAAATGGAGAACTTCATATCAAAGGCCTAAATATTTAAAGTTGTAAAGTAAACTTTCCGGCTATTGAATAAAATATATTCAACCCTCCTACCTCCACAAATATCTCAGCATGACAATCTGGAAGGTGAGATAGACTTTAGAATTCTTAGATTGCTTAGACATTCTCACTGGAATGAACATGTGACACAAGAAGAAGCAGCCCCGGACCCCGGGGGCCATGCACCTTCTCCCCCATAATCTCTCCGTCCCATCAAGGGCATGTGCATTCCCTAGTCTTAACGTCTAACCTTACATCCATAGCTCCTCAACCCTTAGGAAGGTAGCCCTGAGGAAGAAGCCTGGAAGACCTGGAAGTAGGTATAGTCTCATTTGGACAAGGAATCCAAATGTCCCTGTACTTGGTCCATCATTAGAAAAGGACTCTTGGAACCCAGATAGACATGGCCTCTTAGCCATACAGACTCTTCTCTCCTTGGAAAGGGGCATAGCTAGGGGGAGGCTAAAAGTTCAAAAACAGAAGGCCCAGCCTAGCTGGCATAGCTCAGTGGTTGAGCATTGATCTATGAACCAGGAGGTCATGGTTCAATTCCTAGTCAGGATATATGCCTGGATTGTGGGCTCAATCCCCAGGATAGAAGTCTGTTTGGGGTGTGCAGGAGGCAGCCAATCAATGAGTTCTCATCATCGATAGTTCTATCTCTCTCTTTCTTTCCCTTCTTCTCTGAAATCAATTTTTTTTAAAAAAAATACAAAACCCAACACAAGGTCCCCTGCATGGGCAGTACTGCATATAGAGAAAAGAGGGGGTTGTATTGGGAAGGGCACCCAGAAAACATCTGTGGTCCTGGCAGCATTCAATGGCTTGACCTGGGTGGCAGTTACATTCATAACAATTTATTAAGCTCTACATTTGGTTTATACAGTTTTCTGTAGGTGTGTTATATTTCACAATAAAATTTTATGAAATCTCACTATATATATTATTCCTTGTGCTGTGGTTTATGGGATCCTCACAGACAAACCTGCTATGAGTGGCTGCCTTTGAGCTCAGACATCTTGTGCAGTTAAAATGTCTCACGGTGTGAGTCCCTTCGGGGGGAATGGACAGACTGTTGAAAACAGACTAACTCTCACTGCTGACTCCCCGCCGTCTGGAGCTAACACTCTTGGGTGACCATGGCTGAGTTCGGGCAGAGTGAATGAGTCACGGCCCATGTCCTCTTGCCTGGCCATGGCAAGTGCCTCAGAGAAAAATTCCTTTCTCCCTTAACCAGAGTTATAAATACTGTGTTTATCAAACCAAAATTATAGGAGACTGCTCCCATTCTAGTAGAAGTGAAAGGAGACCAACTCTCAATTACCCTCTGATTGGAAAACAGTTCTAGAAAGACTTTCCCCCAGAAAGGCAGCTGAGTAGGTCCATTACACAGTTCGCTGAATTTCCACTATGTGCCAAAACAACCCTTATTTTTCTGCTCCACATCTTAAAACATCCATTTACTTGGGGTATTTTCATTCTTGATAGGAAAAACATTTTTCTTTTACAAATGTTCAGCTTCCTGGACCTGAAAAAGATTTCTGTGTGCCCCACATGGTTTAAGTATCAGGGTTTTTTCTAAGAATATACATTTCAATGAAGGTCCATAAAGACCCAGACATACACACCCCATCCCAAAACTGAACTTTATGGTTGTGAGATGATGAAAGGGGGGTGAAAACTAGCCAGTACTAACCAACCAAACCCCAGGCAATTCCCCAAAAAATCAAATTCTGGGCTTTGCTTCTAAGCTGTTTAAAAGCCACGGTGCCAAAACACCAGTTTTCCTCATTTTCAGGAAACAGGAAAAGCATAGGGTTCCTGTAACCTTCGCAAGCTGCTGCTGAGAGGTAGAGTCAGACATGTCCAAAGGCTTCAGAATGATACACATAGCAACGTATTGCAGTGTTTCCCAAACTTTTGACATATGTGTACCCCTTCTATAATTTTCGTAACACTGAGTACCCCTCGTACTCATGAGAACGTAGAATTAGGCGCAGCTAAGCACAGTGCAGTGCATATCCCCACCAAACTCTTCCCGTATCCCTGGGGGTACACATATCACACTTTGGGAAACACTGGTATAAAGGGAACCAATGAGGCAGTGGGATGGAGGAGGGGGAAAGGTTAAATCAATGACAGGAATAAAGTTGTGGATTATGAAGGATCACTCACTCCTCCTATTCTTCCCCAATAAGAAAAACACCTGGCAGACACCACTCAAGATGCCTTCTGAAGTTTACCTTTCCTTCTTTTGTGCCCTCACCAGACCCACTTCCTATCCCACCAGAGTACCTGAGACATCTTATTGCATTGCATTTTTTGTTTTCCTTATTAAACTGCAGGTCCCTTGAGAACAGCTCCATATTTTATCTGTCCTTGAAGTTCCAGCTAATGCATAGTGAAAACTTCATAACTGCTTTCTTTGATTGCAAGAATGAATGAATGAATGAATGAATGATGGATTCCTTTCATAAGTCTATGGATGTGGCTTTTCCACTGCTATGACACAATCGCTAAGTGATGAGAAATGTCTCAGTCTTTCCTAGAGTTTACCAATTTCCATGATTCTAACTTTTTTTTTCAGGAGGCTATGAATTCTGTAATGATATACCCAGCGTGAGGACATCGTGTATTCTTTAGAGTTATGAAAAGGAAGAAACTAGTCAGCAGAATAAAGCACTGGAATTGTCCTTTTCAAGATCCAGAGCTCCAACATTCCTTGGCTTAAAAGAGAGAACCACCTGGGACAATGTGGGCAAGGGTGAGTAATGATGACAAAAACATACTTTTGGTGTGTTTGCCTTTTGGCCAGTTCAACTCAAACTAATTCTACTGGAACAATAAAACAAATGGTGTTTCGTTCTCACCCAGGATTACAACTCAATATTTGAAACTAAAAGGTTAATCTTAGTTCACCAGATTTTTCTGTTAGGTAAATCTTTTTATATGGGTACACCGTGCCCACGGGCAGCCCCCTTCCATTCAGAAATCTCTGGGGAAGCAGTCTTCTGGGCACAGCTGGAGCATTCTGCTCAGTATGATTAGTGCCCAAGCAGAGCTGGAAGCTGACTTTTCAGAGGCTGATCATTTGTTTATGGATTACCCAATTCTCTGGTGCCTCATTTTCCTGTCTGCCAATCACCTTTAAACCATTCCCCTTCCATTCAGCCATTCAAAAAAAAAAAAAAAATCAGCGTAGCTTGTATGGTGGTTAGGGTTAAAATGGCCAATTCTCCTATTTAACTAAGGCTTCCTAAAGGTTTTGTGGAAAATAAGTAGAAGTGATATGCAATTGCTATTAATTGACTTTTAAGGGAGGCAGGCAGACCTGGATTGATGTCTTCACGCTTATATCCATCAGTACAGTAACCCTGAGCCAGCTACTTGGCCCTTTTGAATCTCTGTTTCTAAATTCATAAAATTGTGATAGGAGGATTATATTGAGGATAAAATGAGAAGATGCACATAGAGTAACATGTACTCAAAGAAAAATAATCATTTATGTGCTCAGATCATGCATTTGTTGTCTGTATCCATCAACCCAAGTTAGAAAGTACTGGGCAGGCACATCATTCCAAAAAGGGCTCGATTTCATTTGCAGGGTAATAGCTGTAAGGTAAGTAAAATGACAAATTTTGGTAAGTATTTAAAGAATTTCTATGGAAACCTTTAAAAACCAATTAGATTTTCATATTACCACTAAAGGCTTGGTGCATGAGAATTCATGTACTGGAGGGGTGAGGGGGTCCCTCAGCCCTGCCTGCTCCTTCTCACAGTCCAGGATCCCTCGGGGGTGGGAGGCAACCTGGCAGTCAGGGGAAGGTGATGCCCCCATCAGGGGAGCAACCAAGTCTAGCTGGAGCCAGATTCCCATGAGTCAAGTCTCTCATCAGGCCTTTCCTCCCACTTTCTCCCACCTTCCTCCTTTAATAATTTCTTTTATCTGCATAGAATACTCATTCTGTGCTGCAGAATTTTATTAAATCCTTTTTTGAGGGCTTATGCTCAATGAGTATTCCCAAAGCATAACTCTACGCAATTTACATACTCAGCCCTATTTTATAGATGAAAAAACTGAGGCACAGGATGTTAAGTAACTTGTTCAAGGTCATACTATTTGTTAGTGTCTGTACTGGGGTTCAAATCAGGCAGTGTAAACTAAGCATACTGCCCTCAAAAAACAAACAAACAAACAAAAAAAACCAGCAGGAATATATACTTAGGAAACACTGATGACAAGGAATAAATGCTCCTTTTTATTAGGTGACACTAATAATTTCCAAATATTTACATTCTAGTTAGCCTAGCATGAAGTTACAAGAAAGTGGGTGTGTATAGTATATCAAAATAAAGTATAATAGCCGAACCCGGTTTGGCTCAGTGGTAGAGCGTCGGTCTGAGGACTGAAGGGTCCCAGGTTCGATTCTGGTCAAGGGCATGTACATTGGTTGTGGGCACATCCCCGATGGGGGGTGTGCAAGAGGCAGCTGGTCGATGTTTCTCTCTCATCCATGTTTCTAGCTCTCTATCTCTCTCCCTTCCTCTCAGTGAAAAATCAATAAAATATGTTTAAAAAAATAAAATAAAGTATAATAATTTTTAAAAATCCAGAAGTGATGAAAATAATGATCTCAAAGAATCTTTGGACTCTAAAGATAGATAATTCTAAAGCAAGGGGGAGAGATCAACCAAAGGACTTATATGCATCCATATAGCCTACTCAATGGACACAGACAACAGGGGGGTCGGGGCATCAATGGGAGGTGGGGGGGGTGGTAATGGGAGAATAAGGACACATATGTAATACTTTAATCAATAAAGAAGTGAAAAATAAAAAAATTAAATTGAAAAATAAAGCAAATTGAAGATTTCAGGTGGCAGAATTATCTGTTTCTCAAGTCTAGAGTACCAAAAGTTGAGAATCAACATATATTTGTAATAATACCAATCGATGTCCTACTCTCACAATGAACAGTGCTAATGTTCATTGCAGAGACTCATATAGGATGAAATACTGACTTACTTACAGAATACTATGCTTCTTTCCTCTCTTTCTCTTCCCCCTTCTGCTGTTTTTGTCTTCATTTAATAAAACTGGCTGAGTAGGTATTAAAAAACAAGGAGAGCCAAAACCGGTTTGGCTCAATGGATAGAGCGTCTGCTTGGGGACTGAAAGGTCCCAGGTTCGATTCCAGTCAAGGGCATGTACCTTGGTTGTGGGCATATCCCAAGGGGTGTGCAGGAGGCAGCTGATCGATGACTCTCTCTCATCAATGTTCCTAACTCTCTATCCCTCTCTCTTCCTCTCTGTACAAAATCAATAAAATATATTTTTAAAAAATTTTAAAAAAACAAGGAGAGATGATTTTCATTTTACTCTTCACTAAGAAATTAATATTCATGCCAAATGATTTAAGGAATCACAAATAAATGCAATTTGTTCCAGTTCAGATTTGTAATTTGGTTTGGTTAAAGCCACTGAAGTGTCTGATTCTGTGACAGCTTGTTGTCATAGAATTTCAGGACTAAGTTTTTGTTTTTGTTTTTTTGTGTTTTTTTTAACTGATTTTTACCGAGAGAGAAAGGGAGAGGGGGAGTGAAAAACATCAATGTGAGAGTAGGGCATCCTCCTGCATACCCCGACTGGTGATCCAGCCTGGGCATGTGCCCTGACCAGGAACCTTTTGGTGCATGGGTTGATACACAAACAACTGAGCCACACTGGCCAGGGCAGGACTAAAGGGGATTTTTTAAGAGGTCATTACTTTACTTTAAAACATCATCCTATCTAATAAAGAGGGAATATGCTAATTGATCATCACACCCTCACAAAGATGGCAGTGCCTACAACAAATAAGGAGGGAATATGCTAATTGACTACCACACCCTCAAAAATGGCAGAGCCCACAACCACAAGATGGTGGTGCCCAGTACCCTCTGCCCCACTGGGGCAGCAGGTGTGAAGCATGGCCAGGCCCACCCCCAGATGTGCCTACCTCTGGAGTCCCCCAGCCGCCCAGAGCCAGCCCGAGGTACAGGCAAGCCTCTGATGGCGGCTGCCCAGCTGCCCAGGGCTGGCTGAGGCTTGTGTTGCTGGCAGTGGCAGCAGCAGAGGGCTTAGGTTTTCTGATTCTAGCAACAACAGTAAATATATCATGAGGGCATGGCCAGCAAAATCTTTTAAGAAACTCTTTACACACACACAGACACACACACACACACACACACACACACACACACACACTCAGCAAATAACAGCCAGGCCTGAGGTAACTGAAAATACCAATGAGAAAGTGGAGAGCCTGTGCAGGAGAGCCATGGGAGAGCTGCAGGGAGGCCAGCACAGGCAGCCTTCTTCTGCCTTTCTGCAGGAATCAGTGTTGTGTGTGGAGGCAGCGAGTTCCAGTGCCCTAGACTGACTGAGCTCCTCCTTTTCAGTGAGTACACTTAGGTAGCTTGATGATGGCCATGGTGGGGGTATTTATACCACAGAAAATGGCAAAGACTATACATCAGGGCAGTTTGGTTTGGTTTCATTTTCAGAAAGCTGGTAGTTAAACATTTCCCAATGTACTACTGGGGTTATAAAAGGACTGGCTCAGAAAAATGGAAAAACTGTAAAACTTTTTTTTTTTTTTTTTTTTTTTTGCATTCCTTACTCTTCCCCTTTATACTAAGGCAGAAAGCTGGCAGTTGGACATGGTCTGTTATGGTTAATTGAAAGAAAGAAAGAAAGAAAGAAAGAAAGAAAGAAAGAAAGAAAGAAAGAAAGAAAGAAAGAAAGAAAAAGACTGAACTGTTACCTCACAGAGGCCAAAAAGCATTGACTGACAGAACTTGAAAAATTTGTCACTTTTTCCCCATTAAATTCAAGTTCATCTCAGGTCCAAAAGAGCTGTCAGACTATGTAATTACATATGCCATATGTCTGTGATAAATGTCCTAAAAAGGAAGATGCAGTGAAGTGGAGTAAGTCATATTCTCTTTTTTTCACCTTTTAAAAAATAATATTATTCTAACATATTTTTCAGAATATGAAGACTCTATCTACTGAGAATTGATACCTTATCTTCTCATACCTAAACTGGAGGCCTGCTGCACAAAATTTGTGCAAGAGGAGGCCTTCCTGCCCCCCGCTGCCAGCACCAGCTTCCCTCTGGCACCCAGGACCCGGGCTTCCCTCACACACCAGCTTTGTCCGAAAGGTTGTCCAGAAGGACATTTGGTCTAATTAGCAAATTACACTTTTATTATTATAGATGAAAATTTAATCTGTTCCTCTTTCTAGATTCTGTGAGAGTAAAGAAGAAAAAATAGGGACTGAAATAAAGAAGAGCTCTAATCTACCTTTATTAGTCTGCTCCATCTGCCATAACAGAGTGCCATAGATGAGGTGACCAAAACAACAGAAATTAATTTTCTCACAGTTCTGGAGGCTGACAGTTCAAAACCAAGATGTCAGTATGTTTAGTTTCTTCTGAGGCCTCTCTCCTGGCCTTATAGATAGTCATCTTCTCACGGTGTCTTCACATGTCCTTTCCTCTGTGTGTGTCTGTGTTCTAATCTCCTTTCTTATTATAAGGATACCAGTCATACTGAATTATTGTCCATTCTTATAGTCTTATTTAACCATAATTGCCTCTTTAAAGACCTCATCTCAAGTACAGTCACATTCTGAGACACTAGGAGTTAGGATTTCAACATCTGAACTGGGGAAAGGATGCATGGGGACATCATTCAGCCCATAACAGTGCGTAAGCATAAGCATAATGTATCCACAAGAAAAAATTGACTTAACAACATCCCAGAGAAGTAAACTCAGGAGGGATGGAGATTTTGATGAAGGAGATTTGTGGGGAGCACTTTTGGGACCATTCATAGGCAGTCAGGGCACAGGATTGGACAGAGAGAGAGGTAGGTTGCAGCACTATTACAATAAAGGCCCTGACTACCTGTGTGGGCCCTCTGAGGTTGGGATGGTCCGTCAGAATTCTCTGGAATTGAAGCAAAGGCCTGGGGTATAAAGCCTTTACACTCCTGCCTAACTGCCTGAACCAGAGGTAGGATGTGGACTGTCCCAGGGAGGAGGCATGACATGCATTAAGAGGCTCTCTTCAGTTGAGGCTCAGTTCAGGAGGGGACTCTGTTGAGCTGCCAGTCATCAAGTTTTCAGGAGATGACAAATGATTGAGACAAAGCGGTGTCTTGCTCAGTACACTGTAGTGTCCATAGCAGAATTTCCCCAAGTGACTGGAAGAACTTACTATTAGCTTCTTAAGAAATGTCTCACAGTGTATCATAGTAGGCAAAAGGGCAACCTATTATAAATAGAAATACCTAGCAGGATGGTCAGTGAGTATGACTTATTGAGAAAACTATGTTCTTTAGTGCCAAAGGAGATGTAGGTTCAAATCTCTGCCCTACCATTTATTGATATTTTGTGCCCTCTTTGAACCTACAATATCTCCTCTTAAAACTGAGGATAATAATACCAACTTTGTTGCACTATAGCAAGATTCAAATAAAATATATACTTAGAGTGTCTGGTACAATCCTTGACACACCGAAAACGGTATCTGAAAAAATTTAGATCCCTTTGCTTTCTTTTAGCAAATAGTTCATTGGTGATCATTGATCACAACCCAGAAATAGAGGTTTGATCTCCTGACTTGAGGAATGTTTTTCAAATTCTATTGTGATCAGAATCACCTATAAAGAATATTAAAACAGTGATTCCTGGACATACCCTCCCCACTCCCCCAGTGAATCTACTTCAAAGAATCTAGGCTGAAAACAAAGAGTGCACAATTTTAGCAAACTCCATGGGGGTTTTTGACCCCCAGAAAATGTCAAGGCCCCAGCTCAAGGCTGTGGATACCATCTCAGTAAAAATGGGAGTCTGGTGCTTAGAAAATGCCAGAGGTCACTTCCACTCCCCCACATTGTCATTTGTTCTGTTGGTGTGGATGTGCCCATCACATCACAGAGACCTCTCCCCCTTGCATAAATTATGTCCAAAGAATCAAAACAATTCTCCTATTTAAGAGGTAGTTTTATTGAGGTATAAATTATAACTACAAGGCAATTTAAGGCAGACAGGAATTTTATTGGGGGTGGATCCCCTGAGCTTGTCTGGGAAATGGAATCACACTCAGAGATGGAGTGTCCTGCAGGTGTGAGACTCACTGGGCCTGCAAACAGGCTCGTCTGGACGGAGACTTAACTTTCTCATTTAAATCAAGTAAGACTGGGCTCCCTGGATGGGACTGCTGAAGGCTTCCTGTATTTGATTATGGGTCACAAAGCCCAGCTGCATTGTAGAAATTATGCTGTCAAAAAGACACTGACCAAGGTCCAGAAAGTAAACAGGAGCTGGAACACAGAAAGTGACCCCTGAGCATAGACAGGCTTTCACTTCCCCACCAGACATTTCCCTGATTTAACACGAGCCATGTGGTTTCCCAGTGTCTTCTGTGGCTTTCTGCTCCCACAGAGAGGCCTCATTTATTCTAAAATATGAAGCTTTGGGAGTTTCTTGAAAATGGTACTTTCACTCAGTAAAAATATGTCAAGATGGAAATGTTATGGGAATCCATTCGGAAAAAGGATTAAACTAAGAACATGAAAGGAACCGTCTATTTCCCCCATATGATCAGAATCCACCCAGACCTAATCACTTTCCATATGACCCCCCCAAAAAATTTTTTTTCTTGAAGCAGCACAAGAAAAATATTAGTATACAATCACTGAGAAGACTTGGGTGGCTCTGTATTCATCGCCTCTCATACGAGCACCACAGTGCAGGAATAGGTGAACTTTTTCATTCTTAGACCCATTCTGAGTTCTCTTATTGATGAAGGAGGTTTCTGTCAACATTTTCCCACAATCTGCCTTCATTCTGTTTTTTAAAAATATTTCTCCACATTTGGCCAAGGCCTTATAACACACACAGAGTCACTGTTACACTGGAAGGAGCCATCCTTTAAGTGCTCCTGGAGTCCCCACTCAGGCTTTACACTGGCTCATTTGGAGAAGCATCTTTGAGTAAGACATTCAATAAACAGCAAGTTTACATCTAGTGCTTTCTTCCTGTGCTCAGATCTCTTTCCACCTCTGCCCAGCAAGCTGCCATTCCTTACATACACAGAATTTTATAGCTGGAAGAACACACAAGTTAGAGTAGGACCAAAGTAAGCTTCAGGAACAAGTCACCTCTATAATCTCAGGGGCTCAGCACAGCACAGCTTAGTTCTCCCTCCTTTGACAGTCCATGTGCAGCTCTCCTTGGGGATCTAGTTTTCTGCCATCATGTGGCCCCATCATCTCAGCAGCCTTCACTTTCATCTGTGTAGATAAGGAGGTAGAGGGCATGGGATATTATAGGGAGCAGGCCAGGAAAGTGGAGTAACTCACTTCCTCCAGCATTCTATTGGCCCAAAGAAGGCTGAGAAATGGAGAGAGGCACAAAGCCGCTAGTGGTGTTTGCCTCAGAGAGTCCTTAGGTGCCCTTTGCTTTCAACTCCTTCAAGTTTTATTTTGTTTTAATTGAAGCAATCAAGACCCAGAGAACATAAGTTACACACAGTTAATCAGTGACAGTTCAGAACACTGCTAGCCAAGAATCCTCTCATCCATTCCTATTAATTCCAGAAATCTCAAGATACAATTGGAGCATTGTTTCTAGAACTTTCTAATCAGGATTCCAGGGTGAGGAGGACTGTGACCACCCTGCTCTGAAACCCATGGTTCCAGTGCTGTGCCCTCAGTCTGAGAACTGGACAGATGAATGTTTTAAGGAGCAAGTGCCAGTAGCAAACCCTAATTACGGGAAAGGCTTCTTGGCTCCTAAGGGATATAAAATTACTTCTCGGAAAGTCAAGAAAAATAGAAACAGAATATCCTGTAATGCTTTATTCAGAGGCCAAAAATCACCTTTAAGGTTGCATTTTGTGCTTGATTCTGTCAAGATAGCGGAGAGGAAGGAGATAGAATTTTATAGGGAGAGCAATTCTGAATGTCAGCCTGGTTTGCAGCTATTACATTGAAAGAGTGTCCTCTTCATAGTTGAGATCAGATGTGAGAAGAAACAGACTCACAAACAATACCTAATAAAGAAAGAGGAACGGGCTGCGGCAAGAATGGTCTCCTTGTAGAGTCAGACGCTGTCTGAAGAGCTGTGCTCCACTGGTGGAAAGCACTCCTGTGTGGAAATGGGAATAAACCTTCGCCTCACCTGTGACCATCTACATCAATGTCTAGTGAACACTTAGTTACGTACCTATTTTTTTAAAGTCTGACTTTATCATTACAAAGGTTATATATCTGGATTTTTTTGCCTGGACTTTAAAATTTGAACCTGGAGATCTGACATTGAGTAAAGGCTGCATAGTAGTCCCTTCCTTTTATTTTTTTTTTTATGATTGTTATTGTTGTTTTTCCTTTTATTTTTTCCTTTTATTTTACTTTTCTTTTTATTTCAAGAAAAGTTATTTTAAATATAATAATGTTACAATAAACATTAATATTTCAAGAAAAACTATCCCTATATAATAAAAGGCTAATATGTAAATCAACCAAATGCAGAATGACCGGACACTATGACATGCATTGACCACCAGGGGCAGAAGCTCAATGCAGGAGCTGCCCCCTGGTGGTCAGTGTGCTCCCACAGAGGACCAATGCTCAGCCAGGAGCAGGGCTCCTGGCTGGCTGGTGAGCACGGCAGCAGTGGTGGGAGCCTTTCCACAGCATCAGTAAGGATGTCCCACGGATGGCTTAAGCCATTAGTCAGATATCCCCAGGAGGCTCCCAGACCGCGAGAGGGTGTGGGCCCGGGTGAGGGACCACCACCCTGAGTGCACAATTTTCATGTACTGGGCCTCTAGTTTTAAATATAATTATGTTACATGCAATCGACATTACTATTTCAATAAAAGTGATTTAAAATATAATAATATTACATGCAACAAACATTAATATTTCAAGAAAAAATATTATAAGTATAATAATATTACCAAAACTGTACTAATATAGTGTAATATCATAGATGTTGTAGGAAATATTAAAAATCTGCAAATAACAGGATTACTTCTATTATATTCTAAAATATTTTTTCCTCTGGCTCTATTTTTGTTTATTAGTTTATGTTGTTCATTATATTATATTCCACAAATGAATGAGATCACGTGATATTTATCTTTCTCTGACTGGCTTATTTTGCTTAGTATAATGCTCTCCAAGTTCATCCATGATGTTGCAAATGGTAAGAGGTCCCATTTTTTTACAGTAGCATAATATTCCATTGTATAGATGTACCACCATTTTTTAATCCACTCATCTGCTGTTGGGCACTTAGGTTGTTTCCAAAACTTAGCTATTGTAAATTGTACTGCTATGAACATAGGGGTGCATATATCCTTTCGGATTGGTGTTCCTGATTTCTTGGGATATATTCCTAGAAGTGGGATTACTGGGTCAAATGGGAGTTCCATTTTTAATTTTTTGAAGAAACTCCATACTGTTCTCCACAGTGGCTGCACCAGTCTGCATTCACACCAGCAGTGCACAAGGGTTCCTTTTTCTCCACATCCCCACTAGCAACTTGTTGCTTGTTGATTTGCTGATGATAGCCATTCTGACAGGTGTGAGATGGTACCTCATTGTCATTTTGATTTGCATCTCTCAGATGACTAGAGCATATTTTATTGTGTCTCTTAGCTTTCTGTATGTCCACTTTAAAAATGTGTCTATTTAAATCCTTTGCCCATTTTTTAATTGAATTGTTTATCTTCCTTTTGTTAAGTTGGAGTTCCCTGTAAATTTTGGAGATTTAACCCTTATCTGAAATAGCATTGGCAAATATGTTATCCCATACAGTGGGCTTTCTTGTTGTTTTATTAATGGTTTATTTTGATGTGCAGAAGCTTTTTATTTTGATGTAGTCCCATTTGTTTATTTTCCATTGCCTTAGGAGCTGTGTCGGTAAAGATATTGCTACAACTTATGTCTGATATTTTGCTGTCTATGGATTCTTCTAAGATTTTTATGGTTTCCTATCTTACACTTAAATCTTTTATCCATTTTGAGTTTATTTTTGTGTATGATGTAAGTTGATGGTCTAGTTTTATTTTTTTGCATGTATCTGTCCAATTTTCCCAACACCATTTATTGAAGGTAGTTTTAAGGATCTTAGGCAAACTATTTAACATTCTGAAGTCTTCCTTCTCCACTATAATAGCTAGCCAGGAAAAAAAATAAAAATTGTATCTCCCACTTGGCTGAAAATTAAGGGGCTGGTTTAATTTAAATATTTCTTATCACATAAAATCAAGTAACAATGATAATAGATTTATAACAGTGTCATATTATATTACCTTATTTAGCTGCCTTTCCCAAAAATACAAACATATTTTATATATTTACAGATCAGATATTAAAAATAGTAAAAATTTTAATTATATGTGCCTTCATTTTAAAATACATATATTTTTATTGATTTCAGAGAGAAGAAGAGAGATGGAAAAAGTGAGAGAAATAGAAACATCAATGATGATACTTTAGCACTTATGACGGTTGAATTTTTAAATTATATGTGTAATTTTTAAAAATATGTTTTTGTTGATTTCAGAGAGGAGAGGAGAGAAAGAAAGAGGTAGATGGAAATGTCAATGATGAGAGAGAGTCATTATCCAGTTGCCTCCTGCACGCCCCACATTGGGGATAGAGTCTGCAACCCAGACATGTAAAAATAAAAAAATAAAAATAAATAAAATGATGAGAAAGAATCATTGATCAACTGTTTCCTGCACATCCCCTACTGTGGATAGAGCCTGAAATCGGCCATGTGCTCTAACTGGGTATACTAGCAGAACCGTGACCTCCTGGTTCATGGGTCAATGCTCAATCAGTGAACCACACCAGCTGGGCCATGCCTTCATTTTTATTTATTTATTTATTTTTATTTATTTTTATTTTATTTTATTGATTTTTTTTACAGAGAGGAAGAGAGAGGGATAGAGAGTTAGAAACATCGATGAGAGAGAAACATCGACCAGCTACCTCCTGCACACCCCCTAATGGGGATGTGCCCGCAACCAATGTACATGCCCTTAACCGGAATTGAACCTGGGGACTTTCAGTCCACAGGCTGACTCTCTATCCACTGAGCCAAACAGGTTTAGGCATGCCTTCATTTTTAAATCTTTATTTCACATTCTCTCCTTTTCATGCTCACTGTTTCCCTCTTTAAAAGAAATGTTATCCTTAAAAGTTGGGGGAATACTGTGCCCATCTTATCAACAGTGATATTGCAGCCAGTGAAATTAATGGGTTTCCTGAATCACAGGTTAGTTTATGGCACAGCTTGGGCTCAAATCAATGGTCAGAATGGGGAGCAGAAGGGATGGAGGCAGGTCAGGTACATATCTTCAAAAACCTGGAAAGAAGGTCACTTTCAGAATTAAAGTAGTAAAATTGAATATAAAATACATGCAAACTAATAAAACAGAATGGATATACTTAGCCAATTGTGAAGTAAGCCAAGAAACCATCCATCTATATGTAAAAGAGAAGTCTGTGAGAGCATCGAAATTACAGTCCCACTGATCTGGGGGTACAGTAATGAGAAAGATGTATAAATGGTTGTAAGTTAGTGAGCAGAAAACTAAGTGTCTGCATTGTGCCTGTTTGGATAAAGGCTATGTGAACAGAAGAGTCATAGAGGCCCTCTGAATGGCAGAGCCCATCAAGATTTAGGGAAGATGATCTTGGCAGTGTTCACCAAAGCATTATGGTTCCCTGGGCAAGACTGTCCCTTTTGTGGATAAGAGTGCCTCAAGCCATTGATAGTAATATTCTAAGATTAAGTAGAAGGCTTTGTACTGATTCTGTAGACACCAAGCAACTTTGTGATGTTTTGGCTCTCAGACAGTGAGTCTATTGACAGACCTGCCTCAAAGCTTTCTGCTCTACTTGCCAGTTGTATTATTATTTAAAATTACTATAATTACATTGATGTTGTGAGCTGGTTCCACCTTAAGCATGCAAACAAAATCACTTTTATGAAACTAACAGACCATAGACCATGGTATATTCTTCAAGTTAAACATCACCTTATGGGGTACACCTGGGCAGGCAGCCCAGCAACAGTTCAGGCTTCACTCTACTCTTCTTGAACTGCAGCTGGACCAGCACATGTAATTTCGACTCAACCATATATAAAGTTAAGATCAAGATGTTCTAATAATATGACTGCCTTTAGTGATCTGACAAAACAATTGCCATATTGTAAGCAGAAGCTGTCTGCAGAATGAAGGGATGGAAATAACCTAGACCATTTTAACAGGCTACGTACTAATTTTCAATTGTATCTGAGACTCCACCATAGACAACTTTATCAAAGATACCAGAGTAGTTGACAGGCTAATGTTTTCCAGGTTTTTTCACACCTTATTCAGTTGCAGTAATTGTTAGGTATTAAATAGAGTGACAGCTCATTACAAAATTCAGCTTCCAGAGCTGAAAAGTGAAGTGGCACCTCTCACCTGCTGGGTGATAGGTTAGTCTCTTACCCCTGCCCCTTCTCCACTCTCCACCCAACTCTGTCTGGAATACCGTGCACTTGAGGCATTAGATTTCACACAAAACCTGTACTAGTGAAAATGCAGTATGAGTTATTATAGAACTTCAGAAACATATAAGACAGTACATAGAGGGCAGGGCTGAAGACAATGAAGAATATGGCATAAAAACTCAAGAGCGTTATCCCCATTTATGTGTCTGTATGTGTCTGTGTATATGTCTGTTTCCCCTGTGTGTCTAGGGAGAGTGTTTTGTATCCTCATCCCCGCTTGTCACACACATATAAACCCATATCCACAGACGTTACATATATTTAAAGCATATGCTTTTATAATGTTGAGATACATATGCTCCTGTAAAATCATCACCACAATCAAGATAATGAACATAATCATTACCCTCAAAAGTTTTCTTGTGCCCTTTACAATTCTATCTTCTGCCACTTCCTATTCCTATTCCATTCCTATGAAACCTTTGATCTTCTTCATGCCATTATCTATTAGTTCACAAGTCCTGGACATTTATCTAAATTAATCACACAGTACATACTTATTTTGTTTTTTGGATTTTTTTACTTTGATAAATTACTTTGGTTTTCATCACTGTTGTGGCATATATCAATAGCTCATTTTGTTTTCATTGTTGCTGAATAGAATTCATTGTGTAGATGGATCACAATGTATTTATCCATTCACCTGTTGATAGGTACTTAGGTTATTCTCAGTTTGGGATGACTAGAAATAAAACTTGATGAGCATTTGTATAAAAGTCTTTCTATGGACATATGCTTTCTTTTCTCTTTGTTAAAAACCTAGAAATAGATGACTAGGTCACATGGTAGATAAAAACCTAACTTTCCAAGAAACTGACAGTCTGTGTTCCAAAGTACCATTTTATGTTCTTATCAGCAATATAGGAAAGCACCAGTTCTTCCACATCCTTGCCAAACTTGGTATGATCAGATTTTTCTTTTCATTTTAGTCATTCTAATATGTGTAGAGTGTTATTTTATCATGGTTTTACTTTGCATTTCCCTAATGACTAATGATCTTGAGCATCTTTCCATTTGCTTACTTGTAATTTGTCTATTCATATAATTTGTCCACGTTGTAAATTGGATTGTTTGTTTTCTTATTATTAAGTTTTGAGACTTTTAAAATCCATTATGGATGCAATTATTTTGTTAGATACATTCATGTGTTGTAAACATTTTCTTCCTGTCTCTAGCTTGTCTTTTTATTCTATTAACAGTGTCTTTGGAAGAGCAAACATTTTTAACTTTGATGAAGTTCTGCTTATTAGTTTGTTCTTTTATGGATTATGCTTCTGGTGTGATATTTAAGAAATCTTTGCCTAACACAAGGTCAAAACATTTCTCCTATATTTTATTCTGGAAGGTTTGTAGTTTCAGGTTTTATGTTTACCTCTGATCCATGTTGAGTTAATATTTACATGATGGGAGGTATGAATTGAAGTTCATTATTTTAGATATGGATATCCACTTAAACTAACACCATTTGTGGAAAGGCTCATGTTTCTTCGCTAAATTTTCTTTGTACCATTGTCTGTAATATATGTAGAGTTCTATTTCTGTTCTGTTTATCTATTTGTCTATCTTTAAGCCAATACCACACGCTCTTGACTAGTGTAGCTTTATAATGTGTTGAAGTAAGGTAGCATTAGTCTTTCACTTTGTTCTTCTTTTGTCAATATTTTTGTCCTTTTTTGCTTTTGTTTGTTTTATCTTGCTATTATAGATCCTTTGTGCTTCTACATGAAGTTCAGAATTAGCTTGTAAATTTCTATTCAATAAAAGCCTACTGATATTTTGATTAGGATGATGCTGAATCTACAAATCAATGCAGAGAAATGGACATCTTACCAATATTGAATGTCCTGATCCATGAACACATTATATTTCTCCACTTATTTTGGTCTTCTTTAATTTTCTCAGCAATGTGTTACAGTTTTCAGTGTACAGGGAACTGTAAACATTTCTCATTCACAGACAATAGGGAGAATGAACAATTTCTTCAAGACTGACAAACTAAAGGCACCAGAGGTTTAAGCCCCTGCACTCTATTACAGCAATGCTACACAGGGACTGTAAAGATGGGGTGATGATACCTACTTCTTAGAATTGTGAGCAGTAAATGAGAGAGCACAAGTATGTAGTTGAATATAGCACAAGCTATGGGTCAGATTGCCTGTGTTCAATCCCAGCTCTACCTCTTATAGCCAAGTGATCTTGGGAAATTCACATGGTAGATATAAACCCTCTAGAATCCAGTTTTCTGATGAGCAAAATGCAGAAAATGCTAGCACCTCCTTCTTAAGGGTCCTCATGAGGGTCAAATGAGCTCATTAAATACTTAGAACTATTCTTGTCACATAACAAGCGACTAATAAATGTTAGCAATGGTTTATTTTATTATTAATAGCACTTAACCCAGCAACTGAAATATAGTAAGCACTCCTTAAGAAGGGTAGATTTTATTAGTAGCTTATATAGCAAACTAAGCCACTTGGTTAACACCTTCATGTGTGCTTCTCATCAGACTGAATAGCCCAGGCTGAACTGAATGTGCTGGAAGGAGACCTGACCTTAATAAAAAACACAGACTCCCATTCTGCTCCTTGGACATTGTACTTGAGAATGCATCAGGCATATCTATGCTGGGTCTCACCATGATAAGCAAATAAATTTCCCACAATTATTGTTGGCTTCCTTGAGTACTACTTGGCCCATTTGGGGGGTCTAAAGTCTGGAAGAGATTGTATGAATCATTTTCCCTCATTGCTCCTGGAAATCTTAGAAAGCTGACTCCCTCATGGAGATGCATTTACTCTACCTTTGGCCTGTGCTGTAGGGTAAAGAAGTGTCCAGGTTACCTTTTATAATACTAGACTTGTTTTATGGTATGAAATGGTTTCCAAATCCAGGAAGACTCTATGCAGCTCTCATCACCCGCCACCACTACTCTCTACTCCTGAGCACATGCACACACACAAGAACACATACGCACACACACCATACTTACATCCAATCTTCCTGCTGGCTTGCTGACATAAACTGCCTAATTGGACAACCCATTCCTATGCTTGATGACTTTGTTCCTTATAAAAACACAAATAACCTTTGTAATAAAAAATAATCATTAACTCATGCTATGTGACAGTATAGAGTAATAACAAGAGCCCTGGACCAGGAAGTAAAGGTTTATGTTCTAATTCTAGCTGCCTTTATTCCTCCTCTGTAACCTAAAATCCCACTTAGACTCCCTGCTGTATGATGAGGGGATGATGGCACTTGAGCCATTCATTCATTCAGTAAATCTTTCTTACCACTTACCATGGCTAAATGTTAAGTGCAGAAGTCACATCAAAACAATATCCCTACTCCCACAGAGTTTATATTCAAGTCAGAGATATCTTACCTAATAATAGACAAACATGTAAATTGACCGTACCTCCACTACGCCCATAGCCAATCAGAGTGAGCCAATAAAGATGATGGTTAATTTGCATACATAGGCACCCAGCACCTGGGTCCCAGGAACATCCTGGCACCCAGGTCACTCAGAGGTAAGCCCCACGGGGGGCCTGAGCAGTCTGGGAAGGGCCTGAGCCAGGGGGTTCCTGGGCAGGGCCAAGCCTGCAATCAGAGCCAAGAGGGCAGAGGTGGAGCCAGCCATCAGAGGGAGCTGGGGGTCTCCTGCCCAGGCTGAAAGCCTTGGTGAGAGGCTTTGAGCCTGGGCAGGCCTGGGCAGGGGCAGAGCCAGAGATCAAAGGGAGCTGAAGGGCCCCTGCCCAGGCCTAAAGCTCCAGCCAGAGGCTTTAGGCCTGGGCAGGGTCTAGCCAGTGATTGGTGTGAACTATAGAGGAAACACCTTTTCTGACTGCTCATTGGCTAAGCTTCCTGTACGCCACTGGTAATATTCTTAGTAACTTGGGTAATAAGAATCCAAAAAGGTGATCTAGGATTTTTTTCACCATACTTCTGGAGAAAAAAAACAAAGGTCCACTGCTGGAGGGCTAAGAAATGCCATATCTTGCCCTAGCTGGTTTGGCTCAGTGGATAATGCCTCAGCCTGCCAACCACAGGGTCTGAGTTCAATTCTGATCAAGGGCATGTACCTAGGTTGCAGGCTCCTCCCTGGCAGGGGCCCAGGTCAGGGCTCATGCAGGAGACAACCATTCAAAGTGTTCCTCTCACTTTGATGTTTCTCTCTGTCTTTCCCTTTCTCTTCCACATTCTCTAAAAGTCAATGGAAACATATCCTCAAGTGAGGAGAAGAAAGAAAGGAAGGAAGAAAGAAAGAAAGAAAGAAAGAAAGAAAGAAAGAAAGAAAGAAAGAAAGAAAGAAAGGAAGGAAGGAAGGAAGGAAGGAAGGAAGGAAGGAAGGAAGGAAGGAAGAAAGAAAGAAAGAAAGAAAGAAAGAAAGAAAGAAAGAAAGAAAGGGAGGGAGGGAGGGAGGGAGGGAGGGAGGGAGGGAGGGAGGAAGGAAGGAAGGAAGGAAGGAAGGAAGGAAGGAAGGAAGGAAGGAAGGAAGGAAGGGGAGAAAGAAAGAAAGGAAGAAAGAAAGAAAGAAAGAAAGAAAGAAAGAAAGAAAGAAAGAAAGGAAGGAAGGAAGGAAGGAAGGAAGGAAGGAAGGAAGGAAGGAAGGAAGGAAGGAAGGAAGGAAGGAAGGAAGGAAGGAAGGAAGGAAGGTCATATCCTATGAAAGACAAATCTTGAAAATGTCTAAAGAAATTTGTCATTTTTTCATGTAAAGGGACTGGAGTCCGTGTTGATGAAAACACCTTGGTGGCTGTGGTGACTGGCAGTGGCTGCAGCAGCAGGGTGATGGGACTGGTGCCTTCCCCTGATCAGCCTGGTCACCTCCCACAAAAGGAGGCCAGACTGCAGCTTAGGCCCGCTCTCTGTGGGAAGCAGGCCTAAGCTGTCAGTAGGACATCCCCTGAGGGCTCCCAGTATGTGAGGGGGGCAGGTTTGGCTGAGGGACCCCACCCCCCCAACCCCAGTGCACAAGTTTTGTGCACTGGGCCCCTAGTAAATAATAAGCCAATAAAGATATATGTAATATATTGTCAAACAGTGGTGAATAATAAAAATAAAGCAGAGTAAGTAGATGGAGAATTAAAAGAAAAGTTAGGTCAGAATGAATGTTAAAGGAAATTATTTCTGAAGCAGTGTCAATAGTTCAATAGAGACCTGAAGAAAGTGAATGATATGAGATGAGCTATTAGAAGGACATTCCAGACAGAGTTCTGAGATCTAGAAGCCTGGAGGAGGATAAGGTTTGAAGGGGTAAACCAAAAGTTTGTTTCAGACATGTTGAATTGGGGTTGCCTGTTAGTCAAGGGGCAGGTCAAGTAGACAGTTATATACAGGGTTGGACTACAGTGGAACAGGCACTGCTAGAGATTTACATCAGTGTCTGCATGAAATTTTTGGTATTGAATGAAGTTACCCATGTGGTGCCTATTGCTAGAAATGAGGAGAGTTCCAATAATAAGATCCAAATAAAGACTCTGATGGACTAACCAATGAGGCAGAGGAAAAATCTGGGAGCATGAGAACTCAGAAACCAAGTTTTAAAAGTGCTTCAAGGAGGGAGTGAGCAAAACCTACTGAGAGGTTAAAGTGTCATTGTTCATCTCTACTATTTATTACTGTACTAGAGGCCTGGTGCATGAAATTCGTGCATGGTGGGGGGGTGGGGGGGTGTCCCTCAGCCCAGCCCACACCCTCTCCAATCTGGGACCCCTTGAGGGATGTCCAACTGCCCACTTAGGCCCTATCCCAGTGGCAGTTGGACAGCACTCTCACAATCCAGGACTGCTGCTTCCCAACCGCTCGCCTGCCTCTGCCTGATTGCCCCTAACCGCTTCTGTCTGCCACCTTGATCACCCCCTAACCACTCCCCTCCCAGCATGTTCTAAGCCTAAACTGCTCCCCAGCTGTCCCAATTGTCCCTAACTGCCCTCCCCTGCCATCCTGGTCACCCCTAACTGCCTTCCCCTGATAGTCTGGTCTCCCCTAATTGTCCTTCCCTGCAGGCCTAGTCTCCCCTAACTTCCCTCTCCTGCTGACCAGGTTGTCCCCAACTGCCCTCTCATGCTGGCCTGGCCCCCCAACTACCCTCCCCTGCAGGCCTGACCCCCTCCAACTGCCCTCCCTTGCAGCCCTGGTCCCCCACAACTGCCCTCCCCTGCTGACCTGGTCCCTCCCAACTGTCCTCTCTTGCAGGCCTGGTCCCCCCCCCCCCAACTGCTTGCCCCTGCTGGTCTGGTCACACCTAACTTGCCAGCTGGTCACCCCTAACTGCCCTCCCCTGCCAGCCAAGTTGCCCTCAATTGCCTTCCCCTGCAAGTTTGGTCCCCTGTTCTGTCCTCCCCAGCTGGCCCGGTCACACCTAACTGCCCTTCCTGCTGGCCTGATTGCTCAAAACTGCCTTCCCCTGAAGGCCTATTCCTCTCCAACTGCCCTCCCCTGCTGGCCTAGTCCCCCCAACTGCCCTCCCCTTCAGGCCTGGTCCCCCCGCAACTGCTCTCCCCTGTTGGCCTGGTCTCCCCCAACTGTCTTCCTCTGCTGGCCTGGTCACCCCTAACTGCCCTCCCTGCTTGCCTGGTCACCCACAACTGCCTTCTCCTGCAAGCCTGGGCTCCCCACCCCCTAATTGCCCTCTCTTACTGGCCTGGTCACCCCTAACTGCCCATAATTGCTCTCCCCTGCAGGTTATCTTGTATCCACATGGGGGAAGCCATCTTTGACCACATGGGGGTGGCCATCTTGTATCTTGGAGTAATGTCAATTTGCTTATTACTCTTTTATTAGATAAGATTAAGTGAAATAAACACATAGAATGGTGTGTTAAAGTGCTTCAAGCTGCAGGCTACATGACAGAAATCTAAATTAAAACAGTAAGAATTCTTATCATGTTATGTGATGTAGCTCTGGAAGAAGAGTGGTTTTGAGTTTGGTTAACTTATTCTTTGGACTTCATCTTTGGACTCTGCTATTTCCATAAAGGCAATATGGCTGCAGCAGCTCTAGATATTATATTTTCTCACAGGGTCCAGAGGTGGGAGGAAGGGGACAGCCTTTTCCTGTGAGAGAGAAAGAAAAACTAAAGGAGTGGTTCTTGGTTTACTGAGCCATGCTGCATGCAACACAAGTGCTTGGCATTCTAAATGTGCCCTTTCCTCCACATCAATGATACAAATATAGGAGGTTTTGAATAAATATGCACACTACTCAGCTTCTCAGGGCCCAGAGCTAAGCCTAAGAGAGGTAGGATGGATCAGTGAAAAGAGAAGTTTTTCCTCCTCCAGGTAGTTTTTGAGCAATTATTTAATTGCTCACCTATGCCTTCCATAATGGCATAGAAGACACATGAAAAGTTCCTATAGCCTCGATATAAAATCATCATGACATTTTGTGTTAGACAAAGTCCCAGCAATAACTCAGATGATTCAAAGCTAGGACCAACTATGAGTTAGGGAAGAGCATAGTGAGGCCACAAGGTCAATCAGCAGCCAAGCTAGTACCTGAGAGGCCTCCTATCACACCTGGGCCCCAGTGGCAGAGCACTCTGAAGGATGGCTATCTCACAGTAGCTGAGACCTCTGCCATGGGACACAGTGACCTTGCATGATGCGAGGACCTGGGAAATGAGTGCCTTAACCTCACCTCTTCTGTCCCTCCAACTAGAAGCCAGAAGGCAAGGAAACCCATCAATAGAGTCCCTATAGGTGAGATTCTGGGGCACAGAGCAGGGGAGAGGAGTTAGATGGTTCTGGAAGAGCAAATAGAAGACATCCAGCCTGCCCCCAAAGGGGAGTCCAGCCACTCCTGAGGCCACTCATTTAAACTTGGGGCAACTCTGACTACTGGAAAGTTCACAGTCAACCCAGGGATTCCATACAGACAGACCTAATGCTTCATCCTCATCACAACACTACAAATAGAAGACAACATATTTCATGGCCAAGTGCTGAAGACTTCAGTTTAGTCATTGACCCCAGTGTCCAATGGAGATTGAAGGCTAGGGTTTCCTCATGTCTTTTCCTTAGCACAGTGATTCTTAAATAGGGGCAATTTTGCCCCCAGGAGATATTGGCTATGTCTGGAGACATTTTCATTGCACAACATGGGAAAGGATCTGCATGCTCCTGGCATCTGGTGTGTAGAAGCCAATGAATACTGCTAAATACCCTACAGTGCACAACACAGCCCCACAACAGAAAACAGCATGGTCCAAAATGTCAGCAGTGTCAAGGACAAGAGCAGCTCTACAGGAGCTGAGTCTGTGTGAGGCTATTGCTGTAAGACATTCCCCAGAAACCATGCCTTGAGGATCCCTCTGTGTACCTAGGCTGAAATATTTGTTTTCAGAGTGAGCTAATAAAAAACAGTACTAGGGCCCTTTGAGAGCGGGGAGGGGAGGAGTTATGGGGAGCAGAGAAGCAGGGCTGAGGCAGATGAGCGAAGAGGGGCTCTTGGCTTATATTTGGCATGGCTGTCATCAAATTTCCCCTTGCTCAATGCCCCAAATTCTGAGCTAAAGGTGGGGGAAAGAAATGAGGCTGGACTCCGGTGGACCAGTGCCAGTCGCTCAGCAGCCCACAAGCTGTCATCACATCTCCACATCAGCTTTTTGCAGGCAAGCATGTAAACAAGATGAGCCCTGAGAAACATAGGAAAGGAATCAGTCGTTTGGTCTGTTGAAAGGAACAGGCTGATGGAATATTCCAGTCCAGTCCAAAAGACATGACCAACTGTGACAACAGGAAACCATTCGATGTTCAGATACCCAGAGCCTGAGTTTTCCTTGTGTTTGCACCATTTCCCAGGGCACCGGCGCTGACACCAGCCCGGTGAGGGCTCATGTTTGTCCAGTCACCACGTCAGGACTGAAAAAGTTCTAAATGTCAACTATGACCATGAATCAAGAGCAGGTGGACTTAGCTTCTGCTAAAGAGCAGATGGGGATATTTGATAAATATTTGCCACATACGGCAATTTCTTTTCTTTGGCATCTATAGATTAATAAGTATCGTATTTCAAGTGAATCTTCCTGATACCTGAAGTTGACCTATTTAAGAGTAACCTTAATGATGTCATCTTTGAAGGTGAAAAGCTTTCTAAAAGGTGAATCTTTCCTTTGCTTCAGTAAACAAAGTATGCTGACAGTAATTCTTCCTTAAGTGACTCAGGGAGGTGGGCAGCCCATTCCTTGCACATGGCATTCACCTCGTGGTGGTGGCTGTGTTCCTGCACCTGACTCAGAGCAATGATTCGGACAAGCAAGATGATACAGCACTGATCAGAGCTTAGATAAAGCTGTGGTCTCATTTGAGCATGCTCTAAAGAATGGTGACATTTCTGAAACTTCAGATAAATCAAAAGGCACACCTAAAAGGAAACCTGCTAAGAATAGAAGACAAAAAAAGAATAGCACAACTCCCTTGAAGCAGTGGAAAGTTGGTGACAAATGTTCTGCCATTTGGTAAGGAGAAGACTGCATTTACCTAACGATCATTGCTGCCATTGATTTTAAGAGAAAGAACTGTGATGTGGCTTCTACCGGATGTGGAAATAGAGAGGAGCAAAATCTGTCTGATCTACTTTCCACTGGGCTGAAGTAGCTAATAATATAGAACAGGATGCTCAGGAGAATGAAAATGAAAGTCAAATTTCAACAGATGAACTGAGAACTCCTCCACATATCCTGAAAACTACCCAAATACATCAAGCGAAAAGCTGCTCTGTGGAATTCTTCTCTCCCTCCACCTCTAGCCCCAGGCCAGAATCAGAACTGGCATCAGGAAAGCCATGTCTAAAATTCAATGGCCCACCACCACCATCACCACCCTTCCTATCATGCTGGCTGCCTTCATTTCTCTCTGACCACCAATGATCCCACCACCACCTCCCATATGTCCAGATTCTCTTGATGACCCTGATGCTTTGGAAATTATGTTAATCTTTTGGTACATGAGTGGTTTTCCCACTGGTTACTATATGAGTTTCAAACAAAATATAAAAGAAGGAAGGTACAGCATTCTTTATTAGGTGCAGCTCTCTCCCAAGGAGAAGGGAATTTTGACATGCCCTGGTCAATTTGAACAAAGTTTGCATTTTCTTTATGAATACTTGGTTGAGTAGCACAAACATCTGATTTGCCTTTGTTGCATGTGACTCATGCTTAATCAGCCAGGTATTTCTAGGGAATAATCATTCTGAATAACCGAACATGGAAATATGAGTGGGTAAAAACAAACTCAAGATCACATATAGTGCAGAAAGGTCAATCTATCAATATCACTATTGAGCACATTTGTGTATTGTAACTTTCTTAGTATGTTAAGCTTTTCATATATCAATGCCTTTAAAAATAAGTAAATAAATAAGTAAGTAACTCAGGACAATTACTATCTATAATAATAATAATGTAATATGCTAATTAGACCAGACAGCCAAACGACTTTCCGGACGTCATTTTGGATGTCCTTCCAGACAAAGCCACCATGGAGGGGACCGAGGCAGAGGTAGTTAGAGGCAATCAGGCAGGCAGGCAGAGTGGTTAGGGGCATCAGGCAGACAGGCGAGCAGTTATGAGTGATCAGGCAGTCAGGCAAAGTGGTTAGGGGTGATCCGGCAGGCAGTCCCAGATTGCAAGAGGGATGTCCGACTGCTAGTTACAGTGGCAATCGGTCATCCCCTGAGGGGTCCTGGATTGCAAGAAGGTGCAGATTGGGCTGAGGTATCCCCCCTCCATGCACGAATTTTGTGCACTGGGCCTCTAGTAATGTAATAATAATAAAAAATAACAACCTGTCTTCAGACCCAGGAACAATTTGTCCAAGCATTAAGTGAACCCAGATCTTGATCTTTTTTCAAGGAATGGAGGTAGAAGAGGGGGCTGTTCTTGCACAAACTCTCCATAGTTCCTTATTATCATCCCTTTGTGTAGCTGTCAGCTGTTACTCTTTACTTATATCACCAGGCCTATCCACTCATAATCTTTGCCTTCCAGAAAGAGCTACTGTGGGCTAGGACATAGTTCTCAATTTTCCATGGCATGCTAAAGTCTCTGGGGAATTTAAAACACCATCCATTCTTGCTTTCCATTTCCAGTGTTCTGACTTTATGTCTGCGGCATGTCCTGGGCACAAGGACCGTTTCAAACTCCCCAGGTGATTCTGTTGCACAACCAAGGTTGAGAACCATTGGAGTAGGAAATCTGATAGCCTATCTTATTATAATGAAACAGCATTAGGGTTAATTATGACCTGAGAGGTTTTCTTAGGAATAAGCTTCAGCGTATGAGCTAATAAGCTTTATTATATGAACTAGTATTAGAACTCTTTGCATCTTTGCATTTACGCATCTACTTTCTCATTTTTAGCTGTGCTCCAGGAAGTGGTGTGAGCTGAAAGAGAGAGAGGTAGGATGGATCAGTGGTTAAGTGCTAAGAGATTAGAGCTCAACTATCTAGGTTCAAACCTTGTCTCTGCCACTTACTGTGTTACCCTTACTGCCTGAACCTTTCTGTGGCTCATCCTCATCAATAAAGTGTTGGGAGGATTAAATGGGTTCATGCACACAGAGGACTGAGAGTAGAGCCTGGCACAATGTCAGTGTTAGTTTTGGCAGGAGACAAAATTCACTTCAAATTATCAAGGCAGAGAGACAAGGTGTGGGCAGAGCTAAGTGACTATACCAGGGGTGTTGCAGCAACAATGGGAGGCTGGTTCCAGCCTAGGCTGAAAGGGAAGGAAGTAGTGTTTTGGGAAACCAGTAAAAGCTGAGTCTATAGAGAAACACAGTAACTGCCTTAGATGAGACAAAGAAGCAGAGAAGAAGCAGGAAGAAAGCACCCTGGCCTCTCTCTCCTCTTACCTCTGAACTCAGGGTCAGCTTCTCAGAGCACGGAGCTAAGCACAAAAAAAAGGGGGAGAATGAACCTGCATGTGTGGGGAAGTAAATGGGGAATACCCAGCACAGTTAGCTACCAGTAAGTATTGCTTGAGCCAGGAGTCATCAAAGAAAGCTCTTGTTGCCCCAGAGTGGGCAAACTTGACATAGCAGAGCTGCAGAATCAGGAGAATTACCCCTCAAGCCGCACTCATTCTGGAGGAAAGATGCTCTGCCCTTTTGCACCAAACTGAGATAGTTCAATGTTGTGAGCAAAAGTCCAATTTTAAAATTGTCATATGCTCGTTGGGTATTTCAGGGCTTAGTGCAAAGCCCTTCATCCCTATCGACTAGTTCATGCTCCTAGATGGCCCTTTCCTCACTTGCTCCCCCTCCTCTCTCTCCATCCCTGTCCATGTGCATCAGAAGACAGAGCTTCCAGCTCACTTCCTTTGCTAATTGAGACACATTCCTAAGCCTGATTGGGCCTTACTTTGGAATTTTTCCTCCATCACTTTCCCACCCCAAATACCACCTCTTTTTTCTCACTCATGAATGTTGACTTTTGTCCAATAAAGTGCTCAGTCTTTCATCCTCCCACTTTATACTGTGTTTTCCTTTGCCCTACGAAGGAAAACTGTCCTTGGAGCCTCATTACCTATCACTTACTGAGCGAGGTAAGCAGCACCAGAAGCCCCTGTCTTCCAGGCACTTCCGTTCCCAGTGTGAGGGGTAAGAGACAGTGCTCAGGTCAGCAGGTGACTTTCCCCATTAACATCTATGCTCTGTGGTAGTTTCCCTCCCCTGTTTTGCCCCTGCATCCAATGAAAATGATTAACTTTTAGATTCACGCCTGGATGCTTTTGGAGCTTTCCACAGTGTGCTGATACACACACTTCGTTGCACTGGAGACCCTGTCATGACCCTGTCTTCATTTATATCATCAAGTTTTGTTTTTTTTTTCCAGATTCTAAGACTAGATATTCCTTTACTAGATTTAATCAAATTATTCATCTTTATTACTTCATTATATTCATTCCAAATTCCTTTGGAGCCATGCTTTCCATCGCATACACACATCATAATAGCCATATTCCATTCTGTTCCCTTTTGGAAGCCTGGCAAATGTTACTCTTGGGCTGTTCTGAGTAAAAAGAGAACATGAAACCCTGCCTGTCCTCCTCCCAGAACTTAGGCACCCTGAAATAAAAGCACCATAATGTTGGTGCCAATGCCCCCAGAGAGAACTGGGCATTGAAGTTAATAAAGGCTTGGTGAGATTTGATGTGGGTTCAGAGTGGGCTAGAACCATCAGTAGCAGAAATAGCAGCACTCACTGAGCACACAAATCCTGAGGGCTCAATAAATCCTTCCCCTCAAGGAGTTTGCATTTTAGATAAGGAGAGAGGAAGTCCCCTCCCCCCAATAATGCAGGCTGGCATAGGATGAATACCAGGTGAGTAGTATATAAATAGTAATAGAATTGTACTGTAAAAATATGTATTACAAGCATTTGCTTTAATCAAGAGTAATTTTTGCCCTGGTAATTTCCATTTCAATTGGTGTTGGTGGGATTTTGATTATATTTCTTAATCCATCTTCATTTCCACATACTTAATTTTGGTTCCTGCGAAATGTTTCCACTTCCAAATCTAGTGTGTTGCTTGACATTTTAAATTTATGACACATCCACAAATTCACTAAGGATTTATTCATTAGTGTCTAAAGAGATGTCTTAAAATGATATCTTTAGATTAAAATATTTGAAAACAGAAATTATGTGAAATTACTCCCAGACTCCCTATATAGGTAGGTTGAAGGGTATGCTTTATATTTTCATTTCTCTTTTTTTTTCAGGGTGGGTACTACTTTAGGAAAGCCAATATCTCCAAGAAACACCCCCCCTCATTTGTCCACATGTGTCACTAGTAAAGAAATGACAAAGTCCAATACTGAGCAATAAGAATGATTTTAAAGAACGTCTTAGCTTTAAGCTCATAGTGATGAATGTTATTACATATAAAGCACTAATTTGTCACAGTGACCCTGCTCTGTGCTTTGATGCTGTCCATACTTCTACCACAACTCTCTCACACAATGCTGTGCTTGCTGCCTGTGCACACTGGCTTGAATCCTCTTGCAGTGGCTCTTAATCCACTTGGCATTTCCATCATGAAGCACAATGCTCTGTGCCCAACAAGCCCAGGAAGGGTGACAAATTCATTTATCAAATAAGTGACAAATGGAAAATCATAGGCAATGATATCCCTGGAGAGCAAGAATAGGCCTAGGAACAACTGTGAGAAAGGGAGGATGGTCTAGACTCAGTAGGGGTGTCGAACTCAATCAGAGAAGGGGCCAAAATCTAAAATCCAGCCTAAATCGCGGGCCGAATGGTTTACTGAACAGTCATAAACTGACAATGTCATAAACTGACAGCGGAGTGCAGTGATGACAGCGCGGTGCGGGCCACATTGCAAGGCCTGGCGGGCTGGATTTGGCCCGCGGGCCTTGTGTTTGACACATGTGGTCTAGAGTGTCAGTAACCTTCCCTAGCAGAAAGGCCCAGAATGTGGCACCAGCCATACCTACATCTGCGCCAAGGGAATGATGACTGAGCTGGTAACTGGGGCATCCTTTCCTGGTGTAGGAGAGGCTCTGAGAGGCAGGGCCTTCATTGCCCTTCGTAACACATGGCACAGACTCTCCCTCAGGATGAGGCAGCCTGGGTAAGGACCAGACTATATATAATTTCCCTTTTCAATAAACATTCTATTATTATTCCCATAGAACTTCAAGGCCAGGTTACAGGTAAACTAGGGTACCTTCAAAATGCCCCTAACAAATAGTAACTCAAACTCTAACCTACTTCTCAGGCTGGAAGTAGAAGAATTGAAGAATTTGTTCTCAAAGGACATTGGGATTTTGCTTGGAAAACGTTTCGAGCAGATTGTCAATGACCATAAACCCTGTAGTGTGTGATATTTTGTGATTTCACTGGAGCCTGTGGCTAAATTCCATCATTAGAAAGTGGGGATGGAGGAGTGAACACATTTGGATGTTGAAGTGTCATTTCCGTAGCTAGCCTCATCTCTTGGCTCAACTTGGGAACCTGCTAATGAAGACGGAAGGATCCAACATAAGCAACAGAGCACTTCAGCATCCTTATCCCCTACACAGCAGTTCCTCTTCCTCTCTGAAATCAATAGAAATATATTTAAAAAAAGAAAAAGAAACTAAATTAGAGAGGGAGTATTTATTAACAAACTTTTTTCACTTAACCAAAGTCTGAAATAGCACCTCTACACTAGTAGTTATAATAACTTTTTAAGTTTCAATTTAAACATTTTCAAGAATATGCCTATTATAAAATACATTCACATAAAGAAAGATAAGTATGTAATCATATGACTTTAATTCACAATATCATACTTGGGCATTCCTTTCAATAAACCTTCACCTTTCTTACCCCTAAGAAATCACTTTCTTGACTGCTAAATTAGGCAACAGTTAAGCAATAGGAATGTCCTTTCTTCATACCCCAGCACAAAGCCAATAGTCCCTCTGATGATCTGTTGATAATGAAGACTGGAAAACAAGGACTGCTCTGTGACAGATTTGTCTCTTCACCAGCCCCATTGCTGTGGGAGTCAGTGTTTGGCATGGACAGGACACTGGTTTCAGGGGCCAGGGAGAAGGGCTAATTAAATTGGGAGGGAAGAGAAATGAAAACCAAGCAGACAGTTATGAAGACCAATTAAGATCAACAATTCAATATCTGTGTGGATAAACAGTGTTCTCCTTTGCACATTGCAGAATGTGCAACAAAGTGTGAATAGGATGGAGCCAGAAATAAAGAAATGGTGCTTTTAACTGCACTCTCTGGGCCGGGCTTTTCTCTCCTTAACTTGGAGCCTCCTCCACAGCCTCATTGCGTGGGCTTGCTCCTGGATCACACACCACAGGGTGTGTGGAAGCCAAGGCCAGTGCAACCTGGGCTTGGGGAGGAAGGAGGGAAACACACTGCCATGACTGAAAAATTGAATTTTTCCAGTTAGTGACCTTGAGATAAATCCATCAGACGATGGTGTTCTCCTCCTCTTTATTGCCCAGTGCTCATGCATTCAACCTTAATTTAAAACACTGTAATGAAAGGCAGACTAAGAAGCAAATCTAGATCAACCTATATTCAAAAACTAGGAGATGACCATTTGTTTTGCTTTGTTTCCTTTTGTTTTGATTAAAAAAATAATAATCATAGCTTTTGTCAAGTGCTGAATGTTAATATGAAATCTTGCACTAGCCTCACTTTCCTTCTACTGGGCGGTGGCAGGTAGGAGAGGTCACAGTTTGTGACCAGTGAAAAAAGATTTGAGGGGAGGAATGATCATATCTCATTTGATTTGGGGACATAATGAACAATCTGTGAGAAGTGGAAGAAAGAAGGCCAGTGGAAGGAAGCAGAGGGGAAGTTTCCTGCTTTCACACGCTAGTTCATTGCCAGGCTGAGTTCTCATTTGACCTTCGGTGGTCAGGCCACCTAAGAAGTGCTTGAGAACTATCTCAATGGGAGAACCAGCCAGAGATATGCTTTAAGGAAGAGATGCTTCTTGCTGCTCATTGTGGTTTTACAATACGTGAGGCTGGTTTATATAGCAGCCGCACGAAGAAAGCTCTGTATAATATTGTCATACTTAAGCTATGTGCATGTTTACCCTTTCATTACCAACAACAGCTGCAGAAATGGCTAAGTGAGATTGGGGAGGAGGCAAGACAGAAGGAGGGGAATCAAAACAGGAACGGAAGACATCCCACTTCCCTGATGCACGAAGCTCCAGATCCAGTCAGATGTAATTGGTGTCCAAGTGTTGTGACTCTGCGTTTTCCTTCCAGACATAGAGGAATTGAGTATGGACGTGAAGTGGAACTGAAAATGAAGCAGAGGAAGCCAAAGACTTCTTACCTTGATTTCTTAATGTCCAAGAGTCGTGGTTGGCAAACTCGCGAGGCACATGAAGCTCTTTGGCCCCTTGAGTGCAGCCCTTGCTCAAAATATCATGGCCTGGGTGAGTCTATTTTGAAGAAGTGGCATTAGAAGAAGTTTAAGTTTAAAAAATTTGGCTCTCAAAATAAATTTCAGTCGTTGTACTGTTGATATTTGGCTCTGTTGACTAATGAGTTTGCCAACCACTGTTCTAGGGTATATTTACTCCCACTCCACACTGGGCCCTTTATTTTGCTGGTGCAACCATTTAACTGTTTAGAATGTATTCCTATTGGCCCTTCTCTTGAGGGTGCCAATAAAGTTCAGATTGCACCTGCTAACTGGTAAGAGCCAAATCCAGCTATGCTATCAAATCATTCTGAAGCCCAGAACAGGCCTGCAGTGTCTGGGCAGGTCTTTCTGTCCTGCCGAAGGCTGCTGAAGCAGAGAAAACAAGCCCAAAAGGATGCCAGACTTAGGAACAGGTCAACCAGGAGCCCTAGACAATGGCTGTTTCTCAACAGTGAGTGATTGCTGTGCCATTGCCTCAACTTGCAATGCCCTTTCTCCTACCTCTTGCCCACCCACTCCCAACTCCCTGACATCTAATTCCTCTTTTCTCTCCAATACTCATCCAAGGTATTACCTCCTCCTAGAAGTCTCCCCTGAAATCCTGAAGCAATTCTCTTCCATTGATTTTCCTCTTTGGATTTCGAAGTACCTCTTTGGATTTTCTCAGCAAGTAGACAGAAAAATTTTTGGAGGCAGAAGCAATGTTCTTTCCATCTTTGTGTCTCCAAAACTAATCCCCATGGTAGGTGCTCAGCTAATGAATAACTATAGCCACTTCACTAAACTGATGATGCAATAAGGGCAGTTAGTATTCATCTACTGGTCTCTTAGTCCCAGAGCTTCCATCTGGACACTGGGCCCAAGGCAGGTGTCTCACACTATACATACAATACATGGCAGGGCAAAAGTAGGTTTACAGTTGTGAGTATGTGAAACACAATTTACTCTTGTATTATTATTTTTAATTACTAGTATTATAGTATTTTTTTTTCATATGAGCAACTGTAAACCCACTTGCTTGTCCTGTAAATAGAAGGGGAGACAGATCATTGAAAGATAGAAAGGTTACTGTAACCTCAATTTTACTGTTGGGAAGTGTAGGTGTTGGGTCCCTTCCTAGCACATCAGTAGCACCCCTTCTGGTGAATGGTAAGATACTACATGTTTATGTCGCATATACATACTGTTAGAAATCTTGAGTCCTGCACTAGCCTGCACTGGACTCCCTAAAAGACTGAGTGCACCAAAGACTACTCAGGCCTCAGGTTATACTCTCCTACTCCTAAGGCTCTGGCAAGTTGCTAAGTTGTCACTGTGCTTTGGAGTTTCCTCCAAATCCATATATTTCAGTACCGCCTGAATTTCAAGGGGAAATTCAGCGGAGAAACCCATTCTACCTTGTTGGTTAAGACTGACAACAAAATGCAAAGATGCAGATATGGGCCTGGCAGACTCCTGACATGTTCAGCTCACAGTTGTGTAGACACCAGTTTTTCCCCCCTGCAGAATGAATAATGAGGATAATCACATCAAGAGTGAAGGAACACTTCCCAATCGCCTTGTAAATTAGGTTACTTAACTTCATTTAAGTCCCTAGGATCCTTCCAGCTCATGAATGCAGATGGGGACACTGCTAGGGATGTTGTATTCAAGATAAAGTTAAATTTTCAAGAGTTTCCTGGCTTTACAGCTGCATCACAGGAGGCTGATAAGCCATGGCCAAAACTGTTCAAGGTCTCCAGCTGCCCTAAAAGTGTCTGCTTGTTTATTTTAGGTAGATAAGTGTTGCTATTATTCTTGGGATGGTAGGAAATGCCGGGGGCTACAGATCACTGGAGACTTTTAAATTAGAACAGTGTGAAGAGATGCTGGAATCCCTGATACATTAAAAGAGGGGAGGGGGAGAAACCACACACTCAGCATTTGGCGATGCTGTAATTATAGCTCCTCTTAAGAGCAGTTAATAACCACTTGCTATTTTATAACCTAAGGGTAATGAACACTGGAGCTTTGCTTGTTAATTGAAGCTGACAGAATGCTAGAAAGAGCCTCATGCCACACCCCTTACATCAAGGGAGTATTTTCTCTTTGTTTATCAATAAAGGAGACTTCATTTGTTTTTATGGCTTACTCTAGGTTTTAATCACAGAAAATAAAAAGACTATTCTCAGGAATATCCTTGGGGGTAAGGGGGTGTCCAACATTATCTTAGTACTTAACCTGCCATAAACCAATTAATAAGTAATCCGTTTTTGCCATCATAATCTGAATATCAACAACAGACCAAATCAAGTGGGACAGCTATGATTTCTCCATCTTCTTCCCAAAGTTCTCACCAGTTTTCTGCATAGCCTAAGACATCAGAGAAGGTCTTAAAAAATTGTTCAAATTGTTCCCAACAGCTAGAAGAATGTCCCTGACCTAACCACAGGCATAAGACAGAGCTACAGGAGCAGAAGTTCCATCGAAAGTTATTTAGAGACCATCCCTTATTTTCTCCCCCTGCCCAAACCTTCAATAGATACCCTCTTTGTAGTAAATGAGTTAGGTTCACTGAATTACAATTAAACGCAGTTGCTTGGCGCTTGCATTAAGTATTTTAAAGATAGATGAGAATACTACTTTTGCAGGGTGGGAAATGCCAGGGGCATTTCTTTAATTAGGATGTCCTCTAGAATGCCTAATTTATTCAAAATACAGGGGACTATAATAAGCAGTCAGGTTGGTATGATTCTCTCCTGCACTCGGGCTATATGGGAAGATCTAGCAAAACCAGGATCCATTTTATTGGTTCACCTTGAGAAACTATTTTCATAAGAAACAGAATGTTGACATTCCATGTGACTCTACCTGAAAATTTATGGGGAGAGCCAAATAATAACCCAAAGGGAGCTCAGAGCCCTGGAATCAGAACAAGAGGTTTAAACCAATAAAATGTTAATAAAATTGAGATAGAGCAGCGGAGGCATCCATCTAATAATAGTGACAAAAACAGTCTAATGACTATACTGTTCTCACCTATTTCCACATTATGGATTTCTTTGGAACTGAAAAGTTCCAGCATCCCCAGGGTGGCTCTCTTCCCCCAGATAGTGCTTCAGTAAGTCCCATCCATGAGATCACTCTTCTGGTCGCACTTTTTCTACATCTCTAAGGCCTTCTTCACGAGACCTTCTCAACTGAACAGTTTTCCAGGTACTTTTTCATTGAACATATATATTGTCAGCTCGGGAGTTATTCATCAGTTTTTCAAAGGCTTACGCTAAATATTTCTCCAAGCCTGAGATCAAGTCTGTTTTCCTCAATTCCATACATATTCCTGATACCTGATTCTGCTCTGAAAAGGGGGGTGCCCCAAACAATAGGCAAGTCACTGAGAAGAAATAAAAGCACCATAAATTAGCAAATAAGCATATTGGCTCGTATCTTGAATATTAGAGGTGCCCTATAATAATTGGAAAATTGAAAAAATAAGATTTCCACTTGAGAGTTATATGGTCAGATCAATATATAGAATACTTTACAGTATGCTTATTTCTAGGTTCTCCAGAGACTCACAAAAATAGTTCAAAGATGTGTATAAAATAGCTTTTTTCCTCAACTGCCTGAAAAAGAGTTAGATTGGGGGTGGGGTGTGACTGTGATCTGAGGGCAGGTGCATTTGTCCAGAACAAACACCAAGGTTGATTGAGAAAATGAGAGTACTCTTCCATCTTCTCCTCCATTTCTTTGAACCCTGATACAAAATCAGACAACAAAAAGGTCTGGCTGTAAAATTTATTCTTAAACAATATAGTGTTCTCAAATGTAATACAATTAGCAATAGCTGAAGTCCTTATTATTGACAATATAAAATACCTCACATTCCAAATATTATAAATGCTTTACATCTTTAGTATTAAACTAACAGTTCTTTGAGGACTAAGGAGACCATGCCATAGAGGATAATGATAAATGAACCCAAATTAAGGATAAAATCAGGAAAGATAATCCTCTTAGAAAACCTAGTGAACATCAACACAAAATGTATGAATTTATCCACGATCAGAACAACCATCATCAAGGTGGTTTGTAGATGTGTGCTAAGGGAGACTTAGAAAATACATTAAGTCCTATCAAGGATGTATCATTTTGCAATTGCAACTTGCATAGGGAAAGGCTAGTATTCAAAAGACTGGTAGACTACATGGAGTGTAGTCAAAGGAGCCGAGAAATGTGTCCATGTCCACTCATAGAGGGTGGAAAGTATGCTATGCCAGTGAAAAGGTGTCCTAAGAATTCATCTTAATGTTCTCCCCTGAAATATGAATGGAGGATACAATCACAGTGATTTTCAAACTTTTCAAATATGGGGAAATTTTCAGGGAGAAAGGGCTTTATTTGGCGCAAAATTCCCTACATTAGTGTTGGGTCTTATAAGGAACAGGCTGTTTCCAAGGGGTTAAAGTTTATTACAAAATCCTTTTAGCACAATAGCTGATAATATACTTTCAGCATTTCATATATGTTCTTCATATGCATTCTTTTTTATGACAAGTGATCATAACCAACAGCCTTATGCAACATCATTGTCTGTTGGAAACCTAAGATTTGCCACTTTGTCTAAAGACACAATTGCATTAGGTTAATGAGATTTATGTTTCTAGTTATTTAGTAGTTTAAAGATTTCATTCATCACTTTATTTTCCACCTTTTTGTGATTGAGTGAGATTGAACCAAAAAAAAATAGTCGAATAATTGTACAAATATTGGTGCACAAAGATGAACAGTTGGCTGATAGGCAACATCATCATGCAGTAGCCTGAAATGTACTAGTTAGTTAATGTCTAAACTGAATGGCCAAAAGGCACTTTAGGAATGCCAGATTACAACAGTCCCCTTTCCTGGGAGATGCATTCCAAGATTCCCAAAGGGTGCCCAGAACCTCGGATAGTACTGAACCCTACTGTGTTTTTCTATACATCCATTCCTATAATATGGTTTAATGTATAAATTAGGCACGGTAAGAGGGTAACAATAACTAATAATAAAATAAAATAAAAGTCATATCAATATACTGTAATAGAAATGTGAATGTGGTCTCTCTCTCGCAAACTAGCATGAATTTCTTTCTAAGACTCACAATTTCACCGATTGAAGATTCATTCTTACCCTAGATCTTAGCAATTGCAGCATAAGATTTTTTTCCCCGTAAGTCAAGACTTTTCTCCTTTTCACTTAAAGCACATGTGTCAAACGCAAGGCCCGCGGGCCAAATCCAGCCCGCCAGGCCTTGCAATGTGGCCCGCACCGCGCTGTCATCACTGCACTCCGCTGTCAGTTTATGACATTGTCAGTTTATGACTGTTCAGTAAACCATTCGGCCCTCGATTTAGGCTGGATTTTAGATTTTGGCCCCTTCTCTGATTGAGTTCGACACCCCTAACTTAAAGGAATCACTGTATGGCTACTCTTTGGCATATTCGAATTGCCAGCATCACTACTCTTGTACTCTGGGGCTATCATTACATAAAATAAGGGTTACTTGAACACAAGCACTGCGATACTATGACAGCCAATCTGATAACTGAGATGGTCACTAAGGGATTAACAGGTGGGGATGGAATATAGCATGGAGGCCCTGGTGATTTGAGATGGTGCAATATTTAAATCACTTTGTTGGAAATGATGTGCAATTTAAAACTTATAAATTGTTTATTTCTGAAATTTTTCATTTAATAATTTTGTACTGCAATTGACCGTGGGTAACTGAAACTGAGGAAAGGAAAACCATGGCTGGGGAGGGAGAGGGGGCTACCTTACAATGTAGAAAAATAAAGGCTTAATCAAAATACTCTTTTAGGAACTTTTAATTGTAAAAAAAAAAACAAAAAAAAACACAAACACATAATTTTAAGAAACACAAATACAATAGTATTTTCAAATCAACACAGCTTTATACATCTATGAACCAGTAGAGCTCATATGTGAGACAGTATTTATTCAATCTATAGATTTGATGTGCTTATAATTTATATGAAATTTGTCATAACATCAGTGTTCTAACTTAATAGGCAGTAATATTTCTCCCTCCAAATTAATTCTCATTCTGGCTGTCTGTAGTAATCTTGTTTAAGTTACATCAGTAAGGCCAAAACCGGTTTGGCTCAGTGGATAGAGCGTCAGCCAGCAGACTGAAGGGTCCCGGGTTCGATTCTGGTCAAAAGCATTGTACGTTGGTTGCAAGCACATCCCCGGTGGGGGGTGTGCAGGAGGTAGCTGATCCATGTTTCTCTCTCATCAATGTTTCTAGCTTTCTATCCCTCTCCCTTCCTCTCTGTAAAAAATTAATAAAATATATATATATTTTTTTAAAAGTTACATCAGTAAGGTCTGTCCTGTGAGTCTCAAAAACTCAGGATGAACAGATAATGTCCAGTTAAAGGACCTGCAAAGCTGAGGGCCCACTGCTGTGGGCTAAGGCATTGATAGGCAAAGGTCATGGTCAGTTGGCTCCTTATTTACATTTCTCTACTTAAATTCAATCTATTTTTATGGCATATGCTTAGAAAAATACTTTATTATAAGCCTTAAATATAATATCTAGATATACTTGGTTCATGGAAAATTAAATAAAGGCACTTTTTCTCCTTCAGACAAGCTCCATATCTCAATAGATAATAGCTACATCTTTTTTTATTTTGTACTAACTCATTAGTGTATACTCTGGTTTTTCTTCAGATCATACAAATCTTTCACCATTTACTAACTCATTAGTGTTACATACAGTGAATTACACACCCCCACACTCTTGACCCTAGGATCTCTGTTTTAAATTGCTAATATACACAGCAATTAGCATATTTAGCTGAAAGCCACTGCTTCTAACAGCCTTATATGTCTCACTTGCTCTTCAATGCCAAAGGATTCTATATTTCTTAAAGCCACATTTACATTTCCTAAGCTCTCTACAACAGACATAAGTCAAAGTACAAGTCTTAGGCATAATGTAAAGATATTGGGAACTACATCACTGCAGCCAAGGAAATGGTAGCTTTTTATTTTTTCAAAGATTTCTGACCTTATCAAAGCTTCAGACCAAGAGTTCTGTTCATCTGGCATCTAATACGCATAAGAGCCATGTGTTCTTGGCATGGTCACATCACATGGCACGTCATGAGCCATTTCCAGGTTTAGCTTTCCTGAAATGACACATTTGCAGGAAGCACTGCCAGAGAGTAATGGTTGTGGCTAAAATAAAATAATTGACATCAAGGAACACTAGCTTCAGAAAGAGCTGCTGAAAGCAACAGCCAGATATGCTGAGATTTCCTATGAAGGCTGTTTGTAATCATAAACCAGGCAGGCAATTCAGCATGCACAGATTTTCTCTGGCATGGGTGCTATTGGGCTGAGAGCAAAATCTCCACTCAACTGAAGCCATTCCCTCTCGCATCTATTGATGTGTTGTTTCTGATTCACAGCAATGGATAGTCCTTATGGTGAGTGAGGAGTGGGAGTTCATTCCTACGTGCTTATATACCAAGATAGGTCCAGTCTTCCTATATTAACTTCCTGCTTAATTCAACTGATGCTGACCATCAACTGGTTTCACAAAGACTTCAAGTAGCCTAGCTGGGCTTGCTCAGCAGGTAAGGGCCAAGGTCAGAGACCAGCTCAATAAAGGTCACTAATTATAATGACAACTTCTCATACCTCAGTGACAAATTGATATTACAGTTAAAGACAAATTAAAAACCAATAAAAAGCAGAAATGTTGTTTTTAATAAATGTACTGGCTAAAACCCTGTAGCCAGAGAGAATAAACTGAGCTCCTTAGAGAGTTTTCATCTCCAAAATTAGACCTTTATTTCCAGGTTCACTCTTGTGAGTGAATTAATTGTCTATATAATGGTTTCCTTTCCAAGACTTTAGGGCAGGGTTTATCAAAATTGGCACTATTAACATTTTGGGCCAGATAGTCCTTTGCTGTAAGGCTGTCCTGTATATTTAGCAACTAAATAGATAACCTGTAGCACTCACCCAACTAGATACCCGAAGCACTCCCCAACTCCAGTGGTGACAGAACTGTCTCTAGTCAGGGCCAAATGTTCCCTGAGTTGGGGGAAGGGAGTGAACCCCTTCCTTCCAGTTGAGAATCACTGTTTTAGAATATCCTATATAATAAAAGGCTAATATGCAAATTGTCCCCTCGACCAGGACTTTGACAGGGAGTTCAACCAGGGGGTAGGTCCGGCTGGCCAACCACCCTTAACCCCTCCCCCTGGTCACCCCAGCTTGATCAGTCCCTATTAGGGTGGACTGGCTGGAGTCCAGCCATGCATGAATTCATGCACTAGGCCTCTAGTTACTTGATAAACACATTTCATCTGTACCAATGACACCTCTCCCCACACTCCTCATTCCCAAGCCCTCCAGAAGAATTGCCTCTTATTCTGTAAAAAGATGACCAGTTTACTTAAATACATTAACTGATTCAATTGTTATCACACAATAGAGTTTTTAGAGAAAAGTGTTTCCATCCATGTATCCTAGAAAACTAAAACTGAAAACCCTTAAGTATAGATTTGTTGAAAGAATAAAATAAGGTAAAGCCCTCCAAATACTCTCAAAAAATTCAGGTGATAGATGACATTTAAAAAAATTTAATCATCGCCGAAACCGGTTTGGCTCAGTGGTAGAGCGTCGGTCTGCGGACTGAAAGGTCCCAGGTTCGATTCTGGTCAAGGGCATGTACCTTGGTTGCGGGCACATCCCCGGTAGGGGGTGTGCAGGAAGCAGCTGGTGGATGTTTCTCTCTCATCGACATTTCTAGCTCTCTATCTCTCTCCCTTCCTCTCTGTAAAAAAATCAATAAAAAATATTTTTTAAAAAATTTTAATCATGGCCAGTATTGCTCAGTTGGTTGGGCATAGACTTTAGCACCTAAAGGTTGCCTGTTTAATTCCCAATCAGGGCACATGCTGTGGTTTCAGGCTCAATACCTGGTAGAGAGCATTCAGGAGGCAGCAGACCAATGTTTCCCTCTCACATCGTTTCTCTCTCCCTCTCTCTTCTTCTCTCTAAAATCAATTTTTTAAACAAACCAACAAAACATTCTTCCAGATACTTCTCCATGGACATAAACAGATATAAAACCTGAAAAATATATGGAAGTTCTACCAAATAAGTCATGATTGATTATTCCAGGACTCCATATTGACCTTTACAAAAAGAGATTATACTCATGCAGTTTTAAATTAAAGGAATTAAAATTAATTTGCAGATGAGAAAGAAACTGTAAACTAAAAAAAGAGACTGGTGAATATCAGATAAATGTTTCTTTAACACTAGAGATATTGGTTCTTATGAGGACAACCTAAATTAAGAAAATGTTATGCAAAATTTCAAGAGCTGAAGGTGTTGTTATTTTTAAATTATCCCTTTCATTATTAAATGGTATCTACTGACTCCTGAAAGGGAAAGATGAGGAAGTTAGTTAAGATATTTTTTTCCTATCCCTGTTCCTCCCATTTCTAATTTGATTACTAGTTATATTTATATGTGACCTTCTTTAGCCATGCTTCCTACAGTTGTTTGCTCTCAGAGCTATTTTAAATGAGTCCACAGCCTCTCAGCTCCTGAATTCTTCATTTTCACTCATTTTTTTATTTGCCTACATTAGTTTTCAAGACAGTTTTTGTTTGCAAAAGGATCTATAGATGCTCTATTTCTTGACCTTTTGAATCATTGTGGAGATTTCCCTGCTGCTTTCATACTCAAAGGACAAGTTGGCTGGAGAAAGTGACCCTTTCTTGCCCTCAGGCTTTCTAGATGTCACTCCATGATCATTGCTGCAATTGATGACCTCTGAACCCACACTGGATACCGGAACATTGTGGCTCCACACGGATGCCTGGTTCCTCTTCTCAGGGGCAACACTTATGGAGACCACACGTTGGCCTGCTCAGATTTCCGGAAGCCCATTGCTGCCCTTCAGAACATGAATTTGGCCTATTAGCTCTGGCACGAGTCTCCTTTTGCCTCTACTCTCTGCCAGGTGCAGACCCACCTATTATCTGAAAATGACAATAGGAGCAGATGCTCCTTCCTCTCCCACTACTCTTTTACTACCTACAGGAAACCTTGGTGACTACTCTTCCTTCTTCCCACTCTCTTCCCATTAATTCCAGAAGGCACAGAGCCATTACCTCCTCCCCTTTCCCTGAATAAGCGATCATTTATCTCAGTCTTCTTTCTGCTTACTGTCCAATTCAGGATCTGCAGTTGAGTGACCTAGTTACTTTACTGTGTACCAAAGAGGTCTTCTTGTATGCTCTTAATGTCCTCTCACATTCCAAAAACATACATATGAAATAACCAAGATTAACTATCTCATGATTCCATACTGATGTTCTGATATTAACTACTTACCCCTCAAAGCAGGTAAATCTCCAACTTCAAAAGTGTCATTCAGTTTATTCTTGCCTATTCACACGCCCTAAATTCTGACTGTATTTTTAGTCTACCATACATATCTTAGCACATGAAAAGTCGAGACCGCATGAATGGTTATCTTTTTAGGTTGTGTCAGAAAGCCTCTCAAAAAGAGGTATTTAATGAATGTTTATTGATAAAGAGAATGTATTGAGAAATCTGTTAACATTTTCCAGAGTTTATGAAAAAAAAAAAAAAAGGATGTATAGGAAATACCAAAAGTAAATGACAGATCGGGATAACAATAATAATAAATATCAACTGAGTACTTCCCATACACATGGCACTACTCTAAGTTGTTTATGTATGTGGTCTCATTCAATCTTTTACATTTAAAAAAAAAATGTTTTTATTGATTTTATTAGAGAGTAAGGAAGGGAGAGGGATAGAGAGCTAGAAATATGGATGAGAAACATGGATCGGATGCCTCCTGCACACCCCCTACTGGAGATCAAGCCCACAACTCTGGCATGTGCCCTGACTGGGAATGAAACTGAACTGGTTACTTCTTGGTTCATAGGTCAATGCTCAGCCACTGAGCCACACCAGCTGGGCTTGTTCAATCTTCACAGTGACCCCAGGTGGGAAGTATTATTATCGTCTCTATGTTAAAGATGAGAACACTGAGATATAGATGAGTTAAAAATTTTGCCCCTGGTCACACAGCTAACAGATGGTAAAGTCTGAACCTGCATGCATGAAGATTAGGAGATGCTCCACTGGATCATCATGAGGGAAATGAACCATTTTCCATCTCGACTAAGGTTTGCAAGGGTATATGCTTTAAAGAACCATAAATTAAATTTTGTGTTAGGACTAATGAACTTTCTTTCTGTGAAAGTGACAGGGCTCCATCTACCAAGCTCCCTGTGTAAATGACCCAGACAAAAATGACACCTTTCCATGTGTGACCTTAGCACACACTCTTCTATTCCAACCAAACGATGACCTCATGATGTTGAAGGCCAGGAATGTGAGTTGGGGAGGAGAAAAGAACAACTAGCTTTCACTTTCCAAGCACCAGCACACCAAACTAGGGCGACTCTCTGTTGTGCACTCTCTTCAGCTCAAGAGGGCCTTCCATGTGCCAGACAGATTAAACACTCAGGGAATTTGATCTGATCTCTCCTGAGAGCGGATTTTTCCACTACTCTCTAATCCAATGAAGCCTGGCTGGCAAAGGCAGCTGAATTGAGAGAGTGACTAAATATGCAGAGTCCTTGGAGGTTAAAATACAGTCTGTCTATGAGGGGAAGGCATTTTTCCTTTAGTCTGTCTGGATTTCTAATATCTATTGCAGACTATTAATCATACAGACCAGACTCCTGAACTTCTTTGAATTATTTTACATTTAACCAGAATCAAACCCTCCCCCAAAGCTACAAAATCTTACCTAGTTATTTTGAACATTTAAACAATGGTTTACCTGGAATACATACTCAGCAACTGTGCATATATTTAATAGCTTTGAAATGGATTCAAACAAAACCAAAAAATGCAATTATTATGAGTATTGTGAACTTATGAGAATTAGCCAGGAATTATTGTTCATTTATTTTGTATTTTCTGTTAAAACATTGGTAGCCCTAGACAGTGGTTGGCAAACTCATTAATCAACAGAGTCAAATATCAACAGTACAACCATTGAAATTTCTTTTGAGAGCAAATTTTTTAATCTTAAACTTCTTCTAACACCACTTCTTCAAAATAGACTCACCCAGGCCATGGTATTTTGTGGAAGAGCCACACACAAGGGGCCAAAGAGACACATGTGGCTCACAAGCTGCAATTTGCTGACCATGGCCCTAGATTTTCACCATCAGAAATACTATGAGAAAAATGCAATAACTCATTTTCTATAAGACCATCTCCATCTAATTTCATTGGGTGAGAATTTACACTTTAATGTATGCTTCTGATTTTATTTGTGACCTTTACATAAAACAGATATCATGATTTACAAAACCATATCTATGTGAAGTCCAGAAACATTTCTCCTCTTGCTCCTCCACAAACCTATTTTTCGTGTATTTACTGAACTTTAACTTATTTTATTCTTTTAGCAAATCTCTATTGCGTTTAACTCTGAGTTTTATATTTTGGTTTTCTGGGCTCTGTGGATGGAAATGCTTTTCTCTAAGTACCAAATCCTAGGATAACAATTGGAGCCAAACTGGAAATGTGGAGTGGTATTCAGGTTCCAAGAATAGTCAGAATTCCCCATTCCAACCACAGTTAAATTCCTACACTTGCTTCAAGCAGAGAATCTGGGACGTGAACAAAGTCTATGTTTTCCTTCTGCACTCAGATGGTAGGTTACGTGTTTCCACCTTAGGGCAGGGAGGGAATCAAGACCCATATGCTCTGGATTGCACAATCTGGGAGGGGAAAAAAGAAGCAAACATTTACCCAAGCCAAAAGAATGTTGCCACAAATCAGCCACCAGCATAGCCTCCGGGATTTCTCAAGGTGCAGAAAAAGTAAATCTTTAAAGCAAATCCTCTTTGGTGCTCTCCTTTTGGAACTTGCTTGTTAGTTTCCTCTTCTGCTTCTCTGGCCATCTGAGGGCCAGAGTTTATACACCATGAGCTCACAGTAAATAGAACCTGGGCCAGAGGGCTACCAGGCAAAGGGCCTCATACAACCGCAACCCCTTTTGCAAATCTGATCTAGGCACAAGTTTGGCACTACGTTTCCACATTGGAGAATATTCACAATACTTAAGGCTTTCCGTTTGCTTATCTTTTAAAAAGAAATGATACAAAGTGAGATAAAGTTGAGGGACTTGAGAGGCGGTTATGGTGGAGATGTCTCCCAAGGAGACCAGTTCCAAACTTGCCATCTCCGGGTAAGACTGGAGTCTAATGCATCACAGCAGAGACTGTGTGGTGGTCTGCCAGCTTCACCACGGGCCGGCGTGAGCTTCCACCACCAGGACTGTTTGGGGATTTTAGTGGAGCATAAGTAGGGAGGAAGCAGAGAAATGGGTAAAAATGAGGTATAAGTTATCAACAACCACCATGCACCATACATCCTCAGTTTTCCAGAATCCATGTCTATAAAATATGTCTGGTTATTCCCAGAATGGTAGTCATACTTGCCAGGGAGTGTGTTTCAGTTTTTAATTAAGAAAATATAAACTAAGTATGATTTATAAAAGAGAGTACAAATTTACTGCTGCTTGAGGGCAATGATTGTGACATATTTATCTTGATATTTCTAATGGCATATGGCAAATGAAAAGGGCTTGATATATGTTGAATGAATGAAGTGAAAACTAAATAAGCTAATAAAAAAATCAAGATAAGTGTGGGAGGATAGTAATTATTTTATTAAGTTCTATTGTTTTACCTCTTACTAATGTTTAGCAAAAAATAAAAACCCAAAGACCATACTTCTAATCTTGACTCTCCAGAGTTTCATTGAGAAAGTTGTTAAACCTCCCAAGGACTCAGTTTTTTCTTTCTTTTTTTTTTTTTTTTTTTTTTTTTTTTTTTACATATTTTTATTAATTTTTTACAGAGAGGAAAGGAGAGGGATAGAGAGCTAGAAACATCGATGAGAGAGAAACATCGACCAGCACACTCCCCATCGGGCATGCACCCGCAACCAAGGTACATGCCCTTGACCGGAATCGAACCTGGGACCGTGCAGTCTGCCGGCCAACGCTCCATCCACTGAGCCAAACCGGTTTCGGCAGGACTCAGTTTTTTCATCTATAAAATTAAAATAATAACTTTCTTTATTGAGCTCAAATTCCAGAATTGTTATATAAACTACCTGCGACACTGAATGTGAAAATGCTAGGTAAACTGAAAAGTTCCATGTAAATGTACATTTTTTTTTTTATCATTATCATTATCATCACTGCTCTAGTATTTTGGTTTGCTCAGCTATCTAAAATCTTGACCCTCCACCACCCAAAAAAGCTAATAGTCATAACAAGTTTCATACAACATCTGAGCTTACTTTTCAAATTGGCTTAATTTTTATAGTAATTAAAAAATAACTCATAACATTTCATGCTTTGATTCCACAGTGAGCCAATCAGAGTACAATCAAATTTTGAAAATTATACAGCACTAACCCCTGGAAGAATTCTTTTGCAACACACATACACAGACACACACACACACACACACCCCACATATTCTTCAGCACTGAGTATGTTTGATAGCAGGTTAAGAAGATCCATCCCCCAGAAAAATTAAGAAATAGTTTGTCTTCCCTGGCTAGCAAAATTTCTATCTTTTTCTATTTTATTTTATTTATTTATTTTTTAAATATATTTTATTGATTTTTTGCAGAGAGGAAGGGAGAGAGATAGAGAGCTAGAAAAGTCGATGAGAGAGAAACATCCACCAGCTGCAACCTGCACACCCCCCACTGGGGATGTGCCCGCAACCAAGGTACATTCCCTTGACCAGAATCAAACCCGGGACCTTTCAGTCCACAGACCGACGCTCTATCACTGAGCCAAACCGGCTTTGGCTCTTTTTCCATTTTAATATTGTCCCTACCTCCAGATGCCCAAGAATCTCAAGTTATTTAAGACCCACCATACATGTTTCTAAACTTTTACCACTTCTAAGTCAGTTAACGTGAGCATACAACTGAGGTGATGATGAGTGGGGTGACAAATCATCAACTTCTTTATCATTATCTTTTCAATCTTCATCATTTACTTAGCACTTACTGTGCGACTTTACAATCAACATCTCTTTTAATCTTACAACAACTTATGAGGTAAATATTATTGACCTATTTTTACAGATGGGTAAATTGAAACTTAGAATGACTCTGTAATTCACCCAAAAGCACACAATGTTTAAGTGGCAGTGTCTGGATTGAAACAATTCTACCTGATTCTAAAGTCCATGTTTTTAATTACCTCACTATAGCAGAGATTTATAAGATTTATAATAAAATTTATTTATCAAACTCATCAACACATATTTTTAAACTCTTCTTTATACATAGATGACTAGGCTAGGCCTGAAGAAATATAAAAAACTAAATATTATTCTAATGTAAGTGACTAGTGGTGATTGAATTTTTTAGGGTTAGTGTACTTTAGAAGAAAGACTATACGCTATGGGCCAAATGAATGGGTTCCTAATGATACAGTTTCTGACATGGAGACATGCAGATGGCAAGAAGCCTTGTTTCTATGTGGTTTTCTGTTGTTGTTTGTTTGTCCTCATGCTTGTTTGTTTGCTTTAAAGAGATAATGACTAGACTCCTAACACCATATAATTTAGCCAACCATCTCATCTGATCTCTCTTAAGGTTTGATCTTAGTAGCATCGCTCTCAATGTCTTTATCCTAGATGTGAAAATGGCTCATTAATATTACTATTGATATTTGATCAGTCTATCTTAAAACAATATTGACCTCTGCTGTTTGGAGAATTGGAAATTATACTGAGTGTTCCTAACAATATGACTTGTTTTTCTAACTCCAGGAAGGGTGAGGGTGAGGGAATGTCACAGAGCACTCATGTCTCTGCATTGTTTTTATTGGGTGTCTCTTTTTGTTTTGAATAAGAAGATACAAAAAAAAAAAAAACACCTCTATTGTGTAAACAGTCATTTTGCTTAATAATCATGCATGCCTAGAACGCTAAGATTCACTTATTACATGTACTCATAAAGTCTGCATGGTGGCACTCCTTCACAATGCTAGTTTGAGGGGCAGGACTAAAACTCATCTTCAAAGTCCACCCCATTACATACTAGTAGAGCTGCCATAGGGTCCTGCTGTTTTCAAGTATATAATCAGACACAATGTACAGGAATCTGGAAAACTATTTGCTTTTTTAAAAACTTGGGATTCGTCATTTCTGCCATCTTCCAAGTTGGCCTTTGGAGGTGAAAAACCCTTATACTTAAGTTTAACGGGGGGAAATGTCTCTGAATAACCAGGTTCCCGGTAGAGAGCCTTCCAGGAATGGGGCACTGGCAGAAACAGGGGGCACTGGCAGAAACAGCGGTCCCTGTCAGGCCATCAGCAGAGGCGTGGGAGTCGCCGGAGGGTGTTACTTTGTAAGCCTTCTCAGCTTGCCTGGGTCACTGGGTGAGGAGAAGAAGGGACACCCCACCGGTGTGGCACAAAGGCCAAGCATGTTTCCCTGTGCCGCTCCTTCACCTGAACTGCCCAGAGCTGGGTCTTGTTTCCAGGTCCCCCTCAATCCTACACAGAGAGACTCCACCGGACCCCAAGAAAAACACCGGCAGCAGAGAGAAATGAGGTGTGCTTTTTCTAGTTTCATGTTGCAGCTTTTTCTAGCTCCTCTTACGACAGAAATAACATCTGCAATGCCAGGAGCCTATGAAGTAATAAATAAGCTTTCTCCCCAGACATCTGCCAGCTTTTACCCTGCTTTGCGGCACAAGCAGCCCTGAAAAATTTATGACTTTGTGTCCTCCGACTGTATAGACATTACCCCATCAGAGACTTTAATGACCTCTCTCAGCTTCACACTCTCTTTAGGGGGGGATGTACAGCACAGGCATCAGTGCAGTGTCACCACGTGCGTGGAGGGGGGGGCGGGGGGAGTGGGGAACCTGGAACTTGTGGTCCATGTTCCAGAGGAAGAATGGAGATGATGAGCTGGCTTTTAAAGCATGTCAAATAGCAAAAATGCTTCTTCAGACCTGAAACTTAAATGTAAAAAATGCATTAAAACCCACAAAACCACTTCCCTTCAAATTCTTGAGAGCGAACATGTTAGATCATTAAAGCGAGGCTTGCTGTAAGCTAAGTTCAGAGAACAGCATTCACACCTTCTAGGCAGGGCCCATCTGAGGGGTGGGCGGCTCTCACAAGTCCTCTGCCAGGAAAAGGCTCACAGGCATGCTGGCCTCCTGAAGCCTCTGAGCCTCCGGATAGGCACAGGCCATCGTGGGGCCTTCCATACTTTAGTGCTCTGAATCCGGTAATAATGTAGCTACACCAGGAAATTGTTGTGTATGCTACCGCATGCTGTGATAAAACTTGAGTCTGTCTGCATTCGTTTTGGACTTTGGTTTTAGATGATTCATTTAGAATAAGTTCCAGAGTTACATAGCTGCCACAGAGCCTCTTCCGTCTGGCCTTTGCCTCTTTCAGGATGTGCCCAGTCTGTAGAAAATTATCATTTGAGGTTGTGATCCATTATTTATATCTTGGTGTAAATAAAGGCTGTGAAGAGTCAGTTTTAAAGCAGCAGGTGGGCCCTGGCAGGAGGCTGAGTTAGTTGGAGCACCCTCCCCTACACCAAAAGGATGCCGGACTGGTTTCTGGTTAGTACGTATACCTAGGTTGTGGGTTTGATCCCCAGTAGGGGCATCTCTGGGAGGAAACTGATCAATCTTTCTCACATCAATATTTCTCTCTCTCTCTCTCTCTCTCTCTCTCTCTCTCTCTCTCTCTCTCTCTCTTCCTCCTTCCCTCCCTCTCTCTTCCCCCCCCCCATTCCCTCCCTTCCTTGCTCTCTAAAATCAATAAAAAAACATATCCTCTGGTGAGGATTTTTTAAATGTAAAAATAAAGCAACAGATAAACATAAACTTGTCCAGGAGCAAGGGACTAATCACAAAGATAACCTTGGCTCTGGTCGGGGTTTCTCATTGGTTAGAGTGTCTGCCTCGCACCAAAGGGTCTCAGGTTTGATTCTCAGTCAAGGGCGCATACCTAGGTTACAGGTTGGATCCCAGCCTGGTCAGGAATACATGTGAGAGGCAACCTATCTATGTTTTTCTTTCACATCATTGTTCGGCTCTTTATCCCCCTTTCCTTCCACTCTCTATAAGAATCAATGAAAAAAATATATATCCTTGGGTGAGGATTAAAGAGAGAGAGAACCTATATGCTACTCCACACACACACACACACACACACACACTCACTCACTCACAAAACGCTTACGTTGTCTCTCTGCGCTTCAGTTCTCATCCTGTTTAGAGTTTTGCCTGAGAGCAACTCTTCTGTTGGATTGGAATTTGACTTTGCAAATCTGTTAATAATTCAAGACAAAACTTCGGGGCAAAAGGACCCAGGAAAGAATAAAATTAGAATAAAAGAGAAGGGGTAAGTAGCAGTGTCTTGAGTGGGGACATTGACAGGAAGAAGCAAAGTTCAGAAAAATGGTCTGTTTTAGAAACAGACACAAACCAGGGCTCCAATGACCCAAAGGCTACCTCCAGGGCTGTGTCCACGGGTGGTGGGCCCTCAGGAGGCATTCTTTCTTCTCCGGGTCCCAGTTTTTCTGTTAGATAAACGAGCAGGGTAGAGGACACCAGGGATTTTAAACCTGGGCAATTTCCTCCCTTAGGGGACATTTGCCATGGCAGCAGATATTTTTGGTCGCCACAACTGGACAGCGGAGGATGCTCCTGGCATCTAGTATGTAGAGGCCAGGGATGCTGCTGAACATCCTAAAGCGCACGGAACAACACCCACAACAAAGAAGAATTTCATTAGTGCCAAAGTTGAAAATGACTGGCTGTTCCATTTGAGGGTCTATTAAGTATTAATAATATCCATGTGGTTGATGCCCCCCCCCCAAAAAAAAAAAGGATTGGTCTGGAACCAGAAGTCCACCAGCCATACTTTGCATTTTTTCAAGGGCCTGAGAGTCAATATGACCCATTATACTTACAAATAAATTTTACCTTGTTTTTTGGGCATTTCTGATCACATGTCTAACAAACTCAGAGGCTGACCAATGTAACCAAAGGGAAGTTTGACCTGCAGTTAAGTTGGAAGATGCATAAAAGTCAACAAATATGCCATTTTCATTGGGACTGCTCTGAGTTTGCACAACATATAATGTCACCTCAATCAATTCATACTCTTTAAAGCTCCTGCAGGGCTCTTCTGAATCCACAGAGTTTGTAATGAGTATATAATATAAGGATTAAATATCAAATAATGCTATGAAGCAGATGCCACCCACACTTCTTGGTAACCATCAAGAGCAGAGGTGCATGTTTCTGTGGTTTTGGAGTGGGCTAAAGAGGTTCTAAAAGTTGTCAAGAGTTGTAGACCTCTGCCCTCTGCCACAGGTACACCTGACAGGAAAGAAATCAATAAAAGAAGAAAAATGCTAATGCCCTAACGGCTCCACAGGAAGACTTTAGCTTAAGCAATTGGGGCTCTACCTTGTCAGGTGCTTGGCAGAGGAAAGGTGGTTCTAACGAGCCAAGGCAGTTGGCTTTCGAGCCTGCATTCCCCTGTCTCCTTGAGGCCTGAAATATCCCCTGGGACTCTGTTGAGCTACCACTGTTCAGTTATAACACTCAGTTCCCTACAGGTAGTCAGCAATAACCCCACATAATGACTTGTGAAAGTCTTCCCACTTTGCTGGGCCATCAAGACCCAGATGCTCTGTCGGTGTGCTGATTGGAGACTTAGTGGTGTTATTACCAGATCCCTCCAGATATGTGGCAAAAAAATCATCAGGAGAGATGGAGAATAAGGTTTTGCACAAATCCTGCCCAAATTGCTGAAGTGGTCTCCTAAATGAACTCCTCACCCTATCTGGTTTTTCTTCAATCTCTTTATTCCACTGCAGCCAGAGTGATTCTTTCACACTCAAAGCTAATTATGTGACTCTCCTACTTAAAGACATAGAATGGCTCCATAGTGCTCTGGAGATTAAAAAAAAAAAAAAAAAATCTTTAACAGATCCCAATGGCCTTACATGGATCCACTGCTACTTTCTTCTCAAGCATAATATCCCCACCTCTGTGCTTCTAACACTGGCTTCCTTTCAGTTCCTTGAATGCCTCCTGCTCCCTTCTGTCATTTGCTCATGTTTCATCTGGCTTACATTCTATTCCTCCAAAGCCATCACCACCCTGTTATCTGGTTAAGTAAATTCTCCCTTCAGAACTATACTCAAAGGACTTGTCCAACCTCTGTTACCAGATCATTCCTCATATACTACTCATCATTCGCAGCTCTTTCCGCAATAGAAATTTTCCATTAATGTATGCATTGGTGTTCAATAAATATCTACTGAGCAAATAAGTGAATCATTCTCTCCTGGGGTGGAAGAGAGACCCTCTCTGGCACGCATTGCTATTTGGTTTCTCCTTTCAGCATGAGAAATTATTGATTTGTATCTTTCCCTATCAAGAGCCTTCCTTCCCTGCCAAGCCCAGCTCACCCACTCTCTCTTCCACAACTTCTCTCATCTCTTATTCCTCACAGAACTTACTCATCTTGCTCTGTGATCCTGTAGTACTTTATTTGTATCTGTTCACCATTGAATTAGCACCATTTGTAGAGTTAGTCTTCTTTTTTGTACTATAAACTCCTGGAGAAAAGAGTAGCTACTGTTCTATAAAGTTGTATATGCTTAATAAATGTTTGTTAAACTGAAATGCCATTTACTAAAGCTCAAGTAACAACTGTAAGACAGCACTAACACCAGTGACATTCCACCTATCTGAGCTTCTAAGAGAGAATGTAGGATGGAGATGTTAAGAGGTGCTCTCTCTATGGGGAGAGAGAAGCGAGGTGCATAGTAAGTGTCTCCAAATGAACAGGAAGTTACTGCCATCTCTGGGCCTGGTGTGATTGCTCATCTTGTTCCAGATGGCTGTCATGGCAGTAATACCGTTTCTCTGCATATAAGGTTGTCAGATTTAGCAAATAAAATACAAATAAAATTGATTAAATTTGAATTTCAGATAAACAACAAATATTTTATTGTATAGATATGTCCCAAATATGTCACAGAATATACTTATTAAAAAAGTATTCATAGTTTATCTGAAATTCAAATGTAACTGATCATTTTGTATTTTATCTAACAAACTTAATAACATGTTTGGAGATGCCATGATATTAACTGATGGCTCCAAATGACAAACCACAAAAAAAAAAAAAAAAAAAAAATGAACACCAGTATAAAATTATCAGATAAACCATTCTTTCTCAATGCTTATTCACTTGTCTATATGGTTATCACATCCCTGCCCAAATCATCATTGTCTGAAAGGGTGAGTGCTGGATCTATTTTATTATTTGTGTAGAATCCTTAGGATGTTCTTGCATTCACATATGCATACTTGTGTTTTTGCCTCTTATATTCAAGAAAGAGGAGTAGACTTTGGTGATAGTTTTTATAATGATCACATAGAAGATTTAGAGTTAAATTCCCAAATGATGCCATGGTTTTCCATACATAAAATTTTACATTAAAAAAAATAGAAAAGTGTAAACCAATTTGGAACATTTTAAGTAAGATAACATGAAAGTTCAGAATTGAGCTCACAATCAAATGTGAATTTGTCCCAGGGCATGAGGTTGTGCAGGGAAGGAAATCACATATATTCTCCAGCAGTTTTCCTGGAGATCTATGACTTTCTGAGAATCAGGAAATCAAAGTGAGGAATGAGGTGTATACCCTGATCAAATTTTCTCTTCAGCAGTGCCAACTGCTCCACGCACTTACTCCCTACACCCCAACGGGGGCGGCCAGATTTCTGTAACTGGGAGGCTTTGTTTGATGTCATTATATCTTTTCCTCCCTTAAAATCCTACAAGGTGAACACTTTTTATTATTATTAACAAAAATTAAAGCTCAATTTGACAAGTTTTTGTGAAGTGAATGACTGTACCCATGTGTGAGTGTGCAAAATTAAAATAGGACATGAGAAACGAATGGGAACCCTAGTCTTAGGACTAAAGTCTAATATATTTTCTTTTGCCCATAATCTGATCCTTATCTAGAGGTTCTTGAAAGAACATGTCCTGGTTTCCTCAGGACTCAGCTGTTTTGCAAGAATCTTTGCTTATTAAGACAAACTTAAACATTCTTATGCCCCTACTTTCCCCCAGAAGATAATGTTTTGTTTCTAGGCAACCATCAGTAAGCATTAAAAATATCAAGCTCAAGCCCATTTTTCCAGAAGAATGATTTCTGTGTTAAAATTGGGGAGGGGGAACAAAAGGGGCTGTACTATCACTTCTATCTCTCATTTTATTTTATTTGCTTAAGGATATGTTGACCCTGGAGTACAAAACCAATTTACACACAAACAAGCCATATGTTTGAGAGCTAGAGCTTTATCTGGGAAAAGAGAACTACACTCGGCTAGGAATTAGTTTCTCTATAGTTGTCATTTCCAACTTTGCATGTTAAGAAAGTAATGCTTTGTTTGCATGTGCAGAAGGCTCTGTCTACATAATGGATCCGTGTAAGTCCATGAAACAAAATGTCGATTTCCTAGCGGCTCCTTTCTGATCTCTATAATGTTCCTTCCACCATGAAAGGGGGGTGTTTCCAGGAGGCCTGGGAAAAGGTCAACCATAACTTCTAGGGTCTTTAACGCCAATTTGCAGTGAATCGTGTTTAGTGTGTGTCTGTGATTGTGTGTGTGTGTTGGGTGGGGTAGGGTGTGACTGTGTGCATGTGTTAATTTGTTTTACTCTCTTTAAAGAAAGGGAAGGGCTCACTCAGACTCACAGAGAATATCAGCGCAGATTTTGTGCTGAGACATTTTGCCGAGGCATTCTGAATAAGCAGAGATAAATGAAGTAAGGACATGAGAGCTGGTTTGGATATTTCAAAAGGCACCTACTGCTCCTTCACTTGATTGGCACCTCTTAGAGCCTCCTAAGCCCTATTTTGATTTTTGTATTCATCCATATTCTCAGCTTCCAGTGGGCCAGACAGTTCACGACATGCTCAGGCTGGTAGAAAATGAGAATACCAGTTGTCTCTAGATGCCTCCACTGCTGCTGCTAGGAGTCCCTTAGGACAGAGCTGACATGAAAGTCTAGCAGAAGCGGTGCTTCATGTGGTGATAGAAGATCAGCCTCTGATTTGAGTGGGGAGAGCAAAATACAATCTGTGATGGACAGGAATCAATAACCCAGCCTCAAACCATGGGGCAGAGCAAAGGCACATAGTATAGGACAGGCATTTGTGTGAAATTAAAGCAGGAGGTAATACCTGGCTGGTGTTCTCAGTGGTTAGAGCATCCTATCCTGCACCAAAGGTTGCAGGTTTGATTCCCAGTTAGGGCACATACCCAGGTTGCTGGTTCCCTGATTAGGGTGCATATAGGTGACAAGATGTTTCTCTCTCTCTCTCTCTCTCTCTCTCTCTCTCCCTCCCTCCCTCTCTCCCTCCCTCCCTCTCCCTCTAAAATCAATAAAAAAAGTATACTTGTGTGAGGATTTTTAAAAAGCAGGAGGTAAGAGAAGAATTTTGCACTTTATCCTCCCCCCCCCCACACACACACACACATACGTGTATATACATACAAAGAAATGCATGCACTCACAAACACACACAAACTCATGCTGAGGCATGAAGCAGCATGGGACTCACAGCAAATATACTCCTGGAATTGATCCACAGAGAAATTAGTCAAACATTCTGGGGCAACTAGAGTATAAAGGTCATTTCTTTGTAGAAACACCTGATAAGGGACCATATTCTTCAGTTAAGCCATGCATCTTCCCAGTTTTGCTTTGTTTCCCCTGTGGCACTGTGGTTGAGCGCCTGCCTCTGAGACTTGAAACTTTCATGGTAGCTAGTGAGTGGGAGGGAACTGGACCCAAATGCAGAATCCTGGATTGGGGCTGAACTGGCTCTGCAGGCTGGACAAATGACTTTTACGGAAAATGAGCAGACCTCAGCATTTTCACCTCCAAAACTGGGCCCCAATATGGGTCCCCCCCACTTTAGAGGAAGAGATAACCCTGAGAGCTGAGGGTGCTTCTGGACATGGCTTTTCCACAAAAAATGTTATTAGTTGCCTCTGTGGTGTGGATTTGAGCTCCTCAGCTAACTACCCTAACCTGCTTAACTCCTGCCTATGACGTGTCCCCATCACTGATACCCCATTAACAGCAAGAGACCAAGAAAGGTGATTTAAACAAAACAACCACAACCAAAACAACAAAACACCTCTATTGGTCTCAAAAACCTTTATCTTTTCTGAAATGTTAGCATCAGGTTTTCTATATTAGGTAAGTTTGAATTAATGTTCCATGTTGAGAGAGTTAAGATTGAGAATGAAATAACAGTTTTCATATGGCTTTATTTTTTATGGGATTGCATTTATTCTTGCCACTATAGGTTGTATTTCCTTAAAACACAAAGTAAACAGTCACTTATCACAAAACCCATGGTCGGCTTTAAGTCTCCTTATAGCAGCAAAATTCTGAGAGCTTCCCACAGGTGGAAGATCCAGGCACAGCGCCTAGATAAATTAAAGCAGTTAGAGATGAAAGCTAAAGATAGTGAGAAATGTGCAGGTGTGCGGTTTTATTCCCCAATCTAGTGAGAAGTACCATTTTAATGTTGTTAACCAGGAGGTTTAGCCTGGGGCCTTGTTAAATTGACTTGCAAATGAGAACTTGAAAACCTCAGAGCATGGTGAAGTTCATGGCCCTTTGTGCTCAGAGGAGTGGGGTAGGGGCTGTGCCCACTTCTGGAATCTCAGAGCTAAAGTCACAGTGCATTTCCAACAGACTTACCCCAAGGAACAATCATTGTCAAACTCAAAAACTGCCTCTGGACTCAGCTAACAGGTCTCTCTCTGATCTGAAAGGAGGGAACCCTACTGAATGAATGTTGGCATGCTGGAGCAGGGGCCGGAGAACTTCGGTAGGTTCAGTCCTCAGCAGATTCAGATTCTGGGCACTTAGCCGCCTCTTTCCTCCTCATGTGGTAAGGTACCCAGTGATGTTTCCCCTTAGCATTGATGATGCCGAGGATAAGGAGAGATGTTAGAAGCCACCTGAGAGGAAAACTGATGGAGAGTGATGTGGGTATTTCAGCAAGGCTAGGTACAGTTGTCTCATTTTTATGGTGTGGCAAATTAAATTTGGGTTTTGGCTCCTAAATTTGTTGTGGGACTCTAACTCTCATCCAGAGCCAACATTTCACAAAATTTTACGACTTCACACCGTCTTTGACCTCCAAGGACAATGGCCAGTTGGGAGAAAGACCAGGAGGGTCTCTTTCCTCTCCTAGTCCCAGCTTTCCCTCTCTCTCATTCACAAGCTGGGTTGATGTTTGGCTACGCTTTGGCCACACCCATCCATCTGTACATCTCTTTGTATGATATGTTAAGAACAAGATAGGCTCATCACCCATTTCGGTACCCAGCAGTCACGGCACAGGCACTTCTGTGGGTTGGAGGAAGCTGGGAGGGACCCGGTCCTAGCTGGAGCCTCTGGGAGCTTCTTCAACCATAACTTCTACACTCACAACACTGGACCAAGAGGGCAAACCAGGGTCTGGAGCTGGGAAAAAGTCTACACTAGCAGTCAGAGCATAACCTCTCAGCAGGGGAAGAAAATGCAACATATGAACTACTGGTCCCATGTGACTATCTGCCATGAGCAGAAGGCTATCCTGACAGCCAGACAAAGCCTGGTGTGTACACATTCAGCAAATAGTTTATCGAGCACCTACTACTACCCTGTTTCCCCGAAAATAAAACAGTGTCTTATATTAATTTTTGCTCCCAAAGATGTGCTAGGTCTTATTTTCAGGGGATGCCTTATTTTTCCATGAAGAAGAATACACTACACATTTATTGTTAAATGAAAATAAAGGAAATTTACAATAGTACGGTAGTTGTCAACACAAACCAGACAAACTGTGAATCCTACAGTATCAAGAATTTACTCATTTATTTAATGACAATCATGTCATCATCTTCTGGAACATCATCATAACAATCCAATTCCTGAATTTCCTGGTGAATTTCTTGTGACTCCATTTCTTTCAGAATCAGTGGACCAAATCTCTCATGTTTAGCCTAGGGGGGCCTTATTTTCGGGGGATGCCTTATATTTCACTCAGAAGGAAACCTGTAAGTAGGTCTTATTTTTGGAGGATGTCTTATTTTCGGGGAAACACGGTAGTATACCCATGTACACAGTAAGTACTTGTGGCTGACACTAATAGTCTTCCTCTAGCACCCATTCTCCTCTTCCTTAGTCATGGAATTCTGACCACCTAGAGTAAACTCTACATTTCCCAGTTTACCTTGTAGCTAGTTGTGCTTATGTTACCATGATCTGGCTAACAGGATGTGAGCAGGGGTCCATGAGCACCTTCATGAACACATTTTTTCTCCCCCTTCTTCCTTCCGCTTATTGGAATGCCAATGTGATGGCTATAGCTTGTGCAGCCTTGAACCTTTTGTTGAAGTGGGAAAAGCATGAGAGAGGAGGAACTTGGGTCACTGCAGACTTCATGAAGCCCTCAATCAGCTCTACACTGCTTTCCTCTAGACTTCTAATAAGTGAGAAGGAAATGAACTTCTGCCTTGGTTAAGCCTGTTCTTGTACAATTTTTCTGTCACTCATAGTCAAACCTAACTCTGTAGTACTCAATAAATATTTGTCAAGCAAACTGACTGACTTATTGGGACTAAATTAAAAATGAATGAATACATCCTGGCCAGCATGACTCAGTGGTTGTGTGTCCACCCATGAACCAGGAAGTCTCTGTTTGATTCCTAGTCAGGGCACATGCCTGGGTCACAGGTTCAATATCCAGTAGGGGGTGTGCAGGAGGCAGCCAGTTAATGATTTTCTCTAATCATTGATATTTCTATCTCTCTCTTTCTTCCACTCTCTAAAATCAATAAAAACATTTTTTTTTTAAATGAGTGAATGCAATTCTAGGTACTCAGCATTTTGTCTAAATCATACACAGTAATGAGGCAGTAAATGACATAAACATGCTTCCTGCTCTCATGCACTTGCAGCCTCATACAAAAGCTGGATTTTGGACAAGAAATAACAAATGTGATAAACTTCATGGGAAGGGTGGTGTGCAAAGACGACATACAACCAGGAGCTCCACCACAATAACAGAGTGAAGTTTCAGGTGAATCCTGAACACTGAACGAGTCAGGAGGTGGCGTGCTGTCAGCTCTGAGGTGAAAGGCAGCGTGTTGCACTGGAGGAACTAAAAGGCCAGTGGCTGCAACATTGCATTTGAGGCAAGTCTCAAGGGAAAAAAGCAAAGAGGCATGCAGAGGCCCAGTCATTCTGGGTCTTCTATGCCAAGGACACTCAAAGAGTGGTCCAGGGACCAGCAGCTCCATCATTCCCCAGGAGCTTGCTGGACATGCAGACTCCTGGCTCCCCCCAGGCTATGGAACCAGGCTGCATTTTAGTAAAATCCCCAGGAAATTGGTGCACATAGGAAAAGTGCTAGTACAGGTCAGGCCACATTAGGGATTTCTGATTTGTTTTGTTTTATTTCATTTTGTTACTTTTTTTTTTTTTTTTTTTGAGAAAATTTGGATAAGCCCTTTAAGCCTAGAAGGAACCTAATTAGATTTGCCTTTTCTTGAAGTTTTTCAGTGAAAAGAATGCATTGAAAACATAAGTGGATGCACATATATGTGGAAAAAGAGAAATTTTTAAAATAAAAGTGGCTCGTTTATTTTTACAGTGTTGGTAAGGCCAAAATTTGATGGAGATTTTGGCCTTACAAATCATGGCCAGGAAAGAGTTGCAATTTAAGTTCAATGAAACAGGAAGAATTGGTGTTGCTGATGAAGTCCAAAGGAAATTTTCAGAATTTCCTCTTGCTCAGGGAAGTTTAGCCTTCTGGCCTTCTCAGGCCTTCATCTGATTAACCACACACAAAAGGAAGGAAATCTGCTTTACCCAAAATCCATCCATTTCAATGGTAATCTCATCCAAACTCCCTCACAGAAACACCCAGAATAATGCTTGTCCAAATATCTGGGCACAGTTGCCCATCCAAGTTAACATACAAAATTAACTATCACAGAAATGAAAACTGGGGAGTCATTGGCATGTGGATGGGTGACAATGAAAACATTGCTAGTGGGTTGTATTGCTCGGAGATAGAGGACAAAGGGAGAGCCACGGGGAGCATCACTATTTAATGATGAGGAAGAGGAGATATTATAGCAAGTAGATGGCAAGAGATGAGAAAGACACTTGGCTGAGTCCTTAGAGATGAGCCTTCAGGGAGAGCCATGTGCAGGTAGCAGGGCCACCCAGGAGCAAGATGGGTTCTCTGTCTCCCATTAAGTAAGTTACCAACACTGGAGAAAGGCAGAGCAGCTCTGGTATTCAGGAGGCTTACTGCCAACCAGAGAGCCTGGTTGAAACTGCTTCTGGATAAGACTCGCCTTAAGGATTTGATAGGCCAGAGGTTCTGTGAGCTTCTGTGAAAGCCACAGACTCCGGGAACCTGAGAGACCTAACACAATAAACGAGGTTCTTTTCTGTGCAGACTGGGGAAACGTTTGTAATACCAGTCCCTGTTTTTTTGCTGTTTACCATAGAATAGTGATTTCCATACCAGGGTACTTTTGGGGACCAGTTGAAGGATCTATAGAGCCACAGTGTTCAAAGGAAATAATAAGGGTAGTGAGATCATGAGATCTGAAGCCAGACAAGCCTCGGTTGAACCCTCACTGTGTGATCCTGGACAAGGCATTACCTCTCTAGTCATCAGGTAACTTGTCTAGAGCAGGATTCCTACTACTGGTTGGTTGTTACACAGATTAGATAATGTGTTTTGCTGTATCTGGCACATGATAAGACCTCTACGTGGTAAATACAAAGATAATAATCTTTCTGTCTCTATGACAAGACCTTCTTTCTCCTCTTTCTAAAGGTTTCACCCACCAACTTTTGCTTTCCCTTTCTATATTTAATTACCGTATTTTGGTTATCACTCCACATTCCCTAGCAAGTATTAAAGGTATATATGTGTTCATACAACCAAAAAAATTCCTTTTAAATACATACAAAAATTTTAATGGTCAGTCTCATGTTTGTGTCAGCCTTTGGAACTATGCTGGAAATAAAATGCATGAAGTCAGTTATAACTTTTTCTTGCCAGACAGAAATTAGGTTGGTGATTGTGGTTGCCAGGGGGTTGGGCCTAAGGGTGGGGGGAAGAGAAATGGGGAGTGACTGCTGATGGCCATGGATTTTTTGGAGGGTGATGAAATGTTCTGGAATTAGATGATAACAATGGTGGTACAACACTGTGGATATATTAAAAACTACTGAGTAGTACACTTTAAAATGGTGGGTTGTATGCTGATGAAAACAAATAGCTATTGCCTGGGTCAAATAGGGGATTGCCAACTTCCAAATCAACTGTTACTCAAGCATGAGACACTCACCATCAGATAAGGCATAATTAGGGATTCACAAGTGATCCACAATGGCTCCACAATGCCAATGCTAGCCGGAGTGGAAAGGGCTGTGAGCATAGCACAGTTCAGGAAAATGGCTCATCAGTAGAGGCTGAAGTACATTTCAAGGGGAAGACTTGAGCTGAGGATCAGAGGGGAATACTTGAACTTGGGGAAGTGAAGTCAGAGATATAACAAGGAAGAATCATGAGGGAGAGATCATGGTGGACATCTCTGTACTTTGTTGTTGTTGTTGTATTTTTAATTTCATTTTTTATTACAGTGATTTCAAGATGAGATGGGAAGACTGGTCTCCAGGGCAAAGAAGTTGGGAAAATAAATTATGGCTAGACAGAGACGAGCAATATTAGACAGTTTCTTGACGGTTGGGCCTTGTCTCAATGTGCGAGGATGCAAGACTTCATTCCTTGAGGCCCTTGAGCTTAGCCAGACAGTCACTCACCATTCATTCTGTTGCATTTGAACTCTTGTATCCTACATCATAGAACATGCTGGAAAGACAGCCTGTTGGAAAGAAAACATTTTGACTGGGCTGACCTTTATCATTTTTTTTTATTTATAAGAGTCATCTGAACTCTGTTTGAGGGAAACTAGTTTTCTTTAATACACACACACACACACACACACACACACACACACACTGAATGGCCAGATTATTATGATATCTGAACGTATAATAATCTGGCCACTCAGTGTGTGTGTGTGTGTGTGTGTGTGTGTGAATTAGAGGCCTGGTGCATGAATTCGTGCATGGGTGGGGTCTGGCCAGCCTGGCCAGGGGAGGGGACATGGGCGGTTGGCCAGGCTGCCTGTTGCTCAAACTCCTGGTCAAGGGGACAATTTGCATATTAGCCTTTTTATTATATAGGATATACACTGAGTGGCCAGATTATTATGCATTCAGAGATCATAATAATTTGGCCAGTCATATATAAATATATATATATATTTCTTTGAAGCAGAGGGGAATTCCCAGGCGGCCATCTTATTTTATGTGGGTGTGAAGTGAAAAACCTCTCATTTTTGTAAGCCCAGGGAAGGCCTGTGAAGCAGGAACAAAATGAGTATGCACGCAAACTTTAAACACCACTTTGAAATCCAGGGCGGGCTTTGTTGGCTAAACCACAGCCGTCTGGGAGGCTTCAGTGAAAAGGTTGGCAAGAGGTCTTGATGTTTCTGTAAAATACCAAACTGCCATGCCAAGGAAGGTGGTCAAGCCCAGAGCCCAAAGGCCATGTAGATGTGGTTCATTCCTAGGACCTGGGACAGATCTACCTGGGCCTCTTCAGTGCAATCAGGACACCAGTGGATGAGCATGTCAAGAGAGTGGATAAAGTGGGATCATCCTGGCTTTTCCCCAACCTGAGGCAGATTGTGCCACTGCCCTGCCCATGGATGCCCAGGCCCTGAGCCACTGACAGGTGGGACTTATGTCCACAGTCTTGTATCCCATTTTACTGGAATATCTTGTAAGCTCCTTCTGGGATGACGGAAGTCTGGGTCTATGACATTCTTTTATCTCTTGGTATTAACGTCATTATTTTGTTAGCAGTATAACGTGGTATGGCTGCTATTTAAATATTCCCAGTCCCCATTTCTCATACACATTCCCTCCCCTAAAGAAATTATCTGCTCTGAAAAATAGTGGTTTGGGGTAAAGTGAAAGTTTTTTAACATCCACTTTCCAGATGGACCTCTCTGTTAAATGTTCACACACATACACACACACACACACACACACACAGCTAATCCATGTGGAATGCTCCTAAGTGAATATGATTGTTTACTAGACTTCTTAGTCCATTTTATGGCATTTTATAATAAAATATCAGCAAGCTCATAAAGAGAGCTTTTTTTTTTTTAAGGTCCATAATCTCTCTAACCATAACAAAAGGGCGGTAAATATATTGTACAAGAGTGCGATGGAAAAAATGTGCTAAAGTATTCCCATAAATCAAATGTAGCACTTTGGCATTGACTCTAAAGCATTAAATTTAGTAAATTAGAACCAGATGATTTTAAAATAGAAACTTACACAACTTTACGGTGTGATTTTTTTTTTTTTCAACAAGTTTATCTTCATGAAGTCCCCTTGGCTGCTACTGAATAGGTATTTAACAAGTGAGGGCAGCATCTGGGTATTATTCATCTTTGTAACTCCCATGGTGCCTCACATTCTATTGGGCAATTAGTAAGTATTGGTGGACAGATGAATGAAATCTAAGCAGCAATTAACAAGTACAAGTTAGTTGGCAAGGAAATGTAATATAAATATTTATATGGATCTACAGGTAGACAAAACACTGCTGCCCCACCCTTAATAGTAAAACTGCCTTGCTCTTTTTTTCATTGTTAAAAAATGTGTATGTAAATCAATGAATTTGAAATAAGAGTGTGTATCTGCTTCTCACTGAGTTACCATGCCTCCAATGACCATCACTCTGGAATTTTCCTAAGGCATAAGTTTGCGTTCCATTTCTGCTATCATAGGACCCATAGAAAACACCTTTTGTCATTTCCCCCTCCCCTCCCACACACAATTTTACAATGTAGCTGATACCTACCTTAAGCATAATCTGGAAAATTCAGTGTAACGCGTCAACTGAGAAGATCCTAAATAAGGTGCCACAGAGGTGCAAATCTCCCCAAGGAGAATACTTTCTGCAGAGGGTTAGTAAGGACACTCTTTTTGCAAGTACTAGAAGCTCTGGTTCATCTAGGTTCCTGAAAACAAGCATGTTTGTTGCCTTAGGAAGTGGGCTGTCTTAGAACAAACTTCCAAAATGGTTGGGTCCAAAAGCACAGACAATAGGATCAGGGCTTTTGCCATGCCAGCTAGCTTTGCTTCTTTTTGCATGTGGACTCATTCTCTCTTACTTTAGACACTCCCCACAAAGAGAAAAAAAAAAGATATTTACTGCCAAGCTTAGATTTATAGTTTATGATCCAAAGAAAAAGAAGCCCTGTCCATCACAACCTTTATTTACAAAATCTCACACTGCCTCCTTTTGAGTCCCACGCTGATTTCTTGGACCACTCACTGTGGACAAGATTATACATTCATGTCCTATCAGATGTGACAGACCAACCCTGAGTGGTGTTTGGGGATCTCCATTAGTGGATGAATAGAAAGGAGGATATTTGTGTCATAAATATTGAGGGTCTAAAATTGACATGGCATGTGGGAAGTAGGGGGGAAAAGAAGAAGAAAGAAACAAAAAATAACCTGAACTTTTGATTCTAGGTACCTAGGACAATGGTGGCATCATAAAAAGAAATAGTTAAAAGTAGACAGTGTTTCATTGGAAAGTTCATATGTGAAATTGGCATCATAAATAGAAACATAATAGTTAATGGTAGATACTGTTTCATTGGGAATTTTTTATGTGTAATGGCCAGGGTTCTTCGGAGAAACAGAAACAATAGACCAATAGGATATGAGAGAGAGAGAGAGAGAGAGAGAGAGAGAGAGAGAGAGAGAGAGAGAGAGAGAGAGAGAGAGAGAGAGAGGTTGACTTTAAGGAATTGGCTCACATGATTGTGGAAGCTGACAAGTCCAAAATGTGCAGAGCAGCTGTCAAGCTGGAGACCCAGGGAGGAGTTGATGTTGTAACTTGAACACAAAGGCTCTCTGGAGCAGTTTTCTCCTCCTAGAGCAGTGATTCCCAAAGTGTGGTACGCGTACCCCCAGGGGTATGGGAAGAGTTTGGTGGGAGTATGCACTGCACCGTGCTTAGCTGCACCTAATTATACGTTCTGCGCCTAATTCTATGAGGGTTACTCAGCGTTACAAAAATTATAGAAGGGGTACACATATGTCAAAAGTTTGGGAAACACTGTCCTAGAGAAACAGACTGCTGTTTCCTCTTTACGCTTTCACCTGATTAAATGAGGCCCATCCACATGTTAGAGGGTAATTTGCTTTACTCAAAGTCTCTGACTTTTTAGCTGTTCTTAGCTAAAAATATATCTTCACAATAACATCTACACTCGTATTTAACCCACTATCTGGGTACATTGGCCTAGCTCAATTGACATATAATTAACTGTCACAATTTGTACATATGCGGAGTTTCTGAGAAGACTCTAGAGTATTTCAGTGCAGGAGAAACTGAGAGTTTGGAATTCAAACCATAGGTCAGGAAATGTGATCGTCATCACATAGAAATGAGAAGAGAAGTCATGGAAGACAATCAGAAAAAGGAGAGAATCCGGAAGGGAAAGGGCTGTGGGTAGAACCTTGGGGAGAGTCTACCTGAGAAGAAGACAGAGGAATATTGATGAGAATAGAAGAGAGAACCCAAGGAGGGAGCCGAAGAAGAGACTGTTTCTAGACAGGGGTGGTGGAAAATGCCCAGAGTGAGAAGATGAGGGGGACACAAGAGGCCCCCACTCCTTCCTGGATTGGGGGGTCTGAAGCTGTGCTCCTCCATATGGGACCTGCTCTGCTCACACCCCACACAAGTCACACCTGCACAGGCCACACCCCGACACAAGTCACACCTGCACAGGCCACACCCCCGCATAGGCCACACTCTTGCACAGGCCACACCCCCGCATAGGCCACTATGAGAGCGACACTGGGAGGGAGCCCTTCACAGCTCTGACAGCAATTAGACAGGACTCATTTTACATCAGTTGAACTGTGTAATAGTAACAACAAACAAAGCTTGTTTTTTATTTCATTTTTTTAGCTACATTTTGACAGTTTTCATTCCACCACTTCACTTTTACAAAAGACCTATATTAGTACCTGTTTTCACTAACCTAAGGAAATATGCAGAAGTTTTCACTTTTATGAATTCAGGGAAAAGGCTCAAGTAGCATTCAGCGTGTGTTCTGCATGAGCTGTTACAGAGGCAGTGAGCACCCTGAGCCAGGAGAGTGGTGATGCCAGCTCCGGCCTGGGAATGGCACTTAGAGCTCCAAACTGTCTGTGAACTCTGGGCTTTCTCTCCATTTATTTGTGCACCTGTTAGCAATCACTTCTTCACTGTATGCCATTTCTGTTTCATAGGACCACTCTGCTTTCGGATAGTGGGGGAAACCAGTATGCCATGAATTGGGAATGGAAAACATTGTACTTTATGGTGGAGAACTTGAGATCACTGGCCTGGATGGTGATCGATGGAATGGATGGCAGGACCAGAGGCAAAGAGGTTTGAGTGTGAGGCCGGACTGTCCACCTTCTGATCCTGGCATTTGAAAGGAGACCACTTGGTCTGATGTTGGGAGAAGGAGAGGTGGCAAAGGGAAGGCCCTGAAGGACTAGAGAGTGCATTGATGGACCATGCTCACTCACCCACATAATAAACTAGGAAAGTCTCGAGTTCTTTCCGAATCATTTGGCAGCAAAGCCTGACCTGGATTGGCCTGAGGTGATGCATAGTCTTTACTTACCCCACTTGATATGTACCCTACTGGTGCATCCAACAGCCAAAATATGAATGAGTTTGCATATGAGATGCTGGCTGGGGTCCACAGGGAGTTTTGTAGTATGTGGTGTGGATGCTAAATCAGTTTCTAAAATCTGAAATATTCTGAATTCCACAACTCATCTGGCCTCCAGGTTTTTGAACAAGAAACTGTGTATCGGTATTTAGATGTGAATGTACTTGTAGAGAGCAGGATGTGAAAGATTAAGGGTGCAAATGAGAGAAGGGAGAGTTGGGTGGCTGAATCTCAGCATGGGCTGGAGCGGGAAGAATAAAAAACACATTGCTGCTGGGTACGGAGGGAAGAGTTTTTCTGGCTGACCAGAGCTTCACAGGAGATGGCTTTTGGAGATGTGGAGTGATTCTGAGATGGCAAATCGAAAGCTGGGGAACATGTGGCCCCTGTCTTCTTAGGGCAGGAAGAGCAAAAGCCTCGTTTCTTCTCCCAACTCTCCACCCACCCGGAGACCCAAAGCTCCAAAGACTAGTTAGAGCATGAGTCATGAGAGCCACAGGCGATGAAGTTCAAGATAGCCCTTGCAACACCCCCTTGTCTACATCCTCTAGTCTGAAATCACAGGGTTCCAGGACTTAAGCAAATTAAGGGAACTTATACTTAACATCTGTAAGCCTCAGTGGTGTGAGTGAGTTGGCCCGAGAGTTTGGTGCACGCTCATTAGCAGGGCTTCCCTTCGGCTTCTCTTATACAGGAGGGAACCACTCTTTATTTCTCCGTTTCAGTGGGCAGAACGGAATGCGCTCTCCGCACTCCACACAGAAAGTCCAGGGTGGATGCTGGCGTATGCACCACCGCCCACGCCCAGGCCCACGCTGGAGAAGCATTCCTCCAGCAGACAAAATAAAAGGTTGCTGAGAGCTGGAGCACTTTGTTTGCTCTTTAAAATGAACCAAACTCTGTACGAGCTTGGATTGAACAGTGTGGGTTGTGCTGTGTCCCCACAATACATTCCTTTCATCCTGCCGCCCCCAACCCCCACCCCAGGCCCTGCATTACTCAGATTCCTTTGCCTCATCAGCGCCAGCTGGCGGCCGCCTGGGCTGGCCAGACAGTCCAGATGCCCTGGGACAGAGCCTGCTGGTCATTGGCTGGCCTCAGCTGATGAGAGCTGTGAGGGACAGGAGGCAGCCTTTCTTGGAGAACTGGGTCAGCTAGCCTCTTTTAGGGCCCCAGGGGGAATAACATGGCCAAAAAACAAAGAAATGGTTTACCCAGTGCCTCCAGGAAAGGGGTATTTTGCTATCTAAAACACCCACCCCGTGCTCCCCTATTCTTTCCCATCCCACCTCCACCCAGGAGGGATACGGATGCAGGATGTGGAAGGTGATTTTCAATGGCCAGTGTGTCTGCAGAATGCTAAAGCTCAATAGTAGATGGGAAACAGAGCAGACAGCCCCATCCAGGAACTTTGGACACACAGTTCTCTGCTTATTCCACTTAGACTGTAGCAAAAAGCGGAGTGTGGGAAGGGGCTGCAAAGTTCTAGCTCATTAGGTCATGCTATCATGTCACAGCATATATTTGATCATACTAGGTATGTGAGGAAGAGTCTGGAAGACATTTCAAATTTGAGACCATATAAAGGAAGAACAGAAGTTAGCAAGAAGGAAATGTGCTGTCTTTGCCCCTTCTTACTTCATACATATTATATAGCACATTTATTGTGTTGGGCAGTGTCTTTAGAAAGAGTAGAGGGCCATCCTCCATCCAGTCATAGAATCCTGTTTATTTGGTCATAGCGGATCATGTTGACCTTTGTAAAAATCCAGTCTAAAGTTTCTACCAGCAGAAGAGATTTCCATGTCGGTTTCATGTAACGAATTGTTTACTTGGACAAACTAAAGCACGCAATAGCAGAGCAGATTTGGGAGCCCTACTAGTGTTTCATGGCTAGAGAAAACAGGAGAGAGCCTTTGCCAGGCAGTCTGCACAATTTTATTATTAAACTCCTTTTATTCCACTGAACTTCATTCCTTGGCCCAGCTGCATACATATAAATAGTAGAAATCTCAGTCTTTGCACATTTATGAAGATAAATAAACCTAAATCTTTATCATGAGCTTCTAATTTTTCACATAATTTTACCTCTAAATTAACTCCCTCAAATACTAAATGTTAAAGCAGAGCCTCACAATTGCTTGTCATATTTCAGGGGAGTTGAGTTTACAGAACGTACAATTTGATCTGTTACACTGTTTAGTTCTTTGGGGGGAAAGGTGGTGATTAAGTCTTCCAAAGTTATAATAACACTATTTTATATGTACTAGTATATTTATAACATCAAGAAGTTCACAGTTTTTCTGAAATCAAGTTAAGGTATTGCCCACAATCACCCCATTTATAGGGATCTACATGAGTGACACAGTATTACATGCATTATTTCATGGTTAATCAAGGACTGAGAGGGGCCTACAACACTCAATATGAGCACTTCACCCTCGCTTTGACGAAAAGCAACCTGAGAGAGTTGGGATGGAAGGCATAAAGCAGTGGGAAGCGGGGTGAGGGAAGGAGGTGGTAGTTTTTTAAAGGGCAGTAACAATGACACACTGTTGCCTGAGTGAAAAGGGTCAGTGAGACCTAGTAAAGTCTTCCCAGTGTGGGAACCCACTACATCATGCAGGAAAGAGAAAGCCAGAGGAATCATTTCTAATCTCTGTTGGTGAGAGCCACACCCAACCCCAGGTGGCTCCCCATTGAGTGAGAATAAGAAATAAATCAGGGAGGAACCAAATCAGAATTAATTTGGAAATCATGAGTCAACAAGCCTTTGTAGTAAACACCCCCTGCAGGAACACATATTTTAAAACAATTCCTTTAAACAGCTCTTTCAGAAAACAGAGTTTCTTCCTAGGACCCTGTTTCTCTGTTGCTTAAAAACAGGGAGGGAGTGTGGTTGAGTGGACTTCCTGGGGTCTCTTGTGCCAAAATGTTAGTGGAAGGAAACATCAATGAAAACTCCATTCCATGGCACAAAGAAGCAAGCACCAGAGGCTGTTCTCGAAGCTTCTTTCTAATAATAGACGTTCATTCAGACCAAGATCGTGACCAGCTCAACAGATAAAAGGGCGCTGTTGCCTGGAGTGAGAGGTGTTGTTGCCCCTACATCTGAGAGTCACTTATGTTTCCCACGTTGACATCAGGGAAGGCTGGGCACATGGACAAGAAACGGGGCTTTGAGAAGACATTAGATGAAATTCAGTTACCTATATAGGTGCAGAGGGGGATACAACTGAAGAAAAGACAGAATCCATTTCTACACGTTGCTTAAATCTCCTTGTGGAAAGGAATTCTCCCGGTGAAATAGTACAAGGCAATAATTAAGCACTAAATGATATGCTACACATGTAAAATTGTATGCAGAATTATAGGATTCCTTTTAATGTGTAGATTCCAAAACCTCACACCAGACCAACTGAATCCAACTGAATGGGGAGAAGTCTGAGCATTCAAGGTTGCTTTTTAAGGGAGGTCAGATTTGGGAAGCGCTGTGGTCTTAGGTGATGAGAGACATAGAAGGTGGTTGGGAGAACATCAACAATGGAGAGATTTTTCTAGGAGATAATTGATGAAGAAGATGAAGTTCAAAGGGGTGCCAAGATGTGATATAGCTAAGCGGACCCATGAAAGGAGGGCAGTCTAGGCAAGAAGGACTCCACACAGATAGCCTTCAAAGTGCCAGGGAGTAAGGGGGTGTGTGACTGTATGCACCCTGTTAGCTCTAGTCACCACACAGGAACAATACCTGTTCCTCAGTTAGTCTTAGTCCCACTGGGGTGAAGACGCTACCTTACTGAACTGACTTGGACAACCAAGGCATCCAGAGGAAGCCTGGGGCATACAGCAGACCACGCGCTCAGAAGCCAGAAAGCCTGTGCTCACAGGTCAGACCTGCCATTCCCCTGCCTGTTACTTTGTGCCGGGTGTAGTTTTGTGACATGTAAAATTTACCTCAGAGGGTTGTTGTATTAAATGAATACTTAAAAACTGATATTTGTGAATATCTAGCCCAGGACCTGGCACCGGGGAGAGTTTCAATCAAGGCTGAATAAGCCAGGGCCCAGTGGGTTGAAGAAGAAAACTCTCAAGGGCTTATCTTTGTTTGAGGAGGTTTATTGAGCTTTGTAGAATTAAGTAGTTGCTGCCTCATTTTATTTTTTAAAAGAACTTTGGTCTATGTAGACTTTTTTACAAACCAGTATCAAGCCCAGCCAGTGTTGCTCAGTGGTTGAGCATCAACCTATGAACCAGGAGATCATGGTTCAATTCCAGGTTAAGGCACATGCCCGGGTTGTGGGCTCAATCTCAATAGGGGGTATGCAGGAGGCACTGATCAATGATTCTCTCTCATCATTAATTTTTTGGCTGTGCAGTCTACACATCTGATTCAACTCACACAAGTTTGTCATTGCAGTTCAAGACAAAGGTAAATGAATAGGTGCCTGTGTTGCAATGAAACTTTAAAAACACTGAAATTTGAATTTCACATATTTTTCGCATCTCATGAAATAGTGTTCTTTTGATTTTTCCCCAACCATTTAAAAATGTAAAATCTGTTCTTTGCTCATAGGTCATAGGAAAATAGGCATCTGCAAACCATAGTTTTCTAACTGACCCCTGTCCAAGAGGCGGAACTGGCACGTGCCTCCAGTTGGTTCTGAAAAGGTGCATGTTAGCTCCACTTCTAATACATGTACACTGCACTGCTGCCTTAAACATGGCTTCCTTTCCTGGGCTCCATGCAGAACCTCCAGACAACACACTTCCTTTGAAGTTACATTTATCCTCTTATTTATTCATTCAGCGATAATTTAAGCACCTATAAGGTATAAGCCTGCACAGTGTTAAATAAGACAGCACCTGGTCCCTTTGGGGTTCACCCTAAAACTAGAGAAGCAAACATCAACAAATCATTATGGCCTGGCTGGTGTGGCTCAGTTGATTGAGTGTCATCCTGTGCACCAAAGAGAGGCTGGTTCGATTCCTTGTCAGGGCACATACCTAGGTTTTGGGTTCAGTCCCCCGTTGGGGTACATGTGGGAGGCAGCTGATCAAAGTTTCTCTCTCACATGTTTCTCTCTCTCTCTCCCTTCCTCTCTCTAAAATCAGTAAAAAACTATTTTAAAAAATCATTATGGTACAATGTGATAATAGGCCAGGTTCCAAGTACATAGTAAAGGGAAGGAGGAATTGGTTCTGAAAGGCGGAGGTGGACAGGGTGGGGGGTGTGGACAAGGAAGCACAAAAGAGTCAGTGTCAGCTCAGCTGGACAGCAGAGGAGAGAAGGGAGGACATCCTCAGCAGAGGCACCGTCTATGCAAAGTCAGGCCGGCACACGCATGTCTTGGATTCAATGAGTCCTCTCCCACCCCTTCCCCATGTGGCTAGAGTGTGGGATGTGGGTGGAAAGATATAGTGGGAGATGAGTCCAAAATGGGAGGGTGGGCTCAGATTACAATCCACAGTGCAGTGTGCAGATTTTGTGCTTTAAGGCACTAAAGTGTCTCCTGGAGGTTTTTAAACATAGTAGTAATGTGATCTGCTCTGTAACTCTAGAAATTAAACAGGTAGCAGTGTGGGAGCAGGGAGAGATTTCAGGCAGGAAAATTACAAGGAACGACTGTACTAAAGCAAAGGAGACACAGAGGACTGCCGGAAAGCACTGATTGTGGTCCTGATGCACGTGGGGGCTGGTATAAGGTGCCCACCCTCAGAGCAACGACTTTATCCTCCGTATGAGAGCTGAACCGAATGGCTTCTGAGGTCGCTTCCCTGCCCTCACATGCTCTGACTCTGCCCTTTTCTCTTAGAGATCCGCCACACAGGCCCCTCCCAAGGGGTGGACCGGAGAATCTCTTCCCTTTAGCATCCTCTCTTTTTTTTTGCTGTATCCGTGCTAGTGGCAGCTGGAAAATCGTTTGGACAGCATTCGATGCCATTGCCCTTGCTCCTGCCTACACATGAGCGTTTTGGGAGACAGAGTCCTTGGCAGACAAGCAGGCAGGTGGCAAGGCTGAGGGCGGAGAGAGTGCTGGTGAGCCCATTTTAGCCCACGGGGAGTACTGGGGTGATTCCATAAACCGATCAACAGCACTGATATAGCATGATTTAAACAGTATTTTTGCCCCCAAAATCTCAGGTAATCAATGGAGGAAATGTTGTTTCTCTATTCATTGAGAGATTTTGTGTTTCCTCAAAGGATCTTGAAGAAAAAAAATTCTAGATGACGTTAATGAAGTAAAACTACCTGCATGATATGAACTGCATGAAGACCGGAACACAGTGTTTTAACTAATAGGCTGCAGTCCTTAAGTGTTTAAGCAAAGGATAAAACAGAGAAACAGATCACAGCATTCTCACTCACAAGGCTCCAGTGACTCACAAAGCCCCAGTCACACTCAGGAGAAAATTCGAACTGCCACCACCTACCTCTCTGAGCTTGCCCTCTCCGGGCCTCTCCTGAGTGCCCCCCTCGGGCACCTGGACTGCTTGCTGTTCTCAAACACACCAAGCTCTTTCCTCCTCAAGCCCTAACCAAGGGTCATGCCCTCTGTCTAGAATGTTCTTTTCCCTGGTCTTTGAGTGGATCCCTCGTGTTATTCAGATTTCTGATGTAATATTACCTCCTAAGAGAGACTTATCTGATCATTCTCTCTAAAGTAAAACATGGGCTGTTTTTCTCTAGCAATTTTCCCTCAATTTTCCTTCATTTATTTCCCCAAAACAATACTGTAGATTCATTTAATTATTGTCTTCCACTCCCACTAGACTGTAAGCTCCATGCAGGGAAGAACCCATCTGAGCTGCTGAGTGTTCTCCCCACAGGGACCAGCACCCGGCACAGGGCAGTGCTCAGTTGGTATTTGTTAAGTGAGAAAGCTGCCCTGTGAAAGGAGGGGCACACAGATGAGGGGATCCACCCCCTTTTTCCTAATGCCTACCACATGTGTCTATAAGTCTAGTGGTAATCATATTCCAATTAATAAGCTAATTAAATATTTATATTATTTACATACTATATTTAACAATGTGATGTAATGTGTTAATAAAGTAAAGTGTAATATTAAAATTATTATTAATAATGGTAATGATCATAAACAGCCATTTATTTAGGTCTTGCTATGTGCCAAGTACTATCAACTTCTATCCACATTATCTCATTTAATCCTCATGATAACCCTAGCAGGTAGATATTATTAGTTTCTCAATGTATATTTCAGGACACCAAAATCAGAATTTAAGAAATCTGTTAATGTTCTAACACAACTTTATCTGCCTCCAATACCCTTGTGCTTCACTTTATATAATTAAAATTCCAGTGACCCAAACCATCTTGAAATGAATTTCAGGTAGACTTTTAAGTGTCTTACTGAACAGACAGAAACAGGAAAGTGGGAGGACCACTTGGTATGAATTAAACTTTCCAACTAGAGAATTAGATGACAAAAGGCCCTAAGAGATGCTTTGGGACACTATTTGAAAGCAGTAAAATGGGGTGAGACACTACTCAATGGTACTCATCAAACAAAACAGAAGGAGGGTTCAATTTTACTGTGTAGGAAACCAGAGGAATGTTATCTAGATCTCCTGGAGGTCGAGAGACTCATCTTACAGATGGGACGGCCTTTGTCTAATCCAGGCAGACTCGGAAAAGTTTCCTGCAAAATAACGACTCTCCCATGGGTCTGTGGAACTGCTCAGAAAATCTTCGCAATGCCTATGATGCATGCTTAATTAGTGTTCTGAAAGACCTTGAAAAGTCACTCGGGCTCATTTTCACTCAAGGCTAAATTAGGAAAATCGAGGCCTGGTGGGTGCCAGAACCAGTATTATGACTGCCTGTCCAGAGAACAGGTACCACATTAAATTTTGAACTGAACTGTGAGCCCTGGATCTGGAAACCACTTTTGTGGGGCAGCTGTTCTCCTGTGCTTTTTGCTTAGATTATAAAAGTAATGTTGATCCATTGAGAATTTCAGAGGGCTAAGGGAGACAAATCAAACAGATTCTGGTCCAACTTGGCCAGGAAAAAAAATAAGGACTGCGTTTTCCATCCCAAGCGTGTACTCTGGTTGGTGTCCGTCCCACTCAGGGACAGCTGTTTGTCTGCACTCAGCATGTCTGAATCCTGAGGCCCACTGGAGAGGAATTGTCCCTCACCTCTCTGTCCTTCAGAAAAGTTGCCGAAGGTGACCGTTTCTGTCTTTTCCTGCGTAATGGCTTTCTCTACAGAAATCATGAAGCTGAACCAAATGTTCTGTGCTTCACTGGAGAGAGACTGGTCTCTTTAACCAGGCTCATCAAACAGCATTTTGTTGTTGTTGTTGTCCCCCAGATAATAAGCGTTGTTGGGTTAATGGGCCATCTTCAGGAGAGAGGTCAGAAGGAAAAATTGCAGTGTTAGAGCTGGAGCGAGAAATGCCAACCATCAAAGAGCATAGTACTCAATAGACAGTGATGATCTATAGGGCGTGCACTGGCCAGCCCCATCTGAGGGGTCACAGCTAACCTTTATCCTCAGCAAAGTCAGAGACGGTCGCTGAATGGGGCTGACACTTCATTCTGTGAGGCCCTCATGAGAAGCTGGCCAGGGAAATCCTGGTGCCTGGGCTGGGGAGTTCCTTTCACTGAGGGAGAATTGTATTCTGGCTCCTTGCAGGCTGACGTCGCAAGTACTTTGAACACTGAAAAGAACAAAAAAAGCAAACAGCCACACAAAAAAAGGGAGGGAGGGAGGAGAGGAGAGCTAGAGAGATATCAGCAGGGGTAGTTAGTAAAAAGGGGCCCGGAGACAGAAAACCTTTTGTTCCCCAGAGTTCGTTTCATGTAGAGATTGTGAGGTGAATAGCTTTCAGATGAAATGGGTTTATGAAGGAGTTGCTAGGTCACAGGAAGCACGACTTTCAGACTGCTCTGTGAATTCGATTTCTTTAAAACTTAGGTTAATCTTAAGAATGTATCTCCTTTTCCCCCCGTTTATTTTTGGGGGGCGTTGGAGTAACGTTGGGAACGGTTCCCCACGCTCTTTTATTTCCACCCTTTCTTTTCATATGTAAGAAGACATGATCACATTACAAGTTCTTTGTCAGGAATTTTCATAAGAAGTGGGCGGGGCATCTCATTACCTTGGCCCACTAGCCAATGGCGGGGCGGTATGCAAATGAAGTCCGTGCTAGGCCCGCCTCGGTCAAAACAGCGAGCTCAGAAGCTCTGGGGCTGAGCTCCGCTGCGGCTGACACACCGGCCCGGCCCGGCGGCTCCCTTTCCGTTAGCGCTGCACTCCATGGCGGGGCGGCCTCCTGCTTCATGCAGACTAACTAGTGTGTAGGAGAACGGCTCAACTCACCGCCGCCGAGATGAAGTATAAGGTAAGAGTGTGCCTTTTACATAGGATGTGTGTGTGTGTGTGTATGTGTGTGTGTTTCCTACTGTGACAACTCTGCAGAGTACCCCCCTGTGTGCCCGAGAGGGTTCTGAGATGGGTCTCAGTCACTGAGGTTGACATACAAGCCAGCGGGCAGGACCCAGGCTCAGATCCACTCCCGGAGGGAGTTCACTGTACCCCCGAATCCATCTCCTCTGAAAACGCTGGAGACTCGGTCTGAGAGCCGTAGAACAGTAGGGCGTAGGGCAGAGGGTGCCTGGCTTACCGCGGGGCACGCATTGGCTCAGGTCTCCCAGCTCCCCCAGGCCCGGCCCCCGCTGTCTGGGGGAGCCCGCCTGGGAGATGGAATGAGAGAGGAGTCAGCCCTGCTGAGTCTCAGGCTCCTGAAGCGGTTTTCAGCCTGTGTTTAAAAGCGCTTGGTCTGGGAAGCAGTTTGTCTTGTGTACTTTTGGTGGGAGAGATGAAAAGCCCCAGGTACTACTGTAACAGCTGATGGTGAAGAATTTTGATTGACATCCTTAAATGATGTTGGTTATAAGAACAAATGGGCGTTTGCCATGTCTTGAAAACACTTTTTGTTGGCATTTGAATGGACTGAGGGTCTGAAGGCTGAGGTCAGTTTGTTGTCCCTGAAGTTTGCAGAGTGCCATAACCCTTTGGCAGCATTTCCGCCCCATGCATTTACGCCAGTTTTGTGTGTTTATTCTTGGCAAAAGGATTATAACTTGCTCAGCGTATCCCATTTTAAGTCAACCCCCGTTTAGGAGGCAAGCAGCTCCCAGGGACACTGTACCACAGCAGATTGCAATGAATAGGGTGTGAATTTTCCGTGGAGTATAAATATTCCTATTCTAGAATAGATACAACTCCTAGTACTTTTTTTTTTTAAGTGCTATTATTAAAATGAACTCTGGCTTGGTGGCTGTGCTTTTGGACTGACAGTGTGTACTACCTGCCTGACCTTCAGGACTGTGCAAGCTGGGAGCTACTTTGCTTTCCCTCTAAGTTATGTAGCTTCGGGCCCATCCTTTTTTAATGTGATGTTGTAAATACTTGGATCTGGCTAATAGCCACTAGCTAACCTCAGTGATCAATGTTTTGTTCAAAAGTTATAAATCTTACTCAAAGCTCTAAATCTAAGTGGTGAATGCCTTTGCTTATAAAATCCGAGTTTCAGTTCTTGAAATTTGGAGACACAGGTATCAGTTATCACTCTACTATCAGCTTTCCAATATCTGCTTCAATAGGAAAGATTAGAGGAATGGATAATCTTAATATTTGACTTCGAGATGCAACCAGAAACAAACCCTTCCATCTGACAGGAAAGTTCTCTTAATGTTGTCATCGTCCTGCCCCCCCCTCCCCTTCCCGCCACAGTTTCCTTATTCAGACCAATGAGAGGACTAGACAGTGCTTAGCCAGCAGTGAGTCTGCCCCCCCTCTCCCTGTTGCTGAGCTTTAGTTCATAAAAATTGGCTTGCAGGGAAAAAAGAGAAAATATGTTTGTATATTTATTATTGGAAAGTATAAATGACTGCGATTAAGAATGAGCGCTGCGATCTAAAAGTGACAAAGTCTAAAGTCACTTTTATTCATTCAGTGACCTCCTCATATTTTGCTTTACTCTGACGGAACGGAAAGAAAACATCATAGCAACAGATGATGTAAGTTATGATTGGCATTCAGGGAGAAACCCTGCCTCTCAACCGGGTCTTACTAGTGTTGAATTCCCTGCCAAGTGAGGTAAATACACGATTTTTATTAGGTTGTGGACACTTTCACCAGATAAAAATACTGACTTCTCCCACTGACCAAATGACAGATTGACACCTTGCAGTGACTACGAAATGAGCCAATAGCTGAAGCAATCGACTTTCCTTTTCTTATCAGCCTGTTTTTTCTCTAGTTAATAAGAGACAACTTTAAGGAGAGGTTTTGTAATTTTAAGTAGGAGATGACACAAAGGTGGAGGAGTTATAAATAACATTTCTTAAGACACCGTGACAATACACGGTGTCTTTAATACATTGTCATCTTTAATTCTCCCAATAACTCTATGATGTGGGTATGATTATACTCATTTTCAAATGTGAAATTATGGTATAGAGAGGCTAAGTAATTTATCCAAAGCCACACAGCTAAAAAAAAAAAAAAAAAAAAAAAAAAAAAGTGATGGAGCTGAGATTTGAACCAAGTCTATTTGGTCCCAGAACTTGTGTCTTAAAATCTAGAGAAAAGAACCATCTGTGACTTCTCTAAAGTATCCTCTGCGACTGCTGTTTTCTTCTCCCAGGAAATTTCAGACTGTTTCTTAGAAACTATTCCAGCAGGTTAGAGTCTTTGTTGTTGGTGGTGGATTTGTTTTTGTTTCATAGTTACTTGTTTAATTTGATCCACGTAGGTAATAAAAAGCCAGATAATTATTAGTGTAAATTCCTGGATTCAGAAATTATCTTTTAAACACTGTGTTGTGCTACACACTGTAAGTTTAGCACAGACTTAAAAATGGTCACTGGGAGATTTGTAATCCAGCTGCTATAAAATTTTGTTAAACTAGATTATCTGGTTTGGCTACTTCAGGGATCGGTCTTAACTGGACAACAACCAAACCTGCAGTCATTTTGCACTTACATACAGCTCCAGTCAGCCAGCTATGTGTTTACAATAATCTTGAAATTGTGGAATGTAAGCTATTACTTTGGTAAACATTTTTGGTTAGCACCTACCTAGTCTATTTTTATTTAATTACGTGCTTTTTATTTGTTCTTAGGAAGACGGTACATACTCAATATTCCATTTATCTTAAAGGATTCAGTCTGAGGTTCTGATGATAAATTATGGGGGAGGGGGATGTTACTAAGAGTTTTCCACAAGCCCCTCTGAATATAGAGCATGTTCTGGAGTGGGGGGAGGGGCTGTGGCTTGCTCAGGGAAGGCTTTCCTCCTGAGGGTCTGGAGGTGGAGGTGAATGTGGCTGCTGTCTGCCAGGAAATGATTGAAGGGCCAGTGCTCAGCTGTGTTTGAGCAGAGGCTGGAGAGCAGCCCATTCTGTGCAGGCCCAGGCCTGGTCAGTGCTCTCAGCAGGCACTGTTGGTATGAACTCCAATGGCTGAGCAGCTTTTGTGGCTTTGCCAAATTTTTGAACACTTATGTGCCTCCATTAAAATTCCAAATAATTTATCTAATCTATCATTCAAAAAATTAATTCTTAAGTGTTTGGACTGAAGTTAGAGAAAAAAAATAATTGAGGGTCTTCGATTTAGTCAATATGGTCATTTATGATTCCCAGTTCTTTCCTTGCTTTGACATTTTGGTTTTCATTTCTTTATTCTCTTCTAGATGACTCATTGTACCCAATTCAAATTAGAAATTCCCTCCCATACACACATTTTTAAATCTTATGTGAAATAAATTTAAGAGCACTAAAAAATGCTTTGAAAAATCCTCACTTAATTATTGGTCTTATTTATTTATTGAGCAAACCATTTTGGAGCTAAATGACTTACCTACACAGAGATGAAAGTCTTTGTAGAGCTGAAGATGTTCTGATAACAGTTGGAACATACCAAGATGCCTTTAGCATCTTTTTCTTGCTGGGATATACATTGGTTGTCTTCTCAGAATTCATCAGTGGCTTCCTGTCTGCACCCCTCCCCCCGAGACTTCTAAAAACAACTTCCTCTTAAATCTCCTTTGCAAATTCCCTCCCCTCTTTGCCCTCATTGGCTCTCATTTTTTCATTCAGTCATTTCTTATGCTTTCCTAATAGCTGACTTCTGTAGGGGTTGCCTTCCTCCTACATGCAGACGTGACATTGTCAAAGTGCATCCTCTTTTGACTCTGGTTTGGGAAATCCTGGTTTCCTGCTGTTCCCTGATTCATTTGCCCTGTCTCCTTTCCATCTCTGTGACTTTGTTGGTCTGTCACTTCCCACAGGTCAAGTATCCTCATCCATCCTCCTCTCTATGAAGCAATCAAAAGCCCAAACCTTTCTCTCCTTGACTGCCTTATAATCCCCACAATGGGCTTTTTCACCTCTATCCTACCTTGTTAGCACTACCTAACTTATTAACCCCTTTCCATCAAATTACTATCTAAATGATACCTGTAACTCACATGGTTTACCACTGGAGCTATCCGTCCAGCTTTTTTTTTTTTTATCCTAACTGGGAATCAAACCAGTGACCTTTCAGTGCACAGGATAGCGCTCAACCAACTGAACCACACTGGCCAGCGTCAGCTTTTTCTTTTTTTTAACATTCAGTGTTATTTTTAGTTTCAGGTGTAGGGGACTGTCCAGCTTTAAGTAAACCCCATTGAACACAAGAAATAAAGGGTGACCTTATTTGTATGTAGAGGCAGGATGATAAACAAGTCGCTGAATAAAAAGTATGATCTAGGATCTGTTGCCTTGAGGCAGCAGGGCCTTGGTCTTATATATTCTTGTAGTAAAGACTAGAGTGTGGGCTTTGAGGGAAGACATTACTTCTTGTGATTTAATACTCTGTACCTTGGGCAAGTTAAGCTCTCTGAGCCTCGGTTTTCTTATCTAAAAATAGAGATTTTAGCTGCCTCATTCTATTGTTCCAAGGCCTAAACAAGAGAATATATAAATATAAAATACTATGACTCCTGGCATGTAGTATGTAGACAATGCCAGTCGACTCCAGCTCTCCTCATACAGTAGATGTTCAATAGATGTTGAAAGAATAGTGTGGACTCAAGACTTGGGAAAAGAATTATGTCAAATCCCAGTTACTAGGTTAAGATGGTTGAGTATTGTTGAGTATTCCATTGGCTTGGATGTGTAGGGTAGAAACACAAATGCCACACATAGAAAATTATCAGTCCACTTATGCACCCTCTTACTAATATATTAATGACTTGGTATCTTCACTGCTATTAATAACATTTGGTCTTCCTGTAATTACAGGACCTTGATCATAGTACATATTCAGCAAATATTGAATTACATAAAATACTTATACAAATAGCCACTAAAAATGTCTTAATGCTGTATGGCATAATGGAAAGAACATGGACTTATTGCAAATACCACTTTGGTTACTTTCTAACAATATACAGGCAAGCTACTTCAGCCTCTGTTTCTTCATTTATAAATATGGGATTTATCAAATACATGTCTTATCAGATAGCTGTAAGGAAATGAGATATGAAAATCTTTTTCAGCTTTTATCACATAGTAGGCATTTTAAAATAGTAGCTATTATGGTGCATTATAAGATATATATATACAGATATATAGATATACAAGCATTATATAGATAAAATTTTAAGAGGAAACATCACAAGGATTGTTTTCCCAAAACAAAAATACTAGTGAGCAAAAGAAACAATAATCACTTAAAAAAAAAATCAAAGGTGAAATGCAAAGGTGGTGAGTTGCTGGCTACAGAAATTCATGGTAAACTATATCCCTTATCCTATCACAGTCAACTAGTATGAGTTTATGGAAAGTAAAAGGTCTTGGTTATCTATTTTTAGATCCCTTTTAGGGTTAGAAAGAAACCTGAACAAATTGGTTTCAAATGCCAGTCACTAGGACCATAGCATTGCTCTGCAGTAACATATAGACTTAATTATCAAGCCTCGTTGCCAAGATAAACAAACAGGGCCACTGGGAAGAAATACTACATTTCCAACTTAAAATGCCAGAGAAGAGCTGCTGGTTTCCTAGGCAATGGATGATTGCAAAAACAATGAGCTTTGAAAGGGGACCCCTCCCCCCAAAAAACTGTTTATACTTTGTCAACAACACCCCCTCCATCTTATTTACTTTGAACATTCCAGTCATCTCCCTGCGGTAATTCGTGCTGGTTAATGAGGACTCTGCATGCCTGGGGAACATGACAGCCTCCCCACAAGTCTATCTTCCCCCGGAATCTTCATTTCTAGATAAATGGGCCTTGTTGGTGACCTTTTCCAACCTCCACTAGAACGTAGTTGTAGAGGGCAATTGATCCAGGTAGACTGAGGCCTGGACTTTAAGGAAGACAGAACAGGCACTCTAGAAAATGTGATGGAGAATGACAGTGGTTTTTCCTGGTTAAGGTAGGGGGTAGGGCAGCTGATTATGGAGATATTGAAATTGCCAGAGGAATGTTTTCAGTATATGCCCAGGCCCCACCATTGGCTGCTAAACGCCACTTTATTCTTTAAAAAGAGCTAGTCCCTTCCCCCCTCCTACCTTCCCAACCATTAATGGTGCTAAATAGTGTTGAAGTAGGTGATTCATAATCCTTAATTCAAAGACTGGGGCCCTTGATTTGGGGGTGTCTTATTTCTTTGTAAATCTTGGTTTATATGCTGCAAATGAGAACTCCTCCTGATAGTTCTAATATGTCAAGGTCATTGTTATGTTACCAAAAAGGTTCCTTATGTGGAATGTTGATGTTTATGCTTACCAGAAATAAAGATTGAGCAACCATGAATATGTAAAAGTGCAAGCATTGCACAAAAGCGTTTGATAGCTCCTTTTGAGTTTAATTCCTTTCTTTACTCTTCATGTGTGTGGGGGGAGGATTATTTGTGAAACTTAATAGAAAGTTGCAGCAACCAAAAGGCATATAAGGTTAAGATTTGAACCAGATCTTTCTATTTATAAAAGCAATAAGTATTTAGGCCAGATGATGTGTCATTCATTTTTCCTCAATTTCTTTTAGTTATGTGGAAACCCTATGCTATCTCTTTTGTGAATTAGCCTTAATCTCATTGATTTGTGGTAGTCAGTTTGAAACTTAGTATTTCACCCCATCCCATCCCCAAGAGATGTGGCTGAATCCTGTAGGCTTTTCTGTCCCCAGACTGCACTACACTGAAAGAATGAGCTTGGATACCCCAGGCCACCAGCTCCCAATCCCCAATATTCATAAGAAGCAGTCTGGGAAGGTGGTAAAGTGGACTTCCAGACGCTCCAGGCTTCTTGGCATTCAGAGTCTTTAGTATCTAACAGTAATCTGTTAGTAATCTGTCAATGAGTTGTTTTGTGTGTGTGTGTGTGTGTGTGTGTGTGTGTGTGTGTTTGGGGGGGGGTGCGCGCGCGCACGTGTGTGTGTGTGTGTGTGTGTGTGTGTGTGTTACTAAACTTTTGTGGTGTAACTTAGAGTTTGGCAAGAAATGAATTGATGGACCAGCAGGATTTCAGTGCTACCACAACATTATTGACATAGAAGCATTTTGAGGTCCTCTTTCCCTTGAGTGCTCCCCTAGGATAGAACTTACATGTTATTTTTTCATTCTCCAACCTTCTCACTCAGAGCTAACTGTGATGAACACACCCTTGAATGGGGGTCAGGAGAGACAACAATAGGAATACAGTTAGCCCAACAGCAGTCCTTCTCTTAATAACCCCATTCACTGTGAAGCTGGGATTGTACACAGTCTTTGAGAGGCCCACATGCTTTTGGAATATATCTCGTTTCCTTGTAAAGATCATCTTGTCATTTAGAGAACGTGTCGATTGACTGAATCAAAGACTCTTATCAGTACCTATCTTTTTTGCTCTCAAATCCTAAATTCAACCAAGTCAGACCTGTTAGTAAGAGATGTACTTAAACACCTATCTTTTCTTTTTCTTTTAAAACATATGTAATTTCTGTGGGTTTGTATCCATGTCTCAAAAACCCTAAAAATGGGACATATGGTCTGACAATGGGAAGGATATTTGAAACTGGGACAGTCTTGGGAAGTTGAGGAACACATGGTCACTCTAGACCATCAACATGAGCTGCTCTGGCCATTAGTCACTGTCAAGCGTGTTATCTCTTTTCCCTTATGTTAGCCTCTTGACAGCTTCTTTTATCTAAGAAGCTTTTTTAAAAAGTGGATGCAAGCAAATTTTTTACCTTTACTCGTAAGTAACAAGGTGGTCCTTTTCTTTTTCCTTGCAGAAATAGGCATCGCTGGAAATGATGGGAAGCCTGCTTTGCAGTGTGGGCTGGTGCAGAGAGCACCTGAGAGCATTAAGCAGCGGGGGATTGTATTTCAGTTGTTCTTGTTTCAAACCTGGCGAGGTAGCTCTGAGCCTCATAGCCTGCAGCGTCTGACCAAGCCTCCTGCTCCCTTATTAAGATCTTAATTACAGACGCAGCTTACTTCATTGCTGGAGGGAAAGAATTTAGTTTCTCTGAACTGTGTCTGTTTTTTGGTGTGGCAGGTGTAATCATGATGAGATCACTGCTGTTTTATTTTCTCCTCCTGGAGGAATTTTTTTTGAGGAGGAGGAGTACAGTTCTTAAGACAATTTCATGAGCTCATAATAGTGCAGTAATAACTGTGCTGTGATTTTATAGAGACCCTTATGAAGAAATCAGAGTGTTTTGCATATATAATTTCATGTCTCCTCCTAATATCATTATAAAGAACATGTTCATTATCCCCATTTTGAAGATGGGGAAACAGAGGCACAAAAGGCAGTGTAATTTTGTTGTCATTAGTCTTCCAATATGAGGACCACTACTTAGCTCTGTTAATTCAGTTTAGTGTCCATTCCTCTGTCCAGGGTTTCGCATCAGGGACATTTGGGGCTGGATAAGCCTTTGTTGTGGGGGGCTGTCCTGTGTCTTGCAGGGTATGTGCCAGTGTCCCTGGCCTCTGCCCACTAGCTATCACACACACACACACCCCAAAAATGTCTCCTAACATTGCCAAATGTCACCTGGGAAGACAAAATCCCTTCTAGTTAAGAATCACTGGCCTAATCTCCCAACTTTCGTCTGCTTAAAAATAGTTGTCTTACTGGTTTGATGTGATAGAAGCACAAAAATACAATTGCAGAACTGTTTGCCATAATTTGATCATGACCCAGGCTGAGCTTTATGTAACAGGATCTAACCAAAAAGAAACTTCCCCTTATATGCTTAGCACCAATTTGTTGAGCAAATACCACAAAATATTAAGAAGCAGGAGGTTTCCCTCAGGTCACATGTAAAACCATCAGGCCACAGGAAGACAGAGTTCAGAGAATTAAGTTTGCCACAGAGACAGTCTGATATATATATATATATAGTTGTCTACATAATGCATTTAGAAGTGAACCTTAAAGAAAACTATTTTATTATCATGAACTGGTGTTTATCTACTTATGGGAGCTTATCTGTATACCTAGCCATTGAGCAATGCATTTGGAGGTTTTTCTTATTCCATTTGCTCCTATCATCTTTCTCTCTTTTGTAGTCGAAAAGCTGCAGTATCTAAAGATCTTTCTTGAAACACCTGTGCAATTGCAATGGTGACAGCATGTGATTGCAACACCCTCTTAGCCACATGTGCTGATCCATGTTTTAAAACTCTGAGGACCTCACAAGTGGGATACTAGCAATCAGGCTCCAAATCTAGATCAAGGGAATCTAAAAGAGTTCCAATGAGCCTTGGCATCCAAGTTACATCAGTTGGGTTCTGGCTGGGAGACAGGTAATGGTTGCCAGGAATTGTATGTATTTGTACTGGTATTGTATTTAGATATTGCTACTGTATCATATTATCCTATATAATAAAAGGCCAGGACCATAAGTGTAATGACCAGAACAACCACTTGACCAGTCACCTGGAGGTGCATTGACCACCTCTCTGTCCCTCCCCCATCCTACCCCTCTCCTCCCCGATTCCAGCATGGCAAACAGAGGAGTGGGGGGTGGCAGCAGGGCGGGACTATTGAGTGGCAACGAGAGAACATCAGAGTATCGTGGAGCGTCTCAGGGTGGCAGGGCAGCGAGCATCGCAGAGCACTGTGGTGTGGGTCATGGGGCATGGGGGTGGGGGGGACATCAGACATGGCCCTGATTGCAGGCTAGGCCTAGGGATCCTACTTGCACACAGTTTTGTGCACTGAGCCGCTAGTATTTAGATATAAATTAAGACATTGGGGGCTGCATACCTTGGTGCAAATACTTTATTAGGTGTTATAACTTGTATGTTTTGACTTTTGAGAAATGATGTGAGTTTTGTAAATACACTCTACTATGATGGAATGGAGTCTCCTATTCCTTTATACAATTCTCATTTTGCTTCCCTAAGTACCTGGAGGTTGGAGGGATTTGTCTAGACAGGCAGATAGATGTGATCTGGTGCCAACACTGTCATGTTGGCTGAAATCCAGATGGTTGTTTTATTGTTAATAAAACCTATCTTTTGGGTGAGTGGGTGTCAGGCCTTCATCATTATATGGCGCCTGTCAGATTTATCTAGGGACAGAACCCTGAAAAGAGTTTGTGCCTGCCCCATGTTTTTGATCCTTTGCCAATAAGCTATGCTTAAATCTATCAAAACCAGGCAATCCAGGACAAATGCTTATAAATTCCAAGGCTTACTAGCAACAGAACTAAATTCTAAGATGGAAAAGGTTCTCAAGAAGCACATCCTGATCCAGTAGAAAAAATCCTAGGTTAAGAGGGGACCCAGATGCTATTTCTGGCAGCTAATCTAATAGAAGACCCTCTGGGTTGTAAAACAAGAAGATTGGGTTAAAATGATCTCTAAGGTTCCTTCTTAGTCTGAAATTCTAGTCTAGTTCGTTCTGGTCAAGTTGTGGGTAACTTCTGGTTCTAATACTCACAGAAACCTCAGTATCTGTCCACCTTCTTTAAGACACTCAGAAGTTGCTTAGATCAATCGCAAAGACCACAGAAGAGTGGGAAATTGAACTCTTAAAGACATATACATCATTTATGATCATTAGACTTGTTATGAAAATGCTAATTTATTTTTCCCAAATACTTTCATTAATCAAATTCATCCTCCATGACTGACCAAGAAATAATAGAAGGGGACTATGACGTCACACATATACACTCACACATGCATACCGACCTACCAGTCCATTTGTCATTGTTTTTATATGAAAGAGAGAATTTGCTCAGGGCTTTTGTTGGCATCCTGATAAACAAAACTCAGCATATAAATGTTTCTGTCCTGTATCAACCTTAAATCAAGGGAGAATAGATGACATTAGTTCCCGGGCGGGAAAAGAAAGGAACCCAGCATTTGAAGAAACACTTTTTAAATCTCACATCTATGTTGTTCATATCATATTACCAAATCTGGCCAGACAGATATTTCTGAGATCTAAATATCTAAATTTACAAAGAACATCAGGTCTTCTCACCAACTCTTTAAGAAGCAGTGTCACTTGGGCATATGAACCACCAAAGTAATGCTGGGTTCTGAATGATCCCTCATTGAAGAGAAATAGATCAATATGGAAGAAATGTTAGATTCCCAAACCTGGGAGCCTTCGGGGCCACCACACACAGGGCACACTCCGTCCGTGCGTGTGGGGGCTGCTGCATATGAAAGTATTTTGGAGAGGCAACTGTCTGATGTCACATTCTTAAAGTATCTCCCACTCAAAAATGCACAAAGAAAATGCTATGGATACAGTTCATAAGGCTGGAAAATCTAAGAAAACTTAAGGACTTGTGGCAGAGTAAATGACATGAAGAATCAGAGAGGGTCCAAGGTACTCAGATAAACTTTGTATACATCATAGCAATTTAGAAAATTAAAACCATTGACTGAAATGTGGTCTAGGTGCCAGAACTGTCTTTGGTGGCAGTATTGGATGCTCCTCACGTGATCAGCAGCACAAGGGACTCATGGGGCCAAAAAGGATTCTGCTGCTGCCTTTCTGTGACTAGTTCAGATCACATGATGAAAGTGTGTCAAATTGCAGTTGATAAATATTGCTGAGTAACCACTTGGATGTGCTGTGTATCACATCTTCTAACTCTTCAACTTGAAAGCTTTGTGTCTACTAATTAACAGTGTCAAGAAAATTGGTAATTTGACATCCCAGATCATCCAATGAAAGAACCCAGGTGTAAACCAAATATTCCAAGAAGCGAAATCAAGACACTTGTAGCTATCCATAGGTTCTGATCATGGCTGTTTCCTTCTTTTAGGAAATCCCCCCCACCCCCGCCCCATACCCTAAAGGTGATGGTGGGAGGAAGTAGTTTGAGGACCCTCAGCCTGAAGCTGACTTTTGTCAGCAGGCACAAAAGCGCACAAACCATTCTCTTCCCCTGTGTCCTCAAACTAACCTTGATGCTCATCCTTCAGCCACTTCCTTTAGAACTGATTTCCTTGACGATGGCCATTTCCTTCTGTACTATGTCTGTTTCTCACGATCTGGCCTGCACAAAGTGTGTGTGTGTGTGTGTGTGTGTGTGTGTGTGTGTGTGTGTGTGTGTTGCATGCCATGCCAGATCCCAAGGCTAAAGTTTAGGGGGTTGGGTACAGGAAAGTCGTGTTGTTGAGAATGTGAAAGCCCTGAGGCTGAGGCAGGAGCTCCTGTATGATAAATATAGAATAAAGTAAAAATAATAAGAGGAAGTTGGGCCATTAATGATGCTATCAGTGCTAGTGGGGTGACACACCAGTCATTGTGTCTAATTTCTCTTCAAAGAACAGCATGAATGGCCATGGAAATTATTAGTCACACCTCTCTGTATTTGGAATAGCAGATAATTTCCCTGGCAGTAGGAGTAATAAGCTTTCTTGACATTTCGATAGCGGGAGGTGGGGGGGGGGGGGGGGCGGGGCAGGGAAGAGGCAGGGATGATGTGGGAGTTACCATGTGACCTACAGCTCTCTGTACTCGCTGTTCTGGCTAGTTGTATAGTATTTTCTTCCCACTCCTTAGGCATAGCTTGGGAACCAGGAACAGCAGAAACTAAATGTTCTGGCAAAGTATGAATGTGCTCAGTCACCTGCTGCCAGATGTGGGTTGCTACATTTAAGGGAGAAAGGCTCTTACAGAAAACATTGTATTTGATCTGGCTGGGATGGTCAGTTCCTCTTCGCCTTCCTGTTTGTTCAGTGGTTGTGGACACTAGATTCAGGCTCCCCATCTACTTCATTATCCTGTTTTAATAGGGAGGGGCAGGCAATTTCCTGCTTGCTGTCTCCCACATTCTCTGGCTGTGAGGCTTGGTGACTTGGACACACCACTTACCTCTCTGACCCATTAGTTTACCTTCCCACGTTCATATGAAACTTTTGACCAAATATCATGCTGATTTCTCTAGAAAAGAATTTTAACCTTTCTGTAGAGAACCAAGAAATCTGAGTCCAGAATCAATTTCAATTTTGACATCTAATGAGTATGTATTTTGTTTCAGACACTGGGCTTTAAAGTTCTGAAAATGACAAAGCAATAAGACAGTCTCCCTGAACATTAAGGAGCTCCCAATCTTGAATGGGTTAATACAAGTTATACAGTAAGAACGGCCATTCCAGAAAACTGGCAAGAGATGCGATTAGATAGATTTTGTCAAGATAACTTCCACATGGTTCTGTGGAAGATAGACATGAGGTGGGAAGACCACCTCAAATGCAAGAAAACCATTGGGAAGCAATTGCCTTACTCCCCCCAGATGTTGCTGAGGGCCTGAACTGGGAGTGGCAGTGAGGGGGGGGAAGAGGGCCCAAGCTGATTGGGTGTCAGGTTGTGAAGACGCTCAGAAAACCTCTGAGACCATTATCCTGGCAGCTTCGTGCATAATGTTAACTGAGACAGGGAAAGCAGGCAAAATGGACTTTTGCACTTGTTACTTTTGAAATAAAGAACCCATTAGACAATTGAAAATGTGGGATTGGCATGCAGAACAAATATCTGGGCTGGAACTCTGAGTCTGAGTGCTATCTATGTTTAGATACCACCACCATGGATGAGATTGCCTATAGGGGGCAAGACAAGTGCCAAGGAGACATCCCTTTGGAACATAATCACTTAAGGAATGAGTCAATTTTTTTTAGTCTTTGAATGAAAAGGAAGATGAGTGGTCATGAGAACAAAAGAAGAGAGAGAAGTAGAAAGTGGTAACATAGAAGCCAGAGTAGTTTCAAGAAATATTGGGATGGGGATCCGTGTGAGAGGCTGCTACAATTAGGGTCCCCTCAAGTAGCATTTGTGACCCTAAAGGACAATTAGAATCCTGATTAGAGCCACAACGTCTGTAGCTTATGTATTTGACTTGATTAAATACTGTCTTAATTCTGGAGCTGGAGACAGAAAGCCTGAATTGTTGTCCCAGCTCCATGACCTTCTTGCCAGGTGACTTTGGCAAATCATTGACTTCTTGAGCTTTATTTTTCTCATTTATAGAGTGACAGAGTTTGACTATAATTGTTTAAAAGCTCCTTTGGCTTTCAAGTTCTGTGCCCAACTGCTTGGTGCTCTGCCAAGCTCTGGCTGCACTGCTAACCGCCCGTCTCTGGAGGCTGACCATCCAACTAGATAGGGAATTATATAGCTCTCTTATCTCTCCTTGGTTTGTTTCTGTGTTGACCTTGCCTGCCATGGAGATAAATATGGGTGCGGGAGGGGGTGAGAAAGAGATCTGTCTTTCCGGGTTTTTCTAAGATCCTCAGATAACCACTTCTGACTCTGTGGTCTTAAGGACTCATACCTTTGCACTGAAGGAGAGAGTTCCCCCACCTTCACCTAAGTAGCAGAATTAACTCTTAATTCACCTATTTACTAATATGTGCTCTTTTGAATGAGGTAATTTGTATTCCAGCCGAAGTTAATTTTGCTGTTATCATCTTACTGAACTCCTGCCCTAGCACACCAAGTATTTTCAAAAGCCAAGTCCTTATCCATGTTCCCTCCCCTTTTGAGGGGTTGTACTCTGCTACAATCTAATAATACTTATTCAAAATTTGCCCAGTAATATCATTAGTATTTGTATTAGTATTTTGCCTTAGAAGATCTCCTGAAATCAACAAGAATTATTGCTGCTTGTAGGCAGATACTCAACAAGAGGTTGCAATGCCTAGAACTCACTATTAATTCAAAGCATCATTGTTTTGAGAGATGGTTCTCCTAAATGTAACTGTGAGCAAGGGAATCCCATGGCAGGGCCAACTCTCGAAGCCTCAACTTACTTACTTATTCATGCTGATTAAGTCTGTAGTCTTCTGCCTTTATACTGTTTTCTGCTTCTTTTCTTTCTTTACTTTGAAGCCAATATAATTGCACAGCTATCCACCCTCAGTTTCCATAGAACTGGTCCCTACTCTTTATCACTTCTGATTTCATCTTGGGCCTCCTTACCAGCCATTCCCAGTTGCTGAATGGGTCCTAGAAAAAGGAGCAGAGACTCAGGGTCAGCTCTCTCCCTGTTCTATAATTTCAGTACACTCTGAGGAATTAGTTTTCCTCGAATCATTTAGGTACAAACAACCAGAATCCTATCTTCTGTAATCTATGACTTTTCTTTTAAACTACATAATATCCAAAAGATGGAAGAAGAGAAACTGAAGAGATATTAAGATTAGGGCACATTCTTAAATGGCTCCTCAAAGCAGAATAAAATGATGCATGATCCTACTTTATTATGTGAACTTTTAATTGTTGAAAGGAACCCAAAGCTTCCTAGAATATAAATACTAAGTAAAGCGTTTACCTGGAACGCAAACCCCTTAGTTTCCCTTTGGCTTCCCTCACTGCTCACCTGGGTACATTGACTTCCTGGAGCTCAAAACTTTCAGGAACAGACTTTAACCTTATCCTTAAAGAGCATCACTAGGCTTCCTGGTTCGGACCACTATGGCCTTATTTCCTTTCTTTAGGTTAAGTAGTTGTACTAATTAAGAGGAATTTGGTGAACAGAGTAAAAGTAGGACCCCATCCCAACCACCGACCAGAGGAGAGATCCCTTACAGAGCAAGGCCCGCAGCTATGGGGCACAGTACGGGGGGAGATGATTAATGTGTGTCAGTTATAAAGGAATGCAAAGCATGAAGCTCAAAGATCAAGTCCACATTTCTAGAGAAGAAAACAGGGCACAGAAGTCCAAACAGCAACCTTAAATTCCACGATTGTGCAAAGTCACAAACATGTTCCATCCCATCGGCAGCCCTTCCTCCCACAAATGGTCATCATCGCAGCAATTTCTAGTGCATCCAGACATTTTAGTGGAGCTCTAGAGGGATCACTTTTAGTTGTCTGAGTGCTGATACGTAGTGAATTTACAACGCTCCCGGCTCCTCTGTGTGCTGGGAAGGAGCAGGCATGCGGTGATGGCTGCCATCATGCCGAGAAGCATTACTAACGCCAAGAAATGAAATCTTTGGAGCCTTTGAAAGGCTTCCAAGAATGTCAGCACGTACTGCCTGCCCACTCTCTGCTGAATGCCTACTTTGGCTGTCTGCTTAGTACTGAATGTACCAGACAGGCCTTCATACAAAGAGAGAAAGTGTTTTGGGGCCCCTGAAAGGGAAAGGCACAGCCTTTCTGATGTGAATGACAAGACTCAGGAAATAGTGGCAGGGTGAGGAGGGGCCTTCAGGAAAGGTATGAATAAAAGACCAAAAGAGAAAGGAATGGTATCTACCTACGTGTGAGACATTCTTTGTAGCTCTCCACCATCTAATCTGGAGATGCAAAAACTGTCACACTGCTCCATGCTTGATGGATTGTGGAAAAGTGCTTGCTTGGAGATTCTCCCGTATCCAAGGACCTTGTGATCAACTGAGAATAAGAATTTGTAAGCCCTGCCAAGGCATGTATAAGTACTTTTGTTTCCATTTTAGCTCAGAATATAAATGCCATTCATACTGTTTGTTTTTAGGGATGTTATTTAACTCTTTATAAAAAAAATTTTTTTTGAGAAATGTCAGTTGTCGTACATCTGAATATCTTGGAATATTTTATATCCTAAGCTGGCTTTAGGAGAGGAAGAAAAATGTTTTGTATAGGCAACCATTTTCTGACTCTTTAGCAGTGCTGCTCATAATTCCTTGGCACGGCATCGGCTGCGAGAGGAAAGAACTCTTGTGGTGTTCTGAGCCTGTCCAAGGAGGCAGTCTGATGTCATTGGTGGCAGACGCAGAATGTATGTATCTGTCTTTTGTCTGCACCATCTGTTTTTCTCCTTACAGGCGATCGTTTAGATTTATTCTTCTCTTCTTTCCAGGAGGTGTGCCTCTCCATAGGAGCATGGGCTTTAGGTGTTAAAGGGACTAAGCTAATATTCTAACACGATTTCCCTCTGTTCTTTCCTCCCTAGAATCTTATGGCAAAAGCCTTATATGACAATGTCCCAGAGTGTGCTGAGGAACTGGCCTTCCGCAAGGGAGACATTCTGACTGTCATAGAGCAGAACACCGGAGGACTGGAAGGATGGTGGCTCTGCTCCTTACACGGTCGGCAAGGGATTGTCCCAGGCAACCGGGTGAAGCTTCTCATCGGGCCCATACAGGAGACCTCCTCCAGTCAGGACCAGCCTACTGCTGGATTGATGCACCAGGCCTTTGGCCAACAGAAGCTCTATCAAGTGCCAAACCCACAGGGTGCTCCTCGAGATATCATCTACCAAGTACCACCTTCCTACCAAAATCAGGGAATTTATCAAGTACCCACTGGCCATGGTACCCAGGAACAAGATGTGTATCAAGTACCACCATCCATGCAAAGAGGCATTGGAGGGGCTAATGGTCCCCAGTTTAGTAAAAAGGTAAGTGAGCAACTGACTGGATTTTTATTCCAATTTATTTTTTCCATTGCACTTGAGCAATAGAAATGTTCCCAAAATAAGAACTTGATCTCCCAAGAGGTAAGTATATCTAACTACCCTAGCTCAGCATTATTTTTGCACCATTTTTTTCATCCATTGGTCAGCAAAACTTCCTTGAATTCCTACTTGTGTGCCAACTATTGTTGATCCAAAGGCATCTTGGATTCCTGTGCCATTCCAGGGCATACTGGATCATTAAGTCATTTCCATCTTTCTGATAGATCTGCTTTTAGACCTAGGTTCTGCACTCAAGTAGTTTCCAATCTTTCTGTTTCTTCCCTAATAGTACAAGGCACCAAATTTTGTCCAAGCACAGTGAGGCAGCAAGGACCCTCCTTTCACCAAAAGCTGGGTCACAACCCCATTGGCCTGGCACACAAAGAGCCCACTAGAAGTAGGGTAAGCAAGGAAGCTGGGAGTGGGTCATGCCAACCAACTTGTTCTGCAGAGTTACTGGCTTATAGTTTGATTCATTTAAAACACAGCGATACTTATATTTAGAAAGGAGTCATCCTCTTATCTTTCAAGTAATCCCTATAATAATACCTGAGCCAGTGGGTCAAAAGAGTGGAGCTAGGATATGTAGAAAGGCATCATGCTAAAAAGAAAAGAAAAGAAAGGGAAGGAATGCCCTCTTCAGCACTTTATATATATAATTCCAATGTCATAACAATTTGAGATAAATAGAAAATTGTTAACTGAATGACTTGTAAGCATCTAGTATAATTTCTGTTTTTATGATGCATTGACCAATTAAAAAGTGAGCCAAACCTTCACAATGCTTACATTGTGGTGTGTGACATAAGCAGACACTGTACTTACTGTCAGTGCTGGGAAGAAAATAATGTCAGTGAGCTGATGGGGGTAACAGCCAACACCAAGATGCTGCTGCTGCCTACGTGCTAGAGGGAGGACTTTTCTCTTTTGTTTACTGGCGAATTCCAAAAGTCTGCAGGGGGTTCAGTGAGGTTGGTATTAAGAATGGGCAAATCTAACGGAATAAGAAAAGACCTGTGAATTACAAGAGGAAAGACACAGCTCTCTATGCCAAAAAGAACACTACAGTCTCAGGTGTCCTGCCTCAAGAAAATCTAATTCAAAGTTTGAATTTACAAATCCATATAAATTAGAGAATATCTATTTGCATGATAATGGAATCCTCTGTTGAAAAAAATAGAGGGGGGGAGTTTTACTGTTGGGTTTTTTAAATGACAAAGCCACAAATGAATCCTAATCACCTTCTACACATAAAGTATGTATTACAAAATATTTCTCAAGACCACGTGTTGACTAAGCCCCACGGGTGGTGGGTGTACATTAGGAGGAATTCCTCAAGAAGTAGGAAACAGCTTTCTGACTAGGGTTGCCCAAGACAATGATTCCTGTCTGCAGAGGATAGACTGGCCATGACCTTTCAGAGTTATTACCCCATGGTTGTCAGATTCGAAGGGAAAGCCAAACCAAGCTCTGTCTCCAGAGGAGAACAAGAACAGTTGAAAGGTGTAACTATAAATAAATAACTTCTCTCATTCTTAGCGCTGGTTGTTTGCACCTTAAAAATAGCTCTTCCTCCATCTGAGCCTGTGCGAGGCAGACAGGGGAGACCAGAACAGGAAATGCTTGGCTGAGAGGTGGTGGGGCCTAAACTTTCATCACAGTTTACTTTGGCAGGAAGGTGACATGTTTTCTTTTTTAGACTCAACCTTTTTCGTTCCAAGTCTGAAAATTCTAAAACCTCAGACTTATTCCCATTTTATTTGCTGTTACTACATAGCAGAATTTCTCCCTTCCTCTCCAAACCCAGACCTGAGAATATGCATTTTAGTAAACTCCTTGGCTGTTTGGGGGGAGGTAGGCCAGGACTGCACTCTGAGAAGTATTGTAAAGGGGCGGACCATGTAGGGTATTGGGCATGTTCCAGTCCGATTGTGAATTGGGACTTTCCATGGTTAAAGATTCCCTTGATGTTGCAAACAGACTGTGGGCTTCAGAAATGTATCCACCACAGTTTTTTCTACTAATGAATCGCTGAGGGAGGGAAAAAAAAAAAAAAAAAAGGCAGTGAATTCTGCCTTCTGCCTTCTATCACTTCAACTTTGCTCTCTGGGAAACTTCAGCCTCTACCCCATTCTTACATCCCATCCACATGAAAAGACATTCATTCATCACTCGTTAAATCAGCGGTTAGGGAAAGATAATCATATAATATGATCCCCACCCTTTCGTGAAACAAGAAGACACATGAGTATTGTGAAAAAGCTTGGGCTTTGGAGGTTGGCCACTCCTGGTTCTGTTTCTTCATAGCTATTATTCCTTGGCAGGTCTCCAAACTTCTTTAGGTCTTGCTCTCTTCGTCTGTACAATGGGAATGATCATAGGGTTGCTATGAGACTTAAATGAAGCAATACATAGAAAGGACCTGGCACAGTGCTTAACATAGCAAGGGCTTAAAAGAATTAGTTCCCCTCGCCTTGTCCTTTCCTTTCACAGTTTATTTTGAACTGCATCAGCCCTGCTTGTGTTTCTCACTCTACACCAAATATGCAAATACTTTTTAAAATATTTTTTTATTGATTTCAGAGAGGAAGGGAGAGTGAGAGAGAGATAGAAACATCAATTATGAGAATCATTGATCAGCTGCCTCCTGCATGCCCCCTACTGGGGGGTGAACCTGCAACCTGGACATGTGCTCTAACCAGGAGTCAAACCATTACCTCCTGGTTTGATGCTCAACCATTGAGCAACATCGGATGGGCTATGCAAATACTTTATTGCTAACACAGACTGCTCCCTTTCAGTTTGTGCCTCTCTTTTTGCTTCTATAAGAATTTGCACATAGTGGAAAAGAGCTCCCAAAGTTATCTGGAAACCATATACACTGACACCTTTACTTAATTTCATTGGTCATTTCACTCTGGGTTCTGTGTGCAAGACCATTTTATCCATTAGGCATTGCGGGCAGAATGCCCAGGGTCTACAAGAATGTTTGAGAGCTGAATGAAAAGTTTAGCTCCAAAATATGAAAGGTGAAAACTGCAAAATAGAAATTAATAAATACTTAGACAAATGTAAGTGTTTATTACTTTCCATTCTGCAGACAGATGTATAGGAAACAATATCGTGTCAATCTCATTGTTACCTTTAGGGCTCATAACTAATTGGTTATATTTAAAAACAAATTGTAGGTTTGATTTTTCTCACTTTGAAAAGATTTCTAAATAGGCCTTGTGATTTCCAAGATCTCAGAGGCAATTCTAAATTAAACGAGTTATTCATAGTCCAGTAATTTAGAAAGCTGAGTTTTTAAAAGCAAAAATTCTACTTAATACGGGAGTGTGGTTTGGAGTGGAGCCCCCAAACATACGAAGCCCAAGGTCTACGAAGGTCTAACATAGCCTCAGTTCTCTCCTTCAAAGATCAGTGAAACTGCCCCCTAAGTTCATCCCTTTTGTGCTTGATCTTCACAGGGAATTACATGTGTTTCTCTGATTATGTTTGGACATGTTGCTTTTATTCTAACTGGTAGAATTAGCTTTGCTTTGAGTCCTTCTGAAGATGAGTACGGGCTAAATTAAAAACTCATTGAGGCAGGCGGGGGCCATGGCTGCCTCTTTACTGCTATAGGCCAAGCTCCCAGCAAAATATCAGCACACAGATAACACGCGATGAGCAAGGCCAAAGCAAGAATTAAAGCATTTAATTTGAATTGACCTTTAAATAAACTGAAAAGTGGTTCTGATGTTATCACCCATTCCCCATCACACACTGTTCAAATCCCATGGGTCAGCTCATTACATTCTGTTATGACATATGTCAGATTGTACATGGTAGTTTTCCCCCAGAAGGGCCTTGGAGAATGTCACCATCTGTTTTCTGTAATAATAACTATCTATTCACAACAAATGAGCATCCAGAGCATGATTGATGTACAATTCAGCTTGTCTGAGGACCTCACTTTTATGCATTTTGCCCAGTTTAGACAATAATATTAGTTAACTCTTCTATAGTAACCTAAAAAGGAAAAGTATACTTTTTCTACTGAGGGGCAGAGCTTCCTTTGGGTATGCTATTATTTCCCTAGAATGCCTTTCCTCTATTCTGTCTGTAAACTCCTTCATACTTTAAAACCCATTTTAATGTTCATCTCCACTGTGAAGCTTTCTCTCTGTACCCCAGCAGAGTCTACCTCCACTATGGCCCCCCAATATGTTATACATTTCTCCTAATCTCAAGCTCATGGCTCATTTAAACTGAGTAGTCTGCCATTATCATGTGTGTAATGGCCTGGGCTGGGACAAATACTGCTTCAGGGGTGGCCCTCAGAAAACTCAAGTAATATTAAAATTTATCTAGACCCCATTACATTTCTGACCTTCCAAAATGGGACACAGCCATATGTTGGCAGGAAGTGATTCAAAGATGTTAGCCAGGTCTTCGAAGCCCATTCCCGAAAGGTAATATAAGAACCAGAAATAGATTAACTACAATGTTCGTACCTTCTTAGACACTGAGTCATCATAAATTACACACACACACACACACGTACACACACGTACACACACATACACACCCATAGCCATTGATTGGTTAAAAACAGAGACCTTCCCTTATTGGGATTGGAAGCATTGTGAAATCTGGTTGCCCAGAGCAACACTCGGTTACTAGCCAACTAGCTGCTATATATTAGCTGTATGATTTGTCCACCAACAAGTAAAAATAGATTTAGAGGAAATGAAAGCTCCCAGAGAAAATAAACTCTGACTTCACCTCACTTTCTTTTGTTCCTTCCTACACACACACACACACACCAACCACATGCACACCCTGAAAAATAGCAGGTTTTGACAGAACAGAAGGTACCTCTAGTTTCTTCACTTATAAATTCAATCAAGTACAACCATGTCCCAGAATCATACATTTTTGTATAAAAATCGTACTAGTTTAAATAAATTTATTTCTTCAATGTGTGGCTTTTGTGGCTATGCAGAGAAGTGAACTTTCATCTAATATCTCTACCCTCAAAAATCAAGATAAATTTTAAATCATACAAAAAATTTGAAGTTCTTGAGCAATTCAAGGGCAGGACTTGATGAGCTCACTTTAAAAATGAGAAGTATCTCTTCTCAGTAGAGTCACCCACGCCAGTAGAATGAGCAAACTTTATATCTCCTAAAAATGAACCAAGGTCCTTTTTGTTTGATAAATGCCAAGGCCTTCAAACTCAGTTGCAATTTGTTATAAAGCTCAGAGATAATGCATATTTCTAAGAGTGCATTAGTAACTTCTTATAAACCCACACCAAAGCGCACAAAGGTAATCTTCCTTTTTTAATGATTTCTTGCTAAGTGACTGTGCTTATCAGAGTGAATAGGTCAGACATTGTGTGTAGTATGATGTCAGGCTAAGTGGTTAAACACTATTTGTGAGGGAGAAGAAAAGAATACATTTATTTATTTGATTGGATGGTGAAATGCAAACTTAGTACTGCTTGCACTCATCTTTGAAAGCTGACTTGTTTGAATACATTGTGCAAAATGCAGAGAGGGATACCATCAGAAACACACTGGGTTCTAAATAGCTGTGCCACAAACCCGGTTGTCAAGGTTCACTTCTAGAGAGATGTGTCTTTCTTAAAAGTATTAACCCCCAGGAATATTTAAAGAGTACAAGGGAGTCCTCTCTTTCAAGGGACCCCAGAGTCAATCAGTTTTTGAAGCAAAGGCTCCTTTATAGCAATGCCATAATCACATCTGATTTATTTGGATAATTTTTATAATATTTGTTTCATACAGCCTGGTGCTGAAACCAGTTATTTATCAGAATAATTATTTGTCTTCAGACTTACCACCAATCAACTATGCAGCATTTAGAATGTTATTAAGTTACTCATTTTTTTGATAGTTTTGGATCTAACGTGGGCATGACTCAATGGTGCCTTTGAGCTTTGGCTCCATGTTAGGGACCTTATATCCATAATCTCATTTAATCCTCTCAATAGCCTCATAAGGTGTTTCTTACTTTACAGGGAGGGAGCTGATGTCTGAGGAGTAAGTTAACTTGCTAAAGGACATAATTCTAGTAAGCGGCAGGATTGATATTTGAGCCTGCATCTGTCTGACTCTGAAACTAATGATTTTTACATCCCAGCTAATGGTTGATGTTGCCAAGCCCTAAAATAAGATGGCATATTTAGACACTTCATTAGCAAATCCAGCTCACCAGAATTCTGGGTGCTAACTAGCATCCTGTTGGCCAGGAAGAATTCAAGTCACTCCAGAAGGCTCCCACCTCAGATGCTTAGAGGCAGGCACCTCAGTGTTAAAGGAATCTGAGTAAGAGATGAAGAAATGCCCATCTCCCCGCTGCAGTGGTCAGTTTCGTGGCAGGCTGATCCAGAAGTCCTGAGCAGCCATGAAGCTGATGGAAAGTCCGTGGTACATGGCTGACACTGTTGCTATGTTGGCTTTCTCTGCCACTGAAAATAGTCTTTTCAAATAACTTCAGATTGCTTCAAATGGAAACTTCATTTAACCAGGCATAGTTAAATCTCCCAGAATGGGCTTGCCAGTAAAGGGGGCACCCCCAAAAATAAGATACCCAGATCTTAAGTTTTTCTCATATAAGGAAGTAACTTTCTTTGGGAGTGTTTATGAAATTAGAAGAGTAGTAAATTTTTAACATGTCTTATGAGTGTAAGCAACAGGACATTCTGTGGGCCCAGCTAACCAAGGTTCTCATTCCCTCCTCTGTCATTAATGAGCTGAATAACCTCTCTGAACCTTAGCTCCCTCAACTGTGAAATGGGGGATAAGGCTGGGTTGTCTTTAATGGTCTTTGCTAAAATTTTATGATCCAAATATCCTTATCTGATTCTTTCACAGAGTTGTTTGAAAAGTTTAATGGAATTACCTGGACTCAAGATTTTTAAACAAAAGACACTCAGGTGTTGATGTAAATTTCAGTTGACCCCAAAGTGTTGGCAAATCCTCCTTACTCTTCCTTTAGGATTCAATCCACCTTCCTAGAAACCACAGTCTCCTTTTGAAGACAGAACCATTTCAGTAAGGAGCAGGAACATAGAGAGGGAGCCTCGGGTATGCTAAGCCAGGGAGAAGAGTTGGCAGACCGGCTTCTCTCTTCTTTGTTACAAAAAGCTAAGAGAGTACTTCATACTGGAACTCATTATTTTCTGCCCATTTTCCTCTTTAATCCTCTTGGCTTGGCAGAAGCGCTTGGTGGGTCTGATGTTTCTTGAAGCAACAACCCTGGGTCAGCCCCCTTCACAACTGGCACCGAACTCTGCCACGTGGTCAGTTTGCTCCATCAGCCAGCCTGTCTTTCCTCCCAGTTGAGCCATGGGGGGGTCTCCTATTTAAGGAAGGAACAATACCCATGGGCATTTGGGTTCAGACATTTTCATTCCTTGATTTCTTTCCATAATTATATCCCCTTTAGGGCATCTCTTTAAAATCCACTTCAAAAATCTAGATTTAGTGTTTAGTGTCCTGTTGAATTTATTTGGACATCAAAAGAACCCAGATGCTTTTGCCTTTTCTAGTTTTCATTCAAAGAACATTCTGGTTCATGGGATATTTAAAAAACAGCTTTAATATATCCAACTGTCACGGGCTGTATTAGGCTTTGTCCAGAGAAAGACCTAACTACTTAGGAACCCAGACGTCATTTCCCATCACGTCCTTTCACATTAAAGAGCTTCTAACTGCTCTTTGGCGCTTGGTCACTCCATAACTAAATATTGCTTTAGCACTCACTACACAAAGAGCTTCCTGAAAGCAGCAGGGGAGACGTGCTAGGGCCTTAACAATCAGGGCACTGTTTCCATTGAGTGGTTCGCAGCCCAAATGCTGTGTCAAATGAAAGTGACCCAATAGCCCCGTTCCACTTTTGAGCTTTCAGTTGTTACTTTTCCTCGTTTGAAAAAGAGATTGACTGTAATTTAGATGTGTCTAGCAAAAGGCATAGTTCTAGCATAAACCCAAACGTTAAAATGTCTTTAAAGTAAAGTAAATTGCTTCCCCAAAACAGAGAGAAAAATCTTGATGAGTACAAGATAAGCATTAGGAAGGGTTAACCATGGCCATGGCCCGTGAAGGTGGCCAGACCCAGTTTTCATTATATTGTTGCTATGCAAGTAAATAAATGAGCTCACTGCTACACCCAGGCTGGGCAGGGAGAGTTTACAAAGAATTAATAAATCCAGTGTAGGAAACATGTGGCTTTTTCTCTGGTCATAGAAAAAGCAACTAGTAATCTTGGATTTTAAATAGACAACCTTCTATAACTTTGCAGTTTCTGAATATTGGATCCAAGTTCTAATGAGCAGGCAGTGATAATAGGGATGTTTATTTTCCTATGGTTTTCTTTAAAGGGAAAGGGTCACATCGTTCTTGGGCTTGAAGACAAAGAGGTTATTATATTGTGTGGTTCTGTTAATGCTTTTTAAGGGCATTTAAGAGAAATGAGTCCTTTCCAACAGGCAGTTTTAGAAGTCTAAATACTCTTATTAATGCATGAAACTCAGAGATAAAAATAAATAAATAAAGTATAAAATTCTAAGTAAAACAGGGAATGTGGGGGGGATTAGAGATAGACAGGAAGCAATCTAATTTTACTTTCTACATATGCCAAGAAAAATGCAAATAGATTCTGCTAGCCAGTGAAGCCCACTTTGAATTCTGACAATTTTAAGTACTGTTGTTAATGGTAAGGTTATAAATATGTACTGTGATCAGTATGGCACAGTGGCACTTTTTAACTTGTCATCAATTATTCATTATATTTCCTGAGCACCACCTGGGTTGCCTAGCTCTTGAGTATCCTGGGGGCCAAACACCAGGAACTAGTCACACACATTCATGGGAACACTTCCTTGGTCAATTATCAAGGCTTGATCTCTCTCTCTCTCTCTCTCTCTCTCTCTCTCTCTCTCTCTCTCTGATAAGTATTGGAGGGGAGAAATAAGAAGTTGTGATAAGTAGGCTGGCATCAGAAAAACGCACAGCAGACATGGCTGGACCAGAAACCCTAAGAATGAGCTTTTGCAGCATTTGGGGGGGCAAGGGGGATCTGACTTCATGAATGGCATACCTGCTCCCTTCCCACTTCCCTCAGCGCTCCACTGAATTGTCAGCATGCAGTTGAGAAGCTGAAGATCTCCTAAACTCAGGGCCTTTGCTGCTGAGGTGCCCCAATCCCAGACCCCCACCAGTCTTCTTTAAGGAGGCAGGGTGATGCCCAAGGAAAGGAGCCCCTAAGACGACTTGGTACAAGTGATCCCACGTGATCACAAGGTATCTCATGGTAAGTACCTTGCTTTTAGATATTCAGATAGGTACGTGCCCTACTTCTTGGTGAGATTCTCTTGACAAAGCCAGCTTGTGATCTTCCATTGAAAAGGCCTTATCTGAAGAGAAATTCAATAAAGTGCCCTGGGTTTTGGACCTTGCCATCTTTCTCTTGGATAAACATCTTTATCTCTAAGCCTTATAAAGCATGTTTTCTCCTGGGGTTTTCCACTGGAGTGTCTTAGGCTGGTATGGTGATAAATGTGACAATGGCAACACTGATATGACCAAGTAAAACAGTAACCCAAGTAAAGCTACTGATGGTTATCAAAGGCCAAAGTCTCATCATTTTTTGCTTTGATTTAAAATTCCCATTGTCTTGAAGACCTCACTAAGAACACTTCATGCATTTGTGAAGATTAATTTCTTTCTATCTCACTTAAATTTAAGAACAACTAAATTTTTTCTCCCATGGTTTAATCATGAAACATTTTGAAGCAAATGGTCTTCAAATCTATCACTAAGACACAAACAACATCCTCATCATATTAGGAAGAAAGCAAGAATAGGCTGTTGTTTGTCTTGTTTCTCAGTCTTGTCTCCTGCATTCCTGGCTATCTTTGACTATGTGTTAGACATTGTATTTTTTTTAGATATTTACAGAAATCATTTAAGAAATCTTATAAAGATATTCTCTACTTTGAGGATGGATTTTATTTCCCTTTTTCAGCCTCATGGGCGTACGAATTTCTAATTTCAGACATTGAGATATTCTTGCCAACCCTCATGATTAAAACTTAGTCTCAGCCTATGCAAGGGCAAGTTCAGTTAATCTTTACTTTGATATGCAGCCCTAAGTTCCCAATCCAAAGTGGGGCATGGTTATCGAGGTCTCTACCTTGGTAAGCCACTACCTAACATTCATACCCCCCTCACCCAGCTATAAAAAACACAATGTAGCATCGGAGACCGCAGTTTCAGGTCAGCAGATTTCCTCAAGGAAAATGCAACCTCAAAATTTGGGCTTACCTCTATGAATTCCTTCTCTACTTCCAAATTTGGACCCGGTAATTCTTTACTATCTCTTAACTCTTTGATGCTATTAGGAAGATTTTTAATATCTTTTTCTCATTTTCTTAAGCTATCTCCTTTAGAATGTTTGACCTAAATTATCTAGTTCACAGTTTTAAGTCCATAGGTAAAAATAGGTCAGTCTAGATAATAATTATATTAAAAAGAACTAAAGCTTAAGGGTTTACTCTATGCTGAGTACTTTATGGACTTGATCTCATTTAATGCTCATAATATTCTATAAGTATTTTATTATCATTTTACTGATAATGAGGAAATAGCTTAGAATGAACAAATACCTTGGTCATGTCCTCATAGCTAGTAAGTGGTAGAGAAAGGGTTTATATCCAGCTCTGTCTGAGTCCAGCTGATGTTCTCAATCACTCCCCTAGTCAGACCTACTCCTTTTGATGAGCTAAAGGCCCAATGGGGCCATGGCCCCTGCTGCACAGCTTCCCATGGCACAGGCCTGTCGCATATTCTCACAACTAGAGAAAGTTTGACTCCTATTCCTTTCTATTGTATTTTCCTTCTGATGTTAAGGTAAAAAGCAGAGTTTGTTTTTGTTTCTCTTTTGCACAGCTCCCCCATATGTTTCTGGCTTGTGGCTGAAAGGAACACAGGTGTTTGTGTCACATGCAGCTCTAAATTTGGGAAAAAGAAACCACCTAGTGGCCCGAGTTGGCCTCTAATAGTGGTTTGCACCAGATGCAGTGCATGCAGGTGATCATTTTCCCATGGGTTCTGATTTCTCAGCTTTATCTAACAGTCACTCCACTCCCTCACTTGCTGAAGCTGCCATGCATGGCTGATAAGACACAGTTCTACCCCTTTGTCCCTTGGACCCCACCAACCTAAAGCTTAACTTATCTGGAAACCAGTCTTATCCTATACAGGCAGACCTTGCTTAGTATCCTCTCTAGATCTGTATCATCTTGCTAAGAAAAGTTAATACATTCAGTCAGTACGTTACTTAAGATCTGCTATATTCAAGACACAGTGCAGGGCCCTGCTGTTTATATACAAATGAAGAAGAGGCCCAGGCTGGTTAGAGCGTTGTCCTGATATATCAAGGTTGTGACTCAATCCCTAGTCAGGGCACATATAAGAATCAACCAATGAATACATAATTAAGTAGAACAACAAATCAATGTTTCTTTCTCTCTTCCATTTTCCTCGCTCTTTCTCTTAAAAATCAATAAATTAAATAAGAATGGCCTGGCTGGTGTTGCTCAGTGCTTGCTTGGGCACAATCCCCTGCACCTGGGTGTTGCTGGTTCAGTTCTCAATCAGTACATATGCCCGGGTTGCGGGCTTGATCCTTGGCAGGGCCCATGTAAGAGGTAGCCAGTCTATGTTCCACTCTCACCTAGATGGTTCTCTCTCCTTCTCCCTTCCACTCTCTCTAAAAATCAATTTAAAAAAAACTCAAAAACCTTCTTTTAAAAAATGAAGAAGAATGATCTCTGTCCCCACAATGCTGAGGTGAGGCACTAAAACAGTCAAGCCACAAGTGATAAGTACCATCAGATATGCATGGATGACATGCTCCTGGAGTGCCAGAGGGAGATACTTACTGTATCTGTCTGGGAAAGGCTTCATGGGAGAGAGACACCCAACCTGGTCTTGAAAATTGCATGAAATTTGAATCTGAGAATAGGAAGAAGAGCATCTTGGACAAAAACACAGCATGAGTAAAGGCGCAGAGGTGTGAAGGCAGGATGTGTATTAAAAGCAGAGTCTTGCCGAGGCAAGGACTCAGTGAAGAGCTGTCCACCTGTCCTCAGTGGCTCTCAAGGTGCTGAAGGAGAAGGGCAGCAACACACCAGTGAAGGCTAGGGGGTCAGAGGTATGCTTAGCTTGGCCAAGGTGCTGTTTGAAATATTTGAGCCAATTTCTAAAATCAGATTTCACCTAAAAACCCAGATTTCTGGTTTCTTCTGGAACTTGCAAGCTCTGGGAACACAGGTGGTATTTTCTCAGGATGGCAGTTGACTGGAACTAAGGAATAGCTGCCTCTTTTCCGTAGGTGTCACGCCTATCTCCCCTGCACAGAATCTCAGCTTGCTTCTCCCTTCACTCTATCTGCTCAGTCCCACAGGTGTCTAAGCAGCAGGCCAGGTGCAAGCGCAGCTGAACCACATGTGGAGACATGAATGACAGACCCCTAGCGCCTCTATTCCAACTCACTGATTCCCACATGGGTTAGTTTCCAGGGTTCCCTACATCTGGCTGCTACCCCAAAGATAACTCCTTTAAATTTTCAGCATGCACAGCTCTCAAAATTAGGAGGTGTGGAAGAATTTAAAGCATCTCTAAAAAAAGCTCGTGCTGCCCAGGATCTGAGGCCCAAAATTGTATAAATAAAACACATCAAAGTGTGGGGCCTGCCTGGTTGCTTGTTTTTAGGCAAGCCAATTAGTGAGAAAGCTGACACAACCGAGTCTTTGAGCTGTTAATCCTGCCCTGCCAGGGAGGGTGGAGATTTATTAAACGGACTCCCCCTGTTCTAAATGTCTATGGTCAGCCCTTCTTCTCTGCCTCATAGCTCTCCTCAGTGTCCTCCCTCAGACTCCTTCGATAGCTGATGAGAATGGTACTGACCTCTGAGGAAGGTCAGGTTCCTCATCGGGACAGGAAACCCACCCTTGGGAAATGCCAGTCCTCTTCCAGGGTGATCAGGAAAGCAGTTGCAGTGGCGTCAGCCATAGAGCCCGGGAATCCCACAACTTAGCCCTTTGGTGGCAACACTAATGAACCGGGAGGTCAGTTTGGTCATTTCTAAGTCTGAGCTCTTGTAATTATAAATAAATACATAGAAGGAAAGGAATGCAGAAAGGAAGAACGGGGCAAGGGAGGGGGTGAGGGAATGAAAACATAACTGGGTTTCATTGAAAAAACTAGCTTAAAATGCCCTTTGTGTGGCAGTTCCACCAGAACCTGGCTGGCAATGGCTCTGGAGAATTCTTCCAAAACCTCTGTCCCTCTTGCTAGACCGTGGTGTTCCTCGTAGGCTGGGTTCAGTAACTTGGGGACAGTAGGAAGGTTTTTGTGTACTACGTCAAGCAGGAAGAAGAGGCCTGGTGGACCACAAAACTGGGTACTTTGTAAGGTACAGAACAGTCAGCACTTTCCCCTGAGGAGAGAACACACAATCAATTGGCAGGAAAGCGGCCCAAGCGATGGTCAGGGGTGGAGAGTGCCCACAAGTCCATTTCCAGCTCCACGTTCTTTCAGGCGTCAGAGTGCACTGCTGTGCTCCCTGGCTGTGTCTGACCAGATGCAAACGCCGGTCCCATGTAAAAGCCATTTGTGGGCCAATGTGAATTAGATGGTAACGTCGTCGGGAATGCTGGAAACGGGGAGGTTGTATTTTGTTGGCTTTATCCCCCTGTGGTTTGCACCATCTGTTTCTTTTAAGGCATAAACAAGAAAAATGGCTGGTTTGGAGTACAAAGTTTTTCAAAAAAAAAACAGATGACCACAGGCATCCTCTAAATGAGAATGAGAGAGGCTGGGGTTCCGTGACATTTGTCAGGAAGCGAGCTGTTAAATACTGGGAAGCATTAATGCTTTGCCAGGGAAGCTCCACAAAGGCAAGGAAAAGCCTTGTCCATGCCCCGCCTTCCTGAGGTCATGCCCTGTGTTTACATTTCTCCAAGCGTTATTTTCAGATCCCAACACCACCCACCCCTCTCCCTTCTTAACCCGAAGATGAAGCTGTTCCGCATAACCGGCCTTGGTTTTCTATTAGCAGCATGGCTGACTTGGCAGCCTTGGATAGAATCTACTATTAGAAACTTTTAGAATGAACAAAGGCTGCGTTGTGAGCGTGTGCTACTATACAGCCAAAATAGAGAGCTATAAATAGAGGAGCTGATGAAAAAGGACAAAGAGAAGATACTTTATTCCTCTCATCAACAACAGTGATATATATATATATATATATATATATATATATATATAGGCATTGGGAACAGTGTGTTTTTCTTGAGCAAAGGGCATCCTGCTTTAAAAAGGTTTACTCTGCACAACACAGTGGCTACTCGATAGAATGGTTCTGTGTGCTCTGTGCCAACAAACCTTAAAGCAACAGGTTCTTTTTTTTTTTTTTTTTTTTTTAACTGAAGGCAGTGGAGAGATTTGATGGAGTGGTGACTGCATTCTAATCTCATTTACCTTCATTGCAAGAAGCAATCAGCCTCAAGCATCAGGGATTTAAAACCAAACTGAACCGGGGCATTTTAGAGCCGCTGGGGAGAAGAGTGTTGGTGCATTTGGCTGAGTTCCACCCTTTCCAGCACAAGACAGACATGAGCATTTTTCACATCGCTTGCAGGCAGCCTGACGCCAGAGTTTTCATATTAGAGAGAGGATAAAAGATGACGATCTCTTAGGGAACAATCAACTCCTCCTAGTTTGCAAGATCTGTTCTCAAAAATTCCATGGGCAATAGCGAGATGGGCGCCGTTAGTCATTCGGGGGAAGAGGTTAGGCAGAAATAAGACCCTAGCAATTTAGAAGCCTTTGGAGGATTAAATGCATTTCAAAACAAGTTTGAGTTCAAATAATTTCTCTGTCTGTACTTAGGACACAATGAAGTATGTAGATATGAAAACACAAGCCTGTTGGGTGCAATTGGTGTGACTGACATCGGCTCCCGGTGCCGGGTTTGTGATGAGTGGAGTTGACTTCTGCCGGCCCGTGGGCTTGGATACTGTCTGCGGTATTTGCCTCCCTGATGGAAATGGGGAAATGATTACAGACCCGCGCTCTGCTCCTAGGACTCCCCGACTCAGTATTTAATTTGTTTCCCACATTAGATTGAAGGCTACTGGAGGCTTCTAAAGGCAGCTCTGTGTGAGCATTGGTTTCGTGAAAGTACTCTAGTGACCTGTGGAATTTTAGTTATAATCATAATAATGGCAGATGAAGAGGCGTCCCGGGGAAGGCATGAGAGGAATTTTAAGTGGCTGAACTCAATTTGCATTATTCATTTTACAAATAGTTTCAGAGCCTTAATTTTTCTTTTTTTTTCCACTATGCCCTGCTTCTGAGGCTCCAAAGCAATAATCTAGGCCCTAGATTCGTAACTTAAAAGTGATTCTCCCTTCAAGCACATTTTGGGAATTGAGTCTTTATCTGACCAGCTTTGAGATGATTTTGTTACCATGGGGAAGGGGGAAAGAGATATTTCAGGGACTTGTTCTTCATGGGGATTCAAGAGGAATTGAAGTTTATTGGCCTCATGTCCCCTTGTCTCCTTCCTTTTCTCTCTTTTCTGTTTCTTTGGGGCCTGCCTTCCTTCCTTCCTTCTTTCCTTCCTTTTGATGGGGGCAATGAGGGAAGAGTGTCCGATGAGGAGGCTGGGAGGTTCACTTAGGACCTGGGCCTGGAATCTTACACTTCTGTGTCTTCTCGCCCACAGGTGGTAACCCCGGTGAGGACAGGCCATGGCTATGTGTACGAGTACCCATCCAGATACCAAAAGGACATCTACGACATCCCTCCTTCCCATGCCGCTCAAGGGGTACGTACCGGCCCATGGTCCCCGTGGGACAGGAGCACTGCGGGTGGCATTCCTTCAGCACTACATGGGAAAGGAAAATTACAAATTATGTACATTTCATATGAAGCTTGATTTGCCTATTCAGGAGCCAACATTTATTAAATTATATTTTCTGGATTTGCTTTATCAGGAAATCCTAGGCTTTTATCTGACAAAGCTTTTATTGCTTATCATTTTATTTCAGGAAGTATATAATATCAATACACTTTAAAGTACAGACAGTGTAGATATTCCACTTACGATCATTTTTACATTCAATCTAAGTAAAAAAATAAGAAATTAAAAAATTTTTTCACTAACTCCACGATACATAGAATGCTGTAAAAGATGAAGGATGTACATAAGCTGGTAAATAAATCCACAGTTCAAAGCTTAATGCATAAAAAATGACAAGTATAAGACATCCATAAACTCAGGTATTTATTTTCAGGTATATGATATCCCTCCGTCATCGGTGAAAGGCCAGGTGTTTTCCATTCCAGTGGGAGAGATGAAACCTCAAGGGGTCTATGACATCCCTCCTACTAAAGGGGTAAGTGAGCTCCTACAGAGCAGCAAAAATGTGTGTGTGTTTATTTACTGGAATGAAGTAGGAAGGAAAACCAAAAGAAAAACTAGTCTCTATGAGAGAGTGAAAGGATGGGAGAGAAGGAGAAAGTGAGGAAGGAAAAGCAATAATTAAGGATAACCCTATGGATTCCACATTTAGAGTGTGTTCCCCCCTTCCCCCCGCCCCCACTAAATATGGGGTAGTCAATAAGGAGAGTCAATAAGAAGGTAAAATCATTCATTCAGTTTGGCAAGCAATTACCGTTAATATATCTCATATGTAGATAAGGTGTCACAGCGCACTGTGTCCATGTATATGTGTTAATGAATTTGATTCACTCTGCTACCCTCAGGAGGAGGCCTACACGAGAAGTACAGTTGTCCTTATTTTACAGATGAGGGACATATGTCTCAAAACACCCCAGTGACTTATGAAGTATCACACAGCTGGTAGACCCAGGGAGAGACCTGAGGTCTTCGGACACCCTAGTGCAGTGTGTTCATGCATAATCTGCCCCTCAGCCTGAATCCTCCAAGGCTGGGGCCCAGAGAGAGCAACTCAGCCAGCAGAGCACACGTAACAGGCAGCACTGGGGCCAGGGGAAGGATGAAGGAAGTGGGAGCAGAGTGGGGCCTTGGAAATACCTCTCATTAGTGGGTGGGGGTGGAAAAAGAGGAGGCAGTAAACAGGACTGAGAATCCAGGCCTTTTTCTTTTGTTGTTATTGTTGTTAATCCTAACTCATGGATATTTTTTCTATTTATTTTTAGAGAAACTAAAAGGGAGGGTTTGTGGGGAGGGGAAGGAGAGGAGAGAAAGAGAGAGAGAAACATTGATATGAGAGAAAAACACTGATTGGTTGTCTACCACACATGCCCCAACCAGGGCCCAGGATCAAACCTGCAATCCAGGTACTTGCCCTTGACCAGGAATCAAACCTGGACCATTTGGTGCATGGGGCTGACACTCCTACCACTGAGCAACACTGGCCAGGGCCAGGCCTTCATTTTAATATGCAGTTGTTTCCCCAGGTTCACATGAGCCAGCTCAACAAATACTAGCTTCGGTTTCTACTTACTTTCCAGGTATATGCCATTCCACCCTCTGCTTGCCGAGATGAAGCAGGGCTCAGGGAAAAGGAGTATGATTTCCCCCCTCCAATGAGACAAGCTGTAAGGCCAGATGTCAGACCTGAGGGTGTATATGACATCCCCCCGGCCAGTACCAAACTGGTGGGGAATGACCTTCACATGAAATATAACTGTGATGCTACGGGAGCTGCAGAACTGGTAGCACAAAGACACCCAAGCATTTCCCTGAAACACCCGCCCTCACAGCTGAGACCGTCAGGGGCCACTCAGAACGATGCGTATGATGTCCCTCGAGGGGTACAGTTTCTGGGACCACCAGCAGAAACCAGTGAGAAAGCAAACCCTGAAGAAAGAGATGGTGTTTACGATGTCCCTCTGCACAACCCAGCGGACGCCAGGAGCGCTCAGGACGTGGTGGATGGAATCAACCGGCTATCCTTCTCCAGCACAGGCAGCACCAGGAGTAACATGTCCACGTCCTCCACCACCTCCAAGGAGTCCTCACTGTCAGCCTCCCCCTCTCAGGACAAAAGGCTCTTACTGGATCCGGACACAGCCATTGAGAGGCTCCATCGGCTCCAGCAGACCCTGGAGATGGGCGTCTCCAGCCTAATGGCGCTGGTCACGACCACGGACTGGAGGTGCTACGGATACATGGAGCGGCACATCAATGAGATACGCACGGCAGTGGACAAGGTGGAGTTGTTCTTGAGGGACTACCTGCATTTTGCCAAGGGCGCTGTAGCAAATGCTTCCTGCCTCCCGGAACTCATCCTCTATAACAAAATGAAGCGGGAGCTGCAGAGAGTGGAAGACTCCCACCAGATTCTGAGCCAAACCAGCCATGACTTAAATGAATGTAGCTGGTCCCTGAATATCCTGGCGGTCAACAAGCCCCAAAACAAGTGTGATGATCTGGACCGCTTTGTGATGGTGGCAAAATCAGTGCCTGATGATGCCAAGCAGCTCACCACAACCATCAACACCAATGCAGAAGCCCTCTTTAGACCGGGCCCCGGCAGCTCTCATGTGAAGAATGGGCCTGAGAGCATCATGAACTCCACTGAGTACCCCCATGCTGGACCCCAGATGCAGCTGCTGCATCCTGGAGACCACAAGGCCCAGACCCTCAACAAGGCGTTGCCCCCACACCTGAGCAAGGATCAGCCCGTAGCTGACTGTAGCAGCAGTGATGGCTCTGAAAGGAGTTGGATGGATGATTATGATTATGTCCACCTACAGGTAAAGCAACCAGATTCCTTATCTACCTATAGTCACATTCAGGGAGCCCAGAAGTAAGGCCTGTGAAGATGGCAGTCTAGACTACCAGAGGAGAGAACATGACTAATGCTAATCCAAACGGTTCACTAACTGGAAGCAATGTACATAGGGAAGAACACTGGCCTGATAGTCTAGAGTCCTTGGCTTGAGACCTTCCGCTGACACTAATTGTATGACGAATGTATGTAACCTCCCTGGGTCTTATTGTCCTCATTTGAAGCACAAGGTTGTATTTGATTCTACTGATAGAAGAGACTCCCTAGCTAGAGAGTGGGCCCTTGGAGAATCATACCAGCACCATTTCTATTTGCCTTTTATGATATAGTTCAATATTATATTTTATTTTTTAAAAGGTGGGGCAGGGAGTTTAACTGTTAAGAAAAAAAAATAATTGAAAGCCTCTGCACTAGAGAATTTCTAAGATTCCATAATATCTTCTGTGTGTGTGCGATTACTTACAGAAAATTTAATCTCATCTCAGACTTACCTTGAAGACCACTGGGCATTTGCCAGTTGATCTAGAACATAACCTGTATATGGGAAATTGGGCAGTCAAAGTCTGCCTCCTACAGGTGGAAATCCCACCAAGTTGACCTGGGGTCTTGATAACTTGCCCTTTCACTTTGGGGAATTAAAACATTCTACCAAGATCCATTATTTAGCATTTAGCCTACTATCGTACTCTGCCATTCTTTTCATTTGACTAAGAGCCAAAGATTTTCCTAAGAGCTATAGTGTTTAGCTACAATTCCCTTGAGTGCAGGATACTGGGGAAGGAAACACTGAGCCACACCTAGTGCTAAGGAAAGGGCTGGTTTTCTAATTCTGCATAGTGAGAAATATTATTATGGTGTAGAGTTGTAGATGATTCAAAGAAATTAGAAGTGCAACGTGACCACGTTTAAACCTGGGTTAGGAGGTTAATGGGTTCAAGTATAGTCTATTAGAAAAGAAACCTAAGAAATAGTACTGGATAAGGGAATTTGAAGGGGATCATGAATAGCTCTCTGAAAACGGTAAAGTGGAACCGAGAAGGTGGCACCCTACATGTAGCTCTAACTTAACACAGTTACTGTGGAGCTCTGGCCGAGAAGCACATCATCCCTGTCTAGGATTCATGGAGTCTAATTGGGCTTGTGGGAAATTACCAAGGCAGTGGAAAATGAAACAGTACCTACGCATTTGTCAATGAAATTGTTAACATAAGTGAATCATAGTGGTGATGTAATGTTTTCTTTATGTTGAAAAATAATAGGGTAAAGAGGAGTTTGAAAGGCAACAGAAGGAGCTGCTGGAAAAAGAAAATATCATCAAACAGAACAAGATGCAGCTGGAACATCATCAGGTAAGTTCAATCAGGACAAAAACCACTTGGTATTGAAAAGATTTCCTGCTTAATAAGAAAGGTATAACTTCAAAAGATCAGGATTTTGATCCTTCCAGCACACTTTAGTATAAATAAGCCCCAAGGCATATAATAGGGTATAAGAACAAAGAGAAGGTTTATGCTCTTAGTAATCCAGCTGGTATACCTGGATTACATCCAAACAACAATTTTTCCAGGCTAAGCCTGTACATCTAACATATTAGGACTGTTTGGGTTAAGGCTGTTGATCTCAATGAACAAGACCCACTCAAGCTAGCCCATGCAAAAAGGCTCTCTAGTCAGGGAAATTCTGGAACAGAAAGTGAAGATATATGCCCAAGTCCAATGAGACTTTGTAATAACTTTGCATTTGGAAGTGTAAATTTTTTCTCCTTCTTGTACTTCCTTTGCTTCTATTTAAGTTTGCTTCCTTCTTCCATATTTTCTTATAGTTTCCCCTTCTTATGTGCTCATTTGGCTCCCCTATAACTTTATAGAACGCATAAATGGCCACTCACAACTTTTTCTGTAAATGGCTTTTCATCTTACCTAGTCGACTGCTGCTGTGTTTCATCAAATTCCTAAAAAAAGAATCTGATTAGTTTATCTCTGTCTATCAGTCTGTCTGTCTGTCTATCAATCTATTTCCCTATCTACCTATCTCTCCCCTACAACACAAGCCTCTGGGTTGGCTGCTATTGCTCAAATCAAAGGGTAGGAGGGCAGAATCCAACATTTTCAAAATATGCCCAAGTCCATTTACTAAGGACTTTGGGCAAGACAGAGTCATTCAAAAGTAGAGTTTGAGTGGGGCAGATAATTATGGGTATTGCTAGTGCAAGGGCATAAAAATAAAGAGGAACCAACTGAGGGTTTATAAGCCCCTTTTTAGATTAAATAGAATGGCATGTAGCCGAAACCGGTTTGGCTCAGTGGATAGAGCGTCAGCCTGCGGACTGAAAGGTCCCTGGTTCGATTCCGGTCAAGGGCATGTACCTTGGTTGCGGGCACATCCCCAGTAGGGGGTGTGCAAGAGGCAGCTGATGGATGATTCTCTCTCATCGATGTTTCTAACTCTCTATCCCTCTCTCTTCCTCTCTGTAAAAAATCAATAAAATATATTTTTTAAAGTAAATAAACATGTAAACACAGCTTAAATCATTAAAAATAAATAAATAAATAAATAAATAAATAAATAAATAAATAAATAGAATGGCATGTAGAGACATGAAATGGCAATTGCACTCAGGAAACCGGAGTTCTATTCCTTCCTTTCTGACTAACCAGCCGCGAGCCCTTAGACAAGTCATTTAATCCCTCTAAACTTCAGTGATTTCTCTATAAAACGAGAAATCCCTCAGCCCTCTATCTAACAAGATGATGTATTTATAGACATATTTTCAAAAGCATAAATTCAGTATCCTGAAGCAACACCCTATTTCTGTTTATGTTCGTTTTGGCATTAATTCAAGTAAGACTGCAGGACTTTAGGTAACTTATTGAGACCATAGTAATTTCTAAGAAGAAAACAGATTCTGTAGAAAAGTAAAGCTCACTGTGTGTTTCTCGGGGAAGGAGCGGGCGAGGTTATCCCTGCTCTACCTCCTGGTGAAAGATTGACTGAGTCCTAAGCTCAGGTTACAGAGAGTCCTTACCTGCAAAAGACAGTCTCTCTTGAGAGTCGGTGGGATAGCTGCAACTTAAGTAATACACCATCTGGGGGTTGTAATAGGAGAAGGAAGAAAGCTAACACTTGTTCAGTCTGACTCTGTGGCTGTCGTTTTCTTTCAACAGCTCTCTGTGGAACTGTTATGATGCACAATTAGCATTCAGATTTTCTTAGAGATGTTCTTTTCCATAGTACATATATAGTTATGTGCATTAGTCTTTCCTGTAGCACAAGTGACTGGCCGACCAGCCCCCTGGCTTGTAGGTATGGTGCACACTGACCACCAGGGGACAGATGCTCAATGCAGGAGCTGCCAAGTGACAGCAACTTTGCAGAGTGCCCTCTCACACTCTGGGACCCCTCAGGGAATGTCAGACTGCCAGTTTCGGCCCTATCCCCGAAGACCAGGCTGAGGGGCCCCACCTGCCAGAGGGACCCCACTCACTCTGCAGATGCCCTTTGAGCTCCTGCACCGCCCCAGGTGCAACTGGCCAGGGAGGGACCTCGGGAGGTTGGCTCCAGGGTGTGTCTGGCCCATCTCGCCCTGTCTCACCCTGCTGACCACCTTCTAATTAATTTCCTTTCAATGTGCACGAATCCATGCATCAAACCTCAAGTGGCATATATAAATCTGGACAGAAAGAGTAGGAGTGGGTCATGAAGTGTCATTTATCTTAGCAATGGGTCATGAGTTATCATATGTACTGAGAAATGGGTCATGGGTTGTCATTTGTACCAAGAAATGGGTCAGGGATTGTCATTTGTCTAAGCATCTTGAAGGACAGAGTCAAGGCTTTCCTGTCAGCAATTTACTTGATAAAGAGATTCCCTACCTTTGCTTTCCCTGCACCACTCAACACTTATAAACATTTACATAGAGGCTGTACTATGCCAAACATCATTCTAAGCCCTTTGTAAATATTAACTCACTGAACTTTCATACAGGTATAGGTAACAGAGCTGGGTTTACCACCCTGTGCGGCCTTCAGTCTAAGGGCAGAGGAGGCCAATCATCCCATCCTAGAAAATCAGAGCTGGTGGATTTCTTAGGGATCACCTTTTTCAGCTTCTACATTTTACACTTTAGGAAAGCAAGGCGACTTGACCTAGGCTTCACATCTAACAAGCACCTGGGATTAAAACCTCTGTCTTTGAACACCAAACCTTGGTTAATTTCCATTACAGCACACTGCCTTACCCGCAATGAAATCTGCTTTTGTCTTCCTTGCAGCTAAGTCAGTTCCAGCTGTTGGAACAAGAGATCACAAAGCCCGTGGAAAACGACATGTCCAAGTGGAAGCCCTCGCAGAGCCTCCCCGCCGTCAGCAGCAGCGTGGGCGCCCAGGACAGGCAGCTGCTTTGCTTCTACTACGACCAGTGCGAGACCCATTACATCTCCCTGCTCAACGCCATCGACGCGCTCTTCAGCTGCGTCAGCTCGGCCCAGCCCCCGCGCATCTTCGTGGCGCACAGCAAGTTTGTCATCCTGAGCGCGCACAAACTGGTGTTCATCGGAGACACGCTGACCAGGCAGGTGGCTGCCCAGGACATTCGCAATAAAGTGATGAACTCTAGCAACCAGCTCTGCGAGCAGCTCAAGACCATAGTCTTGGCGACTAAGAAGGCCGCCCTCAACTACCCCAGCACCACGGCCTTGCAGGAGATGGTGCACCAGGTGACAGACTTGTCCAAGAACACGCTGCAGTTCAAGCGCTCTCTGCTGGAGATGGCAACATTTTGAGAAGAAAGACGGGCCTGGGGACTGAGTGGGCTCCTAAGGAAAACTGGAAATACTATCTGGTTTTTGTAAATGGTATCTATTTTTGTATATATTTTATACGGAAATGAAATATTTTAACATTTAATGAGTTAGACAACATTCAGAACTTCAGGGAGCTAGAGAGGGAACTTTGTGTGTGTGTGTGTGTGTGTGTGTGTGTGTGTGTGTGTGGTTCTTGTGTAAACATGGAAGCACCCAGATCATAAACTGTACAGAAACACGTACACATGTGAGTGTGCCTGTGTATTCATGTTCGTTTGTAGATGTTTGTCTGATACATTCCATTCACAAACATGAATTAAGAAGCACCTTAGTAAGCACCTCCTAATGCTGCATTTTTTTTAATTTTTTTTTTAGAAAACATACCAGATGGTTGTAATATACCTACATATACTAGCAATTTATTTTGAGCCTATCACTTCCACGTCTGGGAAGGATAGTTTATTTGCAAATGCTCCCCTCCCACATAACAAGGTATGATATAACTTTTCCTTCTTTTGAAGCCCCTTCCAAAATTGACTATCTTGGACACATTTCTACAAACAGTCTCACTTCTGGTTGAAAAAGTTTCAGAAAGTGATCAAAGTTCCTATATTCTGGGAGCTGGAGAGGGAAGAGACCTGTGGGGTAAGAAGCCACATCCCAGTTAGGATTGGGTTGTTTCAACACTGTGAAGACAGCACGATAAAAGGAGAGAGCGTGTTTCTTGGGACTATTTAATGGTCTGTGTTTTTGAGTGATTTTGTCGTGAGATTTTCTAGATGATGTTTTCAGATTTGCAAAAACCGTATTATTTGCAGCAGGAGTTGATAAAGACTCATCAGGCTGTAATAATCCACAAAAAGAAGGATGATTCCGTCTGCTGGTGTAAGTAGAGGCCTTTCTGACTCTCAGCATTCACTTAGGTGCTACTCCATTGCCTGAGAGAAGCAGGCCAGTTCCTTGGTCACCAGAATTTAGAGCCACTAGGCCACGTCCGACTCTAAGAGAATTTATTTATTGATAGTGCACCCTCTATAAACCATAAGGCAGACTTGATGCTTAGGGTAGCTATACTGAGCCCATTTCATCTTTACAACTCTGTCTGGACAACAATCCTGCATACACAGCCCACCACTCAGCACAGCATCCATTCCATAGTCTGTCCCCTTGCGCCTGCTGGTGTTGGCACAGCACAGACACACCACAAGCCTCCTGATTCATCAGAGGGCAAATAAAATACTTCCTGCCTGGTGAGAAAAAATGCATTCACATATTACCAAGTCAAGAAGCCTGCTATCACCCTGGCTAGTGTGGCTAAGTTTGGTTGAGTATCATCCCATGCACTGAGAGGTCACCAGTTCAATTTCTGATCAGGGCACAAGCCTGTATTGCCTGCTGGATCCCCAGTGACGGGGAGATGGGGAGGGGGAAAGTGCAGAAGGCAGCCGATCAATGTTTCTTATTGATATTTCTCTCTTTCCCTCTCTCTCAAATCAATAAAAAATGTAAAATAAGAAAGAAGCACACTATCTATAGTCTTTCAATCCAGTTCTTATTTAGTGGTTTTATTCCAGCCTATTTGAAAACATTTTTATTTACAATATATGCTTTAACAGAATTAAGCTTGCTTGTTTTAAACAACCAAATCATTGGAACAGGACAAGATTGAAAGAGAAGAATGTGTGATCTCAGTATCAGTGAAACTTATCACAGAAGGTGCTTTTCACAACAACCTCTATTGTACTTCTCAAAGTTCTGCTCTGCCAAAATAGGATTAAAAGTTGTATTGTGATATGATAAGTAAATGTGTAGGGAGGAAGGGGATTGCTGAAAATCGACAACACTTGAAAAGTATAAAAGTGTGTCCTTGAAGATTTCATTGTAAATGTGTCATGAGGAGATGACAGATTTGTTCTAAGTGGTGACATTTCATGTTTGTAAAACCAAAATCTTCAATCTGTATACTCGCTTTGTTATTGTGTATGTAGAAGCTATTTTAAATCATTAAATTGTTTAGATCTGTGTTTTCATAGCCACTGGGTTTTCTTTTTCATATTTCCTTATAAAAAATTAAATAGGGGCTTATCTTGGCACTCCTAATATAGAGTCATTTTATCGATACCATAGATCTGGATTTTTTAGGAAAATCAAGTTGTGTATATTTTTATCGTTTGTCACTTCAGAGTGTATTTGCCTTTGAAGAAAAATCTGGGATCTGTTAACATTACCAAACCCAAATATCTAAGTAAGGCTTCTCTTCACCAGAAAGCCTGTACTTTTAAGGAAAGGATGATTTCTGCTATACTATGAATGCTACCATTCATGTGGTTTTAGAATCAAAGGAAATTTTTCCATTCATTCTGGAATAGACATAAAGAAAAAATTTTAAATAAACTATTGGATTAAAAAAGAATTATAACCACGGAAATTATTCTTACTATTTAGACTGCTCTTTCACTCAGGTATCCTACTGAGATTTATAGGTAAAGTATTTAAATATACCTTGTATCACTTGCCCACATTTATAAACATTAATTGGTTTTGGGAAAAAAATGATGCTTGAACAACTAGATCACACACAAAAATTAACTCAAATAGATCATAGACCTAAATATAAAACCTTAGACACTGGCCAAGTAGCTCAGTTGGTTAGAGCATCATCTTGGTCAAGGTTGTGGGTTCAATCCCCTGTCAGGGCACATACAAGATTCAGCCAATGAATGCATAAATGAGTGAAACAACAAAGCAATGTGTATTTTTTCTCTCCATTTCTCTCTCTCTCTCTCTCTAATCAATAAATAAAAATAAATTTAAAACAACACGCTAATGCTTCTAGGAGTAAACAAAGGAGCTCAAGGAAGCTGTTGGGAATAATGAAAAGCCTATTTGTTGTGTTATTTTTAACTGTTCCATTAAGTGAATTTTAAAAAAAAATTCTTTATTGTTGAAAATATTACATATGTCTCCTTTTCCCCCCCATAGATGCCCTCCAGCCCGCCCCCTCCCCCACCCCAGGACCTCACCACCGCACTGTCTGTGTCCATGGGCCATGCATATATGCATACAAGGTCTTTGGTTGATTACCTCCCACCCTCCCATCCTCCTCCGACTTCTTTCTGAAATTCTGCACTCTGTTCCATGCTTCTATGTCTCTGGATACACTGTTCATCAGTTTATTTTGTTACTTAGATTTCACATATGAGTGAGATAATGTGATAATTGTCTCTCTGACTGACTTACATCACTTATGATACTCTCAGATCCCTCCATGCTGTCTCAAAGAGTAAGAGATTCTTCTTTTTTATAGCTGCATAGTATTCCATGGTATAAATGTACCACAGCTTTTTTATCCACTCAACTACTGATAGGCAGTTGGGCTGTTTCCGGATCTTAGCTATTGTAAATTGTGCTGCTATGAACATAGAGGTGCATGCATTCTTACTGATTGGTGCTTCAGGTTTCTTGGGATATATTCCTAGAAATGAGATCACTGGATCAAATGGTAGTTCCATATTTAATTTTTTAAGAAAATTCCATACTGTTTTCCATAATGGCTGCACCAGTCTGCATTCCCACCAGCAGTGTAGTAGGGTTCCTTTTTTTCCACATCCTCCCCAGCTCTTGTCACTTGTTGATTTGTTGATGGTAGCCATTCTAACAGGTGTGAGGTGATACATCATTGTCATTTTAATTTGCATCAGTGACTCTGAAAGTTTTTTCATGTGTCTCTTAGCCATTGGTATGTCCTCTTTAGAGAAGTGTCTATTTAGATCCATTGCCCATATTTAATTGAATTTTTTGTCTTCTTTCTGTTAAGTTGTATGAGTCCTTATATATTTTGGATATTAACCCTTTATCAGATGTATCACTGCCAAATATATTCTCCTATACAATGGGCTCCCTTTTCATTTTGTTGATGGTTTCTTTTGCTGTGCAGAAGCTTTTTATTTTGATGTAGTCCCATTTGTTTATTTTTTCCTTAGTTTCCTTTGCCCTAGGTCCTAGGAGATGTATCCATAAACATATTGCTATGAAAGATGTCTGAGAAAGAGCAGGCAAAGTGGGGCAAGATGAGTAAAGACAATAAAAGGGTAAAAGGAAGAGAAGGAGGAAGGAAGGGAGAAAAAGGACAGCAAGAGGAAAGGGCAGAGGTCGGGAGAACAGAGAGAGAAGAGGCAGCGGGAAGACACATAACAAGAGTAATCAGAAGAGTTAGTGAAACACTTAATGACATCAAGAGATGTAGATTTAAAGCAATATTTTCTATTCTTTGGTAGTCTAGTTTCTTGAGAAATTAGATTGTTAGTTGATATGTTGTGTTGTCATTTTGGAAAGTACCACTATTATGAATGGCTCACCTGGAGCAACAATACTCATGAGCATATTAAAAGCTCTACGGGGCTTTTCATTGAAGAATTCTGTCTTGTCCACTGTTTTTTAAAACTTTTTTTACCCTAAGATCTGGTCTGGGATGTTCAGATAGTTTGTCTTCGTCTCCCTCCCACCACAGAAGAATGAGGCCTGCTAAAGAGGCTCATATCACAGAATTGTGGTTGGTCTCACCCAATTTATCAAAGTCAACATTTCTACCTTTAATAGCTCTTTAGAACCAACAGGCTAAGGGCAGCACCTGTTTTGACCTTTAGCTTCCATCCTCCTCCTGAATCTATACAAGGCACCTACACAATCCATGTCTCGTCACCTGAATGTTCTAAAGTAAAAATAAAGAAAGCAAACCCATGATTTATTTGGATGAATTTCCCTAAATAATCAACTCCTTTGGATTAATATTTCTTCTTTTTTCTTTAATGCTTTGGGAAGGTCAATCTTATATGAGGAGTTTTTTGTTGTTTGTTTTAAATACCTAATTTTTGAAATATAGTTTTATTTATTTCAGAGAGGAAGGGAAAGGGAGAGAGAGATGGAAAGATCAATAATGAGAGAGAATCATTGATCCACTGCTTCCTGCATGCCTCCTACTAAGGATCAAGCATGCAACCCAGGCATGTGCCCTGACTGAAAATCCAACCTTGACCTCCTGGTACACAGATTGATGCTCAACTACTGAGCATACCAGCTGGGCTATATGAGAAGTTATAAAATAAAAGTACTTTTGGGTGTTGGGGAGAGGCTGGAGGGTTTGAGAAAAAAAAAGAGAGAGAGAGAGAGAACTAAAGAACTTATGGACATGGACAACAATGTGGTGATGGCAGCAGGGTCAAGGGGAGGAGATGGTGAAAGAGCATAGAGCAGATAAACAGTGATAGAAAGAATAAAATAAACTTTAAATAAAAATATGATTCAGATGGGAGCCAAGAAAGAAAAATAAAATGCATATAGGTGGGAAGAAAAATATAGAGGCAGACTGGCCTATCATGGAGGAGGTGGAAAGGTTTCTTTAAAAAGTGGCAATAATGATAAAAGAGACAAGAATATACATTGTTCTGAAAATAGCACTCTGCCCTGTGGACGGTGTTAATTGGAGCCCTCTGAGTCCCGAAAGCTCAGTTAGGAAACTCTTTGATCAGTTGTAGGAGAAAGGGCCTGGACTAGGAAGGTGAAGAAGAGAGACAAGTGTTTAGATCCCAGGAATGTGGGAGGGGGAATCACCCGGACTGAGGAAGAAGCTAGGTTGAGAGTGTCGGGCTTGGGCACCTGGATGTGTGTGGCTCTATTCTGAGCTCAGAAGCACCAAAGTTCTCAGCATCTCCATGGAACCAGCTGTGAAGTCCATATTTCAGTCCTCCCTGGCACTGAACTTCAGGCTGGGCCAAGAACAAGCAGAAGCAAGCAACACTGGCCAGAAACCCCAAACTGTATCAGGAGAAGGCTATGTGAGCCCCATCACACCCCCACCCCCACCACCCTCCCAGGTCCTGAACGTGTGAGCACATGCTTATTCTGTGGTTGAAAAAAGAAAGTAAAGAAAAAAATAGAAAAATAGCCTTGAAAGGATTTTAATGAATAGAGGCCAGTATACAGGGGAGAAACCTCAAAAAGGGCAACAACAAAAAAGGTAGTGTGCTGACTTTTATCTCAGCATTTACTATTACCAGTCTGTAAAACAAATTCTTCTGTAGTTATTGTAGGGGGCTGGAGGTGGGACAGCCCATACCTCACAACATGATTTAAGTCATCTCCCAACAACTATAATTAAGAACACTGAGTTAACAGAAAGGGCATCTTATTTTGTCTCCTTGTGGACAATTTTCCAGGGAGACAAGAGTCAGCAAGGAATAATGTTAAATGGAAACATACCCCTAATTTTCTCTGGTCGGCCTGGCAGTTAGGATACCATTAGACACCAGACACCATCTCTCCCTCCCCAAGCACTTACCATCCAAAAGTGGTTTATGAGTCTCCTTTATGACCCTGAGAGCTTAGGGCTTTTCAGAATTGCCAGGGCCCTTTGTGACTTACATTCCTAGTAAAGTTGAAGTCTCTATGAACAATGGTTGTGAATGGACATTTAAACATTGGTAAGAGGAGCAACCACTCCAGAGACTTGCAGTGTTGAAATAGCAAGACAAAGGACTGTTGTGGGTGCATTTTCTTGAGGATGTACAATTGCAAATGGACAATTAATTAATATTGTCCTTGTCCTTGGGCAGTTATTTCCACCTATCTGTCTAGACATCCAATCAACACTAGAAAGGGCCTAAGATTTGACAAAAGGAGGTTTTAGTTGAATAATGGCCCCTCAATCCTGTTTGCAAAAGGAAAATAAACACCACAGAAAACAAAAGGTCTGCAAGGAACTTTGGGAAGAGGGCTTGTAGGGTCCTGTCCTGCAAAGGGAAACTTTCTAGAAAAAGTAATCAGGCCCATGGCTCACAAAGGAGAGTGGACTTGTGTGTGTTTACACTTCCCAGCTGGCTGTCCTTGTTGGAAGAGGCCTGCAAGCGCCCTTTGTTTCCCTGCCAGTGCAAATGGCCAGCACCCCCGTTCACTCCAGTTAACAATGACTTTATCTGGACACCACCCAGGGTGGTTTCAAAGCTTTTCCTTACCTCACACCTGTCAGAATGGCTACCATCAACAAATCAACAAATGACAAGTGTTGGTGAGGATGTGGAGAAAAGGAAACTCTCCTACACCGCTGGTGGGACTGCAGACTGGCGCAGCCACTGTGGAAAACAGTATGGAGTTTCCTCAAAAAATTTAATATGAAACTGCCATTGACCCAGGGATCCCACTTCTAGGAATATATCCTAAGAGACCCTAACCACCAATCAGAAAGAATGCATGCACCCCTGTGTTCATAGCAACACAATCCATAATAGCTAAGATGTGGAAACAGCCCAAGTGCCCATTAATAGATGAGTGGATAAAAAAGCTGTGGTACATTTACATTTACACCATGGAATACTGTGCAGCAGTAAATAAGTATCTTTTACCCTTAAAGACAGCATAGAGTAACCTGGATAGTATTATACTAAATGAAGTAAGTCAGTCAGAGAAAGACAAGTATCACATGATCTCATTCATATGTGGAATCTAAGTAATACAATAAGCTAGTGAACAAAATAGATCCAGAGACATAGAAGCATGGAACAGACTGTTGAATCTCAGAGGGAAGGCAGGGGAGGGTGGGTGGGTGGGAAGAGATCAACCAAAGAACTTGTATGCATACACACATAACCCATGGACACAGACAATAGGATGGTGAAGATGAGGGCAGGTGGGCCATAAGAGGTCATTGGGCGGAGAGGGAGGGATAGAGACATATACAATACTTTCAACAATAAAGATTTAAGAGGGGGGAAAAGCACTTTGCTCATGAAAGCAGAGTTCACGTGGGAGCCTGCAGGATAGCTGCCAAAGCACCCCCTTCTGGTCTGGGAGGGAAACAAAAGGCCCAGGAGGACAATTTGGTTTTTATAATGGATTTTTCCACCAACCTGACTAAAATGAGACTTAAATATAGACCTTGCTTAATGTTGTATTTATAATAATAAAAGGGTCATATGCTAGTTAGACCAGATAGCTGAAGGACCTTCCAGACGAAGCTGGGGCTGCAAGGGCCGAGCCCCTTGCATGAATTTCATGCATTTGGCCTCTAGCTTTTTAAATAATTTTCAAGTGCTCTATGAACATGTAGCAGTATCATTATTTCTTTGTCTGCATATCTTCCTATTCTTTTGTGTATTTCAGACCTAGAGCATATTGAGTTCATCTTCTCCATCTCTTAGCCTGGCTTACACAGGAGCACAATTTATGTTTGTTTACTGGCTAACTGACCAGTCAATAAATAAATGAAACCATACCCAAACGCCCCCACTCATCCCACATTGTAAGAGTCCTTTAAAACAAAAGGACTTTGCAGGATATCCTTAAAGATAACAAATGAAAACTGAAATCCCTCCAAAGAGTAGGATTTAGACTGCCCCATAAGCCGCTGTTGTATTTTTCACTTTATACAAGTAATTTTCCATCATTTACTTTACAATGTTCTTTTTTGTTGTTGTTGGATGACTGTGATTTCTATGCCTGCAAGTTCCTGAGGTTGAATTTCATGTTTCAGAGCTCCCTGTGGACACAGCTCCAGCACACTGCCTTGTGACATTGGTGTAACTAAACCAAATCCTCTGTCCCTGGATTAAGAACCCATGGTTTTGGCCCTAGCCAGTTTGGTTCACTGGATAGAACATCATCGGATTAAAGTATCCAAGGTTTGATTCCAGTCAAGTGCACATGCCCAGATTGTGGGCTTTATTTCCAGTAGGAGATTTTTCTCTCATCATTGATATCTCTCTCCTTCTGCCTTTCTCTCTGAAATCAATAAAAACATATTAAAAAATAATTTTTTTTTTAAAGAATCCATGGTTTTGTTTAACTGTGATGTTACATCAACCCATGTGCTCTCTGCACATGACTCAACCCTTTTGTAACTTCCTTATCTTGAAACTCAAATTGTTAGCACATTACATTTACAGACCTTTCAACCATGGTGCCTACAAGTAAAATAACAATTACCAAGAAAATTGACAAAAGGCTTAATGTAAGAAAAGCTTTATTACCAATAAGCAAATTATAGGCTGACCTATTTAAACATCAAGAAATGCTTTGTTTCTCCCAGATAATTGATAAGATTTTTGCCATAGACATGAGATTTTTGTAGCTAACTGATCATGTTTTCCCTTTTGCCTTTTACTTCCAAAAAAATCAGAGACAAATTTAATACCCAGTGTCAGAAAACTATTTACTAGTAGTACCTGATGGCTTGAGTATCTGGCTTCCCACTTTACTCTTTATCTAATCTTTTCTACCTACATTATTCTCTGTTCTCCCCTTTTTAGACTTATGTGCTTGTGTGAACTATTTTGAGCAGGTAAGAGCTCAGAGTTTCGTGGGTGTGTAAAGAAGCATAGGCTCTGCTTCTCCTTCTGCCAGTCAAGATATTCCCTAAAGAATGGGCTGGGCCAATCTTACTGGGCTCATTGCTATTCTCTCCTGTAGTGCAGGCCCACTGGCAGGTGCTGGGGTGGGACAAGATCTTCTATTGGCTACTTCTCACACCCTAAATCAAACTTTTCTTACAACTTTTCCCAGGCCTGGGTGTGGAAGAGTCCACATTTCCATTTCTGCTACTGTCAATCTCCCTTCAGAGAACTAACACCCTTTACTGAAATCAGGGATCAGACAAATTTTGACATATTTGACCCTCAAAGATAGTGTTAAGGGTTAGTATCTCATTCCTTTTTCTTTCAGGAGGCACCTCAGCCACTTTATTATTTCATAGATGCAAGCTTGACCTATCAGTACCTAGAGACATCCAAGCTCCAAATGCTCTACCTGAGAGCAATGTCTGAGCCCTAACAAACAACCTTTCACATCAGTAAGCTCCATAACTCAAAGATGTGCAGACTCTCCAGCTGCAGGCATGGGGGAGAACATAGAAGGAGAGAACTTCCTTGAACCCTCACAGACATACACTTCTCCCTGTGACTGGTGCTTCCAAATGGCAGACAAACATCCTTCAGTCTTCCCATAGATCTCCAATTAGTTGTCAGGGAAAAAGAGTAATTATATGGTGGCAAAATCAACACCACCAGTGAGGCACAGGGGACATCCCGTGCCTCCAGAAGTGAGACCCTGACATGGTGACAGCATCCAGCATCACCTATATAATGCTGAATTTCCTTACCTGATCATGATGAAACATCAGACAAATGCAAAGTGAAGACTGCTTCATAATTATCCTATATAATAAAAGCCTAGGTGGCATCATGCATGACATCATCACAAGATGGCCACCACAAGATGGCCAGTAGGAGAGGGCTGGCAGGGGAGGGCAGTTGGGGGTGATCAGGCCTGCAGGGGAGCAGTTAGGCATCAATCAGGCCAGCAGTACTGTACTGTGTGACAGATGTCTGACTGCTGGTTTAGGTCTAATCCCTGTGGAATCGGGCCTAAACCAGCAGTCGGACATCCTCCAAAGGGTCTCAGATTGGAGAGAGTGCAGCTTGGGCTGAGGGACACACCCACCCCCATGCACAAATTTTGTGCACCAGACCTCTAGTGTGTGTGTGTCTGTCTGTGTGTGTGTGTGTGTGTGTGTGTGTATTATATATATATATATATATATATATATATATATATATATATATATATATATATATATTACAAAAAGGAAAAGAAAAGGATAGATAGAAACATCAATAAAAGAGAAAGCAATCAGCTCCCTCCTGCATGCCACTAATGGGGATCAAGCCCACAACCAAGGGAATCTAACCTAGGACCCTTCAGTTTGCAGTCTGAAGCTCTATCCACTGATCCAAACTGGTAATGGCTGCTTCTTCTATTTTTAAAGGAAGGGGGAAAGATCTTCTGTAAGTATCAATGTTATACAAGACAAAAGAAGGCTCGGAATGTTTCCAGATTAAAGGAAGCAAGAGAAAACAAATTGAAATATCACATCAATGCTGAATTTCATGAGTTCTCTGGTTCTGCACTGAAGTATTCTAGAGGAAAAGGCCACAGTGTAGGCATGTGTGTTTCAGAAAAAAGATTTTGTGCCCTAACTGGTTTGGCTCAGTGGCTAGAGCCTTGGCATGCAGACTGAAGAGTCCCAGTCAAGGGCATGTACCCTGGTTGAAGGCACATCCCCAGTAGGGGGTGTGCAGGAGGCAGCTGATAGATGTTTCTCTCTCATCAATGTTTCTATTCCTCTCTCTTCCTCTCTGTAAAAAATCAATAAAATATATTTTTAAAAATAATTTTGTACATTGTTAACAAGTGCATTTCAGCAAAATGCTATTTTCATTCTTACAACTTTTCTGTAAGTTTGGAATTACTTCCAAATAAAAAGTCTTTAAAAGAAGAATACTTCAATCTTACCTATAATATAAGGGGTTGGCTGCTCAGCTGTGTGGTCTTGAGCTATTGCACCCTCTGAAAGTCTTTATTTCCTCATCAGTAAAATGGGTATATTAATAATAACTGTGCCATGGGCTTGTTATAAGGCTTTAAATTACAAATTAGAACTTGTCGAGCATTAAGAACATGTTGTAGCCCACAGTCAGCATCATACTGAAAGGAGTTTTGGAGATAAAACAAGCAGGTCTAGGGAGTTTAAGGATTAAGAGGGTCCATGAGAGAGGACTGCCCAGGTGAGGGATTAGTGCTGCCAAAAGGCATATATTCACAGAGGGGGGTAAAAGAGGTGCCACCGGATATGGGGAGAGAAAGACATCCATTCACCGAAGATAAGGAAAAGCCACAGGGTATGGGGAGAAAGGAAACAAACTTTCACTGAGGAGAGAGAAATGCTGACAAATGGGAGAAAGAGGAAAACAGATTCTCACAGGAGACAGAGAATCCTACCATTGAAGAAGGAGAGAAAGAGGGGGCCACTACGTGGGGTTTGAACTTGGAAGCAATATAGTGACCAATCAGAAGGAAATAGGAAGATACAAAGAACTGCAGCCTTTATAAACCTTAGACAAAGGGAGCTTAGTGGGCTATCCCCCTTGGAACCCCTTCCCTATGTGGGAGTCTGTATTTGCTTCCAATAAATTTCTACCCTTTTCATCTACCACCTTTTGTCCGTGGCTTCATTCTTCAAATCCATCTGGACAAGGACCCGGAAAAGAAATCACCTTTGCATCCGGCTCAGGAAAACCACCGACTCAATACAACTGTTTGATAAATAATTTCTATAGTTCAGAAATTAAAAACAAGATGAACTCACAAAACAAATCTAAAATGTCCCCTTTGAGATCCATTGACTAAGTTAATATGTCAATGTTTTCATAGATTTAACATGACCTGTGTATTAATTATTGGATGAACAATCAAACAAGTGGGGTTCATCAAGCAGAGTTAACAAGGTGGAGAGGCTTAAGCCCCTTGTGTAACTTTGCTTTTATAAAAGCAGTGAAATATATTACAAATCAGATACAGAATTGAAATAACCAGAAAAAGTAAGCACTCATTACTCTTCTGAACACATCTTTGAATATTACATTGAGTTTCCAAGACATAAAGGGGTGATAACATCCTAGATGGTCCAGCCTTGTACTAGGACACAAAGTAATTTAAAAAATCATACTTCCCACAGTTATGACTTCTTTCAAACTTCATAGGAGAAAGCCTTATATCAAAGATTCAATGAAGGGAAAGTATACTATTTGGGGCTTCTATAATTTCTCCGGGAAGAAAGCAGAGTTGGGGCACTAAAGACTTTGGCCAGGAAAGCCCTCATCTCAGCAGGGCCTGAGCCAACACTGTCTCCAACCATTCCAGGGCTGCAGGACTCCTGAAGAAGCCACCTGATTGGTCCTGGAGGTTCCAGAAAAAATGACCACCTATAGCATTCCAGGTGGGTGTCAGTGCCTTCAACCTAGCAAGCAAACGTGACTGCAGCATGGAGGTAGTGATGAATATTCATTGTGGATGACCCCAGAGGTGTGCAGCTCAACAATCTGTGCTAAACTCTGTCCTGATCAAACCAGTCCACCAGGGAGTTGTGCATCTACAATGCACTGGGTTGGCCTCTCATATCTCACAGAATTGCTGTTACTCTTTGACTTGATACTGCAATCTCACCCTGAGGGACATGCTATAAGAAATAGCTTAGCTGTTCTGCTGTTGTAGTGATGGATTTTTATAGTTATTTTAAATAAGAAATTTATTTAGATAACAAGACACTTGACAAGAAAGGAAAGCTACGTATGATTCATTTCCTTTAGAGAAATTAATTCTGACTTAAAAACAGATTGCCTCCATGTACAAAAAAACAAATAAAATTATAAAATTGCCCGTGATTTTAGAGTAATAAATAAAATATGTTGAGCCAAGACCGGTTTGGCTCAATGGATAGAGCATCGGCTTGGGGACTAAAGGGTCCCGGGTTCGATTCCGGTCAAGGGCATGTACCTTGGTTGCGGACACATCCCCAGTAGGGGGTGTGCAAGAGGCAGCTAATCGATGACTCTCTCTCATCGATGTTTCTAACTCTCTATCTCTCTCCCTACCTCTCTGTACAAAATCAATAAAATATATTTTAAAAAAATAAAATAAATAAAAAATAAAAAAATAAAATATGTTGAAATTATCCAATCAAATAACACATGCATGTCGTCATTATTGTTTGTCAGGCAATGAGAATAAAATAACAATGACAGCCCTGGCCAGTGTGGCTCAGTTTGTTGAGCATCGTCCCATGGACCAAGAGGTCACAGATTTGATTCCAGTCAGGGGGTGTGCAGGAGGCAGCTGATCAATGCTTCTCTCTCACATCAATGTTTCTCTCTCCCTCTGCCTTCGTCTCTCTCTAAAATCAATAAAATCGTATTTTAAAAACATAACTTAATGATGTATAAAAATAAAATTCAAATGAGTATATAGTCCTTTTACAGAAACAGTCTTTTCCCATTTCCTTTTGATGTCAATCAGATATATCAATGACCATTTAGTAAAAAAATAATAATAGTACAATAGGCCTGGTTGCATATGCCAGTTACTTTATGTACAGCCAAGGAAGGGGAGAAGGGGAAGGACTGGGTGGAGAAAACTTTATGTGTAAGATAGAGGGTTGTGTAATCAACTCGTGCTTTTCTGAGGAGGGTTTTGTCTGCGAGCTGGACGTGAAGCAGCACATTTGTGTTCTCATCCTTCATCTCCAACTTGCATGTAGGTGCATCTTTTTCATTGATTATCTGCCCATCAAATTGGAATTTGACCTGCCTCAGTGACAAACTCTGCTATTCCCATGAGGTTTTTTATTCATTCAGGAGTCCTGGATTTCTTTTCATCTTCAATGGAACAACCTTTCCTGCCTCCTTCAAATGAATCTGTTCATTGTCCCCTGGGTTTTGTGTCATCCATGGCAAGCACTGAAGAGCCCTTGGTTGTTGAGTCATAAAAGAAGCGCCAGGTTTGCACCGAACACAAGCTGTACAGATGGCAGTGGAGGAGAAAGGAGAATGTACTGAGGCTTTTGAGACTCTGGGGTAAACAAGTATCCCTTCATAAAGACCCCCTGAGAAATTTCTCTTGAGTCTCAGACTAGAAAAGCTAAGCGCTCCTAAACAGCTATTTTGGTTGTGGAGGCCCCAGGGCTTGGTTCTAGGCCTCCTTCTCTTCTCCAAAGGGATCTTACACAGCACTATCCACCTAAGGAGCTAAGGTGGTCGCTCTACATGCATAGTGTGGTTGCTCTCCCACACTGGCCGCCCTGCTCCCACACTGGCCCATGTACAATGTAATTACCACGCAGCAGCCAGGATAACTTTTTAAAAACATAAATCACATTCTGGTACCCGCCCACTCAATGTCCTCCAGTCCACTTTTCCCTTTGACTGGAACCTTGACTTTTAAAGTCCTTCATAATCAACCCTGACCCCTGACCTCAGCTCAGACCATGCTCACCCTTCCCTCTCACTTTCCAACCACAGGAACCTCTTTCCTGTACTAAAAAAAAAAAAAAAAAAAAAAAAAAAAAAAAAAAAAACCCACAGTCATTCTTTGCGCCATCCCCCAAGCCTCCCCTCACAGATGGTCAAGCTCAGGCCCTTTTTTTTTTTTTTTTTTTTTTTTTGTCACCCAGAGCTCAGCAGTGTGACACCTCTCAGTCCTGTGTCACCTCTCACCTTCTAGCACATTCACTTCCCTTAATCGTCTCAGAACCCTTATTGCTAGCTCTTATACTTCTTGCCTTTATTTCTCTGTCTACTTCCACCTAAAATATGTCCCACAGGAGAAGAAATCCTCCCTGTCTTGCCCAGTGTTGTATTCTCAGAGCCAAATGGTGCCTGGAATGCAACATACACCAAAAATTTATAGACTTGGTATCACGGGTGTTTTCTCACAGCTATGATCCGTACCTTCAGAGTCAAAGGCAAGGCCCATTTCTACTTGCAACAGATCTTGTGACATGCATTTTAGGGAAACATATGTTCTTACGGTTTTCTCCTTATTTTCCCCTTGCACTGATTTGCTCATCTTAAAAAAATAGTTACAAAGGGCTAAATGCTCTACTAAGCTATTCTCAATGCTTAATAAAATGTGGTGGCATAAATAAACCACTTAGGTGACCTTTGCTAAATATTGCATGATAGAGTTCTATTGGTAACAAGCGGAATCAGTGCCCTCTGACATTCACCTACCACTGGCTGATAAAAGCAAAACCTGATGCTCCCCTCCCCCCCCTCCCCCCACTTTTCTGAGTCAGTGCTGGGGAGGCCATAGGAAAAGGCAAATCCACTGCAGGAGGCCGGTGTAAATCCTCATGTCATGGCCAAGGTCAGTTCTCAGGTGTCAGGCAAGCAGGCACTGGGCTGAGCCGACCCCAAGACCAGCCAAGGTGAACGAGGTGAGAAGAAAGTGTGGGAGGACCTGCTCAGCAGGAGCAGATGGGACTTTTTTTCTATATATTATAAATCAAGATAAGCATCTCCATTGCTTATAGTATGTCTTTTTTAAATTGTGGTTTAAAAAACACATAACATAAAATTTACCATCCTATCTTTAGTGTTCTGATCAGCACTGTTACATCTCTTCATGTTGTGTGTAATAGAGCCCAGGACTCCTTTATCTTCCCATACTGAAGTTAAACAACTCCCTCTTTCCCTTCCTCCCAGCCCCTGGCAACTGCCATTCCACTATTTGTTTTTAGTCATTTGACCAATTTTTTTTTTTCCAGAGAGGAAGGGAAAGGGAGAAAGAGATAGACACATCAATGATGAAAGAGAATCATTGATTGGCTGCGTCCTGCACAGACAACCAAGCCCACAACCCAGACATATGTCCCCACCTGGAATCAACCATGACCTCCTAGTTCATAGGTCAATACTCAACCACTGAGCCAAACTGGCCGGAGCATTTGACCATTTCAGATATCTCATATGAGTGGAATCATGCAGTATTTGTCTTTTTTTGACCAGCTTATTTCACTTTGTATTATGTTCTCATGACTCATCCATGTTATAGCCTGTGACAAGATGTTCTTCCTTTTTGAGGTTGAATAATATTCCATTGCAGGTATTATCCATTCTTGTTTATCCATTCATCTGGTGATGAACAGTTGGGTTACTCCCACCTCTAGCTATGGCCGGATGGAACACTTCTGCATCTATGCGCACTTGCTCTGGTCTAAGGGACAGCTGACCAAGCCTAGGCATCAGTCAGCATGTGCCTCTCTCACCTGCTCGGGACAAACACATAACCATGCAAACTGTGCCATTCATGGTCCCCACCTGCAACTGAACCACACACTACTTACCAGGCCTCTGGTCAGCTCTCTCACTCATTTTCCATGTGGCTGTCTCAGGTTTTCTCCACTTTCCTCACATCTTCCTACATGCGTTACCACTTTGCTCAAAGTTAGCAGACAACTTCTGTGGATGTGATCTATCTCAGTGAATACAATCATCTACCCAGTTGGTGAAGTTAGATATTCCAAAAGGCTATATATTCTACCAGTGACCAAGAGTAATAAAAATCTCCCTTTAGCCCTAACTAGTTTGGCTCATTGGATAGAGTGTTGGCCTGTGGACTGAAGGGTCCCAGGTTAGATTCCAGTCAAAGGCATGTACCTTAGGTGCGGGCACATCCCCAGTGGGGGGGGGGGGGGGGTGCAGGAGACACCTGATCAATGTTTTTAACTCTCTATCCTTCTCCCTTCCTCTCTGTAAAAAATCAATAAAATATATTTTAAAATAAAATAAAAATCTGCTTCTAATATGACAGAATCTGACCACTTTATTTTTTTCCCATGGCTATTTCCTTAATGCCAGTTGCCATCATTGTCAGCTGGAATACTTCAAGGGTCTCCTAATTGATCGCCCTCTGTGCACCCTGCCCTTGCCCACCCATTCTCCATCCTGAATTTGACTGACCTTCCTCTAGCTTCAATGTGCTACCTTCAGGGATACTCTAATGTAGGGGTGTCGAACTCAATCAGAGAAGGGGCCAAAATCTAAAATCCAGCCTAAATCGCGGGCCGAATGGTTTACTGAACAGTCATAAACTGACAATGTCATAAACTGACAGCGGAGTGCAGTGATGACAGCGCGGTGCGGGCCACATTGCAAGGCCTGGCGGGCTGGATTTGGCCCGCGGGCCTTGCGTTTGACACATGTGCTCTAATGCTTTCAGTGGTATAGCATACAAGGCCCTCCTTGGTCAGAGTTTCACCCCTGCCTCCCATTCTACTCACACCTGCTGTAGCGATGCTTGAAGCTCCTCTTCACACATGGGCCATTTCACATCTAACCTCACTCACCTTTTTCTCCTGCTTGGCATACAATTACCATGTTTTTTCACTGAATTAATTCTTGATCATTCAGAAATCACCTCACACCTCTGCCCGTTCCTAAGCACAGGCACTTTCCTCCTGAGCATCCTCTTTAATACTGGAGTTCAAATTCTTCACTCAGTTTGGGAATAATTACCTTTTCCCCAGACTCCCACAGTGCATTCTGGGTTCCTTGAACATGTTCTGGGTCGTAAGGTCATATTATCCATCCCCTCATCGCCTTCTTTTCTATGCTAAGAAGATATTTCACAGTGTAATAGTACATGGGAACTTCTCAAAAGTCCCAATGTTAAGCTTGAGTGACACACAAACAAGTGCATTAAGAAGAATGTTTAAATTGTGAATTATAGATACAAAAGAAACTATAAACAATTTAAACTAGTGAAGAACTGCCCCCCTGTGTGCCTCTCTTTTATGTAAGTATTCATTCATGCATGAGGACTGTCACAGAACAATTAAGAATGGAAGCTCAGTTCTGTGGCAGGAATCAAACACACTAAGGTCACAGACAGACATCCATTCTGTGTCCTGTTCTCAGTAGTTCATGGAAAATTAGCCTTTCTGTCTGAGGCTTTCTTTGTGTAAGTTCAAATTTCATTTTGAAAATTCTGAACAAGTTCTCTTTAATTAAAATAAATCACTTTCCCCCATTATAAAAAAGTTAAATGTTTCTAAATGAAGTTGGTTAAACTTGTAGGCTAGTTGGTCCAAAAGGAATGAGAGCTGTCAAATAATATTAATAATAAAAATGTTGTTCAAGTGGGTTGAGGTTTTTAAAAGAAAAATGTTTTAGGAAATGGGAATTTGGATAATCCTAAAATCAAGTAGGAATAACAGAATAAAAACATGGTAGTTCACATTTCTTAATGTTTTTCTAGAAAAATGTCTTTTTAATTTACAAAACTAACTACAACCTTCTTTTCTTGCAGATCTAACTTCATATTTTCATTTTAACTCTCTCAGATTATCTCCTTGAGTAGGATAACATAATTAATATAATGCCATAGTTGAAATTGGGAAATGCTTTTAGTTCTCATGAGAAAGTATCTATTCTCATTCATATTTAAATAAAAACAACATCCAAAAAAAAGCAATTGAAAACTAAAGAACTAATTAAATAAACTAATTTTCACTCAAAAATCAAGGGGGAAAATTAAAATGAACTGAAATGAATACATAAAAAGGATTAGTAGCAACAAAAGCAAGAAGTAATGAATTAGAAAATAAACAAAAGTAAAATTAATAAGTAAAAATCAAGACTTTTGCTTTTAAAACACCAATACAAAGAGACAAATCCCTGGCAATTATGTGCAGAGGGCAAAAAAGCATGAATCTGTAACATTAGAAATGAAAGGAGATATAGTCATAGTATAGAGGAAAGACTACTATATACAATTATGTTAATGTGTTTGAAAATCTCGGTGAATAGGAAACTTCTTAGAAATTTTAAATCATCATGGAAAAATCAGGAAGAGACATAAACCTGAATGCAAAATAATTCTTAGAAGGAAAATATTGAAAAAGTTTCAAAGAACTTCCCCAAAATAAGAAAATAGATTCCTATGGAGGTTAAAGAAAGCTCTATCAAAGTTTTGAGAAAGGTATAAATAATCCTTTAATGAGCTAAACAATTACAAAATACAGAAAATGATCACATAATCTTGATACCAAAACAAGAAAGAAAAATTAAAAAAATACACAGTAGTCCAAAACATATGCAAAGATTCTAAACATAAAAGATATTAAATTAAATATATAATTTAGATAAAATGTAAATTAAATATGTGGACATGTAAATTAAAAGAATAATATACCTCAGTGCATTAAAAGAATAATGAGTTAGTTCAGTCCAGGTAGGTAAGGCTTGTGTTACAGTAGTGAATCTGTCTGTGTAAATCATAACAAAAATAAATAGATAAACAAATCCATATGACCAACCTAAATATATTTTTAAAAAGTTCAATATAATTCCACATCCATTTCTGTCATACAAAAAATCTTTATATGCTAAAATAGAAAGATACTTTTCTAATCTAAAACCAAAAGCAAACAGCATACAGATTAATGAAACAATAATGCCATTTTCATAAAGGTCTAAAACAAAAGAATGACTTGTCAAACCAGTGTGATACAGTAATAAAGATATTTTTTAAATCACTTTAAACAAAAAAAGCTTAATTCAAGAAAAATTTATTGTAAAAATTAAGGAAACCAAAGAATAGAAAAAAATAGTTGAACCTCACAAGAGACTGGACTTGGACCAAAAAAAATTCCAGAATACAAGGTAGCTAGCTATTGTCTTTAATATTTTAGTATTAATAATTTAATATTAATATTGTCTGTCTCCTGAGAAGCAGCATGATTCCAAATTTGATTCATTCTGTTTTCTCAGAATATTTACTAACTCATTTTTTTTCATATATGGTCCACCATGCTTCTCTAATGGTAGCCTCAGCTCCTAAGGCAATACAACCTCCAGCCATTATCTTTTAAAATATTGCTATGGGAGAACCAAGATGGCAGCATAAAATAAACACCTATACTGAGGCCTCGCACAACAATTTTAAAACTGCAACTGGAAGACAGAGTGAACATCATCCAGAACCACCAGAAAGCTGGCTGAGTGAAAATTCTATAACTAGGAAAGAGAAAGCGACACTGAAACTCAGGAGCTATGGAGGTACGGAGACCCGTGTGCGTGAAAAGGGCAGGTGGCTGAATACGTGGCTAGATTACTCGCGGCAGTGCTCAGAGACTTGTGGCGCATGGAGAGGGTGGACTGCAAATGCATGGCTAGCTTTCTCATTCGGGCGGAAAACAAAACCTCCCGAGTGTACTGAAATCCAGCTCCAGATGAGACTTTGGATTTCTCCCAGATTCATTCAGGGAGAAACTGGACTGTTTGACAGCAGGCAAAACTCGAGAGCAGCCTTCTCTCAGAAGTGCATGCAGCCATTGCCAAGGGACACTGACAACAGGGACCTCTTAGGGCAGGGCTGACAGGAAACCAAGGCTGTCTGCTCCACCCTGAGAATCAGCCCCACCTAAGCTGAGCACAGAAGCCCTCCCAGTGGCTAACTTTCTCATTCGGGAAGGAAGCAAAACCTCCCACTGCACTGTAATCCAGCTCTAGGTGAGACTTTGGGTACCAGGCTCATTCATGGAGAAACTGAACTGTCTGGAAGTGGGTGAAACTCGAGATCATCGTTCTCTCAGAGGTGCATGCAGCCATTGCCCCGGGGCACTGAGATACAGGGTCCTCTTAGGGCGGGACTGACTGGAAACCAAGACTCTCTGCTCCACCCTGAGACTCCAACCCATCCTATAATGTTTTCAAGCTGAGCACAGAAGCCCTCCCAGCAGAGATACTGCTGATCCTCACAGCCAATTGGCCTGGAGGTCAACTCCCCAGTGATACCAACAACAATCAAGGCTTAACTACAATAAGACTTCACATAAAGGAGTGCACCAAGAGTGTCCACCATAAGTAACTGGGGAGGCTGAGCTACTGGGTCTTGCTAGGACCCAAAGCAACTCCATCAACTCAGGGACGCAGCTAAAATTCGGAGACAAAGAGGCAGGCCACAATTGAAGGAAATGGAGGAAAACAAAAGACTGGATATAGAGTTCAAAACCACGGTTATAAGGTTTTTCAAGAATTTCCTAGAAAAGGCCGATAAATTTAATGAGACCCTCAAGGATATCAAAAAGGATCAACTAGAAATTAAGCAAACACTTACTGAAATAAAAAATATTATACAGAGACCCAACAGCAGACTAGAGGATCCCAAGAATCAAGTCAAAGATTTGGAATGCCAAGAAGCAAAAAAAAAAACACTCCTCTGGAAAAACAAAAAGAATTAAGAATCCAAAAATATGAAGATAGTATAAGGAGCCTCTGGGACAACTTTAAGCATACCAACATCCAAATTTTTGGGGTGCCAGAAGAAGAGAGAGAGCAAAATATTAAAAACCTATTAGAAGAAATAATGACTTTCCCTACCTGGTGAAAGAAATAGACTTACAAGTACAGGAAGCTCGCAGAACCCCAAACAAAAGGAATCCAAAGACACATCATAATTAAAATGCCAAGAGCAAAAGACAAAGAGAGAATATTAAAAGCAGCAAGAGAAAAACAGTTAGTTACCTACAAGGGAGCATTCATACGATTGTCAGCTGATTTCTCAACAGAAACTATGCAGTCCAGAAAGGAGCGGCACAAAATATTCAAAGTGATGAATAGCAAGAAACTACAACCAAGAGTACTCTACCCAGCAAAGCTATCATTTAGAATTGAAGGTCAGATAAAGAGCTCCACAGATAAGAAAAAGCTAAAGGAGTTCATCAACACCAAACCAGAATTATATGAAATGCTAAAAAATATTCTTTAAGAAGAAGAAAAAGAAGAAAAAGATAAAGATAAAAATCATGAACAACAATTATGTATCTATTAACAAGTGAATCTAAAAACCAAAGGAATAAAAAATCTGATGGATAGTAATAACTGGTGAATATAATAGAATCAGGGGCATAAAAAGGGAGTGGACTGACAATTATCAGAGGAAAAGGGGAGTGGGGAGGTCGGAAAGAGACTGAATAAAAAGCATACACCTATGGATGAGAACAGTGGGGGCAAGGGTAAGGGCAGAGGGTAGGATAGAAACCTGGTAGAGGGATGTTATGGGGGGGGGGAGGGGAAGAGGAACAATTGTAATAATCTGAACAATAAAGATTTATTAAATTAAAAAAAAATATTGCTATGGCCCTCACCAATTTGGCTCAGTATATAGAGCATTGGTCCATGGACTGAAGATTTGTGGGTTCAATTCCAGTCAAGGGGACATACCTTGGCTGCAGGCTCGATCCCTGGTGCTGGTCAGGGCTCATGCAAGAGACAACCAATCTACATGTCTCTCTCACATGGATATTTCTTCCTCTTTGTCACCCTCCCTTCTACTCTCTCTAAAAATCAATGGAAAAATATCCTCAGATGAGGATTAACCAAAAAAAAATAATTAAATAAGTAAGAAAATAAATAAAATATTGCCTATGACCCATTTTCTCTCTTCCTCATTCTTGGGCATCAATTAAATGGATGTCAGATCATTCCACTTAATTATATTTGTCTCTTATACTTTGGTAGATATTTATCTTCTTGTCTCATTATGTTTCTTTCTTCTGACCTATTGTTCAGTTTGCTAATTCTCTCTTCAGCTGTATCTAAACTGCTATATTAAACTCTTAATTGTAGTGTTTTTATTTTTTATTTTTCAGTTCTATAATTCCAAGGTGGTTTTCTTATTAATCTAAACTATATTTATTGTTTTCAGTTCTTTATTGAAGTTCTTTCATGAGGGTTACAATTATGGTTATTTTCTTATTTAAACTTTCATTCTGTCTTTATTTGTTATAATTCTTCCATAATGAATACTTATTCTTCATAAACTATTTTGTTACCCTGAAATGAAATTTGAAAGGAAAAGCAAGACAAATGTTTGATTATTTTCAGAGTAATAGTTGATGCCCAAGCAATTGCCAATGGTAATCAGTCAATATTCACTTAATTTACCCATATATTTATCTTTTCTATTGTTCTTCATTCCTTTCTGCATTTCTATATTTGCATCTAGGACTAGTTTCCTAGCACTTAACACATTCCCTCTAAAAAAAAAATAATATTGACTTTTGGTTCCATGAATCTTAATGCATGTGTAAAATCATGCAACCACCACCACAATCATGACGCAAACCTTAAAAACTCCCTTTAGCCCTAGATGGTTTTGCTCAGTGGTTAGAAGAGTCTTGGGTTCAATTCTGGTCAAGGGCACATACCCCGGTTGCAGGCTTGACCTCCTGCCCCAGTTGGAGAAGACAACCAATCAATGTATCTCTCTCACATCCACATTCTCTCTCTTTGTCTCTCCCAATCCCTTCCACTCTATCCAAAAAATCAATGGAAAAAAATATCATTGGCCCCACTGACATGGCTCAGTGGTTGAGTATCTACCTATGAACCAGGATGTCACAGTTTGATTCCCAGTCAGGGTGCATGCCCAGGATACAGACTCAATCCCCGGTGTAGGGCATGCTGGAAGCAGCCGATTAATGATTCTCTCTCATCATTGATGTTTCTATCTGTCTCCCTCTCCTCTCCTTTCTGAGTTCAATAAAAATAATTTTAAAAATATATATCCTCTGGTGAGGATTAACACACACACACACACACACACACACACACAAAATCACTACATTTAATATTTCTTCTAATATATCTCTTGATGACATATGTGATATATGCTCTGTTTTTATTTTTCTGGAAATATCTTTATTTAACCTTCACTTTAGAAGGATATTTTCACTAGGTATAGAATTCTGGGCTGGTTGTTATTTCCTTGCAGCCTTTTAAAGATGTTATTCCTTCATGTGGTTACTATAATTTCTATTGAGAACTTAGCTTTCAGTCTTATTGTTGCTTATTTGAAAGTAATATATCTTTTTGTCCTCTATTTGCTTTTGTAATTTTTTCTTTGTGTTTGATTTTTTAGCAGTTTCATTATGATATACCTATGTATAGTTTTGCTGCCTTTATCCTACTTAGGATGTTTAGTGATTTTTCATTCTGTTGCTCAAATGTTTTTATCCTTTTTGGAAAATTCTTGGTTATTATCTCTTCAAATACAGCTTCTGCCACATTCTCACTTTCCTCCCTTCTTAAACTCCAATTACATGTTAAAATGCTCCCTATGATAGACCATGTCTTGTATACCTCTTACACTATTTTCTTTATTTTTCATCCTTTTTCTTTCGTATTATAGTCAAAATGTTTTCTATTGCCCTATCACCAGCTCACCAGTCCTCTCTTAAGCTGTATCCAAATGCTGTTAAACCCCATTTATTGAGTCCTAATTTTGATTACTATATTTTTCAGATCTAGAATTTCTATTTACTTTTTAAAAAATATATAGATTCAATTCTCTAGTAAATTATATTTTCATTTATTTTCTTGATCACATTAATTACTATTATTTTTAAATCTCCATCTGATAACTGCAATAACCTGGGACAGCATGAATATATTTCTATTGTGTTTTTTCGCTTGGGCTTCTTTCTTGGATCCTAATAATTTTGTGCCTGAAAGAATATAATGGCTCTGGATGAAGTTAATTTCCTCCAGAAAGGATTTACTTTATGGCCTGGCAGACAGCTACATTAGAGACAATTTATCACAACCCTATGAGGGACTAAGATGACTCAAAATTGAGTTGTAGTAAGGCTTTATCTACTCTAATCAACCCCTTCTTAAGGGGCCCAGCTGAAACCTCAGGACATTTAAGTGCTGCTTTCTAGTCAGTTCCTGATTTCCAATTTTTATCTCCACAACAACATAAGACTGCCAAAAATTCCATTGTGCTTTCCAACTGCTTTTCTTAGCTTCTTAGTCTTTCACTTTACATGACTAAGAATTACCAAAGACTTCAAAGACAAAACCATCAAATGTTAGGCTCCTCTGCACTTCCATTTTTTTCCTGGAACCTTGGTTTCTTGAATCCTGGCTGATCTGGAAAGCCCACACTCCAGGTTTTATAGTCTCAGACCTATGAGACTGCTGAGAGCTGGGCTGCTTCTCTGCCTCTTAGTATCCAGCCTCTCAACATATATCTCAGGTTCCAAAAAGAGAAAAGCAGCTTTCAGAATGTTGGGCTCACTTCAATGAGATTCCCTTCTCTGTGGTATCTTGACCCTTCAACTCCAGGCTGTCTCAGTAGCTCTCTGAAATTTTCAAACACATCAATTTTAATTATATCCATCTTTTTCAGTTGTTTTTAGTGGAACCAGCAGGTTTCTACTCACTACTTTATTACATCTGGAAATGGGAGTTCTCTCTTTGTTTCTTTTTACTACTGCATAGTACTTCACTTTGTAGGTATACTATAGTTTAACCAGTTCTCAACTAAGAAACATGTGGATTGTTTCCAGCCTTTGCTACAAAAAATAAGGCCACAATAAATTGCCTTCTGCATATGCATTTATATGTCTACTGTTGAATATTTGAGTTGAAGTTCTAGAGTAGAATTATGATTGCCAGATCAAAGAATGAATGCACATGTAATTTTGCTAGTTATGGTCAATTTCACTTCATAGAAATTGTACCATTTTGTGTCATCACCTGCAGTTTATAAAAGTGCCTGTTTTCATATAGCTTTGCCAAAATTTACACTGTCAAACGTTGAAGATTTTTTTTCCAATCTGATGAGAGAGTTACTCAGTAGCTCTAACATGTATTTCTTTTATTGTGACTGAAAGCTATTAGCATACCTTTTCTGTGAACTCTTTATTCATAACTTTGCTTACTTTTCAAATTAGGTTGTGAATTTTTTTCCTTATGAATTTTTAGGAAATCTTTGTTATGTTAAGCATATTAATACTTTCTGATATAAGTTGCAAAATTTTTCCCAATTTGTGATTTTCTTGACATTTTTCTTATTTTGTTCTTCATTATCTTGTCAAATTTCTTTTTATTAAGTCCAGATTTTTTTTTTAAATCAGTTAGAAATGTCCACTCTTGGGTTATAAAAATAAGATTCACCCATATGCCCTGGCCCAGTGGCTCAGTTGGTTAGAGAATCATCCCATACATCAAAAGGTTGTGGGTTTGATTCCCGGTTAGGGCATATACCTAAGTTGCAGATTCCATCCCCAGTCAGGGTGCATATGGGAGGACACTGACTGATGTTTCTCTCTCACATCAATGCTTCCCTCTCATTCAATGCCTGTGTTGTCATATGCTAAATTTTCCTTAGTTAATTTCTGGGCATCTATTCTGCCCCATTGGTTTATAAGCCTTTTCCTGAGTATCAGTGTTTTAATTTGAAGAATTTTTAAATGTTTTACTATATTCTGTAAGGATTAACCATACATTAAATATTCTTTTTTTAAATTTTTTTATTAAGGTATTATATGTGTACATATCTTACCATTGCCCCACATTAAATATTCTTTTCAAATATACTGAGTGACAGATTATTATGATCTCTAAATGCATAATAATCTGGCCACTCAGTGTATATCCTATATAATAAAAGGCTAATATGCAAACTGTCCCTTTGACCAGTAGTTCAACCAGCAGGCAGGCCAGACCCCAGCCATGCATGAATTCATGCACCAGGCCTCTAATATATATCTATATATACACTGAGTGGCCAGATTATTATGCATTCAGAGATCATACTTTATGATTATTATGCATTCAGAGATCAAACTTTACATGAAAGTGTTCTCTAGTTTTTCTTTTATTTTGCATATTTCTAGGTATTTAAATGTATTACTGTATGCAGGCTCTTCTCTTCTATTATATCTTCAAACTGCTTGTAGTTTATATATATGAAGGCTAACAATTTTAGAATGCTAGTTTTATGTCCTGCTATTTTATTATCTTATGGTTTGTCATACTTTTCCATTGATTCTTTTTTTTCCAGATATACAATGATATTATCAACAAAGTTTGCCTCTTTCTTTCTAATGCTTACAAGTCTAATTGTTTTCTCTTGTTTAATTCCATTAGCAAACATTCCAATGTAATGTGAAATAACTGCAGAGGTAAAGGGCATTCTTGTCTTATTCCTGACTTCAGGGGAATGACTCCCTAACGTGTTTGAGATTTGACAATCAGATAAGATGCAGGCTTTGGACTGATCACACACACACACACACACACACACACACACACACACACACACTTTATTAGGTTAAAAAAGCATTTCCATGTTATTTTTTTCATATTATGCTATACATTTGTATTTGAAAAACTATTTATAGAAATAGAGGCCTGGATGACATATCTTTCTCCAGAGAAGAAGTTTGCTGCTTATGTCATAATCATGGGGACGCTATTAACAGACTAATCCTACTCTAATATTAAGGTTTTAGATTTTCTAGGCCTTTCAAATTTCTTGAAGAGAGGCTGCAGTTCAGAGGAGGACTCATTTATATAGTTCTAGACCACTCTTGTGTTTAGGGTTCCAATCCCAAGTTGGGATGCATCCTAGGCCCCCAAATCTTAGCAGATCTGGACCATAGTTTTCTCTCTCTAGCCTCAGAGATTTTTAAAAGCACAGCTCAGTAATCCAGTTCCTCTTTCAAGAACTACAAATGTTCCCCAGACAATGGCAGCCCCAAATTCTAGGCTCACTCTTTTATTTCTATCATCCTCCCAGACCTTGACCAGTAATTTCTCATTATCTTGTTAATTATTTGATGATTTTAAAAACTGAATTTTATTTCTTATCCAGCTTTGCTTGAGATTTATTTTTAGCAAGAGGTTTGGTCTAAATCACTTGGCCTTCTGTTACCAAAAGCAGCATTCCTATTTGATGACAACAGATTAAAGATAAATTTAAAAATCAATAAAGAGAACAAAGAAAAGAAGCAGACTTTTTGAAGTCACATTTTTCAATGTGTGAAGATTTCCAGATGCTTGAACTATCATTCAGAAACAGGTACTTCTCCACAAATAGGTAACAGCATAAACTCCCTATGACTAAAAAGTAATAAAAATAATAAAGTTTATTTCCATATGCCCCCGCAAAGTAGCATAATTTTATAGTCACATCTTGACATTTTACCCAGTATATATGGGGAGTCCCAAAAAATTGTGTACCCATTTTGAATAATTATGAAGTCAGTGTTTATTAACATACAGTTCATTTTCAAAATTTAAAAGAATCTCCAGAAATGAGTAATTTTTTATCAATGCCATATTCTTTTTTTACGTGTTGTTATTGATTTTTAGAGAGAGAGAAAGAGAGAGAGATAAGAGAAACACCAATGAGAGAGAGAGAGAGAGAGAGAGAGAGAGAGAGAGAGAGAGAGAGAGAGAGAGAGAGGGAGAGAGAGGGAGAGAAAGAGAGATGAGAGAGATATGTTGATCTGTTGCTTCCTTCATACCTCCACTGGGGATCCCTGACTGGAAAATTGAATCAGGGACCTCTTGGTTTATAAATCAACACTCAAACATTTAGCCAAACAGGCCAGGCACTAATGCCAATTTTCAAACTGTTGACCATTCTGGTCCAAGCTCTGCTGATAATGCAAAGCAATGGAATAAAAAACATTAAGGATAAATTTGTTCAGTATTTATATGCCCTCAATTCTTTGACACTTGCCAATTTTGTACTGTCTTTTATGTATTCCCATAAAAAATAATCTAGTGGCATTTTAGGATAAATTTTCTTTGTTCAAACCTTAGTCTGGCTTCTCTCATTATTTCAAATCAGTTAAACCTGAAAATTAAGTGAGTTGTGAACTGTTAAAGTGTGTTTACTTTTGGGGGGATATTTTATCCCCCCAAAAATGTATAGAGTTTGAATAATATAAAGGCAGTGTCTGTACTTAAACTGCATTTTCAAACTTCCAGTAGCATTTTAGGATGAAAAGAAAGGGACATTAATTGAGCTATCAGCTGTTAGAGTGTGTAGACATGTTTTGGGGACACACTGCATATTATCTAAACTTTCCTAGGGTTTTCTTTATGGCACAGAAAATGTTATTCTCTCCTAGGAAAATGCTAAGCTATATTCCTTGATTTTTACCTGTTGCCTAAGCAATTTTTTTCCTAGGGAACTCATTCTCCTCACACAGACAAGCAAAAACACAAAAAAATAATAATATCATAACAAAACTACAAAAGAAATTTTAAAAGCATATGGCACTTCTATTCCTTTACTTAAAGAAAATGCTTGAGGAGTCTTTATCATCCCACCAAACACAATATGATGTGAGAGTTTTGACTGCACCATACACTTTTATGGGACTCTTTCCCAAAGTTATGCAATCTAATTTCTTTCATGCACAGTAAGGTCACTCAAACGCATGCCTCATAGGTTTAACAAGAGTACTTAAGAATTTGAACCAACTACTTTTGTTACGGTTTAAAAAGGAGATTGTGAGTCCCCTGGGCAGGTGTCTGGCTAATGTATTTGGAACAGAACGTGAGGTTTAATGGGAATTGGCCGTGCTGAAACAGCACCTGAAGGTGGCAACTTTAGAGAATCTCAGGAATGATGGTGAGATGGGTCCATTCCATGGGGGGCCCAAAAGTGCAGTTTTTTATTTCCAACGTTCAAGCACATTATCCATTATTAGGGATCTCTTCCAGCAACACAACAGGCTAAGGTGATGCAGACAGGCCTTCCTTCTTTCAACTGCAAACACATAGAAGCGTTGGATGTAAAGCAGTTTTTCTAATTGCAATATTTTATAATCCAGATGGAAAAATAAAGAATGGGAGGTGACCAGGGGCCAAGAAGAAAGAGAGAAATCAAAACTAGAGCAGAAAGAAGGGTGCAATGCTGAGGTTGGGCTATTGCAAATGCGCTGGGACCTGAGAATGAAGGCCCCTCGTGGGAGGAGACATGGCCTCCACACCGCAGGGAGCAGAGAAACTGGGGCCAAGCCCAGGCGTGAATCAATGAGCCATGTTTAAAAAGTCCTATGCACTGGCCCAAGAAAGAGACAAGAGATTTGGTTATCTATGAGTCTTAGGTAGGGGGAAAAAATTACCCTTGTGAAATCAAAACTTTAGGCATCTACCATATGGAGAATGAAAGAATATCACATAAAAAATAAAGTCAGCCGAAACTGGTTTGGCTCAGTGGATAGAGCATCGGCCTGCGGACTAAAAGGTCCCAGGTTCGATTCCAGTCAAGGGCATGTACCTTGGTTGCAGGCACATCCCCAGTAAGGGGTGTGCAAGAGGCAGCTGATCGATGTTTCTCTCTCATCAATGTTTCTAGCTTTCTATCCCTCTCTCTTCCTCTCTGCAAAAACTCAATAAAATATATTTTTAAAAAATAAAATAAAGTCAAATGGATTAAAGAATTAAATATTAAAATAACATCAAAATTCTGCAAGAAAATCTAGGAGATGATGCATTTAGAGTAAGGAGGGAGGGGAAACCTTCTTAATCAAGACTGAAAACCTAGAAGCTATATAAGAAAGATTGATATATTTGCTTCTATAAAGAGTCTTTTTTAAAGCTTTATGTCAAAAGATACCATAAACAAAAATTACTCGAAAAAATAGTGTCAATGCAGAGAATAGAGCAAATGTTTGTATCTGTAGTGTATAAATACTAGTGCCCAGTGCACGAATTCATGCACCAGTGGGGTCCCTCAGCCTGGCCTGCAGGACTTGCTATGAGGGGTTCCAGATTGTGAGAGAATGCAGGCCAGGCTGAGGGACCCCACTGTGTATGACTAGGGCCAGTCTCGCTCAGACTTAATCAGCCAGACCCAGCAGCAAGCTAACCTATCGGTTGGAGCATCTGCTCCATGGTGATCAGTACACATCATAGCGACTGGTGGACCAGTCAACTGTCTGCCCCCTGGTGGTCAGTACACATCATAGCAAGTGGTTGAGCAACCTTAGCATATAATTAGCATATTATGCTTTGATTGGTTGAACGGATGACCAGATGACCTGACACTTCGCTCATTAGGCTTTTATTATATAGGATTCCTTTCATTGACAAGAAGAGAACATAAAATAGGAAATGGACAAATGACATGGAGATAACTCACAGAGATATAAAATTCAAGTGGCTGACACAAGTCATTATGCTCAATTAATATTTGACAAAGGAGGCAAGAACATAGAATAGAATCAAGATAGTCTCTTCAATAAATGGTGTTGGGAAAAATTGGACAAATACATGCAAAATAATGAAACTAGACCACAAACTTACACCATAAATAAGAACAAACTCAAAATGGATAAAAGACTTAAATGTAAGCTGTGAAACCATGAAATTCTAGGAGAAACAAATAGGCAGCAAAATCTCAGACATCTCAAGTAGCAATATGTTTGTGGATACATCTCCTAGAGCAAAGGAAACTAAGGAGAAAATAAATAAATGGGACTACATCAAAATAAAGAGCTTTTGCACAGCAAAAGAAACCATCAACAAAATAAAAAGGGAGCCCACTGTATAGGAGAATATATTTGGCAGTGATACATCTGATAAAGGGTTAATATCTAAACTATATAAGGAACTTATACAACTTAACAAAAGGAAGACAAACAACCCAATTAAAAAAATGGGCAAAGGACCTAAATAGACACTTCTCCAAAGTGGACATACAGATGGCCAAAAGAAATATGAAAAAATGCTCAAAGTCACTGATAATCAGAGAGATGCAAATTAAAAAGACAATGAGATATCACCTCACACATGTCAGAATGGCTATCATCAACAAATCAACAAATGACAAATGCTGGTGAGAATGTGGAGAAAAGGGAATCTAGTATACTTGGTGTGAATGCAGACTGGTGTGGCCATTATGAAAAACAGTATGGAGTTTCCTCAAAAATTAAATATGAAACTGCCATTTGACCCAGTAATATCACTTCTAGGAATATATCCTAAGAAACTCAAAACATCAATCAGAAAAAAATGTATGCATCCCTATGTTCATAGCAGCACAATTTACAGTAGCTAAAATCCGGAAACAGTCCATGTACCCATCAATAGATGAGTGGATAAAAAAAGCTGTGGTACATTTACAACATGGAAAACTAAGCAGCAATAAAAAAAAAAAGAAGGATCTCTTACTCTTTGAGACAGATGGAGGGACCTGGAGAGTATCATGCTAAGTGAAATAAGCCAGTCATAGACAAGTATCACATGATCGCACTCATATGTGGAATCTAATGGACACAATAAACTGATGAACAAAATAGATCCAGAGACATAGAAGCATGGAACAGACTGTGGAATCTCAGAGGGAAGATGGAGGTGGATGGGTAGGTAGGACGAGATCAACCAAAGAACATGTATCACAGACAACAGGGTGGTGAAGGCCTGGGGTGGGGGAGGAGGGGGGATAAAGGCAGGCTATATGGGTCAATGGGAGAAAAAAGGGGATATATGTAATACTTGCAACAATTACAATTTAATTTTTTTAAATGCTAAGGAAAAATTCTAAACATTCTAAAACATTCTAAAATTCTATAACCAGCTCGTCCCAAGAGAGCAGAGCAGGCAAGGAAAAGATATGTTCAGACCAAGGATGAAAGTACACCCAGTGAAAATCTACACCAAGAGAACTACTAGCCTTTCGTCAGCCTGCACAATGAAGGGTTTTGGGTTTGATTCCTGGTCAAGAGCACATACCTGGGTTGTAGGTTTAATCCTACAACTGGCATGTGTGGATCTCTCTCTCTCTCTCTCCCTCACCCTCCCTCCCTTCCACTCTCTGTAAAAAAAAAAAAAAAAAAAAAAAAAAAAAAAAAAAAAAAAAATCAATAAAAAATACCCTCAGGTTAAAAAAAACAACAAAAAAAAAACTACTATCTTGGTGAAAAAGAAATTGAAGCCAGAAGGAAGAACTGAATCTCAATAAACAAAGAGAGCAAAAAAAGTCAGTAAATATGTTGGTATAACTAAAGAAGCATAAATTTCAAATACTATCATCATGATAATGCAGAATAATTAATGACTTCATTAAAATTAAGGTGTGTGGAGTGGAATCCTCAACTGTAATAAAATAAAAGATGGACAGCATGGAATACTTACTATCTCATGAGGTCCTGGCTTTGAGGATGGAACATTAGATTTTGTTTTACAACCATCTTTGCTTTAAAAAGAAAAAAAAAGCAGCCCACCCATGACAAGGCAGCTTTTTAGTAGCTGGCGACAGAAACTAACATGCTGGTTTAAGCAGGAAAGGGCTGGCTTGGTGAGGGCACCGCTGCCTGCGCAGTTTGCACCAGCCTCAGGAGCCATGGCATCAGACGGGCCACCCAGAACCCTTGCCAGAGCTGCCCCGGAATCAGACCCTGCAGCTAGCGCTGCGGAGCTGGAGCGGGGCTCACTGGCATCCTCCGAAAGCCTCTGAAAGTCACAGGAAGCAGTGAGTTTTTTCACTTTTACAGAGAAGCAGGCTCAGCTTCCCAAACATGCAAGAGGTAGTTGGTAACACCCCAATGAGATCATCCACTGGACCACTACAAAAGTCACATATGTGCACGAGAACTCTAAAAGAATTCGAATAGGAAGTTATACTTCCTTTAGAAGGGAGGGGGAAATAAAGATAACCTAAGACAATAGACGCAGGAAAGGGGTGGGGGGTCACTAGCTTCCTAGGGCTGCAGTATAAAGTATCACAAACTGAATGGCTTCAAACAACAGAAGTGCATTCTCACAGCTCTGGGGGCTACAAGTATGAGATCAAGATGTCGGCAGCTCGATTGCTTTTTGGAGGCTCTGAGGGAGAATTTGTCTCAGGCCCTTCTCCCAGCGACTGCTGGCTGCCGGCAATCCTTGGCATCCTCCATCTGGTAGATGCATCGCTCCAGATTCTGCCTCCACCTTCACATGGTGCTGCCTCTGTGTCTCTGTGTGTCTTCTTATCGATACAAGGGCAGCAATTACTGACTTAGGGCCCAACTTCATCTAGTCACTCTGTGGGACCTCATTCTAATATGATTACATCTGCAATGACTCTCTTTCCAAATAAGGTCTCATTTGCAGGTTCCAGGTGAACATGAATTTTGAATTTTGGAGGGATACTATGCAACCCAGTACAAGAGGCAAAAAAGGATAGTAATCACATGGGAGAAAACATTAAAAAATGCAGAGAGACTGTCTTCACTCCATTGTATGTTCTTGCCTCCTCTGTCAAATATTACTTGAACATAATGGCTTCTCTGTTCTGTACCATTGGTCTATATGCCTGTTCTTGTGCCAATACCAGGCTGTTTTGAGAACAGTGGCTTTGTAGTATAGCTTGATACCTGGTATTGTGATCCCTCCAACTTTGTTCTTCTTTTTCAAGTTTGCTGTGGCTATCCAGTGTATTTTTTTGTGAGCACACCTTATTCTGACTTTAAATCCACATCAACAGGAATTAGAAGGACTACAAATAGTATCATCTGGCTCACCGCGGCTTCAGATGAAGGGGAACAACTTTCCCGTGTGGCAAGAACAGCCCTGCTGTGCTGGCCCAATGATGAATAATCTACCCTACCCTTCACTCTCAAAATAGTCCAGTTTGATCCATGATTGATATGCTGACCCTAGCTGCTCACCTGCTAACTCTTGAAATCTGTCGCCATCTAGTGGTTACACGCTGCTATTCTGACAGGATCTTTTCATCTTTTCAGACAGAATGGAGTAAGGTACACAGAATACACAGAAAGACTGAGGGGCTTGCAAAATTAAGTATCTCATTAACATACACCTTTGTGTTCATTGATCAAATAAAATGATAACCATTTTCTGGAGATGCTGATAAGGACTCTGATTTGAGACTCAGATTCTGACTAAAAGGTCAAAGATATGTACTACTAGTTTGTGGATTAGAATGTTATTTGACATAAATTTTATCTTACATTGAAATATTAATTCAATGTAGTGGGGATGATGGTGCTTGATAAAATAAACCCACCAACAAATGTTTGATTCTTGTCTGGGGATCACACCACTGAAGGAAAGAGGCTGTGAGCAATGTAACAAAGGAACTGCTGGGGGGGGGGGGGGGGGGGAAGGGGCGGGGTGGGTTCAGAAAAGCTCCCCTGACTTGTGACTCTGTGAGCTGAAATCTGATAAGGGGAGGAGGATGGCAAGTGTTCAAGTCAGGGGGAAGAACCAGTGATGAGGAGTGCAGGGTGAGCACCACAGGTCTGGGTAACTGGGGGTACTCTAGTTGCTGGTGTGTGTGTGGGGGGGGGGGGGGGGTGTGAATGAGCTGGAGAGACTGGGAAACAAAATCCTGTGGCACGTCACTGGGCCTGTTAAGGATTTGTTACCTTTGTGTAGTAGCCATGGGAGCCCATTCATATGTTATAAGTAAAGAGATGACAGGGTCATATTTGAGTTTCAAAAAGATCATTCTGCAACAATGAGGAGAAAAGACTGGAAGGGGCTCTGGCAGACCTGAGATAGTCCATGCTGTAGTCATCCAGGTGAATGGAAGAGTGGAATGCTCAACATGCTGGGCACTATTTAAGTGCTGTGCGTGTGTGTCCCTCCTCTTAATCCTTACACAAACCCTACGAAAGAGGTACTACTTTACACTATTTTACAGATAGAAATCGAAGCACCCAGAAGTCTAATTCCAGAGGCCACCCTTATGACCACTATACCACATTGCCTGCAGGTGGTAATTCAAAAATGGAGAAAGTGGATTCAAAAGCTTTTTGGAAGTAAAATTGGCAAGATGATGTGTTGAATATGGGACTTTAGCAACCATACTGGGACACTGGAAGAAAATCAGGTTCAGAATGAATTACAAATTTGTCTTTGCAGATGTTTGAGTTCAACCAAAAGGAGAAACTGAGGAGACTATTGTCTTAAGAGATAGGAATGAGGCCCCACTGGTGAAGAGAGAGGGTGGTTAAATCACAAATAGGATTGCCTCCCTGGAAATTCTGGCATTTAATTGCAGGATAAGCCTGCACATGAGGTGTAGCCAGACAGACAGGATTAAAACCAGTAAAGCCAGAAGTTAGTATCATTAAATCCAAAGGAAAATAATGTTTCAAGGAAGGGTTGAGCAACCATGACAAATGCTGTCAGGGGAGAGGCAGAGGTGAGGACAGGAAAATGTCCTTCAAGGTTTGTGTCAGGGGTCACAGAAATAATTACTTTGAGGAGTCTGCTGTGAAGAGTTGAGGGCAGCTGAGGTGGCAGAATAGAAGCAAGTCTTTCTTTCCAGATAGAGTACATTTAATGAGATTTTTTTTTAATATTGAAGAGAATTATCCAATTGACAGAGTGATTGGATATATGGAAGGAATAAATGACTATTAATTTGCTAAAAAGGTAGGAAAATGGGATGCAAAGCAGGGGAAGGGGGATTCATCTCAGACAGGCAGATGGGCCTGCCTCTAACGCATCAGCAGGGCAAGTTGTGCAGAAGGGGGAGGGACTCTGGGCTGGGGCTTCCATTTGCTCAGTACCTGCCTGGGTGGGAGCATAACCAAGAGCAGAGATTGCTCCCTCCTATGCTCACACATTTCTGTCCTCACCAAATCACTTGTTTGATTGAAATGGTTCCCAGAATTGCTTATTTTAGTGGTCCCTGATATTATAAATACAAAATTAAACATTGCAATGAAATATGAGTATTAAAGAAGGACTGATGTTTCTATGAAAATATAGGTTGAAGGGTTTGGGAAAATTTTATAAAAGGCAAGAAGCTAAAAATTCCTTGCATCTAGGGATGAATGAGGAACTGTAAAAGATGGAAAAATACAGTAAAAATCTTTGCTCTGCAGGGTTCTATTCTTGACCCAATTTTAAGAGAACAAAACAGGAAATCACAGAAATATAAGTCTGACTCTTACCAAAAAAAAAAAAGTAAGATTGAACTCTAATGGATCTACATTCAGTGAATGAATGAATGAATGAATGAAAATAAATAAAAGCCTTCCTTACCTCAGTTCAGGATGAATATGAAGCTGAGCAACTCTAGAGTAAGTGGTCACTAAGAAGGCTTCTATGGTTACAAAGGTGAGTAAGAAGTAAGGAAAGGCCCTGCGCATAGCTCAGTGGTTGAGCATCAACCCATGAACCATGAGGTCACGGTTCGATTCCTGGTCCAGGCACATTCCCGGGTTGGGGGCTCAGTTCCCAATAGGGAGCGAATAGGAGGCAGCTGGTCATTGATTCTCATCATTGATGTTTCTCTCTCTCTCTCCCTCTCCCTTCCTCTTGAAATCAATAAAAAACATTTTTAAAAAGAAGGGAAGAAGAGAGGGAGATTAAATTATGGGTTGCCTACTTATAGTAAGAAATTTGCTATTTGACAGGTATTTTTAAAATTTTACTCCTTATAACAGCCCTAGGCATTATCATTCTCCTTTACCAGACCAAGAAACAGAGAGGTTAAATGATTTCCAACTACCAAGTTCTAGAACTTGGGTAGAAATTCAGTTTTCCTGACATTATCCTATCTAAATTGGCCAATTCCAATAGTCTTACGTACACTTGGACTTATTCTCAAATATGTTTCACCTCCATGTCCTCTGGCAGCCACCCATCCATGATTCATCCTTGTCCTTCACCTCCCATATCTAATCAATCACCAAATCTGTCAAACTGACTTTCACCAATATCTATTCAGTTTGCCCTCACTGCCAGCCTTGCACAGATTCACATCATCTTTTGCATGGACTACAGCAAATTTCCTGTTGCCACATTTCTTAAACAGTCAGATCGGAGCAGCAGCATTCTTCACTGTGTATCAGTTGGACACTTGGCTCCTCCTTCACGTTCTTTTTTCATTTTGCTTCCACGAAAGCCCCTGGTTCTCTTTCTAGTCCTTCTCAGTGTCCTTACTAGCCTGTTTTTCTTTTACCGGCCCCTTAATTTCCATCCTCCTTAGGAGCCACTCCCTAGGTCTCTTATTCTAGCCTCTCTCAGCAGATCCTATTTTTTGCCAACAGCTTCAACTACATTCACATACTGATGCTCACCAAATCTGCTTTCAACCATGCCCCTCATTAACATTGCAAATGCTTAATATTTCTACCTAGTGGCCTATAAGCACCTCAAATTCAGGTAGATATGCCCCAAACTGAACTCTCCACCTTCAATCCCCAAGACCAACCTCAAACGTACTTCTTGTCTATGCATTCCTCAATGTCATCAATCTCAAAGTGATGTTAAAATCATCCTTCACCTATCCTTCTCCTTCACAATCCAATCTCAAGTCTTACTGATTCTTCATGTCTCCAAATTTCCCATGGTTGTCACTCATTTCCAGTCTGCCACTACCCTTGTTTTCCCGAAAATAAGACATCCTCCGAAAATAAGACCTAGTGCATGGAAAGATAAGACATCCCTTGAAAATAAGACCTAGCACAACTTTGGGAGAAAAAAATTAATATAAGACACTGTCTTATTTTCAGGGAACCAGGGTAGCTATTTTCTTGCTTGGACTACAGTGGGTGCCTACAAATCAATCCTCTTTGCTGCGGTTATTGTGAGCTTTCTAAGCCATCTGCTCCTAGTCCAGATGCCCGCATGAGTAGCCACTCAATACATGTTAAACAAATGGTTTGCTGCTCTCCCTCAATTGAAAATATTGCAATGCTCTACATCCCACATGGCAAGCACTTCACAGCTTTTGCCATTGCACTTTAGATCTTTCCAGCCTCAAACCATTATCTCCCATAACATCACTATTCCAGGAATAATCAACTATCTACAGTTCTCCAGACAAGTCACCTTCCTATGACACTGACTTTGCACATGCTCTTTCTTTCCTCTGGAATCCTCATCTCTACCAGAAAAACTCCTGCTTCTCCCTTTTAAGATTTTTAGAGCAACTTTTGCTGTTCATCCCTCTTTTTCTTCTCCCCCCAACAAAATTCTCCATAAATAGCATAATTTTTATTATTGAAGTACTTATTTGTACCTAACAATCATACACTGGCCTATAGAGTTGGGGTTGGAGAGCAAGCTGAAAATATTCTCACAGCTCCCCAACATTCCTCTTCCATTTTCAGAAAACTATTTTTTCCCCCTTTAATCCTTACCTGATGATATTTTCCCATTGATTTTTAGAGAGGGGAAGACAGAAACATTGATGTGAGAAAAACACATCAATTAGTTGCCTCCTGTACACACCCTGACCAGGGCCTGGGCCAGAGAGAAGCCTGCAACTGAGGTACGTGCCCTTGACCACAATCAAACACAGGACCCTTCAGTCCACAGGCCAACGTTCTATCCACTGAGCCAAAATGACTGTGGCTCTTTCCTCCTTGTCATCCCAAGACCTTGAGATAAGTCTCCAAGTCCCTGACATGGTTTCCAGGTCATGGTCATCTTCTCCATACTAACTTCAGCTATCATGTGTTAGTGGCCATGCTCACAGTCCACACCATGGCTGTTGAGTGGTTCTGAGATTCCCCTTTTCTCTGACTGTAGTGTCAACTATTCAGAACTGCTTCACCAATAAAATCCTAGTCTGTGCCTCAAACTTCCTTCTATCCATTATATACAAATGTTACACTCATTTTTTCCTTAATCTCTACCCCTTCCCATTCATCCAATATATCCGTGCCTTAATGATCTGACTTCTCTTACATACAACCCAGCCCAAATCCCAAAGCCACTCTCCAGCAGTCTCAAATGACCTGCCCTTTAGACACTCCTACCTTACAAAGACGGATCCTGGCACAATCTGTTTTTTTCCCATCCTTCATTCTTGGCAGCTCAGCACTGCTGGAGAAAAAGCAAAAGTTGGCCTCCAGCCACTGCAACTAATGGTTTCTTATCACAAACTAGTTTTCAAAGGTATTCCTCAATCTTTTTTCTTGGTTTTGGTCAGTTTTCTCACTCAGTCTTCCTGGTGGTTAATACTAATAAAAATATAAGGCATGATCTATGATATTATGAGAAGAAATAAAAAGGCTAACATGGGAAATGTAATCTAGCTCTAATGTTATATGTCCTTCAGGTTCTAAGTCAACTACTTTCATGACACTCAGAATACTACTCCTGTCTTAATTCCTAGAGCTTTTTAGAGTTTGAAAAATGGACCACTGGGCATAATGCCTGCTTTCAAATCTCTTTATGTCCAAGGCACCCTTCATACTTATACTTTGTCAATGAAACATACACATCTTTTGTTTGTGTTCATTTTAATTTATTCTGTGAGGTTTAAAGTAACAGTTAAAACATCATACAAACAAACCACAGAGGCTTTAGGTATAGTATTGACCAGTTTTAAAACAAAAACAGTGAATGATCACTCATCTTTAATTTTACATATTATTATACAAAGAACTATTAACACACAATTTTAATTCCTTATAAGCCTATTTGTCAAGCAACGAGATGACAATGCGTCATAGCACAGCACAGAATGTCTCCTTTAAGAAACCACAGGAGCAGTATTTGGTGAGTGGTTATGCATACAACTAACTTGGAGAGTAATATTCAACATTGGCCATAAAACAGGAAGCAGATGTACATTAACACATGGAAAATGTAACTTTTATTAAGATAAAATTTTACTCTTTATGCTGTAAAAGCTGTAAGATACTTTAGAAGCAGACAATACAAGGTGCTTTCATTCTAGACTCCATAACAATATACTATTCCATTAGCTGTTTGAGTCTATATTAGTATTGTTCATTGGCTTTTAAAAAATAAGTTTTACTGATTTCAGAAAGAAAGGAAGAGGGAGAGATAGAAACATCAATGATGAGGATCATTGATCGGCTGTATTCTGCACTCCCCACACTGAGGATCGAGCCCATAACCCAGGCATGTGCCCTGAACAGGAATGGAACCATGGCCTTCTGGGTATATAGGTCAATGCTCAACCACTGAGCCTTACCAACTGGGCTTCATTGGCTTTTTAAGTGAACTTCAAATATAAAAGTTTACAGTGAAAATCTAAAGTTACATTGGTTACATGTTACATTAAAACATAACTTCAGAAAAACTGACTTCAAAAAATACTGCATCACTGACAAAATAATTTTTTAAATGTTGCTTTTAAAAGTAAAAATGTACTACTTTCAAATCATTTAACATGTTTTGGTTTAAAATGCCATATTTGTGAAACCATTATGTAATATATTCTCAACTTTCAACAAAGTAACAATTTGAAGCTGTTTTAAAACCTAATAATATCTAAAGAAATGGGTCGGCACACCTGTGAATTGGCTATCCTCCAAATAACATATTTATGTTTCCACCAGGAAAAGACTAAAAAATCCACTGAATGCATTCTATTTTTGACTGGACATAAATATTAAAAACCTCGCTCAACAGTGCTACACAAATATTTAGTGTTTTTTGGCATTTAAGTCAGAGTAATGCTACCAATATATTTGATACCTGAAATTTTCACAAGAGTTTCAGAGGCAAAGAGAAAGACTTGAGAATGGTTAGTTGGGAAGGTAATGAAAACAACTGGCCAGTCCTCAATTTTAAAATTACTCTTTAAAAGATGGTGTACCTGATCACCATCATTGTTAATGAGTATTTAGACATAAATGATACTGACCGCATTTTTAATGCTCAGAACTTCTGAACTTTAAAATTAACCACAGGCTAGTCCATCTCCTACTGAGAAACTGAAAATGCCCTTATGAAGTTCCACTAAGTTCAACTACAAAAGCTCTAAAATGGGTAAAAAACATAAACATTATACCACACAAATAATTCTGCCAACAGGTATTTCTCTTGTCTCTTTCAGTGGCCTTAGAAATATGTGCTATCGTGAGAATATTGGGGGCAGAGGAGAAAAAAGGTTTTAAACAAAGGAATTAGTTTGGAGGATTTTCATATTGGCATCAGGGATTTAACTCTCTTGAGAGTTAAAACATGGTGGGGTGTGAGCTGTTAAAATGCTTTTAACTGTATTTTCCCCAAAAATAAAGCAGAACATTTCTTATAATTATTTTAAAAAAGATATTTTTGAAGTATAAATATTAATAAATACTACCAACATATATACCTTTACATGGATTAAATTGTTTACTTTGTGGATGACAATTGTAGGTTTTAGGGGATTACATCGGCCATCAGTTTTTAATACTGATGACAATATGGAAGCTCAGCCAGATACTTAAAAGCTGTCAGCAATTATTCTCTAAACCTAAGATATTTATATATATAAAAGCTTAAGCGACTAGACAACCAGACAACCAGATGACCGGCTGGTAGCTATGATGTGCACTGACTACCAGGGGGAAGACACTCAATGCAGGAGCTGCCCCCTGGTGGTCAGTGCACTCTCACAGCGGGAGCACCGCTCAGCTGACAAACGGGCGCCAGACGCTGGGCTCACAGCTGGCGAGCACAGCTGTGGCGGCGTGAGCCTCTCCTGTGGACACTCCCCTCTGCATGCCTGAGTGTGGCCACGGTGGTGGGCACAGCAAGGCCAGGATGAGCTGGAGCGATGCAGCGCCCAGCCTGGGCTCAGGCTCCTCCCCTGCTGCCTGCCGCTTCTCGCACTACTTCATGCTGCGTGGGATTGATGCAGACAGCGGGCTGGAGTCTGACAAACTGGCAGGTAAGGTCAGGCTATGGTGGTGTGGAGGTCCACTGATCCCCGCAGGCCAGGCCAAGGGACCCACAAGTGCACGAATCCATGCACCAGGCCTCTAGTCTATTATAAAGCATATCCACAGTTCAAAATACTAGACTATGAAAGATCTAATTGAATCCTCCCAGTACCAAGATTTTTAGGCTTTTTTTTCCTAACTGATGATCATTTTGATGCAATACTTAGCTAGTAGGAAGCACTAAAATTAATGCATGAAATTTGTGTCATTGTTTTTAATTCCTACAGTCACATAAAAATAGAAAACGGCATCCAATAAGGAAACGAAAATAGAAAGATTATGCCCCACTCTCAGCTGCTGGGGATCTGCCTGTAGCACATACTTAAAATTGAAGTTATGCTCTGTGAATTCCCTTTCTGTATATACAAAGGGCTACAATGACAACAGAAGTGTGCACCAGGAATACCACTTGGGTCAGAGCAAGTGAACTATTAACAAAACTGTCAGCATGAAGTATGAGGTACCAAACATAAATTACACACCATCATAAAATAGTGGTGACCAGTTCTTTAGAAACCAAGATTAAACATACAAAAAGAACTTGAATTAGTAAAATAAGTTGGCTTTACAATTCACTCTTGTACAAAGCAGGTAACAGTAAACAGAAAGGTTCTTTAACCCATATCTCTTCCCCAGTAAACAGTCCAAAGTTCAATGAGGACAAATATGCAGACCTGGCAAGTCAGTGTACAGTGAAGCAGGCATTTTCACCCACTCTCCAATCCCCCCAGTCCTGTCTCTGGGATCTTGCCATTAAACTGCTATTTGTGAAGAAGTGTTTTCTCCACGAAACATGCCTTGAGCATGAAGTCCTTCCATACAAAGGGAGTGACTAATCCTACCTCCCTAAAGTAGAAGACAGTTCTCAGATTCCAAAGCTACTAAAGTCTTGAATAGGTTGCCAAAAAAATGTCTCATAGAGTATAACTATTTTAATTATAAGAGTTAGAATTAAGTAATAATTGTTATCCTAGAAAAAATAAATGTACAAGCTATTTCTTACTTGTCAGATGCACCATATGCATTATAAGGAAAAAGACACAGGCCATCAAATTATGACACAATGCTTTCCTATCACGTAGAATGTTTATTTTATATTTACTAAAACAGAACTTTCTGAATTAAACAGACTTTTATCACAGTCTTGTGCATATGTAAGTGTTAAGAAATAAACTGGTTAAGTTATACTATAACTTCATACTCTGAGTGCAACTTTTATGAATCACTTCTTACATCAGTCACCGATGCCTGCCTTCTCACAATGGCCCCCTGGGCGGCATCAAAAGCATTTCTGGAAAGGGTGCTCTACCACTGTCTCTGCTTAATGACAGCAGGAAGCTTTGGACAAACATGTTTGACACCTTAACGACGACGGTCCTGCCTGACAGGAATCGATCAAACCAGCCTCTTGCTGCTTTTGAGTGTGTTTCATCTATTCCAAGGTTTTGGCAATTTCTCTCACCTTCACTGCATCACTTAGCATGTGACAGGCAATCCTACTGCATGTGTCTCAGTGACAAAATGTAGTACAACTTTACTTGTGGTTATCTTCCCTTCTTAGGACTGTAAAGCATTTTGTTGCTTTATAAGATAATATGGAATTGCAGTCATTTCTCCAGCGACGGATATTTGCTTCTCTACGATCAAATGTATGCCCCGCTGCTCTGCTTCCATGCTTGTCTGCATACACGACTTCATTTCAGTGCTGAATCATAGTGAAATCTTTTAGGAGACATTTTTAAACGCCAATTAAATCTTACACATTTGATAGCAATGACACAGTGATGACATTATGACAAGCTGTGAACTCACACACACACAGGCTATTTATTAGCTATTGCCTGGTTGACAGGAATAGTGAATGAAAAGTTCAAAAAAGTTAAAATGTGTGTGTGGGGGGAGAGGAAAGAGTACATTATAGAACTAATAAAATACAGTGTTCAAGCCTGTAATGTTTAACAAATTCACATAAGTGCAAAAACAATAAGCCCAAGAGCCAAGGAATAAGTATATAAGTAAAAGCTAGTAAAGCAAAAGACTATCTTTAACATAAAATTTGTAATGGTCCAATTTGGTTTAAATTCCCTTTATGTTCATATGGCTTACATGTAAATCTTTTTTTGAATGGGACTTGAAGTCCAAGTACAAATGCTCTTCAATATTTTAGCAACTGCAAAGACCAAGGATCACTGCCTTCCATCAGCCACTCCCACAGGGTGACGGTGGGGTCAGTGACCCTCCTCAGCGGGCACCCTCCTGTGGCGAGCAGCTCTGATCCTGTGTGGAGATGAGGAAGTGTCCTCTTCAGTTTCAGACCCTGAAGGTTCATGATCTCCCTCCTGGGATCCTGTGTCTCCCACCAGTTCCCGCAGAAACTTGAATTTTGATAGAAAAAGATGCCACACAAAATACCAACCTAAAGAGAGACAAAAACATTAAGAATAATTATTATACGTTATTAATCAACAACATTCCAGTTAATTGTGGGGCATATATGATAAAACATTATTATCCACAAGTGATTACAAGAATACATTTATAAAACAAGTATTTTCTAAGCATTTACTATGGACAAGGTATACAGATAAACTCTGAATTTATAAAGGGATGGCAGAAACAGTTTATACCTTAATAGAATTTAGAATCCAAGCTTAGTCCATCTATATTAAAATTATAATGAGCTTTGATACCTAAGTAAAAGTGTTTATTATATTAAAATAAAATATTTGAGAGCATTTTTCTTGCTATCCACTTGGAAATTCATATCTCAATGCTAATATTGACTAAAAGTAAGTTTTCTTCGATGAGAATACAAAAGAAACAGCCCTGGCCAGTGTGGCTCAAACACCAAAACACCAAACACCAAACACCAAAAGATTATCGTCCCAAACACCAAAAGATTCAGGTTCCATTCCCAGGCAGGGCACATACGGAGGAAACCGATCGGCGTTTCTTTCTCATGACAACAAAAGACTTAGAACATCACAGGAACTTAAAAGACAAAGCAGCAGCATGTTTGAGCACTGACTCCAATTTTGAAGTAAATTCTATTGTGGGTAAAATGCTATCAAACAGCATCACAGAGAAACTGCACATGAGAGGAAGAGTTAATTGATGTGGCCAACTCCATTGTTATCTCAGGAAACTGCCATAGCCACCCAACCTTCAGCAACCTCTGCAGTGATCAGTTAGCAGCTATCAACATAAGACTCCCAGCAGTAAAAGATTATGCCTTGCTGAAGGCTCAAATGATGATTAGCATTTCTTAGCAATAAAGTATTTTAAAATTAAGGTATGTGCATTGTTTTATTAGATATAATGCTATTGTGCCCATAAGAGACTACAGTATACTGTAAACTAACTTTCATATGCACTGGAAAACCAAAAATGTGTGTCACTCGCTTTAATACAATATTCACTTTATTGCGGTGGTCTGCAACCAAACCCGCAATATCTCTGATGTATGCCTGTACATGGAACTACAGTGTTTTCTTTTGTGTCTGGTTTCTTTCACTCAGAATAAACTGTCAAGGTTCTTCAATCTTATTATTGCTTGCATTACTTTATTTTTATCGTTGAATATTATTCTGTTGCATGGATAAATCACTTTTTTTATTTTTTATCCATTCACCAATTAATGAACATAAGGCTAGTTTCTAGTTTGGGCTATTATAAAAAAACAAAGTTTCCACCTTTTGGCTGCAATGACAATTTGTGTACAAGTTTTCACAGGGACATGTTTTCATTTCTTTTAGGTACAATATATATCTATGAGAACCGCTGGGTCATATGGTAACTTTAAGCTTAACCATTTGTGAAACTGTTTTTCAAAACAGCTGCATCATTTCACATTCCCACCAGCAAAATGTGAAGTTCCAATTTCTCTACATCCTCACCAAGACTTTTATTGTCCACCATTTTTTATCATAGCCATCCTGCTGGATGTGAATTGTTTATCCTGTGGCTTTTATTTGCATTTCCTTAATGACTAGGGATTTGAACATTTTTCATGTGTTTATTGATTATTTTCTTAGAGAAATGTCTATTTAATTCCTTTGCCCATTTTTTTAAAAAGTGGGTTGTTTTTCTTTTATAATTAAGTTGTAAGTGTTCTTTATATATTCTTGACACTAGACCCTTAACAAATTTATGATTTTGCAAATATTTTCTGTCATTCTGTGGGCTGTTTTTTCATTGTCTTGATAATGCCCTTAGAACTACAAAAGATTTTAATTATAATAAAGCATAATTTATCATTTCTTTTTTTATGAAATCCAATTTATCTATTTTTTCTTTGGTTGCTTATGCCATATGTAGGGAACCATTGACTAAACCTAGGTCATGAATACCTATGTATTCTAAGAGTTTCAGCTCTTACATTTAGGTCTCTGATCTATTTTAGTTAACATTGTGTGAGAGAGAGTTCCAAATTCATTATTTTGCATGTGGATATTGCCAGAGCTGAGCAGCAGACCCTGAACAACGGATGAATGATTATTCTAATATACGTTTCTGTGAAAGAGAAGGCTAAGGCACTACTTGCTCTCGCTTCCAAATAGCCCTGTTCGCCTGTCTTCTTTGGCTTTTATTGTCATAACAGCTTGAACTAAAATTAATCTTTAGATATAATTAGCAGGATAAACATCCTTGAGAAAGTATATGCTTTTACAATGTCAGGTCTTTAAAGACTAAACATTGAAATTCTAGAGAAACAGCCCGGGGGATCAGACTTGTTTGGAAAAGTCAAGGTAGGGGCTGCTGCCTTCGGCAAGGTCTCCTCAGACACCCCCAACCTTTCAGAGAATCCTCCCCACAGACATTCCAACCAAGTCCCCAAGATATCAAGTCCTTCCCAAATGATTTGCTGAAAACACTGTTCTTCCTCCCAACCCCATTAAATTCTCTTAGAAACTTTGTCAGAAATCAAATTACATAAATGTTATAGTTTATTTCTGGACTCTCAATTCTACTCCATTGATCTGAATGTCTATCCTTATTAACTACCACACCATCTTGATTACAGTAGCTTTGTGTTAAGTTTTGAAATCTAGTATAAGCCCACCAATTTTGTTATTTTCTACACTATTTTTGACTTATCTGAGTCCTTTGCATTTCTTTGTGAATTTTAGACTTATGTTGTCAACTTCTACAAAAAAAAAAAAAAAAAAAGCAGCAAGAATTCTGAAGGGAATTGCACTGAATCTGTAGATCAATGTAGGCATCTACACTTTTTTAACCTGTTAACCGAGCGGGACCTATAAATACGTTAAACATAAACACTATCGGGAACGGGTAGGACATATGAATACGTCCTTGAAATATATGTTGCGCCCTGAGAGGGACGGTATATATTTTTTGTAATCTTTATAATTGTTTGTAAAATTTATAATTTTTTAATTTGATGTTTCCATTTTTTTGTTGGTATTCTTTTCTATTTGTTTGTAATTTTGTATTTTCCTTTGTGCTTTATATATAAATAAACAAAAAAATATATATTTCATTTATTTTAATTAAGTATAAATAAATAAAATAATAATATAAAATTACGTCCGCTGGGTGTGATATACTGACACGTCCTAGTGAAAGAGTACGCACCCGTTGTACGTTGCATAATTAAAAAGGGAACTCCCCGGTTAACCGGACACTTGTGGTTTTGATAATCAGGAAAATCAGGAGAAATTGATACTAAATAATAAATACTCTGTAGGCTTATAATGTTTTAAATAGCCCAAAGCCATTAAATGGCTTAAATTAATAAAGCCAATTAATATCAACATATACTAAGGAAAATCCTTAACTCTTAGGTTAGTTTTGAGAACCCAATCTAAAAGTTAAAAGAACTCATTTGCCCAAGGTCCTGTGCTATACATAGAGATCATGAAAGTGAATTTACCATGAAGGAAATTATAGTCAAGCTCAAAGATGAGAGTCTTAATCTCATAAAAATGAAAGATTGCAAAAGTGGTTACAAGGCATAAAATGACCACAAAGAAAAGTAAGGGAGGTCACTAAAGGTCTTTTAACTAAAAAGAAACTATGGTGAAGGCTGTCACCACTGGAGTTCCCACCATAAAATACCGTCGTGCCCTTGGGATGATTATGAGAAAGCAAAGTCTCCCAGCATGGAAATCTATTAAAACAAGGCACTGAGGATAGCTGTAGGAGTCAGTTTAGAGAGACAGAAGAGCATTCAACTAGATCACAAACTCTATCCCAATTTAATAAAACAACCCCCCCCCCCATTTTTTAAATCACTGTAACAACCAAACAATATAAGGAATTCAATTGTAAAGTCAAAATTGAGAACATGATGGCCAGTGAGAGAAAGTCCAGTGTGGAGCAGCATGTTAAGACCACTTCCTCCACACTTAGCACTGATCTCCACACCAGTTACACTGCTCGACTCCACGTCTTTCATTTTTACTCCCAAATATGGGGCTAAGAAACCCTGAAAAGTATGCTTATTTTCCCCTATTCTCTCTGGGCATAAGGTGGGCAAGGGTAGGGTGGAGGGGGAGCATGTGGATAATGACACTGTTTCCCACAAAAAATAAATCATCATAGAGAATTCCCCTAATATACATATGAAGTTCATCTGCTGGGCAGCCACAAAGAACAAATAGCCACTGTGCTTGGTTTTTACAATGGCTACTGTAATGACAGGCTGGGAGGGCAACGTGAAGGGATAAATTGTAGTGCTGATAAGAACTGCTGTAATGTTCACTACATTAAGGGAAGTTCACCAAGTTGTCCTCTAAGTAAAATTATTAAGTTCTTACATAGCTATAGTTTGGGGGAGAGAGGTGGGAGGAAGATGTGGGAGAGGGGGATTTTCATATCACAGTATCTAGAATTAGTAAAATCTAATGCTTCTACAACAGATTCTTTATCAGTGTTCAGAGTCTGAACTAGGAACAATACTAAAAATGCCAGGCAGTTTGAATGGAAGAATCACACACTACATATGTACAGCGTGGATCAAAAGTAGGTTTACAGTTGTAAGTATGTGAAACTACTTATTCTTATATTTTTATTTATTAATTCTTGTATTATTTTCCATATGAACAACTGTAAACCTACTTTTGCCCCACCCTGTATTTTGGGAAAAAGTACCATTTCTACAACGCCAGTGGGTATAAACCAGGTAAAGCATATCTTAGAAAAAAACACACAAAGGATATAGTACAGCACCAGATAAAACTGCTAATAAAAGCAAAGATGGCGGCGCCCACAGCCAATAAGGAGATAATATGCTAATTGACTGTCACACCCTCAAAGATGGCAGTGCCCAGTCTCCTCAGCCCCCCAGTCGCCCAGGGCCAGCCCTAGGTGCAAGCAAGCCTCAGGTGCCAACTGCCCAGCCACTCAGGGCTGGCCCGAGGGATGACCAAACAACTGAACAAGCTGGCTGCATGGGACGACCAAACTAGCTGGGGGATGAGGGACAAACGACTGAATAAGCAGGCTATATGGGGCGACCAGGCTGGTAGGGGGGTTAGTGAGGGATGACTAAACGACTGAATAGCAGGCTACATGGGGCGACCAGGCCAGTGGGGGAGCCGTGAGGGACAAACAGGCTGGGGGGGGGGGGGGGGCAGTAAGAGGCGACCAAGCCGGGGGGGGGGGGGGGCAGTTGAGGGCGACCAGGCCGTTGGGTGGGGCAGTTAGGGTTGACGAGGCCAGTGGGGGGGGGGAGGGGGGCAGTTAGCAGCAATCAGGCAGTCAGGGAGGGGGCAGCTGGGAGCGGCCTGGTGGGCAGTGGGGGGAAGTTAGGGGAGACCAGGCTGGCAGGGGTAGGAGGGTGGGGGGCAGTTACGGCAATCAGGCTGGCACACAGAGGCAGTGAGGGGCGATCAGGCTGGCAGGCAAGTGAGCGATTAGGAGCCAGCAGTCCAGGATTGTGAGAGGGATGTCCCAAATTGGAGAGGGTGCATGCTGGGCTGAGGGGGAACCCCCTCCCCCTGTGCACAAATTTCATGCACTGGGCCTCTAGTCTTATGATAAACACAAAGCAGAACATTGCAGACATAGTCCATCTCCTGTTACTTTAATAAAACAGCTTTTAGTTCAAGTAACAGAAACCCTGTCTTAGCTTAACCAAAAAGGGGGAAACTATTATAGCTTACAGAAGTGTCTCATAGAGCACATGGAAGCAAGCACTCCATACTAGGCCATTGTGAACTGACACCATTCTCTCAGCATTGAGTGTTTCTCTACAAGCTTGCTTCATTTTCTACTAGGCTTCTCTTGTATATAGCTGCTTTTTTCCAGCTCTATATGACTTTTTAGTTCATGTCCTCAAAAAAGCAACCTGGAATCTCTGTCCCAACTTGGGTCAAGTGTAAGCCCCAAGACCAATGTGCATTACCTGGGTTAGGTACTGTGAACATGGCTGTAGGGCCTACCCCTGAAAGTTCAATTGATTTTAGAGATTGGAGAGGAGTGGATAGAAAAAACTCAAGTAAAATGTCTCCTCTACTTTTATTAGGTAAACAGGTTCCTGAAGGATGGTCTCCACTAAGGACTCACACCCCAAAATCCCTAAGCGGGCAGGCAATTCTTTTATTGGATAAAGTGTAACCCAAACCTTCAATTTTCTTGGGATCTGCCTCAATTCCTTTAAAATCACAACACAAATGTGACCTTTGATGAATATTCACATGGCAAGAGGTCCTCAACCTCTGTAACAGAAGAACTACTTAGGGTAGAGGTGGAGATGGCATCAGATGAGAGTCACATGTCACTTTTAGAGAAAAGGGCACATGTAAATGCAAAGAATGTTCAAAAACATTCAATATCCAGCAAAATGACTCCAGTTTGAGATAATGTGGTTACCACATTACAGTCATTCACAAGAAGAATCACTCAGACTGGGTACTCATCTTATTCTATGAAAAACTACAGATTCCCAACAACTTCTTCCTGAATTCCCAAATTAATCTCCAGAGATTGTGCTTACTCATTTTTTTTTTAGTTCCCTAGATGATTCTGATAAACACGCAGGTTTGGAAAAGACAAATGGAGTGAAGAAGATACTTGATTACTTTTGCAGATCAATTACGAATATTGGCCAAGGAAAAGGACGAAAGGATTAGCAATGGAGCACCAGTGGGAGAGAGATGAAACAACAATTGACCAGATCAACTATTTGAGAAGATTCTACTTCAGAAAGGCAGGAAAAGCCACCTTACTATTAGTGATTAAACAGAGTTTATAGAGGGGACCTATAAAGACACTGCCCAGATATTGCTGATGGTGGGGCAATGCTGCAAGAAGATAATGGATGTGCGATGAATGATGTAATGGATGGTAAGAAGTTGGACAAAAAGAATATCTTTGTTCCACCCTAACTAGTTTTGCTTAATGGATAGAGCATTGGCCTGAGGACTAAAGGGTTCGATTCTGGTCAAGGGCACATGCCCAGTAGAAGGTGTGAAGGAGGCAGCCGATCAATGATTCTCTCTCATTATTGATGTTTCTATCTCTCTCTTCCTTTCCCTTCCTCTCTGAAATCAATGAAAATATTTTTTTTTAAAAAGAATATCTTTGTTCCAAGTAAAATTGTATTGTCTGGTTAAACAGAATGGTTTATTATAACATTTATGTAGTCAGAGTTCATTCTTTTGTATACTATGAACATAAAAGAAAACAAGTGGAAAATTACATAATATAAAATGAAGCATCAGCCGAAGCCGGTTTGGCACAGTGGTAGAGCGTCGGTCTGCGGACTAAAAGGTCCCAGGTTCGATTCCGGTCAAGGGCATGTACATTGGCTGCGGGCACATGCCCGGTAGGGGGTGTGCAAGAGGCAGCTGGTCAATGTTTCTTTCTCATCGACGTTTCTAGCTCTCTATCTCTCTCCCTTCCTCTCTGTAAAAAATCAATAAAATATATATATATATATATATATATATTTTTTTTTAAATGAAGCATCACATTCTATTTACATGTTATTGGTTATAAGAGATCATCAAATTAAGGACAGAGGAATATGCAGTGGAGTCTGGGAGGGGGAGAGGCACCACAGACCCAAGGAATAGAATCACCAGTTCACTGTGACTTTACCATAAGAAAAGACCTACCTAACTTGGACTTTGGGATTTAATGACTAACTTTTTCCAGGTGTGTATATGCATCTTTAGGGGACAGCAGCATAGGAAAAATAATACCACTAAATTAAACTCAGGCTACTAAAGGGACCTGCCTGGTGTACCCTACATTACTATAGCAGAGAGAACCTCTTATCGAAGTATGGCTCATAAAATTCATCCCACCCAAACCTAATATGCAGACCAGAAACTCCTTACTTATCCTTATTCTATGGGGCATGTGTCTTGTCTTGGGATTTAGTACGAAAACATGGCAAGAGAGAGAAAAAAAGAAGTGTGGAGGTGTGAGGCAGGACTGTCCACAATTAATCAGAAATTTATGCTGACTGTTAAAACAAGTATTGCAGGTTTTTTTATATTTTAAATTAAGGCAAGTCTGTGCCTTGCTCCAGTCTTATACTGAATAAGCACTGTATATCAGAAAAACTGGCTTGTAATAGAGGGTATGTATTCTAGGATAAGCAAAGGAGCATTCACTTGTGTATGCCAATAACTAAGTTGGCTCAAAAAATGAATTACACTATATGTTGTTTTTCTAGGCAAGATAAATGGGCTGGCAGCAGAAAGGTAGTAATGAACTTGAGTGATGAATCCTCACCATCAACATACCACAAACAGGAATAGTTCTAACAGAGTTCACAGTTCACAAAGTATTCTTACTGGTACATTCATCATTCCACTTAAACCTCTGAATAAATAGGACTCAGAATCATCCCCAATTTCTAAATAAAATAAAGGCTCAAAAGTGACTCATAACCACTGAAGAAGGCCAGCCAGGCAAAACACAGCAATTAATTTTAAAATTGTATCCAATTTCTTAGATTTTCATGATGAAAGTAAGGTAATTAGGGAATGAGAATTTGATTTCATTACCCAAGATTTTTTTAGGTCAAAAGCCTAGATGCAGAATAATCACAAATTCTTATCTTTGTGAAATCATCCCAAAGGAGTTTTACATAATCCCACCTTCATGTTGGTATCTAATGGTTATCTAACTGGCACACTATCAATCTCAATTTGTATAAAGTTCTTTCCCATTTTCAATCCTATTACCTTATTTTCATTTTACTCTAAAGTCAGCAAAGGTTCACTTCTAAAACAAAATAAGCTAAGTAAAAATAGAGCCATGCTCTTCCAATCCCTACCACAATGCTCCCTCGATTGCTCCCTCTACCGTCCGTTCTTAATGACACTCTGGGCAACACCAGAAGATAAGCCCCTGGAGATACCATTACTGAATCAACACAATGTGGAACCATAATACCTCCACATCCAAAACTCTTTTATCCAAAACCTGTAAGACATTTTTTTTAAACCCTCTCCTCTTCTCAATTTTCTCCTCCCTTTGGTGGTCACAATACTCCCATGGAAACAAATATTGCCTCTATTACAAATAACAACCAAATTTTTCATCCATACCGTCTAGCTCCTTCTTTTGATTTTGTGTTTATGTACTAGGGACTGTACTCCCTCCCCATCTCTCTAGTGTAGGGGTGTCAAACTCAATCAGAGAAGGGGCCAAAATCTAAAATCCAGCCTAAATCGCAGGCCGAATGGTTTACTGAACAGTCATAAACTGACAATGTCATAAACTGACAGCGGAATGCAGTGATGACAGCGCGGTGCGGGCCACATTGCAAGGCCTGGCGGGCTGGATTTGGCCCGCGGGCCTTGTGTTTGACACATGTGCTCTAGTGGATACACAGTCCCTCCCCCTCAGTGCTACAGATTCCACCTTAATAAACCACCTCCCATTTGTTTCCTTCACTATGTTCCTAGTGTCTTTCTCTATCCTAGATCAAATTCTTATTATCTGTCAACTAGATTATCACCACAATCTCTTACAGCTCAGAAGCATGTTGGAACTACACTGCTTGGCCATGAATACTAACTCAACAACTTACTTGCAATTTGGGAAGGTTAACATCTATGTGTCTCAGTTTCTCCTTCTATCAGAGATAACAGTACCCACGTTCAAAGAGTCAATATGGTAACAAAAAAAAATAATACATGTAACACGCTAAAAAGAATGCCTGGCACATAGTAAACAATCATCAAATGTTAGCATCAGCTCCAGACATGAGGCTATTAATGCTGTTTCTGAAAACTAGAGGCCCCTCTGGCTCCAAGAGGACACTCATTTTCCCTTCCTATCAAAGGCTGAAGATTACTTTCCTAATATCTGCGGAGCAGACTGGGCAGGGCAAAGTGGGGCAGACCAGACCTGAGCAAGTGGAGCAGAACAGAGCTGTCTAGCCAGAGAGGGACCTAACTCCAGGGCCACCTCACAGCCATCCTGTCCTCACAACCATGCTGAATCACAATTGAGTTATTTACAATGAATAATAAAGTTTTCTTCTTACACCATACCCAAAATTGGGGATTCCTATTGGCACTGAATTGGTGCTAAGAGCCATCAATTGATAACCCTTTCTTTCAAAACTACTGGAGGTGCAATGAGGCAAAAATTAAAAGACAAACAAATTAAAAACAATAGGTAAAACAATCTTCGTTTACAGTTCACATGACTCTGGGTTAAAAATCCTGTGGAATTTTAAAAAGAGTAAAGGAATTCTCTCTGCTTGCTCTCCCCTCCCCAAATCTTACAGAACAGTGAAATGTGGCAAGATTGTAGGATATAAAGGCAATATGCAAATATATGAATGCATGACAATGATTTGAATGAATTTAGCAGTTTTGCAGAATATAGTGTCAATATACAAAAATCATTTGTTTCTACATATTAGCAGAAAACATTAAAAGAATACCATTTACAATAGCATCAAGAATATGAAACCTTTACAGTTAAATTAGACAAAATTAGTGCAAGACCTAGACTACTTATCAAAATGCAAAATCTTGCTAAAATAAATTATTAAATTCCTTTAAGAAATGGAGATATAATATGGTCATGGACCTCAACCTTAAATGTCAATTCTCTCCAACTTGACCTATAGAGTCAATATATCAATTTTGACAAGCTGATTCTGAAGTTTATAAGGAAATGCAAAGAACCTAAAATAGCCCAAACATTTTGAAATTAATAACACTATATAATCTACACAGTTGACATAAAAATAGACATAAACAGTTCAATGGAACAGAACAGTCCAGAAATAAACCTATACATATAGAGTGAATTTATTTGCAACAATTGCCTTTTCAATAAAAACAGTTGGATATAATTATGTAAGAAAATAAGAACCCCAATCCTTAACTCAAACCATACACAAAAAATTATCTCAAAGTAGATCGCAGACCTATAGGTAAACCTAAAATATAAAATTCCTGGGAAAAAAATTGTAGGAGAAATATCTTTGTGACCTTGAGGTAAGCAATTATTTCTTGGGATTCAAAAAAACATTAAATACAAAACAAAACAAAATTGACAAATAAGACTTACAAAACTGGGGAAACGTATAAACGAAACTGCTTATTTCAGATAGTGCCAAGAGCTCTGAAAACTAAGGTTAAATGAGATAGAGTGACTGGCTAAACTACCTATGTGGTCAGTTGATGTGAAAACCTGAATGATGAGAGGAACTAGCCATGTGAAGAGCCAATGGAAAACCCAGGAAAGTACAAGGTTGGCCTGTTGGTGGACTATTGAGAGTAGTGGGAAGAAGAAAAGATGCATGGAGCAGAGGGCTGCATCACACAGATCCATGAAGGCCACAGTAAGAAATTTAAGCTGTACTGTATTTAGAGTACAGGGTCACCTAAGACCATCAGAAAACACAGATATTTACATTATGATTCATAACCGTAGCAAAATTACAGTTATGAAGTAGCAACGAAAATAAGTTTATGGTTGGGGGGGTCACCACAACATGAGGAACTGTATTAAAGGGCTGCAACATTAGAAAGATTGAGAACCACTGATTTAGAGAGAAATGAGAAACTATTGGAGAATAGATTTTAAGCAAGGAGTTGAGGCAAGACAGTAAGAAGCTAAGAATATTCCTTGGCAAATAGAATGCGAAAACTGAGACAGATAGTTAAATGGCCAAGCAGTTTACAGCTATCTAGTAAATTGAAAATCCTATCTTTCATAACCAAGGACACTTAAGAGTAAATGAGCCAAAACCAGTTTGGCTCAATGGATAGAGCGTCGGCTTGGGGACTGAAAGGTGCCGGGTTCAATTCCGGTCAAGGGCATGTACCTTGGTTGTGGGCATATCCCCAGTAGGAGGTGTGCAAGAGGCAGCTGATCGATGACTCTCATCTATGTTTCTAACTCTCTATCTCTCTCCCTTCCTCTCTGTACAAAATCAATAAAATATATTAAAAAAAAAAAAGAGTAAATGATTTACACTTCTCCTCCACAACCAGAGAGAGGAGGAGCTGCTGCCCATTAGAGGGTAAAATAGCTTAAATCACCCTACTCAGAGATACACAGTAGAAATCTAATAATGCCATTAGCCAAGGACAGATAAAGTTAAAGGAATAAATCTCATTTTGGTACATCAGCATAAAGCTGATGAATATTCTATTGAGATCCTCCCCTAAGATCTTCCCTAAGCCCCCAGCCTTTAAAGCCCTTAAGACCAAGGACACAGAATGCTTCCCCAGAGAACAAAGGAACTTTCCCTTCCCCCCTCTTCTTCACCTAGCACCAATCTCCTAAACTCTAAGGGACCCCATGAGACTTGCAACCAAGGAGCAATGGGCAGCAGCTCCTCAAGGCCCCCTTTTCTCTGACTTTCCACTGTGTTGACAGCAGTCTCACCTTTGCTCACTTCTTTCCCATAACATTTCCAGAGAGCCAAAGCAGTCCCAACTAGTCTCTCCCCTGTTGCTTCTTGTGTCCTTAGCCCTCCCTTGTTTCACTGTCCCCAGCCTTAATAAATGTACTCTCAAAATTACCTGGGTTCCTGTTGTGAAATCTTTCCTTCACAAAGTCAAGAACTCACACACTTCAGGCCGGCCCAAGGTAGACAGGCTCCTGGCCCAGACCCTGTCCATTAACAGAGTGATGTTTTTAAGAGTGGCAACTGATGCATCAAAACAAAAGAAAGGAAACTCTAGATGGCAGGAAAGAGGGAGACTAATTGGAGCCAAAATTCTATAAGGACCCATAGAAAAGACCTGAGATAGGAAGAGGGGGGGGTGAGGGAAGAAAAAAGGATGAGTTCAAAGTCCACTTACAGAATTATCTTGCAGGCAGCCAAGTTTACAACACCCAAGAGGGAAATAAGAGGATGCCTCTCTGGAGAGATGGAATACCCAGAGAATAAACCTCCACACACTTACAATTGGAGATTCCTCTAAAGAAGAAACCCTATCATCCTGCAGTGAACCTGAAGCAGACACTGAGAATTTATCACCATCTTTTACTACCTTATCCTTAAACGTGAACAGAAAACAGATTACTAGACATTTGCAGAAAACCTCCAATCACAAAAAGAATCCAAAGTGAACAAGAAAAAAGAAATATGTGATAAAAATAAGAGCAATACAAGGAAAAGAAAAATACTCCATTAAAAACAACAAAACAATTGCAACGGCTATGTTTATGGAGATAAAATATTACATACATGAAGAAAGAACAGCTGCCATAAAAAGAGTAATCAGAAAACAAGAAAGCTCTAAAATTGAAAATGAGATAGCTAAAACAACAAATTAAGAGGTAGAAAATAAAACCCCAAATATCTTCCAAAAGAAAAAGAGAGGAATAAGGTAAGGTAGAAAATAAAAGATAAAAAGATAAAATTAAACAATCAGCCCAAGAAACCCAACATCCAACCAATGGAAGTTTCAGAAAGGATAAAGAAAATGAAGGAAGAAAATTATCAAAAATATAACTATAAGGTTCTCCCTCCTCCCAACTGGTGGGCGGAGTTATGACATTACTGGCACCTGTCACAGAGACATCTCCAAAACATTGAGCCATCAATCAGTGCCTGCCAAAGTGTCCTGGAGCCCACCCCTTCCTGTTCTGCCCTGGGTCCAACCCTCTTCTGTTCCTCCCCTTAAAAGGACCCCCAGACCAGCCATGTGCTGCTGATCATCTATGTCCAGGTGGCAGCCCGGCTGGGTCCATCTCCCCTCCCAACTCATTCAATTCTGATTTCTCTACCTCCGTAATGAGTCCCACTCATTACTGGGGAATAAACTTTACTTTAAAACTCCTTGGTGGTCAGTTTCCTGCGTCTCAAACCTTACAATAACAAATTTTTCCCAGAAATGCAGAATAAACCTGAAACGAAGGAACCAGAAAAATGAAAAAAACATACTTAAGCATATCGTTAAGATGTTTGAGTATAGCAAGAAGAATAAAGAAACAGAAAGTATTACATTTCTCAAAATCAAACCTAGGAAACTAGAAATCAATGGAGTAATATTTTAAAATTCTGGATGAAATTATTTGCAACACGAGATCTACTCAAATTATCAATCAAATGTAAAGGTAGAAAATAAAATAGACATTTTCAAGCAGACATTAGCTCAAAAAATTTTTTTCCATAAATTCTTTTTTTTTTTAGAAAGATACTAAAAAATGTGCTCCAGCAAAACAAGAATGTAAACTGAAAAAGGTGGTGACATGAGATCTGAAAGAAGTTTCCAGCAGAGAGGGTAAAGGCTGGGCAGAGAATAAAAGCTGTTAAGAAGGAAGAAGGGCTTTGGGACTGGGGGGGAGAATTGGAGGTAGGGACAGGGTAGGGAAGGAACAATTTCTTTGAACATATATAGGCAAATATTACTAATGGATGAATGTAAGATTATGGAACATAGGAGAGGGGGACAAATAATGTGTATATACAAAAAGTAATACAAGGTAAATTAAAAATGCAATTATTAACCTCAAGAAAAATGGAGAATCACCGTGTGTTCTCCCTCTCTTTGCTGGAGCACACCTGGGCCTCTCCTCCCTCTTTCATCCCTCAAGGGGCGTATCTCTCTCCCTCTTCCTCATAAGCTCCAAGCGCCCGTCTACTACCTCTGCAATCTTCTAAATAAACTTTCCCTTATAATTGGAGTTAGTGAAGGAGGGAGGGAGGAAGGGAGAGAGAGAGAGGGAGAGGGAGAGAGAGAGAGAGAAGAGAAGAGAGTATATAAGAAAGGAAGTGTAGTCAAACTATACTATTGGACCAGCAGGGACAATTTACACAGCCAAAATATAAATTTTGACTAGCAAGTTAGCCAAAAATTATCATTATTAATGGGATGCAGGAAAAGAAATTGGGTCTCGCCGAAACCGGTTTGGCTCAGTGGTAGAGGGTCGGTCTGCGGACTGAAGGGTCCCAGGTTCGATTCCGGTCAAGGGCATGTACATTGGTTGCGGGCACATCCCCGGTAGGGGGTGTGCAAGAGGCAGCTGGTCGATGTTTCTCTCTCAACGTTTCTAGCTCTCTATCTCTCTCCCTTCCTCTCTGTAAATATCAATAAAATATATTAAAAAAAAAAAAAAAAAAAGAAAGAAAGAAATTGGTCTTAGTAATGTCTAGAACTGCAAAAATCAAGAAATAACTATGAATAAATTATTTAGGAATATGAAAGTAATTAACTAGGGAAAACTGAAACTGAAGGGAACTGCATTTTCCCTTGTACCATTGAGACGGGCCGGTAAGCCAGGACAAGCCAAATAGAAAAACTGAAATAGTTAAACAGCAGTTTACAGCAATCTAGAAAATCTACATCCCAAGCAGTTTGTAGACATCTACCCTATTTCCCTGAAAATAAGACAGTGTCTTATATTAATTTTTGCTCCCAAAGATGCACTAGATCTTATTTTCAGGGGATGTCTTATTTTTCCATGCGCTAGGTCTTATTTTCGGAGGATGTCTTATTTTCGGGGAAACACGGTAGCAGATTATACTTCCCTAAACCAAGGACATTTAAGAGTAAATGATTTGCACTTCTACCCAAACAGAGGTAAATAGCTTAAATCACCCTACTCAGGGAGACAGAGAGCAGAAGTCCAATTAGTACCATTTGTCAACCACACCCAAGGACAGATAAAGTTAAGAGAATAAACCTCATTTTGGTACATCAGCATAAATCTGATGAATATTCTATTGAGATCCTTCCCTAAGCACCCAGCCTTTAAAATCCTCCAAAACAAAGGTCCTAGCACATGCTATCCCTTCCAGGTGCATGCCAGCATCTTTCCCCAGAGGCATGCCTTTCCTAAAGGGACCCCAGGAGGCTTGCAACCAGGGCAACAATGGGCAGTGGCTGTACATCCCAGGCAAACCCCTGACTGTCCCCAAGGCCCCCTTTTCTCTAACTTCTTAGTGAGTCAAAGCACCCCAGCCTAGGCTCATTTCCCCAGTCCTCCTTGTTTCATTGTTCCTAGCTTTAATAAACATCCTCTAAAACAGCAGTTGCCAACCTTTTGAACCTCATGGACTACCAGTGGTCCAGGGACCACCAGTTGGTGACCGCTGCTCTAAAATTCACCTGAACTCATGTGAAACTTTTTCTGCATGAACTCAAGAACCCCACACTACTTGCTGGCCCTAGGCAGACCCACTCGGGGCCAGTTCCCCTCTCCAGTAATACTACTGACTTTTTAACTTGACTTCTTTTGTTCATTTTAACTTGACTTCTTTTATTCAAACCTTAAAAATATATATATATATATATATATATATATATATATATATATATATATATATATATATTTTTTTTTTTTTTTTTTTTTTTTTTTTTTTTTTGAGTCCCGGTGCATGCACTCGGGGAGAAGGGTGTCCCTCAGCCTGACCTGCGCCCTCTAGCGGTCTGGGACCCCTCAGGGGATGTCTGCCTGCCAGCTTAGGCCCAGATATCCCTTGAGGGGTTCTTAGAGGCTCTTGCCACAGCCACTATTGCTCTGCTTGCCAGCCATGAGCCGTTTCTGGCTGAGCAGCACTCCCCCTACAGGAGTGCACTGACCACCAGGGGGCAGCTCCGGCATTGAGCATCTGACCCCTGGTGGTTGTCAGTGTGCATCATATCATGTTTCCCCGAAAATAAGACATCCTCCGAAAATAAGACCTACTTCCAGGTTTCCTTCTGAATGAAATATAAGGCATTCCCCTGAAAATAAGGCCCCCCTAGGCTCTGTCTCAGAATGAAAATTAATTTAATTTTATTAAATTAATTTAATTTAAACTTTGTGAAACCTAAACTGCAAGTCGTGACTTGGGTGAAGAATTCATGGGAGAAAATCACTGACAGTTGCATTGCAAATGCACTGCGAGCAGGCTACCTTGACAAGAAGTACTCATTTAAAGACAGTGCTATTGCTAAATATGAGAGATTTGGTCCACTGATTCTGAAAGAAATGGAGTCACAAGAAATTCACCAGGAAATTCAGGAATTGGATGGTTATGATGTTCCAGAAGGTGATGACATGATTGTCGTTGAATAAATGAGTAAATTCTTAATACTGCAGGATTCACAGTTTGTCTGGTTTGTGTTGACAACTACCGTACTACCGTACCATATACAGGTAATAAATTTCCTTTATTTTCATTTAACAATAAATGTGTACCGTATTCTTCTTCATGGAAAAATAAGACATCCCCTGAAAATAAGATCTAGCGCATCTTTGGGAGGAAAAATTAATATAAGACACTGTCTTATTTTCGGGGAAATAGGGTAGCAATGGGTCATTCCACTGTTTGGTTGGTTTGCATATTAGGGTTTTATTATATAGGATTTAATATTCCCCCTCTCCCCCAGAGAAGGGAAAGGGAGAGATAGAAACATCAATGATGACAATCATCTGTTGGCTGCCTCCTGCATGCCCACCACTGGGGATAGAGCCCACAACCTGAGCAGGGCATGTGTCCTATCTGGGAATTGAACTATGGCCTCCTGGTTCATAGGTCAATACTCGACCACTGAGCCACGACAGCGGGCTTGTTCAAAACTTTTGAGAAAATGTTTTCTGAATAAAAATGTCTAACCAGCATGTGAAAAGTAGGTTATATAGAAAAGAGGGAGTGGAAAAACACTACTTAGGAAACCAAGACAAGCCAAAAATTAAGGTGGTGGTGATGGTAGACATGGGAAAAAAAACATCAGATTTTTAAAAAATCTATTATACTTTTAACTGACAATGATACTAGCTTAACTTTTACCTGTAACTCCCCTCCAAACAGAGAGACTTCTTTTAAGAGGAAGGAGTTTCTTATACAAAATGCTTTGTATTCGCATAAATCTGTACTATTCAGAACAAAACCTGTTCTGCTGGCAGAGATTGTGGGTTTGCAGGGACATTTAAGCTTCATTAAACTAGAAAGCAGAGTCTTTATGTCTGCAAATTAATAGTTCCACAAATTTGGCAAAGTTCCTGATGACATCTAGGATATTTTCACCAAATCGTAGACATAAATATGGAAATCAACATCAAACTTGATTAAATAGACAGATGGTTTGGCTTCTACTTGATGAAATGACCACGCCAGTCCTTTTAGAGCCATCTTTTTGGCATATTCCACTTGATTGCCTACAAAGCTTTCCACAAGTTCTCCTGGTTCCCTTTCTGCTGGAGGTGAATCGTTAGAATCACACATAATGGGAAGATCAGCTTCTTTAGAATCTGGTACATGTACAAGACGAGGTCTTTCTCAGATGATGTAAAACCATGTGTTCATTATAGGGGCACGTGCTAAGATCATTCCCCTCCATTCACCTTTATAGCCATCCTCAGTCTGAAACATGTGCTCTACAGCTTTGCCAATCATTGTGTCAGCTAAGTGTGCATCACTGACACGAGATGTTGCAGCTCTATCAGGGAGGACATCCAGTGCAGAAACTCATCTTTATTAAGTTCTAGTGCATAAACACCATCAAATCCATCGTATTTTATAAGATACAGAGGGTTTACAGGTCCAAAACAATTCCTTTCCACATGGGTTCCAGGGCCACTGCCCTACTTCCACCCATGCTGAATCCTGCAGCCTACGACATTCTGCCGAGGCTGGGACATGGGCTTGCTTGGCCCCACACTGTTCAAGTGTTTTCTTGTGGGATGTCCTTTTCTTCATCAGTCTTGCAGATACACCAGCATGGCCTGCATCAGCTCTGGACCACTGGCCAGGTGTCTTCCCGAATGGGGTCTTCATTCATCTGCATTTAAGTGAGCAGCAAAGCTGCTAAACTAGGGTGAAAATTCAATATGCTCCAATTTGAAATTGTGCAGAGAATTTCAATGTTCTTGTTAATCCATCATCAACATGCCTCTTTTACAAATTCAGCAAAAATACATGAAATCAGAAGCACTCTGTTGGCCACTGAGGCTGCTGTTCTCAGCCCACGGGCCCCGTGGTCCTGCACTGTGCTCCCGCCCCAGCCCAACCTGTATCAGATTATTAAAAGAGATAAAATTGGACAACCAAATGGAGTGGCTGTTTGTAAGGGAAGGTAAAACCTAGATTTACACCCAAATCCTTGGCTGCCAGTAACATCTGAGATGGACAGGAGGGACAGGTGGTATAAAGCAAGAGTTCTGTTTTAGATATACAGATGCTGCCGGCAGTGGGTGCAAGCAGTGGCTCTGGCACCGGCAGTGGATGCAAGTGGGGCCAGTGCCGGCAGCAGGTGCAAGTGCTGGGCGGGACTGTGGCGCATAGGAGCAAATAATTTTCAATAACCACCAGAGGCTTCCCCCGCTGATAGCAACCAGAGCCCTGTTCCTGCTCACCTGCTCTGCCATCCTTCTGTGCTGATGCCCACCATGTTCTGTGCACGCCCCTGTGGTCAGCACACGCCATAGCAATAGGATGTTCTGTGTTTGGTCTATTTACATATTAGGGTTTTATATATATGGAGACTAGAGGCCTGTTGCAGGAAGATTCCTGCAATAGGGCTTCCTGGGGCCTTCCCGCCTGCTTCCCTCCCTTCTCCCCACCCTTCTCCCACCCCACCTTCTTCCCTCCCTTCTCCACATCCAGCCTGCTTTCCTCCCTTCTCTGCAGCCTCACCTGCTTCCCTCCCTTCTCCCCAGCCCAGCTTGCTTCCCTCCAGTGTCCGCCACCCTGCTTGCTTCTCTGCAGCTTTGCTCCCTTCTATAGCACTTGGCTTCCTTCTATGCTGTCTTCAGTCTTCATTTTGCACCTGGATATGCAAATTAACCGCCATCTTGGTTGAGTTAACTTGCACATTTGCTCCTGATTAGCTGGTGGGCATGGCTGGTGGGCGTGGTTCGTTGGAATAGCGAAGGTACAGTCAATTTGCATGTTTGTTCTGTAACAGTTTGAGTCTTGGCTCTGAATTCTTTCCTAGCCAGAACTCAAGTACTGAGATTGCGAACCCAGGTACAGTCTGACCCCATGGGTCTAACATCCAGTGCCATTTCTGCCACCTACACACCATCATTAGTTCTTTCAACAGAAAAATCTTGGATTACTTCTCCAAAGTCAAATAGCTACTGAGAGCTGAGAGTGTTACCTGAAAGAATGCCTGGCCCTGAGTGGGACTGCCTAGAGCCAGCTGCTGGTGTGTGGGTTCTGGACTTTGTGCAGGAAAAATTTCACAACACAAGTCCAGGTGAATTTTAGAGAATGTTTACTAAAACTGGGAACAATGAAACAAGGAAGGGCTGATTGAAATGAGACTGCTTTGGCTCACTTAAGAAGTCAGAGAAAAGGGGATCTTGAGATAGATTTCAGGAGGTTTGCCCAGGATGAACTGCCACTGCCCATTGGTGCCCTGGTTGCAAGCCTTAAGAATTTCGGAAGTGCATGCCTGTGTAGCAAGAGGAGGGGGAAGGGAGGCAAAATGCTAGAGATTCTCGTGGAGGGAGAGAATGCGCTGGACCTTCGTTTTGAGGGGTTTTAAAAAGGCTGGGTGTTTTGGGCCACAGGACACCTGCGGACTGTGACCCAGAGCAACCTGTGCCCACTCCACACTGGGGAGGGGCAACCTGGAACAACCCAGCTCACACTTCACTCCGCCCACAAGAAGGCAAGGACTGTGTGACCCAGAACAACCCATGCACGATCCACGTGGGCCCAGGGACTTGCTCCTTGGGCTACCCAGAGCAACCTAGCACACACCCCACTCCGGGACACAGGAGAGTGCTGCCAGGGCAGTCCAGAGCAATACAGTGTGCCCAGCCAGGGGCAACAGGAACTGTGCATGAAAGGAACTGTGCATGCGCTCCCATCACCCCGAGCATCTGAAGCAGACAACTGAGGGACCAGATCCATGAGAGAAAGAGATACAACTCAGACCAGAGACAATAAAGCCTCTGGGCTAACAATTTCCAGACCATTGGCCAGACAGGATCTTCAACCTCTCAAACCTCAAGCAGGGTGCCCAGAGCTAGAAAGATACAGCAAAAATGGGGAGACAAGAAAAAAAAAAAAAAAAACAATTCCCCAAGGAAAGGAAAGGAGGAATCACCAGAAAGGGAACTAAATGAAAATGGAGGCAAGCAATATGTCAGAGAAAGTATTCACAGTAAGGGTCATAAAGTTCCTCAACTGGCTGGATGAGAAAAGAAGCAGAGGACCGAATCAGCGAGTTAGAAGACAGGGCAGAAAAACACACTCAATCTGAACAGCAATTAGGAAAAAAATGTAAAAGCAGGAGGAAAGTTTAAGAGAGATTTGGGACAACAGGTGTGCCAGAGGTAAAAAAGAGGAGCAAGGAACAGAAAACCTATTAGAAGAAATAATGACAGAAAATTTACCTGACTTGGGGAAGAAAAATCACATAAGCACAGAGAGCCCCAAACAAGATGAACCCAAAGGATCCCACCAAGACACGATATTACAATGGCTAATGTTAATGACAAAGAAAGAATCTTAAGGAATGTAAGAGACAGAAAGTTACCTACAAGAGATCTCCCATTACACTATCAAATGATTTCTCAACAGCAACACATGAGGCCAGAGGGAATGGAATGAAGTATACAAAGTAATACAAAGCAAGGGACTGAATCCAAGAATACTCTATATCCAGCAAAGCTATGAATTAAAGATGAAATTAAAGATGAAAGGAGCTTCGCAGACAAAAAAAAAAAAAAAAAAAGGATTAAGGGAGTTTATTACCACCAACCCAGCAATGCAAGAAATGCTAAAGAGACTGTTGTAAAAAGAAGAAATAGAAATGGAAGAAGGAACACATGTGTGAAGAATAAAAATGGCAACAAACAAGTAACTATCAATAATTACCTTAAATGTAAATTGATTAAATACTCCAATTGAAAGACAAAAGATGATTGAATGAAAAAGGGATCATTCCTCAACACAATAAAAGCCTTATATGACAAACCTATAGCCAACATCATACTCAACAGGCAAATACTAAAACCATTTCCCTAAGAACAGGAACAAACAGAGATGCCCACTTTCACCACTCCTGTGAGAAACAGAACTGGAAGTGCTAGCCATAGCAATCAGATAAGAAGATTAAACAAAAGGTATCCAAATTGGAAAAGAAGAAGTAAAATTATCATTATTCTCAGGTGACATGATATTGTACATAAAAAAAAAAAAAAAAAAAAAAAACCTAAAGACTCCATCAAAAAACTACTAGATTAAATAAATGAATTTGGCAACATAGGATACAAAATTAACACCCAGAAATCTACAGCATTTTTATATACCAATAATAAACTTACAGAAAGAGAAACTAAAAAAATAATTCCACTTACCATTGCACACAAAAAATTAAGATACCTAGGAATAAACTTAACTAAGGAGGTAAAACACCTGTACTCTGAAAACTACAGGACACTGAAAAAAAGAGATATAGGAAAATATAAACTAGTTGAAGAATATGCCATGTTTATGGATTGGTAGAATCAACATCATAAAAATGTCCACACTACACAAAGCAATCTATAGATTCAATGCAATTCCCAATAAAATACCAATGGCATATTTCACAGATCTAGAACAAACTTTCCAAAAATTCATCTGGGATAAAAAAAAAATACAGCTGCACTAATCCTAAGAAAGAAAAACAAAGTTGGAGGGATAACAATACTAGATAACGCCGAAATGGGTTTGGCTCAGCGGATAGAGTGTCGGCCTGCAGACTGACGGGCCCCTGGTTCAATTCCAGTCAAGGGCATGTACCTTGGTTGCGGGCACATCCCCAGTAAGGGGTGAGCAGGAGGCAGCTGATCGATGATTCTCTCTCATCGATGTTTCTAGCTCTCTGTCCTTCTCCCTTCCTCTCGAAAAAAATAATAAAAAATATATATTTTTTTAAAATACCAGATATCAAGCTATATTGCAAAGCCACTGTTCTCAAAACTGCCTGACAAAAGAACAGACATACAGACCAATAGAACAGAACAGAGAACCCATAAATTGACCCAAGCCATTATGCTCAATTAATATTTGACAAAGGAGGCAAGAGCATACAATGGAGTCAAGACAGTCTCTTCAATAAATGGTGTTGGGAAATTTGGACAAATACATGCAAAAAAATAAAACTAGACCATCAACTTACACCATACACAAAAAATAAACTCAAAATGGATAAAAGACTTGAATGTAAGACGGGAAACCATTAAAGTCTTAGAAGAATCCATAGGCAGCAAAATATCAAACATATGTTGTAGCAATATCTTTACCACTTACAGCTCCAAGGACAATGAAAACTAAGGAGAAGATAAACAAATAGGACTACATAAAAATAAAAAACTTCTGCACTGTAAAAGAAACCATCAACAAAACAACAAGAGAGCCCACTGCATGGGAAAACATATTGTCAATGTTATATCTGTTAAGGGTTTAATCTCCAAAATTTATAGGGACCGCCTACATCTTAACAAAAGTAAGATAAACAACCCAATCAAAAAATGGGCAAAGGACATAAACAGATACTTTTCAAAAAAGGCTATACAAAGGCCAAGGAACATATGAAAACATGCATAAAGTCATTAACCATACAAGAGATGCAAATCAAAACAACAACAATGTGATACCATTTCACACCTGTCAGGATGACTATCATCAACAAATCAAAAAATGGCAAGTGCTGGCAAGGATGTGGAGAAAAAGGAACCCTTGTGCACTTCTGGTGGGAATGCAGACTGGTTCAGCCACTGTGGAAAACGGTATGGAATTTCCTCAAAAAATTAAAAATGGAACTCTCATTTAACCCAATAATCCCACTTCTAGAAATACATCCCCAGAAATCAGAAACATCAATAAGAAAGAATATTTAGACATTTATGTTCATAGCAGCACAATTTACAATAGCTAAGATTTGGAAACAGCCTAAGTGCCCATCTGCAGATGAGTGGATTAAAAAACTGTGGGACATCTACACAATGGAATACTACGCGGCTATCAAAAAGGACCTCTTACCATTTGCAACAGAATGGATGGACCTGGAAAACATTATGCTAAGCAAAATTTGCCAGTCGGAGAAAGATAAACATCACGTGATCTCACTCATTTGTGAAATATAACGAACAACATAAACTGATGAATGAAAATAAATAGATCCAGAGACATAGAAGGATCGAATAGACCATTGAACCTCAGAGGGAAGGTGGAGGAGGAGGTGTAAGAGATCAACCAAAGACTTGTATGCATGCATATAAGCATAACCCATGGACACAGAGTAGAGGGGTGAGGGCATGTGTTGTGGGGGTGGGAACAGCTGGGAGAGGTCAATGTGGGGAAAAGGAGACATATGTAATACTTTAAACAATAAACAATTTTTTTAAATAAAATAAAAAGAATTTAAATTAAAAAAAGAAAAGTCTGGGTGTTTAGGGACAATCTTAGGGGAGGGTCTCAACAGTATATTCATCAGATTAATGTTGATGTACCAAAATGAGGTTTATTCTCTTAACTTCATCTGTCCTTGGGTGTGGTTGGCAAATAGCACTAATTGGATTTCCGCTATCTGTCTCCCAGAGTAGGGTGATTTAAGCGATTTACCCTCTGTTTGGGCATTAGAAGTGCAAACTATTTACTCTTAAGTGTCCTTGGTTTAGGGAAAACATGATCTTCTAGATGTCTACAAACTGCTTGGCATCAAGGTTTTTTAACTGTCTCAGTTTCCCTATTTCATTTGTCTTGGGCTTACTAGTCAGTCTCAAGAGAAAGTCTGATATTTGTAGCAATTAGGAATTTTAACATCCCAAAGACAAGTTTGGCAAATATTCTACCAAGGGTGTTGTCACATATCACACATCTATGTTTCACTGCCATCTCCAGGTGGCCTGCATCTTCAAATTAGAAAAGGAAGTGTATGCTTTCTTCCTTCTTCATATCCAAACAAATAACAAAGGTCTGGTTTTCCTTACTTCAAGTATCCTAAACACCTCCAACCAGCCCAAAATCTTGACTTCAAAAGCAGGAAATTAAAAAGTCTTTTCAATTGTTTTATCATCAGAAAAGAAAGGCTGTAAATTAGGAACTTTGGTGCCTTAGTAAAGCAAGAAAATTAAAAATTATGCATACAAGTATGTAAATACAAATATATATATATATATATATATATATATATATATATATGCATATGCACAAACACATCCATATCCTCTCTAAACCCAACTCAGTACATTTTTCATGTAATGAATACACCCTATAGTATTTTTGAATTCTGACCAATTATTGCATTAATCTGAACCCATACTTCAATGCAATTATGAAAAAATAAACTCGATGACATTGAAATACTTCCCAAGTTTTCAGTTGTTGAGTCACTCTGCTAAGATATTTGTAGTTATCAATTACTGTGTGTGTGTGTGTGGGGGGGCGGGGGGGGGGGTCTAAAACTGAGCTAAGAGTACCTTGAGAAGAAAGTTTTATGTCCAGTCCTTCCAAGAAGGAAAAAACAGCAAACAAAACAGCACCATTATTACAGAACTAAGAGTTGGGTTACCCGACCCTAGGAGTTTAATATAGCCAGTGTTTTTAGGTTCTGTCTAGTCTCAACATTTCTGTTTGGAATTTAGTTTAAACCTGAACTCGCAAGTAAACAAACAATTTCTCAAGTGCTTCAAACCCAACTCTGATACTATTCCTGATTGAATGAAGGTAGCGAAACCTCTCTTTATCTTTAGGGTCAGAATCTGTTAAGAAAAAAGGAAAAAGGAGTAACCAATCACTTCACCTTCGAATACAGGCCAAGGTTAAAATCTGGGCAGAGTGTGGTAAGAATGGCAATCAAGAGCAGACGCTGCCGGTGAAGCAATATCTGGTTTAACCCGAGAGAAGATGCCCAGACCCGGGTCCTGTTCTCTCCCTCCCCAGGATGCCAGCGGCTGCCACAGGTCAGGGGTACAGCGCCGCTGGGCTCACTCCTGAGCCGTAACTGGACAACAGATGATTTTAGGACACTTGTTCATTCACGCCTTAATTTTTTTTTTTTTTTTTTTTTTTAACCAGACAGAGCAAGCCAGTCAGCAACACGAGGAGCGCTGGCGTGTGTGCCGCAGCGTGCCGCTGCCCCGCGGCGGTGCCCACTCACTCACCGCACACCATCAGCAGCAGCACGATCAGCAGCGTGGCCACGACCACCAGCAGCGTCAGCCCCACGTTGTGCCACATCCTGGGGGCGGAGGGGCGGCCGGCTCGGGGCGGCGGGGCAGGGGGCGCGCGCGGCCGGCGGGCGGGTCCCGGGCTTCAGCGGCGCCGCGGCCGCATGGGAGGCGGGCGCCCCCAGGGGGCGGGGCGGGGCGGCGCGGGCACACACCGCGGCCGGCGGGCCAACCCGGCCGACCCTCCTTCACGCCGCGGCGGGCGGAGCGCGGGCGGAGGCGTGTCGCGGAATGCCTCTACCCCCTCATCGCTCCCGGGAGCCTGGGACGCGGAGCCGGGAGACCCCGGCGGCGGCGACCGGATGCGCTTCCATGGCGGACACCACGCGCCGGTGGGAGGAGAGGACAGGCACGGGGACGCGCGGCGGTCGCACGGCCCTCGTCGCCGCCCTCCCGAGGGTGTCCTCGGCCCTAACGAACGGCGGATAACGTCTCCCGGCAGCCGCTAACAGCTGCTTCCCAGCCCCCGGCCCCCTCCCCCTTGCGGCAGCTCAGCCCCCGTAGTCCCCACCCCTGGCCTCATCGGTGGCGCAGGGGCGGCTGGGAGATGAAGTCCGGAGCCCGGTGGAGCCTGGAGAAAGCTGCCCCATGTGGACTACAACTCCCAGAACACACCACCGACTCCGCAGCTTTGCTTCTCCCTCCCTCTTTCCCCCCTTCTCTGCCTTTGGTTTTTCTCAAGCCACAACCTCTGTCTTCAGACTGCGGGTTTTGTATTCCCTATACCCGCGCAGTGGTCTGTGCCAAAGCGCCAGAGTTAGTTCAACCATTACTCCACAAACAAAGCCGTTTTGTTGAAAACCATGATTGACAAAGCACGAAGAGGAAAGGAAGGGGTGGCAGCTCCCTGAAAAATTGGTTGCCCGTGAACCTAGCTTTATAGCTGGGGGCGCTGGTTGTGCACTTGGGACTTTTGAGCAAGTACTCACATCCCAGCCGGAGACGCCGGCCTGGGGCACGGAATCTCCCTTTTCTCCCTGGAACAGATGTTGTATGTTTCCAAAGATAGTGTATTTTAGAAATGGTCCGCGGTGGATTTAAGGACATCTGCTTTGCCCTTAATTCACCTCAGTTGTCAGTTTAATCCATGCTGCTCCCTTGAGACTAAGTGACAGATGACCCACAACTGAAGATTTAGCCGCACCGGCTTGAACAAACCACTATGAAACAGGACATTTTCATAATCGCAAATTTTCTGTCTTCCCCTGAAATTAAAAAGTCTTCAATTCCGCCAGATTACACTCATTCATTAAGGAGATGCTCCCAAAAGGGAGAATAAATGTGTATAGCACTTTTAAAAAGAACCAGATACAGCCTTCATGCTTGCCTGTGACTCTCTTGCTCCCTGCAATACCTTTCCATTCTTCAAATTCCTTTACCCTCTTCTCTCTCTCTCTCTCTCTCTCTCTCTCTCTCTCTCTCAAAAATAAATAAATAACTTAATTAATTAATTAATAAGGCAGACAGAATCTATGCAGCAATCCCTGGATTTATTAAATATATCCTCACCGTGTCAGGATATATTTGAAAATGTTTGTGAATTTCCTATACAACAGTATTATGAACAAATCCATACTATATATATGAAAGTATTAAGGGATAATGACTTTGCAGAAGATTTAACACTATTTTCTATGAGGAGAGAATGAGCCCTGTGCAACTAAGATGTATTTTTTAATCAACTGATGCCTTTTTAATAGATGGTTCGATTCTATTGCATAAATAAAACACATTTTATTAAAACCTAGTTGAAGAGTTGAAAAAAAAGAACTGGAAGAAATTATTTTAAAGGCTTTTCTCTCTATTCTTCACATATGTTGAATACCTCACAGATGCCAACCACTGTTGTAAGTGCCAGGGGTACAGCAGTCAGTAAGACAAGCAAAAGTGTTTATGCTCAAGATTATTATTATAGATGGAAAATACAGACAATAAGTGTAAATAAGGAAATCTCAGGAACTGCTGATTCCTATGTTGAAAACAAGCAAGACAATGTGATACAGGGGTGTTGTTTTAGCAGGGGTCTTCAAACTACAGCCCGCGGGCCACATGCAGCCCCCAGGGGAGTCTGATCCTGCCTGCCAGGTTTTTTGGGCAGTGAGCGCAGCCAAGGTGTTACAGTAGGAATTAGTAGTTCATATAGTCCGGCCCTCCAGCTCTCTGAGGGACCGTGATCTGGCCCCCACTTTAAAAAGTTTGAAGACCCCTGGGTTAGAGGATCAAGGAAAGCCTGCCTGACAAAGTGTCTCAGACATTTAATCTGAGACCTAAATGACAGGAAGGATTCAGCCATGGAAAGACCTAAGAGGAAGAACACACCAGGTAATGGGAGCAGCTAGTGCAAAGTCACGAGGAGCAAACAAGCTTAGCCTTGGTAGTGTATCTCAGCCCTGGATGTACATTTGGAGTCACCCACAGAGATTTAAAAATTACAAATGGCCAGCCCTCATCCCATCCCAAATAAATCAGAATCAGTGGAGGTCAGGCGCAAGCTCAGTTGTCTTTAAAAGATCAGGTGATTCTGTTGTGAATCCATGGTTGAGAAACCATTGCTCTAAAGCAGTGCTTTTCAAAGAATGGTCTCTGGACCAACAGAATCAGCAGCATCTGAGAACTTGTTAGAAACGCAAGTTCTACTCCGGAGCAATCCACTTAAAAGGTGTCTTGGATTGGGGTCATAGTCAATGAGGTGAACAGTGGACAAATTAAGGATATGTTTTTTGAAAGGAAAATTATCAGGATTAGTTGATGGATTAGTGGGGACTGGTTCTCACCAGAAATAAAACATGACTGTCAGGTTTTCAGCCAAAGCTTCTAAGTAAATGGCAGTGCCATTTCCTGAAATGGGGAAGACTGCAACCATCCCCCCAGACTGCTTTAGGAATTCCTATCTTTACAAATGAGTCTTAACTACCTTAACTATGAAGACGTGTTTGGGACAAATTCACACAACTATTAAACTGTGTTGCTATATGTCTTGTCAGTTGTTATATTAGCAGAGATTATTGTTCTAACGATAAATTTTGCAAGGGTTTTCAAGAATAAGATTTTATGTAACTCGAGCCACAGTTATTTCTGGAATCCTCCTACTAAACTGTTCTCACCCCTGAATAAAATGCTCTGCCCCTTCCTTTCCCACCACCTCAATCCTTATCCTGCAATATCTGTCTAACTTCCTAACTAAGAAAACCTCTCAATTTCTGTTCATCGTCTATCAGCGTTTCCCAAACATTTGACATATGTGTACCCCTTCTATAATTTTCGTGACGCTGAGTACCCCTCATACTCATGAGAACGTAGAATTAGGTGCAGCTAAGCACGGTGCAGTGCATATCCCCACCAAACTCCGGTGCAACGCGTACCCCCACCAAACTCTTCCCTTACCCCTGGGGGTACGCGTACCACACTTTGGGAAACACTGGTCTAGCTCATCTAATGCAATGGCTTTCAGCCTTACCTGTACACTTGGTAGATTATACCCAGGTAGATTAAAAAACAGATCACAGGTTTCATGCTGGGCATACTAAAGGTGGGGAAGAGGAAATAAATGGTCTGTTTTATTTAATGTCCTCCGGGTGTTTTGTTCTGTTTTTGTTTTTTTAATATATATTCATTTAATTTAATACATAATAAATTAATTTTTTAAATATAACAATAATTTAATATATATTAGAGGCCCAGTGCACAAAATTCGTGCACTGGAGGGGGCTTCCCTCAGCCTGGCCTGTGCCCTCTCACTGTCCAGGAGCCCTTGGGGGTTGAGCCCATGGGGGGCGGCCTAACCTAGCAGTCACAGAGGTAGAAGAGATTTCAGCCACCACCACTGCTCTCACCAGCCTTGAGCCCAGCTTCTAGCTCAACAGCGCAACCTCTGTGGGAGCAAACTGACCATCAGGGGGCAATTCCTGTGTTGAGCATCTGCCCCCTGGTGGTCAGTGCATGTCAAAACTACCGGTTGTTCCACTGTTTGGTCTACTTGCATATTAGCCTTTTATTATATAGGATCCTATCTAATAAAGACAGAATATGCAAATTGATCATAACTGCGCAACAAAGATGGCAACACCCACAGCCAATAAGGAGGGAATATGCAAATTGACGCTACAAGGCGAGAGGCAAAAGGCAGCTCTGGCTCTAATATATATATATATATATATATTTAAACTGGTCCCTGTCCCCCTGCACTTGTCTCATACTGTCCACAACATCCAGGACCTACAGGACCGCTGATACACAAATACACACTCAAAATGTGCACACTCACACACCCCGACACACTTTATATATATATATTTTTTATTGTTAATAGTGTCCTCCAGGTTTTGATAAACAGTCAGACTTGAGAAACACTAGTGCCAAATATATTTAAAAATTAATTAGGTATTCACCTTTGATATTCCTTGTTTTTTTATATTAAATAGTAAATTATTATATATATATATACACGTATATATTATTTAGCATTTCACCTATATATGTCGTTTCCAAAATGTGATTTTTTAAAAAGGAACATCTACTCCTCTGCTATTTCCTTCCATCAAGGAGGAAGCTCAATTGGTAATAATATGTCTAGTCTCTCTATGCTTTTACTCCCTCTGTCACTGATCAGGGGAGGAGTGACTTATCTAATTAGTACATTTAGAAAAACAAACTGGGTTTGCTGAGCTCGTTTCCTCCCACATTCTTCTTGGGCATGAGGGAGGGCCACCCCACTTCAGCAATGCCTCAAATTAGGGGTTAATTAACAGGCCTGACTGGCTCTCACATTATTATGTATTCTTTGACTTAGTCTTCATTATTAATAAAGGTGATATTGTGGCCTCCATATGTCTTACTCATTTCTAAAATTTCTCAATTGGGCAACATGTATTCATTGTTCCCTCTCAATGATCCCATACTGCTTTTAAAATAATTAAGGGAAGGAGCCAGGAATTGGGCATTTAAGTATTGCCACATAGAAGGTGCTTGTCACATATTTATTGATCCAAATGTTTGATCTCTAAAGCCTGGAAATAGGCCTGAATTTTAGTCATTTGTTCTCTAAGTATTGTGGGGAGAATTATACTAAATATGGGATACATACAAGGTAACTAAGACAAGACTCCTGTCCTCAGGGAAACCCAGTTCTAATTATTCACCAAATGCCTAATCTGTGCCAAAACTAATAAAAAACAAATAAACAAAATATGCGCCCTTACATAAAAGAATCCAAACTGGCTCAGCATTTTTTTCAATGTTGACCCATCTGTGCTTCACGAAATAAATTTAGTGAATTATGACAAACCACTAATGGAATAGACTCTATAATAATAAAAGGGTAATATGATAATTAAACTGGATGTCTTCCAGATGTCCTTCCCTACGAAGCTGGGGCAGAGGAAAGCCATCTCAGGACCCAGGTGCCTGCCAGTGGCCAGAGGAGAGAAGCCTGGGTCCCAGGAGCCAAAGGAAGCCGGTGTCAGCAGCTGGGGGAAAAAAGTCCTACTCTTGCACAAATTTTTGTACATTGGGCCTCTAGTGGAATAGAATAGAATAGAATAGAATAGAATAGAATAGAATAGAATAGAATAGGATAGAATAGATCACTGTGTAGTACAAGTAGTAAAGGCAAATGGTACTCATGAAACTTGTTTCCGTTATCTGTGTGTGTATGTGTGTGTGTAAATTCAGTTTCATTGCAAAATATATTCTCACTCTGGGTTATAGTTTTTAAAAGTTAAAAATCCATTCTCCAGCAAGTATGTACATAAGTGACAATATTAAATCTTATTTTACTCATATATCATAGAAATTTTATAGATGAGATCAAGGCTTAGGGAATCCAAAAAAATTGGTAGTAGGTAATGGATAGATATGATATTCAAACCCTGGTCAGTCTGGCTTGAAATTTTGTCTCTGTTTTACCACAAAATTGGATATGACATTAGGAAAGTTCTTGAGAAAAGGGGAAGATTAAGGGAAAAGAAAGTCATGAAAATGCATTTTGTGTGGAGAAAGTGTGAGAGTCCTTAAGAGTCCATGGAAAAGATACAATTCTTTAAGTTCTAATGAATTTGGAGTACAGGTGGTTGAGAATTAGACTGTGGCTGTGACTTCTTACTTACTGAATTACTAAGCTTCTGTGATATTTATAAACATTTATAAAATAGGTATAATACTAGTATTTTCTTCAGAGGATTGTTTTGAGAATTTAATGAGATGCTATAAAAAGCTTACTTAACAAGCACCCTGCACCTAGGAGGTCTTCAATAAATGTTAGCTACAAATCTCAATAACTTAATATATTCTGATATACAATGGAGGAACTGGATAGCAGGATTGGTTTTATTCAATTCATTTTTACTTCATTTGGAATACAGGCTATTAGGGTTTGATCAGAGAAGCAGAACCACCATGCACACATGCAATAAGGTAATAGGGGAATTGTTGTAAAAATCAAAGGCAATTTTGTAAATTAAAATCAATTGTTAAAAGAATTAACAGCAATTATTATAAGAATAAAGGCAGGGCAGTCCACATAGGCAATTGCCTCCAAGACTAGTGCCCAGCCTATGGTGGCTATACTGGAACTGGGGGAGGAAAGTTGGATGTGGACAAGGGCAAAGGTGAACTAGAACTAAGGAGACAACTATTACCTACTAACTGGAACCCACATCTGCCTCGCCTCACCTCCAACCTTGATGCTTTGGGTGACAATGCTGGAACCCTTCACCATGGACCTACTCACAAGAGATGGGCTAGCTGCAGATCATAGACAATGAGCCTGCACCTTCCACCAGCCATTAAAACACTGAAAAAATAATTAGCAGTTGCTTCATTTCTATCTCCCAAATAGCATCCACAATGTCTCTAATGGCCGACTGATCCAGAACCCCACAGGATAAGCTGACATAGTAAAAGCCACCACACAGTGAGAGTCACTAAGACATTTTTCTTTCTTTCCTTTTCTTTTCGTTCCTTTCCTTTTCCTTTCTTTTCTTTTCTTTTCTTTTCTTTTCTTTTCTTTTCTTTTCTTTTCTTTTCTTTTCTTTTCTTTCTTTCTTTCTTTCTTTCTTTCTTTCTTTCTTTCTTTCTTTCTTTTTAAACAAGAAAATGACTTGATGGAAATGTTTGTAAAACATAGATCTGTCAGTAGGGTAGAGGTGAGATTGGAGGTGAGGAAAGATTGGAGACATAAAGAGACATTGGCATAGTCCGGAAGAGTGGTCTCTGGACCTCTTTTTTTTTTTTTCTTAATATATATTTTATTGATTTTGTACAGAGAGGAAGAGAGAGAGATACAGAGTTAGAAACATCGATGAGAGAGAGTCATCGATTAGCTGCCTCTTGCACACCCCCAACTGGGAACATGCCTGCAACCAAGGTACATGCCCTTGACCAGAATCGAACCCAGGACCTTTCAGTCCCCAAGCCAACACTCTATCCATTGAGCCAAACCAGTTTCGGCCTGGACCTCTTTTTATTGTGCTTTTGGTAAAGGTAGACTAGATAAGTGGGGCCAAGCCTCTGGCTTAATACAACTTAAAAAATATGAATTTAAAAAATATTTCTAGCCCGGCCGGTGTAGTTCAGTGGTTGAGCGTCAACCTATAAACCAGGAGGTCAAGGTTTGATTCCCGATCACGGCACATGCCCTGGTTTCGGGCTCAATCCCGAGTTTGCGGCATCTGGAGGCAGCCAATCAGTGATTCGCTCTCATTATTGATATTTCTGTCTTTCACTCCTTCTCCCTTCCTCTCTGAAATCAATATATATATATACTAGTGGCCGTGTGCACAAAATTCGTGCACATTAAAAAGGTATTAATTAGAGGAAATATTTTAATATTGCTATTTGCCCTTTCTCTATAATAGAAGTATCAGAGATGAAAGAAAATTAGTAAAATGTATATGAAAATCTTCCTCCTGTCAGAGTCTGAGGTGCACCACAGGACCCAGAGTCAAGTCCCCACCCACCCGCATGTGCCTCAAAATTGCGCAAGACCCAACCTGGTCAGCCCCCTGATTGGGTTAAATCCAGACCCAGCCAATTCCACCCTTGTCAAGCCCCACCAGGTGGTGGGGAGGGGTATGCAGCCTCAGGTCTCCTGTCCCGGTGTGGGGCGGGAGGTCCTCTGTCAAGCCCCACAGGATGGGGATGGGTGCAGCCTCAGGTCCCTGCTGATTGCTCATTAAGGCTCATTATGGGAACTCAGCCTCCACTGTGGGTGCAGTCATGTTTGTGGCAGAATGATGGTCAATTTGCATATTCCCTCTTTAGTAGATAGGATAATAAAATTAATCTTTCCAAATGTCAAAGAATTAATAAAATAATGAGTGACAACTGGGCCAAGGTTGGGGAATAGGCAGAAATGGAAATCTAGCGATGTTAGTGAGCTGGCATTTGAGGGCTTGTTTGCCCAGGGAGCACTGGAAGGTCCTGGAGAGAAGGCTGAGCAGTGCTCCCAGCATGCTGGGGATTTTGGTGAAGCTTGCCCGGGCTCGGGTGCCTGGAGACACCAGAGGGCTGCACAGCAGGAAGAAGGAGGAACCAAAAATAACCCTGCAGCCTGAACAGCTTTGCCTGATCTAGTTGACCCCTAAAAGTTCAAATCCTGAAACTGGATTAGGGAAATCCTGGATTACTACAGCTCCAAGGGTTGGCTGAAACAAATGAGAAAGCTCAGCATCCTAGGCCTCAAATTGTTACTACAAATAACCTTTCAAAAGTAATTTTCAGCACAAATGCAGTTTTTTATTGCTTGCCATTCTTGTTAAAACGTTTTTATGAGCACACACATTAATACATGCTTTTATGCTTACAAAAAAAAAAAAAAGAGCCAGAAATGAAATTAAGTATTTAAGTTTTTATTTTTAATGACAAGCAACAATATTAATACTCATGTTTAGTTTGCCAGGGTAAGAAGTACCACACACTGGGTAACTTAAAATGACAGAAATGTATTTTCTCACAGTTTTGGGGGCTGGAAGCACAAGATCAAAGTGATGGCAGGGCCATGCTGTTTCTAAAGCCTCTAGAGGAGGATCTGCCCTTGGCCCTTTTAGTTCCTGGACACTGTCTCCCCCACCCCCAACATGCCTTGACCTTTGGCAGCATACACCCAATCTTTGCTTCCACTCCACCTGCCTATTTTCCCTCTTTGCCACTGCCTTCTCTTTTTATAAGATCAGCAGTCGTTAATTTAACTAATTCCAGGTTTCCCCCACTATCTGAAATTAGAATGTTATGACACCTTTCTTAAACAAACAAACAAACAAAAAAAACGAAGAAGCAATACTATTACTTTATATGGAAAATTTTGTATTGTTCCCAGACCCCAAAGATAACAGACCAAATTTTACCAAATGCCCTTAATTATGCCCGTTTTACACTAAGCATAACACCTTGTGAGCTCTGATACCTTAGGACACATCTTGCTAACAGATAGATGCACAGTGTAAATTGAGATAAAGCGCAGGTGGTCACAGATACAGTCCACAGCCCTGGCGAGTTTGCTGAAAAGCTGAGTTTGGTTCGTGGGGAAGGAGCTTGAAGATACCACCTTCGCTGCTTGGGGTGTGGGCTGCCCGAGCTATCTCTGAGAGGGCTTGCTGAAAAACACACATTGAATACTATTTTCATTTTCCCCTTTATTTGTAAAAGCAAAAAACTCTTTGGATTTCTTCCAAATAGTGAAAATAGGCACTAATGCAGGTCTTTTGTGGGGTAAGGCAAAATTTTGAAAAGGAGGCAATACCTGTATGCCTGCAACATCCCTATTTCCAAGTCACTCATCTTGGAGAATTGAAGGTGAGGATTTCCACTGATCAACCCATAACAATCGCAAAATAGTGTCCATTACTTAAAACATCTTTTGCAAATGATTAATTCTTTGAAATTCAGCAGCTCGATGATCTTAGCTTGGTTTATCTTAATGTTTAATTTTAATGTTTGTCAGAATTGTAAAAAACTACTCAAAATATCCAGGGATGTAAATTAAAGCCGGGCATTCCTGACCACCCTTCTCCATTGTGACACAAGTTGTTTCAACCCCAATCCATTTACTATACAAAGGTTTTTGTTGATATTTAGCTGGTAAATTTCCATCTCTCCTGTGTTAATTATTCTCAAAGACTAATTGGAAGATGATGCATTTTTATTGTTTTTATCAATAGATTAAAAATCCATGGGATCCCTGGCTGGGTATGTAGTTCACTTGGTTAGAGCATCATCGTGGTACACAAAGGGTTTGGGTTGCATTCCAGGTCAGGGCACATACAAGAAGTAACCAATGAAGGCATAAATGGAACAACAAATGTTCTCTCTCTCACATTTCTCTCTTTCTCCTTTTCCCTTTCCTTCCCCTCTCTCCAAAATAACAAAATAAATCCATGGGAACTATTTCTTTGGAAAATTTTTAAACAAGTGAAAAAATCTGGTTCCAAGTGTGTGTGCAGATAGGCACACAAGTCTATACTTTTGGACAATTAAGTCATAAAATAATGGAAGTGTTTTCAAAATGCTATTCTCTCAATAGGCTGCATTTCTTTCAAAAGCAACTACTTTCTCATGCATTGTTAAGCTATCCTCTTTATCTTGAGGAAACAGATCAAATATGTTTTTTCCACCAGAACTGCCTGCTATGTAGTATGCTTTAAAGAGCCACTCTATCATTTTGTTGGAGAAAAGGCCAGCAAACCTTGTATAGCTCTCTTCTTGGGTGGACAGTCCTTATGTGCCTCCCTCCATGTCAGAGTGTGGCTCTACCTTAGGGGGTGCTGGTGGCACTTCAGGGATTGCCTCATCCACACCCCGTCCTGTGGTGGCTTACACCAGGATTGATCCATGCATGGAAAGAAAGGTCTGGCAGGCTCAGCCTAAGCACAACTTGGAAGGTCAATCTAGCCCCAGAGCTCCTGGGGGGGTGGGGGGGTGGGGGGGGGTGTCAGCCAAGGGACCTTTGGCCTGCAATGCAGCTTGTCTTTTCCCTCTTCTCAGCCCTGCTTCCTTCTTCTCCTTCCTTTTACTCATGTTGAAACAAGAGCATGCCTTCATAATCATCTTACAGGCTGTGTCTCAGAATTTCCTTCTCAGAAACCCAGCCTGCAATACCATCTTTAAAAGAAAAAAGAAATGTAACTTGTCTATACTAGTACATGCTTTGCCAAGAAAAATACAGAAAACTCCTGTGTGGGACAAAAGGACTACCTGGCCAGTCTAGTAATGACTTACTATGTTAAGGTCTCGCTTTTACAAAATTAAGCCCATTGGAATCCACTCATGACAAGGAAACCGCAATGCATTGTGATACATTGAAAGTGGAACTCTTACTATGCCCTCAGGATACTTCCTATTATTCTATTGTATTTCACATATGACCATATATCACATGGGCCAAGTGAGGGCCACAGGGTCAATCCCTATAGCAAATGTTAGGCAAGTTTGTTCTCTTACCTTTTACAATAAAAATATACATTTTTTCTCATATTTCCTTTTTATGTTCATATGAAAATTAATAAACAGAAACCACATTTTAAATGGGGAAGAGGACTCTCATGCACATGACACTCAATACATACCACTCACCCCAACAGGAAAAAGCAATTATTTTCTCATGTATTGTTAAGACATCCTCTAAAAGAAGTGATACTTGCCCCTCCTAAAAGAAGTGATACTCAGCAGGAAGAAGATCCCTCCTCATACAATAACAGCTTAGCCAATGGGAGATTGCCATAACTCAGCCAATGAAAAGTCACTGTACATGCTTCAAACTTTGCTTCCTACAATTAACTCTTTGTTTACAAAAGCGCCATCTACCCCAAGTCCATAAAAAAAACATTCATCTTCTTTGTTTCTTTGGACTTTTGAGAGGTTCACCATTAGGCCATGCATCCTGAATTGCAACTTTCTGTTGTTCTTAAATAAACCTATTTTTGCTGGCTAGATATATTATTATCTCTTTGTGAAAGGTCAACATTCTCAATGCATAATACTGCACATTCTATTCATCTGGGCAAAAAGACACAAGACCTAAACATTGAGTGTGGCAAAGGAAGGGCAGAGGGTACAATAGTATGAAGACAAGACCAATGAGTTGTCTATTCTACTGAGGCCACAGAGAGAGCCAATGATAACTTCCAGATCGTTAGCTCCAGTGATTGATTGAAAGTCATTGTATGGAACAGAAGGCTTTGAGTTAGGGAATAGGTAATATTGCCATGTTAGATTGGGATCATGATGGTGGGATGTCTGGATAAAGATATTCAACAGAAAGATTTTAGTGGGTGTCTGGAGGTTGTTCAAAAGAGCAGTCAGGACTCAAGTGGCCATCTGCATATTGGGGAGTGTTAAAGTTTAAGGAGTTATGAAGCATAAGAATAGAACAAGACTGACATAGTGTTTTAAAAAGATTAGGCCTCGCTTGGTTCTATTCCCCATCAGGGCACATACCTAGGTTGCAAGTTAGATCTCTTGTTGGGGTGTGTGTGGAAGGCAACTGATCGATGTTTCTCTCTCTCTCTCTCTCTCCCTAAAATAATAATAATAATAATAATAATAATAATCAATTTAACATATCCTTGGTGAGGATTTAAAAAAGATTAGGCCTAAAAAAGACATCTTGGAATAACAAAACAAACAAACAAACAAAAAAACATAACAAAAAGCAAAAAGAACACAACAAAACACACACAAAATATTAGGCCTAGCAGTAGAGTTGAGGATATGTTGGAAAAATCTTAGGTCTTATAGGGGTTTCTGAGCATGTTACCTCAAAATATGCCACTTAGGCATATTGATGAAAAATAGTATATGCAAGAAGGGTACTCTGACCTCCCTTTTCTTCTTGAAAGCGGGAGATGCAAGCTGCCATGTGAAGGGTGGCCTTCCTGGGCCAGGAGGAAGGGAGACATTCTTATCACCACAGATGGGGAATTGAGGCCAAGAGAAAACGGTAAAACCAGCCTTCTTACAATAACCCTTATCTTCCCAGCCACGTCTCCACGATTAACTGCCTTAGTCCAAAACCCTTTGTCTTGTCACATTTTTACAATTTACTATTTCTTATTCAACTTATAAGCTTGGACCCTAACTGCTTCTTTAGGTCTTCCTTTTTCTTGTGACGCCTCCCATGTGCATGTAAAAATTACTAAGTAAAGTGGGTATGCTTTTCTCCTGTTAAACTGTCTTATGTCAGTTTAACTCTTAGGCCCAGCTGGAGAGTAGAGGAGAAGTTGTACTTAACCTACAGTCTCTAGGGGATTGTAAGGAGGCCACAGGGGTGCAGATGCAGGCTAACAAAGTCCTAGGCAAGGGCACAGCGAGGGCAGAGGGATGGAAGGGAGAGAGAAATCCCTAAGAAAGGTGAGCTTTCTGCCTAACAGGAGTGAGAAACGAGGGAGAAGAGTTCAATTTTCCTTTTAGGCCTTATTTGGAAAAATATTTTTATTTCAAATACATGACTATCCTCTACTCTCATTTTAAACTTATGGAAATCCAGAAAAAATATGGCTTACGTCTTGGAAGTGGTTTGGTTAAATTACAGTTAAGCACTGAACACACACCATTTTCCCAATAGCAACTTAAACAAATAACTGTATCAATAGATTTTTATCTACAGATAGCAACAACTGACGTGAGCAAGAAAGTACATACAGCTGCTACTCATTTCCCTTCTTGGGCTAACCATTCCCATAGCAGGTAGAATATTTAATTGCAGACCATATGTATAAAAGTTTTTATTGTAGCTGTTTAGGTTAATTTGTTAGTTTTATAAGGAAAAGCTAAACTAATTAAGAATTTTAAGAGATAACTATATTGTTATTTTCACAACTTAATAGGTTGAATATTCTGCCAGTTGCAGCTGCTACAACAAAAATGCTGTAAACTGTGTGGTTTAAATAACAAACATTTCTGTCTCACAGTTCTGAAGCTGGAAATCCAAGATGAAGGCACCAGCAGATTCAGTGTCTGGTGAGAAACACTTCCTGGTTTATAGAAGATCATGTTCTCATTGTGTCCTCACATGGCAGAAGAGAGAGAGAGAGAGAGAGAGAGAGAGAGAGAGAGAGAGAGAGAGAATTTTCGGGGTTCCTTTTACAAGGGCACTAATCCCATTTATAACAGCTCTACCCTGATATCCTAAATATTTCCAAAGGCCTCACCTCCTAATACCATCATATTGAGGGTTAGAATTTCAACATATGAACTTCCAGGAGGAAAACATTTGGTCTATAACATAGTAATCATATTTATTTCCTTTAGCAGCTCAACCTATCTTATTTCTAAAGTACCATAGCAACCTCTGACTCACACAAACACACACACACACACACACACACACACACACACACACACAAAAAAAAAGGTAACAATGGGGGAAGGGAGGCACTAATCAAAAAGAAAAAATTACTAAATTATGTCATGTTTTCCTTGGTGATACACAGAATGGAATCTGAATCCCTCCTTTTGAACAATAAAGCCCTCTTACATTTCCAAGGAAATGTGATGCTTCACTGGATCTTTATTTTCTAGTAGAAACATTTTCATTTCTTTTTCCCCCAGTTTAGTTTTAGGAAGTTAATCAGTTCAGGAACTAAGTTATTTCATATCCATTTAAATCAGGACTGGGGAAAACTTGCATTTGGGGATTACCAGAAACACTTTAATTGTATTTAATATTGCAGTTCAAGACACTATTTTCATTTTTTTTTTAAATAAATTTTTATTGTTCATATTATTACAAGTGTTCCTTTCCCCCCCCCTTCCCACCCCACCCTCTGCCCTTTCCCCACTCCCCATTGTCCTCATCCATAGGTGCACAGTTTATGTTCAGTCTCTTCCCACATTCCCCTCTCCCCTTTTCCCCAAGAATCATCAGTTCACTCCCCTTCCATACCTCTGATTCTATTATATTCAACAGTTACTATTGTTCATCAGATTTTTTTTTAATTTCCTTGGTTTTTAGATTCACTTGTTGATAGTTACGTATTTGTTGTTCATAATTTTTATCTTTATTTACTTTCTCTTCTGAAAGAACCCCCTTCAGCAGTTCATATAATTCTGGTTTGGTGGTGATGAACTCCTTTAGCTTTTTTTTATTAGTGAAGCTCTTTATCTGACCTTCGATTTTGAATGATAGCTTTGCTGGGTAGAGTATTTTTGGCTGTAGGTTCTTGCTATTCATCACCCTGAATATTTCTTGCCATTCCCGTCTGGCCTGCATGGTTTCTGTTGAGAAATCAGCTGACAATCGTATAGGTGCTCCTTTATAGGTAACCACCTGCTTAGCTCTTGCTGCTTTTAATATTCTCTCTTTGTCCTTTGCTCTTGGAATCTTAATTATGATTTGTCTTGGTGTGGTCCTCTTTGGATTCCTCTTATTTGGAGTTCTGTGTGCTTCCTGGACTTGTAAGTCCAATTCTTTCCCCAGGTGGGGGAAGTTTTCTGTCACTATTTCTTTCAGTATGTTTTTGATATCTTGCTCTCTCTCATCTTCTGGGACCCCCATGATTCTGATGTTGGATCGTTTGAAGTTGTCCCAGAGGTTTCTTACATTATCTTCAATTTTCTGGATTCTCTTGCCTTCTAGCTTCTGCAGAGGAGTGTCTTCTGGCTCTTTATGTTCCAAATCTTTGACTTGATTCTTGCGATCTTCTATTCTGTTTTTAGGACTCTGTAGAATATTTTTTATTTCAGACAATGTATTCTTTATTTCTTGTTGATCCCTTAGCATTTCTTGTTGATCCCTTTTCATATCCTCATAGGTCTCATTTATTTTATCGGCCTTTTCTAGGAGTCTCTTGAGAAACCCTATAAGTGTGGTTTTGAACTCTATATCCAGTCTCTTTTTGTCCTCCATTTCTTTCGTTTGTGATCTATTTGGTTTAGGCATTTTCGCAGGCAGCTTTCCTGATGGGGCGGGGTTTCAGGGTGGAGCCTACAGCCTTGGCTTCCGTCAGCCCCGCCCTATGCGACTCCTGAGACTCAGGGTCCTTCAGTACTTGTTGCAAGCGCCTCTGAGAGAAAGGTGCCCTCGATTTTCGCCTGCTACCAAACAGTGTAAGCTCTCCCGCAATGGGCCCGAAACTGGGGTTCAGTTCAGTTGGAAGTGGAGTTGGAGGTGGCGTTCAGAGCAGTCTGGAGCCTGTCTCCTTCCCGCCAGGGCAGTCCTACGGCACAGCCGGCCGGCCCTTCTCTGCGCGCTGTCTGCGCGCCTCTGGGACCTCCTTTCGCTGCTTCCCCGAGTACTGCCTTACAGCCCAGCTCCCTCTGGATGAGCCTGGGTCCCCAGGGTCTGGCCTAGAATGGGGGTTCAGAGCAGTTGGGGGCCCAGCACAGTCGGAGTGTTTATCTCCTTCCCGCTAGGGAACGCCAGCCAGGCACTCGGCCTCCCTCCTCTCCGGCTCCGTCCTCTCCGTGCGCGCCGCGTGTCTCCGTACCTTGGGCTTTTACAGCTCCTCCGCGCCTCCTTCTGGTTTTCTCCTTGCTTCTCGTTGTAGAATTTCCAGTCAGTTGACTTTCCTGTAGTTCTGGGTAATGTCCATTTTATATTTTAGTTGTATTTTATTGAAATTGTTGCATGCGGCTGCGGCTAGGTGTCTACCCGAGCAGCCATCTTGGATTCTCTCCCAAGACACTATTTTCAGGCCACTGTTTTGAAAGTACTTAACAATAGAGTATCTTTCCTCCTTATCACGGAAATGTAAAGTTTACATTGTAACTTAATTAAAGTCTGGCTAACAGTGGCTAATAACATTCCTGTAGTACAACTTGACTACTGTGTTAGCTCATTTAATTGTCATCTCGATTCTATTAGATAGGAATTATTACTATTCCCATTTTAGCAGTTTTTAAAAATATGTTTTTATTGATTTAGAGAGAGAGAAAAGGAGAGGAAGGGAGGGAAAGAGGGAGGAGGAGGGGAGAGAGAGAGAGAGAGAGAGAGAGAGAGAGAGAGAGAGAGATATCGATTGGTTTCCTCCCCCACGTACCCCAACTGATGATTAAACCTACAACCCAGGCATGTGCCTTTACCAGGAATTGAACTGGCAACCTTTAGGTGCACTGGAGATTGCACAACTAACTTATCCACTCCAGTCAGGGCTATTATTTCCATTTTATAGATGAGGAAGCTGAAGCACAGAGGTTAAATGACTAATCCAAATTTACATAGCTAAAAAAAGGGAGTGGAGATTCAGACCCAGAAAGTCAGCCTGGAGACCATGCTCTTAACCCTTCTCCTATTCTGCCTGCTCAAGTAAAAGGTAAGTGATTATTGTTGGGAAAGGGGTGGAGGATACTCCAGATTGCCTCCATAAAATTCCAAAAATCACACATGGTTATGTTGTACATTGGGGGGAAATCAAACAACTGGCACTATAATATAAATGGCTCCAGGAAGGCATAGCAGGTCTTTTCTGCCATCCAACCTACCCTGGAAGCCCTCCTTCCAACATTCCGTCTCCACCATAAGACCATGCAACATAGTCTCATGACTTTCTTTTGATGAATAGTGACCAATAAATAAAAAAGAAAGCTGAACGTGTCCTCAAGATATTCCAGATATTCCAAACTTCAAGCCACCATGCATTCATGAATTGTGAGAAGCACTTTTAATGAATGTAATAGAATAAAAAATATCTCAGTATATTTCATAGAGTAAGATATTGTCTTATTTATGAAACTTTTGTTTTGTTCATGACCACAACCTAAAATACATTTCTTACTGTAGGTTGCAAACTAAAAACTTTGATATCTACTAATCTAGTCTACATCCCTGTGAGACTGGGACCAAACCTTCAGTCAATAACGGTTGTACATCTCGTCTTAAGTACACCCTTAAAATTTCAAGTCTAGCACTTACAACTTACTTTGACAGCTTTTGTTGCCTTAAGAATAACTCTAGATTATATTTAAGGTTGCTACTTAACTTTTGAATCCTTGGCCTTATAATGTCTTATTTTATTTTCATCTAAAACTATATAGCTTAAGCATAAGTGATTTATAGGTGGTTTATAAGTGAATACCTCCAAAAGTGGAGAATTTTTCCAACAACAACAACAAAAATTTGCCAAAGAGCTACCAGAAATCATCAGTCTATTGCTACTCAAAGTGTGGTACATATACCAGCAGACTCAGCAGCAACCAAAGAGAAGTTTAGGCTCCCCCCAGGTCGATTCAATCAGGATCTGCAAGATCCATCGCTGATACTTATGCACTGATCTCACCCTTCGCCTCCCTACACTCAGGACTTTTAGAGATTAGTAAGGGGAACAACATCATCAACTTAGATTTAATAGAGATTTTCCCAAAACTATAACATGACAAGGGAGAATAGTAAGTAAAAGTTGTGTGTGTGTGTACATATGCATCGGTGTACATATTTGTAGATACCTCGGTATATGTATGTATTTATGTATAATAGTATCTTTGAGACTATTACAAATGCGTTCTTCCAATTCAGTGTAAATGTATGAGAAAGATGTAAGTTTTGTGAAGCAAGACTTCAGCTTTATAGATAAGCATGAAGCATGGTTATTTATGTCTTCATTCTCTGGTCACCTACTATTCGATCTCTCACTTGCTTGCCCATCTGCTGTAATTCATCTCCTTATTCCTTCTCACCCCCTGGCCCTTTCTCTTTCTCTATATATTTTCTGCTATTCTCTCTCTCAACCCAAGCAAAACATTAACCTTTTGCCCATTCTGCTCTTAGGAGTGCCCACCTAAATGAATTTATGTGTGTGGATATATCCTTCATAGTTTGTGTCTACGATAGATTTAATGGCATTTATTAGGAAATTCAATAAAATGCATAGTGAAATTTAATTTAGAATGCATTTATTTAGTTTTAACCAATGATCTAGGAATTATGGGGATGGGGTACAAAGATGAAGAGAATATTGTCCTTTTGATTTTTTTACAATGTTATGAGGTAGAGATAAAACATGTAGAAATGCAGATTCTATGTTAAGAGGGTGTCGAGGAAGCAGAATTCATTTTGAGAGACTCAGAGAAATGTTCCCAGAGGAGGTGGCTTTTCATTGGTCTTTTAAAATAAATGGCATTTCTGTAGGTGGAGAAAGGAGAGAGGAGAAAAAAAGAAAGGGCATTTCAAATGAGCATGCTGATATTCTCAGGGAATAATAAACACCAATAGATAGAACCTATGGGAGAGTGAGATTGAAAGGATAGATAGTGCCTAGTTATAGAGAGCTCCATGCCATGCTCAGGCACTAGGTTCAATTCTAGGGTCTAAAGGAAACCACTCTTGTTATATCCAATTAGTTATTTCTGCTCCAAAACCTAGAGGAGTCATTTTGTTTAGAAAAACAGAGCTGACGGTGTCCTGCCTATAGCATCTACCCTACTCTCCAGTTCGCCTTTTCACCAGCTCCCATAATTCTTAAGTTTAAGAGCAAAACTACCTCCTATGACTCACAAAGCCCTTTGGTCTGACTCTGCCTTCTTCTCCCCTTGACCTCTTCACTGGAACTTTGCTGTCTTTTACTCCTGGGACCATCCAGGCTTCCTCTCAACTTGTTGCTTTCGTGCCTAGCATACTCTTCCTCTTCCCACCCATCCTGCTCTTTATCTGGTTAGCACTGGTCCATGGACACAGTTTATCCAGTTCAGTTACTGCTTTCTGACTTAATCTAAGTTAGCTCTCTTTGTTATTCACAGAAAACCATATCCTTTCAAAGCACATCTCATAGTGAGAAGGCTAACCACTATTTTATAAAACTACTGTTTGGAATTCTCTGCTATTTTTTAGACAGCCTCTTATTCTATTTAAAAAAAAATAACTTTGCTTTCCAGCCTGCTTTAGTCTGTTTGAATAATGAGGAAGATAAACTTAGCTGTCTGACCTTGTAGGCCAGAGACTAGATATGCCTATACTCTCAATACCATGCCAGGAGTATTTTTATAATTGGATAGAACTGTGTTGTTTTCAAGGCCAGCAGCAAGATAACCTCGAAGCACACTTAGGGCTGGCCTTACTTCAAGCCACCATGCATTCATGAATTATGGGGATGGGGTACAAAGATGAAGAGAATATTGTCCTTTTGATTTTTTTACAATGTTATGAGGTAGAGATAAAACATGTAGAGAAGTTCTACTCATAGCTTTCTTAGAATTTGAATTCATTTTCCTAAACCCACTGCAGTGAATAAAGTGTGACTCCAAACTCTCTGAGCATTGCTTGATTTATTCTGGTTCTCTGTAACAATAGTTCATAATTAAACAATTATTGATCTTTTCTTTTGGTGAAATTCTGATGCCCAATAAGACTATAAATTCCCTTTTAGCTCAGAATGGAACTCCTGCCCTTAGCACTGTGCTTGTTACATAGTTTATGGAATAAATGACCTATTTGGACTGAGATTTGGCACATAACTCAGAAGACATTGTAGAGAGTTGGACACTGGCAAGCACAGGCATGTGTAGGCATGAGGCAGGGGATTATGGTCTTACAAATTTCTAATTTTTTCTTAGTACTTTTTAACACTGTGAATGTATAAATTATACATACATAAATGCATTTGCATCTGTATTCTTCTATAGGATCTACAGTAGAAAATACCATTTGTAGATGAGTAGTTTGTCAAAAGGATATTTGCTTAAAAGAGAAAATTCTTTTAGTACAGATTGTAAATAAGACATTCTTCAGACTATACTTGAAAAGCACACATCAAAAATCACCTGTATTTATCAGAGGTGCACATATTTCCAGCAGAGGGCGCTAAAATACAAATTTGGCATAATAGATTTGCCTATTCAGTCTTGAACATCAAGTTCTTATAGTAAATATGTCTTAAACGGACTAGTCTTGTAAAATAAGGGCATAAGAGGTCTTAGAACCAAGATTTTTAATATGTAAAATTTTTAATATTAAATCTTAAATACAAGGGTACTTCATATTGCCTTGTCACTTTATAAAACTTTTAGTTAATATTCCCCAGAGGGAAAAGCAAACTTGTTGTAGGGTGACGTAGTACATATATTATAAGTAATATATTAGATATTATGTTAGTTACAGGAGATTGGAAAATGAGTTTTTAAGAAAGTTTGGCAAAATTATCATTAGTCCCTCAAATTTCCAGCAGATATTTTATCACTCTCATCAAGCCAAAAAGGTATAAAAGGTTATTTTAGATATAAAAGGTTATCTGGAGGCTTATTTTTTTAATCCTTGGAAGCTTTTAAGAAACCCTGTGTATCAGTCAAGCAAGTCAAGGCAATACCATGGTAGCAATCTCAGTTTCAGTAACTTAAACAGCAGAAGTTTATTTTCTAGCTCATGCTTCATGTCCATCATATATTGGGTCGGCAGCTAAGTAATTGCGGATTTTTTAAAGAAAATCAAAGACAATTTTTTCATGGAACTAAATAACTTTATTCTGTAATGTATTGCCCATTTTGATCAATGACCTTTTGCCATCTTTCAGGCAGCATCATAATCCCACGTCCAAAAAACTTCTGGTTTTTATTAGCAAAAAACTGAATCAGGTACGATTTGACATCATCATCATTATTGAAATTTTTACCATTCAAGGAGTTTTGTAAAGATCGAAACAAAAAGTAATCAGATGGTGCAAGGTCAGGACTATATGGTGGATGTGGCAAAACATCCCAACCAAGCTCCATTAATTTTTGCCGAGTGACCAAAGATGTGTGTGGCCTTGCATTGTCATGATGGAATACAACACCTTTTCGATTTGTCAATTCTGGCCGCTTTTCTTCAACTGCATTGTTTAATTTTGTTAGTTGTTCAATGTAGACATCAGAATTGATCGTTCGGTTGGGTGGTAAGAGTTCAAAGTAGACAATTCCTTTGTAATCCCACCAAACTGATAACAAAACCTTCTTTTGATGAATATCAGCTTTTGATGTTGTTTGAGTTGGTTCACCTGGCCTGCTCCACGATCTTTTCCACTTGATATTGTTGTAAACAACCCATTTTTCATCGCCAGTTATCAGTCGTTTTAAAAATTGATCATTTTCATTACGTTTCTTTAGCAAATTGCAGCTGCTAATGCGTTGCGTTAACTGTGATTCTTTAATTTCGTGAGGAACCCATGTATCGAGTTTTAAAACACAGCCAAGTTGTTTTAAGTGATTTTCAATGCATGTATGTGATACATGAAGCTTCTCTGCAATCTCACGTGTTGTACTGTGACAGTCCAAATTAATTATTGCTTTGATTAGGGCGTCATCAACTTCAACTGGACGACCAGAGCGTTTTTCATCTTTGAGTGAAAAATCACCAGAATGAAATTTGGCAAACCAATTTTGACACTGCCGTTCTTTTAAGGCTTCGTCACCATAAACAGCATATAACTTTTTATGAGCTTGCGATGCGTTTTTCCCTTTGCGGAAATAAAAAAGCAAAATATGACGAAAATGTTCCTTTTGATTTTCCATTTTTTAACGAACGCCAAACGAAAACTACAAAACAGATCAAAAAACTTTTTTTTACTGATTAACAGCTGAATAGCCAACTATCAAATAACAAAATGTGTTTTACATTTGTACTACGTCTGCAAACCTAAAAATTCAACTGAAGCCATATATGTGTGAAACCCGCAATTACTTACTTGCCGATAGATTGGCCGGGGCCTCTGCCCAGGGTTGTTATCATTAGAGGAACGAGGTTGCCCACCTTGAAGGTCACCAGTCGCAGTCACCAGTCTCCATAGCAGAGGGAAAGAGAAACATGGGGCATCACGCATTGGCTCCCAAAGCTTGTCTGGAGGTGGCATCTGCTACCAGCACACACATTTTCTTAACTAAAGCAAATTACTTTGGCCATACTTAACTTGTAGAGTTCTGAAATACATACTACTATGGTGCATCTGGGAGGAAAACCAGAAATATTTGAAGGATAGACCTAGTAACTACCACAGACAACCAATGTAATAATAAGTCATTATAATATAGAAATGCCGATTTTGAAGTTATCATTATATCTTCCAGTAAGGGTCTGTAGGCTACATTATTAGCCCAGCTTTCTTCCCTAGTTGTAATAACTGTTGCATGGATAATTAACATGTTTTGCCTTTGGCTTTTACATTTATTGTCATATATGGTTTGGAAGGGAGCAGGGAATATTAGATTTACTTCTTTACTTGGGCTTTTCTTCGATTAATGTTGAAGCCTATTTGTCTTTTCTGAGAACATAATAACTGCTGGGAAGGGAACAATTGGTCTTAGGGAAAAGGTTCAGGCAGCCAGAAGTTAAGCTTCTGCTGCTGATGGGTGACAAAATAAAAATGAAAACCTTGCCACTCAGCAGTTCCTTTTTGCTTAACCTCAGAAAACCATAGAAACGGGTGTCTCTAAAAAAGATGTAAAATGGAATAGTCTTGTAAAGTACTGGGTAAAAGAGCTTCTTTTCTTAATGTAACAGACCTGAGAAATCTCAGATGGATCTCCGCTAAGCACCTCGGGTTTGACCGCCTCCTGCACTGATAGCCCTCACTGCTCACCAAGAACAATCCCGGGTTGTAATCAGGTTGTAATCAGAGAGGCACAAAGCTGGTTATCTCGGGAACCGAGGCTGCTGCCAAGGTGAAGCTGGCAAGCTGCCTGACCTCAGCCACGCCGAAGGAAGCCTGAGGTCAGAAGCAGGCTGGTGAGATGAATGGCAGCAGGGACCACAGGGACCATGGCCTCTAGTGATCCAAAAGTAACCGCAGGCCTTTCAAATGGGACCAGCAAAGAGACCATTGGCAGTTATGGATGGTCAACATGTCACCCAACCTGGATCCTGCTGGAAAGGTGATGGGGGCGGGTAAACTGTTAGCCCCTCCTGTCTATGGTGCAAGCTGCTGAGTTGTGGAGAAAGCTGCAAAGAATACTTTGTGCATTTCCAGAGAATCAACAGGAGGAAACAGAAATCCCAAATGAACCTCATCAGAATGTCGCATTACATTTTTATATTCATCATCATCACTCCCCATCCACCTAAGCTTTGTTTGCTAACATCCGATTTATCATTCAAGGGCCTTGCAGCTCCCATGTTCTCCAACAACTTTTTCTAATCCCCCCAAATTAGAATTCTTTTTTTTCTCTTTCTCTGTTCTGCATCACTTTTTATCTATAGCTTTATGATAGCACTCACCACAGTCCTCTTACCATTGTATCTGCTTGTGTATTTGTCTGTCTCCTTCACTCTCACCTCTGGGTTGTGAGCATTTGGAAGCATTGATCAAATATAATTTTTCTGCTGATTTTGCTCAGCTCCTACCCAGTTTTTTGTACACAGAAGGTGCTCAATACATATCTGCTTATTTAGATGGGCAACATGGATATTTTATGACTGCATTCAATTTCCTTTGTTAATCTAAGATATATCTCAAACATCCATAAAGGTACCAATAAAAATAAAGCACAGCCTGGCCAGCATGCCTCAGTGGTTGAACATCGACCTATGAACCAGGTCATGGTTCAATTCCAGGTCAGGGCACATGCCTAGGTTGCTGGCTCCATCCCCAGTGGGATACATGCAGGAGGCAGCCAATCAATGATTCTCTCTCGTCATTGAAGTTTCTATCTCTCTCTCCCTTCCTCTCCGAAATCAATAAAAAATATTTTTTTTTCAAAAATAAATAAAGCCCATACTCAGGCTGGCATTAATTTTTCCTAATGCATTTACTCAGACAGTATAGCCTAGATATGAATGAAGAGCGTGTACTTTGGAATAAGAATTACCTGGTTCTGAATCTCAGCTTTGTTCTAAGCGAATTATTTCATCTCCTTAAGCCTCAGCTTTCTATTTATAAAATGGAGCTGATAATACTTAACCCAATGGGCTGTTTTAAGGATTAAATGAGATAAAATATGCAAAGCACTTGCCACAGTGCCTGGCTCATAAAAAGGCCTCAAAAGACCTTTTTGTTAGTATCATGAACATTCCCACAAGCTCCCGTGACTCCAAGCACAATAATCATAAAAGTCCAAAAATATACTGTTCAAAAAGGATGAAAGATAATCTATGCACACAAAGATAATTAAGATGTATCAATCAGTTTCAATGTATGGGGACCTTACATAGATCCTAACTGAAATTATCTGAACACCGATTTTGCTGGTATTAAAAAAATTTTATTAATTTTTAAGATGTGATAATTGCATTGAAGCTGTAGTTATTAAAAAGAAGAGTTCTTAGGATAGGAAGATAGCTGCCAACAGAAGGCAGGCTGCAAGACAGTGTGTGACTGAGAGAATGAAAGCAGAGTGTGTGGACATACGGGGAGTGTCTATTTGTGAATGAGGGACATCTATATTCCAAGGGACTGCCGGACTAGGCTCCCCTGACCGGGCAGCCTCCACTGCTGCTGAAATCTCTACCACAGCAACTGGCTCTGCCACAGAGACCGCACCATCTTGAAGGGGAGAGTGGCTGTGATTGGAAGCCTAACCTTACCTTCAATCAGGAAGCATCAGATACCTCACAGGACCCTACAATCACCACACCCAGGGACCAGCAGCGAACCCACAAACACCGGGTCTCAAGCAGTCTGAATACATAAACCCGGACTTAGTCTGCACCTTCTCACGGAAAGGTCAGATTTCACCCAGAGAAAGGTGAGGTCTGTGATCCAGGCTGAAGAGAGAAACATACACAGCAGGATCTAGAGATTCAGAGGAAGTCTGCACCCCACAATATCAATCCTAAATAACACACTAGATCAGATAGAATTAATTGACATCTTTAGAACATTCCACCCCAAAGTCACAGAATATACATTCTTCTCAAGTGCACATGGGTCATTTTCAAAGACAGACCATATGAAGGGTCACAGGCAAGTCTCTTCAAATTCAAGAAGATAGAAATCATATCAAGCATCTTCTCAGATCACAATGACATAAAATTAGAAATCAACTACAATAAAAACAATTTAAAAAATCAAACACGTGGAGGCTAAATAGCATGCTATTAAATAATGACTGAGCTACAAGAGAGATCAAAGAAGAAATAAAAAGCATCATGGCAACAAAGGACAATGAAAACACAATTCCAGCTAGGGCATGTGCCCAGGTTACAGGTTTGATCCCCAGTGCAGGGCATGTAAGTGACAGCTAATCAATTATTCTCTCTCATCATTGATGTTTCTGTCTCTCTTTCTCTCTCTCTTCCTCTCTGAAATCAATAAAAATATTTTAAATAAATAAATAAATAAATAAATAAATAAATAAATAAAAGAGTTCTTGCCTTGGTTGGTTTGGCAAGGTGAGCAGAGCTTCAGCCAAGGGTTCTGAAGGGTTCTGAGTTTGATTCAGGTCAAGGGCACATGCCCGGGTTTCGGGCTCTCAAAAGACATTTCAATTGTTCTACTATTGAGATTTGGCTCTGTTGACTAATGAGTTTGCTGACCACTGGCCTAGACCTATGGAATTTTAAGTTTTTCACTCTTACTCAGTGGCACCTATGGGAGGGGGAGCAATTCTATCTGGACTCTTGTGTTCTGTGTGAAATCAGCGGGCATTCATTCTCTCACCTGAATTTAGCAGATACCTGGGCTGGGATGGAAGGTCCCAAAGGGTTTCACTTATCTGCCTGGTGATTGGTGTTCCTCCATATGTTTTTTTCCCCCTCTTAACATGGTGTCTCATCTTTCAGCAGCATACTTTAGCTTCTTTACATCCAGGTGTCTGGTTTCCTCGAGCAAATGCAGAACCTGCAAATATAGGCTAGACTCAGAACTGGAATGTGATTACTACAGCTATATTTATTGGTCATATCAAGTCACAAGATCAGCCCAGGCTTAAGGGGAGAGAAAATTGATCTCAGCTCTTGATGTACTTATGGGGGGAAAACGGATGATCAACAACATCTACCTCAGATACAATATTTAAATTTTCACATAGATATGAGAAAAACTAAGAGAATTCATTACCAGAAGACCTATGCCACACACAAAAAAAAGGTCAAGTAAATTCTACAGGCATAGAAATATGATCCTTGACAGAAAATTGGATCTTACACAAAGGAATGATCTTCCAGAAATGGATCAACCAAAAGTAAAACATAAAAGGATATTTTGTTCTTAATTGCTCTAATAGGGGTGTCGAACTCAATCAGAGAAGGGGCCAAAATCTAAAATCCAGCCTAAATCGCGGGCCGAATGGTTTACTGAACAGTCATAAACTGACAATGTCATAAACTGACAGCGGAGTGCAGTGATGACAGCGCGGTGCGGGCCACATTGCAAGGCCTGGCGGGCTGGATTTGGCCCGCGGGCCTTGTGTTTGACACATGTGCAGATAATTGATTGCCTAAAGTAAAAACTAGTAACAATAAATTGTAAAATTATAGCATTATGGTATATATAAAAGAAAAATGTATGCAAACAACAGCACAACAGAAATACTAGTTCATGGGTTGAAAAACAATATTATTAAGATGTCAATTCTCCCAAAATTGCTCTATAGATTCAACACAGTCCCAATCAAACTTTCTGCAAAAACTTTGGAGGAATGTTGATAAGCTGATTCTAAAATTTATATGGAAAGATGATTCTAAAATATAGCTGGAAGAGCCAAAGCAATTTTGAAAGAGAACGTGGAAAACTTATGAAACTTGATTACAAAACAACAGTAATCAAGACAACCTGGTACTGGTGAAAAGATAAACACATAGATCAATGGAGCGGATTGGAAAGTCCAGAAACACATAGACAGTCAATTGATTTTTGACAAAGGTACAAAGTCAACTCAAAGATAAGAAAATCTTTGCAACAAATGGTGCTGGAATCATTGCATGCACAAAAACAAATAAGCAAACAAATCACACAAACTTTTATTCTTCCCTTGCACCAAATACAAAAACTAACAGAAAATGAAGCACATAGGCATAATATAAAACATAACGCTACAAAATTTCTAGAAGAAAATATAGGGAGAAATCTTTGTGACTTGAGGAAGACAAATATTTATTTTATTTTTCCCGATCACCATTTATCCTCCCTATTCTGCCCACATCCCCCCCCTCCCCTCCTCCCAAGGCAAATATTTCTTTTTTTTTTAATTTAATAAACCTTTATTGTTCAGATTATTACAGTTGTTCCTCTTTTTTTCCCCCCATAGCTCCCCTCCACCTGGTTCCCATCCACCCTCTTCCCTTACCCACTGTCCTCATTCATAGTTGTACAATTTTTGTCCAGTCTCTTTCCACACCCCCCGCACCCCTACCCCCTGAGAGTTATCAGTCCACTCCTTTTCTATGTCCCTGATTCTATTATATTCACCAGTTTATTCTGTACATCAGATAAATATTTCTTAAATACAACAAACACCAAAAGCACAATTCATATTTTTTAATTAAAAGTTGAACTTCATTCAAATTAAAAACTCTAGAAAGGCCCTTTTAAGAAAAAATAAGTTGTAGGCAAGAAGAAAACATTTGCACTATGCATAACTGATAACATATCCAGAACATCTGAAGGACTCTCAAAACTCACTAATAAATAAATAAATAAGCAATTAAAAATGGGCAAAAGATTTTAAGAAACTCTACTAAGAGAAACATGCTGGTGGCAAATACACACATGAGAAGTGCTCAGAAAAACCTGTTGAATGGATGGATGGATGAATGAATGGTGTTTGGTCTTCCTGCAGGTTTTTCCTACTTGATTAACTCTTTAAGACTCATTTTGATGATTATCCTAGTAACTAGGATACAAAGTGAAAATTACTCTAGTTCAAAAACACACATTAAAGCCATTTAAAAATACTTTAGGAGTATCAGGTCCCTCCTAGTAGGCAAGTAATTTTTTTAAACTTGGCTACATTCAGATAAAAAGTGTCTCACAAAGCAGCCTTTAAGATATTTCTTCTTAAAATCTTTCTAGCTTTTGTTTATTTGTCATTATTATTTTAAAATATGCTTCAGTTGATTTTAGAGAGGGAGGAAAGGAAAAGAAGAGAGATTGAAAAAACATCGATCAGCTGCTACCTGCACACCTGCCCTGGAGGTCAAGCCCAGAAGCTGGGCATGTGCCCTAACCTGGAATCAATTAGTGACCTCTCCCTGCACAGGATGACACCCAACTAACTGAGCCATACTAGCCAGGGCTGTCATGGTATATCAACATCACATGATGATATTGTGCAAAATTCTTTTGAGTCAACCAACTTGGGGGGTAGGGAGAGGGTGTCAATTTTATTTTGTCCGGGTCCTCAGCTTTCCAAATATCTGGCTTAATGCAGGGGTAAATCTAAACAGATAAGATTACAAAAATGACAAATTTGCACAAAAATTCCTATCTTCTGGGAGAATAAAGGATCTTCACTCAATTTGGCTTTTGATACTCAGTATTAGTGAGTTCCAGATAGTACTACTAGACAAACTGCAGATGAACATCCATTAATGACTCCAACAGTCTGTGTATGCGAACCACAACTTGTCTGTCATGGGAGTTTCTGCTTTTTTCAACGATAAGAGCTTATTTCCTCAGCAATCCCTCATTTGCAAGAAGTGACTAAGAAGTAAAAGCTGTTATTACCTTTTTCATAAAAACTTTGTCAGAGGATCTTTAGGAAGATCTGAAATTAGGTACTTCTCTCTTGGTCTCCGTTATTACAAAATTTAAATTTGGTTTGCAATCTATTTTCTGGGAGAATAATGGATCTTCACTAGTCTCATTAAAACATAGTTTGCCGCCCCCCCCCCCCCCCCGCTTGTTTTTTCTTTTTTCCTGAAGTGGAGTAAAGGTTATTGACCTGTCCCTCAGCCAGTTCCAAAGGACATCAGTTTGTTTTAAACTGTTTGTTTAAGGCAGTGGTCTGCAAACTCATTAGTCAACAGAGACAAATATCAACAGTACAGTATTTCCAAATCCTACATGTTCTTATCTCCATATCGAAATATTCACCTTTCCCCCCCAATTTCTGAATTGCTACTGTACCAATGCTTCATTTTTAAACTGTTATTTATTCTGACTTTCTTATCCAAACTTTGCAGTGGCTAACCAAAGAGTATATAAAGGAAAGTTTCTGGAAGTAGATAAGCTAATAAACGAAGAAGGAATGATAAAGATTGGATAGCACAATTTTGCAAGCCCTAACGAATCACTGGATATAGACCCTGAGCACCAACTGATGCCTAAACACCATAAAGAGTAACAATAAGATATTATGTGCCCCCTGATCGAAACACACAATACCACCTATGAAAGTTTTCTTGCCAAAAAATTTCCAATCTGAATCACAAGACTTTAGAACTAGTTACAAATTTACAAAGCATGGGACAGTTGGGGGTAGCCTGTCATTATTCAGTCATAACAGTCACTTAGGCTTTTATATAGAGACTAGAGGCTCAGTGCACGAAATTCGTGTAGGGGGTGTGTGGCAGGGAGGGTGTCCCTCAGCCTGGCCTGCACCCTCTCCAATCTGGGACCCCTCGTGGGATAACTGGCAGTCAGACATCCCTCTCACAATACAGAACTGCTGGCTCCTAACCGCTCCCCTGCCTGCTTGGTTGCCCCTAACTGCTTCTGCCTGCCAGCCTGATCACCTCTAACAACTTCCCCTGCTGACTTGGTTGCCCCTAACAACCTCTGCCCCGGCCTTGCACCAGGGACCCAGGATTCCCTCCTCCAGCCAACCACAGGCACCTGGGATCTGGGCTTCCCTCCCTCTGGTCTGCCATAGGTGCCCAGACTGGCTGTAGACTCAGGGGATGGTGGGCAGGTGGCTTTGCCTGTGCTGTAGCCACAAGTGCTGGCGCCTGGGACTGCAGGGTGGGGGGCTTCTCTGTCTCACAGGCCACCGCCAGCTGCAGGTGCTGGTACCTGGGACTTCAGGGCAGGCGGCTTCTCCGTCTACCAGGCTGTAGCCAGCTGCAGGTGCTGCCACCTGGACCACAGTGGGGCAACTTCTCTGGCTGGCTGTGGCTGGGATCACAGGGCAGGTGGCTTCTTCATCTTCCGGGCTGCAGCCAGCCTCAGGTGCTGGGGCTTGGTTTCTCCGTCTCCCCAGGACGTGGGGCAGGCGGATGTGAGGCTTCTGTGGCTGACAGAAGCCTGGGATCAAGGGGCAGGCGGTTTCTTGGCCTCTGTGGCTGCAGACAGCCTCAGGTGCTGGTGCCTGAATTCTCCAACTCCCACAGGCTGGGAGTGGCTGTGGGGAGGGGTTGCCGCCATGTTTTTGGTTAAATTTGCATACTCACTCTGATTGGCTATTGGGCATAGTGGAGTGATGTGATTTGCATGTTTCTCTTTTATTAGTGAAGACTAGTGTAGATATCCTACATTTAACTGCAAATACCACATATAAAGAATGATGAGCTAAAAGAAAAATGAGGTTATAAACTGAGGCTATCTGCTATGACTTCTGGATTAATCTTAGAATCCCTTTGGTCTTTTCCCAGATGTTGAAGAAGTTGCTTGGATTGCAACAATGCACATGGTTGAAACCTGTGTCAAATAAAAGGCTTTTCAAACCCCTAAAAGTCATTTAGGTTCCTCATCTATACCTGTTTCAGAGGCTCATTCACAGATATTCTGGTAAAATAAAATGTTAACTATTCAGGAATTGTTATTCACTGGATTCCAAAGAGAACTAATATAATTAATATATTAGTTAACCTTTAATAAAACTACACTCTTCTGGTTTCTTTTTTTATTAGCCTGTCATCTTGAAACATTCAAATTCCTTAGTTTCATTTTGTTGGAATCAACAAAAATATTGAGTAGTTTTTTTGTTGCCATATACGATTTTATTGTTGAACGTATTTTTTTCTGGATGAGGATGGAATGAATATTCAGGAGAAATCAGTCTAAAGTAAGGAAAAAGTCAGGGAGCAATCCATTACATTTTATTTTTTTATTTTTTTAAAAATTTTTTTTATTAAATTATTATCTGTGTACATATTTTAACATTGCCCCCCCCATACATACCCTCCCTCCCCAGAGTTTTGTGTCCATTGGTTGTACTTATATGCATGTATACAAGTCCTTTGGTTGATCTCTTATCTCCCCCAGATCTCCCTACTCTCCCCGCTGTAATTTTACAGTCTACTTGTTGCTTTACTGTCTCTATATCTATCTTTTGGTTTGTCAGTTTATAATGTTTTTTAATAACCATAAATGAGTGAGGCCATGTGGTATTTCTCTTTCATTGACAGGCTTATTTCACTCAGCATGATGTTCTCTAGTTCTATCCAGGTTGCTGCAAATGATGAGAATTCCTTCTTTTTTATGGCAGCATAGTATTCCATTGTGTAGATGTACCAAAGTTTTTGGATCCAATCATCTGCTGACGGGCACCTAGGCTGTTTCCAGATTCTAGCTATTGTAGACTGTGCTGCTATGAACATAGGGGTGCATATATAATTTCTGATTGGTGTTTCTAGTTTCTTGGGATATATTCCTAGGAGCGGGATTACTGGGTCAAATGGGAGTTCCATTTTCAGTTTTTTGAGGAAACTCCACACTGTTCTCCACAGTGGTTGCACCAGTCTACATTCCCACCAGCAGTGCACGAGGGTTCCTTTTTCTCCACAACCTCGCCAACACTTGTCGTTTGTTGATTGGTTGATGTTGGCCATTCTGACAGGTGTGAGATGGTACCGCATTGTTGTTTTGATTTGCATCTCTTGGATAATTAGTGACTTTGAGCATGTTTTCATGTGCCTTTTGGCCTTCCTTCTGTCTTCTTTTGAAAATATTCTGTTTAGGTCCATTGCCCATTTTTTAATTGGATCATTCATCTTCCTTTTATTTAGTTGTATAAGCTGTCTATAAATGTAGGAGATTAAACCTTTATTAGTGGTAACATTTGCAAATATGTTCTCCCACACAGTGGGCTTTCTTGTTGTTTTGTTGATGGTTTCTTTTGCTGTAAAAAAGCTTTTTATTTTGATCTAGTCCCATTTGTTTATTTTCTCTTTAGCTTCCATTGCCCTAGGGGCAGTATCAGTGAAGAAGTTCTTTAGGCATATGTCTGAGATTTTGTTGCCTGTGGATGCTTCTAGTATTTTTATGGTTTCCCGTCTGATGTTTAAGTCCTGTATCCATTTTGAGTTTATTTTTGTGTATGGTGTAAGTTGGTGATCTAGTTTCATTCTTTTGCATGTATCTGTCCAATTTTCCCAACACCATTTATTGAAGAGACTGTCTTGACTCCATTGTATATTTGTGCCTCCTTTGTCAAATATTAATTGAGCATAGTGATTTGGGTTGATATCTGGGTTCTTGATTCGATTCCATTGATCTATATGTCTGTTTTTGTGCCAGTACCAGGCTGTTTTGAGAACAGTGGCTTTGTAATACAGTTTGAAGTCTGGTAATGAGATCCCTCCTACTTTACTCTTCTTTCTCAGGATTGCTGTGGCTATTCGGGGTCTTTTATTGTTCCAAATGAACTTTTGGAGAGTTCTTTCTAGGTCAGTGAAATATGCCGTTGGTATTTTAATGGGGAGTGCATTGAACCTATAGATTGCTTTAGGAAGTATGGACATTTTGATGATGGTGATTCTACCAATCCATGAACATGGTATGTTCTTCCATCTGTTTACATCTTCCTCTATCTCTTTTTTCAGTGTCGTGTAGTTTTCCGCATATAGGTCCTTTACTTCCTTAGTTAAGTTTATTCCTAGGTATCTTAATTTTTTTGGTGCGATGGTAAATGGAATTGCTTTTTTAGTCTCTGTTTCTATAAATTCGCTGTTAGTGTATAGAAATGCCATAGATTTCTTGGCGTTAATTTTGTATCCTGCTACATTGCCAAATTCATTTATTAGGCGAATTAATGGAGTCTTTTGGTTTTTTTATATACAATATCATGTCGTCTGCAAATAAGGATAACTTTACTTCTTCTTTTCCAATTTGGATGCCTTTTATTTCCTCCTCTAGTCTAATTGCAATGGCTAGTACTTCCAGTACTACAATATGTCAAAGAGGAGTGGCGATAGTGGGCATCCCTGTCTTGTTCCTGATCTTACAGGGAATGGTTTTAGTTTTTGCCCATTGAGTATGATGTTGACTGTGGGTTTATCATATATAGCTTTTATTATGTTGAGGTATGATCCTTGTACTCCCACCTTGTTGAGAGTTTTTATCAGGAAAGAGTGTTGGATTTTATCAAATGCTTTTTCTGCATCAATTGATATGACTATATGATTTTTATCTTTCAATTTGTTTATGTGATGTATCACGTTTATTGATTTGCGGATATTGTACCATCCTTGCATTCCTGGAATAAATCCTACTTGGTCATGGTGTATGATCTTTGTGATGCTCTGCTGGAGCCGATTTGCTAGAATTTTGTTGAGGATTTTGGCATCTATGTTCATGAGGGATATTGGCCTGTAATTCTCTTTCATTGAGTTGTCTTTATCTGGTTTTGGTATTAGGGTGATGCTGGCTTCATAGAAGGAGTTTGGAAGTGTTCCTTCCTCTTGAATTTTTTGGAATAGTCTGAGGAGGATAGGTTTTAGTTTTTCCTTGAATGTTTGGTAAAACTCTCCTGTGAAGCCATCTGGCCCTGGGCTTTTGTTTGCTGGAAGCTTTTTGATGACTGTTTCAATTTCTTCCCAAGTCACTGCTCTATTGAGATTTTTAGATTCTTCCTGATTGAGTTTTGGAAGGTTGTATTTTTCTAGGAATATGTCCATTTCTTCCAGGTTGTTCAGTTTGTTGGAATAGAGTTGTTCATAGTATTTTGTAACAATCCTTTGTATTTCAGCGGGGTCTGTTGTTATTTCACCTCTTTCGTTTCTGATTTTGTTTATTTGGGTCCTCTCTCTTTGTTTCTTGGTTAGCCTGGCTAGAGGTCCATCAATCTTGTTTATCCTTTCGAAGAACCAGCTCTTGGTTTTGTTGATCTTATGTATTGTTTCTTTGGTCTCTATGTCGTTTATCTGTGCTCTGATTTTTGTTATTTCCTTCCTTCTGCTTACACTGGGCTTTTCTTGTTGCTCTTTTTCTAACTCTTTGAGTTGTAGAGTTAGATCATTTTTTACCCTTTTTTCCAGTTTTTTGCAATAGGCTTGTAGGGATATGAACTTCTCTCTCAAAACTGCCTTAGCTGTGTCCCATAGATTTTGGATTGTTGTGTTTTCATTGTCATTTGTTTCCAGGATGTTTTTAATTTCTTCCTTGATTTCTCTGGTAACCCAGTCCTTGTTTAATAGCATGCTGTTTAGTCTCCATGTGTTTGATTTCTTTGGATTTTTTTCATTGTAGTTAATTTCCAGTTTCATGGCACTATGATCTGAGAAGATGCTTGATATGATTTCTATCTTTTTGAATTTGAAGAGACTTTGCCTATGTCCCAAAATGTGGTCTATCTTTGAGACTGTCCCATGTGCGCTTGAGAAGAATGTATATTCTGTGGCTTTGGGGTGGAATGTTCTGAAAATGTCGATTAATTCCATCTGGTCTAGTGAGTCATTTAGGATTGATATTTCTTTGCTGATTTTTTGTTTAGATGATTTGTCAAAGGGTGACAGTGGGGTATTAAAATCTCCTACTATGATTGTATTGCTATTAATCTCTCCCTTAATGTCCTCCAGCAGTTTTTTTTATATATTGGGGTGCTCCCGTATTGGGTGCATATATATTTACCAGGGTTATTTCTTCTTGTTGGATTGCTCCCTTTAGTATTATGAAGTGACCTTCATTATCTCTTGTTATGTCCTTCACTCTGAGATCTAATTTGTCAGATATAAGTATTGCTACCCCAGCTTTTTTTTCATTTCCATTCGCCTGGAAAACCTTTTTCCATCCCTTCACCCTCAGTCTGTGTGCATCTTTTTTTCTGAGGTGGGTTTCTTGTAGACAACAGATATATGGGTCTTGTTTTCTTATCCAATCCGTTACCCTATGTCTTTTGATTGGAGCATTTAGTCCATTTACATTTAAAGTTATTATTGATAGATGCTGATTTGACGCCATTTTTATTCTATACCCCTGTGTTCCTTCTTTGGTTTCAATTTCTTTAATTTTACAGTAGACCCTTTAGCATTTCTTGCATTGCTGGTTTGGTGGAGATAAATTCCCTTAGTCTGTTTTTGTCTGTGAAGCTCCTGATTTCACCTTCACTTTTGATTGATAGCCTTGCTGGGTACAGTATTCTTGGATTAAAACCCTTCCTTTGCATGACTTTGTATATTTCATCCCATTCCCTTCTGGCCTGATAAGTTTCTGTTGAGAAATCAGTTCCTAGTCTGATGGGGGTTCCTTTATATGTAACTTTCTGTCTCTCTCTGGCTGCTTTTAAAATTCTTTTTTTGTCGTTGGTATTTGCCAGCTTAATTATAATGTGCCTAGGGGTGGGTTTTCTGGGGTTCATTTTGCTTGGGACTCTGAGAGCATCTTGGATTTGTGTGGGTTTTTTCTTCTCTATCTCAGGAAAGTTTTCTGTCATTATTTCTTGAAATACGTTTTCCATGTCTTCCTCAATTCCCTTTCCTTCTGGAACCCCTATTATTCTAATATTGTTTTGTTTTGTATTGTCCCAAAGTTCCCTTAGACTTTCCTCCTGTTTTTTAATTTTTTTTTCCAGAAGCTGTTCTAATTGGGTATTTTTTTCCATCTTGTCTTCTAGCTCACTGATGCGGTCCTCTGCTTCTTCTAATCTACTCTTGATGCTTTCTATTGAGTTCTTTACAGTAGCAATGTCATTTTTCATTTCTTCTTGGTTCTTCTTCATTTCCTCTTGGGTCTTACTCACATTGTCAAATTTGTCTTCCATTCTTTTTAGCCATCTTATGATCATTACTCTGAATTCTTGCTCTGGTAGGTTGCTTGAGTCTATCTCGTTTACTTCCTTTTCTGGTGAAGCCTGCTTTTCTTTCATTTGCGGACTGTTTTTTGGTCTTCCCATGATCTAGGATGTCTGGTTGTGTAGTTCTCTCTCTCTCCTGCTTTGATTTAAAGGCACAAAATACAACACAACCAGGTACAACACACAGGCACTGAATAGAAATGTGTTTGCAATATTAATAACCACCAATAATGGTGACTAGAACCCAGCTAACAAAAACATACAATCAAACAAAAAGCATAGGCAAATCAATCTTATTAAAAAAAAGCATACAACTTCAGTATAGTTAACTTTCAACATACAACTTCAAAGAGTTAGAGAGAAAGACTGTTTTTTTGTTTTGTTTTGTTGTTAGGACAACTGCGAGGGAGGTGTGAATGGGCTTGGAGCAGGTAGTTGGAAATTAGATATATACAAGTAGGGTGAAATTTTTGGAGGGGGTAGACATAAGGAATGGGGAAAATCTAGAGCAGGAAAGGGTTAAGATAAACGGGGTACCAAAGGAAAAGATCGGAAAGAGGGTGAAGGCATAAAGGTAGGGTTGAGATAGAATAAAGCGTTGGAGAAGGAAAGATAGATAAAGACTGTAGAACAGTAATCCTGAAATAAAAAAAATATCTATATAATCAAATGAAATAAAAATAATAAAAAGAAACAAAAGAAAATAAGATGAAAAAGGTAAATTAATAGTAGTAATAATGTTGATTACATATACAATATAATAATTATAAAGATAAAATCAAGTGAGGAAAAAGAAAAAAAATAGTTTCTTGAGTAAACGTTGCAAATAATGAAAACAAAAATAAAAAACAAAAATTTAAAAATTAAAAAAAATAATAAAATTTTAAAAATTTAAGTAAAATTTGCAGTAATGAAGGTCATTCGCTTCCTCTATTGTTATGATCCAGTCCTGATTTTTAGGCAGGTTTTGCTTTGTTTTTATTACACTAGAGTCAACTTGTGAATTAGCCTCTGGGGGCAGTGTTTCTGGGTTGAGTTTCCAGACTCCAGCCTCTCCAGCTTTTTTTTTTCTCCGCCCTCTCTGCAGCAGGAACTATGGAGGGGGGAGGGGGCAGGCCCGAGCAACTGCAATCTCCCGCAACTCTCCGATATCCCTCCGAGCCAGATCCAAATGTGTTGCTCTTTAGATATCTCCCTTGTTAGGAGCCCCGTCCACTTTCACGGGTGACACCCGCCCAAAAGCTGGGGCTTCTACTTGTAATCACTGCCTTTGTCCTCCAGCTTCTGCGATCGCGGGCGCGCAGGCTTTTTATCTTCGCCGCGAGCACTCTCCACCCTCTCCCCGCGAAATCTGACCTTTTCGCCGAGCAGTGGGGCACTCCGGTGCAGTCAGGTGTTTGCGCCGCCTGGGATCCGCGTTCTGAGGGTCACAGCTGCTTGGTGGTCGCTGCGGCTGTGGATATTCAGGCCTCTGACACGATCCTATCTTCCTCTCAAGATGGTGAGGTTTCCCCGTCCAAGCCGGTAGGTAGCTCCGGGCAGGGAAGTAGCCCGCGTGGGTGCTTCCCTGTGAGGGGTACCTCCGTCAGCAGCCCCCCAGCAGTTTCTTCTGGTGTTCGCTGTCTCCCAGCTTGCTAATAAACACTCACAGCACAAGACCATCAGTTGCTCTCTCTTTCTGCTTCGGGAGAGGGCTCAGAATCCGCCATCTATTCTTCCGCCATCTTACCTCCTCCAATCCATTACATTTTATGTGTTCATGCAAATTTAATCATCAAATACATTTACATTGTCAACTTTTTATTATATTAGTGTAGACAGCCTGGAGGACTACTGTCTAGGGTTAATCTCCAAGGGTACATTTGAGAAAGGAACAGCACTCTATGGTATGGGGTAAAGATGCTCTCAGGTTGTCTGGAGGAACTATGATATCTCACCTTCCATGTGAACTGGATATACCATTGTATGCTTATGCTACTTAACATTTATAAAATAATTTTTAAAAGAATATTAAAAGGAAGCCCTGGCCAGTGTGTCTCAGTCGGTTGAGTATCATCCCATGCACCAAAACTGTTGTTGGTTTGATTCTTGGTCAGGGCACATGCCTGGGTTGCAGACTCTATCCTCGGTAGGGGCTATACAGGAGGCAGCTGACCAATGTTTCGCTCTCATATGTCTCTCTATCTCTCTCTCTTCCCCCCTCTCTCCCTTCTTCTCTCCCTCTCTTTTTCTTATTCTAGATCAATAAAAAATATTTTTTAAAAGAATATTAAAAAATAAATAATGTAATTTAACTAAAATAGCACAAAGAAAGACAAAGTGGTAAAGTGAATGAATGCTTTGCATAAACAAGTGCTGTAAAATGAGCATAACAAAAAGAGGGAAAGTCATATGGTTACAAGAGTAGGAAGTGATGGCCCCACTGGAGTTTCTTGAACTAGGTAGGCTGCAGCTGATTAGTGGACATCACATGAGCATGTTGTACCAGGTTGCCTAGGGCTGAGGTCCTCAAACATGCAGGAGAAATCAGTCTAAAGTAAGGAAAAAGCCAGGGAGAAATCTATTACATTTTATGTGTTCATGCAAATTCAATCATCAAATACATTCACATTATTAACATCTCAAAAGTAGGGCATCAAGGTAGAGGCTGATGGCCATGGATCTCTATTCAAAAGTGTGGGTGAGAGAAATACAGTCTTGCATCCAACTACAAACCCTGACTCCCATGTCCAGCCATAACAGTCCCCTTCGTTTCCTCCAACGAGCCCAGTTTTTCTGTCTCAGTGCATTTTCAATTGCTGTTTTTCCACCCAGAGAGATTTCCCTTAGGTTTTCTCATGAATTTACAGTTGGCTTGTTTTGCCATGGAGATCTCAGGTCACCTATCATCTGCTTTGAGAGCTTTTCCTGAGTGTTCTAAATTGAGTCTTCCCACCAAGTCATTCTCTATCATAATCCTACTAGGGACTCAGTGTACGAAATTCATGAACTAGGCGAGGAGGAGAGAAAGAGGAGGGGGGGCGGGTCCCCTCAGCCCAGCTTGCACCCTCTCATAGTTTGGGAGCCCTTAGGGGATGTCCAACTGCTTCAGAGGCAGGAGAAGCTCCCACCACTGCCACTGCACTCGCCAGCCCTAAGCCTGGCTTCTGGCTGAGCAGGGCTCCCACAGAGCACACTGACCACCAGAGGAAGCTTCTGCGTTGAGCATCTGCCCCTGGTGGTCAGTGCATGTCATAGTGACCAGTCCTTCTGATTGATTTGCATACTAGCCTTTTATTATAGAGGATTTTTCATGACACTTCTCTAAAATTATTTTGTTTATTGTCTTTTTCCTTCTCATTAAAGTATCCTATATAATAAAAGCCTAATATGCTAAGTGTCTGGTTTTCTGTTCAACCAATCAAAGCATAATATGCTAATGATATGCTAAGACTGCTCAACTGCTCTCTATGACATGCACTGACTAAGAGGGAGCAGACGATCTGACCAGTAGGTTAGTTTACTGCTGGGGTCCAGCCAATCGGGACTGAGCTAAAATGGGCCAGAAATGCTCTGGAGCCCTCCTGTGGTCCCTCCTCAGCCTCGTTCGTGCACCAGTGGGTTCCTTCGATCTTGCCTGCCCCTCTCACAATCCAGGACTCCTCGGGGGATGTTGGAGAGCTGGTTTTAGCCCAACCGTGCAACAACTGGTTACTATGATGTTCACTGACCACTAGGGGGCAGACGCTCAATGCAGGAGTTGCCCCTTGCTGATCAGTGCACTCCCACAGGGGAGCACCCCTCAGCCAGAAGCCAGGCTCATAGCTGGTGAGCACAGCAGCGGTGGCTGGAGCCTCTCCTGTCTCCATGGCAGCACTAAAGATGTCCCCTGAGGGCTCTCAGAATGCAAGAGGACACAGGCCAGGCTTAGGGGACCCCTCCTCCCCAATACACAAATTTTGTGCACTGGGCTTCTAGTAAGCTTCATAAAAGAACAGGATTTATCTATATTACTCAAAGCCTATTCATAACATCTAGATTCTACAGAGATCACACATCTTCCTAATGATGGGTCAAACAGTATATATTTGAGGATTTGCAGGCCATATAGTTTCTGTCAGAACTACTCAGTTGTGCCATTGTAATGTGAAAGCTGCCAGAGAAAATATGAAAATGTGTGGATATAGGCTGTGCTTTAATAAAATTTTATTTACAAAAAATAAAACAAACAAAACAAAACAAAACAAAACAAAACAAAAAATGGCAGCTGGCCTGGCTGGTGTGACTCAGTGGTTGAGCATCTACCTATGAACTGAGAACACGGTTTCATTCCTGGTCAGAGTACAGGCCTGGGGTTGTGAGCTCGATCCCCGGTAGGGGGCATGCAGGAAGGAACAGATCAATGATTCTTTCTCATCATTGATGTTTCTCTCTCTCTCTCTCTCTCTCTCTCTCTCTCTCTCTCTCTCTCTCTCTCTCTCTCTCTGTCTCTCTGTCTCTCTCTCTCTCTCCCTTCCTCTCTGAAATCAATAAAAATATAATTTAAAAAAGCCCACAAAATAAACAGGTAGCTGGCCAGATTAGGCCCACTGCTGTAGTCTGCCAACCTCTGCTCTAGAATATTGCACTGGAACATAGTACTTGGTAAATATTTTAAAGTAAATAATTTTTATATTGATCAATTCAAAGTAATGATTATCCGAAAGTGCAGGGGCGGAGCTTGAAGATGGCGACCGAACAGATGGAGTTATTCTGACCCCGGTCCCAAAACAGATAGAAGCAACATCTGAGTCGCTCAGGGAATGTTGATTAGCAGCTAAGGGGCAGCGGATCACTCTAGGAAGGTAAGGAAGGGTCCGCTGGACAGGATTTCATGACCAAGCGGCCAGCACTCCCGACTTTTCCTGGAGCTCTGGGCTCGGCGCAAAGGCTGCGCCACCCTACCAGGAAGGGAGCAGCTTCTCCGAGGCCTGGAAAACTCATAGCCGAGGAGTCCATCGAGCACCTGTGGCGCCCCGATCGGAGCAAGCGTGTGGATTCAAGGAAGCTCTTCAGCCACCCACGGAAAGGTCAGAGTTTGCGGGGATAGCCTGAGGGTTCTGGCGGCACAGGCAGTGATAGCCCCAGAGCTCCTGCGAGGCCCCGCCCCCAGTGCGGCCCGGAGCGCCGCGGCCCCGCCTATATTGTAGCCCCGGAGCGCAGCGAGGCCCCGCCCCCAGTGCGGCCCGGAGCGCCGCGGCCCCGCCTCTATTGTAGCCCCAGAGAGCTGCGAGGGCCCGCCCCCAGTGCGGCCCAGGAGCATCGCGGTGGTCCGCGCTCCAGAGCTCCGCACAAAGAAGGCCGCAGCTAGAAACCTGTCTGGCAACACCCAGTCCGGGGTTTGTCGTAATTGTCCCCAGAAGCGGGACTTTTTCTAAAACACCAGTGGGACACGGGACAGATTGTTAAGAAGTGCAGCTGTGCCGACAAGGGCGGAACACCTGGACACCTTGGCGCCTGATCCCCTTCACCCCTTAGCTTCGGAATACTAGGGAAGGACTGCCCAGTTGGGCATATCCTGGAAATTGTAGGGGGAAATTGCCTCCCTGGAAACAAGGGATCGGAACCAGAAGAGATAGTCTGGAAGCCAGCTGGCACTCTGCCAGGTAGAGCCATAGAGAAAGAAGGCCAGAGCAACCAAAGATTGGGAGGTCAAACCGGTAACACTGACACCTAAGGGCTGAACTACAAACAGCCTTTTCTTTTTCTTTTTCTTTTTCTTTTAATTAATCAAAAATAAATGGACACAAATAACTAAGATATAGCCTACCTAAACTTACGGACTACCTTACAAAACTGAGGTGCAGTGGAATGCTGGGAACTGCAAGACTCTCTGGTCCAAGAATCAGGCGTGCCAAATACAATAACAGAGGAAGTGAATGACCACTACTGGACAATTTTATGCTAATTTTACTATTCTTTATTTTATTTTCATTTTTTACATTTTTTATTTAATTTTCATTTTTTACATCTTTTACTTAAGAAATGATTTTTTTTTCTTTTTTTCCTTACTTGATTTTACCTTTTCAATTATTACATTTTTTAATCTCTATCATCACTATTACTACGGCTATTTTGCAATTTTTTTTTTCTTTTCCTCTCCAGTACCATTTTACTTCTTCTTTATTTCACATTGGGAGTAACCTTCATTCTATTTTAATCTCTACTATAGCATCATTCAACCCTATCTCAACTCGACCTTTACCCCTTCACTCTCTTACTAAACTTTAACCTTTTAGTCTCCAGTTTATCCTATCCCTTTCCGGCTTTAGTTTTTCCTCTATTCTTTCTGTATACCCCCTGCTAAAGCTCTCACTATACTTATAGACCTAAGTTCCAACCCCTGATACAAGTGTATAAATACCACTCTCTGCACTATATTAACTAGTTAAAAAACAAAACAAAAAACAACACGGTTCTACTTTCTATCCTTTTCTCATTGTTTGTGTGAAGGTTGATTATTGTGAATATTTATGCTTTTCAGTGAAATTGTTATGCTTATTCCTGTGTTGTTATTGTTGCTTTGTATTTTTTTTTTAAATCCTCTGTTTTTGTTTGTTTCTTTTACTTCTGTATATCATAACCTTACTTAATAATAGTGGATATTGTAGTTTGTATTAATCTCCAAGTATTGTTACCGGCATTGGCTGGGCTCAGTGGTTGTTCTATGGCAATTTTCTCCACATATGTATAGTTTCTTTCCCATTTTTTCAGTTTGCTTCTTCTCTCTCTCTCTCTCTCTCTCTCTCTCTCTCTCTCTCTCTCTCTCTCCTTTTTCTCCCTGTTTTCCAACTTCATTTTGTCATTACTTTATTTCTTCTTTGACTTTTTTTTTTAATTTTTCTTTATTTTATTTTTACCTTCCTTCCTTCCTTCTCTCCTATACCCTAATTTGCCTATTGCTAGGGGTTACCTTTATTAGAGGTTATTAACATTGTAAATACATTCCTGTTAAGTGCCTCTTGTGTTGTACGTGGTAGTGTTGTATTTTGCACCTTTAAATTAACACAAGAGAAAGAACACCACATAACCAGACATCCTGAAAAGAGATACCATGGGAAGACAAAAAAATACCCCGCAAATGAAAGAAAAGCAGGCATCACTAGAAAAGGAAGTAAACGAGCCAGAGGCAAGCAGCCTACCAGAGCAAGAATTCGGAATAATGATCATAGGTTGGCTAAAAAGAATGAAAGAGAAATTTGATAATAACCAAGAAGAAATGAGGAAGAACCATCAGGAATTGAAGAAGAACCAAGAAGAAATGAAAAATGACATCGCTATCATGAACTCAATCGAAAGCATCAAGAGTAGACTAGATGAAGCGGAGGACCGCATCAGTGAGCTAGAAGACAAGATGGAAAAAAATACCCAATTAGAGCAGCTTCTAGAAAAAAAGATTAAAAAACAGGAGGAGAGCCTACGGGAGCTTTGGGACAATACAAAACAAAATAATATTCGAATAATAGGGGTTCCAGAAGGAAAGGAAACTGAGGTAGACGTGGAAAAAGTATTTCAAGAAATACTGACAGAAAACTTTCCTGAGATAGAGAAGAAAAAACCCACACAAATCCAAGATGCTAGCAGAGTCCCAAGCAAAATGAATCCCAGAAGACAGATGCCAAGGCACATTATAATTAAAGTGGCAAACAACAACGACAAAGTAAGAATCTTAAAAACAGCCAGAGAGAGACAGAAAGTTACATACAAAGGAACCCCCATCAGACTAGGAACTGATTTCTCAACAGAAACATATCAGGCCAGAAGGGAATGGGATGAAATATACAAAGTCATGCAAAGGAAGGGTTTTAATCCAAGAATACTGTACCCAGCAAGACTATCAATCAAAAGTGAAGGTGAAATCAGGAGCTTCACAGACAAAAAAAGACTGAAGGAATTTATCTCCACCAAACCAGCAATGCAAGAAATGCTAAAGGGTCTACTGTAAAAATAAAGAAATAGGAAGTGAAGAAGGAACACGGGTATAGAATAAAAATGCCGTCAAATGAGTACCTATCAATAATAACCTTAAATGTAAATGAATTAAATGCTCCAATCAAAAGACATACGGTGTCAGATTGGATAAGAAAACAAGACCCTTACATCTGTTGTCTACAAGAAACCCACCTCAGAAAAAAAGATGCACACAGACTGAGGGTGAAGGGATGGAAAAAAGTTTTCCAGGCAAATGGAAAGGAAAGAAAAGCTGGGGTAGCAATACTTATATCTGACAAATTAGATCTCAGAGTGAAGGACATAACAAGAGATAATGAAGGCCACTTCATAATACTAAAGGGAACAATCCAACAAGAAGAAATAACTCTGGTAAATATATATGCACCCAATACAGGAGCACCCAAATACATAAAAAACAAAAACAAAAAAAAAACAAAAAAAAAACTGCTGGAGGACATTAAGGGAGAGATTAATAGCAATACAATCATAGTAGGAGATTTTAATACCCCACTGTCACCCTTTGACAAATCATCTAAACAAAAAATCAGCAAAGAAATATCAATCCTAAACGACTCACTAGACCAGATGGAATTAATCGACATCTTCAGAACATTCCACCCCAAAGCCACAGAATATACATTCTTCTCAAGTGCACATGGGACATTCTCAAAGTAGAACACATTTTGGGACATAGGCAAAGTCTCTTCAAATTCAAGAAGATAGAAATCATATCAAGCATCTTCTCAGATCATAGTGGCATAAAACTGGAAATTAATTACAATAAAAATAATCCAAAGAAATCAAACACATGGAGACTAAACAACATGCTATTAAACAAGGACTGGGTTACCAGAGAAATCAAGGAAGAAATTAAAAACATCCTGGCAACAAATGACAATGAAAACACAACAATCCAAGATCTATGGGACACAGCAAAAGCAGTTTTGAGAGGGAAGTTCATATCCTTACAAGCCTATTGCAAAAAACTAGAAAAAATGGTAACAGATGATCTAACTCTACAACTCAAAGAGTTAGAAAAAGAGCAACAAGAAAAGCCCAGTGTAAGCAGAAGGAAGGAAATAACAAAAATCAGAGCACAGATAAACGACATAGAGACCAAAGAAACAATACATAAGATCAACAAAACCAAGAGCTGGTTCTTCGAAAGGATAAACAAGATTGATGGACCTCTAGCCAGGCTAACCAAGAAACAAAGAGAGAGGACCCAAATAAACAAAATCAGAAACGAAAGAGGTGAAATAACAACAGACCCCGCCGAAATACAAAGGATTGTTACAAAATACTACGAACAACTCTATTCCAACAAACTGAACAACCTGGAAGAAATGGACATATTCCTAGAAAAATACAACCTTCCAAAACTCAATCAGGAAGAATCTAAAAATCTCAATAGAGCAGTGACTTGGGAAGAAATTGAAACAGTCATCAAAAAGCTTCCAGCAAACAAAAGCCCAGGGCCAGATGGCTTCACAGGAGAGTTTTACCAAACATTCAAGGAAGAACTAAAACCTATCCTCCTCAGACTATTCCAAAAAATCCAAGAGGAAGGAACACTTCCGAACTCCTTCTATGAAGCCAGCATCACCCTAATACCAAAACCAGATAAAGACAACTCAATGAAAGAGAATTACAGGCCAATATCCCTCATGAACATAGATGCCAAAATCCTCAACAAAATTCTAGCAAATCGACTCCAGAAGAACATCACAAAGATCATACACCATGACCAAGTAGGATTTATTCCAGGAATGCAAGGATGGTACAATATTCACAAATCAATAAACGTAATACATCACATAAACAAATTGAAAGATAAAAATCATATAGTCATATCAATTGATGCAGAAAAAGCATTTGATAAAATCCAACACCCTTTCCTGTTAAAAACTCTTAAAAAGGTGGGAGTACAAGGATCATACCTCAACATAATAAAAGCTATATATGATAAACCCACAGCCAACATTATACTCAATGGGCAAAAACTAAAACCATTCCCTCTAAGAACAGGAACAAGACAGGGATGCCCACTCTTGCCACTCCTGTTTGACATAATTCTGGAAGTACTAGCCATTGCAATTAGACAAGAGGAGGCATCCAAATTGGAAAAGTAGAAGTAAAGTTATCCTTATTTGCAGATGACATGATATTGTACATAAAAAACCCAAAAGACTCCATTAAAAAACTAATTGACTTAATAAATGAATTTGGCAACGTAGCAGGATATAAAATTAATGCCAAGATATCCATGGCATTTCTATACACCAACAGTGAAACTACAGAAACAGAGGCTAAAAAAGCAATTCCATTTACCATCGCACCAAAAAAATTAAGATACCTAGGAATAAACTTAACTAAGGAAGTAAAGGACCTATATGCAGAAAACTACACGACACTGAAAAAAGAGAGAGAGGAAGATGTAAGGAGATGGAAGAACATACTATGTTCATGGATTGGTAGAATCAACATCATCAAAATGTCCATACTTCCTAAAGCAATCTATAGGTTCAATGCACTCCCCATTAAAATACCAACGACATATTTCACTGACCTAGAAAGAACTCTCCAAAAGTTCATTTGGAACAATAAAAGACCCCGAATAGCCACAGCAATCCTGAGAAAGAAGAGTAAAGTAGGAGGGATCTCAATACCAGACTTCAAACTATATTACAAAGCCACTGTTCTCAAAACAGCCTGGTACTGGCACAAGAACAGACAAATAGATCAATGGAATAGAATCGAGAACCCAGATATCAACCCAAATCACTATGCTCAATTAATATTTGACAAAGGAGGCACGAATATACAATGGAGTCAAGACAGTCTCTTCAATAAATGGTGTTGGGAAAATTGGACAGATACATGCAAAAGAATGAAACTAGATCACCAACTTACACCATTCACAAAGATAAACTCAAAATGGATACAGGACTTAAACATCAGACGGGAAACCATAAAAATACTAGAAGCATCCACAGGCAGCAAAATCTCAGACGTATGCCAAAATAACTTCTTCATTGATACTGCCCCTAGGGCAATGGAAGCTAAAGAGAAAATAAACAAATGGGACTACTTCAAAATAAAAAGCTTTTTTACAGCAAAAGAAACCATCAATTAAACAACAAGAAAGCCCACGGTGTGGGAGATCATATTTGCAAATATTACCACTGATAAAGGTTTAATCTCCAACATTTATAGACAGCTTATACAACTAAATAAAAGGAAGATGAATGATCCAATTAAAAAATGGGCAATGGACCTAAACAGAATATTTTCAAAAGAAGACAGAAGGAAGGCCAAAAGGCACATGAAAACATGCTCAAAGTCACTAATTGTCCGAGAGGTGCAAATCAAAACAACAATGCGGTACCATCTCACACCTGTCAGAATGGCCAACATCAACAAATCAACAAACGACAAGTGTTGGCGAGGTTGCGGAGAAAAAGGAACCCTTGTGCACTGCTGGTGGGAATGCAGACTGGTGCAACCACTGTGGAGAACAGTGTGGAGTTTCCTAAAAAAACTGAAAATGGAACTCCCATTTGACCCAGTAATCCCACTTCTAGGAATATATCCCAAGAAACTAGAAACACCAATCAGAAAGGATATTTTCACCCCTATGTTCATAGCAGCACAATCTACAATAGGCAGAATTTGGAAACAGCCTAGGTGCCCGTCAGCAGATGATTGGATCCAAAAACTTTGGTACATCTACACAATGGAATACTATGCTGCCATAAAAAAGAAGGAATTCTCATCATTTGCAGCAACCTGGATGGAATTGGAGAGCATCATGCTGAGTGAAATAAGCCAATCAATGAAAGAGAAACACCATATGACCTCACACATTGGTGGATGATAAAGATCATTATAAACTGATGAACCAAGAGACAGATATAGAGAAAGTAAAGCAACAGGCAGACTGTCAAATTACAGTGGGGAGGTTAGGGAGATAATAGATCAACCGAAGGACTTGTATAAATGCATATAAGTACAACCAATGGACATAAAACTATGGGGAGGGAGGGGATGTGTGGGAGGGAAGGAGGGGGGCAATAAAAAAAATCAATAAAATATGTAAATAAATAAATAAATTAATTAATTAAAAAAAAACAAAACAACAACAACAACAAAAAAAAACAACAACAAAGTAATGATTATCCACTTGTTATTCCATTCCAACCAAATAAAAAGCAGATACATATATGGCTTAAATGTCATAAACTTATACATGATGAACCCTTAGCCCTGTTAGTATTGAATAAAAAGGTGCACTCGATTTGTTGAAGGTAACCTAAGTTGTATGGCTTTATTCCTTTTTAAACTCATAGGTACAGAGCTTTCTTTACACAGAGGCAAAGTATATGCCCAAGGGAAGGATGTGACTTCAGAGTCTGTTGCTAGAGGCAGGAGTGACAATGAGAACACTGGACCAGGGGTCAGGAGACCATGCTTTAGGGCTATGATCTATTAGTGGCTGGTCATCTCTAACTTCTCTGAGATAAACTTTCTTCACCTATAAAATATAAACATAGAAAAGATAAAATCTGATCTCTATTTCTAAGACACGATTAGGCTGCAATTCTGTTATTGTGGCACTATAACTGGCACACATCCTCAATGCAGTTTTGCCCTATAGCTAAGAAACACAAGTAGATTTCAGCTTTTGTGTAATCCCTACAAGAGAACAAATAATAAATAAAACATTATCAAATCATGTTGATGACTTATTAAAATATTTTATTGATAGATAAGAGGGAATTCATGTTACATCTGTTTAGAACATTAAGGTACTATCCCAGTTCTGTAGTTATAGAGGTAGAACAACTTTGGTGGAAAAAAAATACCCTCTGACCATCTTTTTCCTTTATTATAGTGACAAGAAAATCCATAAAATAATATTTTAAGAAATAGATAAGATATAGGTGACATTTTAGACCTCCTTTTGGCCCTGTGGGTTGATATACATTCATAGATAAGTGTAAAATAATGATTATCAGGCTAAATGGCAGGAGGAAGTATAGAGATAGTTCAAAGCTTAAGAATTTCTTCCACATGTTAACCTGGTATGCTTTGCAAGGTATAGATAACATCAAAGGTACAATTCCTGCAAGCAAACAGCAGGGTGCTTAGAGGCTGGTTGTCATACTTCCTGCACCCTTGATTTTGTTAAAAAGATTATCTAACATTTTCCCTAAGTAGATGATAGTCATTTGTTCTCAAAATGTAGTCCATGGGCTACCTGCCTGCATCAGCATTATTTGTGATACTTGTTAAAAATTTGTATTCCACTGAGCCAAACCGGTTAGGGCATAAACAATAATAATAAAAAAAAAATGTATTCCTAGCCTGCACCAGCAATCAACTGGATGAGTCCAAGATGTCTGCAGTTGTTTAAATCCTCAGGTACAATTTGCACATAAAAATGTCTGAGGATCACTATCTAGATTAGAATTCATATGCTACTACATCAGATTAATGATACAGTGAAATTCAGATCCTGTATTTGCTAGTTTAATATCCAAAGCACATGGAAACTATTTTTATGGCTTTAAAAGCATAAAATATGTTTTTAAAAATCTGAAAAATTAAAACGAGAAAAATAATTCTATAACACTCTTATTTGGGGGGAAAAACAGTTAATATTTGGTGAACATTTGGGTGAATTTCCTTCCAGTCATTGGATGTCATAATATGGATCATCATAGATTATGAAGGCAGGGGCCTTGTTTGTACATTTGTCACTCTATCCCCAGGTCTTACTACAATGCATTATAGGACACACTCAAATATTATTGAATGAGCAAAATGAATGAATGAATGAATGATTGATTGAAACTGGTATTAAACTGTATACTTAGTTCTGGTCATATGGACACTTTCTATAAAAAGACTAGGGGCCCAGTGCACAAATTTGTGTACCTTGAAAGGAACTGTGTGCCATGAAGCTGCAGTGGGCACAGGGGTGGGTCTCAGCCCATCCTCCATGCCCCTGCCCGGTCTCTCTCATGGTTCTTGTCTGAGGGGAGCCCCACTCCCACTGCACTCACACCCGCTGATGGCACGGAAGTAATAATTGGGGCCGGCACTGTCAGTGGGTGTGAGCAGTTGCTGCTGCCCTGATTGCCCCTCAGGAGTAGGAGGAGGTGGAGAAGCCCTCAGGGCCACTTGCACCTGCTGATGGCACCAAGTGATCGGGACTGGTGCTGGGCACCAGCAGTGGGTGTTAGCAGTGGCTCCGGCACCAGCTGAGGGTGCAAGCAGGGCTAGTGCCGGCAGTTGATGCAAGCAGTAGTTCCCGTGCCGTCAGCAGGTAAGAGCACTGGTTAGGACCATGGTGTGTGGGAGCAAAGAATTTTCAGTAACCACCAGAGGCTCACCCCCATGACAGTGACCAGTGTCTCACCCTGGTCTGGCTCCCCTGCCATGTTCTGCACATGGCCCCTGGTGGTTGTTTGGTTGTTCTGCCATCCATTCTATTTGCATATTAGCCTTTTATTATATAGGATGCCAGCATTAAATAGAATATCACTTTCTGATTCCCACAGGCATCAGATCAACAAAAATATCAATAACTACTACTCTTGTACCAGAAGTTTTTCTAGCATTTTATTCATGTTAATGTAATCCTAACAACAATATGTTGTATGCCATTTTTACCTCCATTTTATAGATCAGGAAACTGGAGCACAGAGAGTTTAAATAACTAATCCAATATCACAATGCCAGTATGTGGAAGGACTGGCTCCTGAGTCCACAGTAGTGAAATTTTAAAAGACTTGGTTAACAAATATCTACTTATTTGTGGTCTAAAGTTAACCACATGCACATGTTTAGTACTCTAACTATAGAAAACTCTAAATATTAGGTGATTATATGACCCATGGACACAGACAATAGGATGATGAAGGCCTGGGGTGAGTATGGCCTGGAGGGGGTCAATGGGGACAAAAAGGGGACATATATTATAGGAATCTCACATCCTGCATGGAAAGGGTTCCAATTCAGGGTTCAAGTTCTGGAGAAGGGCTGTACACAAATGAAAAGACTTAAAGAAATTCAATTTGGCGATATGGGGGGCCAGGCAGTAGTCCAACTCTAGTGGGAACTCCTCCTGCTCTGGCCCTGCCATCCCTTTTATTGAGGCTTTGGGGAAAACATCTTAGGCGGGAAATAACAGAAACTTACATGTAGCCCTTAGGCAGGAAATAACAGAAACTTACATGGGACAAACAAGGTGGAGGCTGCTTCCGTTAACAATGTCTCAACTAAAGGGTGAATGGTTAGAGCAACTGAGGCTGTTGACCAGCTTTACTGGCTTCCTGTCAACATCTCTCTTTTAGGTAAACTGATTTGTTTCCGGCAATATATAATATTTACAACAATAAAGAATTATTTAAAAAATAAAATAAATAAAAGTAGATTTTTTTAAAAAAGACTTAGAAATGGTACCTGCTTATTCACTGTGCTACTTTACAAAACTACAGATACCTCTGCATCACTTCAAGTGTAGAATACTCAGGCTAGTTCCTCTGTGCACATCCAGATATGATGTTCCCGCCACCAATAAACATGTCTACTTTGCTTGCATTTCAGTTTACCACACTGGCCATATAAAGCAAATACACATTCTTAAGGAAAGGTCATGTAATACTCTTACTTTTCCCAACATCTTCACCTTGGGTGACAAAAATATACATACATATATTGTATGTATATGCCTAAGTGACTGACGACCAAACGACCAGTTGCTATGCCACTCACTGACCACCAGGGGGCAGATGCTCCATGCAGAAGATGCACCCTGGTGGTCAGTGCACTCCCACAGCAGGAGTGTGCTCAGCTGACCAACCCCCTCTGGGTGGTCCACAAGCCCAATGGCAGCCACTCATTCCCTCAGCAGTCCTGCAGGTCCAATCTCCTGAGAAGGGGCCAGGCACTGATGGACCAGCACCACCGGCGCCTCGAAGTCAGCCTCAGGCACTGCAGCAGCTTCCCCTCCCTAGGTGCCCTGCAAGGAAGAAATGAAATAAAAGTGGTCGCCAGGTACCTCCCAGATCTGAATCCCAGGCAGCAAGGCATCCCACTGTCCACTCGGAGAGCTGATCACATCCCAAGTGCCACCTCGGGATGCCGCCCATGCAAGAATTTGTGCACCAGGCCTCTAGTAAATAAATAAGAAAGAAAGAGAGGGAGAGAAGGAGAGAGGGAGGAAAAAAAATTAAAGCCCAGAATCTAAAATCCCATACTTCCTGTTCACAAATATGTGGTAAAATAACCATTAACGGCATTAGCCCCTGGAATCTGGATGTAAGGTAGTGTCAGAAAGGGAATCTCCTGCTCAGACTGATCCACTGCTGACCTCACCCCTAAAAGGAACCAGACTATTCATCTTTCTAAACCACCTACAGCCGCAAATCTGCATGAGCAAGACCCTTTTTCCTTGAACGTGCGCTTGAAAGCCAAGGAGCCCAACTAACAGCAAGACCAGTGCCCTGACCTCCTCCACCCCCGTCCTCCCACTGTCCCGCAATAATCTTAGCCTCCGGGGGAGCGGAGACAGAGGCGGGCGGCGGGCGGGCGGCTCCTCGCCCACACTGAACTCGAAGCCCCCCAGCCCGGCGGGAGCCCGCTGAGCCTGCAAATCACCGCCCGCCCGGCAGGGGGCGCCGCGGGCGAAGCCGGGCCCCCGCGAGGGGGCGCGCGAGGCCGCACGGAGCCCTCGCCGGGCCGGCCCCGCCCCTCCGCAGCCCCTCGCGCGGCGGCGGGCGAGGCCCCGGCCAGGGGAGGGGGCGGAGAGCGGCGGGCGCCCGAAACGGCCCTGCGGCTGGAGCGCCGCGCTGGGGCGGCGCGAGCCCGAGGGGGCGGGGAGCGCGGGGCGGGAGCGTGCGCGGCGCGGAGTGGGCGGGGAGGCCGGCGCCCGGAGCGCGGGCAGAGGACGCCGCTACCCTGGACAGCGCACCGCCCGCCGGGGTCGCCGCGCCGCCGCCGCCGCCGCCGCGGATCATGGTGAGTGGCGCCGCGCGCCGCCGCCGCTCTTTCTTTCTCCCGCCGCCGGTCCGACGCGCTGGGCGGGAAGGGGCCGAGGGGCGGCCGTGCGGGAGCTGCGGGTTCGACTGCTAGAATCCGTCGCTGTCGGGGGGCCGGCGGGTCTCGGGCTCTCGGTCCGGGTCCGCGGCCCCCCGGCCCGGCCCCTCGAGGCGCCCGCTCGCGTCAGGCCCCCGCGGGGTGCACGCGGCCGGCCGGCGCCCCGAATGCCCGACGAAACCGCCCTCTCTCCCTCCGCACCCGCTCCCGCAGCCATGCCCGCGGCCCCGGCCTCCCGCTCCCGCTCCCTCCGTTCCGGGCGCGGGGAACGGCGTTTCCCTCGCGCGGTGTCGACCCCGCGTCGGAAATTCTGGGGTTTGGGCTCTAAACGGTTGGGTCCAGGGCCCCCCGCGCCGTGCCCGCCGTCCCGGGGGTGTGTCGGGTGCCGGCCCGCGCTCCCGGCTTTGCGCGGCGGCGGCGGCGGGCAGGTGTCCCTTCGGGAGGCGGGTGTGCTCTCCCCACTCCGCTCCCGGCCCCGCCGGCGCCGGCCCGCCGGACGGAGCTCCCGGGCGGAGCGGAGGGCGGGGGGCGCGGGGAGGGGGTGTCTGCCCCTGGCCCCTGACCCGCCTGAAGGCTTGGGCAGCTCAGCCTGGCTCTGTGGCTAGGAAAGATTAAGTGCGGGTGCCCCGCTCACACACCGGTCCCAGGCAGAGCGGGGAGCCCACATTTGTCTCCAGGGGTCCATCTATTATCTTCTCTCCTCCCTCCCATGTGGTTTCCTCGCCACCTCGGGGCTGGTAAAATATGCGAATCTGTTCTCTCCCCGCTCTGGCTGACACTAATCAGCCCTAGCTTTTCCCCTCTCTACCCTTTCAGGTGCACAGTATGTGTCTGATGATATCTGAAGCCTTCTTCCAGCCACTTTCTCTACAACTCCAGCCTCCCCCACCCCATTCACCACAGTTCATATTCCCCTTAACTGCTTCGTTTTTCCCCTTCACCTGATATTTGACTTGCTGTGGATTTTGTTTGTCTTGATTGAATATGTCCCCCCACCAGAATGTAAGTTTCAGTATGGCTGAGATTTTTGTCACGTTCTCCACTGCTATATTTTTAGTAGCTGCAACAGCGCCTGGCACATAGTAAGTGCTCAATGTGTTTTATTTGTGTGTGTTTTTTATTAACCCAATAAAGCAGCATACTTTAATGCATATGTGCAAATGGGAAGCAGCAATGCGACTATGAGGATTATAGACCCAATTGACACTTGATGAGAACCTCCAGTGAAGTTTGAGAAGAGGAATATTCTTGGAAAGGAGAGAGTGGATCTGGTGATCCTCAGTGACGCGAGTATTGGGTGGCCATCATTTATGCCTGGGTCTGTCAACTTCATGCTCTTGACACCTCAGTGGGCAAATCATTTTTAGGGCTAACTGGCTCTCTCCCTCCAGGTCTGAACCTTTGTTTCAAATTATTACAAATTCTAATAAGTAAGGGAACAAGTCCAAGGACAACTCCCTAATTGGATGAAGAGTTGTGGGAATTAATCCAAAAGAGCCAAAATTAAGGGCAAGCTCTTATAAATTCTACTCTATACAATTGAGGTTCTTCCTCGGTAGATAAGCATTTCTCAGTAACTTTGAGTCTTCAGAGGAGCTATTTTTAAATCCAAGTCGTTTCACTATTTAAAAAAAAAAAATACAAGGCCTGGGGTGAAATTCATAAATCAGTGGGTTAGTTGAGAGAGATATCCCTTTGGATTCATGTCCAACATGAACAGTCTCACTGTGTCTTAACGCCAAAACAGATTCTTCCCTTCAAAGTCCCTTTTGGTTTTCCATTTCCACAGTGTAAATTGATGGCAATCTTTGGGTTAAGCCTATGGACATGTATTTTTTTATCTATATAATTTGAGCCAAACGGTTTGGTAAAATTTTCATGGGCAAGTTTCTGAAAACGATATAATTATAGCCATCACTGTATAAGTGCAGTGGTTCTATTATTGCTGTTTAGTCCAGATAGGTGATAGAAATTATAGGTAAAAAGCAAAGAAAGGTAAGTTTGTATTTGAAATTAAAATCAACCAAGCAAACATAAATTAAAAATACCTTAATTTTTTTTAGTCCAATTTATATTTCTAGGAGATTTTGCTATGTTATGATTCTAGTCAAAGTATCAAGCCATTTTTTCTATTTCTTGAAAATGTTGCATTGTCAAGCAATACAAAATCGATTTTAAAATTTTTCTCGTTGGTTAAACTTAATTTTTGGTTCTTCAACAAAATATTGCAATTTAATCTGTTTTTCTCCAAACATTTAAATCACAGTTTGGGAGCTTCAGGTACTTTTATAGTTTGGAAGACATTGTTTAAAATTTAAGTGGATCCTTGTCATCTGTCTAGTTATATTCAGAAAACAGGGCTCTGTCGCCAGGATTATGTCCACAGTCATCTCCATTGTACCATCTAACTTGATGGTTTGGATTTTTAAGAGTAGATATTGATAAAGGGTAAGAAGTTGCCCTGGAAACTCTTATTTAGGCGCAGCATGGTGAAAATATCCCAACATCAGTAGCTTATCATAATTCCAAAGTTACACATTTGTATTTTTTTCTTAAGAGAAATTAGGACATTACTGATATATAACTGACTCTGACAATGAACCATTCTAATAAATGGTTAGTTTAAATATAACCATTTAAAAATCTTAACAATTTAGTCATTGCAGATGACAATGAACCATTCTAATAAATGGTTAGTTTAAATATAACCATTTAAAAATCTTAACAATTTAATCATTGCAGATGACAATGAGCTATTCTAATAAATTGTTAGTTTAAATATAACCATTTAAAAATCTTAACAACTTTATCATTGCAGATGACAATGAGCCATTCTAATAAATTGTTAGTTTAAGTATAACCATTTATAAGTCTAACAATTTAATCATCGCAGAGTATAAATTGTTCTGGAATTGATGATGTGGCAATTTAGAGCTTAAGATTTGGGGTGAGTCACGAGTTTGAATCACAAGGCCAACATTTAACTGTGACTTAGGACAGATTAACTTCTTTAGGCCTCAGGTTTTTCTTTTATAAAAGAAGACTGAAATATTCCTAAGGTTATTGGGAGAAACAAATAAGATAATGCACTTTTAAAAAACATAATGCTGCCCTGGCTGGTTTGGCTCAGTGGACAGAGCGTTGGCCTGTGGACTGAAGGGTCTCAGATTTGATTCCAGTCAGGAGCACGTGCCTGGGTTGCAGGCTGGATACCCCGTGGAAGGCATGTAGGAGGCAGCCAATTGGTGATTCTCTCTCATCATTGATGTTTGTATCTCTCTCCTCCCTCTCCCTTCATCTCTAAAATCAATAAAAATATTTTTTTAAAAAGGAAAAGCAATTCAATGTTAAAAAAAAACAACACAGTGTTTCCAGTGCTCAGTAAATATTAACTATTATAATGACGTGTTCCTTTCTCCCACATCTGTTTTCAGTTGAGAGACCTCAGAATGATGTCTGTGACTCACCTCTTAGTTCTCTTCCGTGTTAATACACATCTATATCAGCAGTGTCCAGTAGAAATATAATGCAAGCCACCTAGTCATTTTTAAATTTTTAGTAACATTAAAAAGTAAAAAGACATAAAATTGATTTTTAATATATTAACTCAATTCGTGCAAATATTATTTCAACATGTAATCAGTGTGAAAAATGTTAGCGAGATATTTTCTTTTTTACCTGAAATCTTCAAAATCTGGTGTATATTTATACTTACAGCACATTCAGTTCATGCTAGCCACAATTTCAAGTGCTCCATAGCCACATGTGGTGAGGAGCTACTGAATTGGACAAAACAGCTCTAATTTACCTCTCTCTTCACAGCTTTCAAATTTACCTCTTATCTGTTAGACCCTTTCCACTTGTGAGAACTCACTGCCACCTTAAACCTTGCGTTACAAAAAGAAAGCTCATCTTTCAGACTCTCCTCTCTGTTCCCATGTGCTGTTTAGTAATTCCACCAGCTCTCAAGTCTACTGTGTCTGATATCTGATTCTTACTCTTTTTTTTTTCTTTTATGTTTATTGTATAATATTCTCATATTTTTACTTGAAAATATCTTTAAATCTCCTCTCCTTTCCTCTCCAGCCCCCTTTCTACTATTCCTACTTTTCCTGCAGGTTTCCTCTTTTGTGGTCTCTTTGTTTTTAACTTTTTTTACTTGAAGTTTGTTATTTTTTCAAGGCCAGGTTCATCATTTTCATGTAGTAACTTAATGCTGGGGGGCTCTAGTCTCCTATTTTTTTTTAATATATATTTTATTGATTTTTTACAGAGAGGAAGGGAGAGAGATAGACAGATAGAAACATCCATGAGAGAGAGTCATCGATCAGCTGCCTTTGCATACCCCCCCTGGGGATATGCCTGCAACCAAGGTACATGCCCTTGACCGGAATCGAACCCGGGACCCTTCAGTCCGCAGGCCGACGCTCTATCCACTGAGCCAAACCAGTTTCGGCTCTAGTCTCCTATTATGTTCAAAGATTCTCCCCCTTCCCTTCTTGAGAAAGGTAGTTCTCTCCCTCAGAGTCACTGAGCTCCATGTTCTCTCCACTCTTCCATCAGCCCTTGTTCATGTTGTCACGAATGCTTTTGATTTTATAGTTTATGCCTATGTTAAACACCTTTCCTTTACCAGATAGTAAGAAATGTAATTACTTTAACTGGTAGTCTGATGTTAAAATGATCCACCCAAGTAAAGAAGCACAAAAGGAAGGAAGAAAATAAATCATGGAAAGGGGAAATGAAACTACTTGAACTTTATCTACCTAATTAATAATAATAAAGCGACAACCACACAGTGATGACACTTTACATTTACTCAGTGCTTTATAGGAAACAGCACTTGCTCTGTACCTAGTAAACAGAGGCTCAAAACAAAAGAATGGACCACAAGTCAGGAAACCTGGTTTCTAGTCCTGGCTTTATTATTAACTAGGAGTCAATGCACCTTGAAAGGAAATGTCGGCTGCAAGGGCACAGGGGCAGATCTCAGCCCATCCTCTGTGCCGGGCCAGGCCCCTCCTGTCTGCCAGCAGCCCCCGCTGCCACCGAAGGCTCCCACACACTGATAATGCTGGCCCCACTCGCACCTCTGAAGGCCTGGAGCTATTGGGGCCAGGACGTCAGTGGGTGCAAGTGCCGGCTGCTGTCCTGATGGCTCCTAAGGAGCAGGGGGAGGTGGAGAAGCCCTGAGGGATGATCAGGGCCAGCAGCTGCTGCTCGCACCCACTGACTGCACTAGCAGTGGGTATAAGTGGCAGCGCCAGCAATAGGTGTGAGCACGCGACAGGACCATGGGAGCAAAGAATTTTCAGTAACCACCAGAGGCTCGCCTCAATGACCCTCACCCCCTTGCCCCCCGCCCCCGCTCACCACCATCCCACTGCAGCCAATGACCCCCATGTTCCATGCACGCCCCCTAGTGGTCAGCACACATCATAGCGACCAGATGTTCTGTTGGTCAGCCGTTCGGTCTATTTGCATATTAGGGTTTTATATATACTAGAGGCCTGGTGTACGATATTCGTGACTTGAAGGGTCCCTCGGCCCAGCCTGCACCCTCTCACAGTCTGGGAGCTTTCGGGGGATGTCTGACTGATGGCTCTTTAGACATCCTCAGCGCTGCCGCAGGCGTAGGAGAGGTTCCCACCACCCACACTGTGTTAGCCGTGAGCCCGGCTCCTGGCTGAGGGGCCCCCCCTGTGGGAGTGCACTGACCACCAGGGGACAGCTCCTGCTTTGAGCGTCTGCCCCTGATGGTCAGTGTGCATCATAGCAACTGGTCATTCTGCTATTCAGTCTATTTGTATATTAGCCTTTTTAAAAAATATGTTTTTATTGATTTCAGAGAGGAAGGGAAAGGGAGAGATAGATGGAAACATCAGTGATGAGAGAGAATCATTGATCAGCTGGTTCTTGCACATCCCTTCTCACTGGGATCAAGCCCACAACCCAGTCATGTGCCCTTGACTGGAATCAAACCCAGGACCCTTCAGACCACAGGCCAATGCTCTATCCACTGAGCCAAGCTGGGTGGGGCTAGCCTTTTATTAAATAGGCTAGACTAGCTCTATTCCCTTCAGTCACTTTGAAATACTCTTTAATCACCTGTAAAATGGGGTGTTTTTTGTAAGATCATTTTGTCAATCAAATGGGGCTGACCATCACACTGGTTGGATCTTCTCTTAAAGAGCTGTACTGCTGTCTTCTTAATTCATTCTTAATCAGACCTACTTAACCACTCTATTTAAAACTGGAACCTGCTCTCCCATAATCACACATGCCAGCTCTTACAGGGCTCTCTTTTTTCCCCCCCTGTGACACTTATAACCTAAATATTTACTCATTTACATAACACTTGGAATCTTCTAATAATTTTCTTATTATGCGACCTTGCTTGTCCCCTCCTACCTGAACGCCAGCTCTGAGAAGACAGATTTTTGTTTGCATTGTTCAGTGACATGTCTCTAGGCTGGACTTTCCCCTGAGCAAAATGGCACTTAGAGGCAATTTCACCTTCTCTCTCCAGAGGCTGGGGAATCATTGCTATTCTTTTATATTTTTACGAAAGGCATTATCTGCTTTCCTTTGGCCATTTCTCTGTTCAGATTCCTAGAAAGAAATGGCATGTACCACTAGTTTTGTTCCCCCCCACCCCCCCCAGGTTCATTGCCTGAAGTCTGCTTCAAACTCACCAGCACAGAGCAATTTCACTGTTGTGTAAGCCCTGCTCTTCATTAAACAATAGTCTGGTTATTACATCAGCCCCTTAAAGGTCCTGCTGCTGCTACTAAAGTACTGCATGTCCCTTTCATAAATGAGGTTTAGTATATCACTCTTTCCTTTTTAAAATCCTCACCCGAGGATATGTTTATTGATTTTTTTTTTTTAGAGAGAGAAATAAACATTGATATGAGAGAGAAACATCCATCAGATGCCTTTTGTACATATGCTGACTGGGGATCGAACTGGCAACCTAGGTATGTGCCCTGACCGAGAATCGAACCTGCCACCTTTTTGGTGTACAGGACGACGTTCAACCAACTGAACCACCCTGCCAGGGCTTCTTTTTACAATTTAAAAAGTAAATGGAAATGTCCCGGTTGTAATCTGTTTCCGAAAACACTAATCTTATTGGTGCTCACTTCGGATAAGATATGTAATAGTCATAAGTCCTTAGTACAAACTTTGGAATTAATCATTTTTTATTTTAAAGGAAAAAATTGCACTCTCTACATAGAATACCATATTTTATAAAAGTGATACCAAGGAGACACGAAAATACAGGGTGCCCCCCCAAAAATGTATACTTTGAATAATTATAAAAGCAGTGTTTATTAAAATATATTTCATTTTCAAAATTGAGCTGTCAGCTGTTAAAGTGTGTATACATTTTTTAGGACACCCTGTATATTGCCTCAGTAAACTTTTGATTAGATATATTCATTGATTTATTTATTCAACACATGCTCAATAATAGGCAGTTATTGAACATGTGTTGAGTAACTAGGCACTGTCAGTCAGCAGTAGCTGAGCCTTCAAGTCTCTCAGGCCAGTAAATGTGCTTTCGTGTGTGTACCATTTTATCAAACATAAAAACTTAGTCTAATAAAGTGACTAATGATGCAAAAAAAAAAAAAAAAAGTTAACACTAAGCTCTTTTACTTATCATTCCAATAATTGGTTAGAGCCAGGTGGTGGTTGGTAATTAAAGAGCCAAAATCATCAGGATTGATAAAGCTGAGATCAAGACTGTCTATAGTGACACTGGAGTGTTCAAAAGATGTCAGCTCAGTGAGAGGAGAAAAGATCCAAACAGCTGTCTGAGAGGCAGCCTGGGCCGAAGGAGCATGAACTTAGGAATTGGACAGACATGTTTCAGCACATATTCCAAGATGGGGAAGCCAGACCTACTGACTCAGAACCTCTGAGTGAGGGGCCTGGGAGTCTGCATGCCAAGAATCAAGTTCACACAAGGTTGGAATAGTGTTCAAGGGGCTCAGAGGAGTGAGGGACTATTTCCTAGCGAAAATGTTACTGTATGCTTCATGAAGCAGTTGGGATCAATGCTGAATCTGAATAGGTTGGATTTTGATATGAAGGAAAAGAGAGGAATGTAGAATTGAGCAGAATATTCCATTTAAGGAAATAAGTGGGTAAGGATCCAGAAAGCAATAGCAGATGTATTTGAGGAACACTGTACTATGAGCAATATATAGATAAGGTCATGTTTACACAGAGCCTAGTATAGATTAGGTGTTCAGTAATACATTTCTGAAGGCTATGGAACAACTGATAATTGTATGGATCAGTTAAATTTTGAAGAATATTGCATCTGAAGCTAAGAAGTTTCTAGATTTTGTAAACCAGATTTTTAAAATGGAAAGTCAGATGATGAAAGTATCATTTAGGAAGATTAACCTGATTGCATAATATTTGGGACTGGGAGATCATGGATAAGGAGGTTAAAAAGAGATGAACTAATATGTCAGTTCTTCTCACTTGTTTTCATGTTATCAATTTTTAAAAATGTATCTCTTTAACCACACACACTCCTGGATTTAATTCTCTATTCCATCTATTATAATAAAAATGTAGTATGCTAATAAGATCAGATAGCCAAACGACCTTCCGGACATCATTCCAGACGTCCTTCCTGACGAAGCTGTGGTGGCAGGGCTGAGGCAGAGGCAGTTAGGGGTGATCAGGCAGGTAGGCGAGCAGTTAAGGGTTGATCAGGAAAGCAAACAGAAGCAGTTAGGGGTGATCAGGCAGGCAGGTGAGCAGTTTGGGCAATCAGGAAGGCCGGCAGGCAAGCATCTTGGATTGTGAGAGGGTTCAAGCAGGGCTGAAGGAAAACACCCCCCCCCACACACACACACACACACACACGTTTCGTGCACCGGGCCTCTATCTATAAAACTAGAGGCCTAGTGCACAAAAATTCGTGCACTGGGGGGGAGGGGGAGTCCCTCAGCTCGGCCTGTGCCCTCTCACAGTCTGGGACCCCTTGAGGAATGTCTGACTCCCTGGGCGAACAGGCCTAAGCCATAGTCAGACATCCTTAGCTCTGCTGAGGAAGCGGGAGAGGCTCCCGCCACCATTGCTGCACTTGCAGCTATCAGCCCGGCTTGTGGCTGAGTGGAGCTCCCCCTGTGGGAGTGCAGACAACCAGGGGGCAGCTCCTGCATTGAGTGTCCTCCCCCTGGTGGAAAGTGCACGTCATAGCGACTGGTCATTCTCCTGATAGGGTCAATTTGCATATTACCCCTTTATTATACAGGCAGTCCTTGGGTTATATCGGACTCAACGTATGTCATTTCATGGTTACTTCACCATCTTCCATATATAATAATAAAAGTATAATATGCTAATTAGGCCCGACATCCTTCTGGGTGACAGGCCAAGCTAGAGCTGTGAGGGAAGTCCGGGTCCCAGGTGCCTACTGGTGGCCAGAGGGAAGCCAGGGCCAGTAGCCAGGAGAAAGAAAGCCTACTCTTGCACAAATTTTGTGCATTGGCCTCTGGTATCCTATATAATAAGAGAGGAATATGCTAATTGTCCGTTACGCCAAAATGTCATGACTAGATCAGCAGGCTGTGCTCCTGCCCTCTGCTCCTGCAACTGCAAGGCCCGGGGTAGGATATGATAGGAGGGGATAAGAAAGGAGAGGAAGAGGAAGGCAGGCCTGAATGCAGACAGGCAAAGCAGGTCTGAGGGAGGAAGTGAAGAAAGAAATTATGGTGGGAAGGAAGGAAAAGGGGAGGGAGGGCAGGGGTAAAGAAAAAGGAAAGGAGGAATATGGGGAGGGAGGGGAGGAGAAAGATGGGAAGAAGGATGATGGAACAGAAGTAGGAAATAAGGAGGAAAAAAAAGTTTATAAATGATGAGTCAGTAGGAAAGTGTTACATAAAGGAGAGAGAAAAATTGTGAGAGAGGGAGAAGCCAATAAGGAAGTCAAATACAATTGTGTGTGAAGGAAATAAGATTTTAGAAAAGTTAATAGGGGCGACCAGGCCGGCAGGAGAGGGCAGTTAGGAGGATCAGGCAGGCAGGCAGAGTGGCTAGGGCAGGCAGGTGAGTGGTTAGGAGCCAGAAGTCCCGATTATGAGAGGGATGTGATTGGGCATAAACTGGCAGTTGGACATCCCCCAAGAACTCCTGGATTGGAAAGGGTGCAGGTCAGGCTGAGGGACCCCACCTCCACGCCTGCCCCATGCACAGATTTTGTGCACCAGGCCTCTAGTATATATAAAATAATAAGTAAAGTTCTTGGGTAAGGATTAAAAAAACAAGGTAAAGCAATTTTCTTACTGAGTAGTTCTCACCTAAAGATATACTCATAAAACAATGTATTTTGAAAATTGTTTCATGGATTTGAATCACAACTTTAGAAAATCCCAAGAGCTCCACAAAATCAGATCAAGCCTTTGCTGTTTGCCCAACTAATACATCAAATTGCCTATGTCTTGAACTTCTTTATAGCCCTTAATCTGATGCCTTACCCCCTAAAAATGTACCCTGCAAGAAAACAGTTTTCCCACTCTCTGCCTTTCCCACTAGATCAGCATTATTTCAGTTGCTAAAACCCCAAGTAGAGCAGATTATTGGATTTGTATATTGTATTGAAAATAATGAGGAAAGTGAATACATATATGCACATAGCTTCTTTTCTCACTTTTTCCCTGTTAGTTTGAAAGTAGTGAAAATTGATTAGAACTTTAAATGTGGGCATAAAACTGAAATAAGTGGACAGTATGAAACTGCATGGTTTAGGAAAGGATGGAGTTAAAAGAAGCTGAGATCAAGTGAAAAAGTACAAGGCACATTGAACATGTTGACGGCAGTGACTAGACCAGCTGGCTGGTGTGAAGGTGCTGCATGGGGATTGGTGCACAAGGCTGGATGAACCAAAGGGAGTGAGGTTTCTGAGTTTCTGGTGAGAGGCCATGATGCTCTCCAGTGTAAAAATGTGTCCTCCTAGTGAACATCTGTATGGCTTGTCTCCCTTTCAGTTCATGTTCATGTAAAATAGAATAATTACACCTTTGTCCTGGTCAGTGTCCTCAGTGGTTAGAATGTTGGTCTGTGCATTGAGGGGTTGCAGTTTGAGTGCCAGTCAAGGGCACATACCTGGGTTGCAGGTTCAATCCCCAGCCCCTGTTTGGGGCATGTGTATGAGGCAACCAATCTATGTGTCTTTCTCACATCAATATTGTTCTCACTCTCGCTCTTGCCCTCCCCCCGTTTCACTTTTTCTAAAAAATGGAAAAAGTTTCCTCAGCTAAAGATTAACAAACAAAAAAAGAAAAGAAAATAGAATAATTACATCTTTAATTTGTGAGCAACTTTAGGGGAACTTTCCACAATGTCCCTAATAATAGTAATTATAATACCATATTTGAATAATATATATATATTTTTTTGTTAATCCTCACCCAAAGATATTTTTCCATTGAGAGAGAGTGGAAGGGATTGGGGAGAGACAAAGAGAGAGAAGCATTTATGTGAGAGAGAGACACCAATTGGTTGTCCCCTCCATGTCTCCGACTGGACCGAGGATCAAGCCTGTAACCATGATGTGTGCCCTTGACCAGAATTGAACCTTTCAGTCCATTGGCCAATGCTCTAACCATTGAGCAACCAGCTAGGGCTGTATAATACTTCTAAATTTAGAGAACATTTTCACAGCATCATCTCAATTGTATGTTATTTAGCTTGTTGCTTTTTTTGAAATCTTTGTTTACTTGGTTATTATCTATCTCCCCCACTGCAATATAAGTTCTATAAGGGAAAGAATTTTGAATATAATATTTTCCTCTATAATTTCAGCACTAGGATGGACTAGCACATCATAGATACTTAAAGAATACTTGTTGGTTAAATAGACAGATGTGTAAATTAGCTTTCTTATGTTTAAGGAAACTGAGACTTAGAGATTATATTATTTACTAGTAGTCATTCAACGTAAGTAAATGGTGGATTGGGGACTCAGACCCGCTTTATACCTCTTCTACCCCATTGCTTGCTTCATTATACCAATTGTCTTTCCTGGTACCCTAGGCATTTGCAGCAAGATTGAAAAACACACCATAAAAAATGACAGATTTGACCATCAAAATTTAAAATTTTGAGATGACAGAAGACACCATAGGCAGAGATTTAAAAAAAAAAGGGGGGGGGGGCAGCAGACTAAAAGAAGGTATTTGCAATCAATATAGCATTATAGGTTGTTATATACACACATAACTTTCATAAATCAAACAGAAGACAGGCAATCCATTAGAAACGTGGATGAGAGCTATTAAGTGACAGCTCACTGAAGAGGAAATCTGCACAGCCAATGAACATTTTACAGACATGGGCCACTGCATAGTATTAAGGAAATGCAAATCAAAACCATTCCACACCTGTGAACTTGGCAAAATTTAAAATTCTGACAGAGTATCCTATGAAATTTTTAGAGCAATATGGTAGTTTTTACTAAAATTAAAAGTATATTTCTCAAACAACATAGCAATTTCACAACTAGATATATTCCCAGAGAAATTCTCACTTATAAACACAAGGAGATTAGTATAAAAGCACCATTTCTTTGTAATAGCAAAAAACTGGAGCAACCTAAAATATCCATCAATAAGGAAATAGATATATAACAATAAACTCCATAACATGATGGGATATGATACAGCAGTTACAGTGAATGAACTAGTAACAACATGATAGATCAAGCTGCAGAAAGATAAGTATGATATAATATATATATATATATATATATATATATATATGTGTGTGTGTGTGTGTGTGTGTGTGTGTGTGTGTGTGTTTACATATATGTACAAAGCAGTACTGTTTTTGTTGTGAATACAGATGTATAAAAATCTGGACAGGAAGGCTTGACATCAAATTTATTACAATAGTTATATCTTTGGAAGGAACATAGGACACAGGATTAGGAAGATAGACAAATGAAATGACAAATTTATCAGTTAGATTTTATTTCCCAGTTTCCAGCACCTCATAGGTATATTCAAAGATAATTATTGAATTAATATTAAAATATTTGAAACAAATACAGCATAATTTTAGTATGTGTGATACATTTATTTTGCCATTCTTTACATTTTTCCCAAGTTAAAATAGGTTTGGCAGGGACCGGCTTGGCTCAGTGGATAGAGCATCGGACTATGGACTGAAAGGTCCCGGGCTCGATTCTGGTCAAGGGCATGTACCTTGGTTGCGGGCACATCCCCAGTAGGGGGTGTGCAAGAGGCAGCTGATCGATGATTCTCTCTCATCGATGTTTCTAACTCTCTATTCCTCTCTCTTCCTCTCTGTGAAAAATCAATAAAATATATTAAAAATAGGTTTGGATTTGGGATCTGCATTAGAGTCTCAGGTCAGAGACCTGGTAGGTGAGCCATAGGGCAGGAGGGCCTTCTGTTTTCTTAACCCCTAATCCTTTCTTCTTGTTTGATTTACCAGTAACACTGGAAAGTTCTTAGGAGATCAGGCTGAGCATCCGTACAGTTTTAGAGAACAAAAGGACCATGTAGAAGGGCGTGTTTGCCATTCTCAGCATCAGTTAAAGGAATAAGGATAAAATACTAACAATAAGAGCAATTAACAACATTTAATAACACATTGAATTCTTACTATGTCCCAGGTACTGTTGTAAGAATCTTTTCCTGTATTCACGCATCCTCCCTGCAACCTTTGGAGTTGGTACTGTCATTTCCTTTTTGTAGATAGGGAAACTGTGGCAAGTTGGGGAAAGAAGTACAAAAGGAAAACATTTTTACTCAAATTATACACCATAAGAACGTTATGAAAGCCTCTGAATCCACTGCATGTCCTGTCCTCTCACTTTTCTTTCTCTAGTCCCTCTTATACCCAGTGTTGTCTTTTTTTTTTTTTTTTTTAATATATTTTATTGATTTTTTTACAGAGAGGAAGAGAGGGGTAGAGAGTTAGAAACATCGATGAGAGAGAATCATCGATCAGCTCCCTGTTCCACACCCCCCACTGGGGATGTGCCCGCAACCAAGGTACATGCCCTTGACCGGAATTGAACCCGGGACCTTTCAGTCCACAGGCCGATGCTCTATCCACTGAGCCAAATTGGTTTCAGTTACCCAGTGTTGTCTTTGAAAATATTTATGTCGAATATCCCTTGGATCCATTTCCAATGTTACACCTCAAACTGGAATTTTGCTACTCTCCTTTTTACATCACTGCTGATTAAAAAAAAAAAAAAAAATCACTGTTGAGACAGCACTGATTAAAGAAAAGATGTTTCCCCTGTATAATGTCGCCTCCCTTGAAATTTTCCAAGTATGGCAGTGGGAGATATAAGGATATGATGATATGCCATTGAATTGGAATTTAAAAATGCAGGACACTGAATGGATGTCTATTTCTACTTAGTATACAGGCCTGTCTTAGATGAATCATTTAATCTTCACAATATTGTGAAGTCAGGATTATTTTTCTCCTTTTATAGATAATGGCGATGTTTTACCCAAGATTATGCAGCTATTTAGTGTCAGAGCCAAGACTAGAACCTTTGTGAAACTTCATTATTTGCAGCTACTTAGTGTCAGAGCAAAGTTCAGGACCCTGTGAAACTTCCATTATTTGCAACAAACCACACGGAATGCCATGCTACTTGTTTAACAATAGCCTTAAGTGACCACCCTCCCTCCCCCCACACACAGACACACAAGACACAGGATTGGCTAAAAATAATCACTATCTGAGTAGCAGGACGATGCAGCTTTCCTCTAGGACAGGAGCTATTTTAATCTATTATGAAGTTAAAATGCTACTTCCAAATTCAATGCAAAACCAAACCCCCAAAGAGGAAAAGATGGCTTGTAACCAAAGCAACTTATATTGTTACTAGAGGCCCAGTGCATGAAATTCGTGCATGCGGTGGGGGAGGGGATGTCCCTCAGCCCAGCCTGTACCCTCTACAATCTGGGACCCCTTGAGGGATTGGGTCTAAATGGGCAGTCGGACATCCCTCTCACAATCCAGGACTGCTGGCTCCCAACTGCTCCCCTGCCTGCCTTTCTGATTGCCTTTAACCGCTTTTGCCTGCCAGCCTGATCACCCCCCTAACCACTCCCATGATTGATGTCTAACTGCTCCCTTGCCAGTCTGTTTGTCCCCAACTTCCCTCCTCTGCCAGCCTGGTCACCCCTAACTGCCCTCCCCTGCAGGGTTGATCACTCCAACTGCCCTTTCTTGCAGGCCTGATCCCTCTAAGTTGCCCTCCCTTGCAGGCCTGGTGCCTCCCAAATGCCCTCCCCTGCTAGCCATCTTGTGGTGGCCATTTTGTGTCCACATGGGGGCAGGATCTTTGACCAAATGGGGGCAGCCATATTGTGTGTTGGAGTGATGGTCAATCTGCATATTACTCTTTTATTAGATAGGATAGAGGCCTGGTGCATGGGCGGGGGCCAGCTGGTTTGCCCTGAAGGATGTCCCAGATCAGGGTGGGGGTTCCCTTGGGGTGTGGGGTGGCCTTAGCGAGGGGCCTGTGGTGGTTTGCAGGCTGGCACACCCCCTAGCGACCCAAGTGGAGGTCCTGGTATCTGGAATTTACTTTCTAAAATTGAAACTTTGTAGTCTGGAGTGGAGCCAAGCCTCCTGCTTGCTCCATGGCAGCATCCATTTCTGTTTGGATTTTTTTACCTTCTGTAAGTGAAACTTTGTAGCCTTGAGTGGAGGCATAGGTCGGCAAGGGCATGCCATTGCCTGCGAAACCCAAGCCTCCCTCCTGCTCTCTGTGTCTGTAGCCATCTTGGTTGGGTTGATTTGCATACTCACTCTGATTGGCTGGTGGGCGTGGCTGGTGGTGCAGCAGCGTGATGGTTCATTTGCATACTGCTCTTTTATTAGGTAGGATGAAGAAACTCTAGTCATTTAGTTGATGGACGAGAAGTCCCATGAACTAGAAATCCATGTGTCTGCAGATTTTACTACCAACAGTCCAAATTAGTTCCATTTGGAGAAGTGATATTAGGGGAAAGCTTTTGACTAGGCACAGGCAAAAGGGATTGGTTATATCATAGAAATAGGGCTTTCAGAGTAAGAGAGAGAATGTTCCTCCACATTCTAAAAAACGTTCACTCCTGAGAGCTCTTGTAGAAAAAGATGTTGACAAACTGGAATAAATCTAGAAAAGAATTCCCAAGAAGGTGAGGGTCTGGAGCTCATTTCATATATATATGAGTATGTGTCTAATATACTTAGAGCTTGTGGAGAGAGGAAGAAAGGGAATCAGGAAAGGTCAGGCAAAGGGAGGAAAAGGGAGGGAGTGAAAGGAGAATGGGAAAAGTTGAATTTGTTGAGGCTATTTGGCTTACGACAGGTGGAGACTTGTGTCAAATGATGCCTGGCGTCAAATATCTGGAGGGCTCTCCTGTGGAAGAAAAATACTATTAGTGTGTATGTCTTCAGAGGAAAGGGCTGGGTTTGGTAGGAAATAGTTTATAGAGGAATATTTTTGGCTTAGAATATGAAGGGTTTTCTAAAAACAAGAAATAGTTTAAAATTAGAATGCGCTATTTTGCATAGTAGCAGAAGTCTTTCTCTGAAGTTTTTCCATTAAGGTGGATGAGTTTCTATCAGAATTATGGTAGAAAGCAATTATTACCATGTGTGGATAAAAAGTTGAATTAGATGTCTATGATTTTCTGATATTATGAGAACCAATAAGGTACTGCTGGTTCATCTGAGTTTTAAAAATCACTCTCTGTTTTTCCTTTCTGTTCCTATTCATGACAAAATCTCTGATTCATACAGAGCTAATTCTTATGGTTTTTTTTGTTGTTGTTAATATATTTTATTGATTTTTTACAGAGAGGAAGGGAGAGAGATAGAGAGCTAGAAACGTCGATGAGAGAGAAACATCGACCAGCTGCCTCTTGCAAACCCCCTATCGGGGATGTTCTCTCAACCAATGTACATTCCCTTGCCCGGAATCAAACCTGGGACCTTTCATTCCACAGACTGATGCTCTACCACTGAGCCAAACCAGCTTCGGCAAATTCTTATGCTTTTATATCGCTATGTGATAGGAAAGAAATTCTTACAAATAAGTATGTTAATTTTTACTGTAATACATTTTAAAAGACATTTTTCATAAAATACAGAAAGGTAAGTTTTAAGAAATGGAGATGTAATATCAGAACCCTTCAGATATTTTCAAATCTTGTTTTACCTAAATATATTAAATCTCTGTGAACAAAAGGATACTCAAGAGTATTATATCTAGTTACTTAGATATAATAATATTAACATTTCATAAAGCTATGTTAGAGTTCATGTGAACCCTGGCTGATGTGGCTCAGTTGGTTGGGCATTGTCCTATGCACCGTTTCGATTCCCAGTCAGGGCACATGCCCGGGGTTGCCTATTTAATCATGGTGCGGGGAGTGCGTGAGGCAGTCAGTTGATGTTTCACTCTCACATCAATGTTTCTCTCTCCCTCTCTCTTCCTCTCTCTAAAAATCAATAATTTTTTTAAAAGTTCTTGTGAAATTAAGCTGTCAACAAAAGAATATCCAGCCTAAGAAAAAAATCTTAGAAGAATTTATTTGAGCCAAACTGACAATTGCCAGGAAGCAAAATCTCAACAGACTTGAGAAAATGCTCCAGAGAATGGCAAGCAGTTTTGCAAGTTATTTTAGAATCAAAGGAGAAGATGTAAAGGGGGTTACATGGAATCCATTGAGGTGGATTAGGAAGGCGGGAGAAGGCAAAGTGGGGAAATCTCTGAGATTGTATAAGAAGTAAGGTTGAGACATATACTGAAACTGGAAAAGTCAGTGATCATGCTACCTGTCACTACCAGAACCAATAAGTAGAGACAGTGATTGAGTCTTTATGGGCACTTTAATCAGATGGCAGAGATCAGAGAAGACTGCGGGTTATGTACCCTAAAGACAGTCTTACGTCTCATCTCAACTTGACCTTTTTCTGAGGAGAAGAAGAATGTAGGTAAAGATTTTGGAATTCAGAGAAAAGGGTTAATCAGATAAAAGCTACAGTCCAGGGATTTTTCTAGCATCCCTTCATCTGCTGACTGGTGATTCTTTATCTGCCTCCTGGGCATCAAACATTCTCTCCCCAGAGCACAGTGGCTCAGATACCATCTTGATTTCTCACAATCCTCCTGGGGCCCAAAGGTCCCTGGAATATTAACTTTCTATACGCATTAATAACCAAGCTTATTAATTATAACTAAAGCTAACATTTTTAACTTCTTGAGTTCCCCATACTTCCCCACTATACTGTAAGTCTTTATTTTATTTCTATGACATTAATTTCATATGGAAGCATTCATTTTGCTGTTGGGCACGTATCTTAGCATTAGAAAGTCTTGTAGGGGCTCGAGGAATACACTTAATTGCAGATTCACAGAAGGGGGCACATTGTATGCAACAACAAGCTATGGTACTGAAAAACGATGAAAACAAAAATGCCTCCCTAAGACCAATAATAGTAGGTGGCCAAGTGGTTAGTTTAGACAAGTCAATACCAAAGAATCCCCCTCTTTGTTTTATCTTGGACAGTACATCATTAACTTGTTTTACTTAATGTGCTGTGAGCTGTGAATTATCAGTCAAGTTGAAACAGTAGAAACCTTTAAATTCTTCACATCCATCACTATGTCTTAAAAGGAGGTAGTCTATAGTTGTGCCATATTCTAATACTGCTTCTTTAACTTGTCCTAGTTCTTGGCTGATGACACTAATGGCTTGAGAGGTTGCATTCAAGGCTTTTTTCATAGCACATATTAATATACTTATTTCTAAGACTGGCATTACAGAGATAGTCAGGGATATATAAGGTGTACCAAAAAGTATATACACACTTTAACAACTGATAATTCACTTAATTTTCACTTCTTTTCAGGTTTAACTGATTTAAAATAACGGATGAAGCCAAACTATGTTTTGAACAAAGGAAATGATGTATCACTAGATTTTTTTTTTAAATGGTGCTACATAAAAGATAAAAGTTTATGGTACAAAACTAGCAATAGTTGATGAATTGAAGGCTCACAAATACTGAACAAAATGATTCTTGATGTTTGCAATTCCATTACTTTGAGTTATCAGCAGTGCCTGGACCATAATGGTCAGCAGTTTTGAAAATAAGCATTGACCCCCCCCCCGAAAAAATTATTCATTTCTACAGATTCTTTTAAATTTGAAAATGAACTGCATGTTAATAAACACCGACTTTATAATCATTCAAAGTGTGTATACATTTTTTGGGGGACACCCTGTATCCAGTGGTGCTAAAAAGGTGCAAATCACTGTTACAATCAGGTGCCAGAGAGAGTTCCGTCACACCCTGGTGGAGTGGGGCTTCTGAGGCATAGACACCATCAGTCTTCCTAGAGAACATGGTTCCCGGAACTGTGTGCTGGAACATAGGAATAAACAGTCCTTCCATATGTTAGAAACTATCCTGCAGGCAATTTGATGTGACCAAAGGCATAAGATACATTCGTGTTGGTGCTGCAATTCATCTCCACGCCTGCTGAAAGCGTAAAACAGATTTTAGTGCAGCTGACAAAAGTGGTACACTCTCCAGCTGGGCCTATCTTAGGGACTCCTAAGGAAGACATTTCCCTGTCCTTTAGAGTCACCATAGGTCCCCAGTTATAAACATCGGAGTAGGTTGTGGTCTTACTGATAGGCTGAAACGAAGAATAATTTCCAAGGCTTTCCAGGGAGTACAAGATACCTCCAAGACATGAAGTGAAACTTCATTCAACATAGGTTCCTCCTGCAAGACAAAAGTCAGAGATGTTTAGAACATTTTGTTTTTTTTTTTTTTTTTGCTAAATATACCCAAATATTTTCATCTCGTTTGAAAGGAGTTGGTTCTCTATAACATGGGGTTAAACAAAGAGTAATGAAAAAAATAAAAATACTTGTTTTCAGAATGGTGGTTCGTTGTTCTTCCAGTACTTGTTTTACACTGGTGTGATGAATCCTGGTTTTATTCCTGCCAGCTTCACCAAGGTTGGGTGGTGGGAGTACATCCCAAGAGCCAGTCCATTTTCTTCTAGTGACTCTCTGGGGTCCTGTCTTCCAAGTCTTGAGTAGCACACTTTCTTCAGGCTGGCAGAGGAGGGCATTTGGTGGAGAGTAGGCTGGCAGGGGAGGGGCAATTGAGGGCAAGCAGGCTGGCAGGCAGAGTGGTTAGGGACAATTGGGCAGGTAGGCTGGTGAGTGGTTAGGAGCCAGTGGTCCTGGATTACGAGAAGAATGTCCGACTGCTGGGTGGGATTGGGCCTAAACTGGCAGTTGGACTTCCCCTGAGGGGTCCCAGATTGGAGAGGGTGCAGGCTGGGCTGAGGGACATCCCTCCTACCCTCCCCCACCTGCACAAATTTCGTGCACTAGGCCACTAGTAATTTTATAAGCCAAAACTTGCCCAAAAGGGTTATTTCCCGGAACTGAGGCTCTTCCCCCCATTCAACTAGATGGAGCTCTGTAGATCACACAAACCAAACCAGAAGGTACCTTAATTCCTGCTGACTGACCTAAGTCATAACCCGGGATTGTAATCCTGAACCAGAAAGCACATCAATTCAATTGAAAGTGAAGGCAGCCCGGCCAGTGTGGCTCAGATGATTGAGCAACATCCCATGTACCAAGATGTCACCCATTTGATTCCCCTCCAGGGCACATGCCCTGGTTGCCAGCTTAATCCTCCTCTTTTGGGAGGCAGTCGATTGGTGTTTCTCACTGATCAATGTTTCTATCTTTCTCTCCCTCTTCCTTCCTCTCTGAAATCAATAAAAACATATATTTTTTAAAGTAAAAGTGATGGGTTGGAATGAGTCTCAAAACGAAATCACTTAGCAGATGCTAGGGAGTCTCCAAATCCACACTCCAGGGCCCCTCAGTCCAGGCAACCAATGGGACTCTGCCAAATATCCAAACTTCCTGGAGAGTTCTGAAACTATCTCACCAGAGTTGCCAGAATATGAAACCAGAAAAGTTGGCATTCATGGTACCTGTCACAACCAGAACCTGTAAGTAGAAGGATTAAATCTTTATGAGCACTTCATTCAGATGGTGGAGATCTAAGAAGATGGTGGATAATGTGCTCTAAGGAAAGTCTTACATCTTATCTCAAACTGACCTTTTTTTATAAGGAGAGGAAAAGTGTAGGTAAAGGATTTGGAATTCAGGGAAATATGATAATCAGATAAAAGCTGCAGTCCGGCAATTTTCCTAGCATTCCTTTATCTGCATCCTGGGTAGTGGACATTCTCTCCCTGGAGCACAATGGCTCAGATACAACTTAAAAAATATATATTTTTTATTGATTTTAGAGGAAGGGAGAGGGAGAGGGAGGGAAGGAAGGAGGGAGAAAAGCATCAGCTGCCTCCTACATGCCCCCTACTGGGGATCACCAGGTGCATGTGCCCTATCAGGAATCAAACCAGTAACCTTTTGGTGCATCAACCAACTGAGCCACACCAGCCAAGGGCTCAGATACCATTTTGGTCATTTCCAGTCTTCCTAGGACAGACATAAAGGTTCCTGGAATAAATAACTTTCTACATGCATTAATTACAAAGTCTATTCTATATAAGAAAAGGCTAATATGCAAATCAACCAAACAGTGGAATGACTGGTTGCTATGAAGCACACTGGCCACCAGGGGGCAGACGCTCAACACAGGAGCTGCCCCCTGGTGGTCGGTGTACTCTAAAAAGCAATGAGTCCGGCTCATGGCTGGCGAGCACAGCAGAGCACACAGCCTCTCCCACCTCTGCTGCAGGTGGGCAGTAAGGAGCGAGGGGTCCCGAACTGCGAGAGCCTCGAACTGCGAGAGCCTCGGACTGCGAGAATTAGGTCTAACTGCTGGCAGGCAGACATACCCCAAGGGACCCAGGACTGCAAGAGGGCACAGGCTGGTCTAAGGGACCCCCTGCCCCCCAGTGCTCGAATCTCATGCACTGGGCACCTAATTAACTGTAAATAAAGGTAAAAAAAAAATTAACTTCTTGAATTCCCCATCAATTATTCTTTTACATTGGTGTGTACAGGATTGTTAATAATTAACATTTATAGCATGTTGTCTCATGCTCTGGTGCCTGCAATGTGCCTTCAAGAGATCTGGAAAAGATCACTCTGACATTGCTAAGGTATGTTATCTTAGATGCACAAAGACAATAAACAATTCCAAAGTTAAAGATTGAACTTCGTCAAGGAAGCTATAGGCCTATGACTACCCACCGTGACCATCACTTAGTGAAGAATTTTTACATTTAAACCACCCTGTGTGGTTACTTTGGACTCAGGTTTGTAAAGCCTGCCATGTGCACCCCGCGACGCACCCTCTCCCTCCCCCCCAGTTTGTCAGGTGTAATATGTGATCCCTTTTTTGTCCACTAGACTTCAGTGTGTAAACTGTCAGTAAATCCTGTCACTGCTTCAATTTTTCATAAGCTGGATACATATAGAGGCTTTTGTATGGCCAAAGACAACATTTCATATTAATCCAGTGATCATGCTGGAATCACATAAATAACAGCACAAAAGTATGTTTTACTGATTCTAAAACATAGTTGAGCATCCTGAGCATATTAATGTTCCATGAATACTTGTCTTATAAAATCTTTGTTTCTGGGTAAATGACAAGAGTAAATGACAGTAGTTAATTCAGTCATCATAAGAGGAGAACTTGCCCCTGCCCTCGCCCCCCATAAATGAAGTTCTAAGCCACAAAACTTGTTTCAGAGTAAAGACACACCTGAATTTCTTAATTTATATTCTGGTGCTTTCAGCCTTACAATGATGATTAGTGACTTGGTAGTGAAGCATAATCTTTACAGTGGCTAAAGGTACTGGCATTCCCTTTAAGAGATTCCAGGGAATTGGGAAAGTCCATTTTGGTTAAATAAGGTTTTGAATTAATATACAGAGTAGGGCAAAAGTAGGTTTACAGTTTGTATGGAAAAGAATACAATAATCCATAATAATAAAACTATAATATGCTAATTAGACTGGACATCCTTCTGGATGACCTTCCTGACAAAGCTGGGGCTTCGTGGGAAGCCCGGGTCCCGGGTCCTGGAGGGAAACTGGTTCCAGCAGCCAGGGGATGGAAGGCCTACTCTTGCGTGAATTTTGTGCATCAGGTCTCTAGTTAATAAATAATAATATAAGAATAAACTCTGTTTTGCATACTCATAGATGTAAAGCTACTTTTGCCCCCCATATAATAATGAGTTTATTTTCAATCTTCCTGCTAAGTGCACACAAGCTACCCATATGGGTGTGACATGAATATGTTTTATTCTAAAAGCTAAAATAACCATCGTTGTCATTGAGTTATGTAGCTTTCTCTGTGAATATGTTTAAGTGACTCTTGGGTTAGAGTATTTTTGAGGCTGAAGCAAGCTGGAATGAACAAAAGGTGAAAATCAGACTGATCCTCATTCCAAAGGGAGAGTTAGGGAAAGTAGTGAATGAAAAAATATATAATTTATCATTGTAAAGTTTTCCCCTCTGATTTTTACCAGCTGCTACTTAATAAGTCATTCTGTGGACTTAAGAGTTGTATACTAATGAGACAATGGACATGAAGAAACACTAATAAAGAGCTTCCATTTCCCCACAATTCCTAGTTTGTCTAGTGAAACAAAGGAGGCTGTCTTTTTAAGAATCAGTTTCTTGATGGTTGTCCCAGAGATCTGTAATATAACACTTCTCTCTCAAGTTCAAGATTAATGTATGAGTTGCCTTGTCCCTCCTGTTACAGCCAAGAAGGATCACAAAGGATTTCCTGCCACATGCTGCCCAGTTGGATCTTAGGAGCCCTGCTCAGCATTATCTGACTTTTTGCCCAGCTTGCTACCAGCCTCAGGAGTCATTTACATTTTCATCCCTAGAGCTATTTTGAAGTTACACAAATGAGACTTTCTCCTTTGAAAAACAAACAAAAACTCATAGTCTAACATCTTCTTCTATAACTTTTGTAATATATTTTAAGTTCAACACACATGTATTTTCACATAATCAGACCCGTAAAGTTTAAGTCTTTATTTCTCTGAGACTAATTTCGGCCATTATTTGAGAAACAGTAAAGTCCACTAATCAAGTGAGATCACTAACTAAGTGGAAGCCATGCTCTCTTAACTATTGCGATTTCTCTTTCCACTGTATCTTCCTGAGAACATCTGTATTTTAAAGAAAGCTCAGTAGCATTTCTCACCCACTCCCTCTCCTGCCCAGAGTTATTGCCCATTAGTGTTATTGAATTTATCCTTTCTCTTTTAGAGGTTAGGAGAGAAAACACTATAAATGGTTTATAGATGCATTAGTTGTAGTGGTTAACATTCTCTATAATGATACAATTCTAAAATCTACATTTAAAAGAAAAAAATAATCTTTGAGTGCTGAAAGGCTAAAGGTGAAGACTTCCACCAAGAAAATATTTTACTATTATGAGATCATGAAAAGAAAAATTAGTACACTTTATGTATGGTTCTTTATTTTCCAGAAGTCAAGTTCCTAACAGAAGGATAGATTGATAATCCTCACCCAAGGATATTTTTTTCCATTGACTTTTTTAGAAAGAGAGGAGGTGGAGTGGAGAGAGAAACATCAATGTGAGCGACATTGGTTGGCTGCCTCCTGTACTTGCTTTTAAAAGAAAATTTGCTAATATTCTCTTAAATTATTTATATGATAAAATGGTTGTGCTCTAAGTCCATTTTAATTTTCATTTATATTGTTTTAAATAGACAGTTATTTACTTTAAAATGTTTCTTATACTCTGTTAAGAATTACACTGAAGATAAGCATTCAAAAGAATAACTTGCTTGCATGCAGTTGAACTAAAAAATTATTGAACAAATGAAATCAGTGAAGTAACCTTACTTACTAAACAGAAATTACTGTATTAATGTAAAAGGCTGCAGATTTCAGTTTCACTGCAGATTTCAGTTCTATCTGCCCAGTTCATTTCCAAATTATGCATCAGTTCTATGTACTTCAGATATTGGCACCATGTATTAAGCTAAAAATTTGTTAATTTAGCCGGGACTGGTTTGGCTCAGTGGATAGAGCATCGGCCTGCGGACTGAAAGGTCCCGGGTTCGATTCCGGGCAAGGGCATGTACCTTGGTTGCAGGCACATCCCCAGTAGGGGGTGTGCAAGAGGCAGCTGATCGATGATTCTCTCTCATCGATGTTTCTAACTCTCTATCCCTCTCTCTTCCTCTCTGTGAAAAATCAATAAAATATATTTTAAAAAAATTTGTTAATTTAGTTATCACTTACTTTATTATTGTTTTATATTTATTTCCAGTAGTAGCTTCAAAAGTTTTATATAGGCAAAGAATGAAACAGCTGTCTAGTTGGAAGGGAAGAAGGGTGAAGGGCTTGAAACCTCTCATTTAGCATTTGAAAGAAAATTGAGAAAATACAACAAAATGCTTTCTATTCTCCATTGAGTATAAATGATTTATCAATAAGAAAAAAGGATAGTAATACTTCAAAAAGTGCTCATTTAGCAGAATTCAAAACAGTAGCTCAAGATGAACCCAGAGCAGATTGTGGCATGCAATGATAATTTTTTTTAAATGGGGGTCAGAGACTTCCTTTACATAATCGTCTTTGGATGCAATATTTTGGCAAAGGCAATGGGCTTAGTCACAAGTGATATATAATGGTAATAAAATCGTTTTTATCTTCTTCCTCTTACTATCTGTAAAATAGATAATACTTGTCAGCTCTTCTTTTCTCTCCTCCTCTCCCATAAATTTGTCTTTTTCTATCAGTCCAATCTTGGGAGACCACTTGGGCTGATGATTGAGTGTTGATGAGTTAATTAACATGAGTTAAGATGATATCCCAGAATATATTTAAAATAACATGATATTCAAATATCAAAACTCTAACCATCATAAAATTCAAATGGCCATCAAAAAAGGCTACTTTATCCACAGCTCAGGCTGCATTTTGCCATTTGATGATTTCCTCTTAGAGCCTGCTTAAGGATGTTCAATATGATTTGACCTTATCTGGATTAAAATGCTAAGGGAAAGGTATGATTTTCTTTTACCTCTTAAAAAAAGACTTAAAGCAGTGAAGTATAGATCAACTCTCACTTTATGATAATGCACTGTCAAACAAAAAGTATGTTATAATTTCATTCACCAAGGAAATAATCTGGACTGCTCAGTACATCCCTATGTTGGTTTCCAACTTGAAAGAAGGAAATGTAAAATAGCCTATCCGTATGACTCACAGATCGTCTCTGGCTTTGTATTAGCAGTAAAATAATATTTTTTACTTTACTATGAATATACTAAAATACTGTAGATATTTTAGAATAGATAAACTAGAATATATAGAAATAGACTAGATAGGTATGCTTATTACTTAAAAGGTTAGAAATAAAACCTGGCACATGTTTTTTTCCAAGAAATCATTAAAAGCTTTCCTTTGTTTTTCCATTGAAAAGGATACCACTTGTACATGCAGAATAGCCAACCTGCTTCCCCTCTGGTCAGTACTTGATAACCAAAGCACATACAAACAGAATCTCCTTTCATCGCTGTTGTTAATTGTGAAAGAGCTTTATTCTCCACCATGTCCCCAAATTCAAAAACTGGTACAGTTCCAGTGTGTCCTGAATAGAGCTATCTGGCTTTGGATTGAATCTCCAAGGAGCTTTGTATTCACTCCCTACTTCCTGTGGAAGTAGAAGTTGTAATGATCATTACAAATATCTTGAATTGCACCCTTAGCAGCTTCGTTAGCCTTTTCGTTCCTCAAATATTTAGTGTTGAGTCACTGAATGACTTTATTTTCTAATTTTGAAATTGACACATTTTGTTTTTCTGTACAGCTGATTTCATTTTTATTCATGTGGAATTAAGGCAAGTTATTTAATATCTTTTAATGAGACCAGAATGTTATAAAAGAAATATATTTGGATTTCATTTTCATACTCTTGGAGAGAAGGCCATAACTTGCAAAATGATTGGAAAGGAACTAATACTCATTATTAAGAATATGTATTTGTTTAGTTAAATTTCAGTTTCTTTAAACTTAATAAATTTCTGTGTAACTAATGGAGTAATTTACAAATAATTTGTGAATATATTTTAAAGTGTTTAAAATCTGTCTTTGAGACTTAACAAGTCAGATATACTTGTCTCATATCTTTGTTAGCCAAGGACAGATCTGAGCAGTAGCTCACTGTACTTTGTGTATGTACATTTTGTGTTGCACTGGTCTTTCCCTACCTCCTCACTAATTCCCTGCACTATCCTCTACCCATAACATATACTCAGACCCAGACAGTCATTTCAGCACTCCTTATGGGTTGTTCATGAATAGCTCTGGTCAGTTATTTCATACATGTGTGCGGGTAGTACCCTTTCGCTGGGTGAGGCTGATGTTGCCATATTCCCCAAACATCCACCACTACATGTGTGAGTGCTGACAGCCTGCTGAGCACCGCTGCTTGGCAGAGGGTCACAGTTGCTCTTATCAGGTATCCCGCACTGTGCTGGGTACCACCTTTCTCTTTTCTGCTGAGATCACACAAAGCCTGTCTTGCAACCCCAATATCTAGGTCAATTTAAGTACATCCCATTCTTTTTCATCACTCCTCACAGGTGTCACTAGCCATGAAGAATGCCAAGCAATAAGCTTTTTACCCTCTAAACGTTATTTCTCTTATGTCCAAAGCTTCGTTACTGAGACATCCTTGTCAGTATCTGACCACTCCACCAGTGCATCTCCTTAGGTGGGCTGCCGCCCAAGATGTTGCTCAGGCTCTAGCATGAAGTAGACTACCCCAGCACTGTGCAGAAATCCTGAAGCCATCTCACGCTGTATAGTTATAGCAGGTGACAATGTGTGCACTCCCTCTGGCATATTAGGAAACTACTTAAAATACATGATTGGGGGGAAAAATACATGATTGAAATTAGTAATTTTAAACATTGATATTTATCTCTTTAAAATCTTTTTTAAAAAGGTATTTTAAGAGTTCTACTAGTTGGCCTAAGCCGGTTTGGCTCAGTGGTAGAGCGTCGGTCTGCGGACTGAAAGGTCCCAGGTTCAATTCCAGGCAAGGGCATGTACATTGGTTGCGGGCACATCTCCAGTAGGGGGTGTGCAAGAGGCAGCTGGTGGATGTTTCTCTCTCATCGACGTTCTTAGCCCTCTATCCCTCTCTCTTCCTCTCTGTAAAAAATCAATAAAATATATTAAAAAAGAGAGAGAGAGTTCTACTAGTTGGTTTCTGCTGAGTCATTGCTCTACAATTTTGCAATGACTGCTGTCTCAACATCCCTCTGCTTTAAAGTACAGTTATACTTTAACAAAGCTCTTTCAGTATCTCTGTCCTCTCTTCCTACTCCCCAGTGCTCTTGATTTTCCATGTATATATTCATATATACTTAATCCTGGAAACACTCTAAACCTGTCAAAGATGAGTATTGGTCCAGCCAGCATGGCTCAGTAGTTGAGCGTTAACCTATGAACAGAAGGTCACCGTTAGATTCCCACAACCCAGGCTTGGTCCCCAGTGTGGGGTGTGCAGGAGGCAACTGATTAATGATTCTCTCCCATTGATGTTTCTATCTCTCTTTTCCTCTCTCTCTCTTTCTTTCTGAAATTAATAAAAAGATTGTGTGTGTGTGTGTGTGTGTGTGTGTGTGTGTGTGTGTATGTATAAAAGGCTAATATGCTAAGTGTCCGACCATCCAGATAATGACATAAAGTAGCAACACCCAGCTTCCTCACCTCAGCAACTAGTCTCCTTGCAGTTTTTTCAGCCCAGGAACACAACTTGCTTTATAGCCAGGTGGAAACATTTCACACTGTAACCAAATGTCTGTGAAGTGCCTCATCTCATTTGATCCTCTCAGAAATACTAGAGTAGGTAGATAGAAGACTCAATGGAATCCTATTTTGACAGGTTTAGAGTGCTTCCAAGATTAAGTATATATGATTTCTTTTCATTAACCGGAAAACAGAGATTTAGAAAGCTTAGAAACTTGACCCGACTGAAAAAAAGTAAGAAATGGTGGACCTTGAAAATGACTTCAGGTTTTCTCACTGTGCAGAATATAGTCAAACACTGCTGCAATTAAATATTTTATCCTTTGTTCTCCCTGCATGATCTACAATAATAATATGCTTCGTGTTGATATTTACTGCTGTGTTGCTGACAATTACCTGAAAGAGAAGTTGGGGTGCTTCACTGTGCTGAAAAAAGTTTAGCTAAATCAGAAAGCAGGTATAATTAAGCAAATTTATTCTGAATCTATAAAAGGCTAAGTTGACTCACACATGCATGATACATATAAAGCTCTCGCTGGCGCCAATCACACTGTCATTGTTTCAATCTGTCATTGTCAATCGTGAATTTGGTTGAGACTTCTATTATAGAGAAAGGGCAAATAGCGATATTAAGATATTTCTTCTAGTTAATTTCCTTTTAATGTGCACGAATTCATGCACTGGGCCACTAGTATATATATATATAAATAAGTATTATCAAAAGAAAAAGAGGTAAAAAAATGGATGCCTAAGTTTGCTAGCCCCATTCCTGGTATGATTTTGGCAAGTTTATTCAGTACTAAATGCATTTTCCAAATGCTTTATTGAGTTACAGTCTAGTGTGTGCCAGGTACAGAGGATCTTGACAAGTTTGGGAAAAGGAGAGTGGTCAGTGAAAACCAGAAGACGATTAGGAGCCATCTAGGGAAAAGGAAGAACATCTGCAGGGCACTTAGAGAGAATAATGCATGGGGAGCTTCAGGTACCTCAATATGCCTGGAGCCCACAGGGCACATAAGGCATCTTGGAGAGGAGATTTAGAAAAGTGGGTAGGGGTCATTGAATTTTGGCACAGTCAGCCAAAGAACTTAATAATTACTTGATTTTTAAAAAAATACTTCAGATTTTATGTCAAACAGAATGCAAATTCTTCCGCAATACCTAGTTGGATGCCAATGAATTGAGGTTAAATGCATAGTGTATATGTCTGGACTATCTTAGTGCAGTCCACTGACAAGGTAGACTTTCCTTCCTATGAGCTCTGCACTGTATTATTTGTATTATATTAAATTAACAATAACTAACAGCACTTGTAATGATAAAAATAATGAAGTTATCACTGAACTAGGCTTGCTTAGGGGCTTTGATTTTTCTGTAATTTTAACCTACTAAGGGAAAAATACCATTTTTACTTTTAACAAAACAGTAATTTGACCAATAATTTGAGGAGAGTGCCGCAAACCCAGTGAGGGAAGTTCTGCATGGGTTTATTTGTTTTGATTGAAGAAAAATTCTCCATGTGGGGATGGGTCATTCTTTACCCAGTTACCTTATTCCCATGGGTATTTTAGTAGGTAAAGGAGAATGGATTAACCCTTCTTATACCCTCTGATCATGTATAGAGAAATCTTAGAGTAGACAGTTACTGGTGTTCCTGATCTTTTAAAGATGGTTGGATTTTGGTCACTTAGATTATATAATATGAAATTCAAGACTTAACCGCTTTCTGGTAATTGCTGTTGAAAGCTGGGGTGATGGCTAATTTTTTTCCAGCTTTATTGAGATATAATTGACATATGATATTGTGTAAGTTTAAGGTGTACAATGTAATGATTTTATATGCTCATATGGGTGTTCCAAAATATGTATACACACTTTCAGAGTTGATAGCTCAATTTTGAAAATAAAATGTATTTTTAATAAACACTGACTTTTTAATTATTCAAAGTATATATATGCATTTTTGGGATACCCTATATATTACAAAATGATTACCACCATCCATCACATAATTACCTTTATTTTGTGGTAAGAAAATTTAAAATCTATTCTCTTAACAACTTTTAAGTATATAATTCAGTATTATTAATTATATTCACAATACTGTGTATTACAACCCTAGAACTCGTTAATCTTATAACTGGAACTTTGTGCCTTTGACCAATATCTCCCCATTTCCTCATTCCCCAGCCCATCACCACTTTACTCTTTCTCTGACTTCCACTTTTTCCCAGCCCACATATTTGTCTCTTTGTCTGACTTATTTCACTTAGCATAATTTCCTCAAGGTTCATCTGATTTGTTGGAATTGAAGGATTTCCTTCTTTTGATTATTGAATGATCTTCCATTGTATAGACATACTACAGTTCCTTCACCCATTCAAGTGTCAGTGGGCACTTAGGTCCTAGTCATGTCTTGGCTGTTGTAGACAATGCTGCAGGGAACATGGGGTGCAGATATCTCTGCAGATTTTATTTTCTTTGAACGTATACCCAGAAGTGAAATTGCTGGGTCATTTAAAAAAAAATTAGAGTGCTGGGGGACAGAAGTGGCCAAAGAGAGGTCAGTGGGGGGAAAGGAGACATATGTAATACTTTCAACAATAAAGAATTTAAATTAAAAAAGGTTTTTAGAGTAGATAAAGTTATTTAAGAGGTTCACTGAAATTTTTATAGTGCAGAGCTCAGAGGAAGGAAAGTCTACCTTGTCAGTGGACTGCACTAAGATAGTCCAGACATATACACTATACATTTGTTAAGTATTAAGTTTAAATTGTATTAAGTATATATCATAGATTAACTTGAAGAGAATTGACATCTTTTTTTTTAGAGTATTTTTTAAAATATATTTTATTGATTTTTTACAGAGAGGAAGGGGGAGAGATAGAGAGCTAGAAATGTCGATGAGAGAGAAACATTGACCAGCTGCCTCTTGCACACCCCCTACTGGGGATGTGCCCACAACCAATGTACATGCCCTTGCCTGGAATCGAACCTGGGACCTTTCAGTCCACAGACTGACGCTCTACCACTGAGCCAAACCGGTTTCGGCGAGAATTGACATCTTTAAAATATTCAGAAAAAAATACAAAATGTCTTTGCATTTATTTATATCATTGTCTATGTTCTTTATAGAGTTTTAAAGTTTTCTCTATGAAGAATTTATGTGTTATTGGTTAACTTTTAGATTTTTTACAGTTTTGTTACTATTGGTTTTTAATTTGTTATTGCTAAAATAGAAAGCTGATAATGGGTTTTTTAGTCCTGTGTCTAGTAATCTTGCTGAATTCTTATTAGGTCTGACAGTTTATTTGTTGATTCTCTTGGTTGTTTTAAGTTGATGATTCTATTGTTAGCAAAAAGAAATTATCTCTCCCCATCCAATACCTGTATCTTTTTGTTTTTCATTTTTCATAGTATTGGCCAGTATCTTCAGTACCAGGGTACACATTAGACATAGCAGTTAAAGTCTACTTCCTTGCCTTATTTTTAGTTTAGTTTTTTTTTTTTTTTTTAAGAGAAAGCAGCTGAAGTTTTTGACATTAAATAAAATGTTTGCTGTTGCCCTAACTGGTTTAGCTTAGTGGATAGAGCGTCGGCCTGTGGACTGAAAGGTCCCAGGTTTGATTCCAGTCGAGGGCATGTACCTTGGTTGTGGGCACATCCCCAGTAGGAGGTGTGCAGGAGGCAGCTGATCGGTGTTTCTCTCTCATCGATGTTTCTGACGCTCTATCCTTCTCCCTTCCTCTCTGTAAAAAGTCAATTAAAAAATGTTTGCTGTTAATTTTTGGTATCTTTATCAAGTTAAAGACATGTCCTTCTATTCAGAATTTGCTCTGAGGTGTTTTGTCTTTTTTTAATTGAGATTATAACATTATATTGGTTTCAGATATACACCATAATGATTCATTATTTTTATATATTGGGGAACAATAACACCAGTAAGTCTAGTTAACTAACTATGTGTGGTTATAGATGTTTTCTTGTTATGAGAACTTTAAAAATTTTAGAAACTTACAAATATACAATATAATATTAATTATAATCACTATGCTGTCCTGCAGTGTCAGCAGTACCCAGATTGCAAATACAAGCAGCCCCATTTTCTTCATCAGCTGAGGGTTCTGAGATGGACTACAGCACAAGAAATATAAACATGAGCCCTTTCTCTGCTGTTCAGCCTTGAAATCTTTTAATATATAGGCATAAAAACACTGATTAATTGTTACTGCACTTTATTTTAGTTCACATTTCACACAGCAGTGTCACTGGAGCTTGCAGTCTCAATTTTCACATCTCTAAACTGGGAACAATACCCAACTTGCAAAACTATTGTAAAAGTCATAGCAAATATATACCAAATGCCTGGCACATATTACTTAGATAAACAGGAGCTATATTACCCACCATTGTGGTTAGTTCATTTTGTAGGGCAGAAAACTTTTCCTTTTTTCCTTGTAGGTTCTTTAGCTGTCCTAATAATTAAGTTGACATAACAGAGATGAATGGGAAGAAAAAAATTTATTTTTGTATGGGAGCGCCATAAAAATTATGAGACTCAAAAAAGTGTCCAAAGCAGGCAATTTTTATACTTTTTAGACTAGGAAACAATAAATTTGTGAAGAATTGACAAGACAGCGTTTGGGCTTGTGGTAGTAAATTGGTAAAGAAGTAACAAGGTTTGTTTATACTGCCTTCTTGCCCTGAATTCCCATAAAGATGCCAGCTGCCCTCCTAGTACAGACGAGATTTGTTTCCTGCCTTCAGGGGAGAAGGAGGTTCCTGCACCAGCTATTTCTTAAGTAACTTTAATTTACAAAGTGGCATTTTGAGGGGAGCATATTGTTCTTCTTTAGTTTATATCTGTCTGAAGATGTGGTAACCAAGTATAAATGTTCCCACAGATTCTGTAATACCTTACTTTTAATCTTATGAAAATTACTCCATAAGATTTAGGGTTTCCATAAATGAGTAATAATTCCTTATTGCCTACCCTCTGTCTCTCTTAGTCTCTTGCTCCCTCTAGAGTACAGTAGTGAGAGGTTGAGATGTTGAGTGGGTAGACCTCACTCACAAAGGCAGTTTAGAGGTATCTGTTAAATATGAGTGAATACATTGTGTAAAGTCAGCTGCAAGAAAGCAAAGAATTTTTTATGTCCATATTTAGTCATTCTGTAAACCTTCTAGTTGCACTCACAATTGTGAACACATTTCAAATTCATGAGAAACTGGCTGCGAACAGTCTCTCAGGAGTCTACCGAAGAGCTTTCAACAGTGGACATCCATCCTGAGCCCTGGGAATAGCATGGAGACTCACTGTGGGATGGCATTCCAGTCTGGGTCCCTTGCCCCAAGGAGAGATTCCATGTTCTTGTCCCAGTCTTGACCCTGAAGTTCCTGGGAGACTGTGTCTGGTGAGTCTGAAATATGATATATTCCAGAGCTGGTCAGATCCTATTTCCTGACTTGCTGTCATTGAGCACTTGAGATTTCATTTTCTCTGAAATATATTTCTAAAAAAGAATGTTAAGGATTTTGATACTCATTTCTTCCAAACTTAATTTAGTTTTGCCATCTTAATTGCTTTTGCTCATTTTAAAAAGCAGTGAAAAAGGGAGTTGGTGGTGGGAAATAACTATTCTGATTGAAAAATATTTTTAAATGGTCTATAAAACTACGTCAACAAAATAGGACAAGATATCCAGTCACTGGATTTTTAAATACCCATAGTAGATAAATGTTAAAAACCACAAAGTACTTAAAACATAAATAAAGGAAGGAATGCCAAGAAGGAGGAGTGAGTGAAGGCGAGAGGAAAGGGAGGAAGGGAAGTGAAAAGAGGAAGGGAAAAGTGGAATGAAGGAAGAAAGGGGAGGAAAGAAAGGAGTACAAGAAGGTAAGAAAGGGAAGAAAATTGAATCTGGAGTCCTATCATTTAAACTTCAGAGAAAGCATGGTGGGATTTATTCAATCCCAGTGCTAAGGATTCTGATTGCAAGACTGCCTTTGCTAAAGAAAATCTTGGGTTATTAAGATATTCAGGATGAGACCATCGACACAGTGATTACAGTGTTTGTATCTTCAAGAACAGACCAGGAAATGGCCTCCCATTAGGTGCCTCTGCTTTATGTTGCTTTCCATTTAGAGCTGAGTGGAAGACCCAAACAAAACCTTCATGACTGTCCTGTTTCCCAAGTATTCTGTGAGGCAGGAGTACCTGTAGATCCAATCCAGTCTACAGGCAGGAGTACCTGTAGATCCAGTGTTGGGAGTTCATGTCACATGGCCAGGCAGAAGAAGGAGCAGGTATAGGACATCGCCCAGATGTTATGAATCACCGCTCCTAAATAAGGATGAGCATGGAGGAAGAGATGATTGCAGTTACACCTGATGTGATAAAGTGGTGGAAGCCAGCTTGCTCTGAATTATGACTCTTCAATTAGATAGGGCCATTTCTGGTGCTCTTGATTCTTTTCCCTGTGGAATCATTTCCTTTGGACATGAAGAACATCTGTAGCATACTTTGTGTTGTAGTTCTGCTAGCTTGTGCATATGTGAAAATATCCTTATCTCACTCTCACATTTGAGGATATCTGTTCCCCTCCCCTGGAGATCCCCAGCCACTATGATTTGCTTTCTGTCACATAGATAAATTTGTATTTTCTAAAATTTCATGTAAATGGAAACATAATATGTATTCTTTTTTTTTTTTCTGTCTAGCTTCCTTAATGCAGGATCAAATTTTGAGATCTATTCTTGTGCATCAATAGTTCATTCTTTTCTGTTGCTGAGTAGTATTTCATTGTATGGCAATTTGTTTATCCCTTCACCTGTTGATGGGTAATTGGAAGGTTTCCATTTTTAGCTATTACAAAGAAAGCTGCCATGAATATTTGTGTACAGTCTTTGCATGGGTAGATGCTTTATTTTCTCTTGGGTAAACACCCAACAGTTGAATGTTTATTTTCACTGAACTGCTAAACTATTTTCCAAGGAGTCGTACTATTTTACATTATCACTAGATGTGGTAGACAATCAGGGATACACAACTAAATAAGGCCCAACTGGCTTCCAATCTTTCTCTCCTTCAACTATTGCTATACACAGTCACAAATCGAATCCACAATCATGGGGCATCGACTTCACTAAGTGGGCAAGGAGAAATCACTAAAGTTGTCTGGAAGTGGGCTCAGAGAATTGTTATTTGGCAGAGAATCCTGTGACCCAAAGTACTTGGAAATAGTCTGGAGGTGGAAAGCTGTGGCTATAAGTAGGCATTTCCTTGAACTCAAAGGATTTTTTCCTTTGTGGAGAGGTATGGCCAAAGGATGACCAGAGTGGGGCCCTCTAAGGTATGGCGCTCAGGAGACCACCCCTTGCCAAGGTCCAAGGACTGTACTATTCCTCTCCTTATCCAAATTCTGACCACCTTCAGAACTCATCCTAAGTCATCCCTCCTACTGCATCTTCCATCACTGTGGCAGTTCTGTTTGTCTCTTTCTTCTCGACTGTTTTCTATTTACTACTTTTGTTTGTATTTATCACTTTCCCAACTTGTCTATAAGCTTTTGAGTCCACCACTGTGTTCTTTTTTTTCTTCATATGTCCAGCAAAGTGCTATGATGTACACAACAACTGGTAAAGATGCTGGTTGAATGAAGTGCTGCAGGTTGTTGGTTGGTTTTCCTTAGCTCCTAGGTTATGGTGTTAGTCTTGAGAGATTGCCCTGCATGCTTTTGCATTTACAAATATAGAACCCAGTGTATAGCTACTAATTTATTACCCAAGCTCTTCTCATCACCTTTGCTAAGCATTTATCCTTAGCTGACTAACACTATCCAAACTCCATACTTACACTGTGTTTTACCAAGCCAGGGTAAGTTTTTATCTGATCTCATCTCACCATTGTCTTTTTACATTACATTCTTACTAACTGTATTAAGTGACCCAGAAATAAAGAAGTAATTTTTTCAGGTTTCTGATTTTCCCAGCCTTGGCTTTATTGCTGTCGTACTGGTCACTAGAGACTTGGCCATAAACGTTTCCCAAGTCATGTCTCAGTGTGTTCGCCTGTGCTGACTCTTCTCCCTCAGCGGCTCTCTTTTCTCTCTCTCTCTGGATGATCTTGGCTCTTTCAGAACTCAGCAGCAGCAGCAGCAGTTTTCTGGAAGGCTTCTCCTTTTAAGAGATCTGAGTTAAATGTCCTACCTCTATGTTCTCTTTTTTTTTGTTTCATGTGTACAGCATAATGATTTGATATTTTCATATACTGTGAAATGACTACCATAATAAGTCTAGTTATATACATAGTTATAGATATTGTTTCTTATGATGAGAACTTTGAAGATCTACTCTTAGCACCTTGCAGATATATCACAGGGTATTACCTATAGTCACCCTACTGTACATCTTCATGACTTATTTATTTTATAACTGGATGTGTGTACCTTTAGGCCACCTTCACCCATTATGACCCCCACCACAGCCCCACCTCTGGCAACCACCAACCTGTTCTCTGAGTTTGTTTTTTGTTTTATTTTATTTTTCATATGTAAGTGAGACCATACAGTATTTGTCTTTCTCTGACTTATTTATTCACTTAGCATAATGCCCTCAAGGTCCATTCATGCTGTCAAAATGGCAAGATTTCCTTCTTTCCTATTGCTGACTGGTATTTCCTTCCCCTGGGTTCTTACAGTACATCCCTTTAAACCTTTCTCAGCACACTTAAGACACTAGGTAATTGTAGATTTACTTCTCTATTATCCTGTGTGAAGATAAGGACCTATCTCATCTGACTTTGTATTTCAGCATCTAGTATGGTGCTTACAGCACAGTAATGTTTAGATAACTGGTCAGTGAGTCAGTGAATTAATGACAAAGAATGGAATGCCCCTTCTCATTCATTTTCTTCACTCTGCTCTCTCTTCACGGCTTCCCTCATTTACTTTTGTTTCCGCTCTTCTTCCACTCTGAGTACGTTTTTGCAAGGTTATAGAAAGAATAAAATCTTTGTGACCTTTAATTAGAGTGTTCTTAGGTCTACATTGCTGGAAAATGGATTTTGAACCTTAGCAAACAAACTGAAAATGTTTAAATATTTGTGGGTAGGTGTGGCAGTGAAAGAGATTTTAATTTGTTATGAGGGTGGGTAAGGTTTTGCTCAAGAATTAGTAAGTTAGGTTTTGCTTACGTCAGTAAGGTTTTGCTCAAGAATTAGTGATCTAGACAGAGCTTCCCTATTCTAAAGGCAACAAAAGTCAGTCTGTCACACTAGATATTAGGTAACTGATCTTTTTCAAGCCCGGAGGTCTCTTGAGATGCCCTTCATAGAAGCCAAAGATAAAAACACTTTAAAAACTTCAAGTTTTGTCCTAGCCAGTTTGGCGCAGTGGATAGAGAATCGGCCTGTGAATCAAAGGGTCCCAGGTTTGATTCTGGTCAAGGGCACATACCTTAGCTGCAGGCTCCTCCCGGCCAGGGCCCTGGTCAGGGTTCCTGCAGGAGGCAACCAATTGATGTGTTTATCTCACAATGATGTTTCTCTCTCTTTCCCTCTCTCTTCTACTCTCCTTTAAAATCAATGGAAAAGTGTTCTCCGATAAGGATTAACAACACACACACACACACACACACACACACACACACATGCATAACTCAAAACTTCAAGCTTTGTTTATCCCAGATACTCTTTATATTGTTATCAGGGAATATCAAAGTCCCTAATACACTGGCCAGCAGTAGTAGGTACTAATAAATGTTAGTCTCTAATCCTCATCCTCCTTCCTAAAGTTCCCAACGACAATGACCTAAGTTTCCTTGAAATTTCTCTTGGGATCTGATAAGGAATAGGCCCAAATGGTGAGTGCCAGTTACTAAACATGTAGACCTTCTCTTCAGATACCAGTAAATTAATTTTCCTCTCTGGCATTTACATTTTCTCTGAGAATGACACGCTCTTGACTGCAGTCCAACTATTGACAATAGAGTGTTCTTTCTGAACTGAGGGCCTTCACACTCAATGCACATATAGTCAGGGCCCACCCCATTGGCCCAGAGTCCTCATCAAAGATTTCTTTCCTAGGAACGTTGGGAAGTACTCTGTCTCTAGTTCGCTTTGCTTGAGAGGGGCCGGGAACACCTCAGCAGGTCTTCTGAGCCGTATTATAGCAGACCAGCATAAATAGGAGCTGAATCTAGTGCCTGAATCTAGTGCTTAAGACTGGTTTATCAGTCTTAAGATTCTTAGCAGAAATTCTCCAGTTCCAATCTGAATCCAGTTAAAGTGGCAATAATTAATCTTTGTACCCTAGTGACAGGGTTTACTGTAATATTAAATAGATGTTAATGCATGAAAAAGTTTTGAAAACAAAATATAAAGATAATGGAAAAATTACTATAATGCTTAATTTCCTTATTTGAAAAGGAAGTGCCATTTAAAGCTTTAGCAGGAGCTACTTGAAATACAATTCAACTGAATTTCACTATATCCTGTAGGTTAGACTTCCCTGTTGCTTGCACACACTTCTGTTAACTGTAACAATAGAAGTTACTTATGGAACCGCTTATATCCCTAAGCATTGTAGAGGGAAGTAGAATTAAGGCCAAATGTACCATGCCTGTTTTTCAGAATTCTTCTTGCCTAAGGAAATGAAAGAGGAATTGTTTGCTTCCATATCTTCCGAAGCTTGTGAGAAATGAGGCTACATTTGCTGATTCAGTTTCCTGAAATCTTTGCAGTCAAATGTCCTTGAGCCCAGGACCCTTGGAGATTCTCCTAACTGCACATTGTTGATAGTGATTTACTTTAATCATTGTTTTCTTTATCTTTTCAGGAGCTTCTAAAGGCCTTTGATGATAAAATCAATGCTTTTTTGGACAATATGTTTGGACCTCGAGGTGAGTGAGTTACCCGAGAACTTAATATGGAAGGAACACAGTATTTTGTTATAGAAGAGGATTATGTCTTGAAAATAGTATGGTACCTAATGTGTAGAGACTTAACCGCTCTCACCTTTGACATCCTTCTCCCAGAACATCCAAAGGCCTCGCTTCTCCTGAGATTGAAGTTCTGGGCGCAGGAAGCAGAACTAGAGTGCAGTGCAATGTTTTCCTTTGGTGTCTCTCTGGCTACCAAAGAGGGTAGTAGCTTTCCTTCTAAATGTATGCTGCTTCTCTCCTGGCTGTACTGTCCATTCACATTCTACCTTCCTCACATGCAGTCATAGATAGTCTTTCTGCCCTCGCTCTCTGAGCGTTCTCTGCCCAGGCCCCTTAAGTTGAGCTTCTAAACGCTCAGTCATTCCTCTGTCACCAGTCTCTATGACTACTGCAATGTGCCAGTTGATGTATACTTAGTGACTCTTCCCTCTCAACTCAGCACTGAGGGTTGTAAGTTATCCTAACTAGTCTCCCCCTTCCAATCACTTATTAACTATCAGCTGGAATAATACTTTAAAAGCTTAAGTCCTAGTATGTGGTGCTCTAGCTTAACACCCAGGGCCCTTTCAGGTAAAAGCCAACTTTCTTATATGGACTGCCCACCTTTGTACACCTAGCCCCAGCTCTCTCCCACACTCAGAGCTACTTCCCCACTCACTTTGACCTTTGATGTCTTTTATTTTCTCAAATATATAAAATTCTTTCATATGCTGCTCCTTGAGCCTAGAATTCCTCCTCATTCATCCTCTAAGATACTTCTGGTACCAGCTTAAATGTTACTTTTTTCTCTAACAAAGATATCAGGGAATTTGCCCTTCTAAAGTAGACTTCTTATTATACTCTATTTCAGCCTCTGTTTATTCCCTTCAAAACAACCTTTTTGTCATTAATAGCTCTTTCTCCCATGAGGACAAGAACTGTGACTGTTCTCTCCAGTGCTTATTACAGCTCCAAGAAAATAGTAGGCACTATGTATTTTGCAAATAAATAAATAAATAAATAAATAAATAAATAAATTCTAAACAACATGTTTTGTTTCACTTAAGCCTTGCTGTATCACAAAACTGTGAAAAATCTGCAAATTATTTTCTCAGCACTATTGGTTGGGGGAGAGGGGATAAAGAGATTTTCTGTTTCTCAAAACCTTTAAACAGAATCACTTAGAGATTATTTGGACCACTCACCAGTTTCTGTTCTAAGTGAATGACTATATAGTTTTTATTAATTGATACCCTGCGATTGTATAGAGCACATGTGTCAAACACAAGGCCCGCGGGCCAAATCCAGCCCGCCAGGCCTTGCAATGTGGCCCGCACCGCGCTGTCATCACTGCACTCCGCTGTCAGTTTATGACATTGTCAGTTTATGACTGTTCAGTAAACCATTCGGCCCGCGATTTAGGCTGGATTTTAGATTTTGGCCCCTTCTCTGATTGAGTTCGACACCCCTAGTATAGAGCATTAAAAAATACTTCCCCATTATCCTTGGTTCTGTTTTGCTTTTTCCTTTTCATCCTTGTAGTGACCCCATAGGACAGGCAGGGTGGGACACTGTGTCTGCAACCTATTCAGTTAATAGGTCTCTGCTCACAGCTGTAGTGGGTGATATAAAGGGCATGACTCCTAACTTGCACATGCAGGCTTCTTGGTGGCAGTGGCTTTCTACTAGTAGACACTCCCACTGGAGAGTTAAATAACAGTCTCTCTGAGCCAACTTCACACTGAACTTTGCCATTGGTAAGGTCATCTGGAATTACGTGGCTGTGGGATCAATTAAGGATAGTATTACATTTTGTTCAGCTCTGGTCATTTTTATGGAAGTTTCCTTTGTAGCAAAGAGACTGTAAGATTGGCATTTGACAACTGGATCAGTTGACCCCCACCATGACATCTAGACCATCATAAATTTTTGTCCCCTTCCTAAGCCACCTGGTAAGCTTCTAGGTGTCCCAAGGTCTTCTCTCATTTTACCTACCCCATATTAGTACCCTCAGAGGATGTTGTCCTGGGCACATACCTGACAAGATGAAGAGCTGACACCTCTCAAGTCCCAAAGATAATGATATTCCAACTAGTATTTGCTCCCTTATTTTAGTTAGATCAGTTATGTTCCTCTGTCACAATTTTAGCAAGTATTTCTAGGACTATGACATAAGGAAACAAAAACTTCAGGTGCTGTATTAGGTGTGCAATATGTGTTTGACTCAGTGTGCCAATTAGTATACACTTAATTACATATTAGTATATTTTCTCTCAGCACTACATGGATGTAAGTTAATAAATGAGGCAGAATTGAAATATAAGATCTAGTCTCTGTCTCATGGAGCATATACTGTAGTTGAGAAGGAAAAAGTAGCACATCTGAAATCATTGGAGAGCCATCAAGTAAACCAAGGGTATTCTTTTCTATGGCTGCAGTAACAGTGCCACAGACCTCATGGCTTACCACACAGCAGTCTATTCTCTCACAACTCTGGATGCTACAGGTTTCAAATAAAGGTGTTGGCACAGCTGTGTTCCCTCCTGAGTTCTAGGGATGAGTCTGTTCTGCCTCTAACTTCTGGGTGTTGCCAGCAATACTTGGCTTTCCATGGCTTATAGCTGTATCATTCTAATTTCTGCTTCATCTTCAGAGTGTCCCTGAATAAAAACTTCCTCTTTTAAAGACACCAGTCACCTGGTCAGGGGCCACCCTGATTCACTGTGCCCTCATCTTAACTTGATTACATCTGCAAAGACCTAATTTCCAAATAAGCTCATAATCACAGATATGAGGAGTTAGTACTTGAGCATATTTTTTTAGGGACTACATTGAACCATAGTAGGAGGGAGAGTAGCAGTTTAATGCAACTTATTTAATTTTTTACCCTCTGTAGCTCAGTTACTCTCAGGTGTAAACTGGAGGTAACATTATCACCTTGTGTCTGTTATCCTGATTATGATGATGGCATCACTAGTGTGTGCATGTGTCCAAACTCATAAAATTGTACATATTAAATATATATAGGATTCCGTGTCTCAATTATATCTCAGTAAAGTTACTACAAATAATATCACCTATATAATAAGATGGATTGAGAGTTAAGTTGATGCATGTAAAAGGCTTTAGAACAGTGTATGCCACAGAATTAGTGCTCAGTACATGTTAGTTATAATAGTATTATAGCCATAATAACATAAATTATGAAGCGGTAATTATTTGATGCTGATGAGGAGCTGTGGTTATGAAAGAGCAGTAGGGTCTTAGATGTGGAGATACACATTAGGAAGTGGCACATAGCACAGCCTTTTATGACCGATAATTACGAGCTAGTCTGTGAAAGGTAATGCCTGTTAGTCACTTGAAAGCTCCTTTCTTACCTTTTTATCCTTATCATCAAAGGGGAAAGTTTGTAGGATAAGTGATGGGACAGAGCTTGAAAAGACACTTTCCTTAGAAGTGGCACTCTGGAAGATGGTGGTTTAAAGAGAGGCTGGTGGACAGGGTGGGGTAAAGCAGAAAGAGAGACTGAGGCTGAGGGAACCACAGAGATCAAGAAAAGAGCATTGTCTCTGGAGAAACCAGCTCCTTGCAACTCTTTACAGCACGCCATTTTTATAATCCTAGGCTAAATAATTTTCTTTATTTAAACAAAACAAACAAACAAAAAAAACAATATAAAGAACAAAAATCATTTATATGTCCATAATTATTTTCAGGAGTTACTTATTATATTATAGATCTATTATGTGTGTTTTATTTTTTTTTTAAATCCTTACCAGAGGATATGTTTTTATGGATTTTAGAGAGAGAGGAAGGGAGAGGGAGAAAGAGAAACCTTGATGTGAATCATTTGCCTCCCCTACAAGTCCTGACCTGGAATCAAACTTGAAACAATTTGGTGTATGGGAAGATACTCCAAACAAGTCAGCTACACTGGCCAGGGCTATTATGTATGTTTTGTTTAGATTTTTAAATTTTCACTCTCCAGAATAAGGGATACTTGATCTATCTAGGATCTTGCCTCCTGGCTGTTTGTACTCCTAGTCCCTGGCCAAGCTTTGGGTGCTTAGCTTTATTTTCTGCTCTCAATTCTGAATCATCAGCTCCAAGGCTTTGGCTTCATTAGCTCAGCTCACATGCTTGTCATTCTGAATCTCATTGTGCTCTTTGGATCAGCTGAACTTAAACCACTCTTGGTTTGCTGCACAGAGATCGTAGGCAAGTTCTGGCCAGCGTAGGTTTTAGGAAATAGGACACAGTGTCAATAAGCTTCCCTTCTATCTCCTCCAGGCTTCTCCCTAGAAGGCAGCAGCAAGGTATGGCGGGCTGGGCATCAGGTGTGAATTCAAATTCTGACTCTGCTGCTGACTATTGTATGGCCTTTGGCAAGTTCTTAAAGCTTTCTGAGCTGTTTTTTACTCATAAAGTGGCATATTTACTGAGTTAGTGTAAATAAACATAGCAGTTATTTCAAAGTAGACATTCAAGAACTATTACTTCCCACCTTTGTTAATTTTCCTGTCATTCAGTTCCTTGATGCTGCATCACAGTGTCCCCTGTTGTATTTGGTGCGTACCACTGAAATGTATGTGCCAATTTATATATAATAATAATAAAAGGCAAAGAAGTGTCATGACCAAAACGACCAGACGACTGGTCACCAGAAGGTGCATGAAGTATCTCTTGGCCCGGTGCCCCACGGGGTGCCTCATCACGGCGGCAAGAGGCGTAGCACCTCCTTGCATGATTTCTCGCATTGGGCCTCTAGCCTACACTAATAAAACAGTAAGATGCAAATTGATCGTACCTCTATGACATCCACCAGCCAATCAAGAGTGAGTATGCAAATTAACCCAACAAAGATGGTGGGTTAATTTGCATATGCAGGCACCGAGTGACCAATGGCGGGGTGGGATGCATCACCATGGTGATGATGCAGGTGTTCCTCACCACCCCAGCCATTCCAGGCCTCTGGGCAGCATGGGAAGGCGGAAAGGCAGATCCAGCTAGAACAAAGCTGGTGCCAGCAGCCGGAAGAAGGAAGGCCCATTCTTGTACAAATCTTCCTGCATTGGGCCTCTAGTATAGTATAAAAGGCTAAGTGTCCATTCATCAGAGGACTGGTAGCTATGATGTGCACTGACCACCAGGAGGCAGGCACTCAGCACAGGAGCTGCCATGATGCACACTGTCCATTTAAAAATAAATGGCACCCCAGACCTGGCATTGACAAACCAACACTTGGCTTTTCCCCAAGTGGGACACAGGTCTCACCACCACCCTGGAGCAACACCCCACCGAATTGTAGCCAACACTGCCAAGACCCCATGGTGCAAAAAGCGACCCACAGTCTAGCGCAGAAACGGTCACTGGGCACCGGGTAATGACGTCACATAGCAATGCCCAGCATTTTCTCCCTAGTGAGTAGCATCCTTGGAGTTTCTTCAGTTCAGGAACACAACTTGCTTTATAGCCAGGTATAAACATTTTATACTATAACCAAATGTTTGTGAAGCATTTTTCTGTGCCTCATCTTATTTGATCCTCACAAGTCCTAGAGTAGGTAGATAGGAGACTCAGTAGAATCCTATTTTCTTTTCATTAGCAAGATGCAAATAGTGATATTAAATATTTCTTCCAATTAATTTCCTTTCAATGTGCATAAATCCATTCACCAGGACACTAGAACCTTATTACTGAGCAGTGTTACTCTGCAGGATTCTCACTGTCTATGTTTCTTTTCAGATACTCGAGTTAGAGGATGGTTCATGTTGGACTCTTACCTCCCTACCTTTTCTCTTACTGTCGTGTATCTGCTTTCAATATGGCTGGGTAACAAATACATGAAAAACAGGCCTGCTCTCTCCCTGAGGAGCATCCTCACCTTGTATAACCTCGGCATCACACTTCTCTCCATGTACATGTTGGCGGAGGTAAGTACCGGGGCAGCTAACTTGACTAAGTCCCACCACTGGGAGGCATTTAAGAGGTTCTACAGCAGCGGTTCTCAACCTGGGGGTCACGACCCCCAGGTTGAGAACCGCTAGCAGGGTCACCTAAGTCCATCGGAAAATACAGATATTTACATTACGATTCATAATAGTAGCAAAATTACAGTTATGAAGTAGCAATGAAAATAATTTTGTTTGGGGGTCACCACAACATGTGTATTAGAGGGTCGCGGCATTAGAAAGGTTGAGAATCACTGATATAGGAGAAACAACAAGTGTCAAGTTCTTGAGGCGGTGACAAGCTTAGTGTTCAAGGAATAAACAAATAAACAATGTAGCAAGAACACAGGACAGGAATGATTCGAGATGAGGTGGGGTGTGGCAGATCAAATAGGGCCATGTAAGGCATTTGACTTTTACTCTAAGTATAATGCAAAGCTACGGGAGGATTTTACTGAGGGGAACAATATGATCTCCCTTTAAAAATAGATTATTCTGGTTGCTTTGTGGAAAATGGACATGAGAGTGATTTGAGGGGCAAGAATAAAAGCAGAGTTCAGTTCAGATGCGACTGCAGTACAACAGTCAGCAGATGCTAGTGGCTTGGATTAAGTTGGTGGAGATGGGAAGAAGCCAGTGGATTTTAGCCGTACTTTGGAGTAGCCCTTGCCTCCTGAAGGCTAAGCCTGTTTGACAGCCTGGATTTCTTCAGCTCCGAGGTTGGATGGCTCCTGCACACCAACCCAGCTAGGGGGTTAGGAAAGGTTCAAGCTGAGGCAGATAGAGCCTCCTGTAGCGTGGCTGCTTCATTCTGCTGTTAGCTCTTAAGTTGTCAGGTAGTTCTGCAGAGGTGGCACAGGGATGGGGGTGGCCTGGATAAATCTAACTGAAGCAGGAAATGTCGTGGGGTACAGAATGTAGACTGTCCTCTCCACTGCTCTATTGTTAGGGTGCAGTGAAGAGACTAGAGCTCCTTTCTACAGAACTGTAAACTGTAGGTGATATTAATTAGCCTTTCTGCACGGTGTTAAACAGCTTTCCTACTTGAAAAATGCACTAATACACAAAAATTCCCTATACTTTTAGGTATACCTAGATCTCTGTAGCCTGTCACTGGTTCCCACTTGAGCATCAAGTGCATAAAACTCTAGGGACTGTGGAGGGTGATTTGTAATAAATAGATCCCATCAGGAAAATTCAGTCTTTTTCCTTTCACTGGATCTATTTATCCTGGTAATCTCGTAATTATCATGATGTTATCTGAAAAGTGCTTTGGTTGGAGGGAAAGAGGTAAGTCAGGATAGTACAGTAAAAACAAGGATTCTAAAATATTAACTAGAGGGCCGGTGTACAGATTCATGCACTGGTGGGGTCCTTCAGCTTGCCCGCAGGGATCTTTTTAATGTTCAGTTCATTAACATCCTGTCCCTCCTGCTCTGTGTATATAGTTTGACAGTTCTCTGCCTTTACACAGTTCTGATAAGCAGCAAAGAGAAGGCTTTTGTATATAATACCTTATGTAAATGCCTTATATTTTAGAATTTTAACTTTCTTCGGTAATAGTGGAAAGAAGGGAGAAAACCTCTTTTGTAGAATTTTCCACAAAGAATAAAAAACCTTTTTTTGTAGAAAGAGCACTAGGTAAGGAATTAAAAGGCCTGAATTCCTACCATTGCTCTGTTTTCTAGTTATGTAATTTTTGAAGAAATCATTTACTTATGTATTTACTGAGTATTTTTTATGTGATAGGCATTGAATAGGGGACTGTGGATGCAAAAATAAATGAAAAAAACATAGATTTCATGGAGCTTTTATTTTCAGCTAGGGGAATATAGACATTAATTATAGTCACACAGATGCTTGATTATCACATAATATCGATTAATGAAGAAGTGGCAAAAGAACCCTTCTGAGCCCTGGTTTTCGTATCTGTAAAATGATACTAAATGCATACTTCATAAAATGATTGAGATGATCAATTAAGATAAATATTTATGTAAACACCAATCTAGAATATTATTAAAATTATGGTGTAGTTTCCTCACATTTATTTACATTTAATTTTACATTTCATTTGTGGAAATATATGACCAGGTAATTTCTTACACAAAATATTTTGTTACTCAAATGATAGCTAAATTCTGTTTCTTTTTAGGTTTAATTTAAAAAGAAAAAATGTTAGAAGTAAATTACATTAACTTCTGTAAGGACTGTAACCTTTGGTATCAATTCACAGCAAGAATTAAACTATTTGACAATATGTGTTTAAGGATAGTATCTAAAGCAAAGTCAAGTTCTGGGAAGTTTTACTCAAACCTTAAGTAGATGCCAGCCAGGAACATGAATGGGAAATTGTTTTTATCCAAATTCCTGTGTTGATCCCTCCCATTTCTTGTTTTTTTGGCAGCTTGTTCTCTCCACTTGGGAAGGAGGCTACAACCTTCAGTGTCAGGACCTTGCCAGTGCAGGGGAAGCAGACGTCCGGGTGAGCCTGAGGAGCAGCTCCGCTGCCTGTACCTTTCCTGTGGAAAGAACAGAAGGTTCCCCCTCATCGCTGTGAGGATGGGGGCTTGGTAGATGCGAAAGGCACTCCTGTTCTAATAGAAATGTTTGGTAGCAAAAATGCTTTTCAAACGGCCAACCGTGAGAGACAGACTGAACACACTGTGCTCTGCCCGCGTAATGGGCCTTTCAGTGTGCAGAGAGTGGGTCTCCGCACTGTCACAGAACCTCCTCCGGGGCATGGCCACGTGAAGAGAAGCAGCCTGGATAGCTCTTGTTTACAGTGTAGTAATTTTTGGGCGAGAAATGATATGAATACATGTGTATATAGCTCATGTTTTTTAAAGAAAACAGTGGCAGAATAAACCAAAAGCGAACAAAGTGGTTTCATTTGGGGAAGGGAACAATGAAGAGGGGCCAGGCTAGAAGCTGGACTTCTCTTAATGTGCACTGTATTACATTTGACTTTGGAACACCATTAAGTGTTTTACATAATTATAAAACAAAATTAAATCTAAAAAAAAAAAAAAAAAAAAGAGCAGCTTCCCAAAAGAAACTTAAAAATAAAATAAATTAATATACCATATATTAAGTTGATGACATAATCAGCCAAAGAAGAATTATTCCAAGTAACATTAAAATACAGTGTTTTGACAGGGCATCACTAGTGAGAAATATCAGTATTCAGTAACTTTTTATTGCTATTAATAAAAATATTGGTATTGCTTTTTTGAGAGTGTTATAGGTACAGAGTAGGATAAAGTAATTATACAATAATGTTAATATCATTACAACTAATATTAAAACACAAAAGAGAGATCAGTAAAAAATTTAAATGAAACACCATAATCAAATTGGAACTATCAGAACTAACTTGATTCTTTATAAAACAAACATGTTTTTAGCTTTCTGTAGAATAGGCCTAGTTAGTCTGTGCAGTAGAATGAGCAGAGAATCCCCAGATTGTGTTCTCTAAGTACTTTTCCACCAGAAGGGATAGGTTCTTAGCGAATTAGACAGCTTTTGGTTTGGGTGGGAAATGTGCATGGGAGAATCCAGGATCTCTCATGGCAGAGAGCCAGGGAATAGCCAAGGCTGCTAGTCGACAACAGATCCAGGCGCCTCCTGGACAGCACTCCCACCGCTGAATGTGGGCAGTGTGAGTATCCAAAGGAACACCGAGTGCAGTGGATTGAAACATATTAAATTTATTTTAGGAACCACGAGCTTAGTCCTAACCGGTTTGGCTCAGTGGATAGAGCATCGGCCTGCGGACTCAAGGATCCCAGGTTCGATTCAGGTCAAGGGCATGTACCTTAGTTGCAGGCACATCCCCAGTAAGGGGTGTACAAGAGGCAGCTGATCAATATTTCTCTCTCATTAATGTTTCTAACTTTCTATCCCTCTCCCTTCCTTTCTGTAAAAAAAAAAAAATCAATAAAATATATTTTAAAAACCTTCATTGTTTTTTGAAGGTTGCAAAACATCAACTCATTGTCTAAAATAAAAATTAAAGGGAAAGAATCAAACGTTTTCTTGCCTTTCATGTGTGCATCTCCAAAGAGGAAGAGTTCTTCCTATAAGAAGAGCAAAGGCATGAGGAACACGAGAATTGAAATCATCCGTTTGGCACACCTCCTGAAGTCATGGATCTAGACAGCAGGGATGAGGAAACGATAACACTGTTGGGTGAAAGTTGAATGGAAAGGATTGGATTATGCTGTTAACACCTGAACTCACTGTACAGGAGTACCTCTTTGTTGTGGACTTCAGAGGCAGCCAGCTGCTTCAGGATGAAGCTGAACATCTTTTTCCCAGCACCTGGCTGACAGAGACTCATTGAAGTGGACGATGAACACGAACTCAGAAAGAAGCGTATGGTCGTAGAAGTTGCTGCTGACACTCTGGATGAAGATTGGAGGGCTATGTGGTTTGAATTAGTGGTGGGAATGAAAAAACAAGGTTTCCCCACTAACCAGGTGTCTATTGGCCATGGCTGCTGGCTACTGAACTGTTATAGATCAAGAACTGGAGAGACAGAGAGAGAGAGAGGGAGAGAGCGGCCGAGCGCTAGCGCACAGATCTGTTTGGGTGTCAATCTGAGTTCTCAACCTGGTCATCATAAAATATGACCAAGAGAAATTCCTGGAGAAAGATTTATTCTGGTTGTTCCGATACTGCTGTGCCTCGTCTTCTGAGGCCCAAAAGAGCTAGCAGAATCTGCAGACTTTTCAATCTCTGAGGAAGATGACGTCCACCAATATGTTGTGAAAAAGAAGATTAAAAATCTCAGACCAAAGCACCCGAGATTCAGTGTCCTGTTACTCCATGTGCCCTTCATCACAAACAATGTGCTAAGAAAAATAAGAAAGAGGCTGCAAAGTATGCTAGACTTCTGCCCGAGAGTGAAGGAGGTCAAAGGAAAACTCCAGGAACAGATTGCCAAGAGGCATGGACTGCCTTCTCTGAGAGCTTCTACCTCTAAGGCAGAGTCCAGACAAAAATGGGATTTTCTAAGAGTAATAAATAAGAACAAACTTTTTTTAAAAAGAGAAAAAAAGGAAATTGTGTCCCTCTTGATCTAATAGGAAGTTCACAGAACAACTTCCGAAGGAATCTTGCCCCCAAATTAAACCTGAGTCCAATCAAACTTCTAAGTGCTAGTTACAGAAAATGTGGGGGATGGAAAGACAAATAACACCAGCAAAAAACAGTCATCCAAATCCATAATAATATTAGAATTCTCTACAACAGCTGATCTAACTTTTTTAAGAATAAAAGGCATGAAAGAAAAGTGGGGAGCAAGAAAAGGGAGAGTTATTGATTAGAAGAGACTTAAGAACCCATGGAAAAAAATGCAGGCTGGACCTTGTTTGGACCCTGATTTAAACAAATCCTATATAATAAAAGAGTAATATGCAAATTGACCCTAATGGCACAATGACCAGAACTACTGCTCGACCAGTTTCTATGAGGCGCACTGACCACCTCTCGGTTCCTTCCCCCGGTCATCAGGCTCCGATCGCCCAATGGTGAATGGGGAGCCAGGGTGGGTGGCGGTAGGGGCAGGGCCAGCTGCGGGCAGCTGGGGAAGATGGCCCTGATTGCAGACTAGCCTTAGGGACTGTACCTGCACACGAATTTCATGTGCCGGGCCTCTAGTTATTTATAAAGAGACATTTTTGAGATAGATTTGCACATGGACAAGGCTGTTAGAAGATAATAAGGAAATACTAATTTTATTAGATAATGTCATTGTAGTTAGGTGCAAAAAAACCTCACTATTAGTAGTTTTTATAGATAAAATAATATTTTGCATTTTCTTATATGCTACACACACACACACACAAAGTGATGGGAAGTAGAATTGATTCAACAAATTTGAAATCATATTGAAAATTTTTGAAATTCAGTGATAGATGCCACGAATTTTATTATACTTGTTCTCCTTGCACTTCTGAATGCTTAAAATTTTTTCATAATAAAAAATGGTTATTAATAAGAGAGGTGGTGAAAGTCCTTTCAATTAAAATATGTACATTTTTAAAGCATCTTCAAAGCAAAAAAGAAAGCTATATGGATATCTCTACACCCATTTTATTTCTGATATCTCTTCATAGACCAGTACACTTTGGGATGCCTTACAGTCCTCCAAAGGTCATTATTGCATCTATGTCTTGTATGTATTTATGGTTTAATTTTTTTGGATTAATATTTTGAAGATTTATTGTTACCTCAAACATTAAGAAGCCACCACATCATATCTTCTTGAAAATAGACAGCATGTATGCTAACTTCAAAGTTCCTGTTATTTACATAGTGTCTCCTCTCATGTTGACATGTGAGCGCTGAGAGGCTCAGAGGGAAGGGAAGTGATGCTCACGACCTACTGCCAGTGAGGAAGAAAAGCATCTTGATTTTAAATCATTTATTTTAAGGAAGAGGCATGGAAGAAGTCACAGACTGCTCCTGGGTAATATAAGTTTAGGAGACACATGTACGTTAGAGGAATAGATTACAAGTGAAATCTAGTGTAACCAACAGTAGTGATCTGTTGAGTGTGAGGCCCAGAACAAAGGTGAGACAGTCTGTCTTCAAGTGGTTTGCATTCTTTTGGGAAAGGTAGATTCATAACACTGACTACACTCTATGTGGTTATTAAAAGAAGCATAAAATAATTTGGGAATATAAATGAAGAAGCAGTTGGTTCAGCCTGAGAAAGGGTAGAGCTCCAGAGAAGGGTGTGCACTGGTTCTGTAGTAAGAGTAGCTTGATCAGACACGTATTTTGAAAGATGATACTAGAGTAGGTTGGAATGCTGAGAATAAGGAAAAACGGAGGCAGAGACGCCAGGCAGACGCTCTTTTGCTAGTCCGACAGAAATGCGTGCAGTGGGGTGCCGGACACAGGATGCTGAGCGGGAGGGCAGCTCGGGGCACGTTTTCATTGCTCACCTTTTATTTTTTCCAATTTACATTTTTTACAGGTAGCCAAGGTGTTGTGGTGGTACTACTTTTCCAAATTAATAGAGTTCCTGGACACGATTTTCTTTGTTTTGCGGAAAAAAAACAGTCAAATTACTTTTCTTCATGTATATCATCATGCCTCTATGTTTAACATCTGGTGGTGTGTTTTGAACTGGATACCTTGTGGGCAAAGTAAGTGATTTTGTTAACTTTTTCAGTTCTATGTAATGGATCTAAAAGGCCTCTAGTGTGTCTCTTATGTTGAGCATTGCATGCAGAAGATAAATAAAAATTTACAAAGTCCAAGTAGCATATCCAAGAGAACTTAGCTAAGGGGGGTTTGGGTAGCGCCACGGTATCTTTAAATAGGATTGATGGCTCGCAGACCAGCCCTCTGGACCCCAAACTCACACACAGAACAGAACGCAGCCCAAAGTGAACACTAGTAAGCACTGTAAACATATTGATTGAGTTAAGCCTCATAATAAATAGTGAGCTCCCTGTTTCCAACAAATAATCCCTCTGACATCTTCCCTCTCACAGCTACATCTTTTCTTCCCTTAGTTGACCAACATAGAACTTGGTCATTTCCCCTTGGTGTCCTGAAACACCGTTCACCACGCTGGGGGCGGTGTAGGAGGATGCCGTGAAGATTGTGGCAGGACTGGGAGAGTTTCCGCACAGCCAGCACGGCAGATGTCCTAAAATCGAATTTTACAGTCTTTTTTTTTAATATATATATTTTATTGATTTTATACAGAGAGGAAGAGAGAGGGATAGAGAGTTAGAAACATCAATGAGAGAGAATCATCGATCAGCTGCCTCTTGCACACCCCCTACTGGGGAGGTGCCCGCAACCAAGGTACATGCCCTTGACCGGAATCGAACCCGGGACCTTTCAGTCCCCAAGCCGACGCTCTATCCACTGAGCCAAACCGGTTTCGGCGGGTTTTACAGTCTTGTCCTTTAGTCCATGAGTTGGCCCATCTCCTTAGTCCCAGCCTTTCCTCATCCTGCTGGCTCTTCTTTCCCCCCACATTTGCTCCCCTTCCCCACCATCTCCTGGTTCTTAGGTTTCTTTCAAGTAGATTTTATTTACTTAATTATGAAGACCAACATAATTCCCTTGATTCTTGAGTAGCCTCTTCAGCCATGTCCTGAGGGCTCTCTTTCTTTTCTTTTTTATCCTTACTCGGGGATATTTTTTCCATTGATTTTTTTTTAAGAGAGTAGGAGGAAGAGGGGAAGGAAGGGAGGGAGGGAGGGGGAGGGAGGGGGGAGGGAGGGGGGAGGGAGGGGGGAGGAGGGAGAGAGGGGGGAGGGAGGGAGGGGGGAGGGGGGGAGGGAGGGAAGGGGGAGGGGGGGAGGGAGGGAGGGGGGAAGGGGGGAGGGAGGGAAGGGGGAGGGGGGGAGGGAGGGAGGGGGGAGGAGGGGAGGGAGGGAGGGAGGGAAACATTCATCGATGTGAGACACATGGATTGGTTGCCTCCCTTGCCTCCCACAAGTGCCCCTGACCAGGGCCAGGGACGGAGCCTGCAACCAAGGTATGTACCCTTGACCAGAAATTGAACCTGCTGACGTTTCAGTCCTAGGGCCAAACTGGCCAGGGCTGAAGGCTCTCTTTCTATAGCCAGAATGGCTCATCTAAGATTTAGCTAAAGCAGATACTTCTGTCATTGGCTTTAAGCTAACTTTTTTCCCCTCCATGATTAGCTGACAGTAAAACCTTTCTCTTTAACAATAAAGCCTTTGCACAGCAAGAATTACTGGTTTGGTTTAGTCCTGTTAGGTGACTTGCTGAATCCTGGAGTGATGGCACAGTAATTAGGGAGTTTATGAGTGTGAACTGTTAGTGTCATATTGTTATTCATCTTCATGATGAGCAGGAAGGATCTCACTTGACAAAGAATGAACAATCTTACTTTCTAGAAGAGCAGTAATTCCTATGTGTTACTTTCATAGGTTTCTTTGGACCCACTCTGAATAGTTTTATCCACATTCTTATGTACTCCTACTACGGACTGTCCGTGTTTCCGTCGATGCACAAGTATCTGTGGTGGAAGAAATACCTCACCCAGGCTCAGCTGGTATGTCCTCCCTCCCTTCAGCTCTTCTCCCGGTGAAGTTCCTAAATATCCACATGTGTTGGGAAAGGTCACAGCAAACCCAGACTTCCTAGAAGTCAGAGGCTTTGCCACATGTGACAAAAACGCCCATTTTCTCAAAGACACTATGATGAAGGAAATCTTGCATGCTAAAAACATCCTTTGTGTGTGTAACTAGCTTATTTCTTGCTTTGGAATATAGACAGTTCTTTTTAAATTAATGTCATTGTTAAATCATTTCAACTGCTACTTTTCCATGAGAAAAGTAGTGAGCAATTAAGTGAGCAATTATAGTTGCTTACTAATAAAATTTCTGGATAGGATAGCCTGCTTTAGCATTTTTTTTTTTTTTTTGCTTTATTCTTATACAATTTAAGGAATCAAAGTAGTTGATCTCTAGATGTGCAGAACTTGGCAGTGGTCCCGTGCTCGGCCGGTTCCCTCACCGGGTGCCCTCCCGCCTGCCTTCCAGGTGCAGTTCGTGCTCACCATCACCCACACCTTGAGTGCCGTTGTGAAACCCTGCGGCTTCCCCTTCGGGTGTCTGATCTTCCAGTCTTCCTACATGCTCACCTTAGTCATCCTCTTCCTAAACTTCTACTTCCAGGTAAGTTACGTGTAAGCGTTCAGTGGTAAAACGTAAGAGACTGCGCTTCTCCATTACACATGTGTTTAGTTTTACTGATTAAATATCACAGTAGCACATGTTTGTTGATAAATTCAAATAACAGAGATGCACAAAATAAAAATGAAACCTTCATCCCTAACTCCTCTCTCAGCGAAGGAAGTCCTCCTCAGAGGATAACTTATCCAGTGTCAGTTGAGTGGGCATTCTGCTAGACATTTTTCAATGTATACATATAGTTTTATTAAATAGTATGCATTTGTATCATACATTTGCACTTGTCTACCAAAGCTGAAGTCAAAAAGTTAAACATTGTGTACAGTAAGATGGATCCAGGAAATGTATGTGAATGAAGAAAAACATGGGCTACATGTACCCTGTTTCCCCGAAAATAAGACAGTGTCTTATATTAATTTTTTCTCCCAAAGTTGCGCTACGTCTTATTTTCAGGGGATGTCTTATCTTTCCATGTGCTAGGTCTTATTTTCGGAGGATGTCTTATTTTTGGGGAAACACGGTATTTAATATTAAAAAATTATTTCCATACCAGCTACTGTGATGGTATAGACTCACTGTTTCCTTGGAAAACATTATTTTAAGGCAAATGAGTATGCAAAGGTCACATTGACTTTTTCTTGAGTGTCATTTTAGAGGGAGGGAGAGGAAAGAAGAGAGGGAGGAAGAGAGAGAGAGAGAAGCATTGATATAAAGCGAAACATCGATTGGTTGCTTTTGGGCACTTCCCAACCGGGACAGACCCGCAACCTATGTGACCTGATCAGGAATAGAACCGTCAACTTTACACAGAACTGTCACCTGGTGCACAGATGACGCTCCATCCAACTGAGCTACCCCGCCAGGACAGGTGTTATTTTCTTTTTAATTAACAATTTAAAGGGAGGAGAGCTTCAAAATGCAATTTCAAAGCAACTTTGTGATATCAGAACTGATAAAGTGGTAACCGCACAGGCCTCAGGTGGTTGTAGGTTTATTTTATTTTTTAAATATATTTTTATTTATTTCAGAGAGGAAGGGAAAGGGAGAGATAGAAGCATCAATGATGAGAAAAAATCATTGATTGGCTGCCTCCTGCATGCCCCGTCTGGGGATTGAGCTCACTATCCAGGCAAGTGCCCTGACCAGGAATCCAACTGTGACGGCCTGATTTATATGTCCACACTCAACCACTTAGACGCACTGGCTGAGCTGGTTTAGGTTTAAATTTCTCTCCTCTGTGGGCTGGAGAAATAGAAAACTTCATGAAAAAAAAAAAGAGGATATTTATGTTCAAAATAGTACTTTTGAAAATGTATTCAGCTGTATTTTCTTCTTCTTTAGACATACAAGTGCTTTCTGATTTTTTAGTTTCCATTTGCTGAAAGTCAACCCATAGTATTTTATACAAAGTACAACTGTGGGAACTGAACTTTGGACAGTTTTTCAGCTCTTTGTTTCTGAAAGTAGACTGGCTAGGCTTTGTCCGTTGTAAGAGATAAAAGTTTCCTTTGAGAATTTCTAAAGAAATAGCCATTGATAGAACCAAACAAAGCCATGGGGGTGGGGTGGGGTGGGGTCGGGTCGAGTCAGGTCGGATGGGGGGGGTGTGTAAGGGGGCTGAATGTTGAAGGACAGCTAAGGGAGTCATTTTGGTGTTGAAATTTGAAGAGAAACACATAGCCCAGCAAGGACTGCCACTGGCACTCAGAGCTTTAACTACTTGATTCAATTGAATCTTAGTCTTTTAAAGTTGAGTATATTTTCTTAGTCTTAACCCTTAATACCATTGTTTTAAAAAATAAAAAAGATAAAAATGAGATGGGATTAGATATTTTGTCAGAAGAGCAAAGATATGCCAAAACCCAAATCAAGCAAAGCCCCAGGTACTAGTACAGCACATTTTCACTTGAATTGTATTTTTGTTTAACTATGTCCTTAAGTCCTGGGGATGTAATGTTGTGCATGGTGACTGTAGTTAATAATACTGTGTTTCATATTTGTAAGTTGCTAAGATAGTAGATCTTAAAAGCTCTCATCACAGGCCCTGGCCGGTGTTGCTCAATGATTAGAGTCGGCCTGAGCACCAAAAGGTCTTGGGTTCAATTCCTGGTCACAGGCACGTACCTCAGTTGCAGTTTCGATCAGGGTCTTGCAAGAGACAACTAGTCAATGTGTCTCTCTTATCTCTCTCTCTCCCTTCCTCCCTCTCTCTCCCTCCCTCCCTCTCTCCCTCCGTCCTTCCCCTCTTCTTTCCCCCGCTTCACCCTTCATCCCTCCCTTCCACTTTCTCTAAAAAGCAATGGAAAAAATATCCTCAGGTGAGGATCAAAAAAAGTATATGTTCTCATCACAAGAAAAAAGTTGTGTGGTGATAGATGTGAACTAGACTTATTGTGGCAATAATTTCACAATATAAACAAATATTGAATTACGTAGCTCTATAAACTAAGATAATGTATGTCAGTTATTCCTCAATTAAATATATATATGCTTTCCATGTAAGCAACTAATGCAGAATAAATTAAATGCCAATCCCATAATACATAAGTACTATGCTCATAAGGTGAAAGAAACAACCTTTCATTAGAATTCATACATATGTCTTGTTTTCACCCTATTTTTATTTTTAACCAAAAGCTTTTTAAAAAAATAATTGATAGCCTTATTTTTAGTAGTTTAGGTTTACAGTACTGAGCAGGTAGTATGGAATTCCCATGTATCCCCTCATCCCATCAGTTCCTCCTATTAGCATTTAGTATTGTGTTGCATTTGTTACAATTGATGAGCCAATATCGACACATTACTAACTATAGTCCAGGGTTTACATTTCCCTCTTTGTGTTGTACGTTCTATGGATTTTGACAAATGCATAAAGTCATTTCATGCAGAACATAAGCCTCTGCTTTTCACAGCTTCACTGCAGTCCCCACATTTGTTCCGGGGCCCTTTCCCATGGCTGCAGCGCCTTCACGTGCTGCTCCTGCTCCCAGGCAGGCCGTCTGGGCTGCCCGGGCTGCCCATGCCCCAGGGACGCTCAGCACTCCTGAGCTGTCACTACCTTATGTTCCTGCTACTGTAGATCCAGAAGCTTTAAAATTGTCACGTTAAAACAAGAATTCTTATTACTAGTACAAAGTCCAGTACCCAAGAAAATCATACTATTTTAGACTACATGCCACTTTAGGGACGTCTTATTAAAGAATCCTTTTCTTTTTTCTCTTCAAAATGTACACATCCTACAGACATACCGAAAAAAGCCAATGAAGAAAGCGACGGAAGAGTTACCAGCAGGGAAAGAAGTTAAGAATGGTTTCTCCAAAGCCTACTTCACTGCAGCTAACGGGGTGCTGAGCAAGAAGGCACAGTAATATCGAGCAGCAGACAGCATATATAATGGCCTAACAGATTCGCTTGCTCTTGGGCAAGGACTGAATTGAAAGTTATATATGCTTTAGCATACACTAACTTCTTTGAGTTTATAAATCATTTGTACCAGAATGTATTAATATCTTGCTATGAGGTTAATCGGTTAATTGAGTGCTTCTGTCAGCATTGAGGTGAACTCTGCAGCCCTCCCACTGGTGCCTCTCCCCCACCACACACACACCTGCCCCTCACAGGAGCTCTTCCCGCTGCCTCACACACAACCAGGGAGCAGGGCACTGTCTGTCACAGTAGGTCTTCAGATAAAAAGTTAACAATTTGTCCTCATGAAAATGTTTAAAAGAAAATGTTAGTTACCTCCCAGGTACAGGGGTGTTCTAATCTACATGAAGCAATAATTGTCAGTGCATAAAGGAATTAGTCCCTCTGTTCCTTTAGGGATCAACCCCCAGAAGATGTTAAAAGAGGATTATAAATGGAGAAGCTAACAAAACTTTAAGCTGGGTCTGTCAAATTCCCATAACCACTCCTAACTTTCAACACAGTGATGTGGTGATGAAACCTGAGAAAAAATCCTCTGCCAAATCCTCGTAGCTCAGGGGCTTTGAATAGTTGTTCCTCAGTTTTAATTTGGTTTCCTTGATTATTCATGTCTACCTCTCATGCTAAGTTGCCTCGGTTAGGATACAGACAGACACAGTGCTCAGAGTTCCAAAGCAGATCTAAACCTGGCAGCCTGTTGCTTTCTGAACAAGGACTCACATCCAGTCTGCCCTTTTCCTTGGATACGCCTCTGGGACATTTATAAATCAGAACTCACAGAGCTTTGGGGGGAAGAGACATTGAACCCTTTGTGAATATTGCTCCTTATTACCTGCTATCAGTCTTATGCCGGTTAAATTTTTGAAAAAGGTAACTAAAAATTGGAGGATGATAGAAAGATTTCAACACTGAGCCATGGACTGGTAAAGAGCCAGGCCAAAAAGTGCCGATTTGGCAAACTCAGCCCTCCTTTCCCGGTTCTGTCATACAATCTGGACCAAGAATCCGGCACAAAAGCACAGAAGTCATCACAGGACAGTTCCGTCCTGCTCCACGTGCGGGTCAGGTGCTCACTGTCACGTTGTACCAAGAGCGGAAACGGGATGTTTTCTGAAGATCTGATGAAGATTCATACCCTGTGAAGTGTTGTTATCCCCTGCACCTTCTTTTTGAGATGTTTTAGGTCATAACGTTGACATCCAATGCTTAAGTGCCAGGAAGGCATTGTCTCCATTGCCCCAGCGCGCTCCAGTCTGTCTGGGAGTGCCCGGCTGCCCTTTCTGGCCTTTTTTTTTTTTTTTTTTTTTCCCCCTGAGCTCTAGCTTTTAAATTATTTTTCCTGTTTAAAAAATAAAAACACAACTTTTGTACTGACACTGTACCCTGACATCGTACTGACTTTTTTATCTTCTCTTTCATGTAAACTACCCACTTAGGATTCCGGCCCATGGTGGTCAGGGACTGAGCTAGACTAGTGTCCCTGGGAAAGGGTTGGACCTAACATTCCCTTCCCTACTTGTTGACCCATTTCTGTTGAACAGACATCTCTAGCTGATGCCCACCTGTCTTGGGCTTATTTCTCTAAGAAGTTTTCTAATAATGACTTGCTCCAGGGTGCTGACTCCCACTCCCATCACAGTGTAACTGTGTGTTAAAGACTGTTCTCTCCCAGAAACTCATTTTAAAACAAGGGCTAACTTCGAGTATGACTGTCACTGCTCCTCTCTGACCAGCCCAAGCTGGACCAAGGAGAAAGCCCTTGTACAACTGGACTCAAGTTGTTTTAGGTCTCAGACGTGGCTAAAATCTGTTCTCAAAGTAGTTCCAGGTAAAGATGAGATCCCAAGAGAAGGCAGACATGCTGGTCGTTCACTCATTCAGCTTATTGTTCCACCATAGCTGCAGTCTGGGTGCTCTTCCCCGCAGAGCAAGGAGGCAGCCGTGACACAGCCAAGGCGCTCCCTGGGCAGAGCGCGGGGCCCTCAGATCAAAGGGAGAGCTTGGGTAGTTGGCCCTTTCAAGCTCAGTTTAGTTGGAGGTTTCAGGATGCTTATTCCCCATTGGTCTTTAGTCCTAGAAAAGCTTGATAAAAACTTGTAGCCTTAAACCACTCAAGGGCCAGTTAAATTATAGAGTTATGAATTCTTAGCCACAAAAATTGAGTCATTGTGTTGCAACTTTAAAAAAACACAATGTTTATTTTTAATGTGATTTTCCTAAACACAAAACTATTTTTAAAAATCTATGTAATCTGTTTAAAAAAATGGAAAACTGTTTTTCCTAAATGAATTTCCTTTTCTAGGAATGAAAACACTTATAAGCATATCTGCTAATTCACCCAATTTTTAAACTAACAGAATAAAACATTTACTTAATGGAATTAAAAATATAAATTTTCTATCCTTCAAAATTATATATTGTGTTACTTGTCATATTGGGGGTAAAGCCTCCCACTCCCATGTGAAAGGCATTGCTTATTTTTATTTTAAGGCAGAATGGCCTACACTGCGATGGGCAGAGCAGCACCTTGTAAGGACCATCTGGTTCTCTAATATTTCCATGTCATTTCATGATGTTTTGGGGGGCTTCCTTATTTGAGAAATAAGACTCTTTTTTGTTTATAATCTCTTTGTTGTTTTCTTTTAAAGGTACTTATATCGTAAGAACATAGTATCATGATTGGGGTGTCCAGGGAGGCAGGAGAAGCCATTTTTCTTTGTAGATAGAGAAAAAGCATTCTGTATGATTGTTGTATAATAAATTGATTTTTACACTAAAGTAAGCATATTGTGATTTTTCTTATCTGGTTAAAATGTGTGTTTGCATGGGATTCCAAATAACCTATTATTCAGGATTTTCTAAACAATAAAGTAATATTTTAGCAATTCATTTTAGGCATTTAATTTCTCTTTCATTTCAGTAAGCAGTGAGCTTTTCTTTATGTGGCATTACTGCCTTTATATAGTATTCATATATCAAGTTAAACTATTTCAGAAACTAGTCATTCACAAGAAAAATCTAAAGCCAGTTAGATAAGCGGAGGATATAAAGGTATAACAAACATCCCACTATGCAGAATAACCTGGAAGGAGCGCTGGGGGTTAAGGAGACTGTATTAGGCACAGACAGCACTGTCTGATGCTGGATCCCAGGACTGGAGCCTAGTCAAGCAGCTCAGGAGTGGGCATGAGCTGAGACTTGACCATGGTGGAGCTTGGGAGAGACTGAAGTCAAGGTTGTGGACAGGATCACAGATTGGCGGTGTCGATGCAGAGAGAAGAGTTTTCAATGTGATGTTAAGGAGAACAAGACACATGTCCAAAAATAGCTATAAAAGATGTGTTCAAAGTCTGCTTATGAAGCTGGTTAAATTCCTGGAGTGTAGCTGGGGTGGGCAGGTTATGTTAAGGAAAGGCAGGCGGGAAGAGAGAGTGGATGATGGCACCAAAGAGGGAAACTTCATGCTAATGATCTGAATGGCAGCTAGGGTATGGGAGTCAAGAGTGGACATTTTCGCCGAAACCGGTTTGGTTCAAAGGATAGAGTGTCGGCCTGCGGACTGGAAGGTCCCGGTTTCGATTCCAGTCAAAGGCATGTACATTGCTTGCGGGCACATCCCTGGTAGGGGGTGTGCAGGAGGCAGCTGGTTGATGATTCTCTCTCATCAATGTTTCTAGCTATCTACCCCTCTCCCTTCTTCTCTGTGAAAAATCAATAAAATAAAATAAAAAATAAAAGAGTGGACATTTTCAAGAGCCTTAACCTAAAGGGCTTTCACTATTTTTTTAATTGGTTGATTTTAGGGGGAGGGAGAAAGAGAGAAAAACATCGTTCCACTTTATGCATGCATTGGTTGCTTCTTGTATGTGCCCCGACCAGAGATCAAACCTGCAACCTTGGTGTATTGGGATGACACTCCAACCATCTGAGCCACCCGGCCAGGGATGGCTTTCGTTATTTTAAACAAGGTGGAACCAAGTCATTGGAACTTTGTGCTTAAGAATAAAAGATAAAGTCTGTGTCTCAATGGCAAGGCCTAATAGCCATCATTGCAAATTAAAAGCTGTTTATACATGATAAATGTTCACCTAAGGAAGTTTCATAGTTTCTTTATGTAAAGAAAAATTTAGTATGTGTTTTTCAGCAGGCATTCTTCAAAATCAAGTTAAATACATTTGTGTATTTAAGGAAGATTTCCACTCCAGGGCACACAAAGAAAAAAATCACTCTTCCAAGACTAATTACAGTCCCCTAAGGCCCAAGATATCCCTTGACCTTCAGTGAACATGACTTGGTCATGGAGGGGGAAAAAGCTGTTGATTTGTATGTCAATTTTCTGTCTTAAGAAACTGCGCTGAGGGAACATTGGAGTGATACCAGGAGGACAAGTAAATCTACAACCCATGCGCTCACTGAGCCGTTTGTGCTAGGTGTCTGGTTAATAACAGCGGATTTTGTAATCAAAGAAAACAGGATAATTTCAAGAGAAACATCAAAAGTTCTTTACCAGTATTAGTAAATAAGAAAACTTCATTGAATCTACCTTGTCTAGTGCTGTATATTACACTAGGGAACAGAAGTGACCCATATGAACTATCTGCCCTTAAAGTCATACCTGGTAAAGTAGATGGAGAAACATCCTATATAATAAAGGCTAATATGCAAATTGACCAAACAGCAGAACAACCAGTCACTATGATGCACACTGACCATGTGGGAGCAGATGGTCGGTGCAGGAGTTGCCCTCTGATGGTCAGTGGGCTCCCACAGGGGAAGCACCACTCAGCCAGCAGCCAGGCTCATGGGTGGTGAGTGCAGCGGCGGAGCCTCTCCTGCCTCCGCAGCAACAGTAAGGACGTCCGACTGACAGCTTAGGCCCACTACCTGCAGGGAGTGGGCCTAAGCTGTCAGTCAGACATCCCCCAAGGGCTCCAGGACTGAGGGATCCCTCCACGTACAGGAATTTTATGCACCAGGCCTCTAGTTTAGTTGTAAACTAATAGAAATATTGAAAGCAGCTTAGAAAACTTTCCTAAAGGAGATAATGCCTGAGCTTAGTTTTGATGAGTGAGCAATTCTCCCAATATCCAAGGCAGGAACTTTGTTCAAGGAAATTCCAGAGGTAAACACAATTCTAATGGGAGTCGCCATTCTTTCAACAAGTATTCTTTTTTTTTTCTCTTTTTAAAAAAATATATTTTATTGATTTTTTACAGAGAGGAAGAGAGAGGGATAGAGAGTTAGAAACATCGATGAGAGAGAATCATCAATCAGCTGCCTCTTGCACCACCCCTACTGGGGATGTGCCCGCAACCAAGGTACATGCTCTTGACCGGAATCGAACCCGGGACCTTTCAGTCAGCAGGCCGGCATTCTATCCACTGAGCCAAACCGATCTTGGCTCAACAAGTATTCTTGAGTGCCTCCCATGTGCCACGTGTTGCCCCAGGGTTTGGAGCTTGGGTATAGTGGACACCTCCTAGTGGGAAGAAAGCCATCACAGTCGGTAAGAAAGCGCTATGTACAATAACTGTTCTACAGGTCACATCGCTCACATCGTTTACATGGGGACTGAATGTGAATGCTGAGACCACTACTCATTCCTCAGTAAGCTCATAACATCAACCTACTGTTTCTGACTTGAGAAAAAATGACAACAATAATTGAAATGACATCGTTAAGTGTGAATAGTTATACTTTTGAATTATATTTTAAGTTTTTTCTCCTTGTGTTATCAAAAGACTATATTGCCCCATGTCTTAGGGTCCAGACTCAGAGAAGCAGTGGGTCTAAAGGAGACCCACATGGATGTGCAGGGATTTGACACTGTGGTTGTGGGAGCGATCGAGCAGCCTCTGTGAGGCTGTCGTCATCGTGTCTGTTGAAACTGAAGTCCACAGGGGAGGCAGTTGGGAAGGGAGGATGGATGTAGAGCAAGAGCAAACCAGAACCACATCATGAGCCAGAGTCCATGAAGACAGACTGAAACCTGGCAGTCTCATTGCCTCCGACCCTGGTGATGAGACTGTCCTGCAGAAGCCAGGGTCTGTGTCACAGAGCTACCCACACCCCTGGCCTGTATCACAGAGCTACCCACACCCCTGGCCTGTGTCACAGAGCTACCCACACGCCTGGCCAGGAGGGGGAGCTCAGGGATGGCAAGAGAAGGGCGGAGCCTCCCCAGGCTCAGGTGCTGCCTCCCAGCATGGAGTCTAGTTGGCAGATGGGCAACAACTCAAATTCACTACAAGTGGCAGTCTCATTACTCTGCCTCCAAAATCCCCCACCGGACTCTCTGTGGCCCACCCTAAAAGGAAACACAGAGGAGCAGGGATTCTGAGAAATGGAGCTCAGCTTAGCCAAGTTGCCACACTACAAAGCCACTAGATTCTGTTACACGATAAAAAATGCCTGAGCCGAAAAAGAAAGAAATCCAGTGGCCCGGTAAAAAAACAGAAAGGCTTTGTTAGCGCTGGGTGCTGAGGAAAGTCATTGGCTCTCATCAGTCTTCCTCTGGCCATCGCGGCAGAGAGAGAGAAACGTCTCTTTCCTGCCAATGGGGGTGGAACTCGATGCTCTCCACATGGTCTCCACTGGCACTGTGTGGACGGGAGGCCTCATCACCACCAAGACCAAAGTCCTCGCTCTACTCCCTCCCACACCGCGCAGTTTGGGAGGTTGATGTCGGGACCCCCATTAAGTATTTGTGTAGGTGGAAGTCTAGGCTTCTCACGCCACCTTTGCTCGCATGACTGGGGAGGAGGCTACGACAGGATCTGTGGCATTTAGCTGGAGCAAAGTGGCTATTGTATAAAAGTCTTCTGTCTGGCCAGGCTACAGTTTTCTGTCTATGCTTTTGTTGGGGGTTTTGTTCCTACTGTTCATGCCTGACGGTATTTCCAAGTTGCTGGCTTCTTCCACTAAGTTCGGCATATGTGAGGCAAAAAGGAAGCTGAGGAAATTCACCACTTTGTCATTTATTTTAGGGTTCTGAGTGGTCTGTCTTCTCTCTACATAAGGTGGTCTGTCTTCTCTCCAATTAGAAGTCTGGATACGATCTGTTTTTGTTTTTACTGTGAAGTGGAAGTGAGAATAACTATAATGTGAATCAGAATGTATTTATGGAAATTCAGGTCAGGGGATTTCTCTCTTGAATGCTTGGTTTTCAGGGAGCAGCAGAGTATTACGCCCAGACTTCATGATCCCCAAGGACCACCAGGGAGCCGAGTCCGATGCAATAAACAAAAGAGCCTCTTCCATGCTATCATGGGCTCTGTCCCACTCACACCGGCAGCATGGCGGGAGAGAGAGCGACCTTCGCCAAGCCCTGGTGTTTTACTCCGGTGGTGATGTCACTGCTTCGGCTGACCCTGATTGGTTGGGTGAAGGCTAGGGTTCAGTTACAAAATGGAGGATAACTCCACCCTGCCCCACAGTGAAGTCAGGAGTTTGTCCTCGCCCCGCCCTGCCCTCTCACAGAGAAGCCATTCACAGCTAGGCTCTTAGGGATACAGTTCAAATGGAGAAGACCTGTGTGGTAGGAGGGCCATCAAAGACGCTGACCAGTGGTTCAGGCCAGAGTGTGCTCATCGTAAGAAACATCAAAGAGATGTGGAGTGAAGTACTAGGCTGCTCACCCTTCTGCCAGTGGCTTTAACATTATCTTTATCAGCAGATAGGTGATTCTTGAAGTAGAGGAAAGACAGGAACTAGAGCAGGAAGCAGTAGTGAGGATAAAAGTCAGAGTCCTTGCTACAATTCCAGCCAGCTCCTCTGAATGCCTGCTCTTTATATTCACCCCCAAACACAAGAATGGGCCCATGGCACCACTGCTCATTCCCTGAAGAAGACAAACCTGGAGCTACGTAGGAGGAAAATAGTGCCAAGAGTCCAAGAACCCAGCCTCACAGTCACCAAAGAGACACGATTAGTGCCTAATGGTATGCAGACCCTCAGAAGCAAGTGCTGGCCGTTCCACAGGGGCCATAGGCGCCCACATTCTCAGGTAGCTGACATGATGCACCTCAGTTGAGATGGTGCAGCTAAGACAATATGGAACTGGGAATGATATGAGAACAATTTATGTAAAAAAATGTATTTATGGTCTTAATCTGGATGCCTTATTGGCAGAAATACAGAACATCTTTTATCATCTCAGCTCGAATGGAGAGTTTATAAAGAGAAGGACTTAGAAATCAGTGGAACCCAGATGTCTCCTTAGGGGTCACCCATCCTGGAATATTGAAGCAAAAATGACTCCATTTCTTTCTCGAGTACTGTGGGCAACCCACCACTTCGCTTTCTCTCAGAGCCTGCTGTCTGCTTATTTACTTGTCAGCTGCAAGTTCCATTTCTCAGCCAGTTTCTCTGAGTCCCATGGACGGTAAGAAAAGAGAGGTCTATGTCAGGTTCCCAAACAGGCAACACAGACAAACAAAGCTCTGAGTCAATATGCTTCTGATCAAAGAAAGTATCTGTGCAATTCATACTCAAAGAACAGGGAAATGAGTGGATGATATCATCCTGAAATGATATTTCAAGATGCTTGAGTGCAATGCATCTAGCTATGGCCACAACTTATGCCATTGTCTCAGCCAAAGCAATTCTTGTTATACATCTGAGATTATACTGAAGTACAACCTTCTGTGCAACAAACCCCAGCATGGTTTTCCTGGCATAAATTTAAATTGGTTTCAAGACTTACGACACCAGAATTCCTTTATTTTTAGAACCAAAGTGAATGTAAAGACCACTTATTTCCTCCATTGTCTTCCATTTCTGGTCTTTCCTTCTCTGGGCCTTCAGAATGGCCTGACTTTCTCCCTTATGGCTCATCTTGGAAGTTCGCTGGTCCTGCTGTAGACAAGAGTTTCCCTTGTGCTCCATGAAGCTCTGTTGAGAGCTGAACCTCAGCTGAGATGATCCTTGGAATAAGGAGAGGCTCCTCCTGCCATGCAGGCAGCCTGTTGCCATGAGCCGAATGTTTGTGTTGCCCTAACATTCGTGTGTGGAGATCTTAATGCCCAATGTTGTGATATTAGAAGGTGGGCCTTTGAGAGCTGATGAAGTCATGAGAACGATGCCCTGATGAACAGAATTAATGCCCTCATAGAACAGACCCAGCGAGCGCTAGCCCTCCCACCAGAGAGAAGGCGCGATGGCAATGAACCAGGCCCTCACCCAGCCATGCTGGCACCCTGACCTGGGACTTCCAGCCTCCAGAAGTGGGAGAATGTAGTGCCATTGTTAGTGTGTAGCCAGCTCTGTGGAGTTTTGGTCTGGCAGACTGAACAGATAAGGCAGGGTGTTTCTGAAATACATGTGTGTTGGCTATTTGTGTCACTGGCAAAGGGGTTCTTGCCCCCACAGCCCCAATACAGACATCAAGAGAAGTAAAACAGATTCAAAAGAGGCGGTTTACTGAAAACAGGGGCAGAGAAAGGAGACAGGGAGGGAGCGTGATGCATCAAGGGAGCACACACTTACCTCTCCTCACTCACCTCTCCTCACTCACCTCTCCTCACTCACCCTCCTCACTCATCCCTCCTCACTCACCTCTCCTCACTCACCTCTCCTCACTCACCCTCCTCACTCATCCCTCCTCACTCACCTCTCCTCACTCACCTCTCCTCACTCACCTCTCCTCACTCATCCCTCCTCACTCACCTCTCCTCACTCACCTCTCCTCACTCATCCCTCCTCACTCACCTCTCCTCACTCACCCTCCTCACTCATCCCTCCTCACTCACCTCTCCTCACTCACCTCTCCTCACTCACCTCTCCTCACTCACCTCTCCTCACTCACCTCTCCTCACTCATCCCTCCTCACTCATCCCTCCTCACTCATCCCTCCTCACTCATCCCTCCTCACTCATCCCTCCTCACTCATCCCTCCTCACTCACCTCTCCTCACTCACCTCTCCTCACTCATCCCTCCTCACTCACCTCTCCTCACTCACCTCTCCTCACTCATCCCTCCTCACTCATCCCTCCTCACTCATCCCTCCTCACTCACCTCTCCTCACTCATCCCTCCTCACTCACCTCTCCTCACTCATCCCTCCTCACTCATCCCTCCTCACTCACCTCTCCTCACTCATCCCTCCTCACCCACCTCTCCTCACTCATCCCTCCTCACTCACCTCTCCTCACTCACCTCTCCTCACTCACCCTCCTCACTCACCTCTCCTCACTCACCTCTCCTCACTCATCCCTCCTCACTCATCCCTCCTCACTCACCTCTCCTCACTCACCTCTCCTCACTCACCTCTCCTCACTCACCTCTCCTCACTCATCCCTCCTCACCCACCTCTCCTCACTCATCCCTCCTCACTCATCCCTCCTCACTCACCTCTCCTCACTCACCTCTCCTCACTCACCTCTCCTCACTCACCTCTCCTCACTCACCTCTCCTCACTCACCTCTCCTCACTCATCCCTCCTCACTCACCTCTCCTTACTCATCCCTCCTCACTCACCTCTCCTCACTCACCTCTCCTCACTCATCCCTCCTCACTCACCTCTCCTCACTCATCCCTCCTCACTCATCCCTCCTCACTCATCCCTCCTCACTCACCTCTCCTCACTCATCCCTCCTCACTCATCCCTCCTCACTCACCCCTCCTCACTCACCTCTCCTCACTCACCTCTCCTCACTCACCTCTCCTCACTCACCTCTCCTCACTCACGTCTCCTCACTCACCTCTCCTCACTCATCCCTCCTCACTCATCCCTCCTCACTCATCCCTCCTCACTCACCTCTCCTCACTCACCTCTCCTCACTCATCCCTCCTCACTCATCCCTCCTCACTCATCCCTCCTCACTCATCCCTCCTCACTCACCTCTCCTCACTCACCTCTCCTCACTCATCCCTCCTCACTCATCCCTCCTCACTCATCCCTCCTCACTCATCCCTCCTCACTCACCTCTCCTCACTCACCTCTCCTCACTCATCCCTCCTCACTCACCTCTCCTCACTCATCCCTCCTCACTCATCCCTCCTCACTCACCTCTCCTCACTCATCCCTCCTCACCCACCTCTCCTCACTCATCCCTCCTCACTCACCTCTCCTCACTCACCTCTCCTCACTCACCCTCCTCACTCACCTCTCCTCACTCACCTCTCCTCACTCATCCCTCCTCACTCATCCCTCCTCACTCACCTCTCCTCACTCACCTCTCCTCACTCATCCCTCCTCACTCACCTCTCCTCACTCATCCCTCCTCACTCATCCCTCCTCACTCACCTCTCCTCACTCATCCCTCCTCACCCACCTCTCCTCACTCATCCCTCCTCACTCACCTCTCCTCACTCACCTCTCCTCACTCACCCTCCTCACTCACCTCTCCTCACTCACCTCTCCTCACTCATCCCTCCTCACTCATCCCTCCTCACTCACCTCTCCTCACTCACCTCTCCTCACTCACCTCTCCTCACTCACCTCTCCTCACTCATCCCTCCTCACTCATCCCTCCTCACTCATCCCTCCTCACTCACCTCTCCTCACTCATCCCTCCTCACTCACCTCTCCTCACTCACCTCTCCTCACTCACCTCTCCTCACTCACCTCTCCTCACTCACCTCTCCTCACTCATCCCTCCTCACTCACCTCTCCTTACTCATCCCTCCTCACTCACCTCTCCTCACTCACCTCTCCTCACTCATCCCTCCTCACTCACCTCTCCTCACTCATCCCTCCTCACTCATCCCTCCTCACTCATCCCTCCTCACTCACCTCTCCTCACTCATCCCTCCTCACTCATCCCTCCTCACTCACCCCTCCTCACTCACCTCTCCTCACTCACCTCTCCTCACTCACCTCTCCTCACTCACCTCTCCTTACTCACCTCTCCTCACTCACCTCTCCTCACTCATCTCTCCTCACTCATCCCTCCTCACTCATCCCTCCTCACTCACCTCTCCTCACTCACCTCTCCTCACTCATCCCTCCTCACTCATCCCTCCTCACTCATCCCTCCTCACTCATCCCTCCTCACTCACCTCTCCTCACTCACCTCTCCTCACTCACCTCTCCTCACTCACCTCTCCTCACTCACCTCTCCTCACTCATCCCTCCTCACTCACCTCTCCTCACTCACCTCTCCTCACTCACCTCTCCTTACTCATCCCTCCTCACTCATCCCTCCTCACTCACCCCTCCTCACTCACCTCTCCTCACTCACCCCTCCTCACTCACCTCTCCTTACTCATCCCTCCTCACTCATCCCTCCTCACTCATCCCTCCTCACTCAGCTCTCCTCACTCATCCCTCCTCACTCATCCCTCCTCACTCACCCCTCCTCACTCACCTCTCCTCACTCATCCCTCCCCAGTCATCCCTCCTCACTCTGCTGTGTGGAGGGGAAGCCCTGTGGACAGCGGGGCCCTAAGAGCTGGGTGCCTATCTATGGGGTCACCCTGGGCCCACTTCACAGACTGCCAGGCCCCAGGCTGAGCAGCTGCGCTGCTTCTTGGCTGCAAAGTGGGACATGGAAGCGGGAAGTTCAGGCTGAGGAGCTGCTGTGTGGTGCCCTCTCTCCTTGCACCTGGCCTTGCACCTTCAGGTGGTGGCCCGGCTGTCTTACCATTCACCTGGCGGGCACTTCCCAATGGGCTTTATTCCTAAGTGTTTCTTTGTTCACACTTGCTCCCTCACTGTCCATCTTCTCCACAGCAGCCAGGGCGATGGGTTTACAACACAAACTGGGCAGGGTCCTTCCCCCTCTTAAGGCTTCTCCTTGCTGAGAACAAATTCCAGACTTCTCGCAGAGACCCACAGGACCACACCCCAACCGGCCCCTGCTGACCCTCCCAGACTCACCCGCACCTTCTTCCCGCGTCTGCTCCACACTGAGTGAGCCGTGTTCCCCTGCCCTGGCTCCTCTCTGTCTCAGCCCTGTCCTCAGCTAGTCCCGCTGTCTGTCCCAGCTTCCCAGGGCTTGGAGGCTCAGATGCCACTTCCTCAGTGGCCTTCCTCTGACCTTCCTGCACTTTCCCAGGCTTTTCTGTCTCCGATTTATTGTGGGCACCGTCCCGGGATTCAAAAGGCGGCTTTAGGTCTGCTTGACAGCTAGACTCGGGGCTCTGACTGGCAGGCCCCGTGATAGACAGACAAGCTTAGTGACAACCCACGAGAGGTCTTTCTGAAATCCACTCCCATTTCCCCATCTGAAATCCCTGCAGCCTGGGGGAAGAGAAACGCCATCCGTAGGTCGGGGGACCAACCCTCCCCGTGTGCCTGGGACTGAGGGGTCTCACTGATGTGGGCCCTTCAAAACTGGGAAAGACCCAGGAAAACTGAGACAGGTTGGTTACCCTATGACCCCAGATGTCTTGGGAAGGTGCATCAGTTGACCTGAAATCCAACTCAATCACTTTGCCCACTTGGTTCTATCTATCTATCTATCATCTATCATCTATCATCTATCATCTATCTATTTTAGCTTTGCCCAGGTCATAGAATTTAGGCACCAAAGAAGAATACCTTCTTTTTTTGCAATACCTTGTATTGTAGTACCTTGTATAAATTTATGTAAGAGGCTTTGATAGGAAAACACGTTGCAGTAAACACACACACACACACAACCTAAAAGCAAATCTGTCATCCATCCTGAACACTGAATATGGCTCTGGCCCAGCCCTTTGCACAGTATCTGTCATATGAGTTTGATAAATGTTTGATAAACTCTTAAACCAAATGTAATTGAATATATTATTGGATCACATCCAAAACCTCAGGGGCAGACGATCTGGAGAAACTGAGCTGTTCCAGAAATTCCTTACAGCAGGAAACAAAGAAAGACTTCATAATCAAAACATAGTTGATTATCATTTATTACTTCTGTGACCAAATTGATCCTTCAACTGAGGATGGCCTGCCACCTGGTGGTAACTCTTAGCATTACCCCTGGAAAACCACAATTCCTGGGGTAGGTGAATTTAATGAGTAAGAGCTGGGGAAAATGTCTGCTATAGCTATATTTCTAACCACTAGTATAGAGAAACCTGATAAGAATATATTGGGTCGGCAGCTAAGTAATTGCGGATTTTTAAAAGAAAATCAAAGACAATTTTTTCATGGAACTAAATAACTTTATTCTGTAATGTATTGCCCATTTTGATCAATGACCTTTTGCCATCTTTCAGGCAGCATCATAATCCCACGTTCAAAAAACTTCTGTTTTTTATTAGCAAAAAACTGAATCAGGTACGATTTGACATCATCATCATTATTGAAATTTTTACCATTCAAGGAGTTTTGTAAAGATCGAAACAAAAAGTAATCAGATGGTGCAAGGTCAGGACTATATGGTGGATGTGGCAAAACATCCCAACCAAGCTCCATTAATTTTTGCCGAGTGACCAAAGATGTGTGTGGCCTTGCATTGTCATGATGGAATACAACACCTTTTTGATTTGTCAATTCGGGCCACTTTTCTTCAACTGCATTGTTTAATTTCGTTAGTTGTTCAATGTAGACATCAGAATTGATCGTTCGGTTGGGTGGTAAGAGTTCAAAGTAGACAATTCCTTTGTAATCCCACCAAACTGATAACAAAACCTTCTTTTGATGAATATCAGCTTTTGATGTTGTTTGAGTTGGTTCACCTGGCCTGCTCCACGATCTTTTCCGCTTGATATTGTTGTAAACAACCCATTTTTCATCGCCAGTTATCAGTCGTTTTAAAAATGGATCATTTTCATTACGTTTCTTTAGCAAATCGCAGCTGCTAATGCGTTGCGTTAACTGTGATTCTTTCAGTTCGTGAGGAACCCATGTATCGAGTTTTTGAACATAGCCAAGTTGTTTTAAGTGATTTTCAATGCATGTATGTGATACATGAAGCTTCTCTGCAATCTCACGTGTTGTACTGTGACAGTCCGAATTGATTATTGCTTTGATTAGGGCGTCATCAACTTCAACTGGACGACCAGAGCGTCTTTCATCTTTGAGTGAAAAATCACCAGAACGAAATTTGGCAAACCAATTTTGACACTGCCGTTCTTTTAAGGCTTCGTCACCATAAACAGCACATAACTTTTTATGAGCTTGCGATGCGTTTTTCCCTTTGCGGAAATAAAAAAGCAAAATATGACGAAAATGTTCCTTTTGATTTTCCATTTTTCAACGAACGCCAAACAAAAACTACAAAACAGATCAAAAAACTTTTTTTACTTATTAACAGCTGAATAGCCAACTATCAAATACAAAATGTGTTTTACATTTGTACTACGTCTGCAAACCTAAAAATTCAACTGAAGCCATATATGTGTGAAACCCGCAATTACTTAGTTGCCGACCCAATATTAAATATTTTGTGAATTCTTTTATATGAGAAATCTCATAATGGGGTAAGGGAAAGGAAAAAGGAGCAACTGTGTAATGCTTACTGGAACCAGGTACTCTATATAAATTATTTCCCCTCCAACAAACTTGTAATATGGATAGTATTGTATTACATCTATTTTAAAGATGATAAAACAATAATCAGAGAGGTTAAGACATTTTTCTGACATTTAACAAGAAAATAAAAGGGTCTGATGCATTTTTTTCTGGCTCGAAAGCATGCACTCAGACTGTTATACAGCATTTTGCCAAACATTTAACAAATCACTTTTAAAAATTAACTTTATTGCAGTATAGTTTACATACAATATAACTGTATGTTTTTAAGATTTTAATAGGAAGTTACAAACATTTAACACCTTACACAACTACAGTCTAATGTCAAAACCAGGAAATTAGTATTGGTACAGTATCGGTGTATACTCTTCATCACATGTTTAAATTCATGTGACTACTTCTGCTTCCGTGGAGGTAAAAGGCATCTACTAGGGATCCTGTCCGGGTCTGCACTCCCTCTCATCACTCCCACAAACAGTCCCTGCACCAGTCAGTTGAGGAGGTGAAACGCTATAGGGAGTGGAGTAACATGACCACGCCATGAAAATTAGAGCATGGTGCTTGATGGGTTCAGAGTGTTACTGAATGATGTATTTGTTCCTGCCTGACAATATAGAAGGTTTGTGTGTGTGAATGAATGTAGACCTCAGATAGATTTTTAAAGTATTTAAAAAGTGCTTCCTGGATCAGCAAAGGAATACTGCTTCCTTACATGAATGTACACCCCAAACTAAAAACTACAATGTTGCTCCTGGTTGAGATAGATCATAGGTGGATGGATAGATGATTAATAGATTGACTGATCTGAGGAGCTTTAGAAATATCAGGTCACCACCATTTTACAAGGAAGTTGGTGAATTGGGTTAAGTATTGAGAAATGTGAATTCTGAGTTCTCTTCCTCCTGACTATCCATGTGTCTTCTCTCAGAGCCTTAGTTTTCTACTTGTATATTTATTTGAGATGTCCTAATGAGGTTTAAGAAATGTCTATTTGATCTTTGGCCAATTGACTACCCCGAGTTAGAACAATTAATTCAACTTGCTAGGCAGATCTTATTTCACATATACAAGAACTTTCAATTATGTCCACCACAGAAGTTATTGCATATCCAGCTCAGTGATGTCCATGTTCAGGTTTTAAAGATTCATCTGCAAACCAAATTACATTGATATTATCAATAGGAGTTTCCTGTAAGCCATTCATAGGAACCACAAGGTGGTGAGTAAGCAAAACACGATTGTGGATGTCCTCATCCTGCAAAGAAGGAAGCAAAGTTGACTGTTAGATCGAGTTACAGTCATATTGTGCTGAGTGTGAAGAGAATTCAATGGAGATTCAATAGAATGAGCAACATAAAGAAGAGCCCATACCAACTCTTTGTTTGTTTACACACCATGGCTGCTGCAGAGATGTCTGTCTTACAGAGAGGAAGCCCGTTGGCTGCTGCTGAGTCTAATTGCTGACTGACCATAATATCCTATACTATCTAATAAAAGGGTGATTTGCAAATTAACCATCACTCCATCACAAAGATAATGGCGCCCATATCCACAAGATGGTGGCACCCAGTCCTCTCAGCCCCACCAGAGTCCCCTACTCCCCCTCCGTGGCCAGGGGGTGGGGAGGAATGAGGCAAGCATTCCACCCCCTGGCCACGGAGGGAGGGCCTCCCGGCCAGGCTGGGTACAGAGGGAGGAGCAGCCCTGAAGGGCACCTGGCAGGTTTCACAGCCCTTGTCGAGCTAAGGACAGGATGAATCATGGAGCCCCAAGTGCTGCCAGACGATCGCCTTGCCAGTGCATTTGGAGAGCGGGGTCTATGGCACAGCCCTCCTCTGAGTCTCATGCTATTAAAGAGGCTGGAGGCCCAGGTGACGCAGTTCAGAAACCACGCATGCAGGGGAAAGCCCGCACTGCCCGCTGCCTCACGGTCACCTTTTGGGGAGGACCCTACCTTGCTCAGCCACTCGGCTCCTCTTCCCACTTGGGAAGGTCACATGCTCACCTGCCTGGAGGGGGAGCTCTCGGGAGCACCCACGTATAGAGGGCCTCTCGCTCCTGCTTTCCCTGCCGCTGTGTGCCCTTGGGAAAGAAAGGCCAGCCTCTTGGGCGGCTCTGCCTGCCCACACTGAGCTAGTAACAAGACATCAGCCCGGGGCCTGCACAGCCCACGGCTATGGCCCCTGTGAACGGCCAGCGTGCCTGACATGCTGGGAGGTCAGGGGTCAAAAGGACCCACATGAAACAGCTGCGATGAAGGAACCAGCCTCCTGTCAGCAGGTGGCATGACAGAGGCGGGATGCGTCCTGGAAATGTACTGCGATAGGCTTGGGAAGTTACCGTCTCCTGCCAGTCATTGAAGTGTAGCTGTCAACTCCCTTGATTTTGTGTGTCCTTTACAGATATTTACATTACAATTCATAACAGTAGCAAAATTAGTTATGAAGTAGCAATGAAAATAATTTTATGGTTGGGGGTCACCACAACTTGAGGAGCTGTATCAAAGGGTCGCGGCCTTAGGAAGGTTGAGAACCACTGCATTGGATAGATCTGCTCTCTCCCACGCCTGGCAGGGAGGTCTGATGCAGTACGTGTCCTGTGGGACCCCGTGGCATGTTCTTCCCGGTCACCTGAGCCAAGTGCCCCAGGGGTATCCCTTGTGCGTGCCTATTTATTTATTTATTTTGGAGAGGGAGAGATAGAAACATCAATGATGGAAGAAAATCATCGATTGGCTGCCTCATCACACCCCCACACTGGGGATCAAACCTGTTATCTGGGCATGTCCCTTTGATTGGAATAGAACCTAGGACCCTTCAGTCCACAGGCCGACACTCTACCCACTTAGCCAAACCAGCCAGGGCTGTCCGCTTTTTTAGTTGAGTCTTTTTGTTGGAACATCAGCAGATGGGTTTGACCCTCAGGCTGACTCATTTTGAGAATTGCCTACAACCAACAGTATCTGAGCTTCTGTGCAGGTGCTGGCCCATGGATCAGGATTCACCCTTGTGGTATGTCGCTTATGGAGCTAATTGGGTGGTGCTCTGTTTTGATCTAAAGCCAGCCACAAGGTGTGTTGGTTTGGGGCTGCTTGGAGCTGCCTGTGACTGACTTGGGGCCGCCTGGTAGGAGCTACAAAGTGATCCATGGTTGGTAATTGCTTGTTCTGGGTGGGGATGCATGTGAGAGAGGTCATGCTGCAACCACGGCCATTACCACCAATACTGGGCCTGGGGGTAGGTGAGCAAAAGTCACAGGCCCTCCAGGACCTGCCATTGCCTGCCAACTCCCTTTAAGGCTCAGCCACTAAGGATCCTTGGGGTTATGCAAGTTGGGTAAGGCAGGGTCCCAGGGAGTCACCAGGGTGGGGTGAGGGTTGTTCATCAGCTTAATGTTTAGATTTGGCACCAGTACTGAGACTGTGGTCCCTCAGCATAAGTCTCAGGATACACTGAGGCCAGCTGCCACCTGCCTCAGGCTTGTGGATTTTTGCAGTGTGGCAGGGTCTCAGGGAGTCATCCAGATGGAGCTAGTGAGGTTCACCAGGCTAATGTAGATTCGGATCTGGCTAGGGGAAGGGGGAATGGGCAATGTCAAATATCTCTCCAACCTTTACCCTAAAGCCACACAACTCAGTTTCTCTACATGTGTCTCTGGTGCCCCCTGAGTCGCTGAATGCAGGGTGAGTGCCTGTAAGCTAGAGTCTGTTCAAGCCATCCTTTAAAACGATGCCTGGGGTTTTGTTTTTAGCACCCTCCATCCCACCTGGACAGATGGAATCCCCGACCGGATTTCACAGCCAGATGTTTTGGGGACTCTCTTCCTGGCACTGGTGCCCCAGGCTAGGGAGTGGAGCAGAGATCCCTCAATCTTGCAGGGGACCTTTGCAGCTGAGGTAGCCTTCTGTTTTCTCAGATGCCACGTGTGGGAGTGGGGCTAGCCCATTTTGAGTCTCCACCCCTTTTAACATTCTTGATGTGACTTCTTTATAAACTTTGTTAAAGGACTTTTGTGCAGCTAGTCTGCAGATAGTTCTCTAGGTTGACTGCTCTATAATTTAATTGTAATTTTTATGTGGTCATGGCAGGAGGTGAATACAGTATCCATCGACTCAGCCATCTTCACCAGAACTCCCTGAAATAACTTTTTTGTCTGTAAGAAAAAAAAAGCCTTCTCAATATAGATGCTGAATTTTCATATAATTTTAATTATTCTGTTTTTAAGTTTATTGAATCTTTATTTTTATCTCATTATTTAACAAATTCTTGCCTATTAAAGTCATATTGCATAGAATAGAGATGTATAGAAGCACTCCTCCCACATAATATATATTAATATAATATACAACGTACATACTTATATTTTCAAATTACATATTTTATATCTGTATATAATTATTTATTTTAAAATGTTTTTTATTGATTTCAGAGAGGGAGGGAGATATATATATATATATATAACATCAATAATGAGAAAGAATCATTGCTTGGCTGCCTCTTGCAAGCCTCACACTGGGGATCAAATCCACAACCAGGGCGTGTGCCCTGACTGGGAATTGAACTAAGAACTGCTGGTTCATAGGAAGATGCTCAACAACTGAGCCACGCCAGCCAGGATATGTCTATATTTATATAGATATGTAGAAAACACAAACCCACCACCCACTGGCAGGACTAATCCCAAGCCTCAGTGTTTCCTTCATGTAAGGACCTGGTTGGATTTCATTACAGAGCCACCAGCTCCGAGTGCCTGATGGGCATTACCATTGCTGCTACTAAACGCATCACTTACATCTCCTTCTGGTTTTCAACATGGTAAGGTGTTCTTCCCACCTTTTTTTTCTTACAGCACGGAGCAGTGCCACTTAAAATCAGGTATGATACAATGGGGTCAGGGGCAGGCTGGACTCTGCTGCCCCTATGTGTAGAAGAAGGAATGGTCTGTCCAGAAAAGCTGCCACGTTCCAGAAATCCTGCACTGATGTTGCTTCTTTTTGAAACCAAGGACAGAGTATTAGATCACCACTGTCAGCCACTTAAGAGTCTGAAGAAAATCGGAAATTCTCTCACTCTGCTTTAAGGGATGGCAGGGTACATCAGGCTGATGGACTGATTGAGGATTCCATTTCTGGGAGAGCCAAAACTGTCATCAAGTCTCGGGTTGGTGACCTAGGGGTTAGCACATACAATTCCATTATGGGCCTGCTCTCCAATAGTTAACAGTACCTACATTCTATCAGGCAAGAGGCTTGGCTCGCTCACACCCTCAGGACCTTCTAGACACTGTAACAAGAATTTTTAAACTGCCTTATAACATGTAGACACAGCCCTTGGGATAGGCCATGTGTTCCCACCGTTTTTCAAACATTAATTTTTTTACGCTCTCCAGGACCTCAGAGAGGGTGTGTTTTTATTATTGCCATGTGTCAAATACTAAGGCAAAACAACATGCCCTTACACCTGTAAATTACATATTAATACCTCACAACTTCTGCGGACCAGGCATCTGGGCATGGTTGGGCTGGGTGCCTCTGCCCCAAGGTCTCTGTGAAGCAGGAAATATGTTTTCACTGAGGCTAGGAACAGATTCCCCACAAGATCACTCGCCTGGTTTGTGTCAGGATGCACGTTACACTGAGGAGAACGCTAGCTCCTGCCTGTTGGCCTGGGCACTCCCTCACTTCTCTCTAAGGAGGTCTCTACATAGGGCAGCTCAAGACACGGGTGCTTGCTCTCCTACTTCCACAGATAAGACAGACAGACAGACAGACACAGATATATATAGAGAAAATGAAGTAGAGGCTTAGAGGAAGGAAGGAAACTCAAGAAGGACAGAGAAGTGACAGGACAGGACACCCCATTACTGGGGCTGAATACTCAGCTGTTCAGAAGCCAGTTCCTAAGTTCTCAGTGGGCACACGAGATGTTCCCACCAGGAGGCAGGAATCACTAGAAGCCACTGTGAAGGCTCCCACCACATGGACTGACATGAGACACTGATTCTAAGTCTAACAAGAGACACTGGGAAGTTTTCGGTCAGTAAATGACAATATCTGGATTTCCTGTCATTTTAACCCCTTCCAGGTGCAGACATGAGGCCAAGATAGGCAGTGACTTCCTCAAGGTCACACACTGTGCCCCCTCACCCCCAGGCCTGGCATGTTTAGGTTGATGTTCCATGCTACAACCCATCCCTTCTTATAATGCTTCCACTTCTATGTTTGTGTAGCAGATCCATGGGACACCAGCCCACAGGCTGTGACAGAGGCCTTATCTCCTCCACACCTGATGAGGTCCTTAGGAAGTGGTGTCTAGCATCACTCTCACTGTGCAGGTAGGGAGACTGGGGCGGCCCTGGGAGGCACAAAGGCTTCCCCAGGGCACAGAACTCATAAGAAAAAGTAGATGTGACCTCAGCTTTCTCCTCCAAGCTGGGGGCCTGGGACACGCCCAGGGAACTGTGGGAAGGGCTGTGTTAGGTATAGGTGTACATGTGTGGAGATGACATGGGCCAGGAGGTGTAACGGTCAACAGCCCAGAGGGGGCTTTCGGTCGCTCTGATTGGAGGAAGGGCCCCAGGTCATGGAACCTTGAAAGGGTGACCTCACTTCCTCGGTGACAGAATCCCAACAGAAAAGATAAGTCTAGTTCACTTGACTGCAGTCAGTCAGGAGAGAAGGATGTTTCTCTGTTGCTTCCCGACTTTGTGGCGAGGCTCTGGGCAGAAGAAAGCCCAGAGTGAGAGGCATTTCTGTTGCTGTAGAGTCTGGCGCAAGCGCCGCCACAGACACCGCTCGCCCTCTGGCAGGAGGCGACCTCAGGTAACCAAGGGCTGGCCCGTCCAGGCCAGGCCCCAACTGGGATCCCACCAGGCCAGCCCCAGCCCCTGACCCCTCATCCTACATACCTGTGTTGGGCCTGGTGAGGGAAAGTGAGGGATGAAGCTGGTTGTTGGTGGCTGGAGCTGGCTGTTGGCGGCTGGAAGCCTGGTGGGTCTGTTATGTTCATACCCAACTCATGGCAGGTGGGATGGAAATGTGAGCGCTGTGTACCAAACTCCTCACACATCTGTTAATCTTGAGCCCACAGGGTGTCATCTCATGCCTTCCCTGGCTGGAGGTCTATGCAGATGCCCCTCTGGGCCTGATGTGGGGATGCCCAGGCAGGCCACTAATGCCTCCTGGCCCGGCACCGGGCTCTGTCTTTGTAGAGCTCCAACGAGGATGTCGTAGAGGCGCTGGTTGAGGCATTCACTTATGCCGTCAACCAATACAAAGAACAGGAATGCCAGGCCAGGAGCACCATACAGCGCCAGGCTGAGGTGACAGCTGTCCCACATACAGGACTGGAGATGACTGGGGTGGGACCAGAACCCAGACTCAAATCTGGGGCCCACTCCCAAAGACATCCATCCCTCCAATACTCCCATCCAGGTTCCTGGTATACTGTAGGAATACAGTCTTCACATATCTTTTGAAATGGCAAAGAAAAAAAAAAAATCCTGCTGTGTTTGCATTTGGCTCGTTATGATTGTCTAATTACCTGCCCCAGGTATCCTGTGGAGCAGTCAGCTCGACTGTCCTTGAACAATTTTCCCAACCCTTACACATCATCACACTCGACAGGGTGGTTTGTACAAAAATACAAGAAAGGAAAAAGAAAGAAGCATGGGGAGGAATGAAGATATTGGACACATTTCTCTACAAACCACTGCAGGCCGGCCAGGTCAGGAGCTGTGGCCTTATCCACCAGCGTTTTGGTGGTGTTGGACCTTGACATGATTTAATCCTTCTGTCAGTTCAACAGAGCTGCTGGGAACATCCTCACTGTGTCCTAACAGACTGTATCAGTTTGCTAGGTCTGCCCTAACAGGGGACCAAAGATGGAAGGTTCCAGATGCCTACTGGCTCAGTACCCAGCTCTGTTTTTGCAGGACGCCAATGAAGACGTCATTGAGGAGGCGGTCCACGGGCCCCACTATACCATCTACCGGGTCAGGGTGCAGGTGCACCAGGCCAACAACAGCAGCCAGTGCTGGTCTGAGGTGAGAATAGGCCTGGGGGCGGGGGGTTTAAACGCCCAGGAACCCAAGATGATCAGGGAGAATCAAGAATCCAGACTCAAATTTGGGGACTCCCCTGAGGCCCTCCCAAGGTGTTCCCACTAGAGTGTCCACAAGATCATGCATAAAGGATTCTGGACCTCCACTTCTTCCAACTACATGGTAGGAGAGAGAGTCTCTCCTCACATAGTTTAGGAATATTAGAGAAGAAAAGTATGTTGTTTCACTTCACAGTAGAACACGAGCACATTTGCATGTTGCTCTTTTGGTGGTTTGAATTATTGCACCTGACCTTGCTATCCGGTGGAGTGGTCAGCACAACTGTCTTTAGAGACCTTCTCAGAGCCTTACACATCACACTTGATTGGGTGGTGTGAACAAAAACTAGATACACTTCTGTGCAATTTGTCATCTCTCAGAGCACAGCAAACCATTGTAGGCTGGGCACGTCAGGAGTCGTGACCTCCTACGTCTCCATATCACCTCAGGGAGGACAGAGTTTTCCTCAGTGACTCAGCCTTTCAGTGCTGTTGGAACTTATGAACAATTCTGCTGCTAGTTCAGCAGGGCTGCCAGGAACATCCTCATTGAGTCCTAACAGACGGTCTGAGTTTTCAGGGCTGCTGTAAGATAGAACCGCAGACTGGGTGGAGGGTTCCTAATGCCTCCTGGCCCGGGCCGGGCTCTGTCTCTGTAGAGCTCCAAAGAGGACGCTGTGGAAGAGCTCATCGGTGGGTTCAACTCTTCTATCTCCCTAGATAAGGGGAAGGTGTGTCAGGCCACGGACACCATCCAGTGCAAGACTGAGGTAAGACCTGGCCCAGGGGGGTTGAGGAAAAGGAGTGTGTCCTCTCACCCACCACCCTGAGATGACCTAGCAGTGCTCTAAACCCAGAATCAAATCAGAGGACTCCCCAGGGATCCTCCTAGGGCTTCCCCGAGATCAGTGATTCTCAACCTTCATAATGCCGTGATCCTTTAATATAGTTCCTCCGACGGTCTTAGGCGACCTTGCTAGCAAAATTACGGTTATGAAGTAGCAATGAGAATAATGTTATGGTTGGGGGTCACCACAACATGAGGAACTGTATTAAAGGCTCACGGCATTAGAAAGGTTGAGAACCACTACCCTAGAGTGTCCCACAGTCAAATGCACAAAGGAATCTAGAGCACCACTTCTCTCTCCAGCTATATAAGAGGACACTCCACAAATATTTGCAGGAATACTAGAAAAAAATACGTGGTTTCATTTCACAGTAGACCACGAGCACATTTACATTTTCCTTTTTGTGTTGTTTAAACTATCTGCCCCAGGCATCCTGTCCTTGCAGACCTCCAATCACAGAGGTCCTCTGCCCTGCCATGCAGACTTTTAGTGCTGTGGAGCAGTGGCATAATTCAATTCAGTCACCACACCAACAGTGCTGTGAGAAACACTTAAGTTTGTCCAAATATACTGTATGAGTTTCCTCATGCTGCTATAACATCAAACCAGACTGGTTGGTGTAAACAGCAGACATTCTTTTTCTCACAATTCCAGAGGCTACAGGGTAGAGATGAGGGTGTCACCAGGGCCAGTTCCTCCTGAGGGGGCCTCTCCTGGGCTTGTAGATGGATGTCTTCTATCTCTGTGCCACAAGAAGTCCCCTCTTTGCTTCCACATATCCTCCCCTTCGCTTCTAAGTACACTAGTCATATTGGATTAAGACCAAGACCACTGAATTCCCTTTTACCTGAATGGCTTGCTTAGAGACTAGAACTCAAGGACAAGCACATTCTCAAGTTTTAGTGGTTCCAAAGTCATGGAATTTGGGTGACACAATTCACACCACAATGGATATACTATTCCCAGCTGGAGACAGATGCCCGGTCCTGATGGAAGGATGTGCACATGTAACATTTTAAGAGCTGCAGCCTGATTACAAATGGAAAAGGCTGGAGCAGTGATGTTGCCAACATCAGTTTTGTGATGATGGCCGCTGACTAGCACCCAATCTGGCCCAGGGATCTCTCACTCCTTTAAATTTTGACCAACCCAAGACCAGGTTGTTCAAGGCAATCACAGTGTTCCTTGACTGGCAATTGCCTCAGGGGTACTTTGACTCACCTGTCAGCTTTCCACTAGCCACATGGATTAGCTACTTCCTGAGTCATGTGCTCGCACTCCAACTTTCTCCAGTCTGGACTCATCAAGCCTTTGCTCCTTCCCTGAATCTGGGATCTCCATAATGAGGGTCCAAAAATGTCCTTTAATGGAAAAGGAAGAAACATAAGTGTCATTTTGGGAGACAATGGTTTTCATAGGCTGGGTCTATCCTGTAACCTGTCCTCCAACTTGGAGGGGATGAGGTTCCCAATGCCATTTCCATCCAGATCAGGAAAAGAGAAGTCTAAGGCAGCTAAGAGGGAATGTCATGCAGTCCTAGCTTGGGACAGTCTCAGTTCTAAACAGCATGCCCTGAAGCTGCCATTTGACATCCCTAAGCCTCTGGGTTCTCATCTCTATATAACAGATGTTTCTAGAGAACTCATTGGAAGCTAAAACTACCTGCATAGAAGGTAACAATTATATAAATATCCCCTGTCCACCAAACTTAAGTGGTACCTTTAAAACCTAGAACCCGGTTCAGTGTGGCCACTCCTGTCCTTCCTCTTGCACACACCCCTAAGGGTTTGAGAGCTCCTGCCTGAGCTCCAGACCTCATCCTCCTCATGGTTCATAGAGATACCACTGATGGATCCCTCCTTGCCCCACCCAGTGTGTAGCTGAATTAGCACGTAACCTGACTGAGGCGACCAGGATGCGGGCCCTACAGGAAGGCACACTGAGGAAGGTGGCAGCATCAATGGTACCAGCTCTCCCGGGGAGAAACATCTCCGGCACTGCCACGTTTATATCCACCCACCCGGCCTTATCCAGAGCCCAAGAGTTCCTGGACCTGCTGCTTACTGGGTGAGCACATTCCCCCTTCTTGGGCATAGTGGTGATTCTGAGCACTGCTAGCTCTGTGTCTTACAAAGGTCACCACATTTCTGTGAGCCTCAGTTTGCCCTTCCGAAAAGTGGGGTAAGGGTAGAGGATAAGGTTCTTGCAGAGATTACTGTAGGGATGAGCCATGGCAGGTTCTAACCTGCTGCCTGGCTCTGCTGAAAGGGCTGCTGGATGGGCTATGGTTGTTCATGGCTATTATTTCTGTCCCCCATGAAAAGTCATCTGCCTGACCAATCAGTAGCCTGTGGCATTTCTGTTTTTTCATTTTATTTTATTCTGTTAGTTTTTATGTTTTCCTTGGCCTGTGACATTTCTGAGTTTGCAAAAGCACATGGAAACAACCAGTCAAGGAATTCAGAACTCCACTTAGCTGATCCCTGTCCTCACTGTTGGTGTTGGCAGACTAGAGAGAGCAGGGGGCCGCAGGCCCACTCATATATCTGGGATACTTTTCGTTGGAGTTCAAGTATTCAACAATGTGTATTAAGTACCTACCACAAGTAGGTACTTTTGGAGACACTTAGCATAACTCAGAGAATGAAGGAGACACAGTCCCTGGGCCCCAGTTCCACTTAGTGAGTCAGACAGTATCCCCAACCTATCAGATCTGATGCCATCAAGGTCTTCTTCACATCTAGAGGCCTACTTCCTCATAATGACTAGGGTGACACAGCACAGGACCAAGTCAAAAAGCAAGTGGTCTTTGGGTCCAGAAGGAGGGCCTCCTGAGTCCACAGGATGAAGGCAATGGGTGGGGAGGGCCTAGCAGAACCACGATCTTACACATCTTCTCATTCCCAAGGGAGGCCTGAGCCCTGGTGGCTTTTATTCTGGGAGGACAGGGGTCAAAGAGGACTGTCGATGGGGCCCCTGGCCTCACAGGACCTAAGAAAAGGCTGAGTTGTCTCCCAGAGCCCCAAGCCCACCACAGTCCCATCCTGCTCTGCCTGCCTCTCTCCACAGTCATCTGTCCTATCACGAGGCTCCCAAACGGCCTGCTCACACATCTGTCTCAGCCCGCAGTGCAGATGCCCAGGTGTATGGGCTGGGCAGGGGACTGGACATTCAGGAGAACTGTCAGTGGGAAAAGACTCACACAGATGCTGTGAGAAGGTTGCTTTCCAGGCTGCTGCTCTCAGAACAGCCACTAAGGGATTGGGGCTGGCATGGGGCTGTGCCTAGAGGGGCAGGGGCAGGCACAAAGGTCTGGTCCCAAACAAGGTGCCCTGGAAGGGCGGTGCACAAGCAAAGACCAGGATTCTGACTCCACTGCCTACCTGCCTCTCCCCAGGGCCATTGCTTCTACGGTGGGAACCTGGCCTGACCAGGTGCAGGGTTTTGGCCGGGCTCTCCACTTCCCCTGGTTCCAGCTGAAGCAGGCCTCAGTGCAGGCCAACCTCCCTGCCCCACACCACACGGACTACAACCATCTCCTCTGGATGGAGCTGGCGCAGCTAGAGCCCACCGAGGCCATGCCCAAAGGTGAGGGGAACGCAGTCTGAGAAAATGATCTGGGGCGGGGAGAATCATGGGCCGCAGGGCCCTTACAGGCAGTGCATCTTTCCTGTCTTTGGCAAGGCACAAGAACATGAGGTCTGTGTCTGACTCTGTCCATTTTCCCTGCTCAGGAACACCGCCAGGGCTCCAGAGCACTCCAGAGCCAGAGGAAGGGCCCGCTCAGGTGCCAGCGGCGGCTCCAGCCAGAGGCCCCTCCCTGGCGTGGCCTGGCATGAAGCTGCACTCGAAGTCGTCCTGGAGGCGTCTTTTTGAACCTTATTTTTTTCTGTCTTAAAAATTCTAAGAAATTATCCTAAATATATAGACAAATAAGAGGAATACACCCCAATAGTATATGTATAATAACCAAAAACAAGTTTCCATTAAATGAACTATATACCATTAAATGAAATACTTTGGAAACAATAGAAATAAAGTTGTTGATTAAAAATATCTGTAGACAATACCTGCTCATATACATATGCATACTATGATTGTGTATTTATTATGTGTAACCATTATAAATATAGAAGTAAACATTTTTAAATCACTTCTAAAATAGATTTAAATTTTGTGATAAGTAAACAAATATAAACTGATAAAATGGGAGAAATAAAATTTGGAAATGTATGCAACACAATGTCAACACTTGTGAACTCTTGCAAGAGGGATTACTAGAAGTGACTGTCTCTTCCCTTGTTGCTCAATCTATTTTTTGGTTTTTGTACAAGGATCATATAGTCATTACCAGACATTTCAAGACTATTTATATAGATGACACTTTAAGAGTCTTTGAATTATCTCACCAATATCAATAATATCTTTCTAAATTTTCCCATCTGCTGTTTGAAATCTTGAAATGATCTCATCAAAAGCAACACTAACTTGATGAGCTATGATCTATTTCCCTCGGTGTTTAGTCTGATTTGCTTTCTGAGCACTGAGAGCCACTAGGCTGGCTAATAACATTTAAAATCACTGGAGATAATAAGAGCATTGCTTTGGTTGTAACTGAAATCATTCAGAAGTACTCTCTCCACTAATCACTTACTTAATCGTTCTATGTTTCCTTCTTGAGCCCAGAATTGAACATACCAGTCAAATTCAATGGAACAGGCAATGGTTGCACTAGGACAGGATGGTATGAAAACAAGGAAAACCTTCCCAGGCCTACCTGAAGGGCCACAGTTCACTTCACAACTACAACAACCTACCATTAAAATTAAACCCAACATGTCAACAATTTTTAAGAAAAAAAAAAAAAAAATGGGAATGTGATCTGTAGCAATTATTTCACAAAGAAAGCTTGCTGTGTGAGATGAAGCCACATCATGTCAATCCATACAAACATGTGGCTGAATCACCTATAGGCGGTCATTCTCATGTTAATACTCTTGCTTTGAGGAGAGACACATTTTCTAGCTTTTAATTTCTATTTGGTTTGAATGAAAACCAGCTGGTCTATAAACCAAGCCAACACTCCTCAGGTATGCACCAAGGGAAACCTAAAGGTCGACACTAACTGAATTTTAAGTTTTACTTCATTTTAGTTCATGTAAATTTAATTTTGAAAAGTTTTATGTAGCTAGTGGTAACCATATTGGGGAGAGTAATTAAAGATACCAGCAAATAGATTGAAAGCAGGCATCCCTGGATGTCAGGATACCTTTCCTCCACACAGAAGACACTTACAGGACCATTAGAGCCCATCCTATGAACAGGAAGACCACTTTCTCACGGCCATTCCCTGGCTCGTCCTCGTCCTCGTCCTCGTGGGCAGAGGCAGCCTCCTCCTTCAGTTTATGTCCTCACAGTGGAGAGACCTGTGGTCACCGGCTCGTGAAAGAAAGTCTCGGAGATGATTTCCATGACAATATTTTCCTCCTTGAGAAAAAGAATAATAATATAGAGAAGACTTTATTTAAAATCACTAGGGATTTTGATGCTAGGCGCTGTGCCACCTTCCTGTTGCCGGCAGCCATATTGTGACCATGAATGGTGAAGGGAATGAGCAGCTGAACTCAATCCTAGATCCACCCACCTGTGGGTTTGTTACTTTGTTAGAAAAACAAATCCCTCCTGTGTAAGACACTTTCATCAGGATTCCCTTGTTTAAAATCCAAAGCTTCCGAAATGAATGAGATCCTTACCACTCCTGAATATGGGCAAGGTTGTATCATTCCTTGGTATTGCAAGAAATGGGTAAATGTGGGAGCAGGGAGGATGACAGAGGAAAGATGGGAGATGTTTAAAAGCAGTATCTACAGACCTCCACCGGCTACACAGGAAAGTGAAGAGAAGACCTCTCTGCAGCCCAGGATTCATCCGTTTCCCTTTGTTGGTAGGGAGACCAGAGGGCACGTCCCCTCCAGCCCCACTCAACTCCAGATACACCACCTGGCAGCACTCACAGTGCATCTATTGTGGCGCAGACAAGAGCTCTTTAGAAAGCCGGCTCCAAGTAGATCCCACATCAAAACGGCCTTGAAGGAGCAGAAAGTAACCCAGGGAAAATGCTCGCCCTCTCCCCTCACGCAGCCCACGCCCTTCCAGGAACCAGGGTGCCCCAGCGGAGCCCAGCATCGCCCAGCCCGGAGTTGCTCACCACTGGTCCTTGTTAGTCTCTGCGAGCACCCAGAGGTGGCAAGTGAGAACCCTGGACTTCCAAACTGTTCCCGCCACTTCCAGAGGCCGCACCCCCACCGCCACGGTAGTGGGGCCAGGACCCGCCCATGGAGGGTGCAGAAAAGCACAAGGCGCTGCTCCCTCCGCCAGCGGTCCATCCCGGGTACTTCGAAGAGTCCGGTCTTCAAGCACACCGCTCTCCCCGCCGCGGTCCTTCCTGGGAAATGTAGTTCTGTGGGTCCCGTGGCCTGACGCCAGCGCCCCGGCCTGGACTACCAGCCCCACAATGCTCCGCGACTGGCGTGCAAATCCCAGTAGTGCAGCCTGGTGTGGTTGAGCGGAGTAACTTCGGTTGGGTGAATCCTTCAGGTTTTCCTGCCTTCCCCTGCTTGGGCGGAGGGGGTGTTCCACCTGACCTATTGTTTTTCCCGGCAGTGACAGTGTGTGTGTGGACGAGACCTTAGGCTTGGAAGTGACTTCTCTAGCCTCAGTCCCAAGAGAAACGCACACGGAACCCCCGTGCCCCATGGAGTCTCCCTAGACCTGCGGAAGCGCAGGACTAACAAGTCCCACCTCTGCCCTAAGCATTGTCTTGCACTTTGCGGTGCTGCGTGGCCTGCTTCCTCGGGATGGAGCCTGGTCCCACGACTACCAGTGTGCCCTGCAGTGACCCTACAGTTCTTGTTGCCTGCAAGAACTTTCACTGAACTTAAAGGCTTTCTCTTTTCTTCTCTATCTGTAAGGTGTCTTACTGTAGGGCAGTGATTTTCAATGGTGTGCTGCAAGAATTTTAAAACATACAGTACCTGACTATTGAGTCAGGGGCACTGACTACTTTCCCCTTAGATTGTCAAATAAATAAATAATCACAACAGCTGCCTGGCCTTTGTTGGTCCATGGTTAGAGTGGTCATCCTGTGCACCAAAAGGTCCTGGGTTCAATTCCTACTCAGAGCCTATACATGAGGCAACCAATTGATGTTTCTCCCTCTCTCCTCTATGCCCTCTTCCACCTTTACCCCCCTACCCCATAATCACCACACTGCTGTCCATGTTCATGAGGGTTTTTTTTTGTTTTTAACTCTACCTCCCTGCTCCACCAGAACTATCTGCCTGTTTTCTATGAGTCTGTCTCTATCTCACTTGGTAGTTCAGTTTGAACCCTCTCCGTCACAATTTATCTCGCTCTATTCACTCAATTGTCTCATTCAAAAGACTACAAGCCCTTGATGGCAGAGACCATCTTTTTCTTATAGAACTAGAGGCCTGGTGCATGAAAATTTGTCCCTCAGCCCATCCTGCCCTCTCTCACAATCCAGGAGCCCTCAGGGGATGTCCTCTTCTGCGGGAGGCAACCAGGCTGATGAGGGGAAGGTGTTGCTCCCATCACCAGCTACTGCTGCCACTGCCAGCTACCACAGCTGCTGGCCCTACCCCCCACCCACTGGCGGGAGGGGGGCAATCTGGGGCCAGGCCGGCTGGGGGAGGGGCTGTGGAAGGTTGAGGCACAGCAGGTTGCACCCCATCCAGCCTCTGCAGAGGTGTGGTGCCTATACCTCGCCATGCTGCTGCCTCTGTGGCTGCCTCTGCAGAAGGGGCAGCACTGGGACTGGACCCGCCACAGCCTGTCCTGACCCACCTCTGCAAAAGGGAGCGTGGTGCTGGCACCGAACCTGTCCACCCCTCCCATGTGGCGCCGGCCCTAGGCCTTGGTAGCAGCTGTGGCTTTGTCTGGATGGATGTCCGGTGGACTCCAGAAGATGTCTGCCCTAATTAGCATATTACCCTTTTATTAGTGTAGATGCATTAGAGGCCCAGTGCATAAATTTCGTCCACAGGTATGGTCCCTAGCAGCTGCAGGCCAGGGGCGTCTCCCTTTCTCCGGCCACCTGCTGCCACCACTGGCCCCGCCCTCTAGTTGAATTCCTGGTTGAACTCCCAGTGCAGGGGACAATTTGCATATTAGGGTTTTATTATACAGAATAGTACCTGGCTCAATATTTTGGGAGTTAGCACTGTTCTACAGAATTCTAGCTGTCTGTGCCTCTGTTTTTTCATTCTATCCATCCTGCAATCATTTCTCATTCCAGCCCTCACTTAACCCTTCTCCTTAGGTCTGCCAGTGATGTCCAGTGACTTTCATGGATGTTCTGAAATCCCACTGGTAACTCTTGGGGCTGAGGACTATGTTGACCCTTGGAATGGAATGAGCATCATGTTCCTATGACACTTTTTATTTGCATATTTTTTAATAATAGTGCCAAGCACCATGCTAAAAGCTTTGCAGATGCTGTCATACTTAATTCTAACAACTCCAAGAAGTGGATACTTTTATCCCCATTACATAGATGATGCATGAAAGAAGTCCTCATTTAGCTAAGGTCCCACTGCTCATATGTGAAGCTGGAATGCAAACTTTCAGTGACTCCAGGAACAAACTTTGATCTCATAGAATCACCCAGATGGAGATTTATTAACACACCCCATGCTACAACCAATATAGTCCTAAACTTTGACTTGTATAAATCTTTCTCTTTCAAGTCACAATAGCAATGAACCTTGAGACAAAATAGATAACAAGGTGGGGAAAATTATAAATGAGGAAGTACTGAATAAAGGGAAATATAGTTTCTTTTTAAAAAATACATTTTTTAAATTGATTTGAGAGAGAGAGAGAGAGAGAGAGAGAGAGAGAAACCTTGATGTGAGAAACACCATCTGCCTCCTAAATATCCCCTACTGGGGACTAAGACTGCAACACAGGTATGTGCACTGACAGGGAATGGAACCAGCACCCTTTAGGTGCATGGGACAGCTCTCAACCATTTTGGTTGGAATACAGATGTGGTCCAGTCTCTATTCTCATGTAGTGAATCTTACATTCAGGTGGATAAATTGAACCAGAGAATATAACATACTCAATAGATAAAGTGATGCCTGAAGACCTCACAGAGGAGTAAAACTGGTCTGACTCAACCCCAGAAAGCCACGACCATAAGAAGCTAAATATATCTTAGTGTCCCCTGCCCTTGGGTTAGAGCGCTTCCTGCCCTGGAAGGAAGTCATAGACCATTCCCTATAATGAATTCACCATTGCCAGACAATCTTCACAGCACTAAAGTTATTCTTCTTTAAACAAACAGTAGAACTCCTCTGTGCAGCAATCTGGACCATATATGTTTGTAGGGTAGTTCTTTATCAACTTTATTTCTTCTATGAATATCTGCCTGTATTCCATGTATTCAGAAGTCTCTTTTGTTAAATTATATTTCCTGGAAAATTGTCCATTATTCCAGGTTCTCATCAAAACTTGGATTGCATAGGCATCTGAAAGTTAAAATGTTAACAAATTAACTCTAGTTTCTGCTCCAGCCACACATTCCTCCCACCCCAAGTTTTCCCTATCTGTCTAAATGGCATCACCACCTATCCAAGTGCTAAAAGACAGAAATCTAGGAGTCATCCTTATTTCTCCTTCCTTCACTGATTCTTTCCATCTATCAGTAATTTATTAATTTTAGCTCCAAAATTCTAGCACCTCTAACACCTTCCCCTCTTTATTCTTCCTCTTGCCCTCTATTCTTTACTTCCCCAATCAATTCTCAACACAGTAGCTAGAATGTTCTTCTTAAAATATAAATCATATTATATTACCCTCAGCCTCAATGCTTTTGCTCCAAACTCATCCAAATTTTCCTTCACCTTCAGTATAAAATTCAACTCAACAAGGGCAATGAGGCCTTCCCTCACTCATTGAGAGTTGACCATGTTCCCAACTTCATTTCAAATAACTGTTCCTTATACCACTGTGAGCCAAGATATTTCTCAAACATGTCAAGTTCTCCCCCACCCAATGTGGTTGCTTTAAACTGTTCCCAAGTCACTTAACTGTCACTTCCTTAGGAAACCTTTGAAATGGATACTCTCTCTGCCAAAACACCCTGTTAATAACCCTCAAAGCATTTAGTAAACTTGCAATTATTTTTGTTTACTTGTCTTTTTTCTGTATTCCTTCAGGGAATTTGTTTTTAATGGAGTGGGAGCATGTCTATGTGATAGCCATTGTATTTCCACGTTTTGCATAATGCTTGGCAGCAGAGCAAGCACTCAATTGTAAATGTTCAGTGAATGAATGACCCAGATCCAAGAGGATAGTAGCTAAAAATGGGAGATATTGTGAAAGAGGAGAAAGCTCAGTGAAGAGCTGTAATACGGACAGCATATCTTTCAGTGTTTGCTTTCCCCACTCCAGTACACATCATCTGGACAAAGCCAGTCTTGTACCTACCCCAGGAATGCGGTAATAAAACTGGACGCTGGCTTTCTTCAGGAAGGCTGAATTTCATTAAGCCTGGAAGAAATTAGTCCATCTCATTATATTCACATTAGGCAATTAAAAATAGGAATATAGATACTATGTTATACATAAGCATAGAGTTATTTCACAGATTGTTATCTATGTTGGCTGAGAGTCAATGGCCAATCTAGGATACTGACATAAGAAATTACTATTTAACTTGATTCTATTGTATGCATCTCCTGCCAATACCACTAAACCACACATATGCAGATGTGTTTCATGACCACAACTCAAATCACTGAATCCCAATCTCTTTGCAGCCCCGAGCTAGGGGCTGAAATAATCTAGTCTGAGAAATGTTCTTATCTCCTTAGAAAATCATGTAAGGCCAACATGAATGTGTCAATGTAACAAAGGGACAGACACTGGACACTGACCAGATCCAGATACTGGATATCAACCACGCTAATCAACTCCTTTAAATCTCATGGCGCTCCAAGCGTTTAGCCCAGAGCCTGGCACCCCCTCAGCAGTCAGCATCAGTGTGAGCTAAGAGCATCACCATCCCTTCTCACAGGCAAGCCACAGGGCGGTTTCCTTGGGTGTTTGGAAGAAAGTAGAGCAAATGTAAAACCCAAAGGGATGTATATTTAGAAGCAGTTTTGCTCTTTGAGGTATTCTAAATTCACACGGGAGGGGGGGGGGGGTGTCTATTATCAAGGGAGATGAATGTAAATAGAAATTAGCATCCTACAATGTAATCTGTACGAACTAGAGAGGCAGTTATCTAAAATCTGGCTTCAGTCAAATAAGTGACTTACCCAGGTTTCAGAAGACTAAGGGGCATAATCTTCTCTAATGCTTATCATAGTGTTGTTTTATGTTAGCATTTCTCAAAGTGTGAATGTTTGGAACGCTAAAGGGACCCACCTCCTTTCCTTGGGGACCTCTAAGAAAACTAAGCTCCCAAAGGTTCTGTGAGGTCAAATGTATTTTGGAAAATGGTAATAATAATAAGACATCATTTGCTTTTTTTATTCTTACTCGCTCATGAATATACAGTTGAATTTTCCAGAGGCTGCAGGACATGATATCACAGCAGACTGAATTCAGAAGCAGACATGAGAATGCAGCTGTCTTCTATTAGACCAGACATTAAAGAAATTTGCAAAAACCTAAAAAAGTGCTATTCTTCTCACATTTCCTGCTTTCAAAAATCTGCTTATTTTTCATAAAAATCTGTTACTTATATAAATATGTACAGATTTATTTGTTATTTTTAACATATGTTTTTTAAATCCCAGTCTCAATTTTTAAAAAATATATTTATTTGATTGATTTCAGAGAGAAATGGAGAGGGAGGAGGAGAGGGAAATATCAGTGATGAGGGAGAATCATTGATTGGCTGTCTCCTGCATGCCCCATGCTGGGGATAAAGTGTGCAACCCTGACATATGGCCTGACCAGACAGGGAATCAAACTGTGACCTCCTGATTCATAGGTCAATGCTCAACCACTGACCCATGCCAGCTGGGCCCAGTTTTAATTTTTAGTATGGAAATTTTTCACAGATATAACCCATAAATGAAAAGCTCTTTGGAGATCCTCAATAAATTTTAAAAGTTTAAGCCTTTCTTGGGTCCTTGCTTTAGAGAAGACCAAGAAAAAAAGGAACAATGGTCATGCCAAAAAAATAAAAGGCCATGGCCATGTGCAGCCTCTTCATTGTACCAACTGTGCCCAATGTGTGCCCAATGACAAGGCCATTAAGACGGTCCTCATTCGAAGCCCAGCTATGGCTTAGTGGTTGAACGTTGACCTATGAATGAGAAGGTCCCGATTCGATTCCTGGTCAGGGACATGCCTAGGTTTCTGGCTTGATCTTCAGTGGGGAGCATGCAAGAGGCAGCTGATCAACGATTCTCTCTCATCATTGATGTTTCTCTCCCTCTCCCTCTCCCTTTCTGAAATCAATTTTAAAAATGTTTCCTCATTCAAAACACAGTTGAGGTCTCAGCCACAGCCATTAAGGCTATTTCCAAAGTGAATCTCCTCACCACCTAAGTGCTTCCCATGCTGTATGTGAAACCCTAGCACTCTAGCACCGTGTGAGTTGTGCCATTCATGGCAAGGTGGTCAGTGGTCCTTCTCCTAAAGCTGGGAAGGACCGAACACCCTCACCCCAAGTTAGACCTGCAGGTGCCACACCACGACCTCCACCAAAGTCCATGTCCTTAAAGACTAAAATAAAGTTCTCTGGGGAAAAAGTGGAAGTTATACTTTCATTTTTTTTTTTAAGTTTAAGAGGTCCTAATTCCAAGAAGTCTGAGAACCATTCAAAACCTGGGCACTCAGTGAAGAGGTTCTAAAAGCATATGCCCCTTAATCACGTATGAGGATACATGGAGAGCCATGTGTGTGGAAAGCATTTTGAAAACCCATGGTCTGTACTGTCATTATTATTGTGCTAAATGGAGTAACGGAGGAGGGATAACTCAGATTTCTAACGTGTTGTTTGAAATATACGGTGCAAGCAGGATACTGTCCATCCTAAAACCATCTGACTTAGATTTCTGTGACAGAGCTGGTTCTCGACTGGCAGACACAGCTGTAGCCACTGCAAGTTTACCCAGGGATCCCTCCTGATGGTTCAGGCAGGAGAAAACACTAGACTTCCTCCCAGGCAGAAGCACTGCCCTCCCCACATGGAGCTGGAGGGGACTGCCTGCCGAGGGACAGAACTTCCTCCCAGGCAGCTGGAGGGGACTGCCTGCCGAGGGACAGAAGCTGCAGCCGCAGAATGTGAGGAGGATACACCCACTTGTCTTCTATGTATGTGCTCTTTACCAAATCGATTGTACCAAGAACACAATTCCGTATACAACTAAAAATCAACTGTTTACTCCCAAATCTAAATATTTTGCTCAAAATCTACTCACTTTCATTTTTTAAAATATTGCTTAAAATAAATCAACTTGGATAAAAAAAAAAAAAAAAAAAAAAAAACTAAAAAAAACCACTGCAATTTGAATGACCCTGTTTCTGCTTTTCGAAATTTACACTTCTAGGTGGATGTCCCAAGCCACACGCTGCTCAGAGCGCCACAGAGAGGCTGGTTTAACAAGCAGCAGCTACGAGGCTCCTGTGTGAGGCTTTACCAACATCAACCCTCACTCCCTCACACTTCACCTAAGATACTTCTAGAAAGAATATTAAAAAAAAAAAAATACCTCAGCATTTGCAGATCACAGAATGATTTCAGATCAACAGCCTGTTTCCCCCAAAACTCCTAAAATTGAACAAAAAGTATCTTTAAGCAGTAAGCTGTTATCCCACCCCGGAATAAATTTTTGTAAGGCACAGAGAACATTGTAAACACAAAGAACTTACCAGAACATCCTTCTCAAGGCATTTCAGAGCCTGCATATCCTTCTCAAGGCTGGTCAGCTCTCGAAGAACAAAACTGTTAAACTGTTCTAGTTTATTCAGCCTGGTAAAGGTGAAAGCAACAGATCTCACTGAACTGCTTGGCTGTGGCAAAGTCCCTCTTAATCCTCCCCCTGCAAGAATACATCATGTTTGCCAAAACCAGTTTGACTCAGTGGATAGAGTGTCAGTCTGCGGACTGAAAGGTCACAGGTTTGATTCCCGTCAAGGGCATGTACATTGGTTGCGGGCACATCCCTGGTAGGGGGTGTGCACGAGGCAGCTGGTTGGTGTTTCTAGCTCCCTCTCCCTCTCCCTTCCACTCTGTAAAAAAAAAATTTTAATTATATATATATATATATATATATATATATATATATATATATATTTTTTTTTTTTTTTAAAGAATATGTCATGTTCTCTAGACAGTTCTTGTTTTAAGAATACATGATGTCTCTCTTCCCTCCCCTGCCTATCCTCACCCTAAAACATACTATGCAAACTTTGGTTTAGCCTTTCAACAGGAGCTGGAGGAACCTGGTATTTCAAATCATACTTTGCAGAGCAAAGGAGAGAGGACGCAGGGAAAGGGGGCTGCCAGGCCTGGGCCAGCAGCAGCCGCTGTACCACTGACCACGGCTCCTGTGCTTCCTACCTTCCACTTGCTCCTGAAATTGGCTAACTAATTTGTTTTTCATCTCTGTGTTTTCGTTTTGAAATTTCTAACAGTCACTATTCTGTGCCTAACCACCATCTAAACTGCTTATTTGTTCGCTCGCTTCTTGTGTCTTCTCCTCCATCAGGCGGGAGGCCTGTGAAGGCAGGCCGCCCTGCAGTTTGCTCTCCCTGCATCCGGCATGGAGCACAGAACCCGGCACCCAGCGAGCGCTGCTGTGTGCATTTGCTGAGCAACATGATGAGTATAGCCGTGCCCTGTGGCTCAGTTGGTTGGGCATCATCCTCTGCACCAATAAGATCACAGATTCTATTCCCAAGCAGGGCACGTTCCCAGGTTGCTGGTCTCCATCCCCAGTAGGGGGGCATGTAGGAGGCAGCTGATCCATGTTCTGCTTTCACTTCGCTGTTTCTTTTTCTCCCTCTCCCTTCCTTTCTCTCTAAAAATCAATAAAACTATATATTTTTTGAATGAGTACATGAATGCCCCTTAAAAGATGATGGAAGTTCCAAGAGTCTAAAGTCCCTTGTGGGCTTGAGACTCAAATGACAGTGCATGTATAAATGTTTGAAAAAATCGGTAAATTTCTATTCGTGTTATATATTCTGCCCTAAGAGACTTTCTACTTCAGTTAAGCAAAGCGGCCTGCCATCACTTTCTTCCCCACCTTCACTTACCGGCCACTCTCACCACCAGGAACCATCTCTATACGCACCTTCCCTACACCGTTCAAATCTGTTTCCAAATCCTCACTCCAGAGGCACTTCCACTGTAATCACTCTGGATTGACTCCAGTCACTACAGAAACCCATCTCTCTGCTCACACGTCTGTCCTTCACATCTGTCTGAGATCTCAGCTCCTTTTTACTTCCTGCCACATGTGACAAGGGTTTGTGTGTGCATGAGTGTGTAGTATTTTTTTTTTATTGTGGCAAAATATACATAACATAAAATTGACCCTTTTGATTATTTTAAGTGTACCATTCAATAATGCTAGGACATTCACAATGTTGTGTAACCATCACCACTCTCCATTTCCAGAATTTTTCTATCATCTCAAATAGAAACGCTTTATTGATTAAACAATAACTATCCATTTCCCACTCCCCCAATCGCTGGTAACCTCTATTCCACTTTATGTCTCTATGAATTTGCCTATTCTAGGTACTTCATATAAGTGGAATCATACAATAATTGTCCTTTCATATATTTCACTTAAAATAATGTCTTCAAGATTCATCTATGTTGTAGCTTATATTAGAATTCCATTCCTTTTTAAAGATGAATATCCCACTGTATGTCTATACCACATATGATTTATCCAGCATTTTACATGCTTGCTGTCTTCACAGTTGGATTATGGACTTTTTAAGAATAGTATTTTAGAACCATATAATGGTACCATAAAGAGGCTTAAGGAGGGCCTTCAGTTCAGCCCCTCATCTTATGAAGAACCAGACACCTAGAAGGGTTAAGCAATGTATCAAACCTCACAACTTTCCCCTCCAACTCCTCACAACCCAGCACAGTGGTTATGAGACAAACATTTGTGAGCAATCACACTTTTATAAACTTGTTTTGAAAGCTAATACTTACCTACAGTGATGTATCTGGTTTAAAAGTTTTATTAGACAATTCGGTGCTTGCTTTGCATATTCTGAATAAAGTGCACTCCTTCTGTACCTAAGCTAAACCATAATAACAATACAAGATCACATTTGGGTTAACCATGACTATACCAGTACAGGCTTTGTATTAAAAAGATTTTGACAGCACACAACATGCATAGCAAACATTACTGCTAACAAACAGTGATAAGGTGCAATGCTCACACCTCCCATGGTCTACCTCTGGGCCGGTACCAATACAGCACAACAAGCTAAAATAGAAAAACTTGCACACATATTCAATATCACGTACAACTTCCATTATAAATTAGCTTATAGAATATTGTAGAAAATAAGACTTTGGAGATCTTCCAACTTAGTTAAATGGATGTATGTTAGTGTAGGACAGTTCTCTCAAATGTGCTATTAAATAACTCTAGGGAATATACAAAAATGGGACAAGAAAAAGGAGACTGAAGTGGTCCCAACGTTCATCTGGCAGGTACAGTTCTGGGACAGCCTCCCACAGCCTACCTCCATCTTTGTTCCAGACACCTCTCCTATCCACGTGCCTTCTTCTCCCCCTCCTCCTTGTCCCTCATTGTGACAAAATCATTGCTTCCTGAAAGTTTGGTTGTCTGAGAATGCCATCAATGACACCTAACTATGAGTACAATTTCCACATGGCCCTTCTGGTCCCATGGCAGCAAATGCACATGAAGTAGCTCTCTTAAAATACAAACCACACTTCACCAAGACTCTGAAGTCAGGGGCCACAGCTAAGACAGACTCAGGAATACTTGCACACATGAAATATAATGATATTAATAAATAATATGGCCAAAACCGGTTTGGCTCAGTGGATAGAGAGTCGACTTGCGTACTGGAGGGTCCCAGGTTCGATTCCAGTCAAGGGCATGTACCTTGGTTACGGGCACATCCCCATACGGGGTGTGCAGGAGGCAGCTGATTGATGTTTCTCTCTCATCGATGTTTCTGGCTCTCTGTCCCTCTCTCTTCCTCTCTGTAAAAAATCAATAAAATATAGTTTTAAAAAATCTGATGTTTCCTTGCTTTATACAATGTAAGTTGACTTGCAATTAAATAATAATAATAATAATAATAATAATAATAATAATAATATGAACCAGTTACTTTAAACTCCTAACAAGCTAGCTTTTCATTGTCAGTGGGCCATTACCTCACATTTTCTTTCCAGTTCTCTAGTGAAGTTCTCAAAGGTGGTGATGACAGCAGAGCTATTCACGTGCTCTGGCACAACGGCCAGGGGTGGAGTAGAAATGTTTTCTGAACAATAAAAACAGAACATGAAGTAAAATTAACTAAGTGCGAAGTAGATGTGCTCAGGCCATCAGCTGCCCAGAGGATGGAGTGAGGCAGAAGCCCACGTCCCATCCACGAAGGCCTTGGCTGCCGGGCTTGACTGCAGAGGGCTGACTCTGGCCGATGCTGGCAAGGCCAACTCAAGCCGAGTCCCCACGGCAGGCACTTCATGCTGCTTCTTACCAAACCTCCTTCTCCAGCAAGTGCCCGCTTCATCCAAACTTTCCCAGCACTTTACACCCTGCACCTGATATGCCTGAGGAGCAGGCTGAGGTGCGATGAGTTTTAAGGAGGACGTGATAGGTAGGGCATTTCTATGAGGGAAACGCTGGCATAACAACTCTGGAAGCCAGAAGTTTCCTGAGAGCACATGAGGGGTCTGGCATCATCCTAAGAGATTTGCATGTGTCAGCTCCTTTAATCCTCATATAAAAAACAGAGAGATCAGACACCTAGTGCAAGCTCACACCGGCTGCTTCAGGACTGGAAGCCAGGCTGCCTGGTCTTCACCACCCGCAGTACCTCTGGCTCCCAAAGCTGCCTTTTTGGGGCCTTGTGTTTCAAAATATAGTGGCATCACTCATCCAGAAGGCCATCCACCAAATGCAGACATTTCAGACCCTCCTCCTTCGCTGGTACAGAGTGAATGTATCCACCACAGAAACGTAGTTAATAACTACCAACTAAAGCAGAGACCTAGACGTTGAGGAATGCCTGGACCCTGGAAACTAACGAGTTAAAAGGCAGAAGTCTAAAGGATAGAAGGAGATGCGCTGGCTTTTATCTGTAATTTGTGCAGCCATTTATGTGTCTCTGAAAGGACAGAATGCTTCGTTTTTTGCGCTCTGCAGCTGCTATGGTCTTCAAACTGTAACTCCCTGGTCATTCGTGTTGGTACTTTCAGTGCTTACACTTGCTCACATTCCTGCTTGACTGGCTGGCTGGGTGCATAACGTTACCTGCCAACTGTGCTTCTTCCGTCATGGAGGAAAAGGACCCTGGAGCATCATCTTCTTCCAATTTTGACTGTTTCCACTTAGCAAAACTACCATCCGACGTGTCTAAAGGCAAGCACCGTACATTAACAACCAAACACACACATTATTTTTATCCCAAGTTTATCTTGTCCTCTTTTAGACAGTTAGTATCTTACCTTGACGAGCAGTAAGTGAAACTTCTTCCCTGTTACTAATTACTTACTATTTGGCACATTTAACAAGTATCAAAGCACTAAGTCTACTGATGCCTAAAAAGGACATGGGAACAGGCCTCCCCTTCATGAGCTCTGTAATGTTAGGAATAAGTACATACTGACTCAAACAAAAAGCAGTAAGTATTGGCATAAAAAATACTGCTCCCCTCCATGTCTTGCAAAACAAACAAAATAAAACAAAAAAACAACAAACATTTCGCAGGCTCAAGGCTAAATGGCAAGGTAGCAAAGTTCCCTTCCAGGCAAATGGGCTTTGGAAGCTCAGCTAGCACCCTGCGGAATGCGCCACCTGCTGGTAACACTGGAGCTTCAAGGTTGTACTGAGGGCTACCTTATAAATGAGGCTCCTCACTAGCTTGAGACTTTGGCTCCTCAGCTTATGAGCCTTAAACATATATTGTCTTTTTAATTAGGCATTTAATAAATATTTTCTACTCTGATATTCACTTGCACCCCTTCCTGATCTTATCAAAGACAGCGTTCAGCCTGACTCCTGCTTCTCTTTACTGTCTACTTCTCTCCCATCATCAGGTTCTGAGGTCCTGCCTATAGAATGAATCCATGTCTCTTTATACATCCCCACACCGTGACTCTGGAGGACCTCATCAATCCCAACTACCCTTCTTGACTGAGCTCTCTTAAGCAGCAAACTAGTGTTTCCAATTGCCTACTCAACAGCTCCACCTTGAACCCACTCCTTCCTGTCCTTCCTCACCTTAACCACTTTCTTCTCCACCATATACTTAGCCCCTACACACACTCTTCCCTGCAAAGTCATCTGCTTTCCCCCCTCTCTTCACATATCCAGCTTAATCACTACTGATTTTTTCCCCTGAAAGTTCTAGAATCTAATTTAATTAACTTGCATAATAAATAATTGAATGTTACTATTGCAAAGAGTTTTACAGTTTGGTGGGAAGACGGTAGAGAAGCAAAGAGGCAAGTTCCTCATTTTCCACTCTGCTCCTCTACCCTGGTCTCCTTGCGGTTCCTCAGACACCCAGACACATTCTCACCTCAAGATCTTTGCACTTGTTCCTCTAACTTGAGTCATTCTCTCCCCTACCCCCATCATATCTGCATTAAGGTTTCCTCTGGCCATTCAACCTAAAATTTCAATACCAACCCCAGCTTCTAAACCTCTTTCCTAATTTTTTCTTAGCCTTTATCTAAATATAACATTTTAATACCACTCCTAAATATTAATCTCCTTCCTTGATTTTTTTTCCTTAGCCTTTATCACAATATAATACACCTTCTACTTTTCTTGTATATTATGTCTCCCCCATTAGAAGGTAAGCTCCAATGAAGTCAGGCATTATTTTTTTTTGTTCTCTAGATTATCTAACATGTGGAATATCTAACATAGCAGACATTCAGTAGACATTCATAGAGTAAAGGAATGACTGAATGCTGCAGAATATCCAAGCCACTATGAAATAAGATCTTGACTAAGAAATGACATCTTGACTTCTGGCCAAGAAGGTGATGTAGGTTAATATGGTACTCACATCCTCCCACACAACATCAAAATTACAACTAAACTACAAAATCATCACTCAAAACACGCTGAAAATGGACTGAATGGAAGTCCTACAACTAAGGAATTAAAGAAAAAGCCACATAAAGGTTGGTAGAAGAGGCAAAGACTCAGAATGGGCTGTTCCTAAACCCACACGTGTTGGATTCCATAAAAATTGGGAGGGATGTCTTGGCTATGGATGACCACCCTGAGGAACAAAGGTTCCAACCCCACACAAAGCCTTCTATGTCAGGATTTTAGTAAGAGAAAGAGAAGTTCTCATAACTTCTGGCTGTAAAAAACAGCAGAGATTAAGGCTGAGTAAGATGGAGGCTGCTGGAGTCCCAGGCAGTTCCTCCTGTGAGGTTGGCTTGTACCTTCTAGAAAATCCCTGAGCCAGTACACCTAGTAGATAGCCTCAGACCATGTTGAAGCATCACCACCCAAGCACCCCTACAAGTAACTCAGTCACACAGCATAGGGAATATAGCCAATAATAATCTAATAACTTTATATGGTGTCAGATGGGTGTGAGTTTATCAGGATGATCACTTAGTAAGTTATGTAGTGTCTAATCACTGAAGGTATACACCTGAAACTAACATAATAATGTACATACCCGTAATTAAAAAATAAAAATGATTTAATAAAAGGACAACTTATATCCTAGAACAGAATCTTAATAAAAGATAATTTATTCTGGCTATCTCATATTACCAATAAAGAAATTGAGGAATATAAAAATCTTTAGAGACCCATATGCCCGCTACATAAATTATAAATAGAAATTAATAAAGTTTAGCATTTTAAGACCTACTAAAACTACCTTTTGGGAGAAATTGTAAATACACAGTAGGAAATACCCATCATAGACTTCAAGATGACAAAAGGAAAAGAATTTTGCTGTTAAAATAATGCTAAATAGAGAATAATGTTAAAATAATTGTATACCAGGTATACACTGAGTGGCCAGATTATTATGATCTCTGAACACATAATAATCTGGCCACTCAGTGTATATCCTATCTAATAAAGAAGGAATATGCTAATTGACCCTAACACTGTTGCAAAGATGGAAGCACCCACAGCCAATAAGGAGGGAATATGCTAATTGACTGCCATACCCTCAAATATGGCAGCGCTCACAACCACAGATAGCAGCGCCCAGTCCCCTCAGCCCCACCCAGGGCAGCAGGTGTGCGGCCAGGCAGGGCCACCCCCAGGCACACCTGCCTCTGGAATCCTCAACCCCTTCACCCCCCCAGCCTCTAAGGGCTAGCCCAAGGCTCAGGCAAACCTGAGATGGTGGCTGCCCAGCCACCCAGGGCCACCTAAGGCTCAGGTAACAAGGGCTGGCTGAGGCTTACACTGTTGGCAATGGCAACAGCAGAGGTAGGATGGGGGCATCACCTTCCCCTGATTGCCAGGTCACCTCCTGCCCCTGAGGGCTCCCGGACTGTGAGAGGGGGCAGGCCAGGCTCAGGGAGCACCCCCCCGCCCCTCCAGTGCATGAATTTTCATGCACCAGGCCTCTAGACCTATATAATAAAAGGCTAATATGCAAATTGTCCCCTCAACCAGGAGTTCGACCAGCAGGCAGGCCGGCCAACTGCCCATGTCCCCTCTCCCTGCCAGGATGGCTGGACCACACCCATGCACAAATTCATGCACCGAGCCTCTAAATACACACAATCACACACACACACACACACACACACACACACACACACTGAGTGGCCAGATTATTATGTGTTCAGAGATCATAATAATCTGGCCACTCAGTGTATAAAGAAAATGATCAATGAATGATGACGTTCATAGTTTGCTATAATAAAATCTTCATAAACTGAAAACTTCATTAAAGATCACATTCCTTCTGCAGAACCTGGAAAAGAAAGAGCCCATATCCAGCTTCTCTGTTAAAAAAATAAATAAATAAATAAATAAATAAATAAATAAATAAATAAATAAATTAAATGCTAAGAAATACTCTAACTTAGATTTACAAGAAATGTTCCCTAAAAAAATAAATTAAAAAAATAAAAAACCTAAAAGAGTTCATCACCAGGCTGAGAGATTGACAGTTGCATGCTTATTTGGTGCCATTATGTGCCTGACAATGTGGTAAGCTGCAAAACGGTAAAAGTGAGAGGAAAAAAATCCCTGTGGAAAATATTCATTTGTTTGAAATATATAGATGGATATTTTCTAGAGGGTGCATTGTTTCAAGGGTAAATGATGTTTGAAAGGAAATAATTCAGCCCTGGCCAGGTGGCTCAGTTGATTGGAGTGTCTTCCCGGATACCAAAAGGTTCAATTCCCTGTCAAGGAACATACCTAGGTTGTGGGTTCAATCCCCAGTCAGGAGGCAATCAATAAATGTTTCTCTCTCACATCAATGTTTATCTGATGCAATTTGAATAATATCACAGCCCGCCAAATCTGATTAGTTTTGCTTTCTCTAATTCTGCAAAAAGAGTTTAGTATTCTCTCACCTCTGTCTTCCAGGTTTTCCAGTTTATGTTTGAGGTTAGCACTTTTCATCAATGAGTCTTCATTTGCAGTCTTGAAAAAAGGCAAGCAGACCACAAATACATGTACACATTTGTTTCCAAATAAAACACAAATGATGTTACATTATCCTTTAAGAAGAACTAAGCCAGTACATTATGCAAATATAATTCTGGAAAACCCAACGATTAAATAGTACCTCAGATACATTCTGTTCAACTTCTGAATGCTCCAGTGAAGAGACACTGCTCAGTGGGTGAGGGCTCTCAAGTTCTGAGTACCAGAGAGAACAGTTTCAAAGGAATGAACACACTATGAAGCAACTTCAGGCTCTAACATTTCACTATCCCTCTACATAGTAAATCTCACCATCAAAAACAATGGGAGAAAGAAAAACCCTAACCTTTGTGACTTTCATGGCATACATGATCACTGGCTCAGGAATTCACCTGAGAGGCCCTCAGATGCACTGTAGATAAAATGAATAGCCAGTTCCTTCAATTAGACCAGCACTTTTAATAGATGTTCTCTGGCCCCAAATTCATGGGCCAGGATTCTACTGCCTCAACCTTGTGATCCCTCTCCTTCTCTCTCTTAGTTCCACACCCCTATTTCCTCTTAGTCTCTACTGCTAATTTTCCTCTCTCCTTGTTTCTTTCCCTTCCTTCTTTTCTGCCAGTGGCAGGTTACTTTCCACATTGCCAAGCACATAATGGCACCAAGAAAGGCAAATGACAACCCTTCAACTGCCTTGTTTTATAGAAAAGTAGTTAAGAGTAGGAACACCAGTATCCTCCAGACCAATGCAAAGCCTAATTTTAGCTGAATCCCCTCTCTCAGCAGCTGGCTTTTGTTTCTTGTTAAGTGAGAACCATCAGGCTTTGCATTGGTCTGGAGGATACTGGTGTTCAGTCAAAAATGAAAGGTTGTCATTTGCCTTTCTTGGTGCCATTATGTGCTTGGCAATGTGGAAAGTAACCTGCAGAATGATGAAGGTGAGAGAAATAAAACCCCTACTCTTACAAGTTTAAAAGATGTAGATAGTTTCAATTAAATACAGTGGTGGTTAAGATAAACCCAATAAGTCAAGGGCTGGCAAACTCTGGCCCCTTATGCTGCTTCTGCTGCCTGGTTTTATAAATAAAGTTTTATAGAATCACAGCTATGCCCATTGGCTTACATCTTACCTGTGGCTGATTTTGTGCTGCAACCACAGAATTAAATAGTTGCAGTAGAAACTATAGGGGCCAAAAAGCAAAAAATATTCACTATCCAGTTCTTTACCAAAAAAGTTGACCACTCCCTGCTAGCAAGTCATCATTTGAGTTTCTTATTTCTTTAAAAGAGAACAAAGCATTCATTTTACACAAGCCGATCTCAACTGTTAAAGTAATATTACAACTTAATCATCCTCTACCTTTTGCCAATGAGAATATTAAAGAGAAGAACAGCATATTTTCACCCTTTAACAGACAGTAAAAAGAAAACCATTTTATTTATTTCAAACTACCTTTCCCGGAATATGATTGTTTTCTATGTAACTCAACAGAAATCAGGTACCTGTTTTCTGGGAAGAGGCTTCAGGAGTTACATGTGCAGAACTACCCTGAAATTTTGTTTCAGAAATTTTTGGATGTATGGTATCATTTTGCCTGGAGGCATCTTTCCATAATGGTGTTAAACGTATAGCCTATAATGTAATACATTTTAGAAGTGTTAACATTCATAACCACTCAAGACAAGTTATCAAAAAATTCTAAGACATTTCCAATATCCTTTTTAAAAGTTTAAGTATTGGTTTTGCTTCATTTGAAACCCCAAGACTATAAGATCCCAGAGTTGGAGCACATTAGGTCATATATCAATTGATAATTCTAAATAAACAATCACTCAAAGTTCTCAAAATGTGGTCCCAGCCTACAGCATCAGCAACACCTGGGAACCTGATGGAAATGCAAATTCTCAAGCCCCATCTACTCAATCAGAAACTCTGGAATGAAACCCAGCCACTGCACGTTAACAAACCCTCCTGGTCATTCTGATGACTGCTCAAGTTAACCACTGCTCTAAATCAGGTTTTGGTAAGTAACATTTTATTTGAACACAACACACCCATTTGTTTCAGTTTTGTCCATAACTCCTTCATGTTACAATGCAGAGTTGAATAGTTGCCACAGAAACCATATGGCCCACAGAGTTGGAAATATTTACTCCCTGGCTGTTTGCAGAAAAAGTTTGCTGACCCCTACTCTAAATTATTCTCTTATGCTCCAACACAAAAAAGTGAATTTTGAATACCAATATTTGTACAAAGTCAGCAATGCCCTCACTGAAAGTCAACATAGACTTCTCATCACCTGCTCAGCTGCAATTCGATGGGTTCTCGGGGCTTTGACGTTTCTTTGGTGCTTATTTAAAACATCAGATATATTTACTAAACACTGTTCTCTGGGTCTATTTCTGATAACTCATTATTTCAGGTTGAATAAATATGTGGGTACTTACTCTGGCTCACAGGTTTAATCTGTCAGAGAGGACCGGAGAGGCCCTCAGATGCACTGTGGGCAGCACTCCCCTGGCTGAAGGAGGAAGGCAGGAGGGCAGATAGCTAGCTACGACTGGAGCACTAACTACAAGGCTGAGGATGCCCTCAGAATCCCAGCAGCCAGACCTGATGGTTCTCACTTAACAAGAAACAAAAGCCAGCTGCTGAGAGAGGGGATTCAGCTAAAATTAGGCTTTGCATTGGTCTGGAGGATACTGGTGTTCCTACTCTTAACTACTTTTCTATAAAACAAGGCAGTTGAAGGAAATTAAGAAAGTTTGAGGATTTATTCAATATTTATATAACCCTGAAGGCATTTCAACCACTTGCAAAATAAAGGTTTAAATGTCTAAATCATTAAAAAGCTTTGGAAGTATCAACAAACTGAATACTACGGGGAAATTAAACCAAGAAGTTTATTTTTAAAAGTGAACTCAAAAGAGCACGCATGTGCAGTAAATCAGAACAGCCCAGATTTTAAGCACTATTATAATCTTTCAGCAACATCTGGGAACAATGAAAAAAGATCCTAAGTTTTTATCCAAGGTCATACTAAATGTTTCGAAGTCCTTGTAGTTTCTACACAGTGGATTACAACCACTGCTTTTTTTTTTTTTTTAAGAAATAAATACAGTTTAGCCCTAAGCAGATCTACCTGTGCCATGCTAAGCCACAGGGCACAAGGCAGCCCAGGTAAAATGGACTTACTTGGTCTTTATAACGGTCTCTGGCCGGACTTGGGGGGAAAAGCGGCAAGACTAAAACGAAAGGAAAAGGTGTACAAGTGGATAAATTTGCTTATGAGAAATATAAAAACTCATGTATCCCTCTCTCATTATGCACGTCCAGGCGAGAAGCAGTTCCTGTTTCCTACAACTGGCTCAGATGTCTGTCTCTTAAGACAGTGTTTTTCAACCTTTTTTGGGCAAAGGCACACTTGTTTCATGAAAAAAATCACGAGGCACACCACCATTAGAAAATGTTAAAAAATTTAACTCTGTGCCTATATTGACTATATATAAAGTAATTCTCTTGAATAGGAATCAAATAAACACAAAGAAAGTATTTAATAATTACTTTATTATGAAATATTAAATAAACAAAATAGTGAAAAATTATAAAATTCTTGTCTTGTCTGCACCTACGGCACACCAGGCAACATCTCGCGGCACACTAGTGTGCCGCAGAACAGCAGTTGAAAAACGCTGTCTTAAGATCCCTTTCTGATGACTCAATGTTGTTCCTCACCAGCCAGCACAAATTCTGGGCTCCAGATCATGTCCCTGAATGTGGTCCTCTGTCCTTGAACAGTTACCTAACTTAGAATGCTCCCCCTTCTGCACACTTATTCTTTTTCCAAGGATGAGCTCAGGCCCCACCCACCTCTGCCTGGAGCTTTTCCTGAAGATTCCAGCTCTGTCAGATTCCGCTTATCGGAACTCCCACTCCTCTTATCTGCAGCTCAGATTTAACAGTATGGCCCCTTCCGTGTTTTTGTACTGTTTCTCACACGTACATTTTGCCTTTTCAATGTAATTGAGCAGGAAAGGAGAATCCCAGGATCACATGTCTCTTTGGCACCCTCTCTCATCACATACTGAGAAATAAACACCTGTTGATTTACTTGAAAAATGACTCAAAAGAAGACAGGCACCAAACTTACTTTTTAAGCTACTTCTGGTTCTTGTCCTTTTCCCACCAGGATATGGTTGCAGGGATTTCCTGCCTTGGTTAATGGCCCAAGATAGCACAGTAGCACTAGAACTTGAATCTCGATTACTCTCCGAGAAGAGGTGTTTCCTATAATTGAACTTCTACAAACACAGATAGTAAGTGAACCCTATTAAAGGGTTGTCAGTACCCATTATGTACAATTAAACATCCCACTACAAAATTAGACAAAAGAGGAGTAACAGCGACTCTTACATAATAAAAAGGCACCAAAGTAGTAGGGGAAGAAGAAACAGATGATTTCATTAGTCAATTCTCTACCAAGCAGCTCTTGTAAAGGATAACAAAATCTTCTCCAGTCAGAAATTGCAACTGAAGAGATGTGAAGTAGCTGTTTAAAAGCTGATGCACCTCAATATCATGTCAACACGATAATTTCAAAATAATACCGGAAACAACAAAAGAAAGTGTAACAATGATTTTTTGGAGACATGCCTGTCTACATTTTAGAGGAACCAAAATAAAAATAAGAGGATCATTTCTATTTAAACCTTAAAGCCTTTGAAATTGAGCAGGCCCTGACTGGTGTGGCTCAGTAATTAGTGTTGTCCCATGCACTGAAGGATCACAGTTTTGATTCCTTGGGGCAATAGATTGATGTTTCTCACATCAATGTTTCCCTCTCCCTCTCTCTCCAATCAGTGAAAAACAAATCCTTGAGTGGAGATTAAAAAAAAAAAAAGGAAAGAAAGAAAGAAATTGAGCCTGAACTGGAAAGGTTAGAGATTTAAGGACAATTTAATCTGTTCTGCTGGATTACTCAACTCTACAATGATACTTAAATATATTTTTTTTAAATTTTCTATTTTTGGATTCATTTTTAGAAATACAGAAACAAAGAAATTTTAACATCAAGTATGTTTTGACTTTAATAAAATACATCTCTATTTGAGCCGTCTCCTGGGCCCTCTGGAGGCCCGTTCTGGTGCTGCCATGCCTCTCTCCACCGGGGCTCCACCACTCAGCTCCTAACAGCTGGCTCCCAACTCAGGCCAGGGAGCATGCTCATGAATCCCAAAGTATTAATGGTGGCAGTACCTCCCATGCTCTTCTCGACCTGACTCATGTCAGCTGGAGGACCCACCCTGCGCCTGAAATGGCAAAGCTTAGAAGCAGCTTAGGGTGGGAAGCAGTGTCACCCTTGTTTATGGTAATACAACCATAACCTTTAAGGTGAACTATTTTCCAAGTGAGTTGATTTTTAAAAAAATATATTTTATTGATTTTTCACAGAGAGGAAGAGAGAGGGATAGAGAGTTAGAAACATCGATGAGAGAGAATCATCCATCAGCTGCCTCTTGCATACCCCCTACTGGGGATCGAGTGAGTTGATTTTTGAAGGCTCAACTTAAAATGTTGAGCAGTTCACCTTTTTTGTAGAGAAGCTCAGGTGTGAAAGGTACTCTGTGAGCCAGGCCTGTCGGCGTCTTCCTTTTGTGAGAAAGTAGAAAAGGTGGGCAGAACCCCCACATTCGCTCCAGAGCTGCTCAGCCAGTGTCTTGTACAGGAGCAAGCATCACCTCACTGACTGCACCCAACCAAAGAAATCTCACAGCAAGATGTTCCCACTTTTAGTTTATGATAGGGGCTGAAGCCCTAGCCAGTTTTGCTCAGTGGACAGAGCATAGGCCTTCGGACCGAAGAGACCAGAGTTCAATTCCAGTCAAGGGGACATACTTGGGTTGTGGGCTAGATGGTTAATAGGTAGGTGTGTAGGAAGCAGCCAATCGATGATTTTCTCTCATCATTGATGTTTCTATTCCCTCTCCCTTCCTCTCTGAACTCCCTTCCTCTCTGAAATCAATTTTTTAAATGTTTGTGTGTATGTGTATGTGTGTGTGTGTGTGTGTGTGTGTGTGTGTGTGTGTGTACACATATATACATATACTTAACTTTCAGGGGGCTAAAAGTTATTTTTAAAGTGCAAGTACCCACAGCAGCTGTTTTTCAAGTTGGCTCATATTAGAGTCACTAGGAGGGGGCTTTGAAACAAATCCCGATGCCTGAGCTGCTCTTCCCTGGGGCAACTAAGTCATAACCATCAGGCTGTGGATTTTGAATCAGCTCCCTTGATGATTCCAACTAGAAGATGGGCAGTGGAAAGTGAGAGCCATTGCTAAAAGCCAGCCAGGAAGAGCCTTAACTCTTTGTTTGAAGCTCATGATCTCAAGTTTCTAAAGTTTTCATTTAATATTAATTATATATATTTTAATGCTGTGACTACAGATTTAGAGTGCCGACCATCGCAAAGTGGGAGACAAGCCAGAGAGGTGTAAGCTGGTGCCCCAAGAAACAAAACCATGCCACCGATTCAGAGCAAAACGTTTCTTTCACTTCAGTACCACGTCCGCTTCCATTCAGGATAAATCTCAAGTGTCAGTGGGTCTTGAACCCTTCTCTTCTACTTATCTTTTCTTTAAAAGCAAGAACAGGCTTTAGCCTCAAAGCCCGATACAAGTAAAAGTACAGTTTGAAATGATAATTGTTATTTCTATTGTATTTATTTGGAGCCTTATTATTCGTTACAGCTCATGCTGATTTTCCATTTGGAAGTGAAATAATTCCCTTTAAAATAAGTTTAAGATCAATTTAATGGGGAAAAATGGAGGTGAAGAGCAGAGCTATAACGGATTTGGAAGATGCTATGCAAATAACTAACATGTGAGAAGCAATGCCTCCAAACAATGAAAGTTCCTTCATTACCGACATCCTTCTTTTTCGCTTTCTGGCACTCTTCAAAGTAGATTCTTTCCTAAAACAAAATATATCAAATCAATGGGACTGTATAACCATCACCTTCTCCTTCCCTCCTTTCACAGCCCTAACTTTTCCCCCCACTCCCTCACATATACCCTTTGTCTGACGTGAGCCCTGTGCATGGGAAGCACCATAACCTGTAGAGAACTTATCTCGTAATCCATTTCCACAGATCCTCTGCCTGACAACAACCAGTTATTTAAAACAAAACAAACCTTTGTGGAGCCCTTCTCTGTCAGGCATTCAAAGGGGAAGGCAGGGGAGGACCCTCAGGTAGGCATCCAGCTTTGGCAAAGCTTCAGAGCATCCTTCCTGCCTGGGTCTGTCTTAGAATCCCCTGGGGTGCTAAAAAGATAGCTTTCGCCCTGGCCGGTGTGTGTTAGTGGTTAGAGCATTGTTTCATGGACCAAAGGGTCTTGAGTTTAATTCCAAGTCAAAGACATGTACCTTGATTGGAGGTTTGATCCCTGGTCCTAGTTGGGGTGCATGTGAGAGGCAACCAAGCAATATGTCTTTCCTATTTGAGATCTCTCTCTCTCTCTCTCTCTCTCTCTCTCTCTCTCTCATTTTTTCTCCTTCCCTCCTCCCTGTCTGTCTCCCTCCCTCTATCTACCCATCCATCATCCCTTCCTTCCTCCCTTATACTCTAAAAAATAAAAAAATAAAATCAACGGAAAAAATATCCTTGGGCAAGGATAAACAACAATAAAATCTAAGTGTTGTTGAAGATGTGGAAAAATTAGAACCCTCGCATAATTCATGGGAATGTAAACTGGTGTAGGCGCTATAGAAAACAGTATGGCATTTTTAAAAACAAATTAAAAATAGGACTATTATATGATCCAGCAATCCCATATATCCAATGGAATTGTATTCATGATCTTGAAGAAATATCTTCACTCCCATGTTCACTGCAGCATTTTTTACAATAGCCAAGATATGGAAAACAATCTAAATGTTCACAGGTGAATGAGTGGATAAACAAAATGTGATCTATGTATACAGTGGAATATTCATCAGCCTTAAAAAGGAAGGAAACTCTGCGATGTGCAACAACATGGATGAACCTGAATGAGATTATGCTAAGTGAAATAAGCCCGTCACAGAAGGACAAATACTGTCCGATTCCACTTACACAAGGTGTCTAAAAGTCAAACTCAGCCCTAAGTAGGTGGCTCAGTTGGTTGGAGCATCATCCCACACACCAAAGGTTGTGAATTCAATTTCTGGTCAGGGCACATACCTAGATTGAGAGTTGGATACCCAGGCAGGGCATGTACAGGAGGCAACTGATCTAGGTTTCTTTCTCACATCAGTGTTTCTCTCTCTCTCTCTCTCTCTCTCTCTCTCTCTCTCTCTCTCTCTCTCTCTCTCTCTCTCTCTCTCTTTCTCCTTTCCATCTCTCTCTAAAATCAATAAAACATATCCTTGGGTGAGAAAATAAATAAATAAATAAATAAATAAATAAATAAATAAATAAATCGCCTCACAGAAAGGGTGAATAGAATGGTGAGTTCCAGGGGCTGAGGGAAGGAGGAAATGCAAAGTTGCTATTCAACAAATATAAAGTTTCAATTACACAAATAAGTGAGTTCTAGAGATTTGTTGTATAATAATGTGACTCCAGTTAACAATATTGTATTGGGCACATACAACTTTGTTAAGAGGGCGAAGCTCATGTTAAGTACTCTTATCACAATAAAAAGGGGACCAATGAACCCCTATTTCCAGGCAATCTTTGATCTACTTTCTGTTTCTAGAGATTAGTTTGCATTTTTTAGTATTTTATGTAAATGGAATCATACCATATTTACTCTTTTTTTGTCTGACTTCTTTGACTTGGTATTATGTGGAGATTCATTCATGTTGCCTATATTAATAGTTAATTTCCTTTTATTTCTGAGTACTATTCCACTGTATGGACATAACAAAATTTGTTTATCCATTCATATATTGATGTACATTTGGGTTGTTTCTAGTTTGGATTTGTTACAAATAAAGGAAATGCAAATTAAAACCACATGAAATACCACTACACTTCCATTGCAATGGCAAGATAAGGAAGACATTACCAATTAGCACAAAAATGTCTAGCATCTAGAACTCTCAAAAATTGTTGTGGGGATGTAAAATGCTGCAACCACTTTGGAAAACAATTTGACAGTATTTTTTTTTAAATTAACATATACCAACAATGATCCAACCATTCCACTCCATCCCAAGAGAAAAGAAAGCATGTGTCCATGCAAAGACTTATTCATGAACCCTAAGGACCTAACTTGTAACAATAAAAAACTGGAAACAACTCAAATGTCAATCAACAGGTGAATGGATAAACAGCTTGCAGTATACCCACCCATATAATGGAATACTACCGGGCAACACAGAAGAATGAACAGCTGACACATACAACATGGATGAATCTCAAAATAATTACACTTAAAAAAAAGAAGCTAGAAAGACAGCTTCTGTTTGATTCCATTTCTATATGATTTTTAAAACAGCAAACTTATATGTCACAGAAAATAGATCAGTGATTTTAGTGGGAATAGGAGGGGTATAAAAAAGGGCAGGAGAGAGGGAGTTCAAAGGGCCAGGAAGAAATTTTTGGTGATGATTAGTCATTATCTGCTTGTAGTCATGGTTCCTGGGTATAGACATATGTCAAAACTCATTAAATTATATACTTAACATATGTAGTTTAATTCATTATAATAATGTCTCAAACCATAAAAAAAAATCACTTATCTTATGAACTATTCTTCAGAGGCCTATAAAAAAAGTGGCCAATTAATGCCAATGATATATATTTTCTGGTTGGGGATATTCAATGTTTTGCTGCAGAAAAAATACATCATGAAAGAAAGCACTGTGGATATAATAGTAGAGACCCACAGGTCAGGAGAACATTCCACCTCTGCTTACATCATTCTACAAGAACTCCACACAGTGCTCTCTCCTTTTGTGGGGCGTGGCCAGGTACAGGAAAGAGGATTACCTAGACTGTTGACTTGTGCATTAACTAGTCACATTAACAGCAGTCTTCATAATTTGTTAGTTTTGAAAATCATTTACCTGGATTTATCTTTTAATTTAGGAACCAGAATGTTTCCTGATTGCTCTTGTAAATCTGAAGAATATTCATGTTTTGAAGTAACTTCTAATGGGAGTTAAAAACAAAAACAAAATGTTTCTCAATTAAATATTTAAATACAAAATACCATTCAAGTCTTATTTATGATAGATTTAAAAAATCTGACCTTGTTGTATATCACTCAGTTTAAAATTTTCAGCTGAATTTTCAGCTATCTTTGTTTGCTGCAGAAAAAAATGCGTTTAATTATAGTGTTTCTTATATCATTCTTTTGGAGCTACCTCCAAAGAAAAGCATTTCCATTGAATACTAAGATACAGGCTCTTTATTTATTAGAGTTGGCTATTCTAATAAATTGATATTCATTCTTGGGCAAAAATTTGCCACTATCAAAGACAATCAAAGTATTCCAAAGTTACTAAGGGAAACATCAAAGAAAAACTTACAAAAAATGTCTTTAATAGCATCAAAATTGTTTGGGGTAAATGCATAATCTGCCAAGGAGACTGACTGTCTAAAGGAGTAATCTTTGGTATGTTTGTTTTTTAAAAAATCATTTCAATGTTATCACACTTCTGTATGATGTGTCCAGATAATGCTATCTAATGAAGAGATAATATGCTAATTGACCCTGATGCCATTGCAAAGATGGCAGCGCCCACAGCCAATAAGGAGGGAATATGCTAATTGACTGCCACTCCCTCAAAGATGGCAGTGCCCAGTCCCATCAGCCCTGCCAGGGCGGCAGGCATGCGGCAAAGCCAGGCCTCCCCCCAAGCGGGCCCAGCCACTCCACACACCTGCCTCTGGAGTGCCCCAGTCCCCTCCACCCCCAGCTGCCTAGGGCTGCCTGAGGCTCAGGTAACCAGAGCTAGCCAAGGCTTGTGCTGCCAGCAGTGGCAGCAGCAGAGGTGTGATAGGGCATCGCCTTCCCCTGATCACCAGGTCACCTCCTGCCCCTGAGGGCTCCCAGACTGTGAGAGGGGGCAGGCCAGGCTGAGGGATGCCCCTTCTCCAGTGCATGAATTTTCATGCACCAGGCCTCTAGTCAAATATAAGCGAAGGGGCAGAATACCTATTCATGCTAAGCAGTGTGTTAGGTGTTGTACACACATTCTGTTTTTAATCACAGAGATCCACATTGAGAACCAGCTACCGCTCTGTTTTAGAGATGGGAATCTTCAGGCTCAGTGACGTTAGGAAATTTGCCCAAGTTCCCTCAGGTAGTAAGTAAAAACCAGGTATATCCCCAAAGATTAGGCTCCTTTCCCTATATCTCAGTCACCAGATCCCAAATGAGGGGATGAGGCAGAGCCCGATAAGTCACTCATTCCATAAGAGAAGTCAAGTTGAGAGAAAGGAGAGATCACATAATCATGACAGGCAAAAATAATCTAAAGGGAAGGATGATCAAAGCAAAGACAGAGGGTTAGCCTGGAGGAAATGGTCTACAAGCCAGGAGAGTGCTTCCACCCGCTGGCATCCTAGTGGACACAGCTCGGAACCTTGTCCCCCACACCCCATACTCACAGAAAGCTCGGACTGGTCGCTTAAGGGTGTAGTTACTAGGCAGTAGTCAACTTCGGCAGGCGTTAACTCTGCCATCTTGGTGGGTTCTTCTGCCTGGCCTATCACATTAAGAAAGAGCACATAAAAGTAATCACAATATCCACACATGACAGTGGGCACTCTCTCCAAGCACTCGTCATGGGACCCTCAGTGTAGGGACCTCACCATATTTTGGTAAGAGCTAGTAACTCTATAGGAGCCATAGAGAGCAGCCTTGGGCTGTAACTCATAAGGGGCATGTGATGTGTGCGTGATCAGCTTTGTAGGTAGATGCTCATGCACACCCTGTCTCCTCCTGCCTACCACCCACATGTTTTTTCTTTTATTTCCAATTGACCCTGAAGAGAGACTGTATCAGCTGGGCAAAATGATTCAAGGTTCTCAGCAGTTTTTTTTCTCATAGGGGTGTCGAACTCAATCAGAGAAGGGGCCAAAATCTAAAATCCAGCCTAAATCGCGGGCCGAATGGTTTACTGAACAGTCATAAACTGACAATGTCATAAACTGACAGCGGAGTGCAGTGATGACAGCGCGGTGCAGGCCACATTGCAAGGCCTGGCCGGCCAGATTTGGCCCGCGGGCCTTGTGTTTGACACATGTGCAAAGGCACAATAATACATTTATTAATCTTATATGATCATAGGTTTTCAGTGACCTCTTTCAAGTAAGGTTTTATCATTATTTTTTATAGGGTATTCAGAGTACAAACATTTGTTATTTCCCAATATACCTGTCTCTCTTTTGCGGTTGATAGGACTCTCAGTTTCTTCCTTTTCAAACTTATCAAGAAGTTGTGAGGAGATTTTTATCTGGTCAAACAATATCTGAAATGTAAGCCAAGAGCCACATGACTTCTAAAACTAGAAATCTTTTTTATTTAAGGAAAATTTAAATCTCAGAAATAGCATATGAAAAATTCGAAATTGGTCTTCATTTTGAAGAAACATTTTATTGTTTCCAGCTTCTCTGCCTCTTCCTTTCAGAACCAGCTCTGGTTGACCACTTTCCTGCTCTCAGTCACTCCTACTCTGAAGTTGTAACAGCCTTTGCTTCCTCTGTCCCAAGTCTGACCCCTTTTAGCTTTCTCAGGGACTGAAGCTTTCAGGATAAGTCTGCTGAGTCTCCAACTGCAGGCTCTCATCGTCCCCATTCCTTCCTTACAGAGTCTTGTGACCAAGGAACTATGGCTTAATAGTGTGCAAAGCCTAATTTTCTCCCAAAATATTTTATTCATTTTGTAAAATGTGTACTTACATATAATTCTGATGTTTTTCATGAATGAAAGTAAAACTACAGTATTCAGCCAACTTATATGAAGTATGATGTAGGAGGTGTTTTTTATTAAGTTATTAATTCTACTTTTATTTCTCATCTTTACCCATGGAATGGTCTTCCTCTTCTCATAGGTAAGTCTTTGGAAACTATACTTGCAGAGAATTTTTAGCATCTATGAATGATTCTATATACAACTCAAAGCCAAATGAATACCAGCCTGATACATACTCCCTCAGGTCTCTGACATTTTAATTCTACCCCTATTGACCATACCATAGTCTTCTGTCTTTTTGTCACGAATTTCTTTGCCATGCCTACTGACTAAGGTAGAGAAAGGTTCCTTGTTCTTGTGGATAAATAGGAAATATTATACTCAGCAAGAGACCATAGCAGTCTACACAAGTCTCATATCATTTCCACAACATAAGACCAGTATATAGAACTGTTGAAAAACTTCCAAAGAGTTTCTAGTGATTCTTATAATCAAGTAGCTCAGTGTTAAGAAAGTGTCAAGAAGTCCACAGCAAATATCCTCAGAATTTCTGGAAGAATATAGTTAAGGAGGTGTTATTATCCTAGAAAATTTTTCAACTGTTCAAAATAAACAAAATTAAAGCTTTTGAGACACAAAGAGGCTTTGTGTCCTATGTAGTTAAGACAATGACAAATGAAAAGGAAGAATTGGGATTACAACTCACATCTATTATGATATGCAAAATATCAATCCTTCTGCTTAATCAAATATTCACATCAAAACCCAACAAGGAGTTCTGGTTCAAGATGGCAATGTAGGAAGATCCTAAAATCACCTCCTCCCACAGACACACTGATCTTCAGCTATATGTACAATTTCCTCTGGGGGGGGGGGGGGGGTGGAAACCTAGCTGGATAATTCCTATAGATTAGGTGAACAAGAAAAATCCAGGTTGAAGCAGGCAGGAGATGTTGAGACACAATCTCACCATACACCTTACCACATATGGCAACCTACAATCAGGAAGAAACTCAAAACCCCAATTTCTCCTTGAAAAATAGAATAAATTCTGATACTCCAACTTTTAAGACCTGCATCTGAGAAACAAGGCTCCCCTCCAAGTATCTAGCTTTGAAAGCCAACAGGACTAAAGTCCAAGAGACCTTTAGGCTGTAACAAACTGAGACATAGTTCTAAAAGTGCTTGCACATGCAGGCTCACCTTCCCCAGTGCCCAGCATGGAGGCAACCCTTAAAAAAAAAAAAAAAAAAAAAAAAAAAAAAAAAAAAAAACTTTCTGTGAAAGAAACTTATTTACTTACATTGAAACATCAGACTGAGGGGCAGGCATCTAATTTAACATGCATCTAGGGACCTACTGAAATATTCTCCAGGGACAGAAGCCAGAAAGCACCATCTTTACACTCTAGAGTGCCTTTATCTAGCTTGCCAACGTCTCCTGGAAAGGAGTTTGTACTCTTATCTAGTGCCCTGATTTTTGCAGCTGCCATGCAGGGGACAACTCTAAATTGCCTGACTCTAGTGGCCAGCAGGGCATAATCTCATGGGTCTCTCTGAACTGCAGCCATTGAAGAGAGAGTTCTTAAGCAGCTACCAACCCAGGACACAGCAGAGACACAAAGGACAGATGTCCAGTCCTTCTCTGAAAGAGGCCTATTGCTTATCTTCATAACTGCAGCCTGAGAGGCAATTCTAATTAAACACACACCTTAGGTCCAGCTGTAAACCTCTCCAGAGAACTTGGAGGGCAAGTGCTACCTTCATACTCCAAGAGCACCAGGATCTCCCAGAGGGAAGCTTGTACATGCATCTGGTGCCTCAAGTTTGGAGGTTGCCACGCAGGGTATGCTACTGGATTGCCTGGTTCTGATGGCCAGCAGGGCTTGCATTCCTGGGTCCCATAAGACTGTAACTGGGGAGACCGTGCCTAGAGCACAGCACATTCAGAAGACTGGAATATACCCCCAGTCTTTCTTTGAAAAAGGCCTATTTTGCTTTCCTGAAGCTCTGACAGAGAGGCAGATTTTCTGGATAGGGACATGTATTGAAGGTACTAATGTACTCTCTAAAACAAATGTCCATAGATGCCACCTTTGTACTCTTTTTATCTGCTTCACTACAGCTCAGCAGTATCTGCCAGAAAGGAGATTGTACCATCACTTAGCACTCCAATTTTTGTGCCTGCTACCTAGGCAACCCCTCTAGATCACCTGGCTCTAGTGGATAGAGGGGCTTACACCCACAGTCCCATATATATATATATATATATATATATATATATATATATATATATATATATATATATATATATACATATATATATATATATATATATATATATATATATATATATACACACACACACACACACACACACACACACACACACACAATATTAGAGGCCTGGTGCATGAAATTCATGCATGTGGGGTGTCCTTCAGCCCAGCGTGCACCCTCTTGCAATCCAGGACCCCTCGGGGGATATCCAATTGTCAGACATACCTCTCGAAATCCAGGACTGTTGGCTCCTAACCACTCACCTGTCTGCCTGCCTGATCCCCCCTAACCACTCTGCATGCCTACCTGATCGCTCCTAACCACTCTGCCTGCCTTCCTGATCACCCCTAACCACTCTACCTGCCTGTCTGATTGCCTCTAACTGCTCTCCTGGCTACCTGCCTGCCTGATCACCCCTATCCACATGCCTTCCTTCTTGATTGCCCCAAACCACTGCTGCCTTGGCCCCCACCACCAGGGCTTCGTCAGAAAGAATATATTTGCATGTTTAAAAAGCTGCTGGTTGATGGTCTGTTTTCCAATTAGCCTGAATCTAGGTGTTGATTGAAATCTTCCCTTTGGGATACAGACAACTCTTGACACAACCTCAAATACTAGGAGCCATTGAAAATAAAAATAAAAAGGCTGCTTGGACAACCACAGGATTGAAAGACAACTAAAAGCTAGCTAGGGCAAGGTTGAGCAATAAGGCTCATCTCCTCACGAGGCCATTCCTTTAGATTGGAAGAGGTGGCTGTTTGATCTAATGCATAAAAACCAACACAGAGAATTGAGGAAAATGAATAAACAAAGGAATATGTTCCAAATGAAATCAAAATATACCTTTAGAAGAAGGCCTTAATGAAAGAAGGTAAATGATTTACCTGATAAGCAGTTCAAAATAAAAATGCTCACCAAATGTGGGAGAATAATGGAGGAACACAGTGAGACCTTAAAAAAAGAAAAAAGACATTAAAAAAAAAAAAAAAAAAGCAAGTGCCAAATAGAAGTCACAAACCTTAATACAGTAACTAAACTGAAAAATACACTACAGAGGTCTAACAGCAGACTAGATGAAACAGAATAAAGGATCAGTGAACTTGAAGACAGGGCAGGGTAGTAGAACTCACCCAACCAGAGCTGCAAAAAGAAAAAGAATGAAAAACGGGAGGATAGTGTAAGGAATTTATGGAGCAACATCAAGCAGACATTCATATTATAAGGGTACCAGAAGAAGAAGAAAAAGAGAAAGGGATATAAACTTTATCTGAAGAAATAAAGGCTAAAAATTTCTCTAACCTGGAGTAGGAAATAGACACACACAATGACACATTATAAGTGTCAAAAATTAAAGACAAAAAGAGAATCTTAAAAGCATCAAGAGCAAAATAATGTGTTACACACAAGGGAACCTCTCGAAGACTGTCAGTTTTCTCAATTAAACTTCAGGCCAAGGGTGTGTGGCACAATATATTAAAAGTGCTGAGCCAAAACCAGTTTGGCTCAGTGGATAGAGCGTCGGTCTGCAGAATGAAAGGTCCCAGGTTTGATTCCGGTCAAGGGCATGTACCTTGGTTATGGGCACATCCCCAGTAGGGGCTGTGCAGGAGGCAGCTGATCGATGTTTCTCTCTCATTGATGTTTCTAATTCTCTATCCCTCTGCCTTCCTCTCTGTAAAAAATCAATAAAATATACATCTCTGTAAAAAATCAATTATATATATATATATATATATATATATATATATATATATATGCTGAAAGACAAAATTTTCCAACCAAGAATACCCTACTGATGATGCTGTAATTCAGAATTGGAGATAAAATGTTCCAGACAAGCTAAAGGATTTCATCATTATTAAACTATCTAAATGTCAAAAGGACTATCTAAGCTTAAAAGAAAGGGTGCTAATTAGTAAGAGAAAAATATATAGCCTGGCTGGTATTGCTCAGTAGTTAAGCATCAACCTATGAACCAGGAGATCACAGTTCAATACCAGGTCAGGATATATGCTCAGGTTGCAGACTCAATCCCCAGTGTGGGGCATGCAGGAGAGAGCTGATCAATGATTCTCTCATCATTGATGTTTCTCTCTCTCTCTCTCTCTCTCTCTCTCTCTCTCTCTCTCTCTCTCTCCCCCTCCCTTTCCCTCTCCTTCTCCCTCTCCCTCTCCCTCTCCGTCTCCCTCTCCGTCTCCGTCTCCCTTTTTCTCTGAAATCAATAAAAATGTTGTTTTAAAAAAAATTCCCAGCCAGGGCACATACCCTAGTTGCAAGTTTGATCCCTAGTAGGGGTGTGTGGGGGAGGCAACTGATCAATGTTTCTCTCTCTCTCTCTCTGTCTCTCTCTCTCTCTCTCTCTCTCCCCCTCATCTTCTTCTTCTTTCTAAAATCAATTGTGAAAATATATAAAACTATAAATTATTGATAAAAGTAAATATATAGTAAAATTCAGAATCTAATATAGTTATTTAGAAAAATAATATAAAAACTAAAAGACAAAAGTAGTAAAAAATAATTATGACTATAATACTTTGTTAAGGGAAAATAAAATAAAAAGATGTAAATTTTAACATCAAAAAATGAAATGTGGGGAAAAGAGTAAAAATGCAGAGCATTAGAATATAATCAAACTTAAATTGTTATCAACTTAAAAATAGGCTGTTATAAGTTGTTTTATATAAGCCTCATGGTAACAAAGCAAAAACCTATAGTAGACACAAAGAGGATAAAGAAAAAGGAAACTAAGCATAAAAGAAAACCATCAAATGACATAGGAATAGAACAAGAGAAGAAATGAACAGAGGATGTACAAAACAGCCAGAAAGCAATTTACAAAATGGCAATCAGTATGTACCTATTGATAACTTTAATATAAATGAATTAAATTCTCCAGTCAAAAGACATAGAGTGGCTGAATAAATTAAAAAAGAGAGAGATCCATCTATATGGGCATACATAGACTGACAGTGAAGGAATGGAAAAAATATTCCATGCAAATGGAAACCATACAAAAGCTGGGGTAGCTATATTTATATCAGACAAAATAGATTTTAAAACAAAGATTATCATAAGACACAAAGAAGGTCATTTTATGATAAAGGGATCAATCCTACAACACAATATAATATTTGTAAATATTTATGCATTTAACATAGGAACACCTACCTATATAAAGCAAATATTAAGAAACTTAAAGGAGAAATAGATAAAAACTACATATTTGAAAATTACTAAGAAAGTAAATTAAAAGTCTTCATCACAAGAAAAAAAATCTTTATGGCAAAGGCTTTTAACTAGACCTGTTATGGTCATTTTGCTATATATTCAAATGTCGAATCATTATGTTGTACACTTAAAACTAATATAGTCATGCACCACTAATGATGGGGATGTGTTCTGAGAAATACATAATGTATTCTGAGAAATAGGTGATGTCTTTGTTAACAAACATCGAGTGCACTTACACAAATCTAGATGGTATAGTCTACTACACACCTATGCTATATTATATAACCTACTAGAGGCCCGGTGCACAAAATTCGTGCAAGGGGGTGTGTCCCTCAGCCCAGCATGCACCCTCTCCAATCTGGGACCCCTCAAGGGCAGTCGGACATACCTCTCACAATCCAGAACTACTGGCTCCCAACTGCTCACCTGCCTGCCTTCCTGATTGCCCCTAAACACTTCTGCCTGCCAGCTTGATTACCCCCAAACCACTCCCCTGACAGCCTGATTATGCCTTACTGCTCTCCTGCCAGCCTGTTTGCCCCTAACTGCCCTCTTCTGTAGGCCTGGTCCCTCCAACTGTTCTCCCCTGCAGGCCTGGTCCCCCCCAACTGTTCTCCTCTGCAGGATTGATTGTCCATAACTATTCTCTCTTGCAGGCCTGGTTCCTCACAACTGCCCTCCCCTGCTGGCCATCTTATGGCAGCAGTCATGTGTCCACATGGGAGCAGCTATCTTTGACCACATGGAGAAGCCATCTTTACATGTTGGAGTGATAGTCAATTTGCATATTACTCTTTTGTTAGATAGGATTGCTCTTAGGCTACAATTCTGTATAGCATGTTACTATAAAAAACAACATGAGGTCAAAATAAACACAACATAAAATGCAGTGGTGCCTCGCATAACAAACGCCTCGCACAGCGAACTTTGGACAGGTTTTTCATGAAACCATCGGCCAAAAAGCAGAAAATGGATGAAGATGTGCAAGATTCGGTAGACTCTACTTAGTCTGTCTTAAAATTAAAAAAATGTGTGTTTTTTTTAAAAAAAATTATGTTTTTAGATGTATCTAAATAAAAATATGTCATCTTAGCATACTTTTTTTTATGTCATCTTAGCATATTTTATGCTACAGAACGAATTATTTTTTTTAACATGTATTGTTATGGGAAAACGATTTTCACATAACGAACTTTTCGCATAACAAGCTTGCTCCTGGAACGAATTAAGTTCGTTGTGTGAGGCACCACTGTGATTCAATCAAGACACAGTAAGACAAAGTAAGCCTCAGAGGCTGCTACCAATGTAACATAGCATACTGTTTTACAGCAAACTTTTTTCTTAATAAAGAGAAAGGATAGTCTAAAGAAATGACAAAAAATATAGTATAGTAAATTTATAAATCAGTGATATTGCTGTTTATTATCATTATTAAGGATTATGTGCTACACTTTTATGCAACTGCCTGTGAGTTTGTTTACACCCACTTCATTACAGATGCATTGCACTATGATGATGTTATGAGTGCTATGCTGTCACCAGGTGATAGGAGTTTTTCAACTCCATTATAATCTTATGGGACCACCCTCATCTATGTAGTCTGTCACTGACTGAAAAATTATTATGTGACAGATGATTATATAATATTTTACCAATTATATTTCAATTTAAAAAATCCCAACATGGAAATTTAAGAGACATGAAAACATACTAAAACACAGTCAAATAATTAAAGAGAATTAAACCTGCCACCTGTTTGTCTTCTCCTAAAGCCATAATGGAAGCTTGTAATATGTTGAATTGCAAATCAAAATGAATTTCTACTTTCCTCACTTCCTTGTTTCCAATATTAATAGGCTTCAAGTAAATGATGAACATCTTTTTCTTTTCAGTTTCTAGCAAAAAATAAAATATACCAATGTATATCAACACATTGAAAGTTGGTATTTTATAATTTTAAATAAGTACACCAAGATATTTGTCAATAGTCCAGATTTTTCTGCAATGAGTTGAAAAGAAACCATATTTTTAAAAGTCACATAAGCCAAAACTCAACCCCATATACCATCTCTGGTATTCTTTCTTAATATGAACAATGATTTTGTTTGGTACAATCACCTTAGAAAGATTAAAAGTACTGATTTTGTTTCTCCCCCGCCCCCATGTTTTTCTTCTCCTTAAGGATTCTAATTCCAGGATCCATTTTCTTTACTCGAAATTTCACAATTAAAAACAAACAAACAAACCTGAAAAACTAACATGGAGGCAAAAGAGTTGTTCACTTTTTTAAAATTCATTAAACTATAGAACTTTTATTCACAGATGCATTTAAATATAGGTTGAACAGATAATATTTTCTTCCTTCTCCCCCCAAATTACATTCAACATTAAAGCTGTTTATAGCTTGCTACCAGCATTATTCTGGTAGGCTTGTTAAATCTCTCTGTGGTTTTTTTTTTTTTACTTTAAAATCTAATTTTAAAATAGATTAATTCAGATGTGTACCAGTGTGTATTTTGCAAAATGTTCTTCATTTTTAAAAAATTGTTTGTAAATTATCCATTGTCTTTGAGTATGCCCAATTGATGTGATAAAATTTTCATTGTCTATAAAGCCTTGATGATCAAACACTGATACTGTGAAGCTTTGTGGATTTTAGAAGTATGAAATAAAGCAACCAAGTTTAAATAGTTTTTTAAAAGTTACTTTGAAGTTATTTTTATTAGATTCACATGTGTGTTTATAAACACACAAATGATGAAGTGGTTAATATGACAGAAATAGAAAGTAACTAATCTTAGCAGCATAGCAATGGAGATATCCTTATCTATTAAAACCATTTTTCAAAGAGCATTTTGTGAATTTAAAGCTATCATATGCAACAGTTATTTAACTTCCCAATATATTAAGCACAACATTCATTCTCATTCTCTCTCTCTCCCAGATCCCAATTATTTCTAAAATTCAAATTCAATGTCACTGTTTGCAATATGCAGAGTGGAATAATCTACCTTCCTTTCATTAGCCTCCACTTAAAAAGGAGAAATGGAAACATCATAGATAAGATACAGGCCTGTTTTTTAGACAACAGTCTCCTTGAGGGTCCACTACCAGGACACCAGCCCTTTACTGACAAACAGTAATCGGTTTAGAACAGAAAATAGCTTAGAAAAGCGATTTTCAAAAGGTGTGATGCAAGAATTTTTAAAACATGCAACACCTGACTATTTAGTCAGAGGTGATAACTTCTTTTCCCTCAGATTGTCAAATAAAAAAAAATGACAACAGCCAACACAATAGCTATCCAGTGTGAATGCCGTCTTTTGTATAGGTCATATAAAAGAGCTGCATCTTATTGGTCACCCTGAATAATAAGGTTGCATGTAATTGGTTAATTCTTGGTACCAGAAATCCTTATATAATAGAGGCACCTGATTTTTTTAAAAATCACTTTGGAACAAAAATTATAAGTAATTACTATGAGCTTTTTAGTTAACCAGTCAAAATTATACCTATTTTTTATTGAATCAACAAAAATATAATGTATTTTTTTAGTATGCTGCAGAATTTTAGTAATTAGTATAGTTCATTTCCATGAAATATAAAAGGTTGAAAATTACTGGCTAATAATTCAAGCAAAGTCCAAGAATAAGCCATAGTAAGTACACACTGAGTTGGAAGCAGCAGGAGAGAAAAGAGGAAAGTCTATGAAAGAGTAGGCAAAGGTTAACAGTCACAAATTGATGAGGACAGAAAGAGGAAAAAAGAATGAGACACACCTAGGTCTAGACTTATGGCTACTGAGTACATGTAATATGGCTAGCACAAATCGAAGTGCACCATAAGCATAAAATACACATCAGTTTGTGAAGACTTAGTACAAAGAAGAGAGAGAGAGAGAAAGTAAGATGCCTCATCAATTTCTCATATTAATTACATGTTTAACTGTTAATATTCTGGATATATTGGGTTAAATGTATATTATTAAAAGAACTTAAAATGGCTATGTGAAAGCTGAATATTAAATATGTGGCTCATATTGTGTTTCTATAGGACAGGGGTCTTCAAACTACTGCCCGCGGGCCACATGCAGCCCCCAGGGGAGTCTGATCCTGCCCGCCAGGTTTTTTGGGCAGTGAGCGCAGCCAAGGTGTTACAGTAGGGATTAGTAGTTCATATAGTCCGGCCCTCCAGCTCTCTGAGGGACCGTGATCTGGCCCCCACTTTAAAAAGTTTGAAGACCCCTGCTATAGGACAATGTTGGCACAGAGACAACCTCAGCAATCCCCCCGAAACACCAATCTTACTGGACATCTAGTCCCTACAAAAAAGTATATGAAACACTGCAACAAAAGTAATTCAAACTATATCCACAAATAAAAACAGCTATTTGGGCTGTAGAGCTCAATGCAAACATACATTGGGCATGCAAGAGCCAGAAGAAATTATCTCAGGGCTGCACCAAGCACTCAATGTACTACTAAAACATTGCCTACTGCTTAGCAAGAAGTTGCATACAAAACTAAGGTGTTGTTTGGAGAGTTTGCTGAACAATCTTTAATTTCCTTGGCTATAAAAATAGAAAATAGCTGTAGCTGGTTCGGCTCAGTAGATAGTGTCAACCTGTGGACTGAAGGTTCCCGAGTTCGATTCTGGTCAAGAGCACATGCCCAGATTGTGGGCTCAGTCCCGGGGTTGGGGGGAATACTAGGAGGATCGTGTAGGAGGCAGTCCATCAAGGATTCTCTCTCATCATTGATGTTTATATGAAACACTCTCCCTTCCTCTTTGAAATCAATAAAAAAAAATTTTTTTTAATTAAAATAGAAAATAATACCTACCTCCTTCTGATACTGTGAGGAACTTTGCAAATGATGGAATCTCACAGAAATGTGATATATTAGTAAAGTATAGAATATGAGCTTGGCAAGTTAGTTCCTAAAAACCATTACAGTATCAAGGTTTGGAGTTCAGGAACTTAAACTAAAAAAAATAATGTTACGGATACCATAGTCAGGAAATCCAGGGAAGTCCTTCCAAAATAATGATTTAGAGTAAATATCAACAATATTTTATATATCTGAAATTAATAGTAACAGGTAATGACAACATAAATTAAGTTATTCTTAATTTATGATTATACTTAATTCATATTTCTAGTAAGTTATTTATAAACCCCTTCTGTTTACTACAGGTAGGTGATACTCCCAACTAATATATCCTGACCTTTCCAATTCTGTGATTGTGCAACTCTAGCTCTTCTCATCTGTGACACAGTGAGAACTATATATTTGGCCTCTGCCCAGATTCCTGACACAGGGCTCCTAAAAATCTTTGTAATTCCCTGAGTGCTAGGAGTTCTAGAAGCATCTTTTTTTTTTTTTTTAATTAATAAACTTTTACACTTCTAAGAATAAATTTTAAAATCTAATAATTTTAAACCTTGTTTTTTTCTGCCCTGGAAATTGAGAAGCAAACTTGTTTACATGTAAACTTGCCCTTAGGCTATCAAAAGGTATAGCCATTCAAATGTAAATGGACACATTGTTTAAAGATAGCTGCTGGCTGGAATTGGATTACCTGTTCTGGGTGAGAAGGGCTTGTCCTCCCCTTTCTCCATTAAAATTAAGGTGTTAGCTTTAAAACCTCTTTTTGACAAGAGACCTCAAACTTTCAGAACTTTAAATTTGTCAGGTAGTAAATCAGTTACTTAGCATTTTCTCAAATCAGTAATACCTCCACATGCCCAAGGATACACTTCACACAAAAGACACTTCCAAATAGATCAACCAACCTCATCCAGGCCCCACACAAGGCACTCACAGATCAATACCCCAGCGCTATACTAATTCAACACATCCAGATCTAAGCCTTCCTCACTTGATTCAGCAGACCCTCAAGTTCCCCCCAAAGTTTCCAGCCATGTCTGAGAGGCAGCCCTGGGGCATGGGCAGGCAAGGAGCGAGCCTGGCCTCTGTTGCTCTGGTCCGCTCCACAACCTGCTGCTCCGAGTCTGGCCACTGCCGCTCCCGGCCAGGCTGCTGCTGTTCCTGGCCTGGCCGCTCCCAGCCTGGCTGCTCCGGGCCTGGTTGCTGCTGCTCTGGGCCTGGCTGCTCCCGACCTGGCTGCATTGGGCCTGGATGCTCCGGGCCTGGCCACTCCCAGCCTGGCTGCTCTGGGCCCGGCTGCTCCGGGCCTGGCCACCCTGGGCTTGGCCGCCTCCGCCTCAGGCCTGGCTGCCACTGCCTTAGGTCTGGCTGCTCCGGGCCTGGCTGCTGCTGCTCTGGTTCTGGCTGCTGCTGCTCTGGGGCCTGGCTGCTGCTGCTCCGGGCCCTGGCTGCCACTGCCTTGTGCCTGGCCACTCTGGGCCTGGCCGCCGCCGCTCCAACATTCTGTCCTTTTTTTTTTTTTTAAACGCGTTTATGTTGCAATGTTGGCTGCTGAGTTGAGTTCTGTCTTAGTCTTCGATTTTTTAAGATCTTTGTATTCTTTCTTAAGTAATTTTACTATCTTTTGCTATAACTTGATTTCTTCACATTGAAAACTTCTTCAGTTTCTTCCTCCTCGTCCTGGACGCTCAGCAGGCTGGCCTGCAGCACCCCTTTGTTCTCTGCGGCCTCCTGCGCGGCTTCAGCCTGTTGCCGGCCTCGGCTCCGTGGCCCGCGATCAGCGGTCGAGGGCCCAGCGGCACCCCCCCACAGAGGGCCCCATCACCCCACTCCTTGCCGGTGCCTGGCTGGCCAGTGTCCGGCAGCGGTTCCTGCTCCGCATCGTGTTCCTCCTAGTCTGGAGCTTTTATCTCCTTCCCGCTCAGGGAGTCTAGCATCAGAGTCAACAGACTGTCCTCTGCACACAATGTGCGCGACTCCGGGGGCTCTGCCCCTCTCTGCTCCCCTGGGACTCCGCCTCACAGCCCTGCCTCCCTCTGTTTCTGCCTGGGTCCCTGGGTCTGGCCTGGAACTGGGGTTCAGAGCAGTCGGAACTGGGGCCCAGCACGGCCGGAGGTTTTGTTTCCTTCCCGCCAGGGCAGTCCAGCATCAGAGTCAACATTCCATCCTCTGCGCGCAATGTGCGCAACTCCGGGGGCTCTGCTTTTCGCCGCTCCCCTGGGATTCCGCCTCACAGCCCTGTCTCCCCCTGCCTGAGCCTGGGTCCCCAGGCTCTGACCCAGAACTGGGGCTCAGCGCTGCCGGTTCTGGGGTTCAGCCCAGTCCGGGGCTTTTATTTCCTTCCTGCTAGGGAATGCCAGGCAGGCACCCAGCCTTCTCCTCCTCTCCAGCTCCGTCCTCTCCGGGCACGCAGCATGTCTCTGTACCTTAGGCTTTTTCAGCTCCTCTGATTTTCCTTCTGGTGTTCTCTTTCCTTCTTGTTGTAGAATTTTCAGTCAGTCGACTTCCTGTAGCTCTGGGCACTGTCCATTTTATATTTTAGTTGTATTCCATTGAAATTGTTGTGTGCGGCTGCGGTTAGGTGTTTACCTGTGCAGCCATCTTGGATCCTCCTGAAATGTGCTTTTTTTTCTCTAGAAGCATCTTTTCTTCTAATATTTGGTCTTTGACCCCTATTCCTAACACAAGAGCTAAGACCCTTAGAATCCCTAGAGTGAAGAGTGTCTTTATGTATGCTAATGAGGTGACTGGAGGCTCCTGGAGAGCATCCGATGGTTGCTAGTCCCAGAAAGACTGTCACCATTTGAGGGTTTGAACTTTCAGATCCACTCCTCAACCTCCAGGGAGGGGGAAGGGGCCAGAGATTGAGTTAATAATCTATCATGCCTTCGTGATAAAACCTCCATAAAAACCTAACGTATGGGGTTCATAGAGCTTTCAGGTTGATAACACATCCTTGGATCAGGAGGGTAGAGCAACCCAATTTCTCAGGGACAGGAGCTCCTATGCTCAGGACACTTCTGGATCTCACCCTGCGTGCCTCTTTACCTGGCTCTTCAGCTGTACCCTTTGTTGTATTATTTATAACAAACTGGTAATCTAAATAAGTGTCTCCCTGAGTTCTGTGAGTCAATAGAGCAAACTACCAAACCTGAGGAGGTTGTGAGAACCCACGATTTGCAGCAAATTGGTCAGAAGTTGACAGGCGGCCATCTGGTGCGCCAGCATAGTAAGAAGCTAGGGAAATTCCTGGGCAAGTGGAATGGGGAAACTGAGACAACAAAATTAAACAAGACCAAACACTTTGGGCAGCCTGCAGCCAGCTTCTGAACTACAAGATCTTATCTTCTCCAACTAAGGACACTGAGAGCAAATGCTTTATACTTCTCTTCCTTAACCAGAGAATACGTAGCTTAAATCACCTGGGCCTGGGAAAACAGAGAACACAGACCCAATTAATGCCATTTGTGCCAGCTAAACCCAAGGACAGATGAAGTCTTAGAAACAATTAACAAAAATCCAAAAGCATTTGGATGGTATTACTTGCGGGGGGAATGTTAGGCAGGATAAATAGCTGCTAGGGCAAGAGGGGAAGTTTGAAGAGGAGTTCATCTCACCCACTGAACAAAGAAGCCAGCCCTCTTGGGACTTGCGAAGACAACATGGCCAGATGTTCTCATAAATTCTGGGGAAAGCTGCAACAGTGTAAAAGGGGAACCTTGAAATCTAGTCTATTGACAGGAGAACCTTGAAACCTATAGGGGGGGGAAAGTATAAAACCCTTGAATCCCCTTCAGTCCACAGGCCAAAGCTCTATCCATTGAGCCAAACCTACTAGGGCCCCCAGCATCCCTTTATTTTTAAAGACCCAATTCGAGAATCCTGATAGATGTTTAAGTATGATTATATGAAATGCTGCGCTGGACTAACAGGTTATTTGCAGCTACCCAGAAAAGGATCACTCCTGATTTTATGTCCCTCAATCCTATCTACTGATCTGAGAAGGAAGGTGAGTGATAGAGGTTTAAGAAGGGGGGTCAGAGGGATGCTATTTAGATGAAGGTAGCACATACCCACATAAGCTCATTGATAATTACTATAAATCTGTGAGAAGAGAAGGACAGGTACTACAGCCACTTTTTAAAATGATGGTACAAAAAATAACACCATGTTTAAGTGTGCAGTTCAGTTGTTAGTATATATTGTACAACAGATCTTCCAGAGCATTTTCATTTTGTAAATCTGAAACTGTGTGCATTAAACAACAAGTCCCCATTTCCCCTTCTCATAGATCCTGATAACCACCATTCTACTGCTTCTATCAATTTGAGTTCTTTAGATACCTCATACAAGTAGAATCTTACAGTATTTGTCCTTTTGTGACTAGCTTATTTCACTTAGCATAATGTCCCCAAGGTTCATCCATGTTGTCAGAATTTCTTTCCTTTTTAAGCTGAATAATATTTCACTGTATGTATACACCCCATTTTATTTATTTATCCACTGATAGGCACTTAGGTTGCTTCCACCTCCGGGCTATGGACAATAATGCTACAATGAACAGGGTGTATAAATATCTTTTTGAGTCCTGTGTTCAATCCTCACAGATATATACCCAGAACTGATATTGCTAGATCACATAGTAATTAATTTTTAATTTCTTAAAAAAAACTAAACCATTTCTACAATGAGAAAACCAAGCAAGTAATTGAACCCCAAAGTCACAAAGCAAAGAAGTCACCAGTTCTGTTCCCTTGCATCCTGGTCCTAAGCACAGTGCTCCTTCCACCACACTTCCACCCCAAGGCACTAAATGTGCTCTGTAATTAACTAAGCATATACTGCAACTATAAACAAAAATAATACTCTGATAGTTTATCATCTTACCTATTATGCTGAAATTAATCACTGCTTCTTTCAAAAGTCTTACTGAGTCCCACAGAGCATTCTTGGGTGGGGGGAGGGGGGAAGCGGGAAATAAGTGAAATTCATGAGCATATAATACATACTTGCATATGAACAACTCTAAGTGCTTAAATTTAAACAGAAATCAAATGTGATTACCTCGGTACTATCTATATAAAAAGTTACACTCTGACTTCCTACGTTGAAATCAATCCAAAATTTCTCTAATTTTTCATCTGCTGGTTTTCTCATCTGTAAGATATAATTTCAGCATAAATTATACACATAAGTACCATGTCAAAGGGTCAAATAAAAAAAATTCCATTAAAAACAGAAGTGCTTTTCCTTAAATACCACCCTAATATTACAGTGTATCTCTGGAGAGCGGCTACAGTGTTTGGACAGGTTTAAGCCTTGGACTAATGAGAGGGCACAGTCCTCTCACTGCCACGTGCAAGTCCCAGCTTGGAGGACAGAGCCCTCCCAGCACAATTACAGCCAACAGCTATAGTTGTAAGCTTGAACCTATGGTCCAAACACGTGGCCCCAAGTGCCTGAGTGATGTGGGCTTGATACAGTTCAGGCACATGGTACACATAATTGAGTAGGATCTAAACCCATGAGGACATTGTAAACATCTTGACCACGCCCTTACTTTGCCTCATGGAATCTGACTATAAAATAAAGACACGGCTTGTAGTCTGTGATGCTGTCGCTAGCTCTCCATCAGAGCGGACAGTGTCCCACCGAGACCCAGATTTCATTCTCTTATCTGTCTTTTCTCAATCCTCACCACCCCCTCTCAGGCTCACTGAACCTGGCTGAGCTGATGTGGCACATAAGGCGCTCTGGGACTGAGTATGCCACGGCCGTGCCTGCTCACCACATATCTCTTCATTGCCTTACTCATTTCTTCAAACAAAGGGAAGGTCACAATTTTATACAACTAAACTATTTCTGGAAAAAATATCCTTAACTATTAAATATATGTTCAAATGTGTCAGAGCAGAGGATTCTGTCCACACAAACTTTTTTTCCTGGTGAAATCACAGAGACAACCATTCTATGTCTAAACAGTAACAATTCACACTGCATATGGATGGAAATGTCTATCAAAGGAAGCACTGTGATCAAATATAAGAGGTTATTTGCCCTCTATTTTGCCACCTATTAGAATAGAGCTAAGACCTAAATATTTCAAATTATCTTCATTTTAGTTATTATAAAATAAATATATGCTTACAGTAAAAACAGTCAAGCAGGAGAACCAAGATGGTGGCATAGGTAAATGCCTGTACTTGCTGCCTCCCACAACCACATCAAAATTACAACTATCATCCAGAATCACAGGAAATCTGGCTGAGTGGAAGTGCTACAACTAGAGAGGTAAAGAAGAAAGCACACTAAGACTGGTAGGAGGTGTGGAGGCGCAGAACAGGCTGGTCTGGTATCCATCTGTGCTGTTTTTTTAATCAGGAAGGAGATTGCCTCTGTGGAGGCTACAAGGAGAAGTAAAGGGTCCCAGCCCCACACCAGACCCCCAGCCAGGGTCCCAGAGCTGGGAAAAGAAGCCCCTATGGGCAATAAGAACTACAAACTGTAAAAAACTGGTGTGGATTGGGGCAGAGTGACACACAGACTGCTAGAGACCTAGCAGCTCCTCTTAAAAGGCCGGCACCACAAACTGAATTTACAAGCTCCCACTCCCTGAGCTCCAGTGCACATACTGGGAGAAACTGGACTGTCTGCAGGAACTTGGGGACAGCTTTCTTCCAGACGGAGGTGCTCACTGTGGTCGTTGTTCCTGTGATTGGACTTCCTCTGTGCAGGGCTGACTGACAGCTATTTCTGTTTGCTCTGACCTGGTGATTCCCTGAGACCCCACCCACCCAATTTACAACCCTACCCAAGCTGTGCACAGCAGCTTTTGCATATGTCCTTTTTTGAAGCTAAAACTCTGCAGCTGGGTCAGGGAGCTCCAAAACAATCAATAAAAGCCCAAGACCAGCCTGCCTTGTTTCACAGCTGCCCCTCATCTGGGCACTTCCAAACCGGATACAAAGAGGAGGAATTTGCAGATCTCTCTGTAGCTCCTACTGGATGGCCCCAGGCAGTGGCTGACTTTGCACCTCCCTGGAGACCCAAGAGCCAGTATACCAGTGGTCAGTGAAACCATACCAGATTACAACTCTTCACATACATGAGTGACATTCTCAAGGGGCAGACTCAGTGAGCACCAAAGCCCCACTGAAGCAAGTCCTGCTCCATATGGTTGTCTCCTGCACAGCAACTCTCCCACTGTAGTTGCAGCTGGTCCCCACAGCCAATTGGCCTGGAGGTCAGTTCCTCCCAGTGTCACCAAGGGCAATCAAGGTTCAACTACAACAAGACTGTACAAAAGAGGTGCACTAAAAGTGTCCACCTCACTGAACCCTATAGGACACCTACCACACAAGGCCACTCTATAAACTCAAGGAGATTTAGTGGCTACCCAATAGATAGAAACAAACACAGGGAAGCAGCCAAAATGTGGAGGCAAAGAAACATGTCACAAATGAAAGAAATGAAAGAAAGCAAACTCCTGGATATAGAGTTCAGAATCAGTTATACTGTTACTCAGAATCTTGTAGAAACCTCTGAGAAACGTAGTGAGACTTTCAAAAATCTTAATGAGAATGAAAAAAAAAAGGGAAAAGGACCAGTCAGAAATTAAGCATACACTGACTGAAATAAAAAATAATATACAGTCCCATCTGTAACTGCGAAATGCGACAATGAAATAGATCACAAATGAAAGAAATGGAGGACAAAAAGCGACTGGATATAGAGTTCAAATCTACACTTATAAGGTTTTTCAAGAATTTCCTAGAAAAGAGGGATAAGACCTATGAGGATATGAAAAGAGATCAACTAGAATTAATAAGGAGTCAACAAGAAATGATAAGGGATCAACAAGAAATAAAGAATACATTGTCTGAAATAAAAAATATTATACAGAGTCCTAAAAACAGAATAGAAGATCGCAAGAATCAAGTCAAAGATTTGGAACATAAAGAGCCAGAAGACACTCCTCTGCAGAAGCTAGAAGGCAAGAGAATCCAGAAAATTGAAGATAATGTAAGAAACCTCTGGGACAACTTCAAGCGAACCAACATCAGAATTATGGGGATCCCAGAAAATGAGAGAGAGCAAGATATCGAAAACATACTGAAAGAAATAGTGACAGAAAACTTCCCCCACCTGGCGAAAGAATTAGACTTACAAGTCCAGGAAGCGCACAGAACTCCAAACAAAAGGAATCCAAAGAGGACCACACCAAGACACATCATAATTAAAATTCCAAGAGCAAAAGACAAAGAGAGAATATTAAAAGCAGCAAGAGCAAAGAAGGTAGTTACCTATAAAGGAGCACCTATATGATTGTCAGCTGACTTCTCAACAGAAACCATGCAGGCCAGACGGGAATGGCAAGAAATATTCAAGGTGATGAATAGTAAGAACCTACAGCCAAAGATAATCTATCCAGCAAAGCTATCACTCAGAATCGAAGGTCAGATAAAGAGCTTCACTAATAAAAAAAAGCTAAAGGAGTTCATCAACACCAAACCAGAATTATATGAATTGCTGAAGGGGGTTCTTTCAGAAGAGAAAGTAAATAAAGATAAAAATTATGAACAACAAATACGTAACTATCAACAAGTGAATCTAAAAACTAAGGAAATTTAAAAAAAAAAATCTGATGAACAATATTAACTGTTGAATATAATAGAATCAGAGGTATGGAAGGGGAGTGAACTGACGATTCTTGGGGAAAAGGGGAGAGGGGAATGTGGGAAGAGACTGAACATAAACTGTGCACCTATGGATGAGGACAATGGGGAGTGGGGAAAGGGCAGAGGGTGGGGTGGGAACCTGGTGGAGGAGAGCAATGGTGGGGGGGGGGGGAAGGAACATTTGTAATAATATGAACAATAAAAACTTATTAAAAATAAATAAATAAATAAATAAAAAATAAATTTAAAAAATAATAATAATAATATACAGGGATTCAACAATAGATTATAGGATCCCAAGAATCAAATAAATAAATGATTTGAAATACAAGGTAGCAAAAAACACCAAACCAGAAGAGCAAAAAGAAAAAAGAATAAAAAATATGAAGATAGTGTAAGGAGCCTCTGGGACAATTTCAAGCATGCCAACATCTGAATTATGGAGGTGCCAGAAGAAAAGAGAGAGCAAGATATTGAAAACCTATTTGAAGGAATAACAGAAAGTGTGGGGACGATGCAGGAAGATCTTTTATGCATGTATGTATTAAATATGGACATAGCTCCACTGGTGGTGATAGCCTGGTTTGGGGTGAGAACAGGGTGGAAGAAAGCTATGGAGGGAAAAAAGATGGACATCTGTAATAATATCAATAATAAATATATTTTTTAAAAGCTATGAAGACCAAAAAGAAACAACACAAAAGAAAAAGAAGAAAAAGAGTCAAACAGTATGGTGGAAACAGTACAGAGGAATCCAAAGAGAACCATAGAAACAGCAAATATCTCCTTCTCTGCCGCCCCTGACTTCCCAGAGATACCTTCACATAGGCACAATTAACAATGCCTTTGTTTTCTCCCAGACATGTTGTAGGCATGTATCAGGAAATACAGTTTTTATTCCACAACAATGAAGCACACGCTAGACTTATTATTCTACCACCTGGTTTCCAATAAACAGTATATCTTGGACACCTTTTCATCACATATTCCTACTTTCTGATAGCTATAGAGTTAAATAAAGGTTTTAACCCACAATGTAAGTTACTGGAAGTCAGTGTAAGAGCCCTGATTGTAGCTGATGGAAAGTCTGAAGTCCAAGAAAGAAGAACCAAACAGAGAGTAGACTCCCCAGACAATTAGAAGGAAAAATAGAATTTAGATACTGAAGTCAGGCTACCAAAACCAGTTCCAGAGAGAAATTTGTAGTGTAGTCATGAGTTATAGGTGCAGTTCACAGAGGCCAAGAAGGGGTTTCTAAACTCAAAACAAAGAAATGGTTAATTAGGACATTCTGAAGACTTGGTCCAGGAAACCCCCACTAGAGTCAAGGTTCAGATATCTTTAAAGATTTTATGCCAAAATTGAGATGTTGCAGGATGGGACACCTGTATATGAAGAACCTTGGAAATCAAAGGAAGAAGTAAAAAGAAACTGCTCAATTTTTGGACTATAAAGTACAAAATGGAATTCTGTAGAAAAAAGGAAAGTGTCCCCAATTTGCTGGAGAACTGTGTAGAAAGAAGCAAAATAGTTGCCTTTTATCCAGACATGAATAATGCTAACTACTAACAGAGTAAAATAAGGCTAGGTTCCTGTAATTGAACTCATGAACACATATACACCCTAAAACGTCTTGATCTAATAATAATAGCAAGGCACTTACACTTACTGGTAATGCACTGTAGTTAGAGTATGAGAGAAGACAGGGGAAAGGGGCAATAAGCTTCAGAGTTGAGGCCTCTCTGCAAGAAGTAAGCTTCCTTTTTAACGAGCCCTTCTGAGAAGTAAGAGCAGCGTGACTAAGTAAACCTAACCCTGGGTTTCATTACACACCACCCTCACAGCCCGCAAGAAATACAAACATACCTCATGCCAATCAGCAAAAGCGGCAATACATGGAAATGTATAGACCCTGTAAAACACTTCACAATTAAAAAAAAGTAATAATATGGATGGAACCCATGCAAATTACAGTTGTTCTACAAACAAGCATTTATAACTAGGGGATGACATCAAGTCTCTTGGAACAAAGTATTGAAGAGGACCTTAAACCTGCCAGTGGAGATCCACTGTGGCTAGATTTCAAGTCTCCATCTGTTAGCCTACAAGCCAGGTTTAACAATACTATATCTCTGTTCAGTCACTTGGCAAAATCCTCAATGAAAGAAGTGAATTTAGCAAATATCTTCTCATCAAGTACTTTACTGTCCATAATACAGCTATCCCTAGTGGCCTCAAGTCTGTAGGGGATCACTCTTCATAAAATCTTCCCAGAGGATATAATGTTATAAATACTCCAAATCACAAATATGCTAAAAGACTGACAGAGATGATTTTTCAAAACTCAAATGAATCAATAGGGAGAATGAGACTAATCTTCTGAGGTTTCTACTCAATAACTCAGTAGTACTCAATAAATTATGTGTCCTATGTTCTTTTTCTAAAATAAAATAAATCCTAGATTTTTTTTTTTTGAAATTAGACATTTTCAAATACAACTAGCCAATAAAACAATGCTCAGAAAAATATCTTACCTTCTTTGGTCATCAAGTCTGTTGTTTAGGTAGTTGAGAAACAGCCTACTGTCCTTCAAAGTAAATAATGCAAGTTTTTTAATAGAACACCAAGATGTTTTAAATAGTACTACCCTCACCAGCATGTAAGGGCCAGTGTTTGCTTCTAAATTTCCAGAATCTAGTAATATCACCAGAATTCATTATTATGTGCTAACCAAAATAATACTTTGTGTCACAAAGAGGAGGCTCCAGACATATGTTCTAGAAAGAGTCCCCTAGCCAGGAGATTTTCAGCTAAGGAATGTGTAGGTCCTCAAAAGTTATATGCGAGATTACATACTCTCCTCTCCTGGTGAAAGAGTAGCAATAGAAATACATTTTACTGATGAGCTGGATTACAATATTTGACTAATCCACTGGGCATCCATTTCCCTAACATCTGTCCAGGATAAGCCAACCACAAACCCATAAAACTTACTGACTTTGGGTTTACCTGGATATATTGTCACCTGCCCATTTTCCTTATCCAGAATACTCTTTCCTGCAATTTCTGAGTTTTCTCTCCCAGTATATGTTCTAAGAATGAAGAATATGTTTAGAGTTCTCCTATCCAACAGCTATTAGGAAGGAAAATGTGTTCCCTCCAAAATTCAAAAGCCAAAGAGACTCTGATCCAGGCATTTTGTCCCTTATGTCAAAGCAATGACTGGCTGTTGTCTTCAGTCCTTACCCTCTGTCTATATTCAGCACCAAATAGACAACAGTAATGTAAGTCTTCATATAAAAACAGTTTAATTAAGAAGTTGATGGCTCTCGCCGAGACAGGTTTGGCTCAATGGATAGAGCGTTGGCTTGGGGACTGAAGGGTCCCGGGTTCGATTCCGGTCAAGGGCATGTACCTTGGTTACGGGCATATCCCCAGTAGGGGGTGTGCAAGAGGCAGCTGATCGATGACTCTCTCTCATCGATGTTTCTAACTCTCTATCTCTCTCCATTCCTCTCTGTACAAAATCAATAAAATATATATATAATAAAAATAAAAATAAAAAAAAGAAGTTGATGGCTCTGGACTGGGAGGTATGACTTGAAAACCAAGATAATTACTTTTGTCCTATTTTCATCTAATTTCCATGCAGATGAGGGAATGACACAAAGGAGAAAAGAAACTAATATCTGAGTGTCCACAACATGCCTAGCACTTTCATTTTCTCTCATTTAATTCTCTAAATATTGAGGTCAGTTTCATTTTCATTTTAAAGCCACTCAGGTTTCTCCTAAATCAACTTGACAAAATGCAAGTATCAAAATACTAGTACATACAAATCAGGGAGGTGGGACTCCCGGGGCTCAGGGTGTTTCTATATAGATCAAACTATATCCTGGCTATTGCAGATCTGGCAATAGGCTCAAAGTCAAATATAATACATATAATAATTTATTTAGAGGTTTGAATTTAACAAAACCCTAATTGCATAACCATTTACCAAAACCATTCATGTTTTATTCAACATGAATACAGCTATAAGGAATTTTACCTTTTCTGCACTGGCCAGTGTGGTCAGTGGTTAGAGTGCCAGCCCAAGAACCAAAAGGTCTCTGTTTCAATTCCAGGTCAAGGGCACATACCTGGGTTGTCATTAGCTCCCAGCCCCCCAGTCAGGGCACATAAGGGAGGGAGGCAACTAATCAATTTGTCTCTCTCACATTGATTTCTCTCTCTCCCTCTCTCTCTCCCTCCCTCCCTCCCTTCCTTCCTTCCACTCTCTCTAAAAATCAATGAATAAAATATCTTCAGGTGAGAATAAAATAACAACAAGAAATATATAGATTAAACAGAATTTTGAGGACCAGGAATCGCACCGTTTCAAATTCTTGATCCTTAATTTTTTTGAAAGCTTCAGCAATGACATCATCCTCAAACCACTGATGGACAAGGTCATCCCTTGACTTTTTAGTTGTCAGTCTACACAATGCTTCAGAAAGAGCAACCTGCTGGCCATAATCTAGAGATTAAAAACATGGCAGACATGGGTAATTCTGGGCTCAAAGCAAAAGAATAAATGAGTTCCAAAGATTAGCACTTGCTCTAAGAAATTCCATCTTAGAAGTCTAGCATTGTCTTATAAGCAGCAAAAGCAAGATGTATCTTGGAGTAATTACAATAATATAAATTCAATATTTAAGAAATAGTAGGGGAAAATCTAAATAATAGGTTAGCATATAACAATTTTAAATAAATTGTTGCATTTTATATTACCTATATTAAACATTCATCAGAAGTCGTTCATCAAATAGCCTTTAAAAATACTTCTACTACAAAGATTAAGTTTCAAGACTGATTGTGGAATTTCACAGAAGATTAATAAAAACTATATATTTCAACATGTTTAAATCTCAAATAATTCTAAGAATAAAAAGAAAGTTGCAGCTGTATATGTACATCAGGATGAGATTTAGAAAATGCCTTTAAAATCGCAAAATAATAATGTATGTTGCTTTTGAATACATAGTAAAAAAGTAAAACAATATACTTGAGAATGAAAACAAATCTAAGTCAAGGATTATCTCCACCAATGAAATGGGGGGTGGGAACAGCAACATGGACACAGATTTAGTTTTTAAATATTTGAAACAAATGTAGCAAAAATTATAATATTTGATAAAGTTGGTTGGTGAGTAAATGAGCATTCTTTATGGTTTTTAGCATGCTGAAATTTCTCACAGTAAATGAAAAACAAAATTCTAATTCTTATTTTCAATGTGGCCATAATTTATTCCCCATAGTTTCAAGATGCTTAAAAAAACAACAACAACAACAAAAAAAACAATGTCCAATATTTAATGTTCTTATATTTAAAATTCTAAACATTTCTTACCACCCACAGTCAAGATTGTTCTTGCAAAATCTTTCCTGAAAAACATTTAGAAAAACTACATTTTACAGAAATGAATCTAAGTGGGCAAAACTTCACTCTATTGACATTAGAATTTAAAACCAAGAGTTATATTTTTGAAATTATTTATTTCAATTCAGCATCAGCATTTTATCAATGTCAAAAATAAATTTTCATGGCAATTTTTCTCGTTTGTATATTAATGACTTAAATGTACATTTTTTAAGACACACACACACACACACACACACACACACACACACCACTGCATCTGGAAGAAATATTAACAGCAGGTGTCTGAGTCTTTCCAGAAAATTTTTTGAACTTATTTTTAAAACTGATTATAGCCAAAACGGGTTTGGCTCGATGGATAGAGCATAGGCTTGGGGACTGAAGGAACCCGGGTTCGATTCCGGTCAAGGGCATGTACCTTGGTTGCGGGCATATCCCCAGTAGGGGGTGTGCAAGAGGCAGCTGATCGATGACTCTCTCATCGATGTTTCTGACTCTCTTTCTCTCTCTCCCTTCCTCTCTGTACAAAATCAATAAAATATATATTTTTAAAAAAATAAAAAATAAAAAAATAAAACTGATTATAGACCAAGATGATGGCAAAGGTAAACTCCTAAACTGCTGCCTCACACAACAATTTCAAAACTACAACTAAAAGACAAAATGTCTATCACCCAGAACCACGGGAAAGCTTCCTGAATGTAAGTTCTATAACTAGAAGGAAAGAGAAAAGAGCACAAGCACTGAAAAGCTGAGGTATGGAGGCATGCGAATCGGGCTACTGGTGGGTGACTGGGTGCGCAGCTTTTTTTTAATCAGAAGGGAGACAAGCTCCCGATTGCTCTGAAATCCAGTTTCTGGTGACACACAAAAGACCCAAACTCCTATGGAGAGAAGCTGGACTGTCGGCCATCAGGTCAGAAAGTGAGGGTGACTTTCTTGCAGAGGTGCACCCAGCAATCATTGTTTACTGCGCTGAGGCATGGGGACTTGGAAACCCTGAGACACGCGATGGCTGACTGGCAGCCATTGCTGTTTGCCACGCCTTAGCCTAGGGACGTCCTGAGACTCCACCCTGCGCAATCTACAAATACACCCAAGCTTCCTACAGCACTTTTGCATATAAATGGCCTGCCCTGTCACAGCTTAACCAAATAAACTACAGCTCCAGTCAGACAGTTCCAAAACCTCCAAATCCCAAGCAAAGAGGAGAAAACTGTAGTTCTTTGAGGGTGGCCTCAGAGAGAAGCTGACCTGCACCCCATTGGAGATCCAGAAGCTAGTGTATCTAGTATTCTGTGTGAGACGACACTAGTTTTCAACTACTCTCATAAGGGACAAATTCAAGAGGCAGACTCAGTGAGCACCAAGGCCCCACTGGAACGAGTCCTACCCCATAAACGTGCCTCCAGCACAGCAATTCTTTCATTATAGACACAGCGGGTCCTCACAGCCAATTGGCCTGGAGGTCAACTCCTCCCAGTGACACCAACAACAATCAAGACTTAACTACAACAAGGCTGTACACACAGTCCACAAAGGGGAGCACCAAGAGTGTCCACCTCAGGTAACTGGGAGGTTGACCGGTTGAACCATATAGGATAACTAGCACATAAAGCCACCCTACCAATTCAGGGAAGCAGTGAAAATGAGAAGACAAGGGAAAAGATCACAAATTAAAGAAATGGAACAAACAAACAACGATATAAAGTTCAAAACCACGGTTATAAGGTTTTTCAAGAATTTCCTAGAAAAGGCCGATAAATTTAATGAGATCCTCGAGGATATGAAAAAGGACCAACTTGAAATTAAACATACACTGACTGAAATAAAAAATATTATACAGAGTCCCAACAGCAGAATAGAAGATCCCAAGAATCAAGTCAAAGATTTGAAATACAAAGAAGCAAAGAATAATAAATCAGAAAAGCAAAAAAAAAAAAAAGAATCCAAAAAGTTGAAGATAGCGTAAGAAGCCTCTGGGATAACTTTAAGCATACCAACATCCGAATTATGGGGATGCCAGAAGAAGAGAGAGATTAAGATACTGAAAACTTATTAGAAGAAATAATAACAGAAAATTCCCCCCACCTGGTGAAAGAAGTAGACTTACAATTCCAGGAAGCACACAGAACCCCAAACAAAAGGAATCCAAAAAGGACGACACCAAGACACATCATAATTAAAATGCTAAGAGCAAAAGAGAGAATATTAAAAGCAGCAAGAGAAAAATAGTTAGTTACCTACAAGGGAGTACCTATACAATTGTCAGCTGATTTCTCAACAGAAACTATGCAGGCCAGACAGGAGTGTCAAGAAATATTCAAAGTGATGAACAGCAAAAACCTATAACCAAGATTACTCTACCCAGCAAAGTTATCATTTAGAATTGAAGGGCAGATAAAGAGCTTCACAGATAAGAAAAAGCTAAAGGAGTTCATCAACAACAAACCAGTATTATATGAAATGCTGAAAGGTATTCTTTAAGAAGAGGAGGAAGAAGAAAAAGGTAAAGATAAAAATTATGAACAACAATACTACATATTTATCAAAAAGTGAATCTAAAAATCAAGTGAATTAAAAATCTGATGAATAGAATAAACTGGTGAATATAATAGAATCAGGGGCATAGAAAGGGAGTGAACTAAAAATTCTCATGGGGAAAGAAGGGGTATGGGTGGTGCAGGAAAGGACTGAACAAAAATTGTACACCTATGGATGAGGACAGTGCAGGGACGGTAAGGGCAGGAGGGTGGGGGGGAACCAGGTGGAGAGGAGCTATGGGGAGAAAAAAAGAGGAGCAATTATAATAATTTGAACAATAAAGACTTATTAAATTTTTTAAAAAGACTGTGCTCTAGATAATGCAATAAGCATAAATGGCAAAATCAGGATCTGAAGTCAAGCAGTTTATCAGCAGGATCTGTACTCAACAGTGTCCCATGAGTAACTAGCAATTTAATTTACAATGACAGTGAAAAAATTATCTATAGCCCAAAAAAGCATTTTACCTCACAAACTTGATGGGGGAAAAAATTATAAATCCATACTACTAAAAACAAATAAACATCAAAAACAAAAACAAAACTTACTACAAAAAAAATCCATACTTCTAGAAACAAACAAATAAAAACAAAACAGCCCTAGATGGTTTGGCTTAGTGAATAGAGCATCAGCCTGGGGACAAAAGGATATAGGGTTTGATTCCTATCAAGGGCACATGCCTGGGCTATAGGCTTGATGCCCAGTGGAGGGTGTACAAAACACAGCTGATCAATAGTCCTCTCACTGTTAATGTTTCTATCTCTCTTCCCTTCTCCCTTCTTCTCTGAAATCAATAGAAATATATTTTTAAAACACCTGAGGTAATAAAAATTAAAAAATAACACACATGTGCACACACACACACACACACACACACACACACAACCCATGCTATTAAAAAAAAAAAAAAAAAAAAAAAAAAGCTTAACAAAGGCTAGCTTTTTTCCTCAGTCCTTTTTCACTGCTTAGCATAGTGCCAGACTCATTATAAGTGCAAAGCATTTGCTGAAGGAAGGAATGAAGTGATCAGGCATGAGGAGAACAAGGAGAGATTTTGCCTAACATCATCACATAGTTGAGTACAAGGTCACTTACATGAGATGACACCGTTCTTCTGATGAGGAGAGTTTTCTCTCTTCCCAAGGTACAGCCTGCAAAATGCTGTTCAAAGTCATCAAAGCCTATTCAGAGTTGGAGAAAAACATCCATAGGGAAGAAACAAAACAGGGACCAATGCACAACCTTCTCCCAGGTTTCTACTTTATCTGTTTTGTTATTTGCCACTTACCTCTTGTTGAATCAAATGATTTACTGTCTTTTCTGTCACCAGAAATCCTAAGGTAAACATGAAGGAATCTAACATCTGAATTTTTCCTGAAAATATAATTTTAAAACAATCAAATGGATGCCAGAAAGAATAAGGCAAGAAAAGGCAACAGTCTAAGATGAACATAGCGAACACAGAAGTAAATGAGAAAGAAACATGTAATATGAAAATTGAAGTTATTATAGATATTTCAATCTGAGGGAACTTAATACAGGAAATTAATTATAAAAACAATGAAAAAACTAAAAAGTCAAATTGGAAACAATGAGGTGGCCCAGAAATTAACACCATTAACATAATTACTAGCCCCCTCCTAGCTGCACCCTCCCCCAAAGTCACCTAGAGGAAGTAAGAGTTATTACCAGGTCCCAGGAGTCAAGGTCACCTAGCAAAAGCTCTAGTAACATGAATGGGCCAGAGCCTCAGAGACTCTGCAGACACTCCTGGAGGTTGCACCTCTGCAGAAGGGAGGGGAGAAATGCCTTCTCTGCTCCTCCTGCTTCTAATTTCTTTCCTTTGGCTAAACCTAGCAAACAGTCAGTTGATAAGAAAACCTACGAAAAATGGTCCTCTGTAATACAAACTGCACTACAAAGAGGAGAGAGAGAGAGAGAGAATGGGAGGGGGGTGAGAGCGAGAGAGAACAAGAGAGAGCGAGAGAGAGCGAGAGAGCAAGAGAGAGAAATGGGTATAAAAGCAGAGGCAGAACACACCCACACACAGGAAGCAAAGATGTGATAGCAGAATTCAAGTCTGCACTGGAAGCAATGAGCAGAATTAGTTAAAGCAATGGCTTCCAAGAAAAACTTAAGAACTGCTTTCAAAATACATGGGAGGAAATGACAAAAAATGATGCATATGAAGACTAAAAAGATGTAATGGAGGAATAACAGATAATCTTACAGAGACTAGAATAGAAGGAGTAACTGTAATGGACTTTTTGGTGCCTTCCCATCATCTTTTCCCCTTTCTCTGTTATGTAGCAGTCTTTCTATGGGACGTGTGGACCAGAATAGAAGGACTGTTTTAAAAAATCAAGTCCTATATCTAATCTTCTAGCATTGAATTTCCTCTCTTATGAGATACCATCCATTGTAGAATATAATCTCAATTTAATAACAGCTTTTCAAAAGAAAAATAAGTTAGGCAATGGGAAGAGGACATATCCATTTTAAGATGGCCTCAATTTCTGAAATGTTCAAATATTTTGTGTGTTTGAATCCATAGTATCAAAATTCAAAATGTCCAATTACCTTTAACTTCATTAAATGGAACTGAATTATCAGTTTAACTTCCAAATATTCCAAAAATTTGCCTTTTACACTCTTGAAAGACAGAGAAGGCATCTGAATCAGTTCCAAGTCAAATCTGTAAACTTTGCTAGTTCCTCATGACAAAAGTGGCTCTCTGAATCTGAATAGAGCAGGTAGTCAACAGGATAGGAGCAGCAAAATTAAGGTGGACCTCAGGCTGAGATATATTTTACAACAAAACTCACTTCAACATTACAAATAATGCTTCAGTCCATAGGTCAATAAATTATAAATGCAAATATAACAGTTAAATTCACTTTACTTTTAAATATCATTTAGATAAATATTCTCCCTGAAACAGAATATTCTATTAATAAAAAGTAAATAGGCAATTGATGGTAAATAATTCACTTACCTTTAATACTCCTCCTGGAAATAATCTAATAAAACAAGAAAAAGTAAAGCTTGTATTAAAAAAAACACATTATAAACTATAATGTTAATACATTAATGCTGACATTTCTCTAACAGGCAGATTGACTTTAAATACAGCAGAAAAAATTTAGAAAAATCCTATTTGATCTTCACTTTATTAAAATCATCATTTAACTCTCAATCAGGTGAATAATATACTAGTATGTATGAAAATAAAATACCTCATCTTTTTATAACATTGATTATCTATATTACTGCTTATTTCTATTAAACATAATATTCTAATAATAACATTTTTAGTAAAACCCACATGTTAGAATAATGTAAGTTTTAGAAATAACTCAAAGATTCCTGCAAATTACCAATGTCATCTGTTCTGTGAAGCATCCCCCGCATCCTTACCAGCACTGTGTCAAAGAAGTCTTCTGTGAGATTAGTCAGGGATGTGTCTGAAGCTAGATCTTCTTCCATGGTCAGAAGTTCTACTGTTCTTTTAAACCAGGTAGCCATGTACACAAGAAGAAGAAACAAAGATGGAACTCCCATGACTGCGTAACTACTCCCTATTCAATAAAATTTCGTAAGATAATTCTTTCACTAGAGCAAGTAATTGAAAGACCTTTAACCCAGCCATCAGTTCCATTGGGCCTGGCTCTGAGGCCTCCATTTAGAACACTACAGGATGCTATCATACTGCTACTGAGTTGCAGCAAGTTCTCAGATACGAGCAAGAATGCTTAGACGTGGCCTGGCCAGTAGCAATGCCAGAAAGGCACGTGAAGGGACTAGCGAGGAAGGATGACATGATAAATGAGCCTCTCGGCACAGGAGGAGTTCCTTCTGGGAAGCTGTAGAAGACAAGCTATCCAAAGAGATGCAGAATTTGGTACATGCTCCAGAAGTACACATAGTACAGTAACTATGCCTACATCTGGCTACGTTTCTTTTACCTTTCTTTTCCAGCTACTTGGAGATTTTTCTTTTCTACAGAGATATATATCCATATTAAATTGCTAGGATTGGTATGATTTAAAATAAACTTCTATAAACCCTCCTACAACATATTTATTTAATTAAGCAAAGGCCATTTTCACTCTTACAAAAAAAAAAAAAAAAAAGGAAAAGGAAAAACCCTGTACACATAGTTAGAAGTTATCAGTTGAACATGAGCTCATGATGAACAATTCTTATAGGAGTGGGGCTTGGAAGCTGTCCAATTTGGAGCCAAGAACACAAGGCACACCAGCTGAAGACCATGAACAAATCAATCAGCTCCCTCCGTTGGCTGCACATTAGGGGAAATACACGCAGGCCTGGGACCCATCTCAGACCCAGTAAACCGAATCTCTGGTGATGGGACCCAGGCAGTGCCTGCTAAAGTTCTCCAGCATTTTTTTTTATTATTATTATAATTGATTTCAGAGAGGAAGGGAGAGAGAAAGAGAGAAATATCAATAATGAGGGAGGATCATTGATTGGATGCCTCCTGCACGCCCCCTACTGGTGATCTAGCCCACAACCCGGCACATGCCCTTGACTGGAATCTAACCCGGGATGCTCCATCCACTGAGCCAAACCAGCTAGGGCTCCAGCATTTCTAATACTGTGTTCCAACTAACGTTTCTTTTATCTCAAACCAGACAAATGTTTGCATTAGATTAGATCATCCACCTCCTTAAAGCACTTTTCTCCAGCAGTCAGAGGAAAAAAACACGTCTTCATACAGAACTCACTGCTAAGGCATAATTTCTCTCTCCCTCTATCCGTACTCAAAAGTATATGCTTTTAAATACATTTTGCTCATTGTTCTATTTATTCCCCAAACCTATCCCCCTCCCAGTGCATTAGAATATACTGGTTGAGTAGAGATACAGAGAAGTAGGGGAAGTGCCACATTATTTGATCAGGACGTAGGACCAGGAAGTCACTCATGAACCCATTTATACGCCATGATCACACATAGTCTAACAAGTGCACTAACTGCCGCCACAGCAGTGTCATTCCCAGAAGTCCAGACGAAATGGTTATTTACAGATGCAATAGCGACTACTCATTAAGTACATGGTATAGAACAGGTTGCTTAATCCTCTTGGATCTTAGAGTATAGGACTAAGTACATTCCTTTCTGTAGGAAATTCTTTTTTTAAAACATATATTTTATTGATTTTTCACAGAGAGGAAGGGAGAGAGATAGAGAGCCAGAAACGTCGATGAGAGAGAAACATCAACCAGCCACCTCCTGCACATCCCCTACCGGGGATGTGCCCGCAGCCAACATACATGCCCCTGACCGGAATCGAACCCGGGAACTTTCAGTCCGCAGACCGACGCTTGTAGGAAATTTTTATTCTGTGTAGAGTAGAGTAACATTCCAGCACATTTTTTATTAACCTGCAAATACTATTAGCTTTATAAGTACAGAGTCTAATATCTCATCTACTTTGATAATATCAGCCCATTTTGGGGGGGGGGCAAACCTTACAGCACATGCTTTAAAAAATTACCAATCAAGATTCCAATGGAATAAGAAATTTCTATTTTATTTCAAAATGCCAGTGTAGATTTGTTCTGTCACTTTAAACCTTTGGGAGAATATCTTACATCAAAATAGAAAATTCAAGTTGGGGCAGATGGCAACTCATCCCCCCAACAACCAGCTTGAGGTTCCAAGGTACCCCTGGGAAAGTCCTGCTCCATTTCCTCTGAAGTTTTAACTTCTCTCCCCTACTTCTTGTTTCTGCCTGAGTGTGTATCAGGGAGGTGGGTGAGGCTAAATGCAAAAGGATCCCTGGCTGGTTTGGCTCAGTGGACAGAGCAGTAGGCCCATGGACTGAAGGGTCTTGGGTTTGGTTCGGGTCAGGGGCAGGTACCTGGGTTGCAGGCTCTTGCAGGAGGCAACTAATCCATGTGTCTCTCACACATTAATGTTTCTCTCTCTGTCTCTCCCCCTCCCTTTCATTCTCTCTAAAGTAGCAATGAAAGAATGTCCTCAGGTGAGGATTAACTACAAAATAAATGCAAAATGAAATACATACAGTTTGTATAAGAACAATCCATAGTCCTTCACCCCCACCCCCATCCCCATCCCCATCCCCCCAGAGGGCTTAGGAAACGCCTGATGTTTACTCTTTCTCCCCTAGGCGGGTGGCCACAGGGAGGCAGAGACAGATCTCTTTGACCCAACCAGATCTTAATAAAATTCAGGCAGTCCAGTCCATGGGGGTAAACCAAAGGTATCATTACCAGCCAGATCACCCTTCTACACCTCTATCTCCTGCCATCTCCTCACCAATAAACAAATTGTCCAGGGCTGAAAAATCTCATCATGAGAAGGGAAGTCTGCTTTGCTTCCAGACGCCAGTATAAGGCACCCATAATGTTACCTTCTAGTTAATCAAAACGCAGAATAGAATTTCATAATTGAGATGACTTAGAATAAGCAAAAAAAGTTTTTGCCAATTTTTTTTCTGCTTTAACTGGGCTTTTTAGGAAGTTGGAAAAGTAAGCTGTGGCAAGGGGAAGTATTTGATAACTTATCTAGGTCCAATCTTGTTACTAACATCTATTAAAACACTTTTAGAGCCTTTGGTTGGCAAGAAGTGTGGAATAGTCTACTCTTCTCATCCTATATTCCTGAGTCAAATTCACTAAAATAATAAAAACATGTGATCACTGCATTGGTTTGTCAAGGGGAGAAGGAGGTGGTGTCTGACTCCTTGGTGTAGGCTCCCAAAGTGCCCTGTCCAGCACCTCCATCAGGAAACATATGTTGAACTCAAGTTTTGATTGGATATCTATAATAATAAAAGGGTAATATGCTAATTAGACAAGACATCCTTCCTGGCGACCTTCTGAATGAAGCCCAGACTACGTGGGAAGCCGGGCTCCTGGGTGCCAGAGGGAAGCCAGGCCGGCAGCTGGGGGAAGGAAGTCCTACTCTTGCACAAATTTTGTGCACGGGGCCTCGAGTGGGCAATAGACTTTGTTACCAATTTCTTTTCATATTTGATTTTAAAGGTACAGAAAATGCCAGACTTAATGAGATAACTAAATCCATTCTAGTTCTTTAAGTTCCCCAAAGCCGTACAAAATTAAAACAGGACACTTATCTTTGGGATCAGTCCCTGCTCAATTAGCAAAGGCTCATCTTCCTTGAGGCCATCAATGAAGAACCGCTGAATACACATTAGCAACAGTGAAACATAGTGAAATTCATTTTTATCCAGTTCCTAGGTATGAGATCACACTAAGTTAGAAAAAAAGTCTTACTGTGAAAGTTAAGAGGATAGATTCTAAGTGTTCCCATCACAAAGAAAAATATATTTTTTAAATTTTCTCTTATTTTGTATTATATGAGATGACAAACAACTAAACTTATTATGGCAATCATTTCTCACCCATATGTAAGTAAAATCACTCTACCATACCCCTTAAAATTATACAGTGCTGTACATCAATTACATTTAAATAAAACTGAAGTGAAAGCCTGACCAAGTATCATTACACACTGGTATTCTGGTCAGATAACAAAACAACTTACTTGCCTTATTTATGGATTTGTCAAGATGGTATAATTTAAGATGATTATATTTTTGAGGAATGTGGCTCCCTCTATGTTGAAAATATTCTTGTATTTTCTGAAATCCTTTACCATGGAATGCATCAATAATAAGTGATTGAAGCTGAAAAGTTGATAGTTTGCAAATTACTTTTTCCAAAAAAAAAAATTAATTTTGTAGTAACATTTGAAACTAGTATTCTCAACAATAATTCAGTGTGGAAATAATAAAAGGTAAATGTAAGATAGAGAGTTGTATCTTGAGCAGGAGTCATGTAGCCAGTGAGCAAGTTGGCTTAAGACAGCACAGGCCCATCTCCGAGATATTGCAGGCTCCATTCCAGACCACCCCAATGAAGCAAGTATCACAACAAAGCCAGTCGTAACCTTCCTGGTAGAAGGTCTTCCCTAGGTTTGTAAAAAATGCAACACCTGTGAAGTGCAATAAAGCAAAGCACTATACAATGAGGTATGCCTGCAGTTTCCAAATGTGGTTCCTGGACCACTGGTAGCATGGGCATCACCTGAGACTTATTAGGAGTCAGGAACACTGAGGGTGCTGTTCAGGTGATTATCATTAGGCTAAAGTTTGAGAACCACTGACTTAAGAGAAATTGCACTTGAGTTACAGATATCTGAGGGTGGAGAGTGTTAATTATCACTAATGTTAGAAATTCTAAAACACTAAAAAATTCAAGCCTAATATCACCCAAGAGACATGAATGATCATGAAAGAAAATTACTTCAACACTAATAGTGACAGATAATGAAAACTGATAAATATGTAAATTTCCAGGATGAAACTGGTGGGTTTTTTTTTAACATTAGCCAAGTCATACTCCTAAGTATATACTTGAATAATACACTTACTTAATATCTGTGCTACAGATGTGATTTTATTTTTAAAAATCCAATCCAATCTTACAGACTAAATTATAACATGTAATGTTATTTTGATAAGGAGACATTTTACCATATCCTGCCCAAAATTGCACTTATCCTCAGTACAGATTTAAATGGGGGGACAGCATTTGAAATTAAATATTTTTAAACATTATTTTCATTATTTTCTTTAATGAAAGTGAACCTTTTTGTGCCAAGTGTGTTAAGGGTTCTGCAGCTGTTCCCATTTAATCTTCTCCACCACTCTGAGAGGCTCGGTTCTTTAAGGGGGCGGGGGGGGGGGGGGGGGGGGAGAATAATAATAGCAAGGCTGGGGAAGGTGAAGAACTTGCCCGAGGTCACCCAGCTGAGATTCACACTCAGGTTCTTTGACGTTTATTCTCTGTCAGCTTCCTCTGCTTGCCCTCCCTGGCAATGAGTCCTCAAATGAGTCAAACCCTTCCTTGCCTCAGGGCCTCTGCACTGGCTGTTGGGGGCCTGGAACTCTTCTCCCCACAACTTTCCACCCTCCTGGCTCCTTGTCACCCCTCAAATCTTAGCTTCAGTATCCCATTCCCAGGTCTGCCTTCCAGGACCTTATCTAAAGTAAGCCAAGTACCTCCCTCCACCCTTAATTAGTCTCCATCCCTCACCCTGTTCCTTTCCTCCTACTACCTTAGCTGGTAACCTGTTTCTCTGGCTCTCTGCCAGGCTGTAAGCTCCATGAGGACACACTAAGTTTGCTTTGTTCAATACTGTCTACCTGCCGAAACCGGTTTGGCTCAGTGGTAGAGCGTCGGTCTGCGGACTGAAAAGTCCCAGGTTTGATTCCGGTCAAGGGCATGTACATTGGTTGCGGGCGCATCCCTGGTAGGGGGTGTGCAAGAGGCAGCTGTTCGATGTTTCTCTCTCATCGACGTTTCTAGCTCTCTATCCCTCTCTCCTCCTCTCTGTAAAAAATCAATAAAATATATTTTAAAAAAAAATTTTTTTTTAATACTGTCTATCTACATCTAGAACAGTGCCTGGCACAAGATGGCTTGACTGCCTTAGACTTATCACAAGACCCCTTGATAACTGGTTGTCAGAGATTAGAGAAGCAAAAGGGGATTTCTCTGTCTTGAGTGTGAGCAACTGGAGGGACAATTGTGCTGAAAGCCCAGGGAACAGAGAACTAGGAAGACTACACATACCACACACACACGCACACACACACACACACACACCCCACAAAATTAACTTGATCTTTACATAGAAAGCATCCTGGGCCATTCCACTGCTGTCGTCTTCCTTAAGAGACTGCAAAACGCCTTCCTTGTCCTGTGTACAATAAAAGTGTTTGTTTTAATTTTAATTTTTAAAAATTCAGCTCAAGTTTTTAAAATAAAACAAAAGAAATAAAGGTTCATTATTTTATTGGACAAAAATTTTTGTTTGCTCATGTCCCTGATTTTAAGTCTAAGTAAGATACTATTAAAAAAAAAAAAAAAAAAAAAAAGCACAACCAGCCAACCTCTTTAGCAGTACGAGAAATTCATCTCTCACAAGAAGCAAAGCAAACATCATTGTAATAAACACACACAAAACAGGTAAATTTAAACTCTATAGTGAAAACTATAAAATAGAAGAAAGGCTATCAAGAATTTGTAAAATCAGGTTTTAAAAGATGCATTTCAACAACTACAGCAGGAATTTACAAAACAGCAGCACATTGTTACACATTTTCTTCAAAAAGTGGTTCCTGGGTGTGCCCTCAGGGTTTGCACAACACACTGTACTATTGTGACAGCATCGCATCTTCCCATCTCATCTGCTCGCTTCTTCCTAATTAATTAATTAAATTTAAAAGGATAACACAAAAGAAATCTTTTTTAAAATCTCTCCTAAAGTTTTTTTTTTTAATCTAGCTTGGGTGGACAACCCTACTTCTCTATGTACTTGCCTCATATCCTTAAACGTCAGTATATTTTACAATATTGTCATTATTCATAAATATAAAAAACAGGGTGAATTTAAAAACCCAAACCTAAACTTTTTTTTTCCTCACCAGCCGTGCATTCCATTCAATAAATGCTGGAAAGTATTGGCTCTGGTAGTGCCAATCCACACACCCCCACTCCAGCTGCTTTTTCAGGATTATCACTTCCCGGGGCTGGCTCAAGTCGGGGCTCGGAACCACACACCGGGCTGGCGGTTAACATCACCGCACCGCGGGCACAGCCAGGTGGGGACCGGGCTAGGCAAACATCCGAAGCAACTTGGAAAGAAACATCTCATTGCCTTCCAAGCATTAATCATCCACTGTCTCCTTCCCCAGCGCTCTATTAGCAAAGGCCAGAGGTTTCCTTTCGCACTGAAAGCTGTCAATAAACTCCACGCAAATCTAAAGAGGAGGAAGCGCTCCGAGGTTCCCCCAAGGGCTCCTCCCCCGGCGGCTGGGGCTCGGCGTCCCGCGCCCCGTCTAGGCGAGCACGCGAGGACCGCGCCCAGGGCGGGGCGGACCGCACCCTCGGGCCCCTCTGGAGCCGCGGGGAGGCGGCCGGGGCTAAAAGGGCGCCGGGGTTCCCCCAGCGTCACTCACCGCCTGCATCCCGAGGCTCCCCCGGCGCCGCGCTCACGCTCACGCTCACGCGATTCTGCCTCCCGAGACCCGCGTGGGCTGGGCGGCTGCGGGAGAGCCCGGGTAGACCGCGGCTCTGATTCCAGTCTGGGCCGGGAAGGCTAATTGCTGAACCCGCCCGTGCAGCCCGTGGAATCCAGTGTTTGAGATGCAAGGTGCGCCTGCAAAGAACTAGCGATCCTGGCCAGGCAGCTGGGCGCGCGCGCGCGCGTGAACACACACACACACACACACACACACACACACACACACACACACACCTTAAAAGATTACTCAAAGAATGTGAACAACGTCATTTAAACATTCTATATATGCAAAATCTACACTGATAGGTGCCCCTTTGCCTCAGCGAGCAGTTTCCTCTCCATCTTTAACAGCTTTTGAGCTGTTTTGGGTCCATTAATATTGATATAAATTAAGGCTGAAATTTCACCATAGGAACAAAATTGGTTATATTACTGATATCACAAAAAAACGGTTATTATTTTTTATTGATTTTTTTAAATAATAAGAGAGGGATAGAGTTAGAAACATCAATGAAAGAGAAACATTGATCAGCTGCTCTTGCATATCACCTACTGGTTGCCGGCAACCAAGATACATGCCCTTGACCGGAATCAAACCTGGGACCCTTCAGTCCACAGGCTGACGCTCTATCCACTGAGCCAAACCGGTTTGGGCGTTATGATTTAAAAAATAATACTTCTGTGTATTCAGTCAAAATAAAACAAAACCAAAAAAGCAAGCAAATATTTTCATGCAGTTTGGTATCTGCCCAGGGACAAATTTATGTACTAATGGCCAGGTTTAGGCCAGTAGATGGCCTGGAATGTGAACACAGTGGCAAAAATTAATTGGACTGGTGCTTTCTTAAAAAAAAATCTCTCAATTCCAAACATTTTTTAGGTGTAAATCAACTTGAATTATAACTAGATGTTAAGGGTATTTCATGTTGACATTTACAGAAGATATTTGTTTATATCGAAGCAAAACATATTAGGACCAGAATCTCAGCTATCAGCCCAGAACTGTGCATCCCACCTCCAGTGCATGTGAAATGATACTTATTTCAAAGCCCATTATATACCTTCCTGGGGAAAGATGATATAAATGCACTTACGTTAATTTATCAATTTTAATATCAACCTAGCAAATTCAAAGCATTCTTCCTTGCTTTTGAATTAATGGGCTTTTAAAATATCAAAATAGTAATTAAGGAAGAGCCAGCTTTGAAAAGGAAGTGTTCTGAATCAGGGCAAATATTAAATCCAGGAAAGAATTGAAGAAGAATAAACAATAATCAAAATATAGTTTAAATATATTTTACTGTAGGAAATAAAACAATATGGTAATATCATAACAATATAACATAATATAATAAAACTTAATATTAGACTAAAACTTCATAATCCATTATCTTCAGACTTTTCAAGAAAAATATGCCTTTCCAAACCATATGCATTCAGTCTTTCAAGAAGAATGAAAGATAATAAAATAGAGAACACATTGATTTTTTTATTTTTATTTTGTTATATCTTCACTCTGATTTGTTTTACTAACATGTTTTACCCAGACACATTTTTAGGGCGGTTTGGAATGTGTTTATTTTAATTCTGTAAATGGAATATGGTGCAGACTCTATGACATTTATTTGGATACCATAATCCATTTAGAAAATAAGTAAGTACACGATTAATTGATTTGCTTTAACATTAAAACTTCTATTTAGCCGAATCCGGTTTGGCTCAGTGGATAGAGCGTGGGTCTGCGGACTGAAGGGTCCCAGGTTCGATTCTGGTCAAGGGCATGTACATTGGTTGCGGGCACATTCCCGGTGGAGGGTGTGCAGGAGGCGGTTGGTTGATGTTTCTCTCTCATTGATGTTTCTGGCTCTCTATCCCTCTCCCTTCCTCTCTGTAAAAAAAAAAAAAAAAAAAAAAAAAAAAAAAAAAAAAAAAAAAAAAATCAATAAAATATATTTTTAAAAACTTGTATTTATATTTTTGAAAGATATAGGCTCTCTAGGAACATCCCAAAATGTTCAATGTCTCAAAATTACAGAGACAATAAATATTCTAACTATGTTTACAGGAAGACCAGAAATTAATTCTTGTGCACTCAGAGGTAATTATAAATTATTTTTGAAATTATATTAAAAACATTTTAAAGTTTTTAAAACTATTTAAAAATAGTTAATTTAAACTATTAAATTAACGAAATATTGATTTATAAAAAAAAAAATAAAGTGTCAATTGTTTTAACCTCTGAAAGACAAAGCAACGGAAAAAGCAACTGGATGACAGGATTGCAATGACTTTCGGTGGTCAGTTAATACGATGAAAGTCTGAGGATAAAACCCGGGAGTGCAGAGTGAGTGGACTCTCTCTACCTTTCCTCCCGGACCTTCCTCCCGATTACCTGAGAGTGATTTTAATTGCAAATCCAAACCGACGTGACCTTTCAGGAGACAACTTTGGGGCAAGGGAGGCTGAGGAGATGAAAATGGCACTCTCTCCAGCGTGGATAGTTCACCTGTGATTGGGAGGAGTATCCGAACTTGAATCCAGAGAAAGGTAAGTCGTAGAGCTGCTGCCTGAAGATGGCATTTCCAGTCACCCGAGTTCTCCGCTGATCAACTGCCAATTGGATTGACTTTGCTAACACGCCCGGCTGTGCCCTTGACTGGAGAGGAAAGAGGATGGGAGTGTAGACTGTTGTTCAGGTGATGGGTTTAAGTTTCCTCAAAGGAGAAGACTAATCCTGCAAGAGGCGCTGGCTTGGGCGCCCCACCAGCCGGGTCCCCGCGCATTAGTCCGTGCCCCGGGCCTGAGCTCGGAGAGACAAGGTCCAGGGCGCGCCAGCTCCGCGATTTAGACTCCGAGTAAGGTGACCAGATCGTCCCGCTTTGGACGGGACAGTCCCGATTCTCAACAATTTTTCCCGCGTCCCGCGGCGTTTTAAAAAAAATTCCTATCGGGGAAAAAATGTTGACAATCGGGACGGGACGTTTTTAAAACGTCGCGGGACGCGGGGGAAATTGTTAAAAATCGGGACTGTCCCGCCCAAAGCGGGACGATCTGGTCAGGGAAGTCTGTTCGGGACATCCTCCTCTAACAGTGACCCCCTTCAGGGTGGCTCTTCTCTGGCTAGGGCTGGGCACCCTCCGGCAAACAAAATAAATTCCAGAAATCCATCTTCGCTCTCCGCCCGGCATGGATAATGAACGACTTAAGTCCCTTCAATCGCTCTCTCTTCTCGGGTGCTACCGGTACTGGAATCCCTGAAACCAGGCAAATGAACAGGGGAAGACTTGGCCTCAACCTCGGGAACCCGCAGCGTCCCATGACCCCTCACCTGGCTGTTGGGCTCTCCAGAAAAGCCTCCCCAGATAAACTGGGAGTAAATGCAATTTTGCCATGTATTTCCACAACAATATCAATACAGATGATTTTTAAGTAAAGTATTACATATGCCTCCTCCTCCCCCCATTGACTCCCTCCAGCCTGTCCCCGCCCCCCAACCAGGTCTTCAGCACCCCATTGTCTGTTTCCTGGGCTATGCTATATGCATACAAGGTAATAAAGGTGATTTTTAAAAAGGGTTGGCTCAGGTGGATGGTGACTGAGAACTCACCCGAGCCCCAAGCCCTCCGGTAAGCAGATAGGGAAACTGGCTCAGAGTGAGCTCCGGAGGGCGACAGAGAAAGCTCCGGGTTCGGCCGGAGCTCCTGCACCCCAGGGGCGCAGAGCCTTCCCCTCCCCCTCTCCACCTACCCCAAGCTGGTCTTCCCCCCTCTCCCCAGGTTCACTTTCCGGGACTCTTCCCTCTGGGCAGGGTCCCCCATAGCCCCAGAGAGGTGCACCCAGGCCCGGGAGCACACAGGAATCTTCGGCACCCCTTCCTGCACCCACCCACCCCACCCCCCGCCACACACACACACACACACACACACACACACACACACACACACAAGAGCACACAGACACGTACAACAGCAGCTACAACAAACGCCCGGAAAAAAGGCCTAAAGAAGGCCGACCTTCCTTCGGCGTGGGCACAGTGACCTGTGGGTCCTCAGCAGCATGAGAATTGAGTATTGGCTTTCGGGGTGTGTGTGTGTGTGTGTGTGTGTGTGTGTGTGTGTGTGTGTGTGTGTTCGGGTGGTGGGGGAGGGGGAATGGCTCGAAAGCTACTGTCTCAAAACCTTCCTGAAACTCCAGAGGCTGGGCGAGGTTAGAAAAAAAAGAAAGACAAAAAAAAAAAGGAAGACTTTCAATATAAATGAGGCATTCCAATCTCCACACCTCCACCCTCGCCCCTTAACATCTTGGCCTGTTTCCTGTCACCTAAGGGTTCAGATCACCCTTCCCCTCCTGTTCCTATTCTGTCCGGGAGGGGGGACCCGCCCTGCTGGTGCGGACCTGAGAGCTGGAGAGAGAGTAAAGGCGGAGCAGAGGGAGGAGGGTAGTTAAAAGTGTGCGGGCAGCGGCCTGGCGCCTCAGGACTCAGCCCCACATCTGGGCTCCTAACAGGTCCTCAACCCCCGTGGATTTCCTCTCTCTCTCTCTCCTTCCTACTCCCTCTCTCCCAATCTCCACTTTTTTTTTTTTTTTTTGAGAAGTTGAAATTCACCTGGAGCGCCTCTAGATTTGTTTTCCTCTGGTGTCTTTCAGGATCCTTGGGGAGACATCCAGCAAGGTGGGAAGATGCCAAAGGGAGCGGGGCAGAAGGCGGACTGTGCGCGCTCCCACGGGATGAAGCTCAGTTGGGACATCAACGACCCGCAGATGCCTCAGGTGTGTGCCACCCGGCGGGAGGGCACAGGCGCTGCTGTCCATCCAAAGGAGGGGGGCATTCAAGCCCTTGCAGAGGCTGTGGACAGAGCATACACAAACACACATGCCAAGAAACACATGGGAGTCTTCACATGTAGATGGACTCTGCAAAGGGCAGAGTTGGGTTTCTAGATGTAGCTTTGCCTAGCTCTTTCTTGTGGCCTGTCCAAAACATTGAAAGCAGTGGAAACTGTCCATCAGGCTCCACCTTCCAGTCCTCTGGGGGAGGGAGGGGGAGGGATGCCTGTTCTGCATTTTCCTTTAGCCAAGGTAGACATCAAGTGATTCTCTCCTTTTCCATTCTTTGAAATCCATGAGAAAGCTAGGGGAAAGTCTCATAGCACTGCTTCACATGCAGCAAACATGTGAGACAGGACTGTAATCTCTGTGAGGGGAGTGGTGAACTAATAGCGTGTCTCAGGCTATTTATTCAGATTCCTGGGGGTGCCATCTGGATGAAGCATGGCTCCTGGGAAACTCCAGTCCTGCCCACAAGGCCCCTGGAATCAGATTTTGGATAACTTCTGGGTTTATTTTAATGACAAGAAAATCTCTGTCCTTTTAGGGTGGATTTGTTTTATTTTGTTTTCATGAAACAAAGTGGTTTGGAGCCACATCCAGGGAATTGATGCTTTGTCTTACCGGTTTGGGGCAAAAACTGAGGAGTTACTTTAAATTAAAGTCCCGGGTGTGGTGGAGGAAGGGTGGGAGTGGCCTCCCAAGCATTTACAAAGGTGGACTTCCCACACTGCTGTGGCATGGGGGTGAGAGGCTTCTTTTTACTAAACACCTAACATGTGCCATGGAGTTGTTCAGATGGACAGCAATTCATTAGCCAAGTTGTGTAGCCTCTCAAAGAGATCAGCTCTTTGTTGGATGTGTTTTTTGTAGAAAGTTTGTTCTTATTTGTTTTAAAGTCTGCCTACTTTACCGTGAAACTGTATCGTTTTTGTGAGAGTAGGCCACAGGACAGCAAGGGCATCTCATTCTCGCTGGCTTCAGTCCACATACATTTTCATAGGAAAAAAGCTAATCTTGCATTTTAGAGCCACAGCCAAATAATGAAAATATGGCTCCCCTCACAAGCATTTTCTAGACTTCCATAAATGTGAGTAATTTTTCCTTTGGAGACTGGTTCAAAGAGGACAGTTGCACTGGACTATATAAAGAGAACTGGAAAAATTTAGGTTTCTAGCCATGTTTTGGCTAATTGAAGGAGCAAGAGCTGCACTGGCTATGTGACCTTGAGGTAGTTATTGAATTTGCCTTAGTCTCAGGCTACTTACCTGTCATCACGGGGCATAACTAGATAACAATCGTAAGCTCTCTGCCAGGTCGGCTGTGGCACTCAGCGTGTGCATGTTTGTCTGTGCCTGAGTGCATGCACTTGCACGTGCCAACACCTCAGAGCAAATGAAACCCAATCCTGGAGTCCTCCATTCTTGTTTTGACTTAAAAATACCGTCTCTGTGGCTTCGTTTTCAGTGTCACCACTTTAGTCGCTGGTGTAAGACATGGGAGCCTAGGTAGTCTGTATACAGGGCAGCACTAAAAAAATAATCTGTTCTGGCAAACTTTCACTTCGTTATTAAGGTCCTTAAATTGAAACATTCACTTTAATAAGATATTAGCATTTAGTATGAACATTGCAGTGAGGATTATAGATACTGCATTAATGTGGCTTTGTGGGCCATACTGTCTCTGTCCTAAATACTCAATTCTGCATCGTAGTGTGAAAATAGCCATAGATGATACATAGACTAATGGACATGGCCATACCCAATACAACTTTACTTATGGATACTGAAATTTGATTTTCATATAATGTTCATGTATCGAATAATATAATTTTTAAAAAATTTCCCCAACCATTAAAAAAACATAAAAACCACCCTTAGCTCATAGACTGTACTAAAACCTGTGGTAGGCTGGACTTTGCCCACAGTGCCTTCATCACAACGTCCTGGAACACCTGGAGAGCTAACTTGGGAGGAACGTCGGAAGTTGTTTCTGCCTCTGATGTTGCTCTGCGGGTCACTGCCGATGTGAACGACAGGCTTGGAATAGAGCCAGGAGTTTTGAAGAAAAAGTGCTGGATTGAAGTAAAGCTCTTTACAGTCTCAATTGCAGGCCAGTAAGAGAGCATCCCAGTCACTTTTTGCCCTGGTTCTTTGATACTTAATCTGGAAATGTTTTCAACATTTAAACACACAAAAAGTGGTATAACATGGTGACAAGGAGAAGAGGCCCCGGAGTCTAACTGCTAGAGCTCAAATCCTAGAGCCAGGTCTTACTAGCTGTGTGACTTTGGGCAAGTCAGTTCACCTCTCTGGCCCCATTTATTATTAGGTAACTTGGGGAGAATAATATTATCTATTGCCTGTATGTTATGAAGTGTAGATGAATTGATACATGTACAGCATTTAGAAGATAAGCACCATATGAACATCAATTAGCCAAGTGTTAGTAAACTGTTACAGACAGGATGAGTGGCATTGTGATGGCATGGTTTCTAGAGTTTTACAACATTTCCGAATCTAGAAGGGGGCAGTTTTTACTCTGATATGCTTGGAGAAAATTAAAAGCGCGGTGTGCTGGGTTTGGTCTTGGTGGACTTGACCGCCCTTCCTTTTGTGCGCCTGTGCAGGAGCCGGCCCACTTCGACCACTTCTGCGAGTGGCCTGACGGCTACGTGCGCTTCATCTACCGCAGCGATGAGAAGAAGGCGCAGCGCCACCTGAGCGGCTGGGCCATGCGCAACACCAACAACCACAACGGCCACATCCTCAAGAAGTCCTGCCTGGGCGTGGTGGTGTGTGCCCGGGCCTGTGCCCTGCCAGACGGCTCCCGCCTGCAGCTGCGGCCGGCCATCTGCGACAAGGCGCGGCTGAAGCAGCAGAGTGAGGCCCCGAGGCCTGGGGCGGGGCGGCCTTGCAGTAATGAGTTCCCTCCGTCCAATAATTTCCCTTTTGCTCTTTTGAAAGGGTCTGGAGTTGAGCTGTTATTGATATTCTCCCCTCTGGCTTTGCAGAGAAAGCGTGCCCCAACTGTCATTCTGCTTTGGAACTGGTTCCCTGTCGAGGGCACAGCGGATACCCAGTAACCAACTTCTGGAGGCTCGATGGCAACGCCATATTTTTCCAGGTGGTTGGGGGGACACCTCCGTTTCTGTTGCATATTTTCATCATACAGTAGAGGCCAAACCACCTGCCATGTGCCTTAGGAACTCCACCAAACCAAGTACAGCTCCGTGGCCAGAATAGGAGCTGGGTCTCCCAGGGCCTTTTCAGGCTCCTTGGATAATTAGTGTGCTCCTTCCTACTGTGTGCTCTGCAAGGGCAACAGATAGTGAGCATGTTGTAGTTAGAGTTAATTTAATATGGTGAAAGGACTGTTGGTAATCTTTTAAGGAGTCTATTCTTATTTTTTTTAAATACGTTTTTATTGATTTCAGAGAAGAAGGGAGAGGAAGAGAGAGATAGAAACATTAATGATGGGAGAGAATCATTGACTGGCTGCCTCCTGCACGCCCCCTGGGGACTGAGCCCACAACCCAGATATGTGCCCTGACCAGGAATTGAAACTGACCTCCTGGTTCATAGGTTGACACTCAACCACTGAGCCATGCCAGCTGGCAGTTGTCTATTATTGATGCTGTTGTTTTATTTTTTATTTTGTTGTTTAGAGTACAACAAATAGTAGTACATATGTCTCTTTTTTCCCCCATTGACCTTCGCCCAGCCTCCCCTACCACCTGGCACATGACCTCACCCGACCCCTAGGTATCTTAATTTTTTTGGTGCAAAGGTAAATGGGATTGTTTTTTCCATTTCTCTTTCTGTGAGTTCATTACTGTTGTATATAAAGCCCATAGACTTCTGATTGTTAATTTTGTGTCCTGCTACATTGCCAAATTCATTTATTAGATCTAGTAGTTTTTTTCATGGAGTCTTTGGGGTTTTCTATGTATAGTATCATGTCATCTGTGAATAATGACAGTTTTACTTCTTCTTTTCCTATTTGGATGCTGTTTATTTCTTCTTGTCTGGTCACTATGGCTAGTATTTCCAGTACTATGTCGAACAGGAGTGGTGAAAGTGGGCATCCTTGTCTTGTTCCTGTTCTTAGGGGAAATGGGTTTAGTTTTTGCCCATTGAGTATAATGTTAGCTGTGGGTTTGTCATATATGGCCTTTTTTATGTTGAAATTATGATCCCTCTATTCTCACTTTGCTGAGAGATTTTATCAAGAAAGGGTGTTGGATTTTGTCAAAAACTTTTTCTGCATTAATTGATATCATTATGTGATTTTTGTCTCCCAGTTTCTGTGCTATATCACATTTATTGATTTGTAGGTATTGTACTATCCTTGCATTCCCAGAATAAATCCCATTTGGTCATGGTGTATGATTTTTCTAATGTAATGCTGAATCAGATTTGCTAGAATTTTGTTGAGGATTTTAGCATCTATGTTCATCAAGGATATCGGCCTTTAGTTCTCTGTGTGTGTGTGGTCTCTTTATCTGGTTTTGGGAGTAGGGTAATACTGGCTTCATAGAAGGAGCTTGGAAGTGTTCCTTCCTCTTGAATTTTTTGGGATAGTCTGAGGAAGATAGGTTTTAGTTCTTCTTTGAATGCTTGGTAGAACTCCCTGTAGTTATTGGCTTATTAAGGTTATTTTTATTCTTCTTGGTTAAGTTTTGGGAGCTAGTATTTTTCTAAGATTATGTCCATTTCATCAAGGTTGTCCATTTTTTTGGAATAGAGTTGTTCATAGTATTTTTTTCATAATTGTTTGTATTTCTGTGGGATTGGTTGTTACTTCACCTCTTTCATTTCTGATTTTGTTTATTTGGGTCCTCCCTCTTTGCTTCTTGATGAGCCGAACTAGAGGTTCATCAATCTTGTTTACCCTTTCAAAGAACCAGCTCTTGGTTTTGTTGATCTTTTGTATTCAGTTTGTGTGTGTGTGTGTGTGTGTGTGTGTGTGTGTGTGTGTTTGTTTTTGGTCTCTACGCCATTTATCTCCACTCTGATCTTTATTATTTCCTTCCTTCTGCTTATGCTGGGCTTCTCTTGTTGCTCTCTTTCTAACTCTTTGAATTGTAGGGTTAGATAATTTATTACTGTTGTTTATTGTTTTTTGAGATAGGCCTGTAGAGCTATGAACTTCCCTCTCAAAACTGCTTTCATTAGATTTTGGATTGTTGTTATGATGCTTTTTATTTTTTCTTTGATCTCTCTGGTAACCCAATCATTGTTTAATAGCATGCTATTTAGCCTCCAGTTGTTTGACTTTTTTTTTTGTATTTGATTTCTAGTTTTATGCCATTGTGATCTGAGAAGATACTTGATATGATTTCTATCTTCTTGAATTTGAAGAGACTTTGCCTGTGTCCCAACATATGGTCTATCTTTGAAAATGGCCCATGTGCACTTGAGAAGAATGTATATTCTGTGGCTTTGAGGTGGAATGTTCTGAAGATGTCAATTAATTCCATCTGATCTAGTGTGTCATTTAGGATTGATATTTCTTTGCTGATTTTTTGTTTAGAGGATTTGGCCAGTGGTGTTAGTGGGGTATTAAAGTCCCCTTCTATGACTGTATTTTTGTCAATCTCTCCCTTGATATCCTCCAAAAGTTTTTTTTTTAATGTATTTGGGTGCTCCTGTATTGGGTGCATATATGTTTTCTAGAGTATATCTTCTTGCTCTATTGCTCTCTTTAGTATTATGAAGTGGCCTTCCTTATCTTTTGTTATGTCCTTCACTCTGAGATCTAATTTATCAGATATAAGTATTGCTACCCCAGTTTTTTTGTTTGTTTTTTTTTCCCATTCGCCTGAAATACCTTTTCCCATCTCTTCACCCTCAATCTGTGTGAGTCCTTTTTTCTGATGTGGGTTTCCTATAGACAGCAGATATATGGTTCATGTTTTCTTATACACTCAGCTACCCTATGTCTTTTGAGTGGGGCATTTAATCCATTTACATTTAAAGTTATTATTGATAGGAAGTTTTCTGTCATTATTTCTTCAAACAGGTTTTCTATCAGTTTCTTTTCCTTCTGGCATCCCTATAATGCAGATGTTGTTTCGTTTCATGTTGCCCAAAGTTCCCTTAGGGTCTCCTCCTATTTTTAAGTTCTTTTGCTTGGGTATTTTTTCCTACCTTGTCTTCTAACTCCCTGATGTGGTCCTCTACTTCTTCTAGTTTACTGTTGATGCTTTCTATTTAATTCTTTATTGCAGTGATGTCATTTTTCATTTCTTCTTGGTTCTTCTTCATTTCCTCTTTTTCTTACATATATTGTTGAATTTGTCTTCCAACCTTTTCAGCGACCTTGTGACCATTTCTCTGAATTCTTTCTATGACAAATTGCTTGCCTCCGTTTTGTTTACTTCCTTTTCTGGTAATGCCTTCTTTTCTTTTGTATGCGAGTTGTTTCTTTATCTCCCCGTGATCTCTCCTCTCAATTGGCTAGTTATGTAGTTCTCTCTCTCCTACATTGACTTTCTCTGGGCGTAATCTGACCTTTCCATGAGAATTTGCAAAACTCGACCAAATCCGCATATTCATAGTGCTTTAGGCCCAGTTTTTGTGGGTTCATAGCTGGTCCCTGGGTGTTGTGGTTGTAGAGTCCCAGGAGTTATTTGATTCTTCCTGGTTAAAGGTAAAGCTAAGCTTCTGATCACAGTCCCTCTCCCCTTCAAGATGGCTCAGTCTCTGCGGCAGAGCTGGTCTCTTTGGGAGAGATTTCAGCAGCAGTTGAGGTTGCCTGGTCAGGGGAGCCTGGTCTGGCAGTCCCCAACAGTCCCTTGGAATATAGCTGCCCCTCACTCACTAATAGAAACTTCCCATACATCCAAACATCTCTCTTTTTGTTCTCTCACTCACACACTATCTTGTAGCCTGCCTTCCTATCGGCAGCCATCTTCGATCTTGATGCTGTTTCATTAGTTCAAGACATTATTTTCCTGTCAGTTTGACAAAACAGACATGAACTTGAGATCTTGGGAAAGACATAATTTTTACTAATATTTCCAGTTTCCTTCCCCATTAATGCAGGCCAAGGGGGTTCATGATCACCCAAGACCAGAGAGTAAATCAGAGACAGAAACTAGAAGAAGTGCCATCAAGAGACAAATGGCCTGTTCTTATCAAACCCAGAGAAAGAGAATTCGAGAACTGGAGGTAAGGGGGAGCTGACATTACTTTGTGGTCTGTGTTTATTTTCATCACAACATATACTGGTAATTATGTAAAATGTTAAGGTCAGACATTAATTTAAAAGGTTTGATTATCTGTGAAAATTGTGTATCTCCAACAAAATGTCATTGAATTAACATTTTGGATAGTGTTCCCAATTTAATCTCTTCTCTTAAAAAAAAAAAAAAAAAGCCAACTATCTACAAAGTCAATAATATAGTGAGTATGCTGACTTCCTGATACAAGGACACCTATATGATGGTATATGTGCATACCAACAATGAGTTCACATGCATCCTTAAGAGAGTCCTTTACATTATTTACGTAGAACAGATAGAATTTGGTTGGCCACCTAACCCAGTTTGGCTTTTCAACCAAAGCATGCCAAGCAGCAGAGTAAGGATTAGTCTGAGGATAAGAGAAACAGGCATTGTTTGAGCTCTTTCTATGTGCTAGGTACATAAGGTCTAAAGTTTCACACATGAGACATTCACAGAATCCTGAAGAGGAGGTTACTATTATTGAGCCTCATTTTAAAAATTAGGAATCTAAAATTCACAGAGATTAAGTAACTTGTTCAATTAATGAGAAACAGAATCGAGATTTGAATCCTGATCTGTGTCAGGTTCTAGAATCTCCACAAACATAGTATAGAGGAGAACAGGGCCATCTGCCACTCAGACCCACTCTTGCCTGGCTACTGTGGACCCCCCGTATAGCCATGTGGTATTCACACCTGAGCAAGCTCCAGCTCTGCAACCCCTTAACCAGGAGCCCAATTCATGTCCTAAGCTATGAAGTACTCACAACACAGAACCCACCAATTGGAAGTGTATATATTTTATAGAGAAAGGGGAAGGAGAGAGATAGAAACATTAATCATGAAAGAAAATCATTGATTGACTGCCTCCTGCATGCCCCTTACTGGGATTGAGCCTGAAAACCAGGCATGTGCCCTGATTGGGAATCGAACCATGACCTCCTGGTTCATAGGTCAATGCTCCAACACTGAGCTGCACAGGCTGGGTGGAAGTTGATTTTTGGTTGGTTGGTTCGTTGGCTACTATTACATGTGAGAGTTGCATTTTATTTATAAATAAAAATGTATATCCTTTTAGGCAGGAGAGGATCAAGACACCAATGGACATTTCAACAATATACCTCCCCTGGGAAATCCAGAAGAATTTGATATAATCGCTGACAATGGCTTTCCTATTCTAGGGCAGTCTTGCTTTTCCTTCCAAAACTCTGACGCTCATAAAGCTGCCTATGACCTAGCCACCTTTCAAGGAGACATAATGCCACCCTTTCAGAAATATCCAAACCCAAGAATCTATTTGCCTAGGTCTCCTTGCAGCTATGAATTGGCAGGTCCTGGTTATATAAATTCGAATGCATATTCCACCCTGTATAAAGATTCTAGCAGCAACACTAATGACACAGACTGGATCCACTTGAATGCACTACAGTATAACGTCAAGTCATACAGCAGCTTCCAGAGCAGCTGTGATTTCACCAGTAAACAATATGGTTGGAAACCAGCTCTTGGAAAACCTGGCCTTGGGGAGAGGACTGACCCTGGACAGTTCCAGGCCATGGCCACTCGCCCCTCTTATAACACAGAGCTTCCCGGTAGATACCTCACCACACCCCCACCAGGTGCTCCAGCCCTCCAGACGGTGATCACTACCACCACCAAAGTGTCCTACCAGGCTTACCAGCCGCCAGCTCTGAAATACTGTGACAACGTGCGGGAAGCTAGGAGTCTTCTGGGCGGTAACTATGCTTCTGAAAACACTCCGATGCCCATCTATCCAGAAGCCATGGACCTTCCAGTTACGGTCACTAGGGCAGCCTCTCCATCAATGTCACTTCCCTTGAAAATTCCAGGAGATTGCAGGGCCATCAGACCCACTGTGGCTTTTCCTCAGGAGCCAGCTCCTTCCAGGACAGACCGAGCAGAGACCTGGGGTGTGTGTGCATCAGGACTGGGGTCTAGAATCAGTTATTCAGACAGAGTTAGTCCATTCTTTAGCTATGACAATGAGGACTTTTAAACAGCAAACCTGCTCACAACATAATATTGGTGGCCATGCTGGCAATGGAACAGGAAATGGCAACTCTCTCATGTTGAGTTGGAAAATTTTTGTAATACAACATTTTTAAACCCACTATACTACACAGAATAAGGTCTGGAATGTGACTTTGTTAAATGAACAAATGAGCAAACGAAGATTGACTACAAGTTAAACCTGGTTCTCATTCTAAGATTTTTTCCCATTAGACCGTATTAGAGGATCTTTATTTGGCACTTTGAGGTTGTCAAACAGCTTCAGGAAGAAATATTTACAATCTTATCTCTGGAGTCACTTCTCAGGATTTTTATTTAGTATTTAAAACCTGTTAAAATAGTTTCAGGTAGTAATTTTGATAACTTTACCTCCAAATTTTTTGTCTATAGCTTTTTAAAATATTTACACTATTGCAATGATAAAATGCAGTTATTTTTTAATATAATTTGTTTTCCTTTGTCAGCTGAATAGCTTTTATTAGCATTAACAAATGTCTTCATAACAGAGACAGCCTAATGATGATGTGTAGTTAATGGATTATTATTATACTATTAATATAATATACTAATTACTAGAGCCCCAGTGCATGAAAATTCATGCACTGGAGGGGGGTCCCTAGCCCCGCTTGCTCCCTCTCACAGTCTGGGAGCCCTTAGCAGCAGGAGGCAACCTGGCAATCAGGGGAAGATGATGCTCCCATCACACCTCTGCTGTTGCCACTGCCAGCAGCACAGGATTGGCCGGCCCTGGTTACCTGAGCCTCTGGTGACCCTAAGAGGCTGGGTAGCCTCCATCTGAGACTTTCCTGCACCTCAGGCCAGCCCTTGGTGGCTGGGAGGCTAAGGGCAGGTCCAGCCGCACCATGCATCTACTGCACCTACCTCCTCTCCCCACCTCTGGCTGAGCTGAAAGGAATGGGAGACTCTGGTATCAGCAGGTGCAAAGAGCAGCTGGACCTGCCCTCAGGCTGCTCTGTGCACTGCTACCCGCTCCCCAAGTGGGGTTGAAAGGACTGGGGGACTCTGGCAGGGCTGAGGGGACTGGGCACTGTGATCTTGTGGCTATGGGCGCCGCCATCTTTGTGACAGTGTGATGGTTAATTTGAATATTCCCTCTTTAATAGATAGGATTAATTATACTAATTATAGTTGTTCTGGTTAGGTTTTAAAATTAGAATTGAGATATTTTAGTAAAAAATAGCTTATTCCTTTGTTATTTCTCATAAATGTAATTGATTATGTTGTTAAATTAAATGTAATAAAGAAGCTTTAGAGTAATGTAGCTGATTCTTAAGTTATTTCAAAACAAATAGAAAAAAAATATTGTTCAGATTATGACCTGAAAAACAGTTGCAACCCAAGTACATGCCCTTGACTGGAAATCAAACCTGAGACCTTTCAGTGCACCGGCCGATCCTCTAACCCAGGGGTCCTCAAACTTTTTAAAGTGGGGGCCAGATCACGGTCCCTCAGAGAGCTGGAGGGCCGGACTATATGAACTACTAATTCCTACTGTAACACCTTGGCTGCGCTCACTGCCCAAAAAACCTGGCGGGCCGGATCAGACTCCTCTGCGGGCCGCATGTGGCCCGCGGGCCGTAGTTTGAAGACCCCTGCTCTAACCTCTGAGCCACACCAGCCAGGACATTATTTATATTCTTATAACTAGGAAATATTAGTAAGGAATGTAATTTAATGTCCTAATTTTCTCCACCTCTGCTCTCTGTCTTTCCCCCAGCAAAAAATCTTTCTGCCTAATTCCCTCTAACACAGCAGTAGATATTTGAGGCAGAAACAAATCAAATGTTCTTCAAGATGCTGTTAGGAACCTAAAATTTTGCAGAAGTCCTCAAAACTTAAAAAAAAAAAAATCCCACCCAATAGTAATTAATATAAACCTTATAAGTTGTTTTTTGTTTTGTTTTGTTTTGTTTTGTTTTGTCTTTTCGTTTTTGATATTTAAAGTCAGAGAAATGGCTGCTTGGAAACTTGGCTTCCAATAAATGTCTTTCATCAAGAAATTCACTCCTATCATTCTGCTGTCTTCCACTGGCTATCCACTGGGCACCCCTGCCAGATGGTTCGCACCATCCTCTGCTGAAGCTGAGGCACTTGAGACCTTGTGTTGAAACAGAGAAGGGAGAGCCCTGAAGGCTTGCCTAGGTTCAGTCTGGAAGTAGAGAGCCTCCTGTGTGGGCCTTGGTGAGACAGACATCAAGCCTGCTTCTGTGTGTCAGTGCCTTACCTGGCTTCAGTGAAATGGTGCTCCTCTGCTTCCAGGTGAACAGGATGTGTCCGGAGCATCTTGTAGCGCTGGAAAGGAAGGGGGTGCTAAACAAACAAATAAAACCAACAACATCAAACCCCACAGTGACAGAGGTCATGTCAAAAGGAAACAGAAGTTATATGAAAGAACTCCCAAAGGCCAAAGCTGGAACAAGCTAAGAAAAACATTGTATTGGATTATAAACCAAGATATAAAATAAATCCATGAGTCCATCCCTATATAAGTACACTAGAGGCTCAGCGCACACAAAATTGTGCACAGTTAGGGTCCCTAGGCCTACCCTGGCCTCTGTGCTGGCCTCTGCCACCCTGCAATACTACGTGAAGCTCCCGACCCCAACCCCGGGACACTTTGCAATGCTCGCGGCCCCTCGACTGCTCCGAAAGGCTCCCCCCACACCGACACTGCTCCACGAAGCTCCCCCCACCCCTTGACTGCTCTGTGAAACTTCTCCCACCCTGCAACTACTCTGCGAGGCTCCTCCACCCCGCCACTGCTCCCTGAAACTCCCCGCCCCACAACTGCTCCCTGAAACTAGCTGCCACCTGGTAACTGCTTCACTAAGCTCACTGTCACCCCATGAAGCAGCCCACCACCACTGCCGCCACTTAACTGTCCTCAATCCTGCTTGCCGCCAACCCCCCTCATGGAGGGCGGCTCAGGGGGCCAGAGGGGGGGGGACCGAGAGGTGTTCCATGCACTTCATGGTGACCAGTCATCCATTCCGTCTTGATGGCACCTGGCTCTTTCTTTATATATAAGTGAACTCTGCACTATCTTCTCAATTATTTTGTAAATCTAAAACTGCTCTAAAAAAATAGTCTATTTAAAGTACAACATAAATATTATATCTTCCTGGGTCCCATCTTTGTCAGCAGGATCCCATACACAAAAGAATAATAGAGCAGCACCTTTCACTAGAAGGGCAAACATGTCTTTGTTTGTGTGTCTAAAACCTTGCTATATCCTGCATCCACATGTTTGAAGGCATTTTCTTATATTGGATTTTAATCATATTAGTGCATTGAACCAAACTTAGCAAGATGAAATCTAATGGGATAAATGAGGGAGAATAGAAAAATATTTTGTACAGAATAATTCCAAATGATTGATGTGGAATACCCCATCTTCAAGGGATGGAGCATAATTCCCCCCCTCCTTATGTTGGGCTGTGTACAGCAATTTCCTTCCAGAGCACTGTATGGAAAGGGAAAAAAGAGTAACTTTATAGTAGAAAATCTGACAAACACCACTCAGCCAGGTGATCAAGGTCAACATCAGTGATAAGTTACACTGATAGAATGTACCCTTGATATCATGTGATGAAATGGCACTTCGCCTCTGTGCTTTTTCTCCCCGCAAAACCAGAATCCTAACCTACACAGAGTAAAACATCAAATGAACCCCAGTTGAGGACCATTCTACAGAAGAGTATTCCTCAAAACTGTCAGGATCATCAAAACAAGGAAAGCCTGAGAAGCTTACAGTGTAGAGAACCCTAAAGTAAGGTGACCAGACGTCCCGCTTTTAGCGGGACAGTCCTGATTTTTACAGTTTGTCCCATGTCCCGCGGCTTTTTAAAAGTCCCGATCAAAAATCATTAAAAATCGGGACTCTCCCGCCAAAAGCGGGACGTCTGGTCACCTTACCCTAAAAAAGGCTGACCTGAAAACCACATGTAATGTGGTATCCAGGGTGGAATCCTGGGAAAGAAAAAGGACAGTAAGTAAAAACTGAGGAAGTCAGGATAAAATAAGAACTTTAATAATAATGTGCTCTGTGAAGATCAGGTAAGCAGTTCCTTTTGAGGATGGTTAAAGGCTGTATTTCTTCTCCTCAGAGTACCTAAAATGTCTCCTTATTCAAGGGTTCTAAATACCTTGAAAGATTTGCATGGGAAATATGTGCTTTACAATCTGAGATAATTAAGGATGAAGGTGAACCAGGAAACAGGATGTTAAGAAGTTTCCTTAAAATCAACCTATTTAAGGTGCAAATGTGAATACTGGGGAAAATAATGCATCCAGTTAAGCAAAAGCATTTTGTTATCATAGAACCTTTTCCCTGGACCTTAGAATTCTTGAAGCCAGCTAAGCCCTCTCAAAATGGCACTAGTACATCCTTAGGAGGAAGATAAAAGGTGACACTCCAACACTTCATGTGGGGCACAGCTACAGAGTCTGGACAGGTTCAAGCCTTGGACCGATGAGGAGGCACAGTCCTCTCGTGGCCACATGCAAGTCCCAGAGTGGACGGCAGAGCCCTCCCAGCACAATTACAGCCAATAGCTGTCGTAAGTGTGAACCTATGGTCTGAACACGTGGCCCCACGTGCCTAAGAGATATAGGCTGCAAGTAAGCAAAGCTTGATCAGGTGCATGTAATTGAGTAGGGTCGAAACCCACGAAAATGTTGTAAACATCTTTTTTTTTTTTAATATATTTTATTGATTTTGTACAGAGAGGAAGGGAGAGAGATAGAGAGTTAAAAACATCGATGAGAGAGAGTCATCGATCAGCTGCCTCTTGCACACCCCCTACTGGGGATATGCCCGCAACCAAGGTACATGCCCTTGACCGGAATCGAACCCGGGTCCCTTCAGTCCCCAAGCCGACGCTCTATCCCTTGAGCCAAACCGGTTTCGGCTGTTGTAAACATCTTGACCACGCCCTTACTTTGCCTCGTGGCATCTGCTATAAAATAAAGACATGGCCTGTGGGCGTCAGTGCTGCTGGCTCCCCATCAGGAAAGCAGCATCCCAGGGAGTCCCAGCTTTCATTCTCTTGTTTGTCTTTTCTCATCCTTCATCGCCCCCACTTGGGTTCTCTGAACCTGGCTGAGCATGCAGCACATAAGGCGCCTTAGGGCTGAGTATGCCATGGCCGTGCAGGCTCCCCACAGCTTCAAATACCGACTTCCATCACACATCACTTGTTTTGTATTCTTTCAGAATTTGTTCAGAACAAAAGTTAAAAATCAGGCTTACAAACTGCCTATCCATTAACACACAGCTTAGAATACCGATTTAATTTATTTGGACAAATTTTAACTAGCACAATTTAATATCAGACAAGATCATTCATTAAAAAATAAGATGTATTTTGTATGAAGAAGAAAAGAGAACTAATAATATGCCAAGCTAATATATGTAAGGTTTTTTGTTTACCATAGTAATCTGTAATTTTTACTCTGCTACCAGCTGTTTGGTGGCTAATGATGTTCTTCTACATTTTGCACTGTTGGTGGAAAATATTGAAGATATACCCATGATTGTCAGCTGTGGCCAGGAGACCTTGGAGATTCAGTTCTCTGATGAGGACAAGTTGCCTTGAGTCTGTGAAATGTTATACCAGGCATTTGCTAAATTTGAAAGGAATAGCAAGTGGTGACAGAATAACAAATGTTATCAGTGGCCTGTAGCAGTTGTACAAATGCCAGGAAAATAATTTCCAGGTGATTTCACAGGTATTTGTAATAGGTCATTAATCAAAATGGTCGCTGGCTTCTATCATCATGTATTCCACCTTGAATTTCTAGAGTATCCCCTGGACTGTAAATATAAAAATTGTTCTAAAAAATATAAGTATGTCTACTTTAAATGACCCAGCAAAGAAAAGACAGATCTAATTTGAACTCCCACAATTACCTCTTACACTCTGAATGTTCTCTGAGGGAAATTCTTAAGTAGAAATCAATTGTAGATTGTAGAAATGGAGCCCTAGCTGGTTTGGCTCAGTGGATAGAACATTGGCCTACAGAATGAAGGGTCCCAGTTCAAGTCTGGTCAAGGGCACATGCCTAGATTGGAGGCTTAATCCCCAGTAGGGGACATGCAGGAGGCAGCTGATCAATGTTTCTCTCTCATCATTGATTTTTCTATCTCTCTCTCTCTCCCTCTCCCTCCTCTCTGAAATCAAGAATATACATATATATTTTTAAATGCAGAAGTGGAGTTAAGGGATGAATTCTCCATTTTTTATTAAACACTAGAGGGCCAGCACATGAAATCATGTGAGACTCAGAGTCCTACCATGCCGTGGGACCCAGAGTCCCTCCCACCACTGCCGTGGCACCCATCAATGCACCTGGTGACCGGTTGTTTGGTCATTATGGTGTTAAGGCATTATGGCCACTGGCTTTTTATAATATAGATTTGCTCTGGTAGGCTACCCCACTACACTGTAGGATTCAATAAACAGCAGAAATGCTTGTAAAGTAGAAATACTTTCTAAAAGTCTCACCCACAGCTTTTTTTTTTGGTTCCTAAATAATTTTGGCACCATAATCCATTAGTGTCTACTCTTCATACTCACTCAATTGGCTGTGGGCTCATAGACACTTCATTCCAGGTAGTACAGAAACTCCCCAGAAGATATATGTATCAGTCATAGTTCTCCAGAGACACAGACCAAATAGAACACACACACGCATACACAAATACTATAATGTGTATGTGTGTGCATATATGTATTTGTGTTTATATATGTATACTTTCTATATGTATAAACACAATATATAAGATTTATTTTAAGGAATTGCCTCTGATGGTTGTAGGGTCTGGTAAGTCTGCAATCTGAGGAGCAGGCTGGCAGACTGGAAATTCAGCAGGATTTGATTCTGCAATCTTGACGCAAAATTATTTTTTCCCTGAGAAATCTCAAATTTTCCCATTAAGGCCTTCAACTGATTAGAGGAGACCCACCCATAGTGTGGACGGTAAGCTCCTTTACTTAAATCCAATGGGTTGTAAATGTTAATCACATCTATAATCTATCATCATAGCACATCTAAGTTAGTGTTTGACCAAACAACTGGATGTCAGATTTAAATCCTCAGGTTCATTGGCTGAGGGCCCTCCAACATCTACCCTTACTGCACCCGACTGCCTGGAGTGCCTTTCCCTGAGTTATTACATGGCTAGTTCTTCTGGTCATTTAGGTATCAGCTCAACTGTCATCCTTGCAGGCACTTTCCCTGGCCACTTGCCTATTCTTGCCCAGCAACCCTTTCTGCCCCATTTTCTCTATCACAGTTCTCTGGTTTTTGTTTTTGTTTTTAATTTTTGTCATAGAAATTTTATTTGCTTTGTGGAAAAAAAAACACATACATATTTATCTCTCCCACTAGAATGTAAGTTCTATTACAGCAGGTCTATGACTATCATTACTTGTTCACATCAAAAGCAGTGTCTGGCATATAGTAGGTATTTAATAAATATTTGTACAATTAATAGATCCAATGAGACAGGTAGCTCATTCTACGTTTATTTTATTTTAAATATATTTTTATTGATTTCAGAGAGGAAGGAAGAGGAAGAGAGAGATAGAAACAGCAATGATGAGAGAGAATCTCCCCACACTGGGGATGGAACCTGCAACCCCAGGAATGTGCCCTGACTGGGAATCAAACTGTGACCTCTTGGTTCATAGGTCGGTATTTAACCACTAGGTCACACCAGCTGAACACAATTGACTCTATTTTTAAATAGCTCAAGTTATGAGAAAGTTGCTACTATGCTAAGCTGAAATCATCCCTGTATTAAAGACCATTCATTTGTCCTAGAGTTATCTTCCAGACCTCCTGGAATAATTGTTTCTATTCTATATCTATAAACATTTGAATACAGTGTTCTTGTCTCCTATTAATCATTTGTTATCTAGGCTAAATACTGTTAGTGGTTTCCAGAGCCTACCCAACTTGGTATCCAATTGAAAGATCTCTACCCTAATGTGGGCCTGTCAGAGTGGAACACATCACCCTGCACAAGTAGCAAGACTGACACTTCCAAGACCTGAACACTATACGTCTGTTAATTTGATCTAACACATCATTATCATTTCTAGGAGTCAGATCACACTTCTACACACAGATAAATGTGCATGCTTATAAGTGGCTAATCACTTACTAAACACCTGTCTATGCTGAACAGAGACCTTATGGGATTAAAAAAAGTTTATGTGTCTATCCTCATAGCACATCTAGGTTAGTATCTATCTCAAGAAGTCTGGAATCCAAGAAGAAAAAAACAATTACACATAATGAGAATTTTCAGCAAAGGAAGAAACTTTAAAGGTCATCTAGTTTTATCTTTTCCGTTTATGGAAAATGCAATGGGGCCCAGAGTAGCAAGTGATGAAATGATAATGAACAAGAAAAGAGACAATGCAATGGAGTGATTATCATAAGTGCAGACAATAAGAGCAGAAGAATAAATTCAAATAGGGGAAGAAAACCAGTGACACTTTGAGGTGCTGGTGAGAACCTCAGAGAAGAAGTGGCCTGAGTCGTTGGGTGTGGAGAGAATTTGCTTTGTAGAGAACAGAGATGGCATTTGGGAAAAGTGAACATGCTGAGAAGACTCAGGACAGAGCCTAGTATGTTCTTGAGACAAACTCACAAGAACAAATGGCATTTATATATATTACCCATAAGTTATATAATATGTAGTTACTAAAATAATAGTAAATAGCCCTAGCCGGTTTGGCTTAGAGGATAGAGCTAAGGCCTGTGGACTGAAGGCTCCCGGGTTTGATTCCAGTCAAGGGCACGTGACCCGGTTGTGGACTCGATCCCCAGCAGGGGGCATGCAGGAGGCAGTCGATCAATGATTCTCTCCCATCTTTGACGTTTCACCCTCCCCCCCCCCACTTCTCTTTTTCCTTCTCTCTGTCTCTCTTCTTCTCTGAAATCAATAAAAATATATTTAAAAACAAATAAAATAATAATAAATAGGCTTTGTAAATGTAAAACTACAGTTTACAGAAAGCCTACAGACAAAGGTGAGCTCTTAACAGACACCAGATAATTTATGGATAATGCTCATGTAAGTATCAAGAACATGCTATGACTAGTAATAACTAACCAGACATCAAAAAGATGCATATATCACCATGTTATTTGTAAGCTATTTTTCTTCCAAAGCCCTCTGAGTACTTCCAAAGTACTAAAGCCTAGAAATAGTCCAATGAAGATAGTAGAAAAAACACCAGTGTTTAGAAGGAACTGATTCATGAAAAGGAATATGGGTTCTCTAAGTTTTCTTCTGACCTGCTCTCTATATTTGTCATAGCATGATTTGAAGAAAACAAAAAAGGAAGAGAGAAAGAAGGAAGAAAAGGGGAAGGAAGAAAGGAAACCTATCATCAAAATTCTGTATTATTAGAGGTGGTGCTTGCACAACATTGTGAATGTATTAGAAGCTCCTGAATTGTTCATTTCTAAATAATTAAATTTATATTATGTAAACCCCACCTCAATTTTTAAAATCTTATTAGTTTGGAGGAAATATTATAATATTGTAGAAATAGCAACACCTGAAAATCCCCTTCTTCTTGGTTTATAAAATCATCTGCTTTTACTTGGTTTCAGATGATTCACAAGCTACACTGATCTCAGCTTTAATGTGGAGCAGTGTAACCCTGGCTGGTTGGCTCAGTCAGTTGAAGCATCATCTGTACATCAAAAAAACAAAAAAGCTGAGAGTTTGATTCTTGGTCAGAACACATACCTAGTTTGCGGGTTTGATCTGATTAATCTTTGCACATGTGCTAAAAATTTAATAAAAAACATATCCTCACGTAAGGATTAAAAGGAAGAGGAGGAGGACAAAGGGAGGAGGAGGAGGGGAAGGGGGACCAGGAGGAGGGGGAGAGGGAGGAGGAGGAGAAAGACGAGGAGGAAGAGGAGGAGGAGGAGGAAGGTGGAGTCATTCAACAAATGTGCTTGAGGAGAATCCAAGATGGCTGCACAGGTAAACACCTAGCCGCAGCCACACACAACAATTTCAATAAAATACAACTAAAATATAAAATGGACATTACCCAGAACTACAGGAAAGTTGACTGACTGGAAATTCTACAACAAGAAGCAAGGAGAAAACCAGAAGGAAGAGCGGAGGAGCTGAAAAAGCCTAAGGTACGGAGACAGGCGGTGTGCGCGGAGAGGAAAGAGCCAGAGAGGAGGGGCGGCTGAGTGCCTGGCTGGCATTCCCTAGTGCAGGGGTCTTCAAACTACGGCCCGCGGGCCACATGCAGCCCACAGAGGAGTCTGATCCGGCCCGCCAGGTTTTTTGGGCAGTGAGCGCAGCCGAGGTGTTACAGTAGGAATTAGTAGTTCATATAGTCCGGCCCTCCAGCTCTCTGAGGGACCGTGATCTGGCCCCCACTTTAAAAAGTTTGAGGACCCCTGCCCTAGTGGGAAGGAGATAAAAGCTCCGACTGTGCTGGGCCCCAGTTCCGACTGCTCTGAACCCCAGATCTAGGCCAGACCCCGGGGACCCAGGCTCATCCATAGGGAGCTGGGCTGTAAGGCAGAACCCCTGGGGAGCGGCGAAAGGAGGTCCCGGAGGAGAGCACATTGCACGCAGAGAAGGGACGGTTGGCTGTGCTGCAGGATTGCCCTGGCGGGAAGGAGACGGGGGCTCCAGACTGCTTTGAACGCCACCTCCAACCCCACTTCCAACTGAATGGAACCCCAGTTCCGGGCTCATTGGGGGAGAGCCCAGACTGTTTGGTAGCAGGCGAAAATCGAGGGCACCTTTCTCTCAGAGGTGCTTGCAATGAGTACTGAAGGACCCTGGGGATTACTGAGACTCGGGAACCGCATAGGGCGGGGCTGACGGAAGCCAAGGCTGTAGGCTCCACGCTGAAACCCCGCCCCATCAGGAAGCTGCGAAAATGCCGAGACAACAAAATAGACCACAAACGAAAGAAATGGAGGACAAAAAGCGACTGGATATAGAGTTCAAATCTACGCTTATAAGGTTTTTCAAGAATTTCCTAGAAAAGGTAGATAAGACCTATAAGGATATGAAAAAAGATCAACTAGAATTAATAAGGAATCAACAAGAAATGATAAGGGATCAATAAGAAATAAAGAATACATTGTCTGAAATAAAAAATATTTTACAGAGTCCTAAAAACAGAATGGAAGATCGCAAGAATCAAGTCAAAGATTTGGAACATAAAGAGCCAGAAGACACTCCTCCGCAGAAGCTAGAAGGCAAGAGAATCCAGAAAATTGAAGATAATGTAAGAAACCTCTGGGACAACTTCAAGCGAACCAACATCAGAATTATGGGGGTCCCAGAAGATGAGAGAGAGCAAGATAGCGAAAACATGCTGAAAGAAATAGTGACAGAAAACTTCCCCCACCTGGTGAAAGAATTAGACTTACAAGTCCAGGAAGCACACAGAACTCCAAACAAAAGGAATCCAAAGAGGACCACACCAAGACAAATCGTAATTAAAATTCCAAGAGCAAAAGACAAAGAGAGAATATGAAAAGCAGCAAGAGCAAAGCAGGTAGTTACCTATAAAGGAGCACCTATACAATTGTCAGCTGATTTCTCATCAGAAACCATGCAGGCCAGATGGGAATGGCAAGAAATATTCAAGGTGATGAATAGTAAGAACCTACAGCCAAAGATAATCTACCCAGCAAAGCTATCACTCAGAATGGAAGGTCAGATAAAGAGCTTCACTAATAAAAAAAAGCTAAAGGAGTTCATCACCACCAAACCAGAATTATATGAATTGCTGAAGGGGGTTCTTTCAGAAGAGAAAGTAAATAAAAATAAAAATTATGAACAACAAATACGTAACTATCAACAAGTGAATCTAAAAACCAAAGAAATTTAAAAAAAAATCTGATGAACAATGTTAACTGGTGAATATAATAGAATCAGAGGTATGGAAGGGGAGTGAACTGACAATTCTTGGGGAAAAGGGGAGAAGGGGATGTGGGAAGAGACTGAACATAAACTGTGCACCTATGGATGAGGACAATGTGGGGTGGGGAAAGGGCAGAGGGTGGGGTGGGAATCTGGTGGAGGAGAGCAATGGAGGGGGGGAGGAACATTTGTAATAATACGAACAATAAAAATTTTTTTTAAAAATGTGCTTGAAGCTTCTACTATGTGCTAGACCCTGTCTAGGCACTGGAGATAGAGAAGAGAACAACCAACTCAAGTCCCTGCCCTCACTGAGTTTACATTCTAGTTATGGAGATTGACAGCACACAAGATCTCAATGAGGATATATATAGTATGGCAAAAAGTTGATAAGTGATAAGAAAATAAAGCAGACAAAAGGAATTGGAAAGCATATGTTGCAAGGTAGTATTGAAATTTAGAGAGTCACTAAGAATATGGTCTTTGGGTAACAATCTGAAGAAAATACCAGAGCTGGCCATGTAGCTACATGATATCAGAGTATTCTAGGCAGAGGGTACATCAAACGTTCAGCATGTTTGGAAGCTCCAGTTTGCTGTAGCTGGGTTAGTGTTGGGAGATTAGTGGACTTGTAAGTCTTAATAAGCACTATGCCTTTTATTGGAGTGACACAGGAAAACATTGGAGGGTTTTGAGCAAAAGGTTTTGATCAGGTGTGTGTGTGTGTGTGTGTGTGTGTGTGTGTGTGTGTGTTAACAGAATCACTCTGGTTTGTTGGGAATCGACTAAGGAAGGGTAAGTGTGGAAGTGGGGAGGCTAGATAGAAACTTATTGCAATAATGCACATGAGATATGATGGCAGCTTGAACCAGAGTTTTGAGCAGCAGCAGGGATGGTGAGACATGGTTAACTTCAGGATATTATAAAGGCAAACTTATGGGTTCTGCTAATGTGGAGAATAATAGAGAGAAGATCTGACAGCTGAAATCATGGAGCTACTATCAACTGAGATGGGGAAGGCTGACGGAGAAGCACTTTGGGGAAGTAGAGGAAAAAGAGAGTATTAAGAGCTCAGTTGTTAACATGTTAAGTTCAAACTATAAGATTTCTAAGTGAAGTGTTAAGTAAGCAGTTGGATTTATGAGTTTAGGTTAGAGACACAGACTTGAAGATACAAATTTGCAAATTATCATAGAATATTTGGCATTTGTAGATTATAAAATGCTATTCAAATATGAAGTATCTTACCTAGTTATTAATTATTCATGCATACAACACAGCAACAATCATTAGCTTACTAACAACTCTAGAACACCAAAGATGTTTTTAAAAAATATCCTTAATAGCACATAGTTGTTTTTGGAAAATAGGACATATGTAAGTGTTAACTTCTCCTTATTCTACTTCTCAACTATTTTATTGCTGATCTTAAATACTAAGCAGTTCAGAGGTTCTAACTGATTTAGGCTTACAAAGTATTATCAAGTCAGAAGTTCTGAGAAGGCCCTGTAATGACATCTTCTTTGAGAATGCTTATCTTCCTAGGAAAAGAAAAGCTTGAATGTGAAATAAACAGTCTTAAAGAAGCATGAAACTGCTAGGTCAGCCATCGTCTTGATAACAATCAAGTACTGAATGATATTTGGTCAATCTTTGATAAGAAAAAATGCTGGTAGTTTGAAAATATACATACTTTTGAACACCCCATCCTGATAGGAGAATTTAAAGTAGAATCTACTAAGATTAACCATTGAAAATTTGATATTTTGAGGTTTGGAAACCAAGATGGCAGCAGCGGTAAACCCTGAAATTGCTGCCTTGCACAACCACTTAACAACTACAACTAAAAGACAAAACGGACATCATCCAGAACCACAGGAAGGCTGGCTGAGTGGAAATTCTACAACTAGAAGGGAAGAGAAAAGCACACTGTGACACAGAGAAGGTGCGGAAGTAAAGTACAGAGATATGGAGGTGTGCATGGAGAGTACTGATAACTGAGTACAAGGCTGTCTTTTTCAATCAGGAGGGAGACACAAGCTCCCAACTGCTCTGAACTCCAGCTCCAGGCGAGATTGTTACATATCTGCATATCAAGCCATGAAGCTACAAATAATTGGGGTCATAAAATACAATATTTTTCTAAAATATTTTGAGTATCAACACAAAAGTAAATTCTTAAATTTCTGGTTTTGGAAATGGTAGAGTGGCTTATATTGGACTAATTCTCCTTCATGTAAAAGATATAAACTCTGGAGAAATACAAAGTTTAACCATCTAAAGGCCCTGGAAAAATCACCAAGTTAGCTAGAAATTAGAGGTGATGGGGCCTTTAAGAGAAGGGTCCACACGACATGCATCTGCTAGAACCAGAGCCTACCACTGCAGTGGCTGGCTTGTTAGAGGATGGAATCTGAGCTGTCAAAGTAGCTGGAAACAGAGGGGAAATCTTGGAATAGAGGAAGCCACAGAGAGTAACCCCCAAAATCTGTCCTCCATTATTTCTAATGGGAAGTCAGAGTTACTCATATCATTTTCCCTCATTTTATCTAAAGATTTTAAGCTTTTTCTCTTTATTTTTTAGATGTCTGAAAATGATGAGCCATGGTGTGATTTTTTTGTGTATTTCTCTTTTTGAAATACACTGAGCATTTTGGATCTGTATGTTGATATTTTTCAGCTATTTTTGTAAATTTAAGAGTGTTGACTTTATTTTCAGTAGTCAGTTACCAATTCATCACTTGGAACTATGGATATTTGGTATTATATTTTAAAAGATAGGTTTGTTTTAGTTTTGCTGTTAGTTTTAGGGTAAATTCTTTTAGACCTAAGATATAACCTTTACTCTCTATGGTCATTTTTAGGGTTTTGATGGAAAGATTATGGCCTTTACCAGACCCTTCTAACTGGGTGAGATGCAAATTCCAAATTCAGTCTCCTTTACAGTGGGCAGCAGAGGAGACTGTTGCTCAACTTTTGTAGCTTTCCAGCTGTTGCTTGGCTCTGTTCTCCTTGTAGTATAATTTGATATTCAGTATTGTGAGTCCTTCTACTTTGTGCTTCTTTCTCAAGATTGCTGTGGCTATTTGGAGTCTTTTTTGATTCCATATAAATTTTGGGATATTTGTTTTAGATCCATAAAATATGCCATTGTTATTTTAAAAGGGATAACATTGTTTTTATAGATTGCTTTGGATAGTATGGACATTTTAATGATGTTAATTCTTTCAATCCATGAACATAGTATATTCTTCCATTTGTTTGTATCATTCTTTATTTATTTTTCAGTGTCATATAGTTTTCTGAGTACAGTCTTTTATTCACACAACTAACAAACAGAAGACAAACAATCCAATTTAAAAATGAGCAAAGGTCCTGAATAGACACTTCTCCAAAAAAGAACATACAGATGGCCAAGAGACACATGAAAAGACGTTCAAAGTCACTAATCATCAGAGAAATGCAAATTAAACTGACAATGAGGTATCTCCTTATACTTGCCAGAATGGCTACCATCAATAAATCAACAAAAGACAAGTGTTGGTGAGGATGTGCAGGAAGGGGAACTCTAGTACCCTGCTGGTGGGAATGCAGGCTGGTGTAGTCATTATGGAAAACAGTATAGAGTTTCCTCAAAAACTTAAAAATGGAACTGCCATTTGACCCAGTGGCCCCACTTCTAGGAATATATCTAAAGAAACCCGAAATACCAGCCAGAAAGAATGTATGCACTCCTATGTTCATAGCAGCACAATTTATAATGCATAAGCTCTTAAAATAGCCCAAGTTCCCATCAGTAGATAAGTAGATAAAAATGCTGTGGTACATTTACATCATGAAATACTGTGCGGCAGTAAAAGAAGAAGGATCTCTTACCTTTTGAGAAGCATGGAGGGACCTGGAGAATATTATGCGAAGGGAAATAAGCCAGTCAGAAAAAGACAAGTATAATATGGTCTCACTTATATGTGGAATCTAATGAACAAAATAAATTGATGGACAAAATATATCCAGAGACATGGAAGCATGCAACAGACTGATGAATCTCAGAGGAAAGAGATCCACCCAAGAACTTATATCCATACTAGAGGACCAGTGCATTAAAATTCATGCACTAGCGGGGAGTCCCTCAGCCTGGCCTGCCCCCTTCACAGTCCAGGAGCCCTCAGGGATGAGAGGCAACCCAGCGATCAGGGGAAGGCAATGTCCCCGTCACACCTCTGCTGCTGCCACTGCCGGCAGTGCAAGCCTTGGCCAGCCCTGATTACCTGAGCCTCAGGCGGCCCTGGGCAGCTGGGAAGCCACCATCCGAGGCTTGCCTGCACCTCAGGTGACAGCTGGGCAGCCAACATCCAAGGTTTGCCTGTGCCTCAGGCTGGCCCTGGGCAGCTGGGGGGCTGAGAATACTGGGGGACTCCAGGGACAGGCACGTGGAGAAGCTGGATCCGCTAGGGAGCAGGCCTGGCCATGCTGCACACCTGCCACTCAGGTGAAGTTGAGGGGACTGGGCACCACCATGTTGTGGCTGTGGGCACCACCATCTTTGAGAGTGTGGTAGTCAATTAGATATTCCCTCCTTATTGGCTGTGGGTGCTGCCATCTTTGTGAGGGTGTGAGGGTCAATTATCATATTCTCTCTTTATTATATAGGATATGTAAAACCCATGGACACAGAACATAGTGCAGTAGGCCTGTTCCGTTTTTTGCTCCAATCAAGAAATATGCATTTTTAAAAAATCAAAAAAGCTGGGAATGAAAATTAGAATTTTAATAATCACTTGTCTTTATGATGTCCCTCTAGTATTTTTAAAATTTTATTTCAGCTTTTGAACTTCATTTTGGGCAGGAACTTGATGATATATCATATTACAATAAAATTTTCTAAGTCAGTGAATGTAACATATAAACAAAGTTGCTGGACCTAGAAACATATAGATAAAGATCAGTTCCACAAATTCATTTGACAGAAGTGAACATACTCGAAGTGATATAATTTATTACTTCCTCCTGATCACGACAGGCTTTTGACTTATTTGTGACAGGAATGAAGTGAACTGAATAGTCTGTTTAAACATAATGCAGTAAAGTAGTTGCTTCTTGACAGATAAGCCTGATCTCAGGTTCCCACCCCTACCCCTTCAAGATCATGGTCCTCCACAGGGATGTTTTGTGCCTAAAGTTCAAGTGTTTTGGGTTTAATGCCTTTGGATCTGAGCCCCTCCCTGGCTTCTGCCTGCAACTTCTAGGACAGTCTCTGATGTAGGTCTAGAGGGCTTCAGCACTTAGCCAAGATCATGTTGTGTACCATTGAGTGACACAGACATACTTGCTCTGATAGAAAACTACAAGCTGTGAATATGGTAAAAACCAGCACATCCACAAATATTCTTGCTTTAGTGGAAAATATATTTATATGGTTTTCCTTGTTTAGTGTGAAAGTCATTTATTTGTTTAGAAGACTGGCTTCTTAAGTGATACCAGCTTTTATGTTTAATAAAATTTTTGGTTTAAAAGTAAACTGGGAAAAATATAGCAAATGATTAAACAGTAAACAGAGGGAGATAATATTCATTTTCTTATTTTAAATTTGCCTATTTTTTTATTTATCCAATAATTTATATTTGAAAAAATGAAAATAAATTGTTCTATGTTTAAAATAAAATTTAAATGCTCCTAATGCAAAGCAGTGGCTTAGTAAAACAAATCCAAGGAATAATTTTATAAGAATATCTCTGTAAAAACAAAAGTCAACCAAGCCTAAAAGTCAGCTCCTATCCTAGAACATGAACTGCTAGAGGAAATAATCTGTATCATTCATTCATCAAATGTTTATTGAGCACATACTATATACCAGGCACTCTTCTGCATGTTATAGAGACAACACTCTTCTGCCTGCAACCTCTGGACATCTCTGAGGGCTGCAGTACTGGAGTGGCACTTAGCCACCCCATTGAGTGGCACCAACATCCTTGCTCTGGTAGAAAGCTATAAGCTGCGAACATGTTTCATTTGGAAAAATCCAAATTTTTAAAACTAGGCCTATTCTCTCCCCCACCCTCTCTCTTCAAAACTGCTTGTCTTCCAATATTTTCCAACTTAGTTGTGGATAATGCTATCTACTACTCATCTAAGCCATTTAGTCTGGTCAATTTTAACTCCTAAATATCTCTTGAAATCTATCCTTCTCAGTCCTATTTCCATCATCACTGCTATAGTTGGATCCTCAAGTTTCTCTTGACAAACTACAGTAGCCTCTTTTTCTTTCTCTTGCCTCCAGACTCACTGCTCAAATCCACCTATCCACCGCTGCCCTTGTCATCTTTCTAAAACGCAAATGTGAACGTGTCACTCCTCTGTGGAAAATTCTTGCCGAATGGTTTGGCTTTGTCTTCATAATGGTGCATATAAGATCTCCATAATCTGATGTATACTTTTCACTTTGCCTGTCTGTCACTTTGAGCTGTGAGAGGGCCATGAGCATTTGTCTTGCTACCTTGGTATTATTCTCAGTGCCAAGCCTAGAGTCTGACATCTAATACATAACTACTAAACAGATACATCACTGCCTCACGTGTTGTGCTTCTGACTTATAGACCTTTTTATATAGCCAGTCTGAAGGGTGTTGTTTTGTTGGGGTTTTTTTTTTTTGGCAGTAACATAAATGTACTGGTATTCTCCTTTCGAACTCTAGGCTAGTCACTACTGTTTACTCATTTATTCACACATTCATTCCTTTATCTTATAAAACCACCATCTAACACTGTGACTGCAACTGAGTATGTTCTCTGAATGAACAAATAAAAACAAACTTAGAAGGGTGGCCTAAGAGATAACACACACTTGAGGAATTGACCAAAGAAGAGGAAATGCAATAGAAGAGCCAAGATATGCTATATCTTGCCTTTCCCAAGCCTGGGTACCAGATTTACTAAATCAAGCAAGACTTGATAGAATGAATTGGAGCAAAAACCAAACAAAATAATAAAAGGTAAGCCCATCAACATTCTATAGAGAGCTGAAAAGGTAATCAAGACTCTCCCAAACCCCAAATCTAAATGGCAGAGACCCAAAAGGCAGAAATGTAAATGAGCTCCAAGGACGCCTAGGTGTTCCCGGAAGCCCCGCCCTTCGGGAGCCGAGCTGCGCAGGAGGGGCGGGGCTGGCTATGTGGGCGGGGCCTGCCTCTAGGCCACGCCCCTCTGTGGGCGGGTGTAAACCGGCCGGGCGCGCAGGACCCGGTGCACCCCCGCCGTTTCCTAGGAGACGTAACACACAAGCCGCCGGCGCCTCACGCCCAAGCAGAAGAGGTAAGCGGCCGGCGCGGGCGGGTCTTCCTGAGCCGGCGGCGGGCCTCCACCGCCGCCCAGCCCGTCCGAACCTGTCGCGGTGGCCGGCCCGACATGTCCCCTCGACGCCCACTCCTGCCAGGGCCAACCTCCGAGGAGAGAAGGGCCCGGACGCCGGTAGCGGGAGGAGGCCGGGGAGGGCGGGGCGGGCGGGGCGGGCGGCGCCGACGCGGTCCTGTTCCCCGAGGCTCCCCGACCGCCTTCCTGCCCTCCTAGCAGCGGGGTTTGGTTCCAGGGGGGAGGGCGACGGCGGGACACCGGGACCTGAGGGACCCCTGCCCGAACCTCTTCCTTAGTCCCACTCCGCCCCACACACTCACACTCACACACACACACACTCACTCACACACACTCACACACACACACTAACACACACACACACACTCTCACACACACACACACTCACACTCACACACACACACACTCACACACACACACACACTCACACACACACTAACACACACACACACACACACTAACACACTCACACACACACCCCCTCACACACACACACCGCCGCTGCTCTCTCTACTGCCTGGCTGCAGGGGAGGTTACTTTCCCGAGTGAAGGCAGCGGATTGAGTTCAGATCACACACTACAACACGAAAATGGGAGAAGTCTTTTAATGTTTGCAGAAAAAGGCTCAGAGCATCGGTGTAACGAAAACCGTTTCTTTACTGCAAATAAGATGGGTTGGAAGGTGAGGGGTGGGGAGGGTTTGAGCAATAAAACTGGTGTTTAGTGGTTTGTAACCTCGATTCTAAAAGGAAAGATTCATGTCTTTGTGTTTAGATAATTTTTCTAAATGAGCGAACATTTGTCCTAATGATAACGGAATTCCGTAGGGTCAAAGTTATCAGACGTATTTTAATAAGACATTCAGCCCATTGAGTCAAAACAGTGGTGGAGACAAAAGTTACTTTTCAGTCTTTGGGCCTTCCTTTGTCCCCCCCACCCCCACACCGCACCCCAGGTCACCGCTGCTTGATGGGGAAGGGAGGAGGCTACTGCCTATGGGAGGCTGGTCTTGGACAAGGATGTCTGATCTCCTCGTTGGGGTTTTGGTTTCGTTTAGTTTTAAAATGATTTGTGAATATTAGCACAAAGCACTCGTGCTTTTATATTTTAATACAGAATCTTTGTTTTCCCATTGTAAAAGCTGCCCTTTTAATTTCTGTAAACATATTAGTTAGTTTGGAATCATTTTTCTGTTTTGTTTTTTAAACAATTTAGTGATTTTTAAGACATTACTTTAAAAAAAAATAAATGTTAGCGCCAGCCTTGGAGTAATATCATTACAGCAGGTTCTACATAGACAAGCTGAAGATATCCAAATGACATCTGTTAAGTGGCTGGCAGTCTTACCCTCCTTTTGCCCTCTATGTTAATCTTTAATCCTATCTAAATCCCATCCTAATTGGCAGAAGCTGTTCAGAATAAAGCTAAGTTTACAGTAATTGTGAACTTAGATAAAAATATGAAAAAGAGAATGGGAGAGAGATTATATGGGTATTTTATTTAAGGTAGATCCATAAGTAAGCCTCTAAATAAATATCTTTTTCATGAAATCAGAATATAAGGTTTGTTTAAACCATAGGAAAGTAAGTAAATATTGTAGCTTGATTGTAGAAAATTCCAAGTTCCTAACCGTTCTGTTAAATTGAGGATCATAGTTACATTGCCTGTACTTGTGTTTTGCCTTGTTGCATATATATGGAAATAAATATGTATGGAAATATTCATGTACATAAAAAAATCATGTACATGTTATTACCTGCCTATTTTGCAGAATTAGCTTTTCATAAGTCAACAGAGAAGAATATATGTAACTTGTAGAGAAATAGTGTAGAAATAGTGGGAACTGGGGACTCATAGGCAGTCTCTGTTTCTTAAATTACTTATATTTCTTTTGACTAATAATCTGTTTAGGACCTTGCTATGCTACACTTATAAAAGTAGTTGTTTCTGTGAGTAGGTACATGGGAATAATGATTTTATTTTTAAAAAAACTTTATATCTATGCCTCTTCACATTAGGCCATTGTAAGGGAACAGCTGAAATGATTAGCATCTCATTCTGGAAAGCTATTTATTTTGTAATTATATGAATCAAAATAGGCCTTTCCAAATTTTTGTTTGGGAGCATAAAATGTAAATTTGTTTAACTAAAAGGTCAGGTAGGGTCATACCTATGATTTTCACCATTCTACCCTATCCTCCCCCCATGAAAGAAGCTGGGAAATGGCCATATCCAATTTATTCTTCCCTGAATGTAAGTGTGGCTCAGTGGTTGAGCATCAACCTATGAATTAAGAGATCACAGTTCAATTCTCCAGGGCACATGCCTGGGTTGTGGGCTTGATCCCTAGGGTGGGGCATGCAGGAGGCAACCAGTTAATCAATGATTCTCTCTCATCATTGCTGTTTGTATCTCTCTCTCTCTTTCTCTGAAATCAACAAAAAAATATTTTAAAAACCCACCGTTTCAAGCTAATGCAAGTATTAAACTGACTCCATCTTTGATTATCTGATTGATCACAGATAGGTTACTTAATTCTGTGTTTTTATTTTATAACTAGAAATTTGTGCACGGGTGGTGTGTCCCTCAGCCCAGCCTGCATCCTCTCCAATCTGGGACCCTGAGGGTATGTCCAGTTGCCGGGATCGGGCCTAAACGAGCAGTCGGACATCCCTCTCACCAGGACTGCTGGCTCCCAATTGCTCGCCTGCCTGCCTTCCTGATTGCCCCTAACCACTTCTGCCTGCCAGTCTGATCACTCCTAACCATTCCCCTGCCAGCCTGATTGATGCCTAACTGCTCCCCTACCAGCCTGTTTGCCCCTAACTGCCCTACCTTGCAGGCCTGGTCACCCCTAACTGCCCTCCTTGCAGGCCTGGTCCACCCAACTGCTCTCCCCTGCAGGCCTGGGTCCCCCAGAACTGCCCTTTCCTGTAGGCCCAGTCACCCTCAACTTCCCTCCTCTGCCTGCATGGTCACCCCTAACTGACCTCCCCTGCCAGCTTGATTGCCCCCAACTGCCCTCCCTTGCAGGTCTGGTCCCTCACAACTACCTTCCCTATTGGCCTGATCACCCCCAACTGCCCTCCCTTGCAGGCCTGGTCCCTCCCAACTGCCCTCCCCTGTTGGCTATCTTGTGGTGGCCATCTTGTGTCTACATGGGGTCAGCCATCTTGTGTGTTGGAATGATGTTCAATTTGCATATTACTCTTTTATTAGATAGGATAAAGGCCTGGTGCATGGGTGGGGGCTAGCTGGTTTTCCCTGGGGGGTGTCCTGGAACAGGGTGGGAATTCCCTTGGGGTGTGGTGCAGCCTGGACAAGGGGCCTGTGGTGGTTTGCAGGCTGGCCACCCCCCCCCCCCGCCCCCACCCTGGTGACCCAAGTTGAGGCCTTGGAATCTGGGATTTATTTATCTTCTATAATTGAAACTTTGTACCCTTGAGTAGAGGCCAGGACAAGCAGGAAACTTGGCTTCCTCCATTGCCAGGGGCAACTCAAGCCTTCTGCTCTCTCCATCTCTGTGGCCACCGCCATATTTGTTGCATTAATTTGCATACTTGCTCCTGATTTGGATGGTGGGTGTGGCTTGTGGTATAGCAGAGTGGTGGTTAATTTGCATACTACTCTTTTATTAGATAGGATTTTACTAGTATTATGGTCATCACGTCCTTTTGGACAAATATATTTTTGGTATTGTTATTTGTGCAATAAACCTAGAGAGCACCATTTCCTTAAAAGAGAGTATGTCACCTTAAATAGGGTAGCTAGAAAAGAATGTCAAGTAATTTAACATGTTGATAGTAAATTGTAAAATACTGATTTAATAAAATTCTAAATGATTAAAGGAAATGCGTTTCAGCCCATAGTTTAATCATAGCACATAGTATGAAACAAACAACCCAAGAGAGCTTTCAAAATTATGTTTCCTTATACAGATAAAGTAGAAATTAATAAAAGCAAATACATGTTTTGGTCAGGTACTCTGCAAAGGGATATTGCCTTTTTTTATATTAGTACCTTAATATTTAGAATCTGTGTCTGTATAATGTAAAGGACACTTGCAAAAAACTACATAAACGGAATCATTTGCTGGCCTTTGATAAAACAATTTGCTTTGACCTAAGCTGAGAAAAAATGAAGGAACCCCTAAATAGAACTGGAAACTACTATCATGATCTCTTTTTCCAGATCTTGGCCACAGAATTAACATAGCCTAAGTGATTTCCCTTGTGGCTTTGAAGGGGTGGAAATCGTGTATGAAGTAAAATAAATGATAAATTAATATACACTCCCTCTTAATGAAAAGCCCCAAAGAGTTCTTCCAAAGTTTCCTGTGAACAAATACATTCCTGACTATAGGAAACAACTAGTTTTACTATACTTCTCTATACTTGTTCTTTCTCCAGAAAAGAAAGAAAACTTAGTTACTTTGAGAATGACATCACTCCTTATTGATCCTAAAGTTATGGATGTAATAGACAAACAAATTTGATGATTTTATTTGATTCTGTAGAAATTAAACAATGCTATAATGAAAGGAGAATACTTTTTTAAATGAAGTACCAAATTATAAAGGGCATTTTATTTATTTATTTATTTATTTATTTATTTATTTATTTATTTTCTAAAAGGCATTTTGAAACACTCTGTTATAATGGTGCCAAAATTCTGCAATAAGCATAAAGACTTGTAAGTAATAGAGATATTAAAAAGCACAATAAGAATGAAAAATAGTATGAATTAAATAGTTTCTTGAAATATGGAACTATGAGAGGACAATGGAAGAAACACATGTTGTAATGAAGTAAACACTAAGGCTAGTGCTTTGTTTTTCTGTAATTATAGTAATATAATCAGAATCTATTGGAACCTGTACCCTTCAAATATATGCAGGTCCACAACCCCTCATTTGTAGTTTTAAAATCCATAAAGTTCTGAAAGATAAAATTTTAAAAATAAATTTTGTGCAAACTCATTTGCAACAAAATATGACCTGAATGATGTGAAGCCATTCATAGTCTTTATTTATTTTACTTAGTATAATTTTCATACATTTTCCTGTAGGTATGGTTAAGAGGCTAATGGGAGGCATTATATAACATCCTATGTAATAAAAGGCTAATATGTAAATCAACTGAACAGAGGAACAACCCGTCGCTACGACGTGAAGTGACCATTAGGGAACAGACGCTCAACGCAGGGCTGCCCCCTGGGTGGTCAGTGCGCTCCCACAGGGGGAGTGCTGCTCAGCTAGAAGCAAAGCTCCTGGCTGGTGAGCACAGCAGCTGTGGCAGGAGCCTCTCCTACCTCTGCATCAGTCAGACTTCTCCAGAGGACTGCGAGGGACACACCCCACAAGTGTGCAGATTTCATGCACCAGGCCTCTAGTATGGTATATGCAGCATATTACTTTTCTAAAACATGAAAACTCCTGTATTCCAAACAAATCTGGCCTAGGAGTTTCACCTAAGGGATTGTGGGTCAGATTAAATACAATGCAGACATTAATTCAAATAATTGATATAATATAGATGTTTAATTTTCCAAGGTCTGTTTTGGAATAATATAGATTATATTCAATAAAAAAGGAATCACACACATCATTTGGCCAATATTTATCAAACACTCATGGGATAGATAGCACAGTACCATGTATGAAGCAATCGCCAAATGAGAGTTATTCTGCTATACGTGAACTTCATTCTAAAATGCACAGTTGATTTGCTAACAAATGTTTAACACATTGGTATTTATATTATTTATAATTTCCCTCTGTTCTGTAAATTACCAGTAACTTTTTAAAGAGATTCTTTAATGAAAATAGTTTTTATTCTTGTTTTTATAGGGTGTTCATAAGAATGGATGCACTGCTTCCTTGCCACATTCCTTATTGCTGTAGCTCATGAACCTACATAATCTTGGGGAAGAGCCTGTGTTTAATGATGACAAACTTGTTACCAGAATAACAACAACAGTCTAACAGCAAAAACAAAGAAAAATAAAGAAGCATTTAAATTTATTTTCAACAAAAAAGCCATTGCAATCAACAACTCTGCCGCATTATTTTTCCAAGATGAACCGGTACACGACCATGCGACAGCTGGGGGATGGCACCTATGGGAGTGTGCTGATGGGCAAGAGTAATGAATCTGGGGAGCTGGTGGCCATCAAAAGGTACCGTATAGGACCCTGCAAAGTTTACCTTTGAAGCCCATCTTTCTTTTCCTTTGTGTGCTTGCGAATACATGTCTTATATAGACGATCATATATTTTAGTACATCTAGTATTTATTGAGTGCTGAACTAAGCAGTTTACAATAAGCTTTTCTTATGCAGTAGTTTCTACTTTATAGCTAAGGAATTTAAGGCACAGAGAGGTTATTAAGTAATCTCTCTAAGGTCATATAATCAGTGAGCTGCTGAGTGAGGATTTGAATCCAGGCAAAATAGTTCCAAAGCTGCATTCTTGACTACCATGATGTATTGCTAATTCTTTATGCTGCCTTTCCTTTATTTCCTTACCCCTGTGTATTAACTCTTGTAGAGGCTCAGAATAATCCCTATGGGTTAGTTTAATAAATAAGGAAAACTGTAAGCTTCCCGGGAATCTTCTAGGATATCTCAATAGGAAATTATAATACTAAATGAAAATAGTAGGGCATATAAGGTTTTTATTTTTCATTATCCAGCCTTGTAATTTCTACACCTGAAGAAACATTTTTTGGAACATGAATCCTATTTTTTCTTGTCTCCCATTTTGTATGGTGACTAAAAATCCATTCATATAAATAATATAATCTCTATCTATGGTATATATAGTGGAATTACTTTATTACCCTAAATTCACTATTTATAGATTTATCTCTAACTAGTAGCTCTGTGCATGAATCCATGCACCAGTAGCTCTCTGCTGCCCTCCTGTAGCTCTCTGCTGCCCTCTTGTAGCTCTCTGCCTGCTGCCCCATCCTCCTGTAGCTTTCCCTGTGCCTCCCCCCACCCCCAATAGCTTGCTGCCCTGCTCCCTCCTTAGCTTTTTGCTGCCCACTTGTAGTAGTTCGCTGCTCCACCCTCCTGCAGATCTGATCATTAGCAGTTGGTTGGTTGTTATGCCTCAAGGCGTAACAGATAATTAGCATATTCCTCTCTTATTGTATAGGATGGTAACCAACATTAGCATGGAAGAGGGGAAGTAAAAACAAAATTCAAGAAAGCTATTTTTATATTTGGTTACTTCTGAATTATTGTTGATTTAAATAAATCAGTTAACTTTATGGGCCTTTTGTTTAAAGCTGAGGTAATGATATACAAGTTGTCAGACAAAATATTTTACTAAATTTGCTGCCAAAATTTTTCATTTCTTTCCCTACTCCATCTAATTATAGTATTTCATATTTATGTTTTAAGTTCTAGAAGGAGGAGAGGACTTTTGGAAGGAGCCCTTCTAGAGAAGCACAATAAAACTGATTAGAGAAATGTAAGAATTCATCCAGAAAGGAAGATTAATTCTTTCACCTTTGTGTTAAAGCAGAATTTCAGATATGACAAAGTCTCGGGACTTGTACCAAATAGCCTTGAGATATATAGAAGGGAGGTGATTTGTTTTTAAGGAGGAGGGAAGAGCAATACCATAGCTTGCCCAAAGTGAATTAATACCAGTAAGAAAGCCAACGGTGTAATTTCTTAGTTCTTAGCGCCCATACACTAAACTTAACTTTTTTAAATTTCAGGATGAAGAGAAAGTTCTATTCTTGGGATGAATGTATGAACTTGAGAGAAGTTAAGGTAAAATCCTAGAGGTGAAACCAACAGGAGAAGGCCTTAGCTCTACCTCACACCTCCCTCATTTCTGAGGATGGTGGCTAAGGAGACTATTCTTCTCTCTGTAGGAAGCAGTACAACAATAATTATATTTTTTACTTTTTCCTTTATCTTTCTAAAGTAATTTTTCATTTCTCATCAGAATGTGAGTAGAGAACAGAAAATAACTATAACCATATATTTGAAAGTACACTCTCACTTATAGAAGAGCATTTTAACTTATATTATCAAAGGAAAGGCAACTTTTTAATTCATTATATACCATTTCCTTATATTTTATGCTGTATGACTTCTATAAATTTTTTGGAGACTTGTGCATGGGATTTTATTTTATTTTTTAAAATATATTTTATTGATTTTTTACAGAGAGGAAGAGAGAGGGATAGAGAGTTAGAAACATCTATGAGAGAGAAACATGGACCAGCTGTCTCCTGCACACCCACCACTGGGGATGTGCCCGCAACCAAGGTACATGCCCTTGACCGGAATCGAACCCAGGACTCTTGAGTCCGCAGGCCGACGCTCTATCCACTGAGCCAAACCGGCTTCGGCTTGTGCATGGCATTTAGATAGTAAAATCAGAACAAAGGTAAACATAGTTAATAGACTAAGAAAAAAGTGACATATTGTTGATTTGGTTTATTTTCACATTTACATTCATTGCTTAAAACAGTTTACTGCTTACTTTAAATAGGTGTCTAAGATCTTTTAGACATAAATATTGTAGATGTTAAAACTTAATTCATTAATGAATGCGTAAGAAATAGACTATTACTTAAGATCATTATCATACTTAGCATTGATGAGATTTTGCCAACTTCTATAATTTTGCTATAAGAATGTTATTGCTTATTTGCTGTGTTGCAGTCTCTGAAGAAACTTAATCATGCCAACGTGATTAAACTAAAAGAAGTTATCAGAGAAAATGACCATCTTTATTTTATATTTGAATATATGAAAGAAAACCTCTATCAATTAATGAAAGACAGGTATGTCTGTATTTTATGGAAGTTATATTTTCCCCATTATCTCGATACTCCATAAATTTCAGATCCCTTCAATATGTCACACTTTAAAATGTTCAGATTTATCTCTCCAAATGGTGGATTTAAATTAATTAGTTATCATCATCAAAGGATAATATCTAACATTGAAGAACTAGCTATGACATAACCACCATTTTTCTCTGCTATAATCTTTTAAAAGTCAAAATTAATGTTTCATAAAAACACACATACTATCTTTCTATACTTTTTGAAACAAAGATCTATTTATAATTTAATGCTCAGTAGTAAAATTGGTCTTGGGGAAAATTGAGAAAATTATCTTTATTGCTCTCCCAAGTATCTTGTGAAAGGTTAGTGAAAGAATGGATGGAGGAATTGGTAGCTTTCTAAAAAGAATCTAATAAACTCATTAATTAGAATACTTAAGTTAATGATAAAACTTAATGTTACCCATCCCAAGGAAATTCTCATTTTAATTTTTAAGCCTATGAACAGAATCTAAAGAGGAATGCTTCAGTCATCTGCCATGAGCTTCGGAGAATAATATTTTATTTTTTAAAATATATTTTTATTGACTTCACAGAGGGAAGGTTTTAAAATATATTTTTATTGACTTCAGAGAGGGAAGGTGAGGGAGACAGAGAGATGAAACATCAATGAGCAGAGAGAATCATTGATTGACTGCCTTCTTTATGCTCACCCCCTTCTCCCCACTGGGGATTGAGCCCACATGTTGAATGCTCGAATAAACATTCTAAATTAATCCAGTCAATCATGCTGAAATAAAGATGTTAGAAAATGTTGAAATTATAATAAAGTTTAAAAACTTTAAAATGATTATTTCCAAAACATAGTATGGCTTCAGAGTCAAAGAAGGATTAATTCAGCACGAAATAATTAATGTTGATCACATTAATTTGTGGTATACTATTGATTAATATTTGTCAGCCTTAATTAAGCTTTTATTTGGATCTTACTTTGAGCCTTGTGTAAATATTATTTAAAGCTGCACTGTCCAATGCAGTGGCTTTTAGTCACAAAGGGCCATTTTGAAGTGTGGCTGGACTGGATTGAGCTAAAAGTGTAAAATAAATTACACATCAGATTTTAAAATTTTAGAACAAAAGATAGAATGTAAATTAATTAGTAAATTATTTATATTGATTGCATATTAAAGTAATATTTTGTATATATTGGGTTAGGTAAAACATTGTTAAATATATGTGGTTTTCATTTGTGGCTCATTATATTTTTACTAGAGGCCCAGAGCACAAAATTTGTGCACTGGGGTGGGGGGGTCCCTCAGCCCAGCTTGCACCCTCTTCAATCTGGGACCACTCGGGCGATGTCCCCTCTCCCAACTGCTTGCCTGCCTGCCAGCTTGATCACTCCCCAACCACTCCCCTGCCAGCCTGATCAACTCCTAACTGCTTTCCTGCCAGCCCAATCTTCCCCAACTGCCCTTCCCTGCTGGCCAAGCCACCCCCAACTGCCCTCCCCTGCTGGCCTGATTGCCCACAACTACCCTCCCCTGCCAGCCATCTTGTGGCAGCCATCTTTGACCACATGAGAGTGGCCATCTTGTGCAAGGGCATGAGGGTCAATTTGCATATTACCCCTTTATTTTATAGGATTGGACCATACCAATGCACACTGTACAACTGAAGCAGTCATGTCTTAAAACTCAAAACCTACATACCTGGTACAGATTTGCATACTTTGCTTCTCTGATGGTTATGAGTTTTCCAATTTACTTTTCTCCTCTTGAGACAGTTTAGAATTTATCTATAGAATTTAGCTATTTGAGTTTTTACCACCCAGTGAAAAAAAAAACAATTCTAATTTTCACTTTTGAAATTTATGATCTTTAGCACTATGAAATTGTATATCATACCTTTATCCAGTATTATGAGGCCACAGGGGCTTCAAGGGAGGAAGAACCCTTGTAATGCTTTTGGTTGGTTGGTTAGCAGCATTAGATGACTGTTTATTTGTTTCATTTCTTCACAGAAACAAGTTGTTCCCTGAGTCAGTCATCAGAAATATTATGTATCAAATATTACAAGGGCTGGCATTTATCCATAAACATGGTAGGTTTCTTTTAAGTTTCACTTCCTGCCTCTTTGGATTATTGTCAAGATTATACACAGGAATTGCATATAACTGTTAAACACTGTTATATTTAGATAACTTCAATTTTGGAGTATGTGTGTGCCTACACATACTGATATTTTGTTTAAGTAATTTAGAATTTTTATTCTATATAAAATAAAATTTCTATAATCTATAATTATCTTCCTTTACAATAGGATTTTTTAACAGTTTGATCATCGTCAGTCTTTAGTCTGTCATCATAAACCCATTCTGCAACCTTATTTCCCCTAATTTTACCATAGAAATAAAAAATTATATATATACATATAAATATATATATATACATATATACATATACATATGTGTGTGTGTGTATGTGTATGTGTGTGTATACTAAGTGGCCAGATTATTTTTATGATCTCTGAATGCATAATAATCTGGCCACTCAGTATATATATATACTCAGTATATATATTGAGGCCCAGTGCATGAATTCGTGTATGGGTCCGGCCAGCCTGGCCAGGGGATGGGACATGGGCAGCTGGCCGGCCTGCCTGCTGGTTGAACTCCTGGTTGAGGAGACAATTTATTAGCCTTTTATTATATAGGATACATATAATGGCCCCACTTTTGGAAAAGATGGGAATGCTTCCATGTACCAAGACCAATTATTGATATTTAAGTAGTTTAAATAACCCGTGCTATGATAATTTATAGTTTCCCTTGGTATTTACATTTAGTTGTCTCTATTCCTTGAGTGAAATTAAAGCAAGTGATCTTATTTTTATGAATTTCTTATTTATGTCATTTTAATTTATATAATTTTTTGCATATCTATCAAACCAGAACTATTACTCCAAAATGTTAGTATGGTATTATTGTTAAAAATCAGCAAACATTTGTTTAGAATCATTAGATATGTGGATATTAAATTAGAAAGGTTTTTGCTATACCATTGCTGTATTCTGAACATGAGCACTCGAAAAACACCATCATTAGTCTCCTTTCATGTTTCATTCCATATTTTATATTTTCCTTTTACTTTAACTGCTACAGGAAATAATTTATTTTCTAAAAATGTGATTTGGAATTCCATAGAAGCATTGTAGGAACATTACTGCATTCCCAGTTGTTTGTCTTCTATAAACTGTTAAGGATTTTAAAAGTCTAAAACCCATGTTAACATACTATAACCCATTGGTAAAAGTCAGTCATTTGTTAATTACATGGAAATAAACAGTGTATATGCTATTTTAATTTTTCATGATAGATTCCTGATCTTCAACCCAAAATATATAACTGGGTGAATATAACATGCCACTGAAACTGCTCAGCATGTTAACTCTTGCTATTGGCCTGAGTTACTTTATGCTACTGAAGTCAGTGATATGGAAAATCAAAAGCCTCATGGATTGCTTGAGTTTTGGAAAGAGTTTTCTGTTTTATTGTAATAAAATACAGGCTAGTAATAAAATTATTTTAGTTTCTTTGGATATATATTAACTATCAGGCTAGTAATATAATTGTTTTAGTTTCCTTGGAGATATATATACACACACACACACTCTCTCTCTCTCTATCGGCAACTTCAGAGGACAAGGGATTGAAGAAAGTTAGCTTGGGATTTTAAAATTTCTGCTGAAAGTAAAAACATGAATAATCTGGAGTTAGCTATATAATTGACGACACAGTGATTTGGGAAATTGGACTCTAAAAATAATAGAGCTCTTGTCCTGCCATTGTTGCTCAGTGGTTGAGTGTTGCCTTATGAACCAGGAGGTCACAGTTCAATTCCTGGTCAGGGCACATGCCCTGGCTGTGGGCTTGATCACCAGTGGGGGACATGCAAGAGGTAGCCAATCAATCATTCTCTCTCATTCTTGATGTTTCTCTCTCTCTCTCCCTCTTCCTTCCTCTCTGAAATCAATAAAAATATTTTTTTTAAAGAATAATAGGCCGAAACCGGTTTGGCTCAGTGGATAGGACGTCGGCCTGCGGACTGAAAGGTCCCGGGTTCGATTCCGGTCAGGGGCATGTACCTTGGTTGCAGGCACATCCCCAGTAGAGGGTGTGCAAGAAGCAGCTGATCGATGATTCTCTCTCATCGATGTTTCTCTCTATCCCTCTCTCTTCCTCTCTGTAAAAAATCAATAAAATATACTAAAAAAAAAAAAAAAAGAATAATAGAACTTTTAACAAAACTTTATTTCACTGTAGTTAATAAGCATTCCAGATGCAATAGTTTGAGAAAATACTTTTTAAATAGGACCAAGTTTTTTATATATTTGTATTAATGAGGATGGGGAAAATGTGAACTGTACAAATATGTAATTGGTTCTGTTCTATGATTTTATGGATTAATGTCACTATACCATCACATGTGTTCCCATTCCTGTCTTCATATTATAAAAGTGCAATATATTTCTCTTGGAAGTTAGTGAAATGGATTGTAACAACTATTTTGAGTAAGAAGTACCAGGTAAACTGAGTTCAGAATTGTTGGGATTTCACAAATTAGATCCCACACTGGCTTTGATGGAATTAAGAGATTTTAGGCTCAAACAGTCTCCCTAGCCCAAAGCTCTGTGAAAACCTTCTCATAATGATCACTACAGCCGATGACCATATTTCAAGGACATTAGAACATATCTGTGTACAAGCAGTGTGCTTTAGATCTCACATAGAAATTTGCAAAGAGGGCTCTCATGTTTTTCTTCTTCCTGGGCTTTCTGCCTCGTTTTTATTGGGCTACCTATCTTCCATAGCTAACCATTTACTTATATACTAGAGGCCCTGTGCATGAAAATTATGCACTCAGGGTAGGGAAGTGTCCCTTAGCCTGGCCTGTGCCCTCTTGCAGTCCAGGAGCCCTCAGGGGATGTCCGACTGCAAGGAGGCAGGGGAGGCTCCTGCAACTGCTGCTGATCTTGCCAACCAGCTGTAAGCCCAACATCTGGCTGAGTGGTGCTCCACCTGTGGGAATGCACTGATCACCAGGGGGCAGTTCCTGCCTTGAGCGTCTGCCCCCTGGTGGTCAGTGCATGTCATAGCGACCACTTGTTCCACTGTTTGGTTGATTTGCATATTAGCCTTTTATTATATAGGACTAGTGGCCTGGTGCACAAAATTTATGCACAGAGGGTGCCCCTCAGACCGGCCGGCACCCTCTCCAATCTGGGACCTGTCAGAAGATGTCCAATGCCGATTTCGGCCCAATCCCACAGGGTCTAAACAGGCAGTTGGACATCCCTCTCACAATTCGGGACTGCTGGCTCCTAACTGCTCACCTGCCTGCCTTCCTGATCGCCCCTAACCACTCTGCCTGCCAGCCTTCTCTTCCCCAACTGTCCCCCCCCACCATCCTGATCACTCCCCCAACTCTCTCTCCGGCCAGCCTGCTTGCCCCGAACTGCCCCCCACCAGCCTGCTCTCCTACAGCTAGCCCCCACCAGTCTGATCGCCCCCCAATGCTCCCCACTGCTGACTTGCTCACCCCCAACTTCCCCTCCCTGCCCTCCTGATTGCCCCCAACTGCCCTCCCCTCCTGGCTTTGTCCAGAAGGTCTCCTGGAAGGTTTCCCTGTCTAATTAGCATATTACCCTTTTATTAGTATAGACTAGTGTCCCAGTGCACAAATTTGTGCATGGGAGGGGTCCCTCAGACAGGCCTGCACCCTCTCCAATCTGGGATCCATTGGGGGATATCCAACTGCTGTGACCCCTATGGGATTGGGCCTAAACCAGCAGTCTCACGTTTATCTCGCAATCCAGGACTGGTGGCTCCTAAACCCTCACCTGCCTGCCAGCCTGATCACCCCCAGCTGCACCCCCCTGCTGGCCTGCTTGCCACCTACTGCCCCCTCCTGCTGGCATGCTCGCCTCCTACTGCCTGACCCCGGCCTGCTCAGTCCCAACTGCCCCTCCCACTGGCCTGATCACACCCAACTGCTCACCATTGCCGGCCTTCTAGCCCCCAACTGCCCCCCTGCCCTCCTGATCATCCCCAACTGCCCCCCCCCCCCCTGCTGGCCTGGCCTGCTCACACCCAACTCCCTCCCCGTCCCCCCCCTCCCCGCCAGCTTGCTTGCCCCCAATTGCCACCCTCCTCCCTCCAACCTCCCCCCACTGGCCTGATCACCCCCAGTTGTCCTCTCCTCTGACCTGATCACCCCTAACCACCTCTGCCTCGGCCCTGCCACTATGGCTTTGTCTGGCTGGTGGCCACAGAGCCAGCTTGGGCAACCAAGGAAGTCAAGCCTCCCACCAGCTCCAGCTGGCACCACCATCTTTGTCATGTCAATTTGCATATTCCCTCCTTATTGGCTGTGCCACCATCTTTATAACAAAGTGACAGTTAATTTGAATATTACTCTTTTATTAGATAAGATTGGTAAATAAGCATTTTGATTATCATGTTTTTCAATAAAGCAGCTCCCATGGAAGAATTGAGCTATTAAATAAAATATTTTTAAATTAAGAAATTGTTTAAAATGTGTGTTCTATTTTTGTTTAGTAGACTTTTCCAGTAAGTGATTATACTCAAGGATTCTCATGTTAAATGCGATAGGCCAGTAGTAAGAGCAGCTGTATCAACTGAAGCCTGATTACACAGCCCTCCTCAAGCTTTGATTGGGCTACTTCTCTCTGGGCCTCAATCTCCTCATTTGTTACAAACAGTGATCATAAAACACCTTAAGTTTGTTTTGCAAATTAATGGAGATTATCATAATGTGACAGTATCTAGCCAGTGCCTGAATTTACTGGATTCACAAATAGAAATGCATTCTATTTTTAATGACCTTATATTGTGTGTACTTTTTTGCCAAATTATTTTGAAAGCAGAGTCTCTACCTCCCATCACTTTTTAGACAATAAACATGGTTGTTCTTTACCTACCCCTATGCTCCCTGCCCAGTTCACATTCCTAGTTATAATAGAGAGGCTCAGTTCTATTTGTTTATAAGTCAAATATGATAACTTATTATTGTTATTATCAGGTTTTTTTCATAGGGATATGAAGCCAGAAAACTTACTTTGTATGGGTCCAGAACTTGTGAAAATTGCTGATTTTGGACTTGCAAGAGAATTAAGATCCCAGCCACCATACACTGACTATGTATCTACCCGATGGTGAGTAGTTTCACACAACTCTCCAGAGGCAAATGTCTATGTTGAAGTTTTCCTCCAATGTATTGTGATATCATTTGGATGTTTCATATCCATATTTAGAACAAAATATAGAAGTGACTTTGTATTCTTTGGAGAAAAGGGATTGGTTCAGAGTATACTAAATTATGAAATAAGAGAAGGAAAAAGGATTTTATTCATTCAGCAAATACTTATTGAACACCTACTATGTGTCAGATACTATCTTAGGCACTAGGAACACAGAAGTGAACTAAACAGAAAAAAAAAAAAAACTGCCTCATACACAAATAAGTTACAAATATCATGAATTACCAACAGAAAGACATAGCATGCGTTCATCAAAACACATGAAATAGTCCCAGACTTCAAACTACTCATATCACCAGTGGCATGATATATTCACCAATGAAATGCTTTACAGCCATGAAAATGAAAGGTCTATAACTACATGCAACAATATGGATGAATCTTCCAGATATAATATTGAGAGCAAGAGACCATATTGTATGACCCATCCTATCTAATAAAGAGGGAATATTCAAATTGACCATCACTCCATGACAAATATGGTGGGGCCCACAGCCAGTAAGGAGAGAATATGTAAATTGAGGGTCACTGCGACAAAGATGGCAGTGGCCGGGCTGGACGCTTGCATCATTGCCACGGTGACAAAGCAGGCGTTCCGCCACACCCCGCCCGCAGAGGGCCTGTGTGCAGCACACAGGTGTGGAGAGGTGGAGCGGCCAGGGTGGGGTGTAACACGCAGAGAGCCTGTGGGCCAGGGAGAGCCTCTGGGAGGGGGAGGCAGGCTGGCAGAGGGTGGCCTGTACTCCCCACATGGCAGCCACAGCCATGAGCACACCAAGCAGAGCCTGCTGGCTGAGCTGAAGTAGTGCCTGCAGGCCATCATCACCAAGGAATGGCTGTGCAAGTCCCGCCTCCTTGCCCAGAAAGTGCATGATTGCAGGGAGCCACTGTGGCAGGCCAGATTGACGTCCTGGCCATGCCATGGGGGTTTGAGGATCTGCGCAGCCACAGGCCTCTGTTGCATCCTCTCATCCCCCCTGGCATGTGAATGTCCCCCAGTGCTCTGTCACCTACTCGAGCTTGCAACAGTCCCAGACCATGGCATGTGCAAGTTCTCCCTCCCCCCCACCCCCCTGCCCGCCCATCTGCCACACTTCCTTTAACCCCAGCATGTTTATATCCCCACAAGACATACGCATGTCCCCTCCAGCACACCCACATCCTTTGGAGAGTGTCTGGGTGTCCTGGGTGCTGAGGGTGGGCGCCTGTGAGATGAGAAGTGGAGGTGCCCTGTTCCCACGGAGGACAGTGCGGCGACGAGATCACCTTTGTGGGCTAATGCAGGTGCTGAGGCGGGAGCAGGTGCTGACAGACACACATGGTGGGTGCGGGCGGTGGCCCTCGCTGAGGTGCCTTAGGCCAGTCAGCGTTCAAGATTGGGAACCCAGAGGAGGCGAGGAGTTCCATCCTCTCAGTGAAACGGTGGGAGAGTGGGGCGACTGCAGAGGAGGAATGTGCACTTTGGGTGCCAGCACCCATGAGCGAAGGCTGCCCTGGTTGAGCCTTGCTCACTCAGGGCCTAGCACACTCCTGCTGGGCAGCGAGTGACAGGACGTGCTTTTCCGAGTTAATGAGAGAAAACATTGATTTTCCTGCTGCCCATGAAGGTGGAAAGCAGAGTGGGGAGACATGGAGGGAGTGAGTGAGGTTCTCTGTCTGGGGATTCCAAATCTGCCGTTCGTTCCTTTTACCGCTGACTAGATATATACAGGGTGTTCCCCAAAAAATGTATACACACTTTGAATACCTACTAATTCCAATGGGTTTAAGCATGAAAAGAAAGAAACAACAATGGAGCTGTCATCTGTTAAAAGTGCGGGCACAAACCAGCCGTCAGACATTCCCCAAGGGGTCCCGGATTGGAGAGGGTGCAGGCAGGACTGAGCCCCTCTCCCCCTCCATGCACAAGTTTTTGCACCAGGCCTCTAGTTTATACTGCGTCTCCCTTCTACTCTTGCTAAAAACAAATGGAAAAATACCTTCAGCTGAGGATATAATAATAATAATAATAATAATGAAAATAGATTATAGAGAAGCAAGGACAGAAGCAGGGAAACTGTTCTAATAATTTGAGAAAGAAATGATAGTGACTTAGATCTGGTGGCTGTGGAGGTAGTGAGAGGTGTAGGCTGCTGGGTATGTTTTTAAAGTAGAGCAAACATGAGTTCCTGTTAAATAAAATGTGGGGCTATAATATAAGGGATTTAAGACTCCAAGTTTTCCCCCTGAATAACTGGAATGATGGAATTAGGACTAATTGAGATAGGGAATGCTAGGTAATGGTGAGGGAGGTGGAGAAAGCACAGTTCAATTTTGGGTGAGTGAATGTATATGAGACAAATGGGGAGATGTCAAAGTAGATAGCTGGATCTGTGATCTGTAGTTTAGGAGAGAGAGCTGGGATGAAGATGTAAAGTTAGAAGACCTCAGTGTTAAAAAGCACAAGATTGAATGAAGTCACTAAGGGGGAAAATGTAGTTAGAGAAAAGAAGAGGTCAGAAGACTGAGCTAGATAGAGTAACCATTTGTTCCTGTTGGCCCAGGACAGTCTCAGCCAATGCCTGTTTTCCTTTTCTCTTTATTAATACTAGAGGCCTGGTGGACAAAATTTGTACACTCAGGTTGTGGAGGAGGTCCCTCAGCCTGGCCTGCACCCTCTTGCAGTCTGGGTGATGTCCGACTGATGGCTTAGGCCTGCTCCCTGCCATCAGTTGGATATCCTTAGTGCTGCTGCAGAGGAGGGAGAGGCTCCCACCACTGCCACTGCACCTGGCTTCTGGCTGAGCAGTGCCACTCCTGCGGGAGTGCACTGACCACCCGGAGGCAGCTCCTGCATTGAGCATCTGCCTCCCGATGGTCAGTGCGTGTCATAGCGACCAGTTGTTCAGCCGTTTGGTCGATTTGCCTATTAGCCTTTTATCAAATAGGACATTGGAGTAACATTGGTTAATAAGATTATGTAGGTTTCTGTGATACATTATCTTCATCTTGCATTGTATGCCCACCACCCATAGTTAAATCTTCCATTACCTCATATTTGTCCTTCTTTACCCTTTACTACTCCCCCACCCCCTTCCCTAACCACCATATTATTGTCTGTGTCTATGAGTTTTTGTTTGTTTTTCTTATTTCTTCATTTGTTGTTTTGTTTTCTATCCCTCATGTGAGTGATAATATGGTTCTTAATTTTTTCTCTCACTTATTTTGCTTAGCATGATACTCTCAAGATTCATCCATGTTATCACAAATGGCAGTGTTTCATCTTTTTTAGGGATAAGTATTCCATTGTATATATCATGTCTTCTTTACTCAATCATTTAGCAAAGTTGTTTCCATGTTTTGGCTATTGTGAATAATGTTGCAATGAACATAGGGGTGCATATGTCTTTGTGAATAAATGTTTTCAAAATTTTCAGGTAGATACAGAAAAGAAGGGTTGCTGGGTCATATGTTAACTCTCTTCTTAACTCTATTTTGAGGAACTTTCATACTGTTTTTCATAGTGACTGTACAAGTTTACAGCTCCACCAGCAGTGAATGAGGGTTTCTTTTTTCCCCATAACCTCTTCACACTTGTTATTACTTGTTTTGTTGATAACCATTCTAAAAAGTGCAAGGCTGTATCTCGTTGTAGTTTTGATTTGCATTCCCCTAATTGCTAGTGAAGTTGAGCAGTTTTTCATATATCTGTTTCGTCATTTGTATGTTTTCTTGGCAGAAGTGTCTACTCAGGTCCTATGGCCATTTTTATTTTATTATTTAAATATATTTGTATTGATTTCAGAGAGGGAGATGCAGATAGAAACATCAATGATGAGAGAGAATCACTGATCAGCTGTCTCCTGCATGCCCCCACTGGGGATCAAGCCTGCAGCTCAGTCATGTGCCCTGACTGGAAGTTGAACTGTGGCCTCCTGGTTCATAGGTTGACGCTCAACTACTGAGCCCTACCAGCTGGGCTGCCCATTTTTTTTTTTTTTTTTTATATTTTATTGATTTCTTACAGAGAGGAAGAGAGGGGGATAGAGAGCTAGAAATGTCGATGAGAGAGAAACATCGACCAGCTGCCTCTTGCACACCCCCCACTGGGATGTGCCCGCAACCAAGGTACATGCCCTTGACCGGAATCAAACCCGGGACCTTTCAGTCGCAGACCGACGCTCTACCACTGAGCCAAACCGGTTTCGGCTGGGCTGCCCATTTTTAAATTGGATTGTTTAGTATTGAGTTGTATGAGTTCTCCATATATTTTGGATATTATCCCCTTGTCGGAGCTGTTGTTTGCAAATGTCTTCTCCCATTTGGTTGGTTGCCTTTTTATTTTGTTGTCAGTTTCTTTTGTGGTACAGAAGCTTTTTTATTTTAATATAGTCTCATTCATTTATTTTTGCTTTTACTTTCCTTGCCTTTGGGGTCAAATTCTTTATATAGAAGACTCCAGAGGGGGGAAAAAAAAAAAAAACTATTAGAAACAATAAATAAATACAGTAAAGTTTCAGGTATACAAAACCAATGTACAAAAATCCACTACATTCCTATATACTAAAAATGAAATTTCAGGGGGAAAAATTTTTTTTGAATTTCTTTTGCAATTGCAACAAAAAGAATAAAATACCTAGGAATAAACATAAGGGATGTGAAGGGCTTATATACTGGAAACTGCAAAGCATTTTGAAATAAAATTTTAAAAGACAATGAAATGCAAAGATATTTTGTGTTTGTGGATTGCAAGAATCAACATAAAATGTTCATATTACCCAAAGCAATATGCATATTTAATGTAAACCCCATCACAATTCCAATGACATTTTTTCAAAGAAATAGAACAAAAAATTAACAGATTTGTATAGAACCAACAAAGACTCTGAATAGCCAAAGTAATCCTGAGGAAAAAAAGAACAAAGCTGGAGTTATCACACTTCCTGACTTTAAATTATACTACAGAGCAATGATAATTAAAACAGCAACAATAATCAAAACAGCTGATGAATGTATAAACAAAACGGGATATGTCCATACAATGGACTATTATTAGGCATTTATTTATATGTTTACTTAGTAGAATACAGTCTTAATTAACTTTTTAATTTGTTAGGGTGACTGGTTTCAGGTGCACAGTTCTACAACACATCATCTGTACACTGTATTGTGTAGTCACCAATCCAGATTATTATTCAGTCCTAGGGCCCAGTGCATGAATTCATGCACTGGTGAGGTCCAGCCAGTTCGCCTCCATGGGGGCCGATCAGGGCCTGGCTGGCCCTGCTCCCAATTGGGGTTGGGGGGTTGATCGGGACCCTGATTGGGCCGGTTGGCCACTGCAGTGTACATCATAGTGACGGGTTGGGTCGTACTGGTCGTTCCAGCATTTTGGTCGCTTGATTTTTATATATATAAATTCAAAAGGAAAAAGAACTGATACATACTACCATATGGATGAACCCTGAAAACATGTTAACTGAAAGAAGCCAGTCACAAAGGACTAGCGAGTGTATAGTTCTATTGCTATGAAATGTCCACAATAGGTAAATCTATAGAGACAGAAAATAAATTAGTGCTGGCAGCATAGGGAATATTGGAGAGTTCTTTTTAGGATAATGAAAATAATTGATTGTTCCTGATGATACACAAATCTGTGCATATACCTAAATTCATTGAATCACATTCTTTTAAACAGATGGGTTGTATATTATATGACTTGTAGCTCAGTAAAGTTGTCAAAGATACTCTGAATGGAAGCAAAAGGCAATACTGCAAAACTTTTAGGCTGAAATATTTACACATTTCAATGCTGAAAAAGAGTTAGAATTAAGACTGTCCTCCACCAGGAACTTTTACTCTTATAAAGTATTTTTATTTATTAAAAATATTGTCAATTGAGGAAATTGAGTCAGCTGAGGGAATCAGGACTTCCAAACTGATAAGCAAAAATAAATAAATAAATAAATAAATAAATAAATAAATAAAATAAAATCACTATTCAGGAATAATCTTTGTTAATATTTTGTTTTTTTATTTTTCATAGGGTTATATCACAGATATAATGCTTTGTAAAATTATGCAATTGTAGCCATTCAGAATATATCTGTTGGGAGCCAGCAGAGTTGAGGCAGGCAACTCAGTCTTAAGGAAATAGAATTAAGTTCCTTCTAGCAGAAGTTATGCGGTGCCCTGAGGGCTTGGCCAGAAGATAAGATAACCTGCAGCTTAACATCTTCCTGCTTAGCATCTTCCTGCCACTTCCCCTTCCTGATCCTCCCCCCTAGATAGCCCAGCCTTGGAATGTTGCACCTTGGAATGTCACACTGCCCCTGGCAGTTAGCCAATCCTGTGTTGCCAGTTACCAAAGACCCCCCTGCTTGGGCAACCCTGCCCCCCTTTGTTTCTGCTGTATAAATACAGCCATTTCAGAGAATAAAAATCGGAGCTTGATCAGAACCTTGTCTTGCTCCCATTCTTTCGCGTTCCTTGTTTGCCTCATTCTCTTAGGTGGTTCCTGCGGCCCCCGTTGTTGTCCCGCAGGCCGGGACATATATCTGCTTCCATTCAGAGCTCCCACCTCTTTTTCTTAATGTATTATATACTGCATTTCCATATTTTTTCATTTGAGTTTCTATCATAGACTATTTGGATAATTCATTTATATTAGTCTCCAGCCCTACTGATTTTTGTGGTCTGGGAAAACATGTGATGTCCAATTTAACCCCAGCACATTGTGCAAGTGCCTGATGCGCAGAAGGCACTTAATACTTGTTCTGTGACTGAAAAGCTTGACCAAACAGAGTAGAATCCTACTGCCACTCCAGCTTTGAAACCACAATCAAAATAGTCTGTTTCATTTTGTTTTCTATTTTCACAGGTACCGTGCTCCTGAAGTTTTATTAAGATCTTCAGTTTATAGCTCTCCCATTGATGTGTGGGCTGTTGGGAGTATAATGGCTGAACTATATACATTAAGACCACTTTTCCCAGGGACAAGTGAGGTTGATGAAATATTTAAAATTTGCCAAGTTTTAGGGACTCCAAAAAAAGTAAGTACTCTTGTCCTTAAATTGTTATAATTTTTGATTATTTATAACCTTTACCTAGCTGCCTGATATTTTCATTTTCTGGTAGCTTAGAATTTAATGGTTAATTTTCTTGTAATTCTTAATTTTTCTTAAATTGGGATGGTATGAGGACGATAAAAAGCAAGAATCTCACCAGACTGAAGAAAAAAGGTGCTTACATTTGTTTAAGAACCAAAGGGAAAATACTCTATATTTAGAATTCTTTATATTTAACTTTGGGTTGATGATCAACTGATAATTACATAGACATTCTTGCTTATAAACTTTCTTACTTGCTTTGTGAATGTCCATTACCCCAGGTGTCCTGGATCTTATTTTCTTTTAACATTTTCTTGTTTCCTTTTATATACCTCTGCCATGGACATCTGATCTCTTGACTCAATACTTTTTTTTTTTAATGTATTTTTATTGATTTTTTTTCTAGAGAGAAGAAGGGAGTGGGATAGAGAGAGAAACATTATGAGAAACATCATCCACTGGCTGCCTCCTGCATGCCCTCTACTGGGGATGTAGCCTGCAACTTGGGCATGTGCCCTGACTGAGAATCGAACCAGTGATTCCTTGGTTCCTGGGTCGATGCTCAACTGCTGAGCCACCCTGGCTGGGCTGAACTGAATATTCTTCAATTAATTATTTCCTTAAGCTAGATCTTACTTTCTGGGATATACTTAGTAAGTTTAAGTATACATAATTATAGCCTAATTCAATTAGTGTGTGCCTTATGGCTAATAGTAGCTATTTTAAAAGATAACTGCTATTTCCCAGCTATGTGAAATTTTTAACATTGGATGCAAAATGTAACATATAATGAGGATATTTGTCATAATCAGACTCTTTGTAAAGCAGGTGTCCTTATTTGTTTAAAGTCCTAGGGTATCATCATCATCATCATCCAAATACTTAGGGATAAGAGTTTAATATTTTGAAATTTATAAAAGTTCTTCTCATTTTTCCCTAACTCTCAGTTCAATGTTTTTAATATATTGTTTGTAGCACTGAATTGTATATTTGGCCTGGTATTTCATTCTCATACTTATTTATATGAATCAACATTGAAATTTTCACATGTGATTTGTGTATTATTACTATGTTTTTAAAGTGATTGCTAATTTTTTTTTTGCTCTCCCTGCAACTTACATATTTCTTAAACAGAGTGACTGGCCAGAAGGGTATCAACTCGCATCCTCGATGAATTTCCGTTTTCCCCAGTGTGTTCCTATAAACTTAAAAACTCTTATTCCCAATGCCAGTAATGAAGCTATTCAGCTTATGACTGAAATGTTGAATTGGGATCCAAAAAAACGACCAACAGCAAGCCAGGTAAAATGAATCTCCCTGGTATATTTTTGTTAAATGTTGAAAATTTACAATATCAGGTATATTTTCTTTCTATTCTCAACCAGGGTTTACGAAAAGAATTAAGCCCTAACACCTTAAGGCACCCAGTATATATATATATATATATTTAATCTCTAGGCATCTAAAATCCTTGGGAAAATTGCAAAAATAGCTAGTGATTTTATGTGTTTTGTGGTTCAAAAGTACAGCACTGTGAAGTTAAGGCTGGAAGGAATAAATCTCTGAAGATAAAAATTCAGATATGTGACAGGCTAGTTTGGAAGAAACTAGTCATGGTAGTAAAAATGCATCTCTCTAGTCATGGGATGTAATTAACTTTCCAATGCTTACCTTTGAGGTGGATTCTTGTTCACTCTCCCACAAGAGAGCAGCATATGGCACTCATGCTTGGCTCCTTTGTAACTACACCTTATACAGTAGGTCCTCAGGATTACGTCGGAGATCCATTCCTTTGGTGCAATGTAACGCGATTTTCGCCATAAGTGGGAACCCACCTACATAAGCACCTGCGTCACTCACATGGAGCACATACACAGCAGTAATGAAGTGAAACAGTAAAAAAAAATTAAAAGAAAGATAACAATTCCTGACCTTTACTTGTGGTAAATAAATAATAAAAAACATAAAGCACATATGTACATAAGTTGAAATGACGGAACATTTTCTCCCCCAAAATGACACATGTCGAGTCCAACATAACCCGAGGATGGCATGTATTGTATTATATGTCAAATTTCATGGTTTTTAAAACACCGTGGTTTTAAATTAAAAACATGGGCTTTAATTTATACTTTAGAATTATAAATAATTGGAAGCTGGTGGTAGGAGTGGACAGCTTGCCCTATCAAATATAAAATAATCTAAAGTGATGATAATGATAACAGTGAGGGTACTAGCATGAAAATTGACAATAGCTCAGAGACGCAAAGACTGTAAGTCAGTGTAAGGTAAACATGGCATCACAAATTGGAGGGGGGAAGGAAGACGGGGGACTGTTCAGTGAGTGTTACTGATACAACAAACAGTTAACTCTTAGGGGAAAAGTAAATTTAGGTTTTACTTTTTACCATCCTTTACAAGTAAATCACAGGTTTACATAATGGAGGGGGTAACTAAACTATTAAGAACTAAAGGAAGTATGGGTGAATATTTGATTTCAAGATAAGAAAGATATAGGTATAAAAGTAATAAAAGAAAGGGAAATCTCAGAATTTTCTCTTATATAACTTAAAATTGAAAGGCAAACTATTATTTTTAACAAACATAATAGTGTACTTAGGTTTCTAAACATTTATTATTTTTATAATAAAAGTCCTTAAAATTTACTTATAAAAAAAAAAAAATTAGGACCCAGCTGAGTGGGGCTCAGCAGTTGAGCATCAACTGACCCAGGAACCAAGAGGTCACCAGTTCGATTCCTGGTCAAGGCACATGCCCAGGTTGTGGGCTCTATCCCCAGTAGGGGACGTGCAGAAGGCAGCCCAATGATGATTCTCATTATCGATGTTTCTCCCTCTCCTTTTCTCTCTGAAATCAATGAAAGTATGTTTAAGGAAAAAAAAAAAAAAAAAAAAAGTGGGCATGAGACATGAAAAAAAATCACAGAAAAAGAAATTTAAATTCCAAAAATATTTTTTAAGGTGCAACCCTTGTTCACTATCATAAATTGCAAATGAAAATTAAGTACTATTTTTTACCTATCAAATTAACAAAAAATAAAAATAATTTAAAGGCTATTTCTTTAAGTACTAATGGAAAGCAATTTTGCAGTGTATATAAAGAACCTTAAAAAACAACCAGAAAGTTTGATAAAGACTATGCTCGTAGATATTCAAAGCTAATTTAAAACTATCCATTGGAAGTATAAATCTAAATGTTTCTAGGGGAACATTCAAAGTATATACATTCTTATGAATTATGATGCCACCATTAAAAATGAAATTTTTAAAAGAAAGCAACCATTTCAGAGAATTCTCAAGTATTAAGCGTAAAAGTAAGTTACATTGTATGTATAATATGATTTATTTTTTAAATGTATATGTTATATAATTTAAAAAAATACTGCTCAGAAAAACATCCAAATGTGAGCAGTAGTTTTCTCTTGGTATTGGCATGAGAGATGGTTTTAATTTCTTTTTGACAAATTTCTGTACATTTCTTATACAATGCAATGGTCAAATATTCACTTAATAAACAGGGAAAAAGAAATTAATTTTTAAAAAGATTCTCTTGAAGAAGGGTAGCTGGTATCTTAAAGATGAAAAGTTGTTAGAGATGAAGCTTTGAACTTACAAAACACATTCATAAATGTTCTAGCTCCAAAATAAGCATTCTTAATTTAGGAGTATTGACATATAGTAAAACCTCAATATGAGGAACTAATTTAGGCAAGGAGTTGTACGTTAAAGCTGAAAAATCCATCCTATATAATAAAAGCCTAATATGCTAAGTGTCTGGTCATCTGGTCATCCATTCAACCAAAGTGTAATATGGTAATGATATGCTAAGGCCACTCAACTGCTTGCTATGACATACACTGACCACCAGGGGGCAGATGCTCAATGCAAGAGCTGCCCCCTGGTGGTCAGTGCGCTCCCATAGCCAACCTCCCCCAGTCCCTCCCCCCGCCAGCAAACCTCCCACGGTCCCTCCCCCAATCCCTCCAGTCCTGTCCAGCAGTCCCTGTCTGGCAGCTGGCAGGCCCCCAGGTTCTGACTGGCAGCCCAGCAGCCCCACCCAATGGGACTGGGTGAGATTGTCTCGATAGTCCTTGATCACTGGCCAGGCGTAGGGACCCCACCCATGCACAAATTTTTGTGCACTGGGCCTCTAATAATATAATAAAGTAGGTTTTCCAAATGTATATGTTAAAAAATTGACAAATTAGTTAACCTGTTTTTACTTATGTAGACACATTTGTGTAGTGAAATTTAAGTATGAAAAGTTTTAATTTCACAGAAAAGTTTTATATGTGTATTACAGTAATTTTAAATTTATACTGAATAGGTCTATAAATACATGCAGTTACCAGTCACAGAGTAAACAAATGCACACTGCTGGGGTCTGGGGTGTGACTTAAAACACATGAACATCAGCCTGAGAGAATTACAACTGCTGCAGAAAGTTAGACCATGTGACAACAGAACCAATGGCTGCTCATGATGCTTTGTGATCACGTGCTAATCATTCTCGGAACATTTTTACGAGGGGTGATTCTAGGATTTAAATATGTGAACTATAATTGTAGATATGTAATATTTATTTATGTTGGTGAAATTACTATAGTGTTTTCCAACATATGGCCTATAAAATGGTTAAAAATAATTAAATTAATAACAAAAAATAACCTGTAAAATTAATTATAAGCAAATCTTGGTTAAAAGCATTTTAAAATTAACGGTATTAATTTGCACATATGGCATATAAACTGAAAATTTAGTCCGTTAAATTCAAAGTTCATTAATTGAGGTCTACAAAATTGAGGGTTTAGTGCAATAATTAATCTGACTTAATTCAGAATTTGAGTACCTTCTGTATCTCAGGTACTCAAATTATCTATATTTCTTGAGTTCCACTTAGCAATGTTAGTATAATTGACACATATATCAGTTGCGGTAAGGGACATCTATATATATATATATATATTTGATTTTTTTACAGAGAGGAAGGGAGAGAGAGAGAGAGTTAGAAACATCGATAAGAGAAACATCAATCAGCTGCCTCCTGTACACCCCCTATTGGTGATGTGCCCACAACCAAGGTACATGCCCTTGTCCGGAATCCAACCTGGGACCCTTCAATCTGCAGGCCAACGCTCTATCCACTGAGCCAAACAGGTTAGGGCAAGAGACATCTTAATAACTCTTTTCACCCCTGCCAAAATATTCCTCCCTACTCCTAACCATTTTCTTGTTCACTATTTCATAGGCCTGCTTTTTAGTGTAAGTAAGGAGACCCAGTTAGTGAAGGATTAAGTTATGGGATATAGGGCCCATTTAGAGAGCTGTCTCCTCCCTTTACACACCCGAGAAGTTAACTCTGGGTTAGGGTTTTGCTCACATAGGGTAGGAAGTGCAGGAAAACAGCTTGACTATCTTATGGAGGCTCCCTACTGTCCCCAAATAGAAACTCAGCAGAACTTGGCACTTACCTCCTTCATCCTGGCGTATGACACTGATATGAGGATCAGCATCCATAGCTGAGCTGCACAGAAGGCTTAGACATCGTCTAGACCAGCGGTCGCCAACCTTTCAGACCTCATGAACCACCAGAGATTCACGAACCACCAGTTGACAACTGCTTGTCTAGACCAAGTTTCATCAACCTCAGCAATGACAGTCCTGACCAGATAACTTTGCTGTGGGGACTCTTGTGTTCATGCAGGATGTTAAGCACATTCGTGGCAGCATGCCCAGATATGAGTAGCATTTCCTACCCCCCATGTTATGACAATAAAAAATGTCTCCAGCCGGGACCGGTTTGGCTTAGTGGATAGAGCGTCGGCCTGCGGACTGAAAGGTCCCGGGTTCGATTCCGGGCAAGGGCATGTACCTTGGTTGCAGGCACATCCCCAGTAGGGGATGTGCAAGAGGCAGCTGATCGATGATTCTCTCTCATCGATGTTTCTAACTTTCTATCCCTCTCTCTTCATCTCTGTGAAAAATCAATAAAAATATATTTTAAAAAAATTTGTGACATGTATTACCTTTAAAAAAAAAAAAAAAATGTCTCCAGACATTGCCAGATGTCTCCTGGGGGGCAAAATCACCCACAGGTGAGAGGTACTGCTCTAGATTATCACCCAGATGGTCACCAGGTCACACACTTCCAACCCATCTAATAGCAGCAGTTAGATGACTGAGCTAGTGAAAACCCAAACCTTGATCGTTTTTATTAGTAGTTTTATATTTTCTTTCAATAAATATCATCTCTTTGCCAATGTATTGATACATAAGCTTTAACATGTATGCATTTATAATCTTTCTTAGAATTTTTTATTGCTAGTAAATATATTATTATACTTAGGCTAAGAGTAGCCCTGAATTTTATATATATTATAGTTAATCATCCTTTATAATAAAATTCTAGCATGCAAATCAACCGAACTGCAAAATCATAGGTCACTATGATGCATACTGACCACCAGGGGGCAGACGTTCAATGCAGGAGCTGCCCCCTGGTGGTCAGTGCACTCCCACAGGGGGAGCACTGCTCAGCCAGAAGCCCTGAGCCTGGCTCATGGCTGGCAAGCTCAGGGGCGGTAGTGGGAGCTTCTCCTGCCTCTGCAGCAGCACAGGGAGCCGGCCTAAGCTGTAAGTTGAACATCTCCTGAGGGCTCCCAGACTGCAAGAGGGCACAGGCCAGGCTGAAGGAACCCCACCAACACCCACCAAGTGCACGAATTTTGTGTACCAGGCCTCTAGTTTTAAATAATTTACATAGGTTTTCTAACTCATTTCTTAGTGCCCTAGGATGGGCTCTAAACCATTATCAGTATCTAGCATTTTAGTTTGAATTGGTCACATTAAATTTAACCAGTGCTTATAAGCTAGATTTTGTTTTCATATAAAATCTTAAATAGAATAGTTGCTTTGCCTTGATGTTAAAATTACAAGTGAGTTTTACCTTCTTTCTACTAACTTGTGCTTTATTTCTCTTGAGAAATTTATTTTTCACATCATTTTTTCCTGGTTATCTTTTTAAAGTCATCACATGGGAGAAATCAGATGCTCTAAATTTTTGAAACCTATCTAGGCTAGTGATATATGCCTAGCCCAAGGTCAAACAGCAGTTTGTATGCATTAAATTTAAGTAAAACCATTTTCCATTTGTTATTTCCATGCTTTTTATAGGCGTTGAAACACCCGTATTTTCAAGTTGGTCAGGTATTAGGCCCTTCCTCACACCATCTGGAATCAAAACAGCCTTTACATAAGCAGATACAGCCACTAGAATCGAAGCCACCTTTAATTGATCTAGAACCTACGCCTCCGCCAGACATAAATGATCAGACTGCTGGACAGCCCCAGTCAAAAAACCACCAGCCACTGCAGTCCATCCAGCCGCCACAGAACATGAGTGTCCAGCGAGCGCCAAAGCAGCAAGGCCAGCAGAAACAGCCTCAAACACTGTTTCCAAGTATTGTCAGGAACATGCCAACCGTAAGTAGCCTATAGTGCTTGAGATGCAATAGTTCGGCTAGTTCATTAGGATTTCATTTCTATGCATTCCTGAAAATGTCAGGGGAGATATAAAAGATTATTCTGTGTTAAAGCCTCTACTTTCTCTGTCAAGAGCTTGGCTGGAGATAAAATTCTAAAAAGAAAACCTCAGAATGAACACAATAAAGTTTGTATGCCACAGACTTTTTTTAAGTTACTTAAATGCACAAGAACTCTGGGACAAAATAGAGCTGATAAGGATTTTAACAGTAATCTTAAACTGTTTTTAAATGTTGATGAACATGAAGAGAATGAGTTTTTTTTAAAATGTCAGGCATAATATAAAACTTCCTCTTCCACTTCTTTTGTTCATTTCAGGGAGCTTGTCAGGTGCCATATATTTTAACTGTCTTCACAAGATGTATGCTATACTCCCAAATGCATTGTATTTGCGGATTTAGGACTGAAAGAGATCTTAAAGAACAGTGTCTAATTCCTTATCCAGTCCTGCGGGCCTGATATAAGTAAGCCCTGCCCCCAATAGCAGCAACAATATTCTAACATACTATTGATTACTTGTTTCTTATATGTATTGTTTATTTTCTTGCTCTTCCTATAAGAATTTAAACTTCATAAAGTCAGGGATCTTTGTTTTATTTATCAATACAGACCCAAAAACCAAAATGGGGACTGGCACATGGTAAATTCTCAACAAATATCTGATGAGTGATTGTATGTCCACACTATTTTTGAGCAACCACCAAAGTCTTGAGGAAGCCATACTTTCTAAGAAAGTTCTTCATACTGAGCTAAAATCTGGTTTTCTGTAGCTTTTAACAAAGGTTAAGCACTCTTCTAGAAGGCAGCCCTTCGGATGTTTGAAAATAGCCCTTCATTATCTGCCCTTTTCTCTAGAAGCATCCCCCGTTCCCTCACATACTCTACATAGGACATTGTTCACCAGTGGCTGAGTAACCTTTGGTTCCTGTGTATGAAGGAGCCTTTGGGTCCTTCACCACCTACTTCCCATGTAAAATGAGGCTGCCAGAACTAGAGGCAGGCAGCAGGTAAGGAGGGAAAATCAGGGTGAATCACTTCCAACATTCCTGAGCCATATGTTCACTTGTGCCACTAAGGATTACATTTCTGTTTTTGTTTATTTTTCTTGGAATGAACATCAAATGTTAATTCATAGGGAAAGACAAGAAAAGGAAGTTGATATTTATTGAGTAACTACTAAGTGTCATGCACTCTGCTAGGCACCCCCCAGCATGCATTCACTAAGTTAAAGTAACCAATAACCTCATCCTAAATTTTTAGATAGCTAATAAGTTCCAGATTTGGGATTGAGCATTTTATCAACTAAAATTCCTAAGATTATTTTTCACAAGTGCTAAATCACATATTCTGTACCTTTCTTGTGTACTTGATCTCTAGGATTCAAAAAATAACAATATCTTATTTTTACCTCTCAAATTTCTAATAAGTGTTCTTAAACCCTTATTTTATCTTCTTTGTTTAACCATTCTATCCACCTTGTCACCAGCTATGGATTGATTTAGTTGTTCATTTATTTTTCTTCTTTACCTTTATGACGAACAATGAGCCTTTGGGCAGACCACTCGAACCTTCTTCTAGATGACACTGATCCATTAAGCAGTATTCGTAGTCTGATTATTGAATTAAGTACTCATTCTGCTAGGGCTGCCATAACAAAATACCGTAGTCTGGGTGGCTTAAACAACAGAAATTTATTTTCTCACAGATCTGGAATTTGGGAAGTCAATTATTAAGGAAACCAATATGATTTCTGGTGAGAACCCTCTTCCTGGTTCATAGACAGTACTTCTTGCCTTACCCTTATGTGGTAGAGAGAAAGCAAGCTCTCTAATGTCTCTTTAAAAAAAAAAAATACTTTAAAATATATTTTTTTATTGATTTCAGAGAGGAAGGGAGAGGGGGAGAGAGATAGAAACATCAATGATGAGAGAGAAACATTGAACAGCTGCCTCCTGCACGCCCCCTACTGGAGATTGGGCCTGCAACCCAGGTATGTGCCCTGGACAGGAATCGAACCAGCAACCCTTCAGTCCACTGGTCAGCACTCTATCCACTAAACCAAACTAGGGCTAATATCTCTTCTTATAAAGGCACTAATCCTATCACAAGGGCCTCATCTTCATGGCCTCATATATAATCCCTACGTACCTCCTAAAGTCCCCATCTACAAATACATCACAATGGAGCATAACTTTTGGAGGAACATATTGATTTCAACATACGTATAAAGTTGGGGGACATATAAATTTCAATATATAAATTTGGGGGGGAAGTAAACAATCAGTCCACAACAGTACTGATGCACATTTGTTGTCTTTTCATTCCTTCATTTTGTTGATAGCATGAAATACCATCACTTGCTCTGCTAAGTCCATGTAGACTACATGGAGGCCTATATGATCTACCACTTTTTTTACTCTGTGCTCAAAAACTTTCCCTTTATAACAAATTTTAGAACCTTTTCTCTCATCCTATAACAACCTCATTAATATGCAGTTTGTAAAAATCCACCCTCTACTTTACAAAAATGATTTATATTGCCCCTTTCCAGTTTTTGCAGACACACAAGACTACTTCATAAACTCTTTTGTAAATTATAAGAATACCTTGTTTAGCAACATACAACACCAGCTCCCTAAAATCAATTCAGCTGAAATAAAAGTCTTAAACTCAGCTAAGTATAACCTTTGATTAACTCTACTCATCTGAGGCTTTAAATCTTTTTATTCTCCTTAGTCTGGAGCACATGCTCCCTGACAAAGAAAACAATGATGTAATAGAATCTGGCAAATAACACTTTTTGTCATCCTCCATCACTGTGACTCCATCACTTCAAGTAATAGCATATCCATCCTTTAAGCATCTTCTTACTCCCAGCACAGGTGTATTTGCTGACCTTGCTTCCAAATTCCCTACTTTTCAATTGCCTTTTGGATTTTTTAGTTTACGTGTCCTCAGACAACCCCAAGTAAATTTTAATAAAACCAACTCATTGTCTGTCCAAGCCAGGTCTTCTTCCTAATTCTATTATTATTATTATTATTACTACTACTATTATTATTATTAAGGTATTACATATGTGTCCTTATCTCCCCATTGCCCCCCATCCCTCCCCACTCATGCCTTACTCCCCTGTTTTCTGTGTCCATTGTTTAGGCTCATATGCATGCATACCAGTCCTTCGGTTGACCTCTCCCCTTACCCCCATCCTCCCCTACCTTCCCTCTGAGGTTTGACAGTCTGAAAGATGCTTCTCTGTCTCTGGATCTGTTTTTGTTCATCAGTTTATGGTGTTCATTATTTTCCATAAATGAGTGAGATCATGTGATATTTATCTTTCTCTGACTGGCTTATTTTGCTTAGCATAATGCTCTCCAGTAACACATGCTGTTGTAAATGGTAAGAATTCCTTCTTTTTTACCACAGCGTTATTTCTATTGAAAGAAAAACCATTCTGAAATGGTCGGGCTCAAACTTTTAAAGTGTCCTGGCCTTTCTTTCTCTGTGTCCATTAGGATTACATGTAGTGACTATGACAGAAACCTGACCATTGTGGCTTAAATAATAAGTGGTTATTTTTCTCTCATAAGAAGTCAGGTGGTGGGCAAGCCAGGACTGGTGCTGTTGGTAAAACTGGCCAGACTGCTTTTGTCTTTCTGTTCTATCCCTTAGCAGGCAGCATTTATTCCTGTGGACATAAGATGTTTGTTGCTGCTATAGGGTTGCATCTGCCTTCGAGAAGTGGAAGAGTGAAAAACATTGGTACATGCTAGCAAAGTCTAAAACTATCTTTCCTGGAAGTCCCTCCCAATAGACTTGTACTTACACTAGCTAATTCATGTCACGTGTCTTCATATAGCTGCAAGGAAGGCTGGAATTTTGGATATTTTAACTGGGCATATTGCTGCATTGAACAAAATATTAATAAGGAAGAAGGTAGGATGGCTACTGGGTGGGCAACTAGCAGTGTCTGCCACATGGTCCTTTGACCTCTTTTGAGATGGACATAAAATCCAGACCTTTTGTCCCTTTTTGATAGCAAATGTATTCTTTCCTGAGCATTCCAAACACTATAAGTCTATTGCCCCTGTCACTGCATGCCACTGTAATGTTAAAGACCTCCTATTTGAACCTGACTTTTCTAGCATGCTGCCTTTACCACATTGTTTTGTGGGGGTGTTTGTTTTGTTTTGTTTTTTTCTATTGTTCTCTATTACCCACAGGGTAGCTACAATTTCTTAGGCAAACTTTGAAGGCCTTTCATAATGTAGTATCCATCTGTCTTTGCAACCCTGTCCTCCACTACTTCAGCACAAACCACCTGCTTCTGTAAACTTAGTCTACCCTTTTTTCCTGGAACAAACTCTGGCCCTTTCCTATTAAAAAGCCATACTTTATACATGCCCTCTTCCAAACTAATAACAACAATAGCAGCAATAATACCTAACCTTTAGAAAGTTTTATTGTGAGATCCTATCCTGGGAATTTCAATGTAGTTTACTATTGAATTAATAAACACCAAGTTAGATAAATACTATATGTTCCCATTTAAGGAGGAAGAAACTAAGGCTTTGACAAGTTGTCACTTCTTTTTTTTTTTAAAAAAAAAACATTTAATAGCATTCTTTTTTAAAAAATATATTTTATTGATTTTGTACAGAGAGGAAAGGAGAGAGATAGAGAGTTAGAAATATCGATGAGAGAGAGAGTCATTGATAAGCTGCCTCCTGCACACCCCCCACTGGGGATATACCTGCAACCAAGGTTCATGCCCCTGACCGGAATCGAACCCAGGACCTTTCAGTCCCCAAGCCAACGCTCTATCCATTGAGCCAAACCAGTTTCGGCAAGTTGTCACTTCTTAAAGAGAGAGCCAACACATGGCAGTTTTCCAAATTACACATCATGAAGAGTCAGTTTTAATTCTAAGTCTTCAAGTCTCCTTCAAGTCTCCAAACCAAGTTTACAGAGATCTCTCCCTTCTCTCAATTCCTGCTGTATTTTTAGCATGTGCTACCTCTGTTTTTGGTAATACTTTTATATATACAGTATATATATATATATATATATATATATATATATATATATATATATGTGTGTGTGTGTGTGTGTGTGTGTGTGTGTGTGTGTGTGTGTATTTCCTTAACTATAGGAAAGCTCCTTACAAATGGGAACACTGAGTATCAAATATAATAGTTTGTACATAAAACCATTCAGCAAATGATCAAAGATGCTGATGACTGATTTTCTACCATAGAAGCCAAGCAGCATGCTGGGGCACAAGAGCGTGAGGAGGCGTTGGGGTCAGACTGTGTTCAAGTCTGGAGATAGTTGGGGAGACTTTGAGGACAGTGATTTTGAAACCTCCCAAACCAAGAAACCAAGCATGAGTGTTTTCAGAGAAAAGAGGAAAAAGGATTCTCCATTTTGGTAAGATTTCAGATTCCTCTGGAAAGTATATTTTTATTATGTATTAACCTTATTTTATTCCTTAAGTATAAATGAATGTAGATATTAAAAGATAATAAATAGCTTAAAACTAATTTACCTCTAAAAAGGTAATACTTGACTTCTCCCAGTAATGATTCTCAGTACTGATGGCTGGGTGCTGTGGGTGGGTGGAGGAAGAGGTTCTTGTTAATTTTTTAGTGTGCCTTCTTGAATTATGATCACCATTATTCACATTTGAAATTCACATGTCTTCTTGCAGAAAGCAAAGCGTACTCAGATGGTTTCCAGATTCAACTATTTGCTTGTTATTCTAAACTTTTTTTTTTAATCATTTCCTGAGCTTTTTCTGGAATTTTAATATCTCTGGCAATCCCTTTTAAAAAAAACATTTTTTTATTGATTTCAGAGAGGAAGGGAAATGAGAGAGAGAGAGAGAGAGAGAGAGAGAGAGAGAGAGAGAGAGAGAGAGAGATATCAATGATGAGAGAGAATCATGATTGGCTGCCTCCTGCATGCCCCACTTGGGACCAAGCCCACAACCCAGGCATGTGCCCTTGACAGAAATAAAACCTAGGGCCCTTCAGTCTGCAGGCTGATGCTCTGTCCACTGAACAAAACTGACTAGGGCTGGCAGTCCCTTTTTATAAGTTGAATAATCATGAGCACTTTATTCAACTTGAAAGTGAGGGTTAAGTTTTGATGAACGTTTTGGGAAAATACTTTATCCCCCACCTTTGGATCAGAAGAGAAACAGGGAGAATAGATTTAGCATGAATCAGGAAAATTTATCTAATCGCTATTTGGTATTATATATTGCTGAAATCTTCATTTTGGAGTACACAATCTGTGAAAGTGCATGAAGACTCTCTAAAGGGGATACCTGCTTGGATAATTCTTTTTTAAATTAATTTTTATGAATTTGAGAGAGAGAGAAGCATGGATTTGTTGTTCACTTATTTATACATCTATTGGTTGATTCTTATAAGTGCCCTGACTGAGGATTGAACCTACAACCTTGGCATCTCAGGACAATACTCTAATCAACTGAGCTACCTGGGCAAGGCCTGCTTGGATAATTCTTAGAGTTCCATATTATTCTTCCCTAAAATATATGAGCTGGAGAAAAAACCTGCTTAATCTACTTCCCACTTTCCCAGAGAGTCACCTCTCAGCCATTTCAAATCTTGTATGGCATAAGGGTATAATAACCTGAATGGTGTTAAACAAAGGAAGAAATCAGAAGACTCGCACCTTCAATTAATTCAAAAGGCTTTCTGTCTATCCTTGTCTTATGCATATTTCTCCTAAGAGGAAAAGCCTGTGTTACAAATAGGGTATTTCAGGATGTGTTGGAACACCTGGAAATTCAGAACCACTTGAAGGACCAGAGCCTAGAGATGCTTTTTGTTTTAAGTCTACTAGAATGTTTTGTATAACTGATATCAGTGGGTTAGTTGCTGAGAGGAAAGACTTTTTAAAGTAACCATGTTGAAAATTAGTAGAATTGCAGCAATTGGTGTAACTACAGTGGGCTGAGGGGAAGGAAAAGACATCAGAAATGGGTGGCACTGTTTATAATGAGGGGCCTACCTGTATCTAGGATTCTCCTAAAGTGGGCTGGAGTGGCCAGCAGTTCAAAGGGCAGCCAAGTCAGTGTCCATCTCCAACAGAGTCACCCAAAACTTACTTTATATAGTATACTAGAGGCCCAGTGCACGAAATTTGTGCATGGGGTGGGGGTTGGGGTGTCCCTCAGACCAGCCTGCACCTTATCCAATCAGGGACCCCTCAAAGGATCGGGCCTAAACCGGGAATCAGACATCCCTCTCACAATCCAGAACTACTGGCTCCCAACTGCTCGCCTGCCTGCCTTCCTGATTGCCCCTAACCACTTCTGCCTGCAGACTGATCACCCCCTAACCACTCCCATGCCAGCTTGATTGATGTCTAACTGCCCCCCTGCCATCCTATTTGCCCTTAACTTCCCTCCTCTGCTGGCCTGGTCACCCCTAACTGCCCTCTCCTGCAGGGTTGATCACCTCCAACTGCCCTTTCTTGCAGGCCTGGTCCCTCCCAACTGCCCTCCCCTGCTGGCCATCTTGTGGTGGCCATCTTGTGTTTACATAGGGGCAGGATCTTTGACCACATGAGGGCAGCTATTGTGAGTTGGAGTGATGGTCAACCTGCATATTACTCTTTTATTAGATAGGATAGAGGCCTGGTGCATGGGTGGGGGCAGGCTGATTTGCCCTGAAGGGTGTCCCAGATCAGGATGGAGGTTCCCTTGGAGCATGGGGTGGTCTGGGCCAGGGACCTGTGGTGGTTTGCAGGCCAGCCATGCCCCCTGGCGGCCCAAATGGAGGCCCTAGTATCTGGAATTTATTTACCTTCTATAGTTGAAACTTTGTAGCCTGGAGGGGAGCCAAGCCTCCTACCCGATCCATGGCCAGCAGCCATTTCTGTTTGGATTTGTTTACCTTCTATAATTGAAACTTTGTAGCCTTTAGTGGAGACTTAGGCCAGCTAGGGCATACGGAAAGCTTGGCTTCTTCCATTGCCTGGGAAACCCAAGCCTCCCTCCTGCTCTCTGTGGCTGTAGCCATCTTGGTTGGGTTTATTTGAATACCTGCTCTAATTGGCTTTGTGAGTATGGCCGAGTAATGGTCAACTTGCATATTACTCTTTTATTAGGTAGGATACTTTAGTAGATAGTTGACATGGCTATGATTGTCTTCCCTTTCCACATGTCTTCCCACATTACAAATCCACAATTATAGCAATTGTAAGGAAAGTAGAAATATACACACAGGCAATTTGCTGCTCAATTAGAAAGCTTTCTGTCACGTAATGTCTAGTATTAGAAATGATCCTATGCACTGCCTATATTTATTGGGTGTAAAGGTTGTCAGTTAATGTTCCTACCAGCAAAAAGACTGATGGAAACCATTTGTGAGGACACCTTGACTCTACTGGAAAGGTGTGCAAAGGTGGGTGAGAAATAGTGTCATCTTCTCACTCTTCACTCTGTAATGCTGCCTTTTGTTGACTTCCAAGGCTTCCAGAGTCAGTACCCTCAGGCTCCAACCACTCATCAGTGGAAAACAAGAGCTTACCTGCCGCTATTTCCCTAAAATCTGATTCCAAATTATCAACGTCTTCAACAGCTAAACAGTACTACTTAAAACAATCAAGGTACCTTCCAGGTAAGTAGAGAAAATAAAATGTTTACTGCTAACAACAATATAAATAAGTCAGGCTCATGTGTCTTAGAATCTTGTAGAAAGGGCACCTATGAAATAATACAATCACATGCTCTTTGCTGGCTCAGCCTTGTCAGTACTTGTTACCAAGTGCTTTTCTGGGCCTCCTGCTTTTATTAAAACTGCCCTAGAAGTGCCTAGCAGACAAAACTCAAGATGAAGAATATGACTCAAAAAAAAAAAAAAAATAGCACCGTTCCCCCAGCAAAGCTATGCCTTTAGGAAATGCTACATTTTATTAAAACAATGTTTACACCCCCATTACAGCATTTTAGAAAAAGTAGGATATTTATACTATTTCCCTAATAATCTGATTTATGCTTTTGAAAGATCATTTGGGCTGCTGAGTAGAACATGCTAGAGCAATGGTTCCCACAGGGGGGCAATTTGATTTTAAAGGGGCAATTTAAGAATGAGCTATTAACAGTGAATTTTTTGTGTTTCTTATGGTTCTAGGGTCTTCATATAGAGTATATGAATATATAGTGTGACATATTTATACATTTCAATTCTCTGTTATATGTTTTGAAGCTTTATTTGCTATCTTTTCATATCACTTCATATTATTTCTTTTAACAATTTCTTAGTGATTCTCAACTCTCTTTTTGTTTTTATTTTTCTCTTTCATTGACACCATGTTCTTTTGGAAGCTTGTTTAGACCAAGTTAATGGCCTTTTAGGCTTCCTCCATATGAACAGGAGTTCACTTTTTGAAAAATAAGAATTATATGTCACGGCGGGCGGGGGGAGGGGAAGGCATCAGGATTTTAGAGATGCTTAGGTGAGGCATGGCCGGAAAAGGTTGGGAACCACTATGCTAGAGGCTCCAGACATGTATATGTCTAGATAAAGAGGATAATGGTGTGTTCCATAATTGTAAAGGCAGATAAAGAACTGGGTAAAATGTAGATGTATTTCAGAAGTGGAACTGATAGGACTTGCTGATAGATTAGCATGGTTAATGGTAAAGAATGGAAGGAGTTAGTGTTGGCTTCTGGGTTTTTGACTTGGCAGTGGTTGGATGGTGGTGACTTTAACTGAGAAAGGGAAGATTAAGAGAGGCCTGGAGTGTGGAAGTGGAGAATCAGGAGTTAAGGTTGGGATGCCTATTAAACATCTGAGTTGATGTATCTAATAGACAATTGGGTGCATTAATCTGGAACTTAGGGAAAAGATCTAGACAGATGGTAGGGAGTTTATGTTATAGAATTTTCTCTTCAAAATACACTTTTAAAGGTTTAAAATTCAATTAAGTCTTAAGGGAATCAATTTTTAAATCACTGTTTATCTAAACAGATACATCTTCAGTCCAGCAGGAGGAGGAGATGGTCTTTTTCTCTTGTGCTGTCATGGGTATAGTCATTTACAGCTTTCTGAGTGTAATAAGCAGGCCACTGGGTTCATCTAAGGAAGGTTCTCTTTCCACACCACAGCCTCCAGAAGTAAGCCACAGTCTTTACTTCCCAGAAGCTTGTGTGGGAAGGGTAAGGAAGATGAGAGAAGAGGTAGAGACTAGACTGGTAGCAAGAGATTGATGCGTAATGTATTTTTCTGTTTACTTTTAGGCAACAATATAAATTTCAGTTCTAGGAATCCAATAAGGACCCACTCCTGTTGTCAGTATTAATGAGAGAAAAGAATGAAACAGGAAAGGGTTTAGAAAGGGTTTGCACTTTGTTTTTTAATATTTTTTATTGTAAAAATGTTCTTAATGAGTAATTGCTACCTAGTGTATTTTCTTTATTGTCAGGTAATATAGCCTATCATAGTTCTATTTGTAGGTGTTCTGTTAGAAACCAAAAATCCATAAGGAGCTACATCCTATAAGGAAGGGAAACTATTTACCTGATGGAGTGTTTTCCTTAGAAAACTGATGATAGGTCGTCTTGAAGCTTGGTACAGAAAAGCAGGCTTGTTTCTGGCTTCAAAACAAGGCTACAATCTCATAAATGTGAAACCCTGCTGAAGAATTCCCTTTGTGAAAAGCAAAAGCTCAGACTACCTGGTAACAGTTGCTAACTTCCTGCAGTGCTGGCAGTCCTCAGTGAGGATTTCTATTGTTCTAGCGCCGCTGGGGTCTTCAAACTACGGCCCGCGGGCCACATGCAGCCCCCAGGGGAGTCTGATCCTGCCCGCCAGGTTTTTTGGGCAGTGAGCGCAGCCGAGGTGTTACAGTAGGAATTAGTAGTTCATATAGTCCGGCCCTCCAGCTCTCTGAGGGACCGTGATCTGGCCCCCACTTTAAAAAGTTTGAGGACCCCTGTCAGCTAGCCAAAGGAAACACCACAGGTGTGACCCAGAGGTTTAGATTGTGTTGTGCCTCCTACTTAATTGTCCAATTTAATTGTCAGTAAAAAGAAGCAAGTCAAGAAGATTTCAACCTCTTAAAAGTGGGTTAATAACACCTTTTTGATCACTGGTACCAAAGCCTGAGGTTGACTCCACATTTCAGATTTCAGAAAATCTAAAATAATATAACTGTTTAAATTGTATTCTAATATAGAAGCAAGCTTCACACACAGATCTTTACATGTCTACTCTGAGCTTCCAGGCTCCCAGCGTTCTTGGCCACGTGACTGTTTTCCCAGCCACACTGTGTTCCTGAGGGTCTGGCACAGAGCACACAATCAAAATAAGTGATGACTTGGAAATATCTTTTTGAAGAAAATTTTTGTACCACTAATTTTTACCAGACATTTTAGTAAAAAAAAAAAAAAATCCAAAGTTTAATTATTGTGTTTTAGAAAATATCTTTATGAAACAAACTGTGAGGATTTCAGGTGATTGTGCTTATTAGGGCTTAGGATCATGTTAATATTCAGAAAAAAGCAAGTATTTGTGATACTGTAAACAAAAGTTATTTCCTTCCCCAAAAAACTTATTCTCTTCCCCCAAGTTATTTCTAATCTTTGTATGTATAATGTATTTTTTCCTCCAAGTTTATGATTACACTCTAAACTTTGAAATGACTATTTTGTTCTTCTAAGGTGTAAATCCTAAGAACGTGTCCTTGATAGCCAGTGGAAAGGATATAAATCCATATACTTGGAGTAATCAATTATTTCCTAAGTCATTGGGACCCATTGGGGCAGAACTTGCTTTCAAAAGGAGTAATGCAGGTAAAGCAAGAATACATTTCAAGTATAAATTTTCATTGTTTTTCTTCTGCAGATATTTACTTTTAAATATATTGCAGCTGCCTCCTTCCAACCAAGACACCCTTGGGGGAACACAAAGGGTTTCCACCTGGTGCTTGAGCACAGCTAGTTTTAAGGGAATCCTTTGCCAGATCTCAACTTCCGTATGGATTCTTTCCTAAAATGATCTGCCTGAGCAAGTGTTTCTGTTCTCCTACTTTACAAAAGAAAGAAGACTTCTCACTGTCTACTATGGTGTGTTTCCTATTTCCCCAAAGTGTAAAAATATCTGGGGTGGCTTTGAAAGGGATAGTTTGATGTATTGGTGTCAGTGTTGAGAACATGACTGGGGAACAAAGCCTTGTTAAGTCAAGTGGTTTCCAATTCTTAACTTTCAAAAAATTAAAGAAGAACCTAAATGAGTTATTAGCTCACAGATAAGTAAAAATCACTTTTTATGAGATCACTATATGACTTTTGGTCTATAACTTTAATAAATTCAGACTACAGTGACAAAGCTGTAACAGAACACTTTTTGTTCCCAACTATTGGTTTACAATAACATGGTTTTTTAGGACTTCCTTTCCCCAAAATTAAAAAAAAATAAAAAAAAATAGAATTGATATTGAATGCTGTCTGATTTTAACAATAAGTAGTATTCATTTGTGGACACATGAAGACTTGAAAAAGTCCCATATTTCCCTTTTAATTTTGGGGGGAAGTTAATAGATTAATTTCCCCAAAAATTACTTTTCATGTGTAGTAATCAAAATTTAAATATTCATATTTTTATTAATTATATTCAGTAAAGCATTATTACTAACTTAATGCAGAAAAAAGTATTTTAATATGCTTATGGTTACAAGAAAGTTTTTTAAAATTTCAATTTACAACTTAAAGACTCTTAAGCCTAAAATAATTATTTGGGTAAAATTTGGGAATTATGAGTCGAAGTAAAACTCTAGAGAGAAAAGGGATTATTATGAAATTTCCAGCTTCAAGAACTAAAACCTGTTCATGTGTTTCTTGAGTCAGTATTGGTAAGCATAAAAATCACTATGATATTTAGACTCCTTTGGTTACATTTAAAGAAATATAATAGTTTTGTTTTTAAATGTCTATAAGTATAACATGCCATAAATTACATCTTTTGTAACTAAAACTTAGGCTGAAATTTTTTAGATTTCAGCTTAAAGTGTGTGAAGAAGTAAAGAATTCTTTTTTTTTTTTTAACTATCAATAGGTGGTTTTGGATAAAAAAAAGTTTGGGGATCACTGTGTAGCAATTCAGTAGTTCCGATACAACATCAACTCACTTTGGGCATTTCATAGTTTTCCAAACACTTTGAAGGCTCAGGTTTCCCATTTAACATGTGCTCAGGTGTCAACATTGCAGCACTGTAACTTACATACTTTTTTCTCAGTTTAAAAAAAAAAATACTACTTACTGAACCAGCCACTTAAATACAAATCAGTGCAAATGACAGCACTGCAACTTTGCCATCAAATGAAAGCTGTGATAACACGAGAAGATTTTTTTCATAGTAAGGGTTCTTTATGGATCTTTTCATTAATCATCTAATCCATTTTTCTCTACTTTTCTTAAAACATTTTCCTTATCATTCTTTCTTTCCATCTGCCTACTCTGTAGAAGAAAGCATAATTAAACCAATTGAAAAACTATCATGCAATGAAAGCTTTCCTGAGAAATTAGAGGACCCACAAGGTAATTTTGGGCATTATAGATGAGTGCAACTTGCTCTTTGAACCTCTTGTTCAATTTTCTTCTCAACATTTACCACAAATCTTATCATAAAAGGCCATCGTGAAGGGCAAGGTCTCCTGCTCTCGGAGCCAGATCAGGTGGAGAGGGGACACACTCCACATCAGGAACATCTCTCTGCAGTAGTTGGGGCTCTGAAGCTCTATGCTTGTCTTCTTAAATTATGACAATTTGTACAAATTAAGTAAGCCTACTGAAAAAGGTATTTGTTAACTTTGTAATAGATAGTCCTATAATTTGTAAAGTTCTGAAACTTATTTCTTAAGCATTAACAATCATTAAAAAGAAAAGATTGCCCAGGTTAATAGAGATGGTGCATTTTGTAGAGTCAGTGTTGCAGCTTTAAACAATACTGACTGTTGGCTCCAACCTGAAAATGGGCAGTTCACAAGGTATATCACATGATAAGCCAAAATAATTTAAGAAGACTTCTCTCTAGGTCATTTTGTATGCATTTTTCCTGAGCAACTTCTTCCTCCAATAGGCAGAAGCCTCCTGGGATGTTCAGTGTGTAGCTTTTAGGGTCCGACACACACCATTCTGTTACTCACCAGCCTTGCCATTTTGGACGAGTTACGTGGGGTCCCTAAATCAGTGTCCCCATGTATAAAATGGAGGAAATAGTATTTACCCAGGTATTATTATATAGCCATTCCTGGGATTTTTGTCAAACAGTGTTTAGTAATAAGTGTTTGCTCTGGCGATGAGGATAAAAGCCAAGAGAGATGTTCTGAAGTTGCTACTAAATGTGACCACTGCCTTGAACTTCCTTACAAAAGGCTTTTGAAGTGAAGGACTGACTTGTGATCTAAAGTGAGTGCTGCGGGCAGAACTAAAGCCTAGTAAGACTGCGGTGCTTATGCCAAATTCAGTGTTTCTAAAAATGGTATCAACTGATTTCACTGTGTGAAATCCTTTAGGGTCTGAGAAGTAGCATTGTTGTTTGACATTTGTTGGTTCAAGAGCAAACACTTATTGCGAGCCTGTGCACAGCCCCGTGGCAGACACCAGAGACATGGACGGCCGGAGTCCAGACTGGTGAACAGATCAGTCCATGTAAAGCGCGCTCCCGTGGTAGCCACCACATGAACAGCTCTTTGAAGCCCTTAAGCTGTGAGCACCGACTCACCTTTCCTCTGCCCGGTCACCTGTCCAGCTCAGCTATGCTCCTTAAAGGAGCAGCTGTGTTCATTGTCCCTCATCTCGGGTGCTCAGCTCCCTGGAGTTGATGCTCAGGCTCCCGAAGCAGCTCCCGCATGATCCTGGTGGCCAGATCCGGTGGGCAGTGCTGTCCCTCCAGACCTCTGCGCCTAGTCTGTAACTCCTGTCTTCACACACCGAGGTCTCTTGAGTTTTCAGAGCCTGCTCTTCCTACCGTCTCCCTTTTTATTCTCTCTCCTCCACCGGGCCCCTTCTTTCCCTAATGCCAGTGCTCCCTGGGGTTCTACCCTGGGTCTTGGCTCCTCTTGCAGTCCTTCTGAGACGACTCCTCCATGGCTGCATTCCATAACCACCTTACTTGGTCACTCCAGCCTCCCACCTGCTCTATCTCTGCGACTTGAATACCGCACAGGCCCCGTATCTTCCCCAACACCTGATTCTCCTCATATTGTTGGCCTTAGTCACAAAAATGTCAGACATTTATATTTCTCTCTTCCCCTCCCACCCCATATACCCACTCAGTTGCCTCTCCGTCCCCTCTGTGACTGCATTAAACCTTCATAATCTCCCCTTTCACCCCTAGCAGTGCTGGTCTCCTGCCAGGTCTCCTAACTGGTCTCCTGCCTTAGATTTTCCCCTTTCAACCCATTCCTATGCTGCCTCTTGGTTGGTCATTCACTAATAGTGCTGAGGAGGAGGACAGCTGACACTTGCTGAACACAGATTCTGTGCTCAGTGCTTTGCATGCATCTCATTCAGTCCCTACAACAACCCTGAGGATAGTTCACTGTCACAGAGATTTTATGAAATGAAGAGCACAGGGCACTGCAGGGAGGAGGCTTCTGGCCGGAGACATCCCGTGTTAAGAACTGGAGCCTAAAAACCTGGCATGTTCAGGGGAACTCAGCCTCTGGTTAGGATCCTAGTTTGGTTATTTGTCAACTGTGAGAACTTCGGCAAGTGTGGATAATGATATGCATCCAAGAGGGTTGTTATATGGACTGAGGAGGAATATATTAAACCATAGTGCTGTGCCTGGAATCTAGTAGGTGCTCAAAGCTAGAATGTAGAATTAGTAGGGGTAGTATTCACAGTTACTCTCTCTGGTGCTTTAAAATATTCACCTTCTCACAGTGAAACTTTATGACACATCACTAGGAAATCCTGGAAGTTACGCTACTTACGGTCAGTCAGGATACGCTCCTTCCTTCCTCAAGAAAGAAGTGGGGTCAGCTGGCCAGAGGATACACTTAGCACCGCTCAGCACAGCGGCTCCAGGTAAGAATGGCTTCGGGTGCATGTGTAAGGATTATGCTCAGACAGGAGCTTTTCAACGTTCCCACAGTCACTTTTCCCAAGTGAAGGCGTTTAATCTGGTCTCACTCTGTTAACAACACCTCTAATTGTTTTTGGCAAAATGTCCTGTTTTTTACCCAAAGCTGTGGTTTGAGAGTCCAATACATAAGACTCCCTCTGATTAAGTGGTTACTCAGCCAGATGCACAGACTGTACCTAGCAACCCTTATGAGGACCGGGTGGTAGATCTTTTGCAGGGAATTGACATTAAGTAATTTACCTGAGGTCACACAGCTAGTACCGTGTTTCCCCGAAAATAAGACATCCTCCGAAAATAAGACCTACTTACAGGTTTCCCTCTGAGTGAAATATAAGGCATCCCCCCGAAAATAAGCTCTGTCTCAGAATGCTATTGCTAAACATGAGAGATTTGGTCCACTGATTCTGAAAGAAATGGAGTCACAAGAAATTCACCAGGAAATTCAGGAATTGGATTGTTATGATGATGTTCCAGAAGATGATGACATGATTGTCATTGAATAAATGAGTAAATTCTTGATACTGTAGGATTCACAGTTTGTCTGGTTTCTGTTGACAACTACCGTACTACCGTACTGTGTACAGGTAATAAATTTCCTTTATTTTCATTTAACAATAAATGTGTACCATATTCTTCTTCATGGAAAAATAAGACATCCCCTGAAAATAAGACCTAGCGCATCTTTGGGAGCAAAAATTAATATAAGACACTGTCTTATTTTTGGGGAAACAGGGTAAGTGGTGGAGCTCAGATAGAAACTCTGATTCCAAAGAGTGCTGTGCTGCATCATGAGACATGAGAAGATGCATTTTTCAGAGCCGCCCGCCCAGCGTGAAAGCTTAATGAATGCTGAGCATCTGTCACGTTAACAGGCCGTCCTCTGTGGTCCCATTGGGAGCCCGGAACCGAGCTGCGGCAGAGCTCTCACTGGCTTTCGCTTGCGGGTGGTGACAGGGTGTATGACTTCCCAGGTCGCCTGCTCTGCCGTGGTGTGGCACGTGACAGCCACAGTCAGGAGACGCTCATGAAGTTGGGATGATGATTTTGTACTGAGCTGACCAGATTTGACTAGAAATGTTCTCTAAATTATGGTCATCTAAAGTAGATATCCGAATTAAAGCACCTAAAATAAACACTAAGGTGGATAATCAGAAGTTGGGTAAGATACTAGTACTAGATGTAGTTTAGTTTAAAAGTTGACTCCACAAGTATTCTCACATCCTATCCTAAACAGGATCTTATATGAAAACTCCAGTAGGAGTTGCCAATCTCAAAAGTTTATACTATTGGAGCTAAAATTGTAAAAAGCATTGATCTTTAGTAATTTTTTATTTCTTACCAGACCTCCTTAAACAGTACTCAGTTACCTTAGCTGTGGAAAGAACTGCCTCATTACCTCTCTGCTGAAACAAAATATATAAACATCTTATGTACAGCAGTAATTTTTATGAAGCCTCAAATTTTTAAGCCAGCCTTATAATGAGTATTAGCATGACTTAGTAGCAAATTTTTAAAAATATATTTTTATTGATTTCAGAGAGGAAGGGAGAAGGAGAGATAGAAGCATAATAATGAGAGAGAATCCTTGATCGACTGCCTCCTGCATGCCCCTACTGCGAATTGAGCCCAAAACCTGGGCATGTGCCCTGACCAGGAATCAAACCGTGACCTCCTGTTTCATAAGTCAGTGTCCAGTCATTGAGCCACATCAGCCAGGCAGTAGCAATTTTTAATGTAAAAGCAGAAAGTCGTAATGTTACAATTAATTTTGTTACCTGAGTACCTGCTTTTAGAGGATGAAAATGGGTATTTTAAACATATTTTATAGGATATTGAAGACCTTTTTATGTGAATTATTTTGTCAGATTAGCATGCATATTCCTGTTTTCATTTTTAAAGTAAATGCTTCCTCGTAACTTTTCATCTCTTTATTTACTCTGCTTATCAGATTTTCCTACAGGTGGTGATAGGAGGAAAGGGACAAAAAGAAGTAAATACTAATCATTCTCAAGTGGTCAGTGCAGACCCTTAGGAAACACTGTTCTGTAAGCTGTGTCCTCCAGCCCTCCCACCTGTGTCACAGTTTCCCCGGGAAAACAAACAGGTCATTACCATGTTTACTCAACTCTTTCCCTCCTCTCAGTCTCCTTTTCTGCTGTTTCTCTTCCTTACTCTCAAATTTTTAGGGGGAAAAAAAGTCAAATTTCTTTCTTCCTCCCCATGTAATCTCTCATCACAAACTTGCTAAAACCTCCTCACCCCCTGCCTCGACAGTAACACAGGCCCGAGGGGTGATTTCTTTCATATAAGTCGCCCTGTAGGGCCCTGTTCTAAGAGCTCTGTACTATTGATAGTATACATCAACCCATTTATCCCTCCCAATGACTCTGTTACCGAAGGTACAGTTGGGGCAAAAGTAGGTTTATAGTCACGAGTACAAAAAACACAAGTTTATTCTTATATTACTTATTCTTGTATTATTTTCCATACAAACAACTGTAAACCTGCTTTTCCCCTACCCTGTATGATCTCCATTTTAGAGATTTTTTTTAATCTTGTTAAAAGTTATATAGTAGTGGCACTGATTAAATCCTTAACTAGAGGTAGGCACCTTTTCCTTCAGCAGACATTGTGTACAGGGAGTGAAATGCCCTTATAGGACACCTGCGGTTTTTAAAGTAAATGCACAGCAAGGATAAGGGGCTGACTATGCCCCTGCCAGGAGGGGTCCATGCAGAGCGTGGGCCAGCTAAGGCACAAAAACATTTCTTGCCCTGTCATGTGATTTGACCTCCTTTGTCAGTGATTAGTTCTTGACCAAAGGTACTTTAGTCCTAAAACTATTACTTCTCAGAAAGGAATCCTAAATGTCAGCATTTGCCTTCTTGGCAAAATGATTCCTTTTTTATGGTTTTACAAATCTCCACCTGGACACAGTTTCCTTCAAATGCACTGAGGACCAAACTTTGGCTGTCAGGACCCCGGAAAAGCTTGTCTGATTTTCATTCCCCAAGCCCCTCACTTCCCACCAGTGTTAACTTAAGAATGGGTCCCCTTTCCCCTTCTCTGAATCCCCTGGGCTCATGGCCTCTTGTCCCTCCTCCCTCCACTCCAGTCTCTTCAACCGCTCTCTCCTCTGCTGGGGGTACCAGCTCGCTGAATGAACAAACTGATGCTCATCTGTGTTAGGGGGTCCGAACTAAAGGGCTGGCCTGGACACCAGGATGCATTTAACTGCCTTCTAGATACCGTGTCCCTGCCTTTTATTGGCTTCACCTTTGAAGAGTTAAGAGTAGGATGAAATGATCTGTCCGACCACCAAGGGGAGGGCTCTTGGCCTCTCTCTCCCAACCAGACTACACAGCAGACAGTGATTGTCACCAGGTGGATCCTCACTTAATGTTTTGTTCCCTTTAAACTGTTAGCAGCACATCAGGACCCACACGCTCCATAAGTCCCTCCTATATTCCCAAATAAAGAAAAACCAGGGACACCGAACAGGTAGAGTATACTTAACTATGTAAGGTATACAAAATGGTCAGACTCCCTTCAAAATAGACGCAGAGTTTAATCCAAAATGACAGCAGCCGCACAGTGTGAAAAGAGATTTAAATCCCAAATGGAAAGATCAAACAACGCTCCTTAGAGAGAATACCTGACACCTGCCTAGCTCGCAGTTTGAAGTGAGGAGGGGGTGAAGGAGGGACTGAAGATACTGAAGTTCTCTGCAAAGTGACTTACTGCTTTGTCATTTGAGATATTCAGGCAACTTTAACAAATTATTCAGATGACAAATGTTCAACAATATAAAATTTCACAAAATTTTACTCAGCCAAGTGTATAACAAACCTTGTGATGAAAGATTTGGAATCCTAGGAAAGACTCACCTTTTAGAGGGATTCAGTTATCATCCATCCCTTAGCCAATAAAAAGTTATGTTTGACTCTAAAAACTACATCTTAATGTTTAAAAAGAAATCTATTTGTAACCAAGTGAAGCCAGTACTTTACAGGATTAACAATTCTGAAAACATTTTCTGTCATACTGTGTTTGAAGATTACTTAGATGTTACCACAGTGCAATTTTATGAAGCCACTAACACTATGCATACTGCTCACTGAACTTGAACTTGGTCATCTTAGTTGGGTGTTCCCTATCTCAGCGTGATGGGCAGTCACAACTCAAGTCAGAAAGAGCAGCAGTATCAGAACTGTAAACCAGGAGTAATAGCTCTGAGGCTACTGAAAATTCCAACAGGTGTCAACAAAACAGTACTCTAGAATTTCTAGTTTTAATATTTAAAAAATCCTTAGAGACCACCGAATTAATCTTTTAAAGATAAATTCAAAATTTCCCCACAAAATGAGAGGATGATCACTTTATTTTGAATTTAATTATCAAATAAAACATTCTAATTTCTAATTCTGATTTCTTTCAGAATATACCTGGAACACAACTGGCCGGGGGCAATTTCCAGGACCTACTTACAACCCTACAGCCAAGAACATAAATATTGTGAACCGTGCACAGCCAGTTCCCTCAGTGCATGGGAGGACAGACTGGGTGGCCAAGTACGGAGGCCACCGGTAGGAGCTGCTGTGAAGCCCATGGCATCACCCCCGAGTCCTCGGACCCTGGGAAGTGCCTACAGATGTCTACTTCTACTGAGTTCTGGAAGAACTGTGTAATAGTGGTACTTAGAAGAGCAAAAATCATCTCCTATTTTCTTTCCTAAAAATGAAATGCATTTTCTTGGCTTTGTTGCCCATATATGGGTAGGACTTATATACAGGTAGGACTTTACAAAGTATTGAATAAACTATTTGCCAAAGTATCAAGTACTTGATATACAAATTAATAGATACTTAGTACAAGAAGCTTTTTTAAAAGTGCCTCCAGAAGTCTTTAGTTTTCATGTGTTGTATATTTGCCTAAACGACTTAATATTTCATCATTTGGCCTCAGAGGTTTGTTGTGTTTTTGTTTTTTATAGCAATTAGGTAGCATGTGGACTGTCAGTTATAATTCTTACTTGGCCAAGGCTCTGCTCTATCACTCGGCATGGCAGGAGCATGGTAACTTAGCACTTGATTTTCTACTTTGAAATTACAGAAGCAAAGATAATGCCAATCTTGAGCAGAATGTATTTCTTAGAAATAAATTTATCTTTACCTTAGAGATTTCAAAATTATTCCATCTGATTTGAGTGGGAAAAGAGCCTATTATTTAATTTTGACCAATATAATTGCTATTAATTCATGGTAACAAACCCATGGCTTGATGACTCCCAAATGAACCAAGTCAAGATTCTCCCATGTTCACATCAAGAAAGTTTGTAAACCTGTGATGTGTGTTCATCAGACTTTCAAAATACGTTTGTTTCTGAGTTCCTATTGGACAAAAGGGTGATAGGATGTCAGCTGTTCCCCAAAGCAAACTCTCACTGCTGACCATTGTCTCAGCACTAACTCAGAGCACTCACATGTGCTCCAAAGAGCAAATGCATTCAGCTGCTGCTATAGCAGTGCTTTCACTTAGTCCATTTTTTGTCTTAGTTTTATTTCTAAATTGGCTTTTAAAATAGACATTTTGAACTTATGACAACTTTATTTAAACCTGCCATTTTATGGGCTGGATATTAGTACTGTATATTCTTTTAAAAGAGTAATGTTATCAACTGCTAATAACATTATGTATTTTATGACTTTGTAGTAAATGTTAACGTAATCCATATCATCTTGTGAATATTATCCAAAGGCACATTATAGTAATAATATGGTATTTTTATACAGAAGACTCAGCTCTCCTTGTTAAAAAATACTAAAATCTAAAGAATAATTTATGTTGGTGGTAATGGTTATATATATATTTGTACAGTTTTAATTACTATCTCAAAGCTAAACAATGATTTTGCTGGGACTGCTTAAACTCTTAAAATATATTAAAATTGATATGGTTAACTAGTGTCTTTTCTTTACATTTTTAAACTTTATACTTATATTTTGAGGCCTGTTTATTGTTTTAGTTAGCTAACTGTGAGGTGTTGGGGTTTTTTGTTTTGTTTTGTTTTAGCAGTTTTAAGTTTATCAAAAAATTTATAAACTTCCACTCTGTACTTCAACCCCTCCTCAAATTTCCCCTATTAACATATTGCATAAGTGTGTGACACTTGTTATAACCGATGAATCAATATTTATACATTATTAACTAAAGCCCATAGCTTACATTAGGGTGAGTGCTTTGTGTGGTATATTCTATGGGTTTTGACAAAAATGTATAATGACATGTATCCACCATTATAGTACTATACAGAATAGTTTCACTGCCTTAAAAACCCCTGGTGCTCTCCCCATTCATCCTTCCCTCCCCAGCTCAAACCTCTGGCAACCACTGATCCTTTTATTTGTCTTTATATTAATAGTTTCTCTTTATTCACAATACCACATAGTTGGAATCATGCACTATGTAGCCTTTTCAGATTGGCTTCTTTCAATTAATATACATTTAAGTTTCCTCCATGTCTTTTCCTAGCTTGATATCTCATTTCTGTTTATCACTAAATAATAGTCCACTGTTCCCCTGCAGTATGCTGCAGTCAAAGTGATCATGGAACTCACCTGCACACAGAGGAGGTCACAGCCAAAGAGGCTTTAAAACAATTTCAAAAGATCCCCTTCCTGCCCTAAATAACAGCCTCTCTCCCCCCCCCCCCCCAACCCCAATCTCTTCTGGAGACAGATCTGGACATTAGAGACACTCTGTTTTATCTCATTTACATTTCACGATACCTAGAAAACCACTGTTTCTTCATTTTTTAGAGGAGGGAATGGAGATGAAGAGATCTCAGCGGACAGCAGAGCTGGAAGTCGAGCCCAGATAGTCTTAGTATAGAGCCTTTCTTCTCAAACACTATTACATTACGACAGAACTATCAATTGGGAAAAGCAACACAGATGATATACAAGAGCAAAGATGAAATCTAATAATCTAAAAGCAAAGGTTAGAGTATGGTACCATGACTGAGAGGAGGGGCCTAGGGTAGCCAAGTCAGAATGGTCAACACTGTTCTCCAAGCTAGATGCATACATAATTGTGTTGATAAGTATGTTATTATCTGAGGGTCTAGTGGAACAGGAATAAACAAGGAAAAGAAGAATAAGAAGGCCATTTATATGAATAACTACTTGCCAACACATTAGACAACCTAGACAGAAGGGATAAATTCCTGGAAACATGTCTACACACCATCTAAGACTGAATCAGAAAAAAATAGAAAATTTAAACAGACCAATAATAAGTAAGAAGGCTGAATAAGCCCTAGCTGGTCTGGCTCAGTGGATTGAGCATCAGTCTGCAGACCAAAGGGTCCTGGGTTCAATTCCAGTCAAGGGCATGTACCCGGGGTTGTGGGCTCGATCCCCAGTGGGGGTGGAGGGGGGAGAGTATGCAGGAGGTAGCCAATCAATGAATTTTCTCTCTCATCATTGATGTTTCTATCTCTCTCCCTCTCCCTTCCTCTCTGAAATCAATATAATAGGGCTGAATAAGTAATCAAAACCTTCCAAAAGAAAAGTCAAAATAAAAAAATGAAAGACACCCCCTAGAAATGAACAATGATAGACTTCTGTATTTAAACTTGTCAAATTCAGCCAAAATAGATCTAAGAAACAGTATACACTTGATCCACTTATGCAAAAAAAAAAAACACTGAAAATATGCTGAATTTGACCAGTTTAGCTTACATAATTAGAAAAAAAATAGTAATAAAAAATAATTAAAGATAAAAATATAAAATAAGAAACGAGAGTCTTCGCCTGGTCTCCTGGGCCTGTGGCTAGGAAAAGCAGACCCTGGAGCGTGCTCACTTGGTTCTTTGCAAAGACACCCAGCCCCAGCAGAGGGAGCCACAAGCTGTGACTTGCTAATGGCTCCAAACAGGTATGCCAGTCTAAAGCAGCATCTGACATCATGATTAAAAGTCTTAGCAGATCTACCTAATATATAGACACAAACCCAAACAGGCAGTCAAAATGGGGAGACAAAAAACCCTCCGAATGAAAGAATAAGAGAATTCTCTAGAAGAGATAATTGTAATGGAGATAAGAAATTTATAAGATACAGAGTTCAGAATAATGATGACAAAGATACTCAACAGCATGAGAAAAGATATAGTAATTAAGAAGAATGACATAGCATTAGTAAAGAACACAGGCCCTGCCAGTCTGGCTCAGTGGTTGAGTGTTGATATGAACCAGGAGGTCATGGTTCGATTACCAGTCAGGGCCCATACCCAGGTTGTGGGCTTGATCCCCAATGTGGAGCATGCAGGAGGCAGCCAATCAATGATTCTCTCCCATCATTGATGTTCCTATCTCTTCTCCCTTCCTCTCTGATATCTGTATGTATGTGTGTAGGTCTTCAAGTTATGTCAGAGATCCGTTCCTAACACGATTCTCGCCGTAAGTCAGAATCCACCAACATAAGCACCTACGTCACTCACGTGGAGCACATACACAGCAGTAATGAAGTGAAACAGTAAAAAATATTTTTTAAAGATAAGTCCTGATCTTCTGGTAAATAAATAATAAAAACATAAAGCACATATGTATATGTGTTGAAATGACGGAACTTTTTTTTAATAAATAAATGGGAGAAGGCAACGTAACCACAAAATGACGTATGTTGAGTCTGACTTAGCCTGAGGACTGCATGGATATATAAATATATCTATTGTATATTTATATAGATATCTACATATAAAATGGAGGAGTACGCAAATTTGTCCGGTATGCCATCACATTACAGCTGTTCACAGGGTGGGCGTGGCTACAGGGCTGCAAGGCCCCCTCCCAGGCAGACTCCCCCACAGCCCGAAACCGAATCCCATCCCCTACCTGGGGTTTACTAAACTACTGGAGCTGCTCCCCACACCCAACACCCTGCCCCAGGACCACTGCCCGCAGCAGGCGCCCGGGCAGCATCCTGACAGGCCCCTGAGAGCGGAGTAGAGCGGGGGCTCCTGGGAGCCACAGAGGGGCTGGGCCACCTGAGATAAGCTTCGGGCTGGGACAGGGGGCTGGTGGGCGGGGATCTGCCTCGCCCACGGAGAGTGAGGTTCTGCAGTGGATGGACCCGGTGGGAAACAAGAGGCAATGACTGCTGGCATGGAATGATGCCTGGGCAGAGGGGCGCAGACCTGCAGCCCTGAGGCAGGGATTGAGGGGTGGTGCCACCTCAGTGGAGGGGCGCTGCACTGCCAGGTGCCCCACTGCAGCTGTTTGGTGACGCTCCCAGCGCTAACTGGGCCTTGCTGCAGCCTGCACAGTTGAGAAGCCTGCACTCCTGCTCCCATCCTGACCCAAAAGCAACCCTGCACCGCCCCGCCCCCAGTTCCCCACTCCACCACACCTCATCGGGCCTGCGCCTGCCACCTGCTCCCCAGAAGGGGGCAGTAAAGAATGGGGGTGGGGTGCGGGGAGAGGAAGGAATGTGGAGCATCCACGATGAAGAGGTGCTTGAGAACGAGGCTCAGAAGCCTGAAGGGAGGGTTGCTCTGTTTACCCTATGGCTGTCCCTTGGAAGGGCTGTGAGGTCTCCCTGTGCATTTAGTCCACTTCCTCAGCCAATGGAATTGGCCTGTTTCCTGGTCTGTAAAATGGATTAAGCGTGTCCCAGTGCCTTCGCTAAGCTTTGAGGGCCAATTGAGATACTACATAAAGAAAATGAGGGAAGAAGTGAGAAAGAAAAGGAAGGGTGAGCAACACAAAAGACTGGAAGGAACCTGTAAACCCATTGTCACTTAAATAGTCAACGTGTTGTAATGATGGTATGATGCCAGGTGGGTACCGGAAATATTGGGGAACACTTTGTAAAGTATATGATTGTCTAACCACTATTCTGTAGCTAATATAAAACCTGAAACTAATACAAAATAATATTGAATATAAAGAAATGAAAATTGGAGTGAAATTTTTATAAATTTCAAAGTTGAAAAACAAAGGCTGTAAGGGAAGGGGAGAATAAAAATAGTGTTTTTCATTTTACCCCTTTTCAGTACATGAAAAAGACAGTTGTCTTTATATGGTGCTTTTATAGTTTTCTAAGTCATTATCTCATTTGATGTTCAGGGCAACTTAAAGACAAGATAATTATTCCCTCCACTGTTCAAAGAAAGGAAAGCTTGGTGTTTTGCCCCAATGTTTCAATCATCAAGCCCTTATTGTAAAGCAGAGTTAGTGAAATTTTCTGTGATGGTCATATCTATACTAATAAAAGCCTTGGGGGTGATCAGACCAGCAGGGGAGCAGTTAGGCATCAATCAGGCTGGCAGGGGAGCTGTTAGGGAGCTATCAGGCTGGCAGGCAGAAGAGGTTGGGGCAATCAGGCAGGCATGCAAGTGAGTGGTTAGGAGCCAGTGGTCCTGGATTGTGAGAGAGATGTCTGATTGCCGGCAGTCGGACATCCCAGGATCAGGCCTAAACTGGCAGATGGACATCCCCCGAAGGATCCGAGATTGGAGAGGGTACAGGCTGGACTGAGGGACACCTCCCGCCACCCACACGAATTTCATGCACCGGGTCACTAATCTATAGATAGATATAGATAGATAGATAGATAGATAGATAGATAGATAGATAGATTTAAATCAATGATGTGAATGAATCAAAATTATATCTACTTTTTTTTGTCACAATGGCAAAAAATAAATTTTCTGGTGTGCCACAGAATTTTAGTAATTCATTTATGTGTGCCATGAGATGAAAAAGGTTGGAAATCACTACCTAAACAGAATTTACCACTTCTTTTTTTGTGCCCCATGGTAATGTATATCTATCTCTGTAATGCATTTATTTCTACACTAGAGGCTCGGTGCATGAATTTGTGCACAAGTAGAGTTTGGCCAGCTGGGCCTCAATCTGGGCAGATTGAGGTTGGCCTCTCAGGAGGAGGAGATAGCGGGAGGTTGGCTGGCCGGTCTGCCCTGATCAGGGCGGATCAGGGCCGGCTGGGGGAAGGGGCTGCAGGTGATTGACTGGCAGGCCCCACTCCCGATTGGGGTTGGGGGGCCAAATGGGGGTGGGTTCGGCCATGCGAGAGGCTATGCCTGGTAGGCTGGCCACCCTTACTCTCATATGGGGTAGGGGGTGCCGATTGGAGCAAGCGGCCTGTGGGAGGAGCCATGGGTGGTTGGCCAATTGGCCCTGCCCCTGATGGGATGGGAGGCCAATTTGGGGTGGAGCCAGGCGGGGGGAGGGACTTCAGGAGATTGGCAAGTGGCCTCACCCCCCTATTGGGGTCAGGGGGGTGATCATGGGTGGCGGCCAGCCAGGGGAAGGGCTTTGGGCCGATCAGGGTGGTGGGGGCCCATTAGGGGTGTAACTGGCTGGGGGAGGGGCTGCAGGAGGTGGGCTGGCCAGCCCTACCCCCTTTTGGGTCAGTTGGGGAGAGGATCTGCAGGCCTCTTATGGGGGGAGCAGGCTGATGGAGGCGGGGCTGGCTGGGGAGGAAGAAAGGGGTTGTTTGACCGGCTGGCCTGCTCTTGATGGGGTGGGAAAGTCCGATCAGGAGCAGGCCCGCAGGGGAAAGGGCTGAGAGGTTGGCCGGCCAGCCCCACCCCCTAATCTAGCCGGTTCACTGGCCACAGTGGGCATTATAACGACAGGTCATTAAGTGGCTGTTACGGTCGCTGGTTTTTTATATATATAGATTGCTTTGTTTAGGTGTCAGTCTTCTCCACTAGATTCCATGAATACAAGCTATGCTGGTCTTCTTTTCCTTCTAGGACCCAGCACAACCTAGGACAGTAAGTACTCAGGACACATTGCTGAGGGCATTGTCAGGGCTGCCTGGCAATGATGCTCCCCCCACCAGGTCCCTTACCCACCACCCCAATCTGTGAGCAGCCTTAGAACAGTCAGAACTGAGCAGTAGTTTTAGATCTGAACTAATGCCACATTCAGGGAATCCTGTCAGTCTAGTGTCAGTGTCCCTCCCCTAGAACAGAAGGCCAAAACTGATGCCCTCTGGGAACACCCCAGCTCTGGGGACTCTGATGCGAACCTGGGCAGGGTCCGCCAAAGGGACCATCCAGATGGTCACACACAGCTTTTCCCTGAAGAAGGCCGGGAACTGCCTGAGCCCCTCAGTCACTGTCCACCTCCTCAAAGACACTTCTAACCATGCGGATGTGAACTTGGTGAAGGCCAAGCTGCTGGTGAAGGAGGCTGGCCTCAATGTAACCACCTCCCATAACCAAACAGTGCCAAGAGAGCAAGGATGTGGGAAGGCCTCCTGAGTGTGGCCCTGGCAGGTGCCCCCTGCCAGGCTGTGAGCTTTGTCCAGGGCACCACACCTGTGCTGCAGGCACTCAACGGAGCTGCCTTCAGACCAGAAGTGCCTCTCCACAGGGGTCTGAGAAAAAGAACTGGGTCTCAGTAGACTGCCCTCCTCTGCCTTGGTCGCATGCTGCTTCCAGGCATCCAGGCTGGGCAGCAGAGAGGAGATGCCCATGACATGCCAGGTCTCCCCATCGGACACCACCGAGGTCTGGTAGGACAGCAGCTGCACGCCTGCCTCTGCCATGAGCCCAATCATGGTAGGCAGCACGGCAGGGTTGGAGGGCTGAGCTCGGAACAGGCCACTAGTTATATGATGAAATGTAATCACTGACTATGCCAGGAATTATGGAAAATAATTTAAGTGTTTGCAAGAATGTGACATCAGGCACTAATCCTTTCACTATCTATGATTACTAGTCATTAACAGCAGTTTTCGAGAAAAAGAACTGGGGTCTCAGTAGACCAAAGCTTAATGAGTCATTGCTGAAACGGGGCTGTCCAAAAACCTTATTTTGATCCTGGATGCATTAACAGAAATCCATGGTCTAAAATACAGTGCTCTTGTCACACCCCTTGTGTACAGTCCTGGGCACTAAGAATGGGCCCTGGCAGACATGTCACATAAAACAAAGAAGAGAAAACTAGGATACCTTTCAAGGAGCTTAAGCAAATACACAAAATTAACAGGTGACTAAATTATACTCTAAATCCAGCCAATACCACTTAGGTTGGAGGTAAGTAGCAAATATGCCCTCCTCTTTAAAGAGCGGGAAACTGCCGAAACCCGGTTTGGCTCAGTGGATAGAGCGTCGGTCTGCGGACTGAAAGGTCCCAGGTTCGATTCCGGTCAAGGGCACGTACCTTGGTTGCAGGCACATCCCCAGTAGGGGGTGTGCAAGAGGCAGCTGGTTGATGTATCTCTCTCATTGATGTTTCTAACTCTCTATCCTCTCAATTCCTCTCTGTGTAAAATCAATAAAATATATATTTTTAAAAAAATAGCGGGAAACTAAAATAAGGAATCCAGAATGAGTTAATCCTCAATGCTGAAAAAAAAAAAAAAAAAGTGAACTGAAGACGTGTCAGTATGCAGTTAGTGTGTCCAAAGCAGCGACCCACCTAGGTAATTCAAGTTCCAGAAGAATCTTTTAGTTTCACATTTACAGATTAACTAGCTAATCAAATTTTCATTTACTTTCCTTTGTTTACACAGCCCTAATCTTATAAATTCTTACCACGGTTCATTTTTAAAACCAGCTTCAAAGCAATGTATAATCAAATAATAACTTCCCTTGGTCCTTCAATTTTTTAAAACGGTAACTCCTAAGTAAAATATTTTAAAATTTTTTATTTTCCTCTATCTTCCTACTATTCACATCTCACTTTATGTTCCTAGAAGCCCTAGCAATGAAGACACCATAGAAAATATTATTTATAGTAAATTTTATTCTCATTGCTATTTCATTTAACATAATTTCAAAGTTAGGTCTGTGCTCTAAGATCAACAAAAGAACAGATACACCATCTCTCTATGTAAGGTATGGGATTTCAGGGCCCCCAGTGTTGACACCTAACATTTATCTCTTGAGACTTTATGTAAAAATACAAAAAGAAGGAATAATGTCAACATACAGGAATCAAATTGTATGAGGGTATTATAACATCTATAAGCGTTTATGTTGTAGGATACCCTCCTCTTTAGGGCTGTAATAATAATGACTAATATTTTCTCTTGCAGAGATCAGCATCTTTTCTTTTTTTAAGTAAAATGTCAGAGTATGTGAAAATGCTGCATTATTTCTCCTCACAGACTAAAAATAGCAGAAGTTCTTAAATTCTTCACCAAGTCCGAGCCGGCACACGGCTATGATTAATGGGGTTTGCTGAATACACTAATTCCAAGTTTGGCGACCATCAGCAAACTGTTAAAAAACAACACCACAAAGCAAAAATGTCAGGTAAAGAACAGAACAGGCACTTGACTATTTTTTTTTTTTTTAAGGATTAGGATTCTGTGGGTCTCTCACCACACCGTGAGCAGGTACCAAGCAGGCAGAGATGAGCTCCCATCCCTGGGGGCACCAAGGAAAAACATGGCGTGGGCGGTCTTGTGCTGAGGCCTTAAACCAGTGCGTACAGCTGGCGATCCTAACCTCACTGCCCACAATCCAGAGATGAGGAAACTGGAGGCTGGGAAAACCAAGGCTTCCACAGTCACAGAACTAGCTAATGGTGGAACTGCCCTCCTACTTCACTGCTCTCAACCTCGGTCTGCATTGACTACAGCACATTTTGCTTGACAGCATTATAGCTACAACCAAAACCATAGCTGTAAGTAATCCTTTCCCAAAACAGAGTTTTAAAAATTCCCCTATCTTCAGTGTCTCTTTATTATGCTTAGGACAACATTAAAAAAAATCTGGTTTGGATTTTATAATCAGTTAATTAGAAAATGGGAACCAATAAAAATTCCCTTTTAGCAAAAATTTGTATAATAAAGGGCATCCATACAACTAAGACATCTGAACCCGCACTGAATGAGCTGCTGCCATGGCTTAGCACTGAGGCTCCTTCCTCCGTGAGGAGGAGCCAGGATGGACCTGAGAGCAAATTTGAAAGCAAAGCTGTTTCCATAATGAATGAACATATTTCCCTTTTCACTTTGCCATTAAATCGGCTACTATTTTATAGTTTCTCCTAGTTGTGCATAAATTAAATCACTTTAGTTGATGCCCAGCATCAGGTATATTGAAACAAGTAAATCTGAGGGTGTACAAAGTATCATGAGCATTAAACTAAAATCCGTTTGGGTGAAGAACAGCAATAGAATAGAAAGTACCTGGCACCTGCAATTAGGCCCGCAGGCATAAATTTTCCAGAGTGATAGAATCTCATTCCCATAATGCCAGCCAAGGTTCCAGATGTAACTGATGGGAAAGAAAAAGAGGCAAAGATGACTACATCTTGTATTTGGGAGAACTAAAATAAGTGGTCAAAGTCTCACCCTTCTTCCAAGGGCCAGACTTCATGTCAGACCTCTCAAGTGGGGGAGCTTCAATGCCCACGTCCTGGGAGACTAAGCACAAATACTAGATATACTGGTTAGGCCCTCACAGTCCGGGCCCAGCCAATCTATACCGTGGAGAGCAAACTGCAGGGAAACTGGAGCATGTAGGAATATCAATTAAGAAACTTCCTCAGGAATGCAGCGAAAGAGAGGGATGACCAGGATTAGGAGAGTGGCCATGGTGATAGAGGAGATAATCTGGGATATGTGTTGCAAGTAGTGTTGATACGACTTACTGATGAGTTAGAAAGACGCGGGGGAAGAAGGCAATCAACACCCAGACGGAGGGAGAACATCAGAAGACACAATGTGACTGAGCAAGTGAAGTCAGGCCTGGAGACATCTAGATTTCAAGCAGACAACTGTACATATATGAGGCAAGCTTAGCCCTAGCCCGTTTTGCTCAGTGATAGAGCTTTGGCCTGCAGACTCAAGGATTTCAGGTTTGATTCTGGTCAAGGGCACATGCATGCCGGTTGTGGGCTCAATACCCGGTAGGGAGCATGCAGGGGCAGACAATCAATATTCTCTCTCATCAACGATGCTTCTTTCTCTCTCTACCTCTCCCTTTCTCTCTGAAATCAATTAAAAACAAAAAAACAAAAAACTTTTTTTTAAGGAGTCAAGCTTGGAGAAGAGATAAATTTGTGAGTTATTGTATATTGGTGGTAATTTAAGACCTGGGCTTCAATGACATTATCAAGCAAGAAAGTATAAAGAAGATTTAAAAAAGGCCCAGGCCTTAATTACTTTAATACTTTGTGGCAAAAAAAAAAAAAAAAAAGGGGGGGTGGTGGTGGGGGCTGAGGGTCAACAAAAGAGAATGAAAAAATACAAAGGAAGAGCAGGAGAGTGAAAAATGGATTGGATTGGTATACTGCATTGAGAGCAGCTAACAGGACAAATAAAATGGATTTTATAAATATACAATGGATTTTGAAAAAAAATACAGGTCACTGGCAGCCTCAGAGAGAGTTATGTATTTCCAAGGACAAAAGGGACAGAAATGGAGACTGAAGTGGATCAAGAAGGTACTAGTATGAGAAGTGTGGAAATGAAGACAGGAAGTATAACAACTTTTTCTAGAGAAGTTTCGGAAGGGGAAGAAGAATGGCAGCAACTGAAAAAGAAAGTAGGTTCACGAAAGGTCCTTTTTTTAAAAAAATGGGTGAGATGAGCACATTTGTACACCAATAAGAGGAATCCATCTGCAAGGTGGATGCAAGTAAGAGATGGCATCAGTGCCAGTGTCAAGTTCCAAGAAGTATGGCAGAAAAAAAAAAAAAAAAGCCAGGATGAAGGGACTGGTCTCGGAGAGGAGAGAAGTAGCGCCAGGGAAGGAGAGGCGGTCAATGGCATGAGCTCAGGGTCCCCATGTGATGACTGCTACTGTTTCTCCAAGTAGGCAATGAGGGTCATCTGCTAGTGATGTGGGCTCACAAAAGGGAAAATAGGTCTGCAAGTCATTCTGGAGCTTGAGGGAGGGAGCTGCTAGGCAGAGCCGAGAGCTGGGCACCCCCTCCTTCCCAGCACACCCCTCATCAGCCATCGCTGCCTTCCCTTCCCAGCCCAGGCAGAGTTGTACAAACCACTCTGTTAGCATGCTTGTTCTCCACCACACTGGCAAGGGAGTTAGAGCTGCATGTTCTCATACTGTGGGTTTGTGGAGACAGTGAGGAGCCCGCACTCCTAGCAGTCTGTCAGACACATGGGTGGAGCTCAATAAAACGTGCCAAAAGCCACCCTGATAAGAAGTAATCTTTCCTTCCCTGCACTCCTCCCTGGCCCCACAGAGTCACTTTTTACGTACAGGCTCCTTGAAGGCAAGGCCTATGTCTTACATGGTTAGCTTACCGGCAAAGGGCTAATGTTTTGAAAATGGGGAAAATGCAATATTGATAAAACTTAACCCAGGCATGTGAGCCTTTAGTGATGCTCAAACAGTCTTTAATGGGCAAACTCAATGATTAAGAGACATATACTTGCCTTATACAAGTTTAATACTAATTTCACTGAGTAAATCTAAATTCATGAGGTATGAAAACTTTTCCACATTCTGTACATAAAAGCAGAAACCAGCATAACTATGCCCTCCTTTCTTCCCTCCCCCAATTTAAAAACCTCCCTTGGACTGGGCAGAAGCAGTGAAACTGTCTGAATGGGAGGAACCTGACACATCCCACCAAACTAGGGCCCGTGGTGGAGTCTGCTGGACAGATAACTGACTTGGGAGAGAGTGAGGCTGACTTACCTAAGAAAACCCAAATGTTCCTTGGATCCTGAGACAGCTGATAAGCGCCCAGGCCTGCTAAGCCACCGAAGAGGAGCCCAGCAGCCAGGGATGGGACACTACCTGGAGGAAAGCAAACACACGCCATGCTGTAGTGTCAGACACCCATTCACTGACAGGATCCAGCAGACTTCCCTTCCTGACAAAGGAAAATAGCAGAGAACTCCCAACACCGTTCACCACCGAGTTCTCAAGCATGAAAATGTTTTAGGGAGTTTGGTAAAGAGTTCCAGTAAAATTACCAGAGAAGTAAGGCTCAGATCATCCCATGTCACACACCACACCATCCCACCCCTCTCTCCTCTAGCAGGGAGGGTACTCTCACCTAAGAAGAAAGGCTCCTACTTCTTATTAAGCACCCATTTAAGAAACAAAACATAATGGTAATTTGGGGTCCAGGTATTTGTATTTGCTGTTTGCACCCCTGAAATCAATTCCATATCATGTTTGAATGCCATCCATTTTACACAAGTACTATCCACGCATACTGTATTTTTATGTGTGCACACCTATCATCAGATCTTTTGTACATAGTAGCAGAATTGTAGCATATGAGAAAATATGTTTGGTATCTCAGCAATTTTGCATTTTTCTGTCTCAAATAAAAACATTTTGATCTAAAAAAAAAAAGGGAAGAAAAAAAAAGAAAGGAAAGGAAAATAACAGGCCTGATTAATCCGTCAAGGACTGGAACTGTCCATGGACAGGACCTTGGGGAAATCCCAAAAGGAGAAGGAAAGAGGATTAGTAAATTAAAAAATATTTGGAGAGTAAGAAATCTGGTGTGTGTGTGTGTGTGTGTGTGTGTGTGTAGAAATATGCAGGCTCTCTGTGACACCCTTCCAAATTTAATAAAGAGGCTTCAAAAATTGAGTATGTGAAGACTAGAAGTTTCCTACTACTTAAAGAAAACAGTACAGAGACAGCACTCGGAGGTCAAAGCTGATGTATGGTAGCTGACGATAATAACAATCAGCTACCACTCCTGCCAGCACCTTTAGACAAAGAGGCAAAAACAAGCTATTAGATAAGAAGCCTGGCTGAGCTCAGCCAGATAACCCAAAGGCAAGTGCAGGAGCAGCCACCACAGGAATTGCTACAGGACTGACAATAAGCCTGAACTCAAGCTAGAGGGCCTAAAGCAAGCCTCATCCAAGTAAGTCTGTACTTTGGGGACCCTAAGGACTCACTCTTCACCAGGAACAATGTGAAGATCTAAGAGGTTAATAACTAGATACCATACCTGCTTTTGCATAGCCAATGATCCCACCAGAAGCAACCAGTGCTGCATAGCCAAAGCCAATCCAATGTATCGGCACTCTGAAAACAAAATAAGAACTCAGTGCCAGCCATGTTTCAAAAACACAAAGACCCACAATCATAGATGGGGACTAACAGGTCTTCATTACAGAATAATCCTGTCCCTGTAGAAAGGAAAACCAAGCCCAGAAGTCAGATGACTAACCTAAAGTCACACAACTGGTCAGTGGCAGAGATGGGACTCAAACCCTGACCTGCGTGTCCATCCTCCCGCACCCAGTTCCACCCCAGCAGTCTATGTTAGTGTCCTTTCCAGGTGGGGATAAAAACGCGGTTTGAGCCGCTCCTGGCTATTCCACCCTCACTCACTGCGCACTTACAGTGGGCCGGAGTCCTTCTGCATTGTTCTCTTTCGCTCTGTCCAGAAAAGAGGCTACACCGGCCTGCACCTGCAGAGGAGGGTCTGGATCAGAGGTGGTTACTAGCACAACTCTGACAGGATTAGGGAGTCCAAGTCCCAGCTCAGCCCCTTAGCAGATAAGAAGTGGGCAAGTACACAACCTCCCTAGTTTCCTTCACTGTCCCATGAGGATAACAATGGCATAAATTTATTGGGGCTGCTCTGGGCATTAATTGTCATAGTAAGTAAAAGTGCTGAACCAATCGTATTTGTAATAACCTCAATTCTAATAACATAGGCCCACGGGAATGTGAACAAAATTCACTGACCAGCTCTTCAGAGGCCAAGTTAACCTTTCAACACTTAACCAAGTTATGTATTACTAAAACGGAAAGCAAACTCTCTTCTGTGCCCTTAATTCAACTACTTTAAGTTGTCCCTTTTAGGGGAGAACTGAGTGCTGCTTTTCTTTGCTCCAAGAACCAAACTATTCCAATATTTAGCGTTTGTAAAATTTTAAACAGTTATTTAGTTTTGCTACTGACTCATAGTTCTCATTAGGTGAGGAAGGGGGGTAAAATATAGGAAAACTCAAGTCATAATTACATTACAGACACCCTTGTTAAAGCAGCTCCTAATTTCTTAAACAAATGCAGCTGACAGCCACTGAGGCTGAGACCGAGAGCAACACCCGCCCCACCTCCGGCCCATTCTGGGTGATGGAAGGAGGGGGCGTGGAGTCCCGCCCGGTCCTTAGTTCACAGCGGCACTGAGCTGCCTAGCCGTTTAAGGCGAGGAAGCCATGAAATCTCCAGGGAACTAAACGGCGCTACGCTATGTGTCTCAAGAACTCAAGGCTTCCGCAAGATTCACAACGCATTTTGAAGGAAGCAGAAAATGCGCGACTAGGAAAACGACCGCGACGCAGCCCAAAGCCCCGCCTGGGTCCCGGGGACGCAGAGCACGGGCAGCAAAGCCCCTTCCAGAACCCCAAAGTCACAACAGGTTCATAGGAATGATTGCCAGGTACCCGAGCCGCTTTCCCAGAGTCTCCGCCGCTGCAGGACGAGCAAGCCTTGGGCAGGGACTCCGGCGCCGGAAATGTCACCACGCGCACTCGGTGCCGCGGAAGTAGGCCGGGCCGTGGGGCGGGGCGGTGCGCGGGGGCCCGGGCGGCGCGCGGGGGCGGGGCGGGGTGGCGGGGCGGCGCGCGGGGGCCGGTGCGGCGCGTGGGGGGCGGGGCTGCGCGCGGGGGGGCGGTGCGGCGCGCGGGGGGGGGCTGTGCGGCGCTCGGAAGGGCAGTGCGGCGCGCGGGGGGCGGGGCGGCGCGCGGGGGGGCGGGGCGGCGCTCGGAGGGGCAGTGCGGCGCGCGGGGGGGCGGGGCGGCGCTCGGAGGGGCAGTGCGGCGCGCGGGGGGGCGGGGCGGCGCTCGGAGGGGCAGTGCGGCGCGCGGGGGACGGGGCTGCGCGCGGGGAGGCGGGGCGGCGCGGGCGGGGACGGGGCGGCGCGCGGGGGCGGAGCGGCGCGCCGAGGGGCAGTGCGGCGCGCGGGGGGCGGGGCTGCGCTCGGAGGGCGGGGGCTGCGCGCGGGGGCGGGGCGGCGCGGGGGCGGGGCGGCGCGGGGGCGGGGCGGCGCGGGGGCGGGGCGGCGCGGGGGCGGGGCGGCGCGGGGGCGGGGCGGCGCGGGGGCGGGGCGGCGCGGGGGCGGGGCGGCGCGCGGGGGCGGGGCGGCGCGCGGGGGCCGGACGGGGCTGGAGAAGGAGCGTGGCGCTAGACGGTGAGTCCTACCCGGCCGAGGTGTCCCAGCTAGCAGACTGCTTGGCGAGAAGCCAAAAACCGAGACTTTGAGTCGGGTCTTTCAAAAGGCCGAATAAATGGATCAGGCCGGTAGTGGAGGCCACCGAGGCTGGAGAAGACGTCTGCCGCCGGGTCCCGAAGGACCCATTGATGGAGGGGCACGCGACTAGGTGTTCGCTAGCTGCAAGCCATCCGGGGGATCGTCACTCCAGCCTGATCCAGTAGTTGGCCTACCACAGGGACCCCTTTTCACCTGCGGAGAATTAGGCGGCCACCGTCTAATAACTGGCTCACTTCGCTGTTTGTTTTCGAGTGAGGCTACTTAGGAAGCACCTTAAAGCAGGGGAGAGAGGGTAAGTTAAGTGTAATTTACAACGCCCTCTGCGATGTCCCACTGCCCACCAGTCGGTATCTCCACTCCCACAGCCGATCTTCTCTTCCCGCCTTTCCCGCACCATTCACTCAGTTGCTGTACACCAAAATCTGGATGTCATCCGTGATGTCTCTTCTTCATCCCCTACAAGCATCATGAATACATCTTATAAATACAATCTTCAGTGAAAAGGAAGTTGAAACACCATGCTCTAATTTTAAAGAAAAACTTTCCACTTGCAGCAGCTCCTATCTAGCTTGTTCACCATAAAACAGCCACAGCTGCTAATGACCAAGAACTCTGAGCAGTTACTACTGCAATTGCCAGACCCTCATCAACTTAATGGAAGATTCTCGTGAAAAGCTTAGGATCTCTAAGGTCCATCCATGTTGTCACAAAACAAAGATAGGACTTGTTTTAACTAGCTGGATGGATTTATAGATTCATTTCTCTTTGCAAGTGCAGGTTTCAAACCGTAAATTATCCCCCATGATCAGCCCCTGCCCTTTAGGCTTAAAGAAATTGAACCACAGAAAATTAATAAAATTTCCAATAATCTTAGTCCTTGGTAGATCTGTTATTTGAAATAAGGTCTGTCACACACCCTTAACTCTACATTATGCTACCTCTTTTTAAAAGTTAAATTTATTGGGTTGACATTGGTCAACATAAACATATAGGTTTCAGGTGTGGATGTCTATGTTACACTGCCTCTTATTGTGTCATTCCTTAATGATTAAGGCTTAACCAAACCACACAGCTTTTCTGTGTGTGTGCAGTCCATCATGAAATATAAAATAGGGTCTCTGAATTGCAGCCAAAAGAATTGTGTAAGATATCTCCCACAACTTTCATATTCTGTCCTATTTGAACTAATCATATTATACTCACCTTGCTATATAATTTATTCCATATCTCACACATAAGTTTTTTTAAATAATAAACTAAACGAACCGGTTTCTGCTCTATTTCTACTAGTTCCACACAATGGTTTGTGTTTAGTAATGTTTCTAATGGCATTAATATATTTTAGAAGCTCAGCATTTTTTTCCAACCATCTTATCCCTCCTCTTTGGCAACCATCAGCTTGTTCTCTGTATCAATCAAAGGACATCTAGGTTGCTTCTGTATCTTGGCTTTCTAACTAACACTACAATGAGCATAGGGCTGCATATATCTTTTCTAATTAGTGTTTTTGTTTTCTTCATATAAGTACCCAGAAGTGCTATTGCTGGGTCATATAGCAGTTTCATTTTTACTTTTTCAAGGAAGCTCCATACTGTTTTCCATAGTGGTTGCACCAATTTACAGTCTACCACAGTGCACAGGGGTTCCCTTTTGTCCACATCCTTGCCAGCACTTGATATTTTTTTTAAATATATTTTTATTGATTTCAGAGAGGAAAGGAGAGGGAGAGAGATATATATAAGCATCAATGATGAGAATCATTGATTGGCTGCCTCCTGTGTGCTCTCTCATGGGGATTGAGCCCACATGTGCCATTGAGCAGAATCAAACCTGGGACCCTCCAGTCTGCAAGTCGAAGCTCTATCCACTGAGCAAAACTGGCTAGGGCCAGCATTTGATTTTTTATTTTTATTTTTTTTAATGATAGCCATTCTGACAGGTGTGAGATGGTATCTCGTGGGTTTTTCTGTTGTTTTGTTTTTCATTTTTATAAGTTTATTTGAGCCAAGATGAGGACAAATGCCTGAGTAAAATCTCAATTGCTCTCTCATTGTGTTTTGATTTGCGTTCCCCTGACAATGAAACATCGACCAGACCAGCTGCCTCTTGCACACGCCCTACCGGGAATGTGCCCTACGGGGATGTGCCCGCAGCCAACGTACATGCCCTTGACTGGAATCGAACCTGGGACCTTTCAGTCCACAGACCTATGCTCTACCACAGAGCCAAACTGGTTTCGGCTGGTTGCCTCTTCATATGCCCTAAGGCCGGAGATTGAGCCTGCAACTTGGGTATGTGCCTTTGACCAGAATCAAACCTGGAACCCTTCATTCTGCAGGCCAACACTCTATCCACCTAGCCAAATCAGCTAGGGCCCCATTTTTTAAAGATTTGTGCACCGGTGGGGGTCCCTCAGCCTGGCCTTTGCCCTCTCGCAATCTAGGACCACTCAGGGGATGTCAGGTAGCCGGTTTTGGCCGGATCCCTGCAGGCCTGATCAGACAGAAGAGAGCCAGCCAGATCCTGTGTGTTGACCATCTGTCCCCTGGTGGTCAGTGCCCATCATAGTGACCGATTGACCAGTCGTTCGGTTGCTTAGACTTTTATATATATATATAGATAGATATCATCTGTATCTTCTCCCATTCAGTAGTTTTTACAATTTTAGGTTTTTAGGCATAATTTTTTTAAAAAAAATATATTTTATTGATATTTTACAGAGAGGAGGAAGGGAGAGAGATAGGGAGCTAGAAACGTCGATGAGAGAGAAACATCGACCAGTTGCTTCTTGCACAACCCCCACCAGGGATGTGCCCACAACCAATGTACATGCCCTTGACCGGAATCGAACCTGGGACCTTTCAGTCCGCAGACCGATGCTCTACCACTGAGCCAAACCGGTTTTGGCTAGGCATAATTTTGTTTAAAGAATGCTATCATCCATTCAATGAACCATTCTCCAAGAAATTAATAAGTGAAATTATGGGGAAAAAAATCCTATTTTTCCTAACTGTCCTATATGCCACGTTTCTAGGACTATGCATGTAAAAGCCATAATAATAATAGTATTAACAAAAACATACAGTGTGCTTATCATATGCCAGACACTGAAGTGCTTTACATAGACAAGCTCATTTACTCCTCATACCCACCCCATCAACAAAGACTATTACCTCCTGCTTTTTCTTTCACTTTGAGGAAAATAAAGGAAAAGAGGTTGTGCAACATGGCGGAGCGGCCCTAACTCGTTTAGTCTCTTTTCAATATGGGACCAGAATAGCCCTGTTGCAAGTCCGATTGTGCCATTCCTCAGCTCAGAACCCTCCAGTGGGGCTCCCACAGCCCCACACTTAGCTCCTTGCCTTCAGCCCCTACTCCTGTCCCCTTCGCTCATGCCGCTGCAGCCTCCTGCTCCCACCTGCGGGAACTCCAGCACCCGCCTGTGCTGCTTCATCTGCCAGAAGCCCCACCCCAGATCACCCTGGCCTAATCCCTCATGGCCTTTTAGTCTTTATATCACTTCAACTATGCCTTCCAGAATCATCTTATTTAAAACTGCAACTCACCTGCATTTCCCTCCGCAGCTCACTTTTCTCCATGCCACTTACCTCCTGATATGCTATAGGGTCTTCAAACTACGGCCCGCGGGCCACATGCGGCCCGCAGAGGAGTCTGATCCGGCCCACCAGGTTTTTTGGGCAGTGAGCGCAGCCGAGGTGTTACAGTAGGAATTAGTAGTTCATATAGTCCGGCCCTCCAGCTCTCTGAGGGACCGTGATCTGGCCCCCACTTTAAAAAGTTTGAGGACCCCTGAGTCACCTTCCCACTCTAGAAGGTAAATTCCCGAGAATGAGGAGGGATTCCTCTGGTGGCCTCAGGTATTTCACAACTGCCCAGCTAATTAAAACACAGAATCCCCTATTAATCAAAACATCCAGTAATCTATGAGGAAAGAAGATTATGACATAATCAAAGGCTGAATTTAAAACTACTTCTTAGATTAGCTGAATTATACAAAATTTTTTGATGGCCTGAAATGGGACAAAAAAAAACCCTGGATTTGTCACTTTTCTGCTCTAAAATGAACAAAATCTACATCAAAATTTCTAGAACCATTTGAAATAAGGCAGTTTTTTTCATTCTCTCCCAATTTAAGTGAACAATCTAAAAAACAACTCTAGTATCTAACTCCGGTAAAGAATGCGTTCAAGATTTTGTGTTATTTTAAGCTACATTGTTTTGAGAAAGATCTTTATTTGCTTTGCACAAAAGTAAAAATTATATTCCACATTAACATAATATATATCATGATATATATTTCCTACAAAAATGTTTTGGCACTCTTAAAAAACAACAACAAAAAAACCCTCTGAGTTTTAGTGATTCTTTTTTTTGAGCTGTATATTTTCTCCAAAAGAGGACATTCCTAGTTTTTGCAAGAGGAGGGGAAGGGAGGGATTAGGTACATATGAAAAAACAAGTCCATCTAAAAAGTTTTTCTCTTAGGAGAAACTTGGGATTCACTGCATTACTCTTATTTTCTTCTTTTTTCTCTTCTTTTCCAACACTCTTCCCGCTCTCCTCTTCTTGGCTGCCACCAGGCCACTTCCCCTGGCTGGCTCCTCACTGACGCCAGTTAAACCCTGTTTCTTCGCGTTAGGTTTGGACTGCCTTGCTGCTTCCTGCACCACGTCACCCGATTCCTTTTTGCTGCCTTTGGGTTGTTCTTTACTTACTGAAACACAAGAGATAGTGCGTTTAAGGTTGTTTATCCCCGTTAGGAAAAATCACGGGCTGAAAATAAAGTGAAGTTATCTGATCTCCTTCACTGCAATTATTCAAAGGTAACAGATTACCCATTTTTAAAAAACGAACAACTTCCCTTACCAGCAGAAGGCTCTGCAGCGGGAGGGAGGCCTTCTTTGGTGTCGGTCACGCTGTCTAGCCACACTCCAAGGCACGTCAACCTGGCGTTAGTATTAACTTCACAAAGTAAAGACGGGGGGGTTTTCTGAAACAAGAAAATTTTGTAACATAGGGAAATTTTAAATAATCACTTTTCTTTTTCCAAAATCAACTCCTTAACTTAAAACACTGTATTTTCTTGAAGAATAAAATATGCTGTTTAGAAGAAATCTATTATCTGGATTCATGACTGGCTTGACCATGCCTTCCCAGAGCCAATTGTGACAACTCAGAAACGGTAAGTTCACCGAGGAACGGGCCAGGACCATCTCTTGTTCATTTCCAGGTTTTAACAGATAACTTTGTACCAAGTAGGTACTTAACAGACCATATTCACAGAATAATAAACCAAGACTGTCTCTGAGAGGGAGGCCATTGGAGGGAATTTAATTTTCCAAGTATCTGATTCAAAACTACTGCTGGGCCCTAGCTGGTTTGGCTCAGTGGACAGAGCATCAGCCTGTGGACTGAAGGGTCTCAGGTTCGATTCTAGTCAAGGGCACATGCCTGGTTGTGGGCATGATCCTCAGTGAGGGGCGTGCAGGAGGCATCCGGTTAACAATTTTCTGTCTCCCCCTTCCTTTCTGAAATCAATTTTTAAAAATTATATACACACACACACACAAAACTACTATTGGTTCCATCAATAATCAGGAATCCCCTCCCCGCCCCCAGTAATGGCATTATTTCATCTAATGAAATTTTACAAAGAAAAATCAATATACAAAAAAGAAAGCAGCCGGGACTGGTTTGGCTCAATGGACAGAGCGTCGGCTTGGGGACTGAAGGGTCCCGGGTTCGATTCCAGTCAAGGGTATGTACCTTGGTTGCGGGCATATCCCCAGTAGGGGGTGTGCAAGAGGCAGCTGATCGATGACTCTCTCTCATCGATGTTTCTAACTATCTCTCTCCCTTCCTTTCTGTATAAAATCAATAAAAAATATATTATTAAAAAAAAAAAAAAAGAAAGAAAGAAAGCAGCACTTCTTTGAAAAAAGCAGGAGTTCTGGGATCCTGCCCGCTCAGACTCATCAGTGCCCTCCCCGAGGCAGCCCTGTGGAACCCTAACTTTAAAACCATGAATATCACCCACGCCTGGAAGAGATTTTGAAAGCTTAAAGATCTCTGTCTATGACCTTTAAGGAAAAATTCTATCTCACTTAACTCCAGGCAACACTGACAGTAAAACTTGCATTAAAGTGCATGTAGTGTGCACGGCACAGACCTTATCCTGTGCAAGCCTCCACATTTTGATGAAACCATCACTTGATGCTGTAACAATAACATGATGCTCCGGAATTTCAAAACTGAACAAGTCTTTTACCCTAGAATAGAAACATTAACACGGTAAATGATCCTTTCTTCAAATAGTGCGATACTGTTATAAGCTTCTACACACAAAGGCTATTGATTTTTCAAGAACTATACTTTACTTCCCATGAGTCGGTGAGTCATTTTTCAGGGTCTAGATTCTAAGACAAAACTGACGGTTAATCATATCTTTAAAAAAGTTGAAAAGCCATGGCTGGTGTGGCCCGTTAGTTGGAGCGCCATCCCATGCACCAACAGATGGAGGTTCAATTTGTAGTCAAGGCACATGCAGGAGGCAACCAGTGATGTGTCTCTTTCTCTCCCTCTTCCTCTCTATCAATTAAAAAAAAAAAAAAGGTTGAAAAAGAACTTTAATCAGGTTGTCACAAAGGAGATAAAGATATTAAAGCCCCTCTCCATAAGAAACTACACAGTACAGAGAGGAAAGTGAGACAAAAAGATGAATCAAAACTTCCTCCTGTATATCCACTCCTGTCATTCCAATGCCATCATCCCTAGTTTAATTTGCCAAATCAGGAGGGATTCCTCTGGTGGCCTCAGGAATTTCACAACTGCCCAGATAATTAAAACACAGAAATCCCCTATTAATAAAAGGTACTATCATTTTCTTCCTGAATTATGAAGTAGCCTAGTTGGCCTCTCTGCTTTCATTTTTGCCCCCTAACAATTTTTTTTAAAACATATTTTTACTGATTTCAGAGAGGAAGGGAGAGGGAGACAGAAGCATCAATGATGCAAATCATTGATCGGCTGCCTCCTACATACCCCCTACAAGGGACCAAGCCCACAACCCAGGCATGTGCCGACCGGGAATCAAACCATGGCCTGGCTCATAGGTCAATGCTCAACCACTGAGTGACACTGGCCAGGCCCCCCTAACAAATTTAAAAAATGGAATCAAATCATGTTACACCCAGGCTTAAAATTCTACAAAGCCAAGATCTGCATTAAAATAACACAGGAAAGGAAGAAATTGTTGGGGATATTTAGGAAGCAAGACTGACAACTATTAAAGCTGGGTGGTCAGCCTACAGGAGCTGCTTCCTTAAACTGGTTTATCTGCCTTTGGATTTTTCCATAATAAGAAATAAACAACAAAATCTAAAAGGCATTTAAAATTCAATGTCTTCCCCACGTCCTCCAATGCCGTGTGCCATTTGGCTCAATCTGACCTAATAACACGGGCCTTCCATCTGTTCCTGAAATACACCAGGCTCTTTCCCCACTCAGAGCCACGAGGAGAGCAGGTCTCTCCTCTTTTTAAAAACAGTCCCCGCCCTAGCCGGGTTGGCTCTGTGGATAGAGTGTTGACCTGCAGACTGAAGGGTCCAGGGTTTGGTTCTGGTTGGAGGCACATGCCTGAGTTGCAGGTTGAATCCTTGGTGGGGCGTGCAGGAGGCAGCCGATCAACGATTCTCTCTCATCATTGATGTTTCTATCTCTCTCCCCCTCTCCCTTCCTCTCTGAAATCAATAAAAATATATTTTAAAAAATAGTTCCTTTTTCATCCCTAGGGACCCATTCCCTTTCCTGATGTCAACTAGGCCTGTTACAGTGATCACAGTATTCTGAGTACTATATTTATAAAGAGAAATCTCTTAAAACCTATTACTTTGAAAATAAGAACTAAGACTTGTACTTAAGATGTGGAACATGCAAATGAAGCCTATTAAAGTCTAACTCTTTACATTATCACCTTTTTCAAAATTATAATGGGAAAAGCAGGGGCAGAGTCAGATAGAACTGGGTTTGGATCCCACCTCCAGTAGCTAACAGTGAAAATATGGTTGATTTCAGGCCCAAAGAGTAATAAGTCACTTAACTATTTACTCTGAGACTCAGAGTAGACCCCTAGAAATACAGTGAGCAGTATGACGAAAGAGATTCACACAAAACAAAAGTCTATAATGCCCAGTATTTCTTCTGAAGGAAAAACTGGGGTATAAAGAGGGAAGATATGGACAAGGGAAATAAAGTAAAAAGATAAGAGTGGTCAGGGGCAAAGCTCAGATTGTTTTATTATTTTTCCCTGTTAAAATATGGTTGATTTCAGGCACCAAGACTAATGAAATTATTGAAAAAGTATCTTGTGCGAGTGACTAGTCCTCATGTCAACTGTTAGGTCTGATCAAATAATAGAATCGGTACTTCTCTCCTAGGAACTGACCTTTAGGCTTCTTCACAATGGACATTCCACCTGCTTAGAACACATTCCACTTGCTAAGACCATTATCTCTCCCCTCCAGAGTTTCCCAGAATCCACACCTGCACAGAGAATTCTCTGCCCAGAAAAAGCCCACATAGAGTCCTTTAAAACCCTCTGACGGATATATTTTGAGGGAGAATCCAAGATGGCTGCACAGGTAAACACCTAGCCGCAGCCGCACACAATAATTTCAATAAAATACAACTAAAATATAAAATGGACATTACCCAGAACTACAGGAAAGTCGACTGACTGGAAATTCTACAACGAGAAGCAAGGAGAAAACCAGAAGGAAGAGCAGAGGAGCTGTAAAAGCCTAGACTGTTTGGTAGCAGGCGAAAATCGAGGGCACCTTTCTCTCAGAGGCGCTTGCAACTGCAACTCAGGAGCCACATAGGGCGGGGCTGACGGGAGCCAAAGCTGTAGGCTCCACCCTGAAGCCCCGCCCCATCAGGAAAGCTGTGAAAATGCCTAGAGGAAATAGATCACAAACAAAAGAAATGGAGGACAAAAAGCTACTGGATATAGAGTTCAAATCTATGCTTATAAGGTTTTTCAAGAATTTCCTAGAAAAGATGGATAAGACCTATGAGGATATGAAAAGGGATTAACTAGAATTAATAAGGAATCAACAAGAAATGATAAGGGATTAATAAGAAATAAAGAATACATTGTCTGAAATAAAAAATATTATACAGAGTCCTAAAAACAGAATGGAAGATCGCAAGAATCAAGTCAAAGATTTGGAACATAAAGAGCCAGAAGACACTCCTCCGCAGAAGCTAGAAGGCAAGAGAATCCAGAAAATTGAAGATAATGTAAGAAACCTCTGGGACAACTTCAAGCGAACCAACATCAGAATTATGGGGGTCACAGAAGATGAGAGAGAGCAAGATACTGAAAACATACTGAAAGAAATAGTGACAGAAAACTTCCCCCACCTGGTGAAAGAATTAGACTTACAAGTCCAGGAAGCGCACAGAACTCCAAACAAAAGGAATCCAAAGAGGACCACACCAAGACAAATCATAATTAAAATTCCAAGAGCAAAAGACAAAGAGAGAATATTAAAAGCAGCAAGAGCAAAGCAGGTAGTTACCTATAAAGGAGTACCTATACGATTGTCAGCTGATTTCTCAACAGAAACCATGCAGGCCAGACAGGAATGGCAAGAAATATTCAAGGTGATGAATAGTAAGAAGCTACAGCCAAAGATAATCTATCCAGCAAAGCTATTACTCAGAATCGAAGGTCAGATAAAGAGCTTCACTAATAAAAAAAAACTAAAGGAGTTCATTAGCGCCAAACCAGAATTATATGAATTGCTGAAGAGAGTACTTTCAGAAGAGAAAGTAAAGAAAGATAAAAATTATGAACAACAAATACGTAACTATCAACAAGTGAATCTAAAAACCAAGGGAATTAAAAAAAAAAATCTGATGAACAATATTAACTGTTGAATATAATAGAATCAGAGGTACGGAAGGGGAGTGAACTGACGATTCTTGGGGAAAAGGGGAGAGGGGGATGTGGGAAGAGACTGAACATAAACTGTGCACCTATGGATGAGGACAATGGGGGGTGGGGAAAGGGTGGGGTGGAAACCTGGTGGAGGAGAGCAATGGGGGTGGGGGGGGGAGGAACATATGTAATAATATGAATAAAAATTTATTAAAATAAAAAAATAAAATATTAAAAAAATAAAATAAATAAAACCCTCTGACGTTTGGGACTCAGCCCATGTGCTAATAAATTTATAATCCTTTAGCACTTTGGCCTCGTGCGTCCCTCCTTCGGCACCCTAACAACAACTTTACCACTCTGCATTTACTAAGGCCACAAAGACACTTCCATCACCCTCAGCCTCCGGCGGTCAGAGAGACAGAGAGATAGATAAATATATCTTTCCAACTGTTCATAAAACACATATGCCGCTTTACGAAACTACTGCATATAATATTTGTTGAGGCTGAATATATACACAAATATATTGGTTAAAATAATACCTGTTTTCGTGAGCTTTAAATTCACAGAGGCATGTTAATGAATCAGTGTCAAAAAACCTTACAACTTCTTCATCTCCAGCCACTGCAAGGACAGACTCCTGAGAGAGAAAAAGAATAATATCCAGAATATCAAACAATTCAGACCATCATATACACACTAAACGCCCACCACCGATTCTGATTACTTACTGAAAGAAACGTAACGGAAGATACTCTCTTTTCGTTTGTGATGGTGCCACTAACAGCGGCTGTGTCAAGATGATAGACATCAATTTTATTCAGTATGACAACTACATATTTCTCTCCTCTTGGGGACCATTCTACAATGTGAGCATCTGTAAGTTAAAAAACAAAACCTTTCATTTTATAAGTAAAAAATAAAATCAGAATAATAATAAAAGTAGCAAATATTTATAATGCACATTTTCACATCCATTATGCTGCTGAACACTCACAACTAACTTATGATACATATTTTGAGGGTTCAAATTTAGACAATGAACTCAATTCAAAGAATCATTAAACGTTAGAGAGCTGGTAGGTGACAGAGCCACAGGAATCTCAATCTAAAATGAAGAAAGCAGCCTTAGCCGGTTTGTCTCAGCGGATAGAGCATTGGCCTGCGGACTGAAGGGTCCCGGGTTTGATTCCAGTCAAGGGCACATGCCCAGGTTGTGGGCTTGATCCCCAGTAGCGGGCATGAAGGAGGCAGGTGATCCATGATTCTCTCTTAGCAATTGATGTTTCTATCTCTCCCTCTCCCTTCCTCTCTGAAATCAATAAAATAAAATACAAATAAAAATAAATAAATAAAATGAAGAAAGCAAGTAACCTAAAACATTTGCTCTCAGAGGTAACCACCATCAAGCAGGCAAAGACTAATGTGTGTGTGTATTCACATTCTACATTCCAAACAAAAATACTCACTCTGTTTTATATTTTTTATGAATGCCGATCTTCCTTCCACAAGATTCCATGTTCTGTAAAACAAGAAGCTCACTTCTTATGGCACAATCACTAACTCTTACTAAATATAAAGCGACAATTTACTAAATATGTGGCTATTGAGAAGAATGGCCATCTTCCCTATAGCAAAGGGGTAGTCCTACATCCCTTTAATATAGTTTCACAAGGTTTCACCTCCTAAAACATTTCTTTTCAGGATCACGTTCCTCTTTACTTCAGCCTACAATTACTGAAAGGTAATGTATATGTTTTAACATAGAGCTTGTCACTTTTCCCTCCCATTATGAAAAGGTTCACTGCTTTCAACCTTTCCTTGTATCACAATATTTTTGGGGTTCCCGTTGTACTTGGAGAGCAAAGACTACAACTAAGTAGAGATGCTCTTGGGCATTAATGACTTACCTTAGTGTCTTATCTGTCCCCACAGAGAGGGCCAACTTGCCAGATGGGTGAATAGAAAGGAAGGTCACATGTCCTCTAAAAGGAAACTAACAGTTAGTCCCCAACTTGACTGGCACCTGGAGACCACCAATCAGAAAGGGCAGGACTCACTTGTGCGCCTTAATGGACTTTAGGCACTCCCATTTCTTTGCATCCCAGACACAAATGAGTCCATCTTCTGCCCCACTAATTAAGTGCCTGTTGCCGTGGAATTTCAGGCAAGTTATTGTGCCTGTAGAAAAACAAAAGAGGCAGAATTAATATTCAAAATTAATATTTTGAATCCAAATCCACTTCGGTTTGAAGGCCATTGTGGTAAGTAAAACATCCAATGTAAGTATTACTGAATTAAATGATAACGACTTGTGGAAAAATTAATTTTTTTAATATAATAGTTTCAAGCCTATGCAAATATTTTTAGCAGAGTTTTTCTAGCTGTAGATATACTAGTATATTTGAACTGGCCAGTTCACTTTTTGCTCTACATTCCCAAATCATAAATTTAGAAGATCGCTGGTAAGAATGTTTGAAGAGCTAAACAAAACTAGCCAGCTGACAGCTAACCTGGGGGAACAAGCTGAGATAAACTAATACAGCATATGACTTCTACTTGCTAAACTGTCAGCTACCCAATCACCCACAATGCTATTATCATTGCAGAGTTGTTTCTGAACTGACTTCTATACAGTTCTCGTTCACTGTCATAAGAACTTAAATGTTACACTCTTCCACTATGCCCTCTATCTCCTCCCATAGTTCAAATATCAAAAGGCTGGAGGAGGTGAGTTGATGGAATAACCCAACATTCCTCTAGCTCCCCAAAGCAGTCCATACCATTGTACATTTACCCTCAAGTAAAATTCCCTATCCCTTGACGCTTGTGTCAGCCAGCTTAACTTCCCTATAGCTCAGGGGTCAGCAGCCCGAATCTGGCCAGAGGAGTTTGAGTGCAGGCAGTTTTACTGGAACACAGCCTTCCTCATTCTGCTATAAGAAGCCTATGGCGGCTTTGGAGCTACAATGGCAGAGGTGAGTAATTGTAACAGATACCATGTGGCCACAAGCCTAAATATTTACTGCTTTGTCATTTGTGGAATGAGAACATGAACCCCTGGGCCACTATTGTTCATCTGCAGACCTCCTGGTGAATCCTGCATGTTGCCCTAAAATGGAAAGAGCCAAAAGTCTCTGAGGAATAATTCTGTACCACCACTCACCTTCCCGCACTAACACTACACGGGCTCACACACCACCTTCTCAAAGTGGGAGACTTTAGCGACCTTTGCCGGTGTATTCGTTTCTCTATTATCCTATTTCTTACTCTGGATATTTTGCTTTCCCACATCTTCTACTCCTTCTGCTTCCTGGAAAGAACTTATCTCTTATCAACTGGCAGCAAACCAGAATTTATATGAGGAAAATAGGAAACTAGGGGCCCTACTTCATTCACCTACAGAAATCCTTTTATTATTGTTGAACCCTGTACCGATGGGTTTGGACAAATGAGTTTTATTTAAATTACTTCTTCCAAGTCTTAGAAAGAAAGAAGCCTTCTTTATATAACCTGGATTTAGAAGACAGAGAGGAAAAGAAATATTTGTCGAAATGACTCAAAACCTAGCTTTTGTTGAAAAGACACTTGTCAAAGTAGCTAAGGCCTACCTAATTTAAGACAGAAATTGATCACTCCAAATTTATTACTAAATTCCAATGTTTTGGTGAAATTACTAAAATATATGAAAATAGGATATGAAAAAGGGTACCTATTTTAATTGCAGGAAACCAACTTGAGTTGTTAAGGCTGAGTTTCCTTAAACTAAGTACATATCAACTGATTCTACTAATTTGAATTCTTCCTTTCCATTCCCTTTTCTTGAATACATGTTGAACCCATCATTCCTTGTCTTCTGAGAAAATGCAATGAAGATAGAATATACAGTGAGTGGCCAGATTATTAGGATCTTTGAATAATTATAATAATCTGACCACTCAGTGTATATCCTATATCAGTGGTCGGCAAACTCATTAGTCAACAGAGCCAAATATCAACAGTACGATGATTGAAATTTGAGAGCCAAAAACCGACTTCTGTACATGGGCCACGAAGTTTCAATCGCAGTGTATGTGCACGCCCACACGTGGTATTTTGTGAAAGAGCCACACTCAAGGGGCCAAAAAGCCACATGTGGCTTGCGAGCCACAGTTTGCCGACCACTGTCTCTGTGTGGAAAACCCAACATGACTTCTTCAAGTTGAGTGACCTTTGCCTTCTCTGTATTTTAGTCCCTCACACCCACAGCCTGAACACTGCTGCCACCAAGAGCTGCTCCACAACAGGTCTCTTGAACTCTATTCTCTGACAGGAACTCACATCTTTCCAGCCCTTTCATGCCTTCCATCACTCACACTCCGCCTGCCTTCTTAGTTCAGAGATCTGCAGACCCTAACAACCCCTTTTCCCTAAGCTGAAAACCTAAACTATCCTTTCACCAAAATCAATTCCTTCTATTGCACATAACCTAGTCCTTCTATTGGACAAACCAAATAACTTGCCTTGCTCTACAGAAATGCCTGTAGCTAACTGCAGTGATATTACCAAATCACAGCCTCAGAATTCAATGGGGCGGCTCTCATCAGTCCTTTTGCTTGTTCTTAGTCAGCACCTCTTTCTATCCAAACTGCCAGCACTTTCCTCAAACTGAGATCACTCCTCCCTCCCAATCAATCCATAACCTCCTCCTCTCAAGGACCACCAGGATCTGGCCCCATCTACTTCTCCAGCCACCCCAACCTTCATTTTATCCTTCTTGTACTACTGACTGCTTGCAGTTTCCCATGCACACTAGTGATTAAAAACACGGGCTCTAGCCGAAACCGGTTTGGCTCAGTTGGATAGAGCGTCGGCCTGTGGACTGAAGGGTCCCAGGTTCAATTCCGGTCAGGGGCATGTACTTTGGTTGCAGGCACATCCCCAATGGGGGGTGTGCGGGAGGCAGCTGATGGATGTTTCCCTCTCATTGATGTTTTTAACTCTCTGTCCTTCTCTCTTCTTCTCTGTAAAAAATCAATACAATATATTTTTTTTTTAAAAAAATGGGCTCTAATTCCACTGTACTGTGACCTTGGGCAAGTCATGTAACATCTTTGAGCCAAGGTTTTCTCTTCTATAAACTGAAAATAGGACTGCACCTTTGAGGCACACTGTGGGGTGCATCCACCCCTTCAGTCAAGTTAGCTGTCAGCATGCTGCTGCTACTTGTGCTCCTCATGCTGCCTGCTCTGCCAGGAATGACGACCTCTTTGCAAACTTCACCTTGCTAACAACTGTTATTTCTTTTTTAAGGAAGTTTTCAGTGAAAATTCATTTTCTCCTTCCATTCACTCCCCTCTCCCCCACCAGAAATGAGTTAACCGCTTCCCTTCTGTTTCTCAATACAGACTGTGAACAACTTAAGGACAAAGAACCACATTGTTTTTCATTTCTGTATTTCCTAGCACAGAATTTGCTTCATGAATTGTGCAACTAAAGTCAAACTGTAAAGTGATAATACCTCAACATTATTATCTTGAAGGATATAATTTCTTACCATTGTGATGCAGTAGAGCCCCATGGTCTATCTTCTTTTTCATGTCATAAATATGAATTGTTTCATCTTTGCTCCCAGTTACTACAAAACGACTGTTTGCAGCCACCGCTGACAGAGAGGCCGTGTGGGCATGGTGCGTGAAGTCAGCCACAGGAGTCCATTTCTGCCGAAGAGTAAAACATACATACAATTAACCCATGTCACAATCTCATCATAGTAGAGACAGATAAGTGGTTCCATATTCTTGAAAACTACCAATAGATCATACAAATGGAGAAAAAATTATGCAATGATATGTAGGTTAAAACAAAGAACCTGATAATTGACTAAGGAAGATAAAATAAGGAGATAGGAGTATAATGATGAATATCATGATTTCAAAACAGTTATGAAGAGTGGACTACAGGAACTTTAAGTTCCCAGCTAAATCCTTAATTCCTTATTAAATTTACATACGTTTAAGTAAATACTATTCATTCATTCATATGTTCAATTTTTATTTGAATTTATTCGCATAAAAAATTTGGTGACTACTATGTGCCTGGCATCATTTTAGACAGTTGATATATAGCAGTGAACACAGGAAATGAAAATCCTTTTTCTAATGGAACTGCCATTCCTTTTGGGAAAAACAAACTAATAAAATGTTGCACAGAGATAAGTATAATCACAAGTCCTATAAAGAAAAAATAAAGATTAATAGTATGTTTCCATTAGTACTAAAATAAGCCCTAGATATTGACCAATGATGAGATTTCAAGAACTTTACACTTAAATACATGCACATACACTTCTCAAATTAAAGAAGACTCAAGAAGAAGTATTACTAAAACAAAACAAGGAAGGAAAATAATAACCCCACCAAATTTCTTTGAATATATTTATAATGTGTTATTGCAAATTAAGTCTTAAGTAACTACAGCGATAGTCCTTCCATCAATAAAAAACCAGGGAGCCTCTTTTGAGTAAAGACACACATTCCTGGGGAGGCTACTGTGACCATAAATAAAAGAATAACCTTTGCCAGTCCGTATAACAGAAGAAACGTATTGTCTGTCTAGGTGTAGAAGCAGCATTGGGTAATGGTTAAGAGCTTCAAGTATCAGAGAGAGCTGGGGATTTAAGTCCCAAGATACTGTGTGACCTTGAGCAAGTCAATTAATCATCTCAATGGTTCCTCATCTGTAACATGGGTAAACTCTATCTGCCTCAGAGGATTGTCTGGAACATGGTAAGCAATATTATTACAAAGAGAACACAATAAGTTGCACCATCTTTAAATATTCAAACATGTCACCTTTCAGCCAAAGGCATATTAATAACCAGAATAGAAAACAAAATAAACAAAAGCAATTAGTCAAGTCACATACTTTGAATTTTCTGGTTAATTCAAGACTGATACCTTGACTTATCCATTAAGAAGCACTCAATGATTAACAATACACTGAGTGGCCTGATTATTATGATCTCTGAATGCATAAAATCCGGCCACTCAATGTACATCTCCTAGGGCAAAGGAAACTAAGGAGAAAATAAACAAATGCACTACATCAAAATAAAAAGCTTCTGTACAGCAAAAGACACCATCAACAAAATGAAAAGGGAGCCCACTGTATAGGAAAACATAATTGACAATGACACATCTGATAAAGGATTAATATCCAAAATATATAAGAACTCATACAATTTAACAAAAGGAAGACAAACAATCCAATTAAAAAATGGACAAAAGACCTATATAAATAGATACTTCTCCAAAATGGACATACAGATTGGAGAGACATGAAAAAATGCTCAAAGTCACTGGTCAGAGATGAAAATTAAAATGGCAATGAGGAATCACTTCACACCTGTCAGAATGGCTACCATCAACAAATGACACCTGCTGGAGAGGATGTGGAGAAAAAAGAACCCTAGGGCACTGCTGATGGGAATGCAGACTGGTGCAGCCACTGTGGAAAACAGTATAAAGTTCACTTAAAAAATTAAATATGGAACTGCCATTTGACCCAGGGATTACACTTCTAGAACTATATACTAAAAAATGAGAAACACCAATCAGAAAGAACATAAGCACTCCTATGTTCACAGCAGCACAATTTACAACGGCTAAGATTTGGAAACAAAATGCCCATCAGTAGAAGAGTGGATGAAAAAGCTGTGGTACATTTACACCATGGAATACTATGCAACTGTATAAAAGAAGGATCTCTTACCCTATGAGACAGCATGGAGGGACCTGGAGAGTATTATATCGATATTAAGCAAAATAAACCAGAGAAAGACAAATATCACTTGATCTCACACATATGTGGAATCTAATGAACAAAATAAACTGATGAACAAAATAGATTCAGAGACACAGAAGCATGGAACAGACTGTCGAATCTCAGAGGGAAAGCGGGTACAGGTGGGTGGGTGGGAAGAAACCAACCAAAGAACTTGTATTTAACCCATGTACAGACGTAGATGATCGGGTGGTGAAGGCATGGGTTGGGGGGCGAGACAGGCTAGGAGAGGTCAATAGGGGGTATAGGCAATACTTTCAACAGTAAAGATTAAAAAAACAACAGCCATTCAACGAACCAGGTTTTGAAGAGATACTTAGGAGTGATTAGGTGGAAAAAAATTGCTGGACTAAAATATCTTCAATTTACTCCTGGGTATATCCCAATTACCTGTTTGACTACTGGCAATTTACTTAACTTTTATTCATACATCTAGTAAATACTTATATTTTGTTGTAATTTCTCTCCATACAGTTGTCTCCCAGTCCTCTCCCGCTTATGTCGGAAAGGTCTCTGGTGCAGGATCCATACCCTTGGCTTCTTTGCACCTTCACTGCAAGCTATGTCCACACAGTAAAGATCCAATAATAACGACTTAGTTTCATCCTGATCCAGCTCTTACATTGTGTAAAACTCCAGGACAGAAATTCAGTGAAAGAGGCAACACCTAAACTGAGAGCGACCCTTAAAACGATTCATTTGCCCGTTTGCAGCAATGTCTGCTTTCTTGGTGTACCGTGGTAAAAAGAAATATCTACCAACACAGACAGTGTCTCGTTTTATGAAATCCTATTCCACGTTTTATAAAGCTAACCTATACGTAAATCTCCCGAGTTTGATTCGTCAATCAATCCCTAGGAAATCAGACGGTGTGTTCACCTCTGGTCCCGTGTTTACCTCTGCCGTGCAGGAACCAAGACCCGACGCTGCCCCGCCCGCACCTCCCGGGTCCCCCGGCACACCCGCCGTTACCTGGCGGCTGCCGCTCGCCTTGGGCTCGGGGTGTACAGAGAACCCAAAAAGGACCTGCTCGTAACAACCAGCGACCAGCTCCATTCAGCGGGACACGTGCCTCTTCCGCGACCTGCGAGCCGCGGACGGGGCGGAGCCTAAAGCGGATGCCGGGGAAGGGGTCCTTCTGCTGTCGGCGCGCAAATTAGACGTCAGACCGCAGGGCTGCCGAAGCGCCTGCATCCGTGAAATGGTTTCAGCGCTCGAAGCTTGGCTTCGCACCTCACGTGCGGGACATACAAGCGAAGGGTAAGGAAGAATGCTTTATTGCTATGAGGAAAAAGTTGGGGTAAGCAGGCATATTCTAGGAAGCTGTGAAGTAGGCCGTCCTAGGGGGTGGGCGGGACATCCTTGGCGGAAGCCCCTTATTTCCGGGACGTCTAAGGAAGGGGCGGGCCTGCTTCCGACCTGGGCGGGGCCTCTGGCGAGGAGGTGCTTCTCTGTGGAGCGTTGTGACCAGCGAACGGGGTAGTAGGTTTCCTTTTTGTGCGGGAAGCCCTGGAATGAGCCTTTTTTCCCCCTCACATTTTCTCATAGTAGGGCAAAGAGGAGGTGAGACTTGGGGTTCGCGGTTAGCAGAGCAGGCGGGAGAGTCTGAGCCCAGAAAATTCGCTCCCCGCCTCCGGCCAGGGACCCGCCCTGCACCCTTTCCTGTCCCGGGACTGCAGCGGCCGGCTTTGGGGCAAGTCCTGGGGAGGGAGCAGGACGCCCGGCCTGAAAGTGTGAAGACAGACTGCTCAAAGCTCCGCCACCTCCGCGGGTTAGGTGCAAAGCCGAACATCAATACAAGGGAGATGGCCTTCGTTTACATTTGAAATTTTCATGAGGTTTAGAGTTTCAGGGATGTGTTAGAAATTACATCTTTGCACAAACCTCCAATAGAGTGAACCTTGCAGTGTAATTCGTCTCATAAACGTCATAGCACCTGGATTTGACCAGCAGGAAGGAGATGTCGATTCTTTCAAACCCCATGTAGTGTTACTTCTGTAACGCACCCTTCTGTTTCCAAGAACATGCTCCCTGGTGTTCTGAGTTGTCTGTACGTATTTGTATTTAACTTGGGTTTGTTTTCATGGATGTTTGGTCTTGTAGAAAAGCCTTCACTCGGGCTGCTTTGGTTGTCATTGTAGCGCAAGGAAGGCCTTGTCTTCTGTGCACTTGAGCGACTCCCCATGTAAACAGACCCCATGAAAAATGCTGTAGATTAATTCTCAGTCTCTGGGAAACCAGCGTAGTCATTCACTGTTTTGTAGTAACTTCTTTGCTTTGTGCTAGTTATCTTTTTATGTTACAAAAAGCCAGAATTTTTCTATTTCAGTTACTTCCTATTTACTGTTTCTTGACTGTTATCTCCCAAGAACTATTAAGGGCAGAGGAGTGTAAATTACTTAAATGGGTGTCCCCTGGGCATGGGACTAAGAAGGAATAAGCAGGGTCCTGGCCAGATAGCTCAGTTGGTTACAGCGTCCTACCTGTAGGCAAGGCTGTGGTTCGATCCCCAGTTAGGGCACATAGAAGAATCAACCAAAGAATGCATAAGTGGAACAACAAATTAATGTTTCTCCCTTCCTCTCTTTAAAAAATCAATAGGTAAAAATTTAAAAAGGGAAAGAATGAGTAAGTAGGACATTACTTTGAAGTTTCATTTTATCTTAAAAAATCTGTCTTTTTTGCATTTTACTCCATGACACATCTGTTTATTTTAATGTGAAAGTAGTATTCTCTCATCCAAAAAGAAAAGAAAAGTTTGAATAAAACTGTTTGAAAATTTTGTGCTTTGTATTCCCTGTTGCTTCTGGAATGCCCCTGGTACCCTGCCTCAGTACCCCAGGGACATCTCAACTGCTGTTTAAGAATTAGTACTCATTGCCCTGGCTGGTTGGGCTCAGTGGATAGAGTGCTTCAGCCTGCCGACTGGAGGGTCTCTGGTTTGATTCTGGTCAAGGACCCATGCCCATGTTGTGGGCTCGATCCCCAATAGGGGGCGTGCAGGATGCAGCCAATTAATGTTTCTTATCATTTATGTTTCTATCTCCCTTACTATCTCATGGTGGCAGGGCTGAGGTAGAGGTGGTTAGGAGCCAAGAGGGGATGGCAGTTGTGGGTGATCAGGCCGGTGGGAGGGGGCAGTTGGGAGTGAGCAGGCCAGCAGGGGGGCCAGTTGGGGGTAAGCAGTCTGTCAGTGGGGAACAGTTGGGGGTGATCAGGGCGGGGGGGGGGGGGGGGAAGACAGTTGGGGGTGAGCAGGCTGGCAGGGGAGGGGTGGCAGGGAGCATTTGGGGGCAAGCAGGCCAGCAGGCAGAGTGGTTAGGGGCAATCAGGCAGGTAGGCAGGTGAGCGGTAAGGAGCCAGCAGTCCCAGATTGGGAGAGGGATGTCCAACTGCCGGTTTAAGCCCGATCCCTGTAAACTGGCAGTAGGACATCCTTCGAGAGGTCCAAGATTGGAGAGAGTGCAGGCGGGCTGAGGGACACTCCCACATGCATGAATTTCTACACCAGGCCACTAATCCTACATAATAAAAGAGCGATATGCAAATTAACCATCACTGCTACACTCACAAACCACACCCACCAGCCACGCCCACCAACCAATCAGAGCGAGTATGCAAAAAAAACCAACCAAGATGGCTACGGCCACAGAGAGCAGGCGGGAAGCTTGGGTTTCCCAGGCAACAGGAACATCCTCTGGACCCAGGCTGCTCCTAGCCTGTAGGCCCGCGTTTAGGTCCTGAGCAGCAGGGGACCCAGAATGCCCCCTGGTCACTCGGAGCCTGTGGGTGCAGGCGCCACGCGGCTGGGAACATTCCCGCCCCACCTGAAGCCACTTGGTAATGCTCCAGCCCCAAGCGGCAGTTTGGGCCCGTGTCCCCAGCCTGGGGTCTCAGCCACTGAGTCACACCAGCCAGGCAGATATGAAGGAATCTTAATGTTTCTTTTTTTATATATATTTTATTGATGTTTTACAAAGAGGAAGGGAAAGGGATAAAGAACTAGAAATATCTATGAGAGAGAAACATTGATCACTGCCTTCTGCACAGTCCTCACTGGGTATGTGCCCCAACCAAGGTACATGACCTTGACTGGAATCAAACCTGGGACCCTTGAGTCTGCAAGCCATTGCTCCATTCACTGAGCCAAACCAGTTAGGGCTGTCCGATATGTTAAAGGAAAAAACCCTATCTAATAAAGAGGGAATAGCTGAAACTGGTTTGGCTCAGTGGATAGAGCGTCTGTCTGCGGACTGAAAGGTCCCAGGTTCGATTCCGGTCAAGGGCATGTACCTTAGTTGCGGCATATCCCCAGTGGGGGGTGTGCAAGAGGCAGCTGATCGATGTTTCTCTCTCATTGATGTTTCTAACTCTCTATCCCTTTCTCTTCCTCTCTGTAAAAAATCAATAAAATATATTTTTTAAAAATAATAATAAAGAGGGAATATGCAGGGAAGGGCATTTGGGGGTGACTGGGCTGTCAGCGGATGGCAGTTGGGGACGATCAGGCCAGCAGGAGAGCAGTTAGGCGTTGATCAGGTTGGCAGGGGAGTGGTTAGGGGGTAATCATGTGGCGGGCAGAAGCAGGTAGGGACAATCAGGCAGGCAGGCAAGCAGTTGGGAGCCAGCAGTCCAGTATTGTGAGAGGATGTCCTATTTAGGCCCAGCAGTCAAACATCCTTTGAGGGGTCCCAGATTGGAGAGGGTGCAGGTTGGGTTGAGGGACGCACACCCCCATGCACAAATTTTGTGCACTGGGCCTCTAGTATGCATATAAGTTCTTTAGTTGATCTCTTCCCTCACCCTTCCCCCCTCTCCCTTGAAGATCCTCACTCTGTTGCATGATTCCATGTCTCTGTATCTATTTTGTTAGTTTATTTTGTTCATTAGCTGCCATATTTGAGTGAGATCACATGGTACTTGTCTTTCTCTGATTTATTTCACTTAGTATAATACTCTCTTGGTCTTTCCATGCTTTCTCAAAGGGTAAGAGATTCTTTTTTATAGCTGCATAGTATTTCATTGTGTAAATATACCACAGGGTTTTTGTTTGTTTCTTTGTTTGTTTGTTTTTAATCCATTTTATGCTCTTGCCTCCTTAATCAAATATTAATTGAGCAAAATGGCTTGGGCCAATTTCTGGGTTCTCTGTTTTTCTGACACATTTTAGAGAAGAACCTTATAACTTGAAAAAGTATTTTGCTTCCATCCTTTAGAATATAGTTGGTTCTAGAATGAAAACTGTAGTGTAAGCAACTAAACATAACTCAAAGTGGTTTACTTTTTCTTTTCTTTTTTATTGTTAGAAATTAGTGGAACCAATTAGAGATGATCTTAGCATCTAGTTCAGATGTTAATACTAGGGAGTTCATAGAGATTGGTTTGGAGGTTTTGAATTCCTGAAATTATATGCAAAATCGTGTATGTACATTTTTGGAGGAGAGCATTGATAAAATTTTGTTACATTTTAAAAAAGATTAGGGCCTAATTGAGGTTATAATACATTAATGGAGTCTAAGGTCATAAGTGCTGAAATAGGTCCAGAAAAAGAACTCTTCAAAGCACACAGCTAAGTAACAGTAGACCTAGAGCTGCTGCCGTCTTTTCTGTGTCTTGGGGCTTGGGCCTTCTCTAAACAGAAGAACAGTAGTTTTTCACTGTCTAAAGCAGTGTTTCCCAAACTTCTCTCATGATGAGAATCACCTGGTGGAGTTGTTAAAACACAGATTCCTGAATCCCAACTAAGAAGTGCTAAACTAGAATTTTTGGGAACATATAGGTAAAATTGTATACTTAACTAGTGCTCTAAGACAGATGTTATATACAGAGCACTAAGTTAGGTATGCAATTTTACCTATATGTTCTCAAAAATTCTAGTTTAGCACTTCTTACTTGGGATTCAGGAATCTGTGGTTTAACAACTCCACCAGGTGATTCTCATCATGAGAGAAGTTTGGGAAACACTGGTCTAAAGCAAGGGGTGAGGAACTTTTTTTTTTTTTTTTTTTTTTTTTTTTTTTTTTGCCAAGGGCCATTTGGAAATTTATAACATCATTTGAGGGCCATACAAAGTTATCAACTTAAAAATTGACCAGTTATATTTGGTCAAATATCTCATTAACTCACCCCTAATGCCTTGGCAGGGCTAGACCAAATGATTTCCTGGGCCTTATATAACCGGCCAGATATTCCCTACCCCGGGTCTAAAGAAAAACTACGAAATTATAGACCAGTTTAATTGGATTCAAAGGAACACACTTCTTGCAAAACCTCCTGTTCTCTTTTCCAAACACAGGATGTAAGAAGCCATTTAATCCTATTCTTGAAAAACTACAGTTGCTAAGAAACAACCAACTATTCAGAGTTAATTAACACTAAAATGGGATTTTTAGTTTTGCTTTTAAATTAAATTGAAAACTTTTCACATTTAAGCAATGCTTCTACTTATTCATTCTTTCAATAGATATTTATTGAGTACCTTGCTTTGTTTTGCTAGAGAAAAAACAGCCAGCTTTTCTTTTTTGGGGGTGCCAGGGGTAGTGACAAAGTGGATATACTGGGCTAAAAGGAGACAGTGGAGAAAAATCAGCCCTGTTAGAAATATCATGTGTCTAATATTCCTGCCCAATTATCCTCCTTTCTCAGTGTAATAGGTAGCAAGTCTGTTAAATTTTAGGACTACAGCGGTCACATGTACTTGTATTCCCAGAAGACTTTGGGTTTTGCACATAAAGCCAGGAGAAGCTGAGAGAGTGGGCTGTTTCACCTGGACACTGGCCAATAGTCTACCACGATGTAAATTTGCTTCGCCTGCTTCATGGGACTAATCCAAGTGAAATATGAGAAGTTTGCTCTTGAGGCTTTTAGAACAAGCATGTCAAACTCATGGCCTAAAAAGTAAAACAATATTTGTGGCCTGGTCTGTGTGGCTCAGTGGTTGAGTTTCGACCTAAGAACCAGGAGATCACTATTTGATTCCTGGTCAGGGCACATGCCCTGGTTGTGGGCTTGATGTTTCTCTCTCTCTCCCTCTCCCTCCCTTTCTCTCTGAAATCAATAAAATATATATTTTAAGAAAAGATTAGGGCTTAATTGACATTATAATACATTAATGGAGTCTAAGGTCATAAATGCTGAAGTAGGTCCAGAAAAGTAACTCTTCCTTGTCACTGTCCTCAACAAAACCTTTGGATGTCTATCTTCATCTCTGGAGCTTGCTCAAGGTGCTCTGTGTGTCACTCCTGCTGTATTCCCAGGTGCTTTTAACCTGCTACATTGGCCTCTCCCATCCTTAGCCTCCTTACTACCTTATCATCAATGTTCAACTCCCTAACTCCTTCACAGCTACCCTCATAGCCAAAATTCTGATTTTCTTTTTACAAAAAAAAAAAAAAAAAAAGAAAGAAAAAAAGTTCCAAAATAGAGGCCCAAAAATCCGGTATAAAGTTTTTACAAAAATAAAATCCCTTGCTGATGTTTTATTTGATGTCTAGGCTGTTGTAGTGATTAAGAATTGTGTTCAACTTCATATAACTTAAAACAATAGTGGCTTAAACAAGACATTTATTTCTCAAAAGAAATCTGGAGGTAGGCCAATCTAGTGCTGGTATAGCGAGTCAGTCCATAGTCATTGGACCCAAACCTGTTCTTTATTTCCAATCCTATATTTGCATGACTGATTCTTCGATATCATCCCATAGGCCGAGATAGGTGCACAGCTATTTTGACTCCAGCCATCAGATCTGTAATCTCAGCGTTGGGTTTGGGGAAAGGGTGGAGGACCAGGAGGCCTTCCAGCTAAGCAAGCTCCCTTTGTCTACACAGCTTTCCTCAATCTCTTACAATAGTTCTTACTTACATCGTATTAGCCAGCCTCTGGTCACCGGCCACCTCTCCCTGCAGGGGGAAAGCCAGGAAATGTAGTCTTTTAGGGAGGCCTGTTGCTGCTCCAGGGTAAGTCAGGGTTCTGTTATTAAGGGAGAAAATGAAGGGAATCAATATTGAGTGTCACTTAGCAATGTGTGCCACAGCAGCTAGTCAACGACCTCTCCCTTGAAGACATGGGAAATCCACTAGAACAGTGGTCGGCAAACTCATTAGTCAACAGAGCCAAATATCAACAGTACAACGATTGAAATTTCTTTTGAGAGCCAAATTTTTTATACTTAAACTATATAGGTAGGTACATTGTTATTTACTTAATTAGGGTACTCTTAAGCTGACCTTTGCTAAAAACTCAAGGGGCCAAAGAGCCGCATGTGGCTCTCGAACCACAGTTTGCCGACCACTGCACTAGAGTCTAAGTTCCACTATATCACCAGTCCCAACCACCTACCTGCCTTGTAGGGGCTCAGTAAACAATGGGTGAAAGATTTAATTTAATCATGATTATTATTTTTCTCATTACAAGTACCTATAAACAGATAAATATAGAATACATCAAGCACTTGAATAGTGGAATAGTTCATTAATAGTGGAATATTAATTAATAAGCTTGTTAGTTATTAAAAAGCTTCAGGGAAATTGACAAACTCAGTTCCTTTTTTAAATAGTAATTATAGTTAATGTTTATTGAGAGCATAGTGTTTTGTTTTTAATCCTCACCTGAGGGCATCAGAGAACATGTTTAGAGAGAGAAGCCGGGGGGGGGGGGGGGGGGGGAAGAGAGAAAACCATATAATTTGCCCCGATCTGTGTATCAACCCTGCAACCCATGTATGTGCCCTGACCTGGAATCAAACCAGCAGCCTTTCCATGCCCAGGACAATGCTCAACCAAGTGAGCCACACCCACTAGGGCCTAACTGTTCCTTCTTAGACTCACAAGTTATCTTCCTAAATGTTGACACTTTGTGTAGCCTTGCTACTTAAAGTACACGGGGCTGGCTTGAAAGGGCAGAATCTGAAGCTCCTCTCTATATCTACAGTTTAAACAACATGCCCAGGTAGTGCAAATGGGCATTAAAATTTGGGGAGCTTTATTATGCTTTAAAAAAATACACTGAACCACAGATTTCCCTGCACTTGAACTTTTTTTTCTGCACTGGAATTAATATAGGGTGTGTGTGTGTGTGTGTGTGTGTGTGCGCCTGTGCACGCGCGCGTGTGTGTGTGCGTGTGCGTGTACGTGAGCGTGCGTGCGTGTGTGATGTGCCAGTGCTTCCCACCAGCTGGTTGGGATGATTTCAACCTGCAGGAAAAATGCCCACTAGGGGCTGGTTCTATTTGCAGATAACTGAGACGAGAACATCAAATTGTACTTGTCTTAAAAGTTTTAATTACTAAAAGGGACTCTTACATAGGACGCGGGTTGGAGACTGGAGTGTCCAGCGCAATTGCTCAACACACAGCCATCTCTGTTGCCCTGGGCAACGCCCCCAGCCTGACAGCTGGGAGCGGGCTGGGGCTCGAAGCCCCTGAAGAGGTGCTGCAGTGCCCTCAGGTGACTTTAACCCTGTTGCCTTGAAAATCAAGCAGTTAATTGCCTAGCAGGGATTAAGGCAGTTGTGAGAGCTGTTTGTCTGGTTGAGAGGTTTTAGCTCAGGAGCTAGAATTTTTTGACTCAGAAGTAAAAATTCTGGATTCTTTGTCTCCTTATCAAGTTTCTGGATAAATGGCTGGACAGAAGAGTTTTGCAGGTTTTGACAGAGCTCAACAAAATAATTATTACTGGTACTGGCAAAGGTGAGGTGTTTCTGAGTGAAAATGAAGGTTCTATTTTGTACATATTTGGGGGGGGCAATTTACAAACGATTGCTTTGAAATTGGTGTTCTTAAACAGCGAAAGCAGAAGTCATACTTGTAACTTTTGAGAAAGGAGAAAGCTCTGTGGTTTTGGACAACTCTGCCTTGGTTGGTGATGCAATTTTTGTTGTCTCCCCTCCACTATTAGAGTGAACCCCAAGTTCCAGTTCCACCAGAGGGACCCCTTTGGCAACGGGCATGAGCAGCAGCACAGCTGTTGTCTGCTTTCTGGCTACGGCTGTGGTCCTGCAGTGGATGGAAATGAGCACCCCCTTTCTGCGTGTGGGACCTCTGGACACCCGGCTGGAACTCCCTTTACACCCGAGGTATCACTCTCTAAACGTATCCTGTGTGTGAAACATCTTTTCCTGCCTTCACACCTCCACATCCTGCCACTCACTTTCCTACAGTGGTGGCTTTTGCTTCCTATTTTAATACCAGAGAGCAACAACTGGTGACTCCAGAAATTTTGACTTGCAAACGATGTAAGTCCTCTCTCTCTTCCAAAAACAAAATAATAGGCTGATGGAGTCTTGCTCCTAATTTATTGTTACTAAATTTTAGATTATTATCTTCCAATAGATTTTACTCTTAAACACTTAAAGTGGGACAGGAGGTAGGGTTTTGTTTGTTTGTTTTTTGTATTGTTTTGATACAGCAGTAAACATTAACACACTTTTAAAAAGATACCTTTGATTAATCAAGTAACTCAAGTAACCTGTATCTGAAAGCCTCCCCCCACTCCCACTTCCTCTTCCCCTCCCCACTTCCAAGAACACGCTGTTGAAGCTGATCTCGTCCTCTAGACTTTCCCCCGGGCCTCTTGCTGACTCAGTGTGATGGGGCTTTGTTTCTGTTGGGGGAGTTGGGAGCACCTTGGGCAGGGATGGACCGTGTGGTATATGATTGTTTGTTTCTTGCTTGCTTCTGCTTATAGATTGCATCTGGAGAGCTTTCTTTAAAGCTGCCCATTAGAATGTGCTGTGAGGTTAGCTCACCCCTATTGACTAACATTTCTCAGTGCCTTAACAAGCTTCCTTTTATCATACTTGTTTATCTTCAGGCATTGGAGTGTTGTTATTCTTTGGCTAAGAAAAAATTCTGGAAGCGGAAGGTCTGGATTAAAGGATATATCAGTTGAAATTTTAAACAGCAGCTTACCAGAATGCTGCCTGAGCTTGCGCTTTCCATTATTGTTTGTAGGTGTGCTTGCTTCTGTTTTTTGTTATTGTTTGTTTTTCTATGTGAGTAGCCAATTGGACAAGTGAGGAAGGCTTTTGCCTATTAATTGAGGGCAAATATTTTTTCAGGTGTTTATTGGTATCTGTTTCTGACTTAGTTGACTTTTTTGCCTACCTTCTGTTGTGTTGTGCCCCTTTTTCTTGACTGTGTAAGGCAGTGTTTCCCAACCTTCTCTCATGATGAGAATCACCTGGTGGAGTTGTTAAAACACAGATTCCTGAATCCCAACTAAGAAGTGCTAAACTAGAATTTTTGGGAACATATAGGTAAAATTGCATACCTAACTTAGTGCTCTGTATATAACATCTGTCTTAGAGCACTAGTTAAGTATACAATTTTACCTATATGTTCCCAAAAATTCTAGTTTAGCACTTCTTAGTTGGGATTCAGGAATCTGTGTTTTAACAACTCCACCAGGTGATTCTCATCATAAGAGAAGGTTGGGAAACACTGGTGTAAGGTATTTACATATTAGGGAAATTAGCCCTTTGCAGTCAAAGTGTCACAGGTTTTTCTCCCCAGTTTATTTCCTTACTTTGTGCGATGGCCTTGGCCTTAACACTAGAGTTAAATTGAACAGCTAAGCCCTGTTTTTAAAACTTGTATTCGCTTGGTAATTTTTTTTGCCCAAATTTTCATTTTCAGTTTTGCAAGTCTGTTTTAGGTGAGCCTCTTAGAGAAAATATCTTGTTAGACTTCTCACTATTTTTTTTATTTTAAACCCAACCTGGGTTGTACCCTTTTAGCAGATGCTTCATTCTCCTATATAATAAAAGGATAATATGCAAATCGACCCAACAGCTGTTCTACCGGTTGCTGTAATGCGCACTGACCACCAGGGGGCAGACGCTTGGCTCAGGAGCTGCCCCTGGTGGTCAGTGTGCTCCTACAGGGGGAGTGCTGCTCAGCCAGAAGCCCTGAGCCGGGCTCATGGCTGTTGAGCACAGCAGTGGTGGTGGGAGCCTCTCCTTCTCCTGCCTCTGTGACAGCGCTAAGGACCCCTGGGCGATGTCTGACAGCCAGCAGGCGGACATCCCACGAGGGGTCCCAGACTATAAGAAGGCGCGGGCCAGGAGGGCCCCCTTCCCCTCCCTTCTCCCCCCAGTACCAAACGTGGTGCAACTGGCCTCTAGTATTTTATATATATATATATATATATATATATATATATATATATATATATATATATATATATATATATATATATATATTTTAAATTTTTGTTGCATTGCCTGAGGTTTTAGTACACTTTTCTCTCTCTCTCTCTCTCTCTCTCTCTCTCTCTCTCTCTTTCTTTCTCTCTCTCTCTCTTTCTCTCTCTCTCTCTCTTTCTTTCTTTTTGAGAGATAGATCGTCTATCCAACTTCTAGTGGCTACCTTTAAATCTTTAAATAGAGAAGTATCAGTTTGAGTATATTACCAACTCCAGAAATGAAACTATTTCTTTCTCTCCACTCATGAATAAATAAGAAATTAACACTTTTTTTCTCTCCTTGCCATCCCTTTTCTTCTTTCTTCTCCCCATTTGTGTTGACACATTTTGATTTTTTAAAAATATATATTTTATTTATTTATTTATTTATTTATTTATTTATTTTACAGAGAGAAAGAGAGAGGGATAGAGAGTTAGAAACAGATGAGAGAGAAACATCGATCAGCTGCCTCTTGCACACCCCCTACTGGGAATGGGCCCGCAACCAAGGTACATGCCCTTAACAGGAATCGAACCTGGGACCCTTCATTTTGCAGGCTGATGCTCTATCCACTGACCCAAACCGGTTTCGGCCATTTTGATTTTTTTCATGTTTCATTCTCTAGTCAAATTTTTATTATAACATGCAGTTTTTTCTTCAAGAATTATATATACATTCTCTTTAATGGCTGTGGTTACCATACTTGTGCCACCTGCCTGCTCTCTGGGTGGGAGTTCCCAGTTAGGAAAGTTGATGGGAGTTTTGGTCAGCAAAACTCAAGACCATAGAGCTCTCCAGTGAGTCTTTCACTCACACATCTTCACTTGAGTCTTTCCTAATGAGGTGCCCTCTATGAGATGTCATAGGTTTATTGCCCACTTCCCCCCTGTCATAGGTTTCCGCCCACATCCGAAGCCCTAGCCCTTGTCTCCCCAAATTAAGGGTTTAGCCCCTCCATTTTGGCATTGTGTCCTGTTTAAGTTTACAGGAACTGGATGTCTTCCAAATGATTCTCAGGTCTTTGGGTGTCTATCAGCACAACTTGCCCAAACTACCTCTAACAGAGGAAAACCACTTATAGATGTGCCCTTCTTTAAGGACAACCAGCAGCATACACTCTCCACATGAATCTCATTCTGTAATGCTCTGTCCCCAGATAGCTCCTGCTCCCTACAACCCTCCTAATTTAGGATCCACATTTACCAGAGTACACATTGAAAAGGAGGAAATGTGAGGTTACTTGGACATTGTATTAAAAGGTCTCATCGTTCTGGCCAGTTTGCTCAATGGTTAGAATGCTGGCCCACAGACCGAAGGGTCAAGGGCACATACCTTGGTTGCATGTTCCCCAGCCCTAGTAGGGGATTGTGCAAGAGGCAACCAATCAATGTGTCTCTCTCATGCCAATGTTTCTCTCCCCACTCCCCACCTTCCACTTTCTCTAGAAATCAATGGAAAAGGTGAGGATTAAAACACACACACACACACAAAAAAGAAAGCTTCATTTAAGCACAGATTCTGGCTTCTTAGTCATTTTTAAATGGAAAAAAATACATCAGTGGTGTGATTAAACTTATGGTAACCATATAATTTATTTTGCAAATCAGGACCTATTTCAGAGCAAAAGGGAGGCATACTTTCAGATTGGAGAGAAGAGACAGTGGATCTTCAGCTTTCAATGCAATGTGTCCTTATTAGCAGGGGAGGCTTAATTAAAGTCATTAGTGCCTCCAGCTAACTCCGCCTTCCTGGATGGGCTGATTGCTTGGAACAGCTGTGCATCTTTAACAAAAACAGGTTTCCAACAGGTGCCTATTCAGAGGAGTCATAGGAACTTATGCCCCAGTAGAGCAAAGTGTCTGGGTTAACCAGCCAAGATTTATTTGGGAAATACTTCTGGAATTTCCTTCTCTCGGTATGTAAGGGGATGGTTGATTGGTTTGTTTTTCTGTACCCTCTGCATTTCCTTAAGCACCCACTTCCCTGTCCTCGGCTGAGCCATGGAGTTGGTGGTGTGATTAGAAGGCCATGGTGAGGATGTACATGTGGAGACTGCAGATTGTCATCTGGAAAGAAGGGCTGAGCTCCAGGCAGAGAGTTGGGCTTCTAGTGCAGGGACTATGGCGTCTGGGCACCAACATTCCTGGTGTTGGATGTTTATTGCAGGCCCTAGGATGCCAGTTCTCAAAAGCTTCAGAGAGGCAATAGGCCTTGGTTGGGCTTGCTCCTTTTTTGTGGGTTTTCATCTGTTGATATAGTTCACTCATTTTATAATTGTAATATGTCATTTAAAGATTCTTCTCATCAAAGTTCAAAAATAAATTTAACTTGAAGAGAGTTTAGTGTTTTAGATATTGTTTGTGAGAGCTAGATTTTTCTAAGAAAGCCTGTGTAATAGTAAACCTTTAAATGAAATTATTTTTTTCTTAAAATACTGATTTTCATTGTAGGAAACCACAGCTCTGGCGGGAAACCAAGATGAAAACCTACTAGAAGGTAACACAAACCTTGTGTTGCAGTACTTAAAACAAAACTAAGAATGGCTAGAAACTGAAAGGCCCTACTGGAAAATGCCAGCGTAGGCTGTCTAAGCCATTTTCTTTAACAATTCATCTACTTTTTGGAAATTGCCTCTGTGGGAACAGCTGTAGTGAAGCCTCCTCTCTGGGCCTTTCTGAAGGACTGGGAAATGGAGGCATTTCCAAGAAAATAGGATGATAAGTTGATTTTAAGATCTTGTTTCCTCCATAAGTTTAGACTTTAGGGTTAATTATGCTTTGATTTAGATTTTTAAGGAGAAAAGCATGAGACACTTGCTGTGACCTTGGCTTCCTGGCTCCCCTTAGGGTTACTGGTTCCTGGAGGACCCAGCAGGCCCCTCTGTAAAGTCAGGTGCTTTTTTCATGTAGTTCTTGATCTATTTTGAAAAGAGCAAAGTATATCTGCCCAGAGAAGAACCCTGTTTCTGAATGTGTCTTATTCGAGGAAAAAAGGAAAACATTTGGCTTTTTTTAAAAGTTATTTTAAGTTATTGGAAAGAGGAATAGAAACAAAATGCAGAGAACACTTTTGCCTGTTTCCTTATCAAATGTCTATCACATGTCCATCTGGTCTCTTCCCCTACCCTCACCTCATCCCTACAATCCACTGCCTTTGTGATTTTACCAAATCTGGTAAAGGACTTAGGACATGACTTTAGGGGGGAAAAACAACAACAAAAAACTTCAGAATATTCAGGGAAAAATAGAAATATCTAATTTTATGACTAGAAGCTCTCAAAGGAAAGATGGTTCCAAGGGATAAAAATTCTAAAGAACAAGTGCTGGGGTCTTTCTGAGCATCTAAAAGGGTTCAGGAATCTGGAGAAGGGACTTCCGGTAAATTAATAAAATAAAATAAAAACTAGAAATATAAATTTGGATTATGTGGGGGAGCCAGAGGAGACTTGGCTACCAAGTTCTCTCTGTCTCCGGACCCAGGGATTTTTATTCCCACATTTTGGCCTATAGCAAAGCAGATATTCATATCCAAAGGTAGTTTGGTGTACAGTACACATGGTCAGGTTGGGGAACTGCCCTCAGCAGGCAATCATATGTATCTTCAGGTTTGGGGGAATGCCTACAGCTGTTCAGCTGTTTGGCCAGCAGCAGGTAATAACATGTAGATTTTCAGGTTTGGGGAAATGCTTTCAGCTCTTCCAGGAGACAATAATATGTATCTTCAGCCCTGCTGAAGCCCCAAGGTTCCATCAACCTTTTGATGAAACTTCCTGAATTTGTGACATGCTGGAATTAACCTCCAGCAAGCAAGAATCTGACAACACAGTCAGACTCCAGTGCAGAAAAATAAGAAGTAGCTCAAGAAACTTATAAGATGGGCAGGGGCTATTGGATGATCTTGGTTCTAAACTAATAAATAAAAAAATCAGGCTGCTATAACAAAATATTGCAGACTGGGCAGCTTTAACAGCAAATTTATTATTTTTTGTGTGTGTGTGTGTGGTTCTGGACAGTGAAAAGTCCAAGATTAGGTGCCGCTGATTCAGTTTCTGGTGAGGACTCTCTTCCTGGTTGCAGATGGCCGCCTTCTCATATCCTCATGTGGTAGGAAGAGAGCTCTAGAACTCTGCTGTCCTTTTCTTAAGGCACTAAGCCCATGGATCTAGGGTTTTATCTTTATGATCTCATCACATCCAAATTATCTCCCAAAGACCCCATCTCCAAACAGCATCAAATTGGAAGTTAGAGCTTCAACATGTGAATTTGGGGGGTGGGGAGGCACAAACTGTAACAGGCATATCCTATGTAATAAAAGGCTAATATGCAAATCGACCGAATGGTGGAACTACTGGTCACTATGATGCACACTGACCACCAGGGGGCAGACACTCAACCCAGGAGCTGCCTCCTGATGGCCAGTGGGCTCCCACAAGGTGAGTGCTGCTCAGCCAGAAGCTGGGCTCACAGCTGGTGAGCACAGCAGCAGTGGCTGGAGCCTCTCCCGCCTCTATGGCAGTGCTAAGGATGTTCGGCTGAAGGCTGGGCCTACGCCTTCAGTCAGACATTACCTGAGGGCTCCCAGACTTCGATAGGCACCTGCACTGGGACTCTAGAAAATAAATTTGAGTGAATAGCATGAACACATGTGAATATTAGGAAGCACATATGGCCCTAAACGAACTAAGGTTTGCAAAAGTTATAAAGGAAAACAGAAAAGGCTTCTTCAGTTACATTCAATACGAGGGGAAAAAAATGGACTATATTTAAAAAGTCAGTGATCTTGGAAACCTGGCAACTTGAACTGAACATCTATTATAGGTCTGATGTTTTCATGATAACGCCACATCTCATCACAGGGTTTCAGGTTTCAGAGAAGGAAGGTCAGGCTCCTCTCTTTTTCTAAATTAGCTGTTACATATATATAATTTATTCACATACCAGTCTGTTAACTAAGGTAAAGCGGCATGGTTGTTTTTTCAAAGTCCCGGCTGGCACTTGGTTTTGGCTCACTGTTTGGCACCACATCCACCCAAGTGCTCCTGCCAGAAACTCAGGTGTCAACCTCCACCCCCACTTTCTCCTTTACCCCAAATTGGCTCCACCTCCAAATGTTGCCTACTTATCTCCAAAACCTCTCCTGATTCTGTCCATTTCCTCATTTCCATTCACCATCCAGATGCTCATTGAGTCTGGTTGCCTACTCCTTTTTTGGCTTCAATTTCTATTTTTAAGCCTTATTGAAGGGAAAACACACATTTTTAAAATGTTAACATTAATTGCCTTTAATATTTTCTGTTGATGTTTTTTAAAAACTGTAAACTATTTCTGATATATGTCTTCTCAAACTTTTTTTTTTTTTAATTTCATATGCATTATTGGCTTCCACAGATCCCAATCTTCATTTGAATATTGAGGAATTAAACAAAGAATTTATGGTGAAAAGTGAAGAACTTTACGATTCTCTCATGAATTGCCACTGGCAGCCTCTGGATACAGTTTACTCTAAAATCCCAGATGAGACCCCACAGAAACCAGATGTTCATTAAGCTACCCAATTATTATATTAACTATATCCAGTTTTGTTTTGTTTTTCAAAAAAATTAAATTCTCCCAGGAATATACTGGGTTCTGTATGTAAATACAAATTCCCAAGACTCAAATATGATTAAAATGATAGAACATAATGTAAATAAACTTTACCACTACATCCATTTCTGGAAGTGTGTTATATTAGACTAGTGGCCCGGTGCACAGATTCATGTACATTGAAAGGAAATTTATTAGAAGAAATATTTTAATACTGCTATTGGCCCTTTCTCTATAATAGAAGTGTCAGAGATGAAAGAAAATTAGTAAAAGTACATGAAAATTATAAATAGTAAATAACATGATATAACAACAACTACATGATATGAAAACAAAAACATGATATAAAAACAACAAAAACATGATACAATATAAAGCCCTAACCAATTTGGCTTGGTGGATAGAGCATCAGCCTGCCGACTCAAGGGTCATGTACCTTGGTTACAGGCACATACCCACTAGGGAGTGTGCAGGAGGCAGCTAATGTTTCTCTCATGGATATTTCTAACTTTCTATCCCTCTCCCTTCCTCTCTGTAAAAAATCAATAAAAAAAATATTTATGGTCTCTGGCCTACAAGATCAGATAGCTAAGTTTATCTTCATCATTCTTCAAATGGGCTAAAGCAAACTAGAAAGCAACATTTTATCTAGGAAGAACAGCAGAAAACTCCAAACAACAGTTTGTTGCAGAATGGGAGTTTTCCTTCTCAGAACCTTTAAAAAGAACTACCTGCCCCTAAAGCCTCGCAGTCGTGTAGGGTCCACCTGCGTGTGGTGCTCTTGCGACTGCCCTGGCCAGATATTTCAATAAATTCTTGCCTGCTTTTTTTAATTAAAAAAAAAATATTTTAAAAAAATGATATACAAACAACATTGATAAAAACAATGAAGAGCTGATTAGACATAATCTAATATCTCTCTGTATATTTAGCCTTTTATAGATATAGAATAAACTTGCTTAATTAGACCTGCTTTCTGATTTAGCTATAAACTTTTTCCAGCCCAGTGAAGCACCCCAACTTCTCTTTCAGGTAATTGTCAGCAACACAGCAGTAAATATCAACATGATGCAGATTATTATTATAGATCATGCAGGGAGAACAGGGTAAAATATTTAACTGCAGAAGAGTTTGAATACATATAAATCTCTCTTGCTGGTGCCAGTCGCATGCATGTATTTCAATCTGTCATTGTTGATCATAAATTTGGTTGATACTTATAAAGGGCCAAAAGTAATATTAAAATACTAGAGTTCCTGCCGAAACCGGTTTGGCTCAGTGGATAGAGCGTCGGTCTGTGGACTCAAGGGTCCCGGGTTCGATTCTAGCCAAGGGCATGTACATTGGTTGCGGGCACATCCCTGGTGGGTGTGTGCAGGAGGCAGCTAGTCGATGTGTCTCTCTCATTGATGTTTCTAGCTCTGTATCCCTCTCCTTTCCTCTCTGTGAAAAATAAATAAAATATATTAAAAAAAAATACTAGAGTTCCGATGCATGAAATTTGTGCACGGGGGCACAGAGGTATCCCTCAGCCCAGCCTGCACCCTCTCCAATCTGGGACCCCTCCAGGGATGTACGACTGCCCGTTTAGGCTCGATCCTGGTCGAGGCCCTGGTATCTGCATTTTTCTTCTACAATTGAAACTTTATAGCCTGGAGCAGAGCCAATCCTCCTGCTCACTCCATGGTGGCAGGGGATTTATTTACCTTCTATAATTGAAACTTTTTAAGTGGAGGCCTGGGCTGGTCAGGGTATGTGGAAAGCTTGGCTTCCTATATCGCCTGGGAAACCCAAGCCTCCCTCCTGCTTTCTCTGTGGCCATAGCCATCTTGGCTGGGTTAATTTGCATACTTGCTATGATTGGCTTGCTGGCATGGCTTGTGGGTGTAGCAGAGTGATGGTTAATTTGCATAGTACTCTTATATAGGGTTAAATACTAGTGGACTGGTGCACAGATCGTGCAGACCGAAAGGAAATAAATTAGAAGAAATCCTATCTAATAAAAGAGTAATATGCTGGAGAGAAACCAAAATGGTAGCATAGATAAACATCTAAACTGCTGCCTCGCACAACAATTTCAAAACTACAACTAAAAGACAAGAAGTCTGTCACCTACACCCATGGGAAAGCTGGGTGAGTGGAAGTTCTACAACTCGAAGGAAAGGTAAAAGAGCATTGAGACGTGCACAAGCACTGAAAAGCTGAGGTACGGAGGTGCACGAATCGGGCTGGCGGCAGGTGACTGGGTGCACTGCTTTTTCAACCAGAAGGGAGACAAGCTCCTAATTACTCTGAATTCCAGTTTCTGGGGAGACCTTGGGGACCCAAAATCCTATGTGGAGAAGCTGGACTGTCTGCCATTGGGTTGGAATGTGGGGGTGACTTTCTTGCAAAGGTATGCCCAGCAATCATTGCACTGGAGCACAAGACATGGGGCCTTGGAAATGCATAGATGGCTGATTGGCAGCCATTGCTGTTTGCCACGCCCTAGCCTAGTGATGCCCTGAGACCCTGCCCCACCAATATACAAACCCACCCAAGCTCCACGCAGTGGCTTTTGCATCTAAATAGCCTGCCTTATTGCAGCTTAACCTAACAAGCTGAAACTCTGCTCAGACAGCTCCAAAACCTCCAAACCCCAAGAAAAGAGGGGAAAACTGTAGTTCTCGCTGTAGCTCCTACTGGTGGCCTCAGACAGTAGCTGACCTGCACCCATTGGAGATCCAGAAGCCAGTGTACCTAGAGGTCTGTGTGAGACAACACCAGATTTCAACTCCTCACATCCATGTGACACATTCAAGAGGCAGACTCAGTGAGCACCAAAGCCCCATTAATACAAGTCCTGCCCCATAAGCGTGTCTGTCTCCAGCACAGCGGTTCTTCCATTATTGACATAGCAGGTCCTCACAGCCAATTGGACACCAACAACAATCAAGACTTAACTACAACAAGGGTGTACACAGTCCACAAAGGGGTGCACCAAGAGTGGCCACCTCAGGTAACTGAGAGGCTGACCCACTGGGCCATATAGGATACCTAGCTCACAAAGGCACCCTAACAACTCAGAGAAGCACCAAAAATGCCGAGACAAGGAAACAGATCACAAAGGAAAGAAATGGAGGGCAACAAGTGATTGGATATAGAATTCAAAACCACGGTTTTTCATCAATTTCCCAGAAAAGGCTGATAAGTTCAATGAGACTTTTGAGGATATGAAAAAGGACCAACTAGAAATTAAACATACACTGACTGAAATAAAAATATTACACAGAGACCCAACAGCAGACTAGAGGAACACAAGAATCAAGTCAAAGATTTGAAATACAAAAAAGCAAAAAACACTCAACCAGTAAAGAAAAAAGAAAAAAGATTCCAAAAAGTTGAAGATAGTGTAAGAAGCCTTTGGGACAACTTTAAGCATACCAACATCCAAATTATGGGGGTGCCAGAAGAAGAGAGAGAACAAGATGCTAAAAACTTATTAGAAGAAATAATGACTGAAAACTCCTCCCACCTGGTGAAAAAAAATAGACTTACAAGTCCAGGAAGCCCACAGAACCCCAAACAAAAGGAATCCAAAGAGGACCACACCAAGACACATCATAATTAAAATGCCAAAAGCAAAAGACAAAGAGAGAATCTTACAAGCAGCAAGAGAAAAAGTTACCTACCCATATGATTGTCAGCTGATTTCTCAACAGAAACTATGCAGGCCAGACGGAAGTGGCAATAAATATTCAAAGAGACGAATAGCAAGAACGTATAGCCAAGATTACTCTGCCCAACAAAGTTATCCTTCAGAATTGAAGGTCAGATAAAAAGCTTCACCAATAAGAAAAAGCTAAAGGAGTATATCACCACCAAACCAGTATTACCGGTATATGAAATGCTAAAAGATATTCTTTTTTTCCCCTAAATATATTTTATTGATTTCTTACAGAGATGAAGGGTGAGGAATAGAGAGTTAGAAACATCGATGAGAGAGAGTCATCGATCAGCTGCCTCTTGCACCACCCCCACTGGGGATGTGCCCACAACCAAGGCACATGCCCTTGACCGGAATCAAACCAGGGGCCTTTCAGTCTGCAGGAAGACGCTCTATCCACTGAGCCAAACCGGTCTCGGCTAAAAGATATTCTTTAAGGAGAGGAAGAAGAAGAAAAAAAGTAAAGATAAACATTATGAACAACAAATACATATCTATCAAAAAGTGAATCTAAAAATCAAGTGAATTGAAAATCTGAGGAACAGCTGAAACCAGTTTGGCTCAGTGGATAGAGCATCGGCCAGTGGAATGAAAGGTCCTGGGTTCGATTCCAGTCAAGGCATGTACCTTGGTTGCGGGCACATCCCCAACAGGAGGTGTGCAAGAGGCAGCTGATTGATGTTTCTCTCTCATCGATGTTTCTCTCTATCCCTCTCTCTTTCTCTCTGTAAAAAATCAATAATATATATATGACTGGTGAGTATAATAGAATGAGGGGCAAAGAAAGGGAGTGGATTGATAATTCTCAGGGAGAAAGAGGTGTGGGGGGTATGGGAAGAGACTGGACAGAAATCGTACACCTATGGATGAGGACAGTAAGGGGGGAGGTAAGGGCAGAGGGTGGGGTGGTAACCAGATGGAGGGGAGCTATGGGGGGGGGGAAACAATGGTAATAATCTGAACAATAAAGATTTATTAAATAAAAAGAGTGATATGCAAATTAGGCATCACTCTGCTACACCCACAAGCCACGCCCACCAGTCAATCAGAAGTGAATATACAAATTAACCCAATCAAAATGGCTGTGGCCACGGAGAGAGCAGGAGGGTGGCTTGGGTTTCCCTGGAGATGGAGAAAGCCAAGCTTTCCATAAACCCTGGCTGGCCCAGGCCTCCACTTAAGGCTATAAAATTTCAATTACAGAAGATAAATAAATCTCAACAAAAATGGCAACAGTCACAGAGTTGGAGAGAGCAGGAGGCTAGGGTTGCCCCGGCGATAAATGAAGCCAACCTTCTGCAGCCCTGGCCTGCTTTTGCCCCTGCTTAAGGCTGCAAAGTTTCTTATAGAAGATACCTAAATCCGAACAGAAATGGCTGCCACTACGAAGCAAGCAGAAGGCTTGGTTCCTCTCCAGGCTACAAAGTTTCAATTGTAGAAAATAAATAAATCCCAGATACCAGGGCCTCTGCTTGGGTTGCCAGGGGTCATGGCCGGCCTGCAAACCATGACAGGCCCCTTGAACCAGGCTGCCCCATACCTCAAGGGAACCCTCACCCTGATCTGGGGCACCCTTCAGGGCAAACCAGCTGGTCCCACCCATGCACCAGGCCTCTATCTTATTTAATAAAAGAGAAATATGCAGATTGACCATCATTCTAACACACAAGATGGCTGCCCCATGTGATCAAAGATCTTGCCCCCATGTGGACACAAGATGGCCACCACAAGATGGCCAGCAGGGGTGGGCAGTTGGAAGGGACCAAGCCTGCAAGGAAGGGCAGTTAGGGGTGACCAGGCCGGCAGAGGAGGGAAGGTGGGGGCAAACAGGCTGACAGGGGAGCAGTTAGGCATCAATTAGGCTGGCAGAGGAGTGGTTAGGGGTTGATTAGGCTGGCAGGCAGAAGCAGTTAGGGGCAATCAGGAAGGCAGACAGGCAAGCAGTTGGGAGCCAGCAAAACAATTGTGAGAGGGATGTCCTACTGCCCGTTTATGCCTAATCTCATTAAGATCGGGTCTAAACGGGCAGTCAGACATATTGTATCTTGAGGGGTCCCAGATTGGAGAGGGTGCAGGCTGGGCTGAGGGAAATCCCCGCCCCCCTCACGTGCATGAATTTCGTGGCACCGGGCCTCATACACTGGAAAATACGTAAGCAATATTATATGGTCCTTTGGAAGACACAGAGCAGATGGAGCAGCGTTAAGAGTATAAGTCCATCCCTACCTGTTTAGATCAGTGGATAGTCATCAGCGTGTGGACTGAAGGGTCCAGGGTTCAGTTTCGGTCCAGGGTACATGTCCGGGTTGTGAGCGCGACCCCAATAAGGAGCATGCAGGAGGCAGCTAATAAATGAGTCTCTCATCATTGATGTTTCTTTCTCTTCCTCTCCCTTCCTCTCTGAAATCAGTAAACATATTTTTTAAAAAGAGTGTAATCCAAGTTTAAAGCTTATAGAAGCAATGTGTTCTGATTAGAGTAGAAAGGGCCTGGGGATTTTATTGAGCTACAAAGCGGAAGGAAGACTCAAAAGAAGATGGAGCCCTGGGGAAATGCCAGAGTAATTGGTTGGAAAACTAAACTATGAAAAACCTGATAAATCACTCTTCTTTTTCATCCTCCACTTATGTTAAGCAACAGGAAAGAGGCATTTGTCCCAGGTTAGAGCAATGATTGTAGAATCAGAGCAAGGGTCAGCAATCCTGGTCCAGAGGCCAGGTCAGCCTGTGATGTATTATATTTTATTGCCAACGAGGTAACTTGTCCTTGCATTTTACATTTTTAAAACATTTTACATGCATATTTTAAGATTTAAAAAAAGAAAAAGACTATACAACAGAACATATGTGGCTTGGGAAACCTTAAATATTTATTATTGCTTCCATTGTAGGAAAAATTTGCTGGCCCTTGGTGTAAGTCGCTGGGAAAAAAAAGTTGTGCAATATCTGAATGACTGGCTAGTGACATTCTGGAGGAATGAGAGCAAAGATATAACTGAGAGGACGCAATGTCCTCTAGCTGAAAACATAATCTGCCCTTTTCCCGAAATCAGAGACTATGATGAATATAACTAGTGTACACAAATAGGAGGATAAGGAACCTTTAAACATAAAAAAAGCAGACATGCTAACAAATATCATAACAATTGAAGAAAACTAAATCATGAAATAAACTCTGAATTTAATAAACAGAAGCACTAACACTTAATAAAAATAGTTAATAAACAAAGGCAGCTAAAATAGAAATATAGAGAAGTATAAGGATCAATTTTCAGACCTTGTGCTTGCAAATTAGTACTATGATCAGCTTGTAAAGTGCTGTTAAGAGTTCTGGTGATTTTTGTTGGAACTGCATGGCATTTGTAAATTAATTTGGTATAATTGCCATCTTTAAAATATAGTCTTTTGATCCATTGAAATGATACAGCATTCCATTTTAAAGTCTTTTATAAAATTTGTAAATTTATCTGTTAAGATCTTGTACAGCATTTGTTTAATTTATCCTTAGTGATTTGTGATTTTTTTAAAAATCAGTGCTGTAAATATATTTTGATAGTATATGTGAACACCATTCACTTATATATAATGATGTTATATCCAGCAACCTGCTAATCTTGTGCATTGATTCTAGTAGCTTTCTTATAGACTCTTAGCTTATTTCCTATCAAGACAAACTGTCTGAAAATAGCGACAAATTAATTACTTTTCCAATTCTTATACATTTCTTATTTTTCTTGCCTTATTCATCTGGCTTCAATTTCCTTTAACATAATAGTGATTAGTGGGCATCCTTATTAAGAATAAGCTTCTGAAGTTCCACATTCCACTAATATTTTGCTGTAGGTTTTAGATAGGTAATTATAAATTCAGCATATTTGTGAGTTTTCTCATTTAGCCTCATCTGCTTTGCTCCTTTGGAACCGAGCCAGGTCCATAAACATTCTCACTGCCATTCCAGGCATTCTGATCTCCTCCTATATAATAAAAGCCTAATTATGCAAATTGCCCCCTCATCTGGGAGTTCAACTGGGAGTTCGGACACTCGCTATGATGTGCGCTGACCACCAGGGGGCGGCGTGGAACATGGTGGACATCAGTGACACGGTGCTGGCAGTGTGCAGCAGTGGAGGTGCTGCCAACCCCGATGAGCCCTGATAACAGTGGGACCACAGGGGGATGGTGGAGCAGGTGAGTGGGAGGCGCCAGGCCCAGGCAGTTGCACCCGTGCACAAATTTCGTATGTTGGGCCTCTAGTTGGTATATAAAAAGAATTTTTGGTCCTGAGAGTGTCCTTCACCTTGGGTAAATACACTTTGCTGTCTCTCTCTGAGGTTTGTAGAGGTGCACAGGTCATTTCTGCTTCTTCCCACATGCACCACTGTGCAATTTTCCCTGCTTTAGAAACCTTCCATATACTCTATGGTTTAGTTTGAATTCCTTTAGTTTTATCATAGCTAGAGTTTGTAGTTCTCATTCTCCTGGCTTTTGGATATTATCCTCAAAAGGAGATTACTAACATTTTATTGTCAAATTTCAGTAAAAATCACGGCAGCATTCTTATCAGAACTTTACAAGAGGATCCTAGTGCTAATTTGCAGATTTAAGGACCAAAAATAGTTAAGAAGTTTTTGAACATAATAAGAAAAATCATTGTATTACTATTAGGAAAATAATAGAGAGTTTAGAAACTGATCCAAGGAACTAAAAATGGGAAGGAAATAGCACTAGAAATCAGGGTTGGAAACCTGGCTACCAAATAGGTAAAGATAATATTAGATTTATTACTTATACCTCACATATTATATCCAGGTATATTAAAGTGGTAAATGTGAAAGTCAAAGACAGCAAAATTGTTAATAGAAAATATGGGAGAATATCTTTATGATCTTAGGGTAGGTAAGGATTTCTGAAAGGAAGCTTAAAATGTACAGACCAATGCACTCTCAGTATGGTTAGAGTAAGGGAAGCGGGGTGTGGTAAGAGGCACAGCTGAAGAGGGAGGGCATGGGTTGTCCAGATCATGTAGCAGCCTCCAGGTTTAACCTGATTTAAAGACTTTTTGGCAAAGTGGCAAAAGTGCTTGAAGCAGGGAAGTATTTTTATCAGAGTAGTATTTTCAGATATTACCCTGGCTGCAAAATGGATTGCAGGGGATTAGAGAGATATTAGGAGACCATTTAGAAAGTGGTTGCAGGAAAACAAACAATGAAGGTTGCTTGGATTAGAATGATTAAAGAGTGAAGGATAAGAAAATTTGGTTTCAAGAAATAAATAGGATGCATATCAACAAGACCTTGTGCTTGATCAAATTTGTAGAGTAGCCGAAACTGAAAGGTCCCAGGTTTGATTCCAGTCAAGAGCATGTAGAAGGTGTGCAAGAGGCAGCTGATCGATGTTTCTAACTCTCTATCCCTCTCTCTTCCTCTCTGTGAAAAATCAATAAAATATATATATATTAAAAATTTGTAGAGAAAAGTGGAATCAGGGTCATCTTGGGGAATGTTCATTTTAAGATATCATTGAGCGGAAACCGGTTTGGCTCAGTGGATAGAGCGTCAGCCTGTGGACTGAAAGGTCCCGGGTTCAATTCCCGTTAAGGGCATGTACCTTGGTTGCAAGCATATCCCCAGTAGGGGGTGTGCAAGAGGCAGCTGATCAATGATTCTGTCTCATCGATGTTTCTAACTCTCTATCCCTCTCTCTTCCTCTCTAAAAAATCAATAAAAATATATTTTAAAAAAAGATATCATTGAGACATCCAAGAGGAAATGTTGTAATAAGTTGGATGTATATGTTAGGAGCTTCAAAAATATGTTTGGGCTGCAGATTTAAATTTGGGTTTTTTTGTGTGTGTGAAGCCACAAGGTTAGAGGAGATCACCTGAGTGCAATGTCCCTGGGCTGTCCATATGTTTTAGCTAAGAATTATTTTTACATGTTTCAATGATTGGGGGGAAAATTCAAAAGAAAAATAATATTTTTTGACACATTATTTGACACAGATTATATGAAACTCAGATTTCATGTCTATAAATAAAGTTTTATTGAAACACGGACATACATACTGATTGACAATTTTCAAGCTATGCTAGCAGAGTTTAGTAATTGTCATGGAGACCCAGAGATTGTATGGTCTGCAATGCCTAAATATGTTCTCTATGACCATTTATAGAAACTTTGCAGACCCCTGACTTAGACAAAGATGATAGAATAAGAAGTGAAGGAGGCCCCAGTCCACCTTCTGTTAAATGTCCACATCAGTGGTTTATTAGAAAATAATGAACTGCCCTAGCTGGTTTGGTTCAGGGGACAGAATGTTGGCCTGTGGACTGAAGGGTCCAGGGTTTGATTCTGGTCAAGAGCAAGTACTTAGGTTGCAGGCCCTCGGCCCTGGTGAGGGGCATTGTGGGAAGCAACCAGTCGATGTGTCTCTCTCACATCAGTGTTTCTGTGTCTCTCTCTCCCTTCTTCTCTTTCTAAAAATAAATGAAAAAAATATCCTAGGGTGAGGATTAAAAAAAGAAAGAAAATAATAAACTGACAAAAGAAACTAAGAAACTGCCTGAGAGTAGGACAAACAGGAAGTGTTATCACACTTGATTCAAGGGTCACCACTTGATTTGTCCTCAGGAGACCAGTGTGGAAGAAAGAGGGAAGGGAAGAGTGGCAGAAGCCAGACGAGGCAAGTAGTGGGGAGAGGGGAATGAGAGGAACTGAAGATGGTAACTGTTAACAGCATTTCCAAGAACTTAGACTGGATGGGGAAAGGGACTACTATGTTTGGGAGAACACACAGGATAAAGCAAGCTTTTACTGTTTAAATTTTCTTTATTTTTACTTTTATTAAGGTGGAAGAACTTGAGTATATATAAATGCAAAATGAAGGAAGCCATTAAAATGTGATAGGTTGAAGACTTAGAAGAGAAGGAATCATTATTAGTGCAAGTTCCCTGAGAAAGAAGTTTCTTTGACATATGTATATAATTAAATTTGGTTATTTTCTTTTGCTAATCTGTCTCATGTCTATTTGATTATTAGACTAGCTGAAAGAACCTTGAATATGTATAACTTTTGCCTGTCTCAAGATCTACACATCTGTTTTCTTTTCTCTCAGCCTACTATTTTTTAAAATCCACCCTCACCTCACCCTTGTTTCTTCTGGTTCATCCTCCCATTTGTCCTTCAGATCTCTTTTTTGTCATTGCCTTAAGATCTCTTTTTGACTCATTCTTCCCCCGCTCAATCTAAATTAGATGCCAACTGCCTGAATGAATGAATGACAAGATCCAGAGCACAGAGAGGAAAGGACCTTGGATGGAAACAATTCTTCTTTACTGTTGCAGGAAAAATAAGAATTGTATAAACTCAGGAGGCTGAAGGAATTTCCACTTGATTGCCTTTATTTACTCTGTTGATTTGGAGGCAAGACTCGCTGCAGAAAGTCCAGGAGCCTGGAGGTTTGAGAAGCGTGGACAAAGTTTGAAATAGTCATTGCAGGGAGTGGAAATGTGCTGACTATTAAAACGTTATAGTAAGAGCCTGGGTGGTATTGAGGCTCCAGCTGAGTTCACAGAAATAGGTTCTGCCTGGTTATGCAATTTCTACAATAATACTCAGCAGCCTAAATGTAGGAATAAAGATGATGGATATCTGAATTGATTCCAGGTCTGGGGTTTCTATATGGGTGTAATCAAAAGACAAAGGGTCCAGAAACTTAAACTGTTGGCAAAAGAGAGCTACCAGTGTGCAAAGAAAATGAAGGTAGTAGATGGATAGAGAAGAGGAAATTGGAGTAAAATCAAAGGTGTAAAACAAGTGCAGTAATAGTGGTTAGACAAGCTGCAAAGAGATGAAGAGTGGTTAGATTGAGTTGTTCTTTTAAGGTACTTGGAGAATGAGAAGAATTGGGAACAGTTGTAAAAGTTGTTTGCATGATTGCATCCTTATAATAAGAAGGAATGCCAGATTGTCTTGGAAATGAAAGATTTTACTATGAGTTAGGCAAGAAGTTATTGTTGCATGTTAAAGGGGTTCAGACAGGTCTCCCTAAGATGAGCCACTTTGGCATCTGAAGTTTTTGAGCTGAAGGCAATTATAGGGGTCCAGAATAAGTCACTCAAGATATGCCTCTGTGGTATTGGGATTGTTTTTGAGTTAAAGGTAACCAACATCCTGCGAGCTCAAGATAAATATCTGACCCCTCCTTCCTTAACTACTTAGAAGAATTTGAAATAGGGCCCTTGCCCATAATGACAGATTATGAGAGATGACCTCCCTATGCGGCCGGGCAAACTACTGATTACTGAACACGTGCTCTTCCTGCAATTACATTCTGAAGCCCCAAGACACCTTACCTCACCCCTAGCTAGGTTGTCATATAGACATTATTTCCCCTTTCTGTCCCTGAGTCTTTCATATATGGTTAATCTGTCTCATGTCTATTTGGTTATTAGACTAGCCGAGAGAACCTGGAGGGTAGAGGAAAGTTTCTTCTTCGTTCACAAGACCCTGTGAGCTCAAGAGAAACTTTTACTGCCTTGACAGGTGTAGCTCAGTTGGTTGGTCATTGTTCCATCCACCAGAAGGTTTTCCAGTTCAATTCCTGATCAGGATATATGCTCAGTTGTGGGCTTGATCCCCAGTAGAGGGTCTGCAGGAGACACCCAATCTTTCGCGCTCTCGCGCTCTCTCTCTCTCTCTCTCTCTCTCTCTCTCTCTCTCTCTCTCTCTCTCTCTCTCTCTCTCTCCCTCCCTTCTCCCCCTCTCTCTCTCCCTGTCTTTCTCTCCCTGTCTCTCTCTCTCTCTCTCCCTGCCCCCTCTCCCTCTTCCTTCCTCTCTCTCTCAAAACCAACTAAAAATATTTCGTACACACACACACACACACACACACACACACACACACACACACACACGAGACAGACAGTGACAGAGAGAGAGAGAGAGAAACTTTTACCTTTCCCTGAAAGAATTTAAATTAAGAGCCTTGCCCATAAGAGATTATCAGACATAACCTCTTTTGACCTATAGGGCCAGGCAAGCATCTAATTACTTAACATCTGCTCTTTTTATCATCCTATGAATGACCTTCCTCCCCTCTGAAGCCCCAAGACACCTTATCTCACTTCTAGCTCAGAATATCATATATATCCCATTTTTCCTTTCTGTCTCTGAATCTTACATGTTTCTGGGGTCTCTGACTCAATCATGTATGAGGGGTTCCCATACATATTTAATTACATTTGTTTATTTCTCTTGTTAATCTATTTCATGACGATTTAATTATTAGACCAGCTGGAAGAACTTTTTCCTCTTCCCCCACAATGTTAAATCATCTGGTTTGATTCTTCATTCCCACTGCTCTTTATCTGCATGACAACATTTGCATCTGTGGAAGGAAAATCATAATTGGCCCTATTGAATGGAATTGTTCTGATGATTAAATGAGACGGTTCATAAAAAGCACTTAGCACAGTGCCTGGCACATGGTAAGAATTCAGTAAATGCTAATTATTGATGTTTTTGCTGATATTATAAGGATCTAAAGGGTTATCTCAAGTCCCCTTAATCTAGCAATAATCTTGGGCCTCACGGGTTTCTTCTGTATATATCCAGTCTAATTTTTAGCAACTCTAGTTTTTTTCTTAATATGACCATGAATTCTGTAGTCATATGCAGCTTGTAGTTAACTGTAGTGCAAGAGCCTCGCATTAAGCTTTTTAATTGTAGTATAAGTGCCTGATATTAGGCTTTTGGTTGTCAAAGCATTCATTTCAGAAAATACTCACCCTTGAATGAACATATTGCTAGCTGAGTGACACAGCTATTAGCAAAACAACCAGATAAGGAATCAGGCCACTCTCATCCATGAGGTTCCCTCTTTCAGAAAACCCTGGGTATTACATATTACATACAAGATACTCACTTCAACTTGATTTGGTGAACACACACTACAATATGCAAATGACCTACACCCTGGTCGGCAAACTACGGCTCTCGAGCCATATGCGGCTCTTTGACCCCTTGAGTGTGGCTCTTCCACAAAATACCATGACCTGGGCGAGTCTATTTTAAAGAAATGGCATTAGAAGGAGTTTAAGTTTAAAAAATTTGGCTCTCAAAAGAAATTTCAATCGTTGTACTGTTGATATTTGGCTCTGTTGACTAATGAGTTTGGCGACTACTGAGATAGAAAGTTATCCTAATAAATTCAATAAAAACAAAAAAGATGTTTCAGATGAAAAGACACACACAGACTGAAAGGGAAGGAAAAACATATCTCATGAAAAATTAAAGGAAAAAAAAAAAGAAAAAAAAAGGAGCTGGGATTGCAATACTTGTATCAGACAAAATAGACTTTAAAACAAAGGCTATAACAAAAGACAATGAAGGACCCAGCAATTATACTTCTAGGTATTTATCCAAAGAAACCCAAAACACTAAATTGAAAAGATATATGCATCCATATGTTCATTGCAGCATTATTTGCAATAGCCAAGATATAGAAGCAACCTAAGTGCCCATAAATACATGAATGGGTAAAGAGTGGTGCATATATACAATGGAATATGAATCAGCCATAAAAAAAGAGTAAAATATTGCCATCTACAACAACAAGGATAGACCTGAAGGGTATTGTTCTGAGTGAAATGTGTCAGACAGAGAAAGATAAATACATATTATTTCATTTATATGTGTAATCTAAAAACAAAACTAAACAAAATAAATGAACCAGCAGAACAGAAAGAGACTCATAGATACAGAGAACATTTTGATGGTTCCCAGGTAGGAGTGAGGCTTGGGGACTGGGTGGAAAAGGAAAGGGATTGAGAAGTACAAATTGTTAGTTATGGAATATTCATGGAGCTATAAAGTACAGCATAGGGAATATAGTCAATAATCCTATATAATAAAATGCTAATATGCAAATTGACTGAACAGCAGAATGACTGGTCACTATGCAGATGCTCAATGCAGGTGCTACCCCTAGTGGTCAGTGTGCTCCCTCAGGGGAGTGCCACTCAGCCAGAAGTGGGGCTCACAGTTGGCAAGCACAACGGTGGTGGTGGGGCCCTCTCTTGCCTCCACAGCAGCACTAAGGACCTCTCAGGGGATGTCTGCTAGCAGGTGAACATCCCCTGAGGGTCCCGGACTGCAACATGGTGCAGACCAGGCTGAGGACCTCCCCCCGCCCAGTGCATAAATGTCGTGCACTGGGCCTATAGTATTGTAATAACTATGTATGGTGTCAGGTATTAAATTTATTGGGGTGGTCACTATGTAAGTTATATAAATTTCTTTTTTTCTTTTTTCTTTTTTTTTAATATATTTTATTGATTTTTCACAGAGAGGAAGAGAGAGGGACAGAGAGTTAGAAACATCGATGAGAGAGAATCATCGATCAGCTGCCTCTTGCACACCCCCTACTGGGGATGTGCCCGCAACCAAGGTACATGCCCTTGCCCGGAATCGAACCCGGGACCTTTCAGTCCGCAGGCCGACGCTCTATCCACTGAGCCAAACCGGTCCCGGCAAAGTTATATAAATTTCTAATCACTGGGCTATATTTTGGAAACTAATATAGTATTGTATATCAACTGTAATTGAAAAATAAACTATTTTATAAAAGGAAAAGCTTTAGTAAACTAGATAACTGACCTCTTAAGTGATCCCACTTTTTTTTCCTATGTCCTAATTTTGCTCTTATACTTTAAACTAGAGGCCTGATGCACAAAATTTGTGCACAGGGAGTGGGGGTCTGACCCTCAGCCCAGCCTGCCCTCTCTCCAATCTGGGAACCCTCAAGAGATGTCCAACTGCCCGTTTGGGCAGTTGGACATCCCTCTCACAATCCAGAACTGCTGGCTCCTAACTGCTCGCCTGCCTGTCTGCCTGATTGCTCCTCACCGCTTCTGCCTGCCAGCCTGATCATCCTCTAGCCTGATTGATGCCTAACTGCTCCCCTGCTGACCCAATTGCCCCTAACTGCCCTCTCCTACAGGCCTGGTTGCCCCTAATTACTCTCCCCTGCTGGTCCAGGTAAACCCTAACTGCCCTCTCTTGCCAGCCTGGCCACCCCTAACTGCCCTCCCCTGCAGGCCTGGTGCCCCCAACTGCGCTTCCCAGCGACTCAAAATGCCAAGTCTTCCCGCCCATCTCCCACTCTGCTCTCCCATCAGGCTTGGCATCCTGGGTCACTGGGGTGACCCACGATACCAAGCCTCCTCCCCACCCCCTCACCTCTGTCTCTGCAGGCTCCCTGGTTCTGGCTGGCACCACCATTTTGGCCCATCAATTTGCATGTTCCATCCTTATTGGCTGTAGGTGCGGTCATTTTTATGGCAAAGTGATGGTTAATTTGCATGTTTCTCTTTTATTAGATAGGATTAGCTAATAAAAAGTAAATCCATGAACCCTAGACACTCCATTTTTGGATCCTAATAAAAGCAGAGCCCCAGGTCCATTTTCTTTCTCTACCTGTGACCTCTCTGTGCCCTTTGGGCATACCACATACCCTTCATGACCTGAGGGTAATAAATCCTGTCCCTCAGAGTTCCCTCATGGCTTTTGCTGAAGTGCTGCCTGCAGTCATAATAAGAATGGCAAGGGCCGGACCAGCCACAACTTTGGTCTATCTGAGTAATACAGGTGGGTAAGCACCTTAGGCATTGCTAGCCGATAGGAGCACTGTCAATAGGCTAGTGCCAACACAACAGTAATAAGGCAAGTGTGGCCCTAACGCTTCCTGAGCATCATTGCTCTAGTCTGTAAAATAATAGATTGTAAATTTGTTATGTCTCATACCAGATTGAGATTATTAGCCTAAAACTAAATGTTATATTTTAAACATTTAAATATAACTTAACAATTAATAAAGAAGAGCTAGAAAAGATACTACTTACTCATATTCAGAAGTTTAGTGTTGTCCATAAGGGAAATATTCATTCGATAATAAACATTTAATTTTACCATGTGTGAAGAATTTAGAGGTTGAATAAAAGTCTCTTCTTAAAAGGACCCCACCTTCCAATATTATTGACTATATTCCCTATGCTGGAGACAAACAGAAATAGACATTAGATATATAATATGATGACATATGATCCTAAAGGGATCACAAAAGTGACATGGGAATAGATGGATTGGAGTGATTAGTCCGCCTGGGAGAGCAGAGAAATGAACCTGTGTCCTAGATGGTTCTGTTTGTTGAAGTCTATTCAAGTATCTCCATTACAGAACCTTCTCTGGCTGAGGCAGTGTGGTGTGAAGGGAAAGGAGTGATCTGATATAAGAAATGTGCCTTGCTTAAAAACTGTGTGACTCAATGGACAGGGAAGAATGCAGGATGTCTCCGAACATTCAGCCTTGAACAAAGACAGATGAATGAAGGAAGAAGAGCAGTTGGAGTGTGTGGGTGGATTCTCCTGGGGATATGCTCAAGGACTTTAAGAAGTATATCTGTTGGAGGTTTCCAGATTTAGGAAGTTTCCTAAGAGGGAAACAATCAGACTTTGTATGTATCCTGATTCTATGAAAGAGGGTCCTCTTGCCCTCCTGGCCAATTAAACCTTAATTTAATTTATATCTAATTCCCAATCTACAGGAAATGTGTGATAGTGAAATAAGTTAAAAAACAAAAAACCCCCAAAGCAGTCAGTCAAATCTAGAATGTGGGATTTTTCTTCAAGACAAAAGAGTTGTTCTAGAAGAAAATAAACTTAAAAGAGATTAAGGTAGCATCATAATAAATTCAAATTGTTCAGATCTTTATTTCAACAACTGTATAAAATTTTTTAGATTATTGGAAAGTTTGAATTTGAAATCCAATTGTATTAGACTATTGTTAATTTTGTTACATGTAGTAACATATTATGTTGAGTAAGAAAATTTTGTATTCCTTTCTTTTGAGATGCATACTGACATTTCCAGGGGTGAAAAGACATAATGGCTCAGACTTTTCTTTGAAATATTGAAGTTAAAGGAAATGTGGAGGGTAGTAGTTGAATCAAGCATATCATGTTATTGATGATTGTTAAAGCTGATAGATAGGATGTGGAACTGAGGAGAAATTTGGGGCTAGTGATAGAAATACAAATTTGGATGCTGTGTTAGGGTAGGGTTCTTGATGTACTTGATATTCTCATACTTCTTAAAGTGGACAGCTGCAGCTTTACAGCACCAATCAAGGGTGACCCTGAAGGAGAGTGGAGAAGGAAAATCCTCCAATAGGCAGAACCCGGAGTACACATTGAGTTCACTTTGTTTGGAGGGAGAGATGGCCAGAAGTGTGGGTCTACATTCATTATGTGAACAGTTGTGCAGTTGGGCTGGATATCAGGGACTTGGAAGAAACAGGGTTGGAAGATTAATTGTTAAGTTATATTTAACAAGGAAGTCTGGGAAAGAGGTATGTGGAAGGATCTCTCAGGATGGGCATAGACTCTGAATGTATTTGTATTCCATGTAAAACTTGCCAAACAGCATATATTGCATAGGAGACACTTAATTTTCAGGTGAAGTAAATGGCACATCATGTGTTTATCAACCATCTACTTTCCCTAGTCACCAGTGCTTCCTCAATGGGCCCATGAACAAAGTGGCTGTGGTTTCAGGGATGGAAGCTGTGAGTGAACTCAGCAATTACGCTTTCCATTACCAAGGCGGACCTGGCCAACGGGTACTGTTGAATGTCGAATCTGCTCACAGCAGAGAACAACACAGAGCCCAGAGAACAACACAGCCAGCCATCTGGTGTCAGATTGATTACACTGGACCTCTTTTATCATTGCAGAAGTAGAGCTTTGCCCTCACTGGAATAGACATTATTTTCTTAGAGGTAAATGTGATGACCCAGGTCTCGAGAGGTTGAGGGTTCAGGTTCTGGAAGAGGGGCCACACGCAAATGAAAGAGATGAGACAAGAAATAATCATTTGGAAATGGGGGACCAGGCAGGAGCCCAACTCAAGAGGAAGGACTCCGGTTGGGCTCAGGCCTTGCCATCCTTTTATTCAATTTGGGACACACCTATCGCCCTTAGGCAGACAGTTTCCAGTAACAGACAGAGTATCAGGGATTTATACGACTATCTGGTAGGGAAGTTGCTTCATCTTCCATTGTCTGGACCTTTGCCGGGGCTCAAGCGTCACCAGGATTCCAGGATCTTTGTCCATACCTCTCTGCTAGTGAAGACAAGAGGCAGCTTCTCACCGGTAAACAACAGCAGAAACAGCTGAAGACATAGTAACAGTTGCCTTTGGTAATTAGGACTGCATGTGGGGAGAGGCATGGCCCTCAATTCTTCATTATAATAAGTCTTTTAATAATATTTGATTTTGAAACCAAAATGATATATTGCCTTGATTTAAAAAAATTAATAATAAAAGAAATAAGAAAGGAAATCGCAGTGGCCTGGAATCTTAAGTATAATCCAGGGAAGTTTATCAGGACTGTAGATATTGTGGGACCACTGTTGTACCTCAGTGGCTATTTTATTTAAAAGGAGCAAAATGGACAAATTCCCTTGTAAGGGTGACACAAGCTGAAATAAGGTGGGTTCTGAGTTGATTTGTCAGTGGGCTCTTCTTTTTACATCAGTCATGTTCCTATCATCTCAGATGGGCACTGGGTAGTTGTAAGGTGTCATTTGGTTGATCGCAGCATGTACTTGGTATAAGGGACTGAAGAATTATAGAATTACAGTGAGACCCCCAATGGTGAAGTATGTGACCACCACCTGCTCTTGGGCCCAGGTATTCTTGAAGAAGGTGACAGTCTCCTGTCCATGTTGGTATCGCAGTGGTGGCCCATATTATGGCAATGACAATGACATCAAATTTATTGAGGTATTTCTAGGGGCCAGAAACTACATGGGCAGACAAGGTCATAGTTAAGCTTGGGTGACTTCAAGCCTCCATTACCAGTTGCTTTGGATTCTCACTTTTATCTCCCAGCCCAGGATTTAGTAAGCTATGGCTCTCAGGTTAGCTGCCTATTTTTGTACATAAAGTTTTATTGAAACACGGTCATACTTACTTGTTTATATATTTTATATGACTGATTTTTTTAAAAACTGAAGGGCTGACCAGCAGCCCCTGAATGGTGGATGAACAGATTACTCAGTCACAGTTTGACTATGAAAGAGAGGGCTAAGGGGCCCCTGGCTTTAGTAGCCAGAGCAGCCTCTATTGCCTGCCTCGTTAGACCTTTATTGGAATTTTTATCTTTAGATACAATCATTAGGGTGAGTAATCTTGGGAGGACACATGTGTTTACATTATCCTCTAGGTAAGGGCATCCAGGGATTAAGCATAAGCGTTCCAGTAAACACTGGGGTATCTGCATATACAGGCTTGTTTGGAAAGGTCAAGGAATAATTAGGGGTGCCACCTTTGACACTCCTCTAAGTCTCCCATAAGTTGGAATTCCAATAAATAGGGCAAGCGGCATTCTACACACTCCGCTTTTATCAGAATATCCTTCTTACAGACTTTCCAACCAAGTCTTTTGTGCTCCCCAACAAAAAACCTGTTTATTTTATTGATTCTTAAAGCTTTGTTTCCACCACAGGATCCTGATCATTGACAACATTAACATCCTCATTGATATTCTTTTTAAAAATATATATTTTTGTTGATTTTAGAGAGGAAGAGAGAGGGAGAGAGGGATAGAAACATCAATGATGAGAGAGAATTATTGGTCAGTTGCCTCCTGCACATCTCCTATTGAGGACTGAGCCTGCAATCCTGCCATGTTCCCTGCCCAGAAATCAAATTGTGACCTCCTGGTTCATAGGTTGATGCTCAACCACTGAACCACATCAGCCAGGCCACTGATATTCTTTTTTGTTGTTTCAATATATTTTTTTTTTATTGTGGTAAAAAAAAACAAACCACCCATAACTTAAAATTTACCATCTTAACCATTTTTAAGCATATAATTCAGTGGTGTTACATATATTCATTTTGTTGTGAAACAGATCTCCAGAACTTTTTTAAAATTTAAATTCTTTATTGTTTAAACTTTAAAGTATTACCTAAGTCAGCACATGCCCTCATCTCCTCCAGAGAACTTTCTATCTTACAAGTCTGAAACTCTATTAAGTAGCAACTTACCTTTTGTCCCTACCCAAGGCCCTAGTAGCCACCATTCTACTTTCTATCTCTATGAATTTGCCTACTTTAAATACCTCACGTAAGTGGAATTATGCAGGATTTGTCTTTCTGTTGCTGACTAATTTCATTTAGCATAATTTCCTCAAGATTCATTTATGTTGTAGCATGTGACTGAATTTCCTTCCTTTTTAAGGCTGAATAATGTTCTATTTTACATACATACATACATACACACACACACGTATGTATACACACACACACACACATCAGTTTGTTTATGCAATTATCTGCCAATGAGCATCTGGATTGCTATTATGTCTTTGGCTATTGTGAACAGTGTTGCTATTAACACGAGTATGCAAATATCTCTACTATAACTGTGTTTGCACTACAATGGCAGAGTTGAAGAGTTATGTCAGAGACTACATGTCCTGCAATCCTAAAGTATTTATCTGTACTAAAGAATCCTACTCTAACCAGGTGAAACTGTCAAAGATGCTCATCAACTTCTCCAAGTTTTTTTTTTTTTCCAGATTAGAAATCTCTGGGTATGTTTCTCTGGTGTTTTAGTAATTCCTCACAATCTTACTAGATCTTTGATGCTCCTAGGAAGAACATTTTTATATTTCATCCAGCTTCCCTAGTTGTTTTCAATACTACAATTGGTTTGAATTGCCAAAAGTAATAATCAGCTCTAGTACCTTTTAATAAATTCATTTTATATTTATTTTTATTTTTAAAAAATATTTTATTGATTTTTTACAGAGAGGAAGGGAAAGGGATAGAGAATTAGAAACATCAATGAGAGAGAAACATTGATTAGCTGCCTCCTGCACACTCCCTACTGGGGATGTGCCAGTAACCAAGGTACATGCCTTTAACCAGAATCGAACCTGGGACCCTTCAGACCACAGGTCAACACTCTATCCACTGAGCCAAACCAGTTAGGGCTCATTTTATATTTAAAGTAGCCAGAACCAGTTTCTGTTGATTGCTGTTAAGAACTTTGAATAATCATTTTCCTCTACTTGAAGATATGAAAATGATTCCACTGAGAAAAGTTCCCAGATATTTTGTATGTTTATGTTGCTGGGAAACCAACAAAAGGAAAGATCCTGATTTTGGCTAGATTGATACACACCGATTAAGAAGGATAAATTGGGTTTTGTATGCACTCAGAAGGAAGAGAGGATTATGCTTGGAACTTGGCTTATGCTACTTCTCCAGGGGCACAAGTGAGTACGAGATTGGCTCGACCTTATGTTTCTATGGGCCACTTCAGTCATCCCACCAGACGAAGAAGCTTAACTGACTGAGGTTTGAGGTGTGTGTTTGGTTAGTTGATTTTCTTGTTTTGTCTTTTTGGTTAATCGTCACCCAAGGCTATTTTTCCATTGATTTTTAGAGAGAATGAAAGGGAGGGGGAGAGAAACAGAGAGAAAAATATCAATGTGAGAGAGACACATTGATTGGTTGCCTCCTGCCTGCACTCCAATCAGGGCCAGGGATCAAGCCTGCAACCAAGATACGTGCCCTTGGCCAGAATTTAACCCAGGATCCTTAAGTCTGTGGGCTGATGCTCTATCCACTGAGCCAAACCGGCTAGGGCATAGTTGGTTTTATGGTAACTTTTCATGTTGACATATAATCACATTCATAGAAAAATTGAAACAATAGTACAAGGATCTCCTTTATACCATTTACCCAGATCTACTAATGGTTTGCAAAACCCCATTTGCTTCATCATTCTGTGTGTGTGTGTGTGTGTGTGTGTGTGTGTATGTATGTATATATACCTTTTTTGCACCACTTGAGAGTATTTTGGAGAGATCATTAAACACTTTGGTACTTCCTAAGTACAAAGGAAAATTTTGTATATAGTCAGGAAATTTAGCATGAAGACAATACTGTTATCTAATTCATAGTCCATAGATAGCTTTTCCCTCTGTTCCAGTAATGTCCTTAATAGCTTTTTTTAATACCTCCAATTTAGAATCTAATCCAGGATCATGTATGCATTGATTTTCATTTCTCATTAATCTTCTTTCATCTTTCATCAATTCTCCAGTCTTTCTTGATTTTTATATCTTTAAAGAGTTCAGGCCAGTTATTTTGTACAGCATTGATTGGTTTTGGTTTGTTTGATGTTTTCTCACAACCACAAATCCAGGCTATGCAGTTTTGGTGGGAGCTCCATGAAGTGAGGTGATGATGTTCTCAGTGCTTCCCATCAGGGGCACGAGAGTCCATTTGTCCCCGTGTGAGTGATGTAACTTTGACCACTTGATTAGGAGATAGTTCCAGGGTTTTCCACTGTGAAGTTACAACTGGAAACAATTAAGTCATCAATAGGGAAACATTTTGAAACTACGTAAATATTCTGTACCTCATCAAACTTTCACGTACTAGTTTTAGCAACCCTTAATGATTTCCTGACTCTATCATTCCTTCTGCATTTATCAGTTGACCTTTTCACTGTGAAAGCTTTTCGGCCTCCTCTATATATGTATGACTCATCTTATGCTTTCCCTTCCCAAGCTCTGGAACCCACACTGTCTTTATGGAACCCTTGACTGGCTGAATTTTTTTTAAAATATATATTTTATTGATTTTTTACAGAGAGGAAGGGAGAGAGCTAGAGAGCTAGAAACGTCGATGAGAGAGAAACATCGACCAGCTGCCTCTTGCACACCCCCTACCAGGGATGTGCCTGCAACCAATGTACATGCCCCTGACCGGAATGGAACCCGGGACCTTTCAGTCCGCAGACCGACGCTCTACCACTGAGCCAAACCGATTTCAGCAGACTGGCTGAATTTTTAACAAAGCCCAGGAATACATTAGTAAAGGTGAGCCCTACAATAGCCTTTATGATCAGTTGCAGATAGCAAACTGTAGTGTCACATTGTCCCCTGTGCAGAGAGGCTTTGCCTGGCAGCTGAATCTGAAGGAGCCCTCTGCCTCCACACCTGTTGGCCTCTATCACCTAACCCCGTTTTATTTTTTTCACAGCACTCACTCACTGTGGGGAGCCGGCCCGGCCATGGCATACTCAGCCCCAGGGCGCCTTACGTGCCACGCCAGCTCAGCCAGGTTCAGTGACCCTGGGAGGGGGGGGGGGCTGAAAGGCTTAGAAAAGTCAGACAGGAGAAGGAAAGCTTGGACTTGGTGGGACGCTGCTTCCCTGAAGGGGAGCCAGCAGTGCCGATGCCCACAGGCCATGTCTTTATTTTATAGCAGATGCCACGAGGCAAAGTAAGGGCGTGGTCAAGATGTTTACAGCATTCTTGTGAGTTTTGATCCTACTCAATTACATGCACCTGATCAAACTTTGTTAACTTGCAGCCTAAATCACTTAGGGATGTGGGGCGACGTGTTCGAACCATAGGCTCAAGCTTTGACTTGTTTCTTAATCCTATATCCAGATAGGAAAATTCCCATGTATGGTAATGACTACAATGTCAGTATTTTAAAGCATTTTATTTGTTTATTTATTTGTTAATCCTCACCTAAGGACATTTTCCCCATTGGTTTTTAGAGTGAATGGAAGGGATTGGGAGAGACGGAGGGAGAGAAACATAGATGTGAGAGAGAAACATTGATTTGTTGCCTCCTGCACAAGGTATGTACTCGACCAGAATCTAAGCTAGGACCCTTCAGTCCATGGGCCAACACTCTATCCATTGAGTGAAACTGGCTAGGGCCAATGACAGTGTTTTAGTAAATGTTTTACATGTTCAAATATTTCTCTATCAGCCTATAATGTATTTAAGTCACCCTGTTGCTTTTGTTGTTAATCCTCACATGAGATATTTTTCTATTGATTTTCAGAGAGAATGGAAGGGAGAGGGTGAGACAGGGGGAGAGAAACATTGATATGAGAGAGATATCTCAGCTGGTTGCCTCCTGCACATGCCCCGACTAGGTCCAGAGATCAAGTCTGAAACCAAGGTACATTACCCAGAACAGAACCCGGGACCCTTCAGTCCAAGGGCCAATGCTCTATCCATTGTGCCAAACCAGCTTTGGCCCTGTTGCTTTTTGTAACTGTTATCCCCCCAAAATATCAAGCTATTACTGTGGTTACTCTTTAAGCCAATCTTTTTTCACTAGGTCATCTCTGATACCATGGTGCAGTTGGATAATCTACTTCAGTACTGCCAGATGAGTCATCTGTGAAGCCATCATGTGAATGCTAATCATGAAGTTACCATACCTCACCTGCTTCAGAGGTATGTGGAAGAGGATCATCAAAGGGAGAGAGTTTAAATGTGTAGACATGTCAATAATCAGTGATTTTCCTCTTGTTCTTTTGGACTCATTAAATGTATTTAGAAAAATTCTAAGAAAACAAATCTAAATTAAAAATTTCCAACCAGTGATCTGTAAGGTGCAAGACATATTTTAACTGCCACACACCTGCTTTTCCTCCACAATTTTCTTAGGGATATGACTATAAACCTGTTCTTCTTTCTCATCCTTTCTTGTATCTTATTTCCATAGATTGAAATAGAGAATGTTTAGAGTTTTCCTTTCCATAGTACAGTTTTTATCAGGAAGCTTCTCCTGAAACCTGTCTCTTTCTGTCATTTGGTTTGATGCGATGGCACAACAGGTTATTGGGACTCTCCTTACGCATCTGGCCTGTCCTAGGCAAAGGTCAGAGTCAGCTGGCTCCAACTCTCAACACAGCCAGCACAGAATTAAAAACAAAACAAAACTGGTCTTGAGAATTTAACTTTGGCTATACAAGATGTTAAACATTAGGAAAAGCTGGGTGAAAGATCTACAAAAACTCTCTGTACTGTTTTTGTAACTTTTTTCTAAGTCTAAAGTTATGTATTTCAAAATAAAACTTTTATAAAGCTCTCTAAAACCCTCTATGTTTGCCTTGTGTACAGCTGATAGTCTGAATTTCACTAATAATTCACTTTAACTGAAATAAATGGCCTGAAGCTCATAAATAGTTCACTTTAATCTTGCACTAACTTTTTTCAACTATTTCTCCTAACATCCTCAACCCCTGATCACATAATGCCTGAAATTCATTTCTGTAGTTTGACACTTGATGCTGGCCATCAGCTTCTGACTTTGTCTGCTTTTCTTAAGAACCCTTTAGTTTTAGATTATTCAGCTCACCCATCTAATATAGGCCCAGTATCCTTCCCGAGATGTATGTCAGGCTTCCTGTGCTCGCAACAGGACTAGTCAAAGGTAATCTTTCAGAGAGCCACTATGCATGCCCACCACTTTCAAAGCTTGCAGGTGTTCCTCACAGAAAAGTGAGCATGGTCAGCTTCACCTTTTACTCTCTTCCTCTCAGAGACATCACTGTTAGTCTTCTTTCCAAGGTCAGAATTTGGCCCTGGAAGAAGGTTTACGTCTAGTATCTTTCCCGTTAGCGTGACCACTTAATCTCTAAATCATCCTGACCATAAGAGGGAGTTGTGCCCTGGCCCATGTGGCTCAGGTGGTGGGGTGTTGTCTAGTACAATGAGAGGTTGCTGGTTCAGTTCCCATTTGGGGCACACCTGGGTTTCGGGCTCAATTCCTGGTGGGGGCCATGCAGGAGGCAGCCGATTGATGTTGTGCTCTCATATTGATGTTTCTCTCTTCTTCCTTCCTCTCTCTGAAACAAAACAAAACAAAACAAAACAAAACAAAACGAAAACACAACACAGTAAAAAACTATTTAAAAAGAAAAGGGATTAGGAACCTTCCAGTTCAGGCATTCATCTTCCAAACTCCCAACTGTTTACCTAGTCTGTTTAAATAGATCCCTGCTCCAGTTTCCCCTGACATAGACTGCTATACTACATTCTTACAGTTTAAAAAATAAGTAGTGACTTCTCACCTCTGAAGTAACATGTGCAAATTAAACATTAAAATACCCAAATCACCTATAACTCAATGAAGCAACAAAAGAAATAGTGACTGGGAATGAAAAAGAAAAAACATAATATATTTGTATTTATATTCTGGTATTCTTATTCTTAACTCAGTAAAAATGTATCTACCAGAAACCTACATGAAACTTCTAACAACATGCACAAGTGTTAAACATGCCCTTTAATGTTGGGAACAATTCAAGGATCGCTGCTATACTGCTAATATTTAAAATAGTATTGCAGAGGTAAACCAAGATGGTGGCGTAGGTAAATGCTGGTACTCACCACCTCCCACAACCACATCAAAATTATAACTAAAATACAGAATAACCATCATCCAGAACTGCCTGAAAGCTGGCTGAATGGAAGTCTTTGAACTAGAGAAATAAAGAAGAAAGCACATTGAGTCCTGTAGGAGAGGCAGAAGTGAGGAATGGGCTGGTTTGACACCCACATGTGGTGGTGGTGGTGGTGGTGGTGGTGGTGGTGTGTGTGTGTGTGTGTGTGTGTTTTAAATCAGGAGGGATATCTTGGCTGTGGAGGTTTCCTCTGAGGAACAAGTGGTCCCAGCCCCATACCACACCCCCATCCCAGGGTTCCAGAGCTTGGAAGAGAACTTAAGGCTGTAAAAACCAGCAAGGATTGTGGCTGAGTGATGCAGAGGCTGGTGGAGACCCAGACAGTTCCTCTTAAAGGGCTGGCAGAGAAACTTACTTGGACTCACTCCCTCTGAGCTCCAGAGCTGGGGCAATTGCTGTGGGGATCCAGGGAAATATGGGAAGGAACTGCATTGTCTAGCATTGGAGCAAGAATGTAGGGACAGCTTCCTTCTGGCCAGGGGTGCTCGCAGGGTCCTTGTTCCTATGAGGAGACTTCCCCCATCACAGAGCTCTAGGAATAGTGACTATTAACCAACTATCAAATAGAAATGCATAACAGCCCTAGCTGGTTTGGCTCAGGTGGATAGAGCATTGGCCAGTGAACTGAAAGGTCTCTTATTCAATTCTGGTCAAGGGCACATGCTTGGGTTGTGGGCTCGATCCCCAGTGGGGGGCGTGTAGGAGGCAGCCAATCAGTGATACTCATCATTGATGTTTCTTTTTCTTTTCTTTTTTTTCTTTTTTTTTTTTTTTAAATATTTTATTGATTTTTTTACAGAGAGGAAGGGAGGATAGTTAGAAACATCAATGAGAGAGAAACATCGATCTGCTGCCTCCTGCACACACCTTACTGGGGATCAAGCTCACAACCATGGCACATGCCCTTGACCGGAATCAAACCTGGGACCCTTCAGTCCACAGGCTGTCATAGAGCCAAACTGACTAGGGCTTGTCATTGATATTTCTATCTCCCTCTCCTTCTCCCTCTCTGTAATCAATAAAAATATATTTTAAAAATTAAAAAAAAAATGCATAGCAGTCCCAGAGGTGGAAAACAATATATTAATTTATTTCCAAGAAAACAACATATAACAGCATCACAAACAAAGTCATATTCAGTAGTTTAAGGTCATCTCCATGGAAAGAAAAAAGCCACTAGTCCAACACTACACTCTTCCAAGATTGAAGTATTAAAGACACAGGAGAGGTGACTAGCAATGGACATGTAAACATCTATTCCAAAAGATTTCTCATTCTATATGAGAATATCCAGTGTAAAACATTTCTTCTTCTAGGTGGTGTCATTTAGTAAGTTGAAAAATGACTTTGCCATTAGCTCTCAGTGTGTTCCCTAACTCTCAGCCCTTTACCACCCAATGCACTTCCATCTTTTTAAAGCAGCAGGAACAAAGAACGTTTTATTTCAGCCATTCTCTTTAAATATGATTAACATTTAACAAGCACAATTACAGGAAAAAAAGAAAAATTGTGTTAAATGCATCATTAGTTGTAGTCACTGTTTTTCATGAAGATAAATAAATATTAAGGAACTCAATACTCCTCAGCCTGCAGAGGAGTCTGATCCGGCCCGCCAGGTTTTTTGGGCAGTGAGCGCAGCCGAGGTGTTACAGTAGGAATTAGTAGTTCATATAGTCCGGCCCTCCAGCTCTCTGAGGGACCGTGATCTGGCCCCCACTTTAAAAAGTTTGAGGACCCCTGGGTTAGAGGAATATAAAAGTAGACTTCACACTTTTCTGAGGTGATAGGACATTTTCTCAATATTAACACTGAGATCATTCTTAAAACCTACCTTATCTGGTATTCTAAATATGGCTATATTTCACCTTCTTTAATAGTCCACCCCAGGAAATGAACTAAGACCGGTAGGAGAATCCCAATTGTCAGACAGAGAGCTTGTTTCCTAGTGCTTAGTAACAACCTCTCTAAGCCTCACTCACGTCATCTGCAAAACAGGGTAATGAGGACCTCCCAGGAGGGCTGTGAGGTTTAAATGCAGTGAGCTAGTTGAATGTCTTGAACACAGAGCCTGTTTTTAGCTTCCTTCCCTTCTCTCTTTTGAGTGATCTCTGACTTAAACCTCAATTTGTAATTACTGAGATCCTTGGTCCGATATCACAATCTACAGTCTACATGTGAATGTATTAAAATACAACCATCAAGGTTCTCTAGAGCAGTCTTTACAACCTTCACATTGCCGAGATTTTTAGAGTGAAAAAGCTTGTGTCTTAGGTTTCCCTCTTTGTCTCAGCATGTGTCTGGTGTACAGTTAGACCCAATAAATATGTACTGACTGCATGCTGAATGAATTGGATGAGGGAATGGACAAGGGACAAATGCAGGGATGCTCACCCACAATTGAAAGCTCTTAAAAATCTAGGCATTCTTATCAGCACCAGACATCGTTAAGCCACTCAGAGAACACTATGGCATTGTTAAAGCCTCAAGGATAGAATTTGGTCTCCATTTTGCAGTTAAGATAACTTTGGTGGGGGTGGAGGAGGGTGGCAGAAGAGGTATAAGAGACTTGAGACTAGATCTATGCAATACCACCTCTCTTCCAGGGGTTTCTTCATTCTGTGAGAACTTTTCAGCATTCTCAATGATGAAAGGGGGATCAGAGCACATTCTGATATAATCGAGAAATGTTCTGCCCCCCCCCCCCCCACTCCCGGGGTCCTCTTACTGAAGCAGCAGGCAGTGACCGCTTAAAGCACATTCTGCCTCCTGTTAGTGACTTTGAAGTCTATACAGAACTTCAGCAAGAAAACTGGAAAGGCTAGTGCTAAAACTCAGGAGCAGGATTTAGTTCTTCAGTTCTAGTAGCTCAACTTCTAAAGGAGATTGGTGAGTTACCCAGAAAACTGCTTGTACATCCATGTACAGTTGAGCAAAGTAGAATGGTGTTCATTAATATGTGGCTATAGATCTGTTATAAAAGATGCCCTCCTCAAAGAAACCCAGGTCTTCTTTCCTAAATCATATTACCTACACTTCTCCTTTTGGTTAGGACATTTATATATGATGAGTATTTAGTGCAAAGATGTGACAACAGTGAAAATGATCATTGATCAGAACAACAATCTGGCACAGAGGTGAGCATCAGGAAACAGCCAGAGTAGACAAAGGGCCAGGGCCCCTCTGCACAGCTTCCTGTTATTGTCCAGTGGATATTTCAACATATAGTAGTGGAGCCAGATCCTGAGGTCATGACCTCAGTCCTGAAACTGTTGGCCAAGGTGTAGTCTTCTCTCAAAAGCTCTTCTTCCCAACAGCGACTTCCCTTCAATCACAAGTTGCAGGCGATCAAAAATACCAACTGGGTTGTATTGCAGTTTCACTCTGATTTAAGGTTCTTTCTCGAAGTCTCAGTTCTAGGCATTCCACAGTAAGGGGGTATGTAGTAAGTTCAAACTTGTTAGCAAAAAGGCTCGGCGAATTAATCAACCACTTTAAGTCTCCATTTCCATAGATGCAAATGCCACGCACGTAGTGGCCTGCAAAGGAGAAAACAAACAAACAAAAAACATCAGACATGCTGGCTTTCAAGAGTCAGGGGCCGTGAACTTTCAGTGATCCAGTTACTGTGTGACCATTGTGTAGCCAACACTGAGCCAAGTGCTACGAGATTCTAATGAAACATGATTGTATAGGACCAGCCTACAAAAAGTTCAACTGTATATAGAAAGACAAAGGTTATAAATATGTCTTTGAAGAAAAGGAGAGTTAAATAACACAAAGCAATAACACTAGGCATCATGGGGCAATTCCCATATTATCTGATTAAAAGTTAGGGATGGGAGGTTCTAGAAGTATGCAGATGACTTAATGGGTCTCACTGGTCAGGCCTCTTCCCAGAGCTCCAGCCTGATCTCTCTAAGTTCCTACTTTATACCTTCACTTAAGTATAAAGTAATAAACCTAACCATTATAAGTAATAAACCTAACCATTATAAGTAATAAACTTAACCAAGATAACACGTCAGGTCTGAACTCCTTAACCCTCTCCAAGTCTTCCCCATTGAAATCCGCAGCAATTCTATTCTCTGGTGATTTCAGCACTTCTCCCTTCTCTTTCTCACTCCACATCCAACTTCTCAGCAATTCTGTCAGCTCAATCTTCAAAATAAATAAAATAGTCATACTTTTCACCACCTTCACTATTACCATCCTGGTCCAAGTCACCTCCATCTTCCTGTGTCTTGAGCTGTTGTAATAATAACTGGTTTTGCTGACTCCACCTCTGCCTATCAGTAATATTCGCAGCATGATAGCCACAATGAGTTTTAAATGGAAGCAGACCATGTAAGCCTCCTCTGCTTACATGGCTTCTCATCTCATGTGGAACAAAAGCCAAAATCCTAGCAATGGCATTTTAAGACTTCTTAGAGTCAGTATAGCTCAGTGGTTGAGTGTTGACCTATGAGCCAGGGGGTCACAGTTTGATTCCCGGTGGGGGCACGTGCCTGGGTTGTGGGCTTGATCCCTGGTGTGGAACATGCTGGAGGCAGCTGATCAATGATTCTCTCTCATCATTGATGTTTCTATCTCTCTCCCTCTTCCTTCCTCTATGAAATCAATAAGAAAGAAAGAAAGAAAGAAAGAAAGAAAGAAAGAAAGAAAGAAAAGAAAAGAAAAGAAAAGAAAAGAAAAGAAAAGAAAAGAAAAGAAAAGAAAAGAAAAGAAAAGAAAAGAAAAGAAAAGAAAAGAAAAGAAAAGAAAAGAAAAGAAAAAAAGAAAAGAAAAGAAAAGAAAAGAAAAGAAAAAAAGAAAAGAAAAGACTTCTCAGAGTCTAGCCCTTGGATTTACCTTCCACCACTTATTCAATCATTTATAACCCTTAGTAACCCTTGCTCATTCATTTCGGACACACTGGCCTTTGTGCTGGTCCCAAGCACACCAGGCATGTTCTACTTGAGAATCCCTGTTTGCTCTTCCTCCCCTGGACTGCCCCCGTTCACCAGACATCTCAGGACTATCCTCTCGCACCGCCCCAGGTCTTTGCTTCAAGACCATCTTCTCAGTGGCCTTCTTTGTCCTCCTCTCCCTCTTTCTCTGATTCATTTTTTCTTCCCGCACTTATTACTAACTGATGTATATATCAGTGCCATGAAGGAAAACATTATTTTGTTTATCGTCTTTCTCCCTAGTTTGGAATATAAGCTCCAGAAGAGTTGGCATTTGAGACCAGATTGTTCACTTGTGTGTCCCCTGCATCTGGAACAGTTCCTGGTAAATATTAGGTTATTAAATTAATACTTTTTGAATAAAAGGATGGAGAAGGAGGAGTGGAGAGTTGGTGGATGGGTAGAATTAGCAAGTATCAGAGGGATGGGTGAGAGTTTCAATTGGGGAAAATACCTCTAAGAAACTGTAGAGATGGGAATTTTCTGCAAGAATAGTAGTTTTATTGGAGGATGGCCTAGAAATAGAATGGTAGGAAGTTGGAACTCTTTTTCAGAGGTTGTGAGGCACAGAATAGAACTATTATGGATGATTGACTTAAATTAAAAAGACTTGTGCCTTTTTTATCCCATAATTATGGAGTTTTTGAAGATTTTTGAATAGATGAATCAAATAGTGAAATTCATTTTTGCAATACGTATTAATTTTGCAGAACTTGGCAGGGTACATTTGAAATCAATCAAGAGACTACAGTAATAACTTAATGTAAACCAGAAAGCTCATTCAAAGTTAATAATTTCCATGAGTGGGAAAGAAAGGATATTAGAGATAGAATTCAGAAAGACTGACAGGTCTTGATGATTAATTCAATGTGGCAGGGAGGAAGTACAATTGAGAGGAAATCATTGGGGAAAGAAGCCAGAGTTGTGGGAAGTTAAATATTAATTGGGTGAGAAGCTTAAGAACAACTCTTCAGAGGAGAACTGAACACATAGGCAGCATACACATGCTTAAAAAAATGGAAGTGAACAGGAGAGAGTACTTCAGTTTGTATCAAGCAGAGGGTGCATGAATAACTTGATCTTGAGGACAGAAGCAGTAACTACATACTTGCAGAGAAAAGAAAAAGAATCATCAGAGAGAAAGATCCTGAGAAAGCAAGAGAGCAAGGGGATCATCTAGGGGACCCACACATAACTGAGACCACAGATGGTAAACTTGGTGGTGAGGATGCGTAACTTTTCCTCTTGAAATAGGAAGGAAAATCAGAGAATGTGTCAAAAATACTCTAAGATGGAGAAAAAGGGTGATACAGAAAAGGAATTGGTAAGGGGATTTTGATTAAATGTCTTGAAAGTTCTTCCTAGAATTGAAAAATTCATTGTTTGAAAGGATGTTTTAGCATAGGATTAAGAGCTTAGAGGTAATCAGGAAAGCTAAAATGGTAAATGCTGGGCAGGGCACCAGGAAAATAATGAGGTAGATAAAAGAACAAGTAGGTACTTTGGAGCATCTAGCTGAAGTTAGATGGCAGGTCCCTTACCCTTTTGCTAGCAATGTTCTGTTTAGGGAAACACAAGCGGCAAAAAGCAGATGTCAGTAAAGATCAAGTGTAGGAATCAGCCTTGCAGGGTCAAATGGCGAGGGAACCTCAAATGCTAGTGAAGACAGCATGGATGGCTGATACAGTACAGCGGCTGGACAAGGAGTCCTTGGAAGGAATCCAGTACAAGGAAAAGACTGGAAAAGTTGAACCTCTGGAAATCCCAATTTAAAAAAAGCAAACACATTTAAAAATAATAATGATGACAACAGCAATGACATATTTTAGGTGTGGGGATATAACAATGAACAATTTGGTTAAAAATCCTAGGCCTCTTAGAGCTTCTATTCTGTTCCAGGTTGAAAGTAAGTATATATAACACATAAATTGGTGAAGGAAATTAGTAGTGTGACAAAGAGGTGGTAATCAGAGATGTGACCTCTGAGTCCAAGACCATAAAGCTAGAATGGTGCTCTGTGAGTCCAACTGCTAAGAGGGCTTGTAAAGCAGGTACACACTGGAGTTTGGAATGAACCCTATTACTCACAGCCAAAGGGAAAAAGTCCAGATTGTATTACTGGCTTGCTGATTTGATATGCAGTGTTCTACTTCTACTTATGTCTGTTCCTTTTTCCTCTATAGTTGTTTGGGGAAATATATTTATTTTTATTTTTAATTGATTTAGAGAGAGATATTGATGTTAGGGAGAAACATTGATTGGTTGCCTCCCACATGTACCCTGACTGGGGATTGAACCCACAACCTGGGTATGTGCCCTGAGTGGGAATCAAACCCGCCACCTTCTGGTGTAAAGGATGATGCCCAGCCAACTGAATCACACTGGCCAGGGCTGGGGGAACAGTCATTTTTATGCTCTGAACTTGATAAGGCTTTCAGATGTTCATTGGCACAACAGGGACCAAGAGAAGAAAAGTGAGACATTTGTCTGAGAGGGGCTTGGGCTATCTAAGCTTTGTACCCAGTGTAGGTTCCCTGGCTAGGGGCTTCTCTCCTGGCACCCTCCTGTCATGTGATCAGTAAAGGTTCCTAAAAAAATGCAAACCTGACTAGCCTACACCTTCTCTACTGGGACAGAGTCTGGATAGAGGTGATGACAAGGAGACTGAGGTAAGGCTTCACTTGGTGGGCAAGGGGAGGGGGGAGCAGTGGCTGCTGTACAGTGGAATGGGAGTTTCTGTGGTTGTGGAGGGCTAGCACTACAAAGGAATGGTGTCATGTGGGTCTCGATTGGGGATGTTCAAGTCCTCAAGTCCTCAGCTGGAGAGGAGGTGGAGAAGCAGATCAGGGGATGACTGCAGTGGTCCTAGAAGGAGGAGGATGGGGGTTATAGAAGGGTGTGGGGAAGACACCATAGCCCAAATATTGGGACCATGAGTGATGGTGATGGTCTGATTTCTAAAGAAGGCCTAGGAGCTCTAAGAGCAAAGCCACCTCCTCCCATTCTCCTCCTTCCAGTAGAAGGGCAGGCTGTGGTGAGACTGCAGGCAGGTGGCATGAGCTGTCTTCTGAGAAAATGTGGGCTGATTAAGATAAGGATATAAATGTGCTGAAGAATAGCCTGAAGTTTCTGTACAGTGATGTGGGGATGTTGCCATCCATAGTGGGGTGGGACTCTCAGGAAAAAGACACCAGACATGGAAGCATGGAACAGAGTGTGGAATCTCAGAGGGAAGGCAGGGGAGCATGGATGAGTGGAGGTAATCAAATAAAGACCTTATATGCTTATATGCATAACCCATGGGCACAGACAATAGGGAGCTGAAGGCCTGAGGCTGGGGAGGGGTAGGCTAGGGCAGTGTTTTTCAACCTTTTTTGGGCAAAGGCACACTTGTTTCATGAAAAAAATCACGAGGCACACCACCATTAGAAAATGTTAAAAAATTTAACTCTGTGCCTATATTGACTATATATAAAGTAATTCTCTTGAATAGGAATCAAATAAACACAAAGAAAGTATTTTATAATTACTTTATTATGAAATATTAAGTAAACAAAATAGTGAAAAATTATAAAATTCTTGTCTTGTCTGCACCTACGGCACACCAGGCAACATCTCGCGGCACACTAGTGTGCCGCGGAATAGCGGTTGAAAAACGCTGGGCTAGGGGGTGAAGGGAGGGCGGCCTGGAGGGGGGTCAATGAGGAAAAAAGGGGACATATGTAATATTTTCAACAATAGAATTATATATATATATATACTAGAGGCCTGGTGCACAAAATTCATGTGTGGGAGGAATGGGTATCCCCTCAGCTCAGCCTGCACCCACTCCAATCTGGGATATTCCTCTCACAATCTGGGACCACTGGCTCCTAAATACTTACCTGCCTGCCTGATAGCCCCTAACTGCCCCCTCTGCTAGACTAGTTGTCCCAACTGACCCACCCCCCTCCCACTGGCCTGGTTGCCCCTTACTGCCCCCCTTAGCTGACCTGGTCACCCCCAACTGCCCCCCTATGATGACCTGGTTGCCCCTCACTGCCCCCCCCATCCCCGGCCGGCCTGGTTGCCCCCAACTGCCTAATCACCCCCCTTACCTCCCTTCCCTCCCCTCACCCCATGGTTGCCGCACACAGCCTGTTGTTCAGTCATTTAGCCATCCCTCACTAACCCCCCTGCCAGCTTGGTTGCCCCATGCAGCCTGCTGCTTGGTCGTTTGGTCACCCCTCACTGACCCCCCTGCAGGCCTGGTTACCCCATGCAGCCTGTTCGGTCATCCATTTGGTTGTAATGGTTGCTAGGCTTTTATATATATATATATATATATATATATATATATATATATATATATATATATATATATATATATATATATATATATATATTAAAGGAGGCTGAGTGTGATGGAGAGGTGTGGAAAGCATCAATCTATAATTAGGTGTAGAGAAAATGGATTGATAAGTAAGGCTGTGGATTGAATAGAAGAGTGGAGAAGCAAAGCCTTATTATTGCAGGGGGAAAAATGTCAAACGTCCATAGTCATTCATACGTTCACTTAATCAGCCACTGAATAAGTATTAATTGTGTGCTATTACGGCTGGAGTTGTGTACCCCTAAAATTCACATATTGAAGTCATAACCTCCAGAACCTGAGATTGTGACTGTATTTAAAGAGATGATTAAGTTAAAATGAGGATGTCTGATAAGAAGAGATTAGGACACATATACACACAGAGGGAAGACCATGTGAGGACACGGAGAAGACAGCCTTTTATCAGCCAAGGAGCTGCCCTCTGAAGAAACCAAATCCAATGACACCTTGATCTTGGACTTCCAGCTTCCGGGACAGTGAGGAAATAAATTTCCTTTGTGTAAGCCACCCAGTCTGTGGTTATGTGTAAAATGACTTTGCTTCTGTTAGCCCTAGCAAACAAACAGACATGCCCACTATATAGAAGGCAATAGTTTGAATGAAATGTAAATAGAACTCATAACCCTTCTTCATAAGATTCTATAGAAACAAGACTACTTGGGATTTCAAGTTCTTGTCCATTGGAAGAGAAACCTCTCATTAATGCCACTTGCCACCAGGCAGGAGCTTCAGTCAACACCTCCCTCCCAGAAGCCTGGCTGTGGAGAGGGGAGAGGCTGATGAGAGGGATGGGGTCCAGCCTGCTCTTGGGTGACATCACTACTCACCCTTACCTCTTCCCTAACCACTGCACTTTCCAAAGGTACAGAAAGAGGAATAGCAATAATAAAGCAGAAACTACCAAGAAGAAGTGCCACTATAATTTGAACCTACCTGGAAAATGTTTAAATGTATTTTTCAAGAACTGTGTCTAAAAGCCTCTAGCTAATCATTTAATCACTCGCAGATTGGTTTAAATATACCAGCAGTTCTCTCTATGAAAACCGTATATTCTACAACTACCTTCATGCCAACACCAACAAGCAGTATGGCTTTAAAGTGTGAAATGCATGCCTCACCATGGCAGCCTCCGTGTATGTCTTCCATGTCATTCCACTTCACGGCTCTGAGGTTACCGGTCCATGATGCATTTGGCATGGAGCCAGGGACACCTGCAATGTTGACAAAGAAGAAAAGCATAAATGAGAGCCCAGAGAAAAGGGTGTCAATTTCTTTTACCTTTCACATCAGATTTTTCATCATACGGTGTGAATAGTTGGTGGTTATGGGCCTGGCTTTGCCACCAGTAAAAAGAATCTATTGATTTTTTTCATAGTGTGTGTGACCAAGCCTGAAAAGTTTGGTCACACCCGTAGAGTTTAAGAAATACTGTAGTGTAAAACCACAAGAGAAGGATGGGGATTTTTGGTCTCTTAATGGCCTTTAATTAAATCAGTGTTTCCCAAACTTCTCTCATGATGAGAATCACCTGGTGGAGTTGTTAAAATACAGATTCCTGAATCCCAACTAAGGAGTGCTAAACTAGAATTTTGGGGAACGTATAGGTAAAATTGTATACTTAAAAGTATCTGTTCCCCAAAATTCTAGTTTAGCACTCCTTAGTTGGGATTCAGGAATCTGTATTTTAACAACTCCACCAGGTGATTCTCATCATGAGAGAAGTTTGGGAAACACTGAATTAAATGTATTTTCAATCCTAATGTTAATTTTTCTTTAAAGATTTTCCAGATGGCTTCTAAGAAGTGCAAGCTCTGGAAACAGGCTGTTCTAGGTTCTCAGTGCTAATTAAATAAGAGCAGTTCCAGAGTCTCTCTTATATGACATTGCAGTTTTAGGCATACAGAGAAAGACAGCTTGTTCACATGTTTAACTCATAAATCTTTTAACACATTATGCTTTATATTTGTTAAAATACTTCTTGAGCATTTGATATTAATGAGGGCTGTGCTGGGAAATGGGGACAGAGAAATCAGACGTGATTCCTGATCACCCAATGAGGGTAATGAATTGTCTATCCTAGTAGTAGGTTTTGGGTTTTGTTTTTCCTAGAAGGTTGGTATATACTGATCCTCTCATCTCTCTTTCAGTTGTTCTTTGACCAAATGCTGTTGCTGACCTATTTACTAATTAGACATTATCTAATGCACCTTTGAAATGTAAAGAAAATGCCTTAACAGGGGAGGAAAATTTTAGGTTGTCATCTGGCTAAGCCAAGGTTTCTCTAACTTGGCATCATTAATTGACACTTTGGGCTGGATAATTCTTGGCTATCAATCCTGTCCTGTGCAGTGTACGATGTTCAGCAGCACTCCTGTGATAATGAAGAATGTCTTCAGATATTGCCGAATATCGGGGGAGCAAGATTGCCTGTTTGAGAAACAGCTGTGCTAAGCTACTCAAATAACCCTCTTCAACTCAATAAATTTTGGAGAGGTCCCAGAGAAGAGGTCCATTTAATCACACAGAATAGTTATACCCCAAGATTTCCATTAATGGAAAAGGAATATATGGGAATCAATGTGAATGCAACTAGCAGAGGGATATTTCACTTCAGAAGAGCTGCAGCAATTTTCACCAGTGAGAAGTTCAACCTGAACACCATTTTGACGTAATGGCACTAAGCAAATGTTATCTGTATTCAAATCACAACCCACAGGTTGAGAACCACTGCTGTAGAGCCTAAGACCATTGGAAAACACAGATATTTACATTACAATTCATTAAAAGTAGCAAAATCACAGTTATGAAGTAGCAATGAAAAGAATTTTATGGTTGGGGTTCACCACAACATGAGAAACTGTATTAAAGGGCCACGGCATTAAAAAGGTTGAGAACCACTGTTTAAGCTAGGGGTGTCGAACTCAATCAGAGAAGGGGCCAAAATCTAAAATCCAGCCTAAATCGCGGGCCGAATGGTTTACTGAACAGTCATAAACTGACAATGTCATAAACTGACAGCGGAGTGCAGTGATGACAGCGCGGTGCGGGCCACGTTGCAAGGCCTGGCGGGCTGGATTTGGCCCGCGGGCCTTGTGTTTGACACATGTGGTAAGCGATCTTTCTTCCTACTGCTTTGTCTTTAACCTGCTCTGTATCCTTGTGCATCATTTAATGTCACTCAGACTCCCCTTTCAAATAAAGTAGATAGATTAGATCAGGGTTTTTCAACCTTTCAGACTGAAAACCATGAGAATTTTACTCCATCTCTCTCTCTCTCTCTCTCTCTCTCTCTCTCTCTCTCTCTCTCTCTCTCTCTCACACACACACACACACACACACACACACACACACACACACACTGCAAACCTAAGTTTCACAAAATAACTCTTAGGCTTATTACAAGCAATGCAGTTGCTAATTTTACATTATTTTCTGGTCTATTCTCATGTTAAAAATTCTAGTCAAAACTTACTAACATGATTGCTAGATCCACTATTGAGATACAACTACTATTTTAAAAATACTGGACTAGATGATTGTATTTTTGTTGTTGCTTTTATTATTATTGACTATCAGGCTTCTAGGAGGATAGTTATGGGGCATATGTTTACCCTCAATTCACAAGAAAAATCTATTTTTCATTCTTTCTGGGGTCAGGCAAAAAGAAGACACCAATATTATCAGAGAAAACATTTCAAACTATTAAATTCAATTCTCTCATTTGCTCTTCATAGGCTTATTTAAACAAAAGATGTGAAATAAAGTTTACAGAGTAATCAGCAATGTTTTTCTTGGGACTAAGCCTTTATTAGTCAAATAATTGCACTTGTTGAATAAACGAAGATGATTCTTTGAAATACAATCTTTATTTACATTGGCTTGACTTTCTTCTTATTGTTCTCACACAGTGTGGCCCTCATTTGGGAAGATAAATTCCAGCAATTGCTTATTATTCAAGGTCAGATATATACTTTCTAACTTATTAAATAAAGAATTTTGTTTTTAATTGTCAAATGTCAATTCTGATGTCAGTTTACTGAAAGGATTTTCTCACATTTAATGGTGGTACTGTAAATTGGTACAATTCTGGAAAATCAATTTGAAAACAATGTAGGAAAGACCAGCATAATTGCCAATTTCCTTTGGCCCTTTAAAACAATAGTTTCAAAATAAGCTAGGAAATAATTCTTTTTTTTATATATAAAATATATATTTTATTGATTTTTTACAGAGAGGGAGAGAGATAGAGAGCTAGAAACGTCGATGAGAGAGAAACATCGACCAGCTGCCTCTTGCACACCCCCCACCAGGGATGTGCCCGCAACCAAGGTACATGCCCTTGACCGGAATCGAACCCGGGACCCTTCAATCCACAGACCGACGCTCTACCACTGAGCCAAACCGGCTTCGGCAGGAAATAATTCTTAAAGTGTGAAAATCTGCATATGACCATGTTCATTATGACATTAACACATACTCACTAAGAGCACAGGCTTTGAAGTCAGACAGTAGGCATTTTAAATCCCCATCGGCTCTTACTGGCTGTGTGACCCTGAACAGTCATGTAATTTCTTGGAAACATCATCTACTAACCTTCAATACCTCACAGGATTTGGTTAGTGTTAAATAAGATAATGTATGTGCTGTGCTTAGCATAGAACCTGGCATACATACTACTCAATACATGGTTGAAAACATAATTCCTCTATTAAAATCATGTGGACAAGTTGCTATAGAAGACAGCTTTTTTACTATTGTATAATCTAAAGCAGGTTTCTCAACCTCGACATCACTGACATTTAGGCTGGATAATTTTTTGCAGACAATTTCTTTGCTGTGGGGTTGCCCTGTGTATTGTAGGATGTTTAGTGGCAGCATCCTGTTAGATGCCCATTAGATGCCAGTATCAGTCCCTTCCATCCCCCATCTCATCCCCAGTTGTGACCACCAAAAATGTTTCCAGATGTTGCCAAATGTGCCTGGGGGTGGGGGCAAAATCAGCCCTGGTTGACAACATGAAATCTTACATTATTAATAAGACCATGTATAAACATTTGCATGTGAAATGAAAAATGCTTTAAATTGATAAAAGTTTCTTTAATGTTATTGTATTGTTTTTTATTTTTAAAAGTTTTTTATATACATCTGAGTGTTAATTGCTTCACTATTTAGTAACTGCTTGTAAATATTCTAAGAATAATACAACACAATGTTCATTGTTAATTGGCTTTCACAATAATAAAAAATGGAAAATTAGCTAATAATAGAAGGGCAGTGTTAAATAACAGCCTCTTTTTCTCATGGTTAACTGGGATAATTTTTAACCACAAGAGCCCTGGCTGGTGTGGCTCAGTTGGTTGGAGTGCTGTCCCATGTGCCAAAGGGTTGCAGGTTCTATTTCTGGTCAAGGCACATACCCGGGTTTGGGGTTTGATCCTAGGCTGGGCACATACAGGATGCAGCTGACAGATGTTTCTCTCTCACAATGACATTTTTCTCTCTCTCCCTTTCTCTGTCTAAAATCAACTTAAAAAAAAAAAGTGAATTTAAAAAATAAAAAGATACAGTATTGTTTTCACCTACCAATGGTTCATGAATAACATGGGCATTAACACATGAAGCAAGAGATGGTGTTTTTATTTAATGTGGGTATTTTCTAGAGTTCTGCAGTCTCTGAGATAATAAATGGCATAGCATCCTTAAAATGACAACCCTTCATTCACCTTGATAATTGCCCACAAATGGTTGTAAAAGGAAAAGATGGAATGGGAGAAGGAAGAAAAATCCAGAGTTTTCAACTCAAAGGGATTTTAGAAATTTTAATATGTTTTAATATTTTAATCTTTTCTCCTTAATGCTAAGCTGTGTGAACTAGAGCTTAGGAAATATAAATGAATTGCTCAGGAGTGTGGACCTGCTAAATAACTTGTTAGTTTTGTTTCAAGATAATTTGCTCACTTATTCTATGTGGGTTTTTTTTGCCCTACATATTTTATTTTTATTGAATTTAGTGGGGTGACATTGGTTAATAAAATTATGTTTCAGGTGTACAATTCTATAAAGCATCACCTTTATATTGTATTATGTGCTCAGCATCCCAAGTCAAGTCTCCTTCCATCACCATTTATCCTCCCTTTTCCCTTTTCTACCTCCCCCACCTCCCTCAGTGGCTTCTTACATGCCTCCCATGTTCTAGAGTAGACGCTGGGGGGAAGCCCTGAATGAGATGTTCTCAGAGCTTTTAGCTTAGTGTATCCAAGGGGTTCATATGTACCGATATCTTCACTAGCAGCCCAGGCACCTCTGTTCAAGGGTCTTTCCTGCGAAGGGGATACCTGTAATACTTTCAACAATGAAGATAATGTTTTAAAAGGAGTCTTGCCTGGACGGTGCTGGTGTGAACAGGAAAGGTTAGTGGGGCATTTGAAAGCGGGCTGTTCTTGTTCCAGAGCAGTTCAGGTTTCATTACAATCCTGACCTTGTCCACTGGCCCTCTGCCTACGTTTCTCTTTTGGCTGTTTATCGTCTTTAACTCTCAACCGCCCCTTACATTAGGGCACATTTTCCCGAGGCAGTGGAGCTCTTCAGTTTCCAGACTTGTAGCCTGACAACTTTCCCTTCCTTCCTCCACCAAGCCATGACGTTCTTCATAATCCTTCCCGTTCACAATGGATCCAAATCTAGGTAATCCTTCCAGATCTGACTGCTTAGTTCTGTGCCTACAGGAACCCCCAGCTGATTTCCAACCTCATGGCAGTTCTTCAAGCCTTCCCTGGCTTTTTTTTTTTTTTTTTTTTTTTTTTTTTTTTACTGGATTAAGGTGGGTCCTAAATCCAATGACTAGTGCCCCATTTATTTATTTATTTAGGTATTATATGTGTACATATCTTACCATTGCCCCCCCCACCCCACCCCACTTCCATACATGCCCTCACCCCCAGAGTTTTGTGTCCATTGGCTTCCCTGGCTTTAAAAACAAAAAACAAAAACAAAAATCATATAGCTTTATAAAATAACTTTTTAAAACTTCAGTCCAAAACTGGTGAAACATAGAAATCCATTTCTTGAGCCCCATTCCAGGCTGAATCAGAAACTGTGCAGAGGACCTTTATTTTAACAAGGCTTTAGAAACCTCTCCTCCAAAGGTAGACGGGTGAATGTGAGGTGAGTCTTGAATGAGGGGTAGCATGTGATTAGCTGACAGCATTGCCCAGAAGCAACACTCTCAGGGACGGTGTGGAGGCGGAAATGGTTCTAGTGTGTGAGAGAGGAACCCCAAACCTGACCCGCCCCATCCAGTGGGCTGCATCAAAATTATGTTAACAAGGAATGAAAAGAATAAAAGTAGTCACCTTTAAGAACTATTTCCCTTCCAAAAAGTGTTTCTAATGGCAAAATGCAAATTCCTGAGCTCCAGCTCCCTGAGAATGACCTTGGATAAATAATTTGTCTTTCAGCATTTTCCCCTCCACGTTCCTTAGAAGTTTCACCTGTGTGAGTACATGTTGTACATTTGTTTTTAAAATGTCCAAGTGAAATAAGTTTCCTTTAAACTGGTTTGCTTGTCTTCAGTGCGAAATCATGCTAATTCAATGTGGAAAAGAAATATTAAAATGAAGAGCATTTGGCCGGGACCGGTTTGGCTCAATGGATAGAGCATCGGCTTGGGTACTGAAGGGCCCGGGTTCGATTCCAGTCAAGGCTTGTACCTTGGTTGTGGGCATATCCCCAGTAGGGGGTGTGCAAGAGGCAGCTGATAGATGACTCTCTCTCACTGATGTTTCTCTCTATCTCTCTCCCTTCCTCTCTGTACAAAAATCAATAAAATATATTTAATAAATAAATAAATAAATAATAAAATGAAGAGCATTTGGGTTATATTTACAGGCACTAGTCAGTGTTGTTATTTTCACACTCCCTCTCACTAGTTCTGTTCCAGGGAGGGGCCCTCTCTTAGGCATCACACATCCCAAGCAGCCAAAAATGTCCATTAGTTTCTCTGGAACTTTCCTTAGGTTACCTCGTTTTTCTGTGAGTGTGAAGTTTTGTGAGTAAAGTATGAAACAATTAAAAAAATTCATTATGATCATGTTTTATGAAAGTGAGTTCGAGTAGCCTTTCAACCAAAAAAAGTGCTCCTTTCACTCGAAGAGAGCACCTGGGAGAAAAATCTCACATATAGTGGCTGCCCACTGTTTGGTCAGCAAAGCATTCATTCACTGAGAGTGGAGACCGTCAGGCAAGACTGACTTCTGGCACGAACAGGGGGCAAGTCCTCTCCCAACATTCTTTCATCAGTGCCAGGAGTGCCATAGTGTCTAAGCAAATGCCAGAACACTGCCTTTGAGATACAGAAAGCGCCATCCTCAGACAAGTGGCCAAATAACTAGCAAGCACTCTGTAAACTATTGAACAGGAGAAAGGAATGAAGAGAAGGAAGGAAAGAAGGAAGAAAGGAAGAGAGGGAGGGAGGGAAAGACTGCCAAGTAATGTTTTCAAACTTCAGAATTTATCAAAACTTCCTGGAGGGCTTGTTAAAATAAATACTACTGGGTCCTAGACCCAGAGTTCCTTTTGCTTTTTTTTTTTTTTAATTGAGGTATAATTGCCATTTAACATTAGTTTGAGATGAAGAACATAACTTGGTATTTGTATATATAGTGAAATGATCACCACAGTAGGTCCAGTTAACATCCAACCAATTTCCTGTTGAGCTTCAACTGATTTCCAGTTGACTGGCAGCTCAGCTCAAGCCTTCCCTGGCTCTGGCAGCGCTGCTCCCCTCTGCGGGCACTGCCCTCGCCCAGGTGCTCTGCATCTCTCACCGACTCTCACTGCCTACCAAGCAGGCTCCGAATCCAGACTGCCCATTTCATTGGCAACACACCAGGTGGCTCTTCCTATAGTCATTGTTAACCCTGTTGCTCTTCTATGTGGGGATATGGGATTGCTTTGAATCATCCACCGTGTGTCTACTTCTTCAAGCCATTTGAAGTAACCACTCACCTATGACATGTGAAAGCAAATCCAGACTTGTGTCATCCTAGACCTTTCCTGCTCATGTCCATTCCACCTCTTACTAGAATTTGACTCCTCGCCCCCATTTTCATTTTAGGACACAGTTAAACTTTTATCTCCTTCCAAAAAATAAAAAATAAAAGCTAGCCTGGCTGACATGGCTCAGTAGTTGCATGTGGACCTATGAACCAGGAAGTCACGGTTCGATCCCCCCCTCCCCCCACAGTCAGGGCACACATCGGCATGCAGGCTCAATGCTCAGTAGGGGGTGTGCAGAAGGCAACAGATCAATGACTCTCATCATTGATTTTCTACCTCTTTCCCTCTCATTCTCTGAAATCAATAAAATTATTTTTTAAAAAGCTAAAGTGGCATTTTTTCTTTTGTTTTAGATCAGTGTTTCCCAAACTTCTCTCATGATGAGAATCACCTGGTAGAGTTGTTAAAATACAGATTCCTGAATCCCAACTAAGAAGTGCTAAACTAGAATTTTTGGGAACATATAGGTAAAATTGTATACTTAACTAGTTAGTATTGGAATTAGAACATAATTCTAGTTTAGCATTTCTTAGTTGGGATTCAAGAATCTGTATTTTAACAACTCCACCAGGTGATTCTCATCATGAGAGAAGTTTGGGAAACACTGTTTTAGATGGTCACTAACCAAGCCCCAGCCACCTCCTCACAACCATAACCTTGGTTGGGCCCCTCAGTTTGCTGCTATGGACCACATTCCGACCTGGAAGATCCCCAAATTGTGACCATGCACATGAGGATATTTTGCAATCTTGTTCCAGACTGCAGACAGCCCATAAATCGCATCTGATGGGTGTGTCTGGCTTGACCACCATCGGCAGGGGAGTGGAACACTGAAGAAAACAGATTTCTCATCAAAGTCTGGATCGCCGGGTCCCTAGACAACAACTCACTGGGACTATAGGCAGACAGGGGCGCTCCTGCACTGGGGTTCCCATCATGCTTCACTCACTCCTACTGGCCCTGTTTCCTGTAGTTTGCAACATTTTCAGGCCTCATATTTCATCACTATCCACACACACCAAAGTCTGTCACCCTTTTGGGAATTACTTAATAGTTCTTTCATTTTCACCTGGTTCCCCATACTTTGGCTTATGCAAACGTCTAATATAAGAAAACAAGCTCAAAATAAATCCTGGGGATGCAAAGTTTACAGCATGGTGACCATAGTTGATACTGTATTGTATGTTTGAACGTTGCCAAGAGTAAATCTTAAAATTTCTCATCACAAGAAAAAGAAGTTTGTAGCCATATGTGATGACGGATGTTAACGAGACTTACTGTAGTGATCACTTTGCGATATATGCAATATCCAGTCATTATGTTGCCTACATGAAACTAATATAATATGTCAATTACAACTCAATTAAGAAAAATAAAATAGACCTCAGCCAACGCCCCACCCGTCCTGCTCTTTTTCTTCACTTCCCCAACACCTGGCCAGCGGGGGACTGCCGACCTACGGCGGGGAGAGTGGCCATCTCCCAGGGCAACCGGCCCTGAGAGGAGGGGGCGGGGTCTGTCGGGAGGGAAGACGGGAGGGGCGGGGCCTGTCGGGAGGGAAGGCGGGAGGGGCGGGGCCTGGCGGGAAGGAAGGCGGGAGGGGCGGGGCCTGTCGGGAGGGAAGGCGGGGTCTGGCGTGAGGGGCGGGGCGGGCTGCAGCTCAAGCGAATGCCCCACGCCCAGCCTCCTGGAGCTGCGGGAAGAGTCCTCCCACCTCCCCCACGGCCAGAAGCTGTGAGGGAGGGACCGTAGCCCTCTCAGGCCCGCGGGGCGAGGGGTGATGCTGCATGGAAGGGGTTGGGGGCGCCTGAGGAGCGGAGCATCCCTCTCCTCCGCCCGCTGGACCCCACAGCCCTTCTCCTTCTCCCCGGAGCCCTGCCCCACCCCGTGATTCCCCCCCCTTTCACCTCCCGCCCCCCCCCCCCCTTCCCCACACACGCAGCCTCAGGAGCCCAACGTGGACTTCCAATAGCAATCAGCCATTAACTGTGCAGCCATGTTCATCAGATGAAGTTTCCCAAGCCCTTCATCATGCTGAGCAAACAATTAGAAAGATGGAAATCTATTTGAGACACAGTTATGTGATGTAATTCTAGTTGCTGGTGACAGCAGAATTCCAGCTCATAGACAGGTGTTCTCCTCTGCTCATATTGTGCTGCTGCCATGTTTACTAATGATGTCAGGGAAGCAAGACCAGAAGAAATAAAAATGAAAGGTGTAGAACAGAAGTCACCATGGTCCCTGATTCAGTATGCATATGCAGGCCGCCTTGAATTACAAAAGGGTAATATTTAGTACCTGCTATTTATATTTTGCTCTCTGTTTCACAGATTGTGGGAGCATGCTGTAAGTTTCCTTTTTAAATGTTTTTATTGATTTCGGAGAGGAAGGGAGAGGGATAGAGAAATTGAAACATCAGTGATGAGGGACAATCATCAGTTGGTGTGCAGGAGGAGGAGACTGAGCTGGCCACCCTGGCATGTGCTCCAACCAGAACGGCTCGGTGACCTCCTGGGTTCGCGTTCAACCACGGAGCCGCAGCAGCGGACCAGGCCGTAGTTTTAATGAAGCTGCGTCACCCATCCAACTATCTTGGAATCCGTTCTTTTGCTGATTCCCGAGGATGTACAGCTTTGCTTAAAGTGGCTCACAATTATACTATTTCATGGAGTAACTCGAAACCAGGAATTTGTGTTATTACCAGCAAGTGAGATTGCAAAGCTCTTGGCCAGTGATGATAAGGAGACAATATTAGATGCACTTCCAACTTGCAGCCATCATGATTTTGCAACAGTCAGATCACATAAACTTTTGGCTTACATTAGGCTACCTCTTTTTGGGCCACAGTTCCTGGCAGACATGGGAAAGAATGAACTTTTGGGGGATGATATTGAAATAGGAATTTTAGGGGAATATAGTCAGGTTTAGGAGATTTTTAAAAATCAAAGAGGTCCATGGAAAAAACACAGGGCTACAGCCTGGGAGAAGTTACATTTCAGTAAGATAAGGAAACTGGGAGTAGCAAAAAGTCTATATTTACAAAATAAAGAAGGAGGAAGAAAGCCCAGAGGGAATAGGAGAACTAAGAAGGAGGAAGGCCCCACAAGTCCCTTGTGAGGTTTTGACCTTTGAGCTCAGAAGTTGCTATAGTGACCAAATCACAAAAACTGCAGCCTTTATAAACCAGGGAAAAAGGAACTCAGTGGGACTCTTTCCCCATCCCCACATGGGAGTCTGTACTTGTTTTTCAATAAATTTCCACCTTTGTTGTACCATCTTCTGTCCCTGGATTCATTTTTTTTTTTTTTTTACTCCAACGGACAAAGAACCTGGGAACCATCCTGCCCAGGGGACACCGCGTGTTCCAGTCCAAAAACCCTGTATCAATATAGAATGTCCGGAACTCATATGGAAGCAATGGAGTATCATTTATTATCATTTATGTTACAAAGTTAACATGTTACAAAGTCCTCAGATAAAACCTAGGAAGTCAACTGTTGGTACATTACTTTTCATTGGAGGAATGGATTTCACAAAAGAAGCGACAAGCATTGAAAGTATGACCTCGTGGCGAATATGAGTGGGCGGAGGCTATAGCTCAGTGTGCAGTGTTAGATGACAGACTAACTGTGTGTGGTGGGAGGAGGAGGAGCATGGAGACTTGGGATATTGCAGAATGCTACAGCCCCAGAACAATGCTGGCAATATTGGAGGTCTCATGTATGCAGTCAGAGGGCACGATGGCGGACGCTACTTGAATACAGTGGGAAAACGGGACCCTCTGGCCTGACAGTCGAATTTTGCTGCCACTGGGTCAACCCTCAGGAGCAGAGTAGGTGTTGCAGTACTACCTGGAAGCTTTATGTAACTGGTGGTAAACTGGAAGATCTTGTCTCAGCTCAGTGAGAAGTTTTGATCCTCACTGATTATGATTTGCCCTCCCCTGAGGCTGCCAAGTGCAGCAGCCCTGGTGAGCCCACTAGGAAACCAGGGGGCATCTGAGGAGAGGCCTGGGTCTGGCAACTGAGGCCAGCCAGCCTAGCCAGCCCGAGTGAAGCTGGCCCTGGCCAAAGAACTCACAGAATCGGGAAAAGCTTTCTTCAAGTCACTAAGTTTTGCAAGTTCTTTTCCTCCCAGAAAATCCTTAACTGATTTTTTAAAATTTTTTTTAATTTTATTTTTTTTTAGGATGCAAATGTTAGGAAGTGAATAAGGGCCAGTAAGATAATTCCATTCTTCAGTTTTTATCTTTAACTCACCCAGTTATCTACATTAGTGTTCCCCACTCTGGCTACACTGCAGAATCATCTATGGAACTTTAAAATACAGTACCAATGACTGCCTCATCTGCCTAAATTTCTGAATTAATGGTTAGTGGTGAGGCCCAAGCACTGGTATTTTTAAAAATGCCCTACACAGCCCAGCCCGTGTGGCTTACTGGGTAAGTGTCAACCTATTGGACCAGGTTCAATTCCCAGTCAGGGCAAATGCCCAGGTTGTGGGCTCGACCCCCCTGGGGGAGTGTGCAGGAGGCAGCCAATCAATGATTCTCTCTCACCACGGATGTTTCTGTCTCTCTTTCCCTCACCCTTCCTCTCTGAAATCAATAAAAATTATATATATATTTAAAATGCCCTACACAATGGTAATGTGTACCCAGGATTGAGAACACCTGTTCTTTGCAGAATATCTTATTGAACATCCCTTCATAAGGATAATGCTTTTTAGTTTCTAAAACACCCTGCACTGTGCCACAGTAAGGAGACGTTTTATTTTTCACCAAATAAAGCAATGTTATTTTTAAGCTTTGGAGATTTTAAAAGTACAAAAGGTCAGAGAGGAAACAAGTGTTTATTCCCCAACTCCCCCAAATTAGCTGGTGTTAAGCATCTTAGCACAGTTACCTTGTGAATCTTTATATCTTTCCTCTTAAAAATATTATTCTATAATCTTTGAAAAACTGAACACTGAAATTACAATGGAATCAAATAATGCATTAAAGTACAAAGGACAAAACTGAAAATTAAAGAAAGGCCAAACACTACAAAATCTTATTCCTACGAGTAACAATCATTACAAAAACAATATTTCACAAAGCATCTTTTTGTATAAATAAATACTTCTGTGCTACCTTTGAACTATAACATAGCTATTGACTAGTTGACTAATCTATATTAAATATAGATTGCAAATAATCTTTCACAAGTGGCCTTTACCAATGACATATACGGGTTGGGTTTCCTTAACGTATTTGAGTTTGGGCAGTGCTTATGAACACGTTTACCACTTTGATGGGTTCATTGATTCAAAAACTGTTTCCTTCGATGATAGAAACTCGAGGGATTCTGTTATTTGCAGCACATGAACACCATGTGGTAAGTTTTCTGTGATCTACCTGTTCAGATTTTTTTTTCACAGTTTGAAGTAGGTATTTATATTTCAAGAGGCATTTCCTAAATTTGATGTAACTGTTTCAAATAACAGTATTTACAGTATTGATTTGCCTTCTCACTTTACTACACAGGAAGGGATTTCAAGACCGGGTCCTTTTCTGTTGGCATCTATAGAGCACAGCATGCCCGGTGCTGCTTTGTCTGTTGTCTGGATAAAGGGCCTTCGTGAGTCCACTATACAAATTTTCATCTTGCCCTGAACACAGCACCATCTTCATCTTCAAAACAAGGCACCAGGCTATACTCAGATGAATATAAATCAAGAAGTTAGTTTCAGCCGAAGCCAGTTTGGCTCAGTGGTAGAGCGTCGGTCTGCGGACTGAAAGGTCCCAGGTTCGATTCCGGTCAAGGGCATGTACATTGGTTGCGGGCACATCCCCAGTAGGGGGTGTGCAAGAGGCAGCTGGTCGATGTTTCTCTCTCATCGATGTTTCTAGCTCTCTATCTCTCTCTCTCCCTTCCTCTCTGTAAAAAATCAATAAAAAAATAAAAAAAAGAAGTCAGTTGCAAGTTGTAAAACATTTTGTCCAATTTTATGTAAAAGCAACCAAATAAAAATCATGTTTGCTTAGGATTCATCTAATTTTAACTCCTATTTACAACCCAAGACAGGTCAAAAGGAGCTGAAGGTCAGTGGTAAATTCCATTTGTTGCTTCATGTACTGGGGTATATATAGATTGCTGGCTGTGGGAACTAGGTGCCTATTTATAGCAAGCCCAATCTTTTATACAAGACGGCACACATGGTTCTGGTTATACTCCTCTTCTGCAAATATGAGAAACGTCTAAATAAACTTTAAAAAGAGAAGAAGACACATGGGAGAAAGAGCCTTGTGCAGTGCCTGCAACATGTGCATATTCCTTCCTCTCCCAGCCCTGCCATCCCTGACCCCATGGAATTTTCAGTTTTTTTTTGTGTTTTTTAAAGAAATATAGGAAGGTAAGCCTAGCATTTATTCCTGAAACATCTATTTACCCTGAACATTTGAATGAAAATCACTGGGCTACCCTAATGAAGTTACCTAAATGAAAACCGTCAACAAACTGAAAAGACAACCTACTAAATGAAAGAATATATTCACCAATTATGCATCTGATAAAGGATTGATAGCCAAAATATATAAGGAATTCATACAACTTAACACACACATACACAAACAATCCAACTTAAAAAATGGGTAGAGGACCTGGATTAATACTTCTCCAAAGAGGCTATACACATGGCCAATAGACATATGAAAAGATGCTCAATATTCTTAATTATCAGGGAAATGTAAATTAAAATCACATACCTGTGAGATTGGCTATCATCGATAAATCAACAAACAAGTGTTGACAAGGATGTGGAGAAAGGGAACCTTTATGTACTGTTGGTGGGATTGCAAATTGGTGCAGCCACTATGGAAGACAGTATGGAGGTCCCTAAAACATTTTAAAAATAAAACTATCATAGGACTCAGCAATTTTGCTCTGGGTATTTTTCAGGAAAAAAAAAAAAAAAATGAAAGCACCAGTTTGAAAAGATATATGCATCCTTATGTTCATTGCAGCATTATTTGCAATTGATAGACAACTGGATGAAGAAGTTGTACATATATAAAATGGAATATTAGCCAAAAAAATGAATGAAATCTTGCCATTCATGACAACATGGATGGGCCTAGAGTGTATTATGCGAAGTGAAATAAGTCAGATAGAGAAAGATAAATGCCGTATGATTTCATTTATATGTGGAATCTAAAAAACAAAGTAAACAAACAAAATAGACAACCCCACAGATAGAAAAAAACTGATGGTTGCCTAAGGGGAGGGGAATTGGGCAACTGAGTGAAATAGATGAAGGGATTAACAAGTACAAACTGACAGTTACATAGCAGTCATGGGAATAGGGAATATAATTAATGATCTATATATATAAAAGGCTAAAATGCCAAGTGTCCGACTGTCCAACCAGTCGCTATGACGTGCACTGACCACCAGGGAACAGACAGTCAATGCAGGAACTGCCGTGACGTGCACTGGCCATTTACAGAGAAAAGGCAAAGCAAATCTGGTGCCCACAAAGCAACACTTGGTTTCCCCTAAGTGGGACACAGGCCCCGCCACCACTCCAGAGTAACACTCCACCAAATTGCAGCCAACACTGCCGAGACCCCATGGTGCAAATGTGGCCGACAGCCCAGCCCAGCCCAGAACCAGTGGCTGTGAGCACCGGATAATGACGTCACATAGCAATGCCTGGCTTTCTTTCCCTAGTGATTAGCCTCCTTGCAGTTTCTTCAGCCTAGGAACACAACTTGCTTTATAGCCACGTGCAAACATATTACAGTATAACCAAATGTCTGTGAGCGTTTTCACGTGCCTCATCTCATTTGATCCTCACAGAAATCCTGGAGTAGGTAGATAGGAGACTCGGTAGAATCCTATTTTCAATAGCTGGAAAATGGAGATTTAGAAAGTTTAGAAACTTGACCTGACTTAAAAGAAATAAGAAATGATGGAACTTGAAAATCATTTCAGGTTTTCTTACTGTGCAGAATATAGTCAAACACTGCTGCAGTTAAATATTTTACCCTTTTTTTTCTCCCTGCATGATCAATAAGAATAATCTGCTTCGTGTTGATATTTACTGCTGTGTTGCTGGCAATTACCTGAAAGAGAAGTTGGGGTGCTTCACTGGACTGGAAAAAGTTTAGCTAAAGCATAAAGCAGGTCTAATTAAGCAATTTTATCTATATATAGAAAGCTCTCATTGGCGCCAATCGCACACGTGTGTTTTGATCTGTCATTGCCAATTATGAATTCTATTATAGAGAAAGGGCAAATAGCAATATTAAAATATTTCTTCTAATTAATTTCCTTTCAATGTGCACAAATTTGTGCACTAGACCTCTAGTATTTTAATAAATAAATGTGGTGTCAGGTGGGTACAAGACTTATTGGGGTAATCACTTCATAAGTTATGTCAACTGTAACTGAAAAATAAAAAATTTAAGTTACATAACACAAAAAGAGGCAACACGAGTTTATGGTGGGATGGTTGTCAGTTTGGAAGTAAATGGGAGGGAGCATGGGCTCCTGAAGTACTAGTGGTAACATGGCTTCTTGTGCTGGGTACTCATGTGAGGATCAGTTGAAAATTCAGTGATCTCAATTCTGATATGTGTATTTTCTGGATACATTATATTTCAATAGAAAGTTTAAGTTTATAGAATTCATAGGACAGTGATATTTACATAAATTTATAAAATAAAACACGAGACTTCAAACAATGTTGGCCTCTTCAGTACCTTGCCCTTGCCCCCACTCCCTTGCTCAGGTCACGTTAGGGAATGCAGTGTCGCTTTTGAGTATCCAGCTTTCTGGCTTTGAAGGCTTGACTTTTAAGCACTTGATACTGGTGTTTTCATTTGTTATTTCAATATTTCAGAAATTCTGAATTAAAGGCATCTTTTGATCCAGAACAATGACTAATATGTTCAATTTATAGAAAAAGGTAAAACTTTGAGCCATCTACAAGTCCAGACAGAGCCTCTCTGTATGACTTCTGTTAAGAAATCACATGGGGGAGTTGTGTTGTGCTCGTTTTAAAACTCTCACATGATCGGACTAATTGAAAGGCTCACTATGGAAAGTTTTGTCTTGGTCACATGGGTTTCTGGAATAAAAGCGGAACACAGTTTTGGTTATTCTTATTCTTCCAATTAAGTTCATGATGTTCCTGCTATTTATTTTGAGTCATGGATACTCTCAAATCCAAGGTAACAAAAGCATACAAGATTCAAGCTTAATTATGATATAATTATATGCTACATTGACTTTTAGTTTATTACCCCAGATAAATATTAATTAAAAAAATCCAATTTTACCTTAGACCTATACATAAAATTTTTCATTTGAGAAATATTAAAATTCACTATCTTTTAAAAATGAATTCTGAATACTTTTTATAGAATCCTGTTATTAAAACCGTTTTTCAGTATTAGGCAATGTACAGACCAAAATGCTGTTACTGCCCTTTGGTTCCAATCTGGGGTATTTTAGGAGAAATTGTGAGAAGCACTAAAATAAGACTGGTGTAATACGACTTAGAAGCCCCATTTTGTGACCTAGTTCAGCTGCTAAATCATTAACCCGAACAAATCTCTTCACCTTCATAGGCTTGGTTCATCTAATCTTAAAAGATGGCAATATCCCTTCCAAGTTCAGTATGTAACAGCCCATTTCACTTCACAAAATCATTTGTGATTCTTGAAGATTTCATTTCAAGTTTCTAATTCCTCCAATATCTTTTACTTAAAAAAAAAAAAAAAAAACCCACCAAAAACTATTCCGCATTTAGTGGGCACCTTCTGTGTGTTTGAAGTGGTGCCACAGGCTTCAAAGTTACTAAGTTACTAGTTAAAGAGTTCGTGCAAGAAATTCGTGCAAGAGTAGGCCTTCCTTCCCTCCGCCGCTGACAGGCACCCAGGTCCTGTGCTTTCATTCAGAAGGACATCTGGTCTAATTAGCATATTACAATTTTATTATTATAGACTAGTTCATTCATTTCTTACAACACATGTCTTCTTACCACGCCCCCCTCCCCCCCAAGGTACTATCAATCCTTGGTGGACAAAACTAAGTTTGAAGAGTTGAAGGGACTCTCCAAGATCATAAGCTAGAAGACGCCATGATTTGAGCAGGGGGAGGGGGACCCACACTCTTCATTCTACAATAGTTCTCCATTCCATGGGGACCACATGGGGGATTGGGAAGGTAAATGAGGCCATGTCTCTTTCATTTGGCACACCCCCTACGATGTATGTCCCTATTGGGACCCAACGGATGGGTGCTGATTAGGAGACGGGCAAGACACCCCATGCTGAGGCACTCTGTTCCAACCTGGCTCAGGAACCTCCTAATTCTAGTAGAAAAACTCTGTGTGTGTATTTTTTTTTTTTTTTTTTTTTAACCTGGGACAGACAGGAGATTCAGGTTATTTGGAAATTGTATTCTCAAGAGTCAAGATATCAATATTGACATAAGATTGCTGTTGGCCATCTGTGTTTCGTACTTGGTATTTGAGTCCATGGGTTCGTGTACATGGGACAATCTATCTCACTAACCAATGTCACATGCTTAGTGGCTCTGCTCCTTTCATTTTCCCATCAAGATTAGTCCCAGTAGTATAATATATTGGGAGTAGGGAAGAATTCACGCTGACTTTGTCTGAGTTTTAGAAAATCTTCCAGATCCTTTGTAGTAAACTCAGAAGCCTCTGCATCTTGGGAGTTTGCATTTTTCCAGTCCCTGTTGAAGGAAACTGGAGGAATAAAAACAACTAACAGTTGTTGGTATTAACTAAACACCACGCACCAATCTAGGCACTTGATATACATTAATATACATAATTGGGTTACAATTGTAGGTACTATTACCATCCCCATTTTACAAATGCTGAAACTGAGATTCAGAGAGATTACATATGTAATTTGCTTCAAATCATATACACTTGGAACCTGAAAAGATACGAAGCCAACTGGTCTGGCTCCAGGGGCCCTTGTCCCTCACCCACAGTTGATATGCTACATTAGCCTTAGTCTAGCTCAACACTTATGGGCACACCCAGAAAATACTCTCTAGAGATGAGATCTAATGTGCTACATTTGACAAGCAAGCAAGTGGGGATAATGTATAAGTAGCCAGTACCCAATTTACTCATTTGATCAGAACTTATGAGCACAAAAATCACCTCCACACACACACTGCCTTTGGAGACTGGTCTGAGTTCTAAGTCATGGCAGCAGGGGCAGCTGCCATCCAGACGTGGACATAGTAACCTTGATGAAGAAAGAAAGTTATTGCCCAGAGTCCACTGTTCCATTAATTTTACTAGTCACGGTGCAATATAAAAGGAAAGTCATGGCCCTAATACACCAGAGAGGGAGAGGGGGAGGGACAGAGATGGTAATAATTAACAATGGCTGAGCTGTGAGATATACCTCCATTGTCTTGTCACAATCTTATGAAGTTGATATTGTCTCCATTTTATAGATGACGGAATTGAAGTCCACGTAGGAGAAGGTGATTGCTCAAGATCACACAGCAGGTTGATGAAAGCTAAGTCTGTCTATCTCTAAAATGTTTGCTCTTTCCATTGCATGCTCCAGAGTTAAAGCAAAATACTGCTTTTGAGATCACCTAGCCAAAATTCCTCACTTTACAGAGGAAACTAAGACCCAGAGAAATTTAAGTGACTGCCCAAGGTAAAACAGCTAGTTAAAAACAGGGGCCAGGACCTAGGAAATAATTTCATAGTGTGCAAATCTAGGTCAGTAGCCCTTTTTACATGATCCAGTAGCTGGAGTTTACAGCAAGTATAAAAAGGAAAATAAAATAATCACACAGGGCTGGCAACACTTACGTACTGCCTGTTTGCTTAACATTTACTGTGCGTTATAAAGCGCTTAAAATGTCAAAGTCTATAAACTATTGTTCCAATCCTTGAAAGCATGTTGGGATCATCTGAAACTCACATCCTTAGAGCCACCCAGAGACCCTTTTCTGACCCTTCTACAAACATCTTTGAAAAGAAATATGAGCAAGTCATAGCCACTGCTATGAGACATATTGTTCTCTGGATATATAGTTTTGGGGGTGAAGATGAATAAAAATTGCCTAATATACAATTCTTATGTTTTCATAAATTCTCAAATACCTTCCATACTTTATCTTGTGCCCTAAAACTGAAATTAACTGAGGTTGCTTGGCTAAGTAATTTGTCGTGTCAGACGAGCTGTTCCGTGTCAAGGCTGGGATGCCCAAGCCCATATTCTCCCATACGCCCCGAAAGACCAGAGAAACCTCATGCACAGCTCCAGAGCTTGATGCCCAGGGCATTTCAGATTAAATTACGTAAGTGGAAAATTAACAAGATAATTGAACCCAACAAAGAAGGCTCTAGGAGAAATGGGGTAATGGAAAATACATTAAGATTTGGCTGAAGGCAAAATATCTTTTTTTTTTTTAATCTTTATTGTAGAAAATATTACATATGTCCCCTTTTTGAAGGCAAAATATTTTCATGTCAATTACAAAGTCAATCTCAGAGGGGACTCATAAAATAGTAAGACTGCCAATTGGTCTTTTTTTTTTCTTTTTCTTTTAATAGAGGAAGCAAAATATTCGGTAGCAAGAAGAGATTTAAAAAGAAACCTCTAAATACCGCACATGGAACAGTTTATCTCATTAATTAATTCAGTGCTCATAGTTGGTGGGGAGACCTGACTGGACCGTTTTTGTAAGGAGGACATTCTGAGAAAAGGCAAGTGTGTGGAAGGCTGCCTGCCCTGTTTATGGGAATTCCGGCTTCGGAGAGACAGGGAGTGCTGAAGGCGGCGCCCCTAATTATTCCTTTACCTTCCAAACAAGTCTGTGTAGTGCAGACCCCCTCCCAGTAGTTACTGGAATCCTTATGCTTAATCCCTGGATGCCCTTGCCTAGAGGACAATGTAAACACATCTGTCCTCCCATATTTACTCACCCTACTGATTGTATCTAAAAATAAACTTTATCTCAAACTGCTGTTATAATAAAAGGCTAACGAGGCAGGCAATCGAGGCTGCCTGGTCCCCTCGGCCAGGCCATCCCTTAGCCTTGCGGTCGCAGCAAACGTTGTGTCTGAGTAGCCCATTCATCCATCGCTCAGGGGCTTAGTACTGTAGCATTCTCCTCCCATTCTCCATGGGAAGAGGAAGGCCAAAGGAATGGGAATCCTAGCAGGCAGAGCTCTGACTTTTGCTTCTAATGCCTAAAGAGCATGTGCTCGTAGATTCAGCTTTGTCCATTAGGAAAGAAAAAAGGGAAAAGAAAACCATCCTAGAAGTGGGGTAGAGAGACTGTCACTTGTCAGGAAGTCATTCATTATCACAGCGTATGTAGAAAGTCTTAGTCTGGAAGAGTAGATGTTTGCATTTCCTTTGAAAAGAGGAAGCTACTAATTTCTGAAAATTAAAGTCAGCTCAATGGTTTACTATAAATTTTAAGTTTTCTTGCAATGTTGCTGGTTGTTGAAACTGGCTGATGAACACAAGAGATTACACTATTCTCAGTGCCGTTGTATTTTGTAAATTTCATAATACAGGTTTTAAATGATCTCTGTGTCAGTAGCTAGGAGACACAATGTTTGTTTTCACACTGAGGAAGTTGAACACCTGAAATGGGAAGGATGTGGCTGGGCCAGCAAAAACCTTTATGTTCTGAACAGATATCTTAAGTCCTTTCTATCACATGGAAGGGTTTAAGAAAAAACAATCTCAATTCCTGTTTCTCTCACGTGATGTGATTGCAAAGCACTATTGATGTCCTTTGCATTTTTAAGGAAACACTCTTCTAATAGAGTACATACTTCAAAGTATTCTTATAATGACTAAGTGAGGATTTTCAGCAATTTCAAGTATTATACCAATAACATTAAGGGAAATCAAAATGATGAAGAATAAGTACCCATCCCAACATGTTAAACTGCTTAAATTTTCTCCTATTTCCTCCTGTTTGGGTATATCTACATCTAGCTATAATATAGACATCCTTTTATAGTGAAAAATGATTTAAAATAATTTGATTAAACACCTGAGGATCTTACTAACTTAGGAATACTAGGTTGATTTTCTTAATAATATTCAAAATAATAAGTGGATAAACACTTAACCTCTCATTTTATAACCTTTTTTTCTTCATTTAATTCTCAAAACAACCTTACTAAGTAGCCATTATTACTGTGACTCTACAGATGGGGAGTCTGAGGTTCAGGGGTACCCAAAGTCACAAAGCTAATGAGGGCAAAGCTAACATTCACTATCAATTTTGTCTCATTCCAGAGCCCACGATGTTCCCTCAAGAAGAGTACTTTGAAGCACCAGTCATTTGTGTACCACTTTCATAATATCCACTTTATGCCACCAACACCAGAAAGCTTTTCCTTATCAAACTCACTTCCATTTATTCAGCGATGGCCTTTTTTCTCAGTCAAGCAGAGTCCTGGATGGAAAGGAACAGAACCGACATTTGCTGCAAATGTATAAACATGTCAGTCTTGGTAGAAGATGGTCTTTGTCAGCAGTTCTCAATGTGCTTCCTAAACAGATGATCAGTGTCGCCTGGGAACTTGTTAAAAATACAGATTCTAGGCGGGCTCCAGACCTGCTGATTCAGATACTGGGGGCGGGGCCCAGCAATCTGTGTTTTAATAGGCCCTGAGGCAGATTCTGAGGCATGCTCTGTCTGTGAGAACTACCTCACTCTATACATGATCATATTTAATACTCCTGAGTTCTCTGGGAACTAAGTACTATTTATTAGTCCCATCATCACAGATGGGTAAACTGAGGTGCAGTAGACTAAGGCCAGTATCACATAGAGAAAAATGGGAGCCAGGACTTAAAATATATGCTTGTCTAGTCCCTTTCCCTAGTAGCATGTGGACTCAAAGTGGGAGGGATGGAGACACTATTGCTGTGGTTTAGAGAAGCAAGAGTAGAGATATTTATGATAAAGAGATTATTTAGATATAAATTATAAATCTATTAGGGCTTCGATATACAATTAATATCTTGTGTTTTTTTGTTGTTAAGAGTCATTGAGCCCTGACTGAATAACTCAGTTGGTTAGAGCATCGTCCCAATATGCCAAGGCTGTGGGTTTGATCCCTGGTCAGGGCACATAAAAGAATCAACCAACGAATGCATAAATAAATGGAACAACAAATCAATGTTTCTCTCTCCCTTCCTCTCTCTCTCAAATAGATTTTAAAAAATAATTTTTTTAAGAAGTCATTGAAATGCAATTTATGTTTTTGTTAAAAAACAACAACTGCGACTTCTAGAAAAGATTTGTCTTATGCAATTGGTAGAGAATGATGGGAGGCTGAATGAAATTTAGAGAAATGGTCTTTCCGGTTGTGAAGTGGTAACCACATCAATCCCTTCCATTAGAATTAATTTTACCTAACTTCAGGTTAGTGGATGTTTACCAGTCACAATGTTATGTGTTCTTAATGCACTTTAGTCTATTTTTTAAAATCTTGCATAATATTGTTCTAGAGATTAGGAATTTAAAACTAGTTAAGAGCAGCGTTTCCTGCTTATTTCCTTTAACAAAGCTCCGGGGGCCCTCGGGGAATATTTGGGCACAGATTTTCCAATGAAGATGATTCAAATGTTACAGCACAGCCAATGGCTAGAGGCATCACAGATGATCCCGCAAATGCCTATAGCTTCAGTAGTTTAAATATGTTAATACCCCGAAATCTGTTTAAGGGTTCTTTTATGATGCTGACATATCAGTCTAGGTACCCAAGAACCAGGACAAGTTGTACATTATAGATCTTCCTCAAATTACTGGCCCTAGGAGAGCCTAGAGCCCTTTACCAATAAGGAAAAACAAGTCACACAGGCCCAGATCACTGATACCATATTTTGAAAATCATATCCAAATTTATTTATTTTTTATTTTTTTAAAATATATTTTATTGATTTTGTACAGATAGGAAGGGAGAGAGATAGAGAGTTAGAAACATCGATGAGAGAGAGTCATCGATCAGCTGCCTCTTGCACACCCCCTACTGGGGATATGCCCGCAACCAAGGTACATGCCCTTGACCGGAATCGAACCCGGGACCCTTCAGTCCCCAAGCCGACGCTCTATCCATTGAGCCAAACCGGTTTCGGCCCATATCCAAATTTATTATGTGTATTTAATATTATCTGGCTGCACAAAAATGATGTTGTTTTAAAAACTGTTAAATAGATAGAACCCTCTATAATTTTTATTTCAATCAGAAATTATTTCCTTGCTGACAACGGAAGTATCAGAGTGGATTGTCATATGGCCACACACACACACACACACACACACACACAAAATAGCTTTATTGTAGGCCTGAATGTTCTAATGACATTCATTACAGTCTGATTCTACAACTCCCCCAATGTTTATCATTCTAAGTATAATCGGTATGATTAAATGCATCCTTTGTGGTTTTACAGACTGAATTCTAAGTTTGGGCCGATGTACGGAGAACACAATGGATGCAGTCATGTGCCCCAAAACGATGTTCTGGTCAGCGACGCCTAGTGACATCATTCTGAAGTCTACTGCAAAGGTTGCCAACATCAAGAAGGCTGTGGTTGCCGAAACCGGTTTGGCTCAGTGGATAGAGCATCAGCCCACAGACTGAAAGGTCCCAGGTTCGATTCCGATCAGGGGCATGTGCCTTGGTTGCGGGCACATCCCCAGTGGAGGGGGATGCAGGAGGCGGCTGATCAATGATTCTCTCTCATCGATGTTTCTAACTCTCTATCCCTCTCTCTTCCTCTCTGTAAAAAAAAAAAAAAAAAAAAAATCAATAAAATATATTAAAAAAAAAAAAAAAAAAAGAAGAAGAAGAAGGCTGTGGTTGAGAGGGCAAACCTTTTTAACCTGGTGTGTATGGGGATGCTATTGAGGAGCTCCTGGATGGTTCCTGAGGAATCAACTAATGAGTAAGTTGTTGGAACTGGAACAGGAGGCGGTAACAAAGGAAACTGCAGAAGAAAAAGGACCTCCAAGAAAATTCACAGAGAAGGATTCAGTAGAAGCTTTGCAGACCTCAGGAAGCTCTATAAGATGTTTGAAAACACAGAAGGGTTTTCATTCATAGAGAGGATTGTTCATGGTGCATTATCTTCTTACAAGCGAATCCACGATGACAAAAAGAAGCACACCAAGCGAACCACCATGGACACATTTCTTAAGGAGTGACACCTTCTCAAGAGGAGCCTCAGGCAGGTCCTTCAGGAGCAGCTCCAGAGGAAGGCACTGCTGTCATAGCTGACAGCTCCCTGTGTGGTACTGCCCCGAACACCTCCCACTGGGACAGGGTGTGGGAGACAGGGATGCTGATGATCCTGGCCCTGTGCGGGCCTAGGCCAGTGTGTGTATTTGTGTCTTAGGTTTTTTTGTTTGTTTGCTTGTTTTTAATATTTTATTGATTTTTTACAGAGAGGAAGGGAGAGAGATAGAGAGCTAGAAACATTGATGAGAGAGAAACATCGACCAGCTGCCTCTTGCACACCCCCTTCCGGGGATGTGTCCGCAACCAATGTACATGCCCTTGACCAGAATCGAACCTGGAACCTTTCAGTCCGCAGACCGACGCTCTACTACTGAGCCAAACCAGTTTTGGCTGTGTCTTAGTTTTTAACAAAAAAGTTTAAAAAGTTAAAAAAAATTTTTTTTTAATTAAAAAATAGGAAGGAGCTTATAGAATAAGGATATATAGAAAGAAAATATTTTATACATCTATACAATATGTCTGTATTTTAAATAAATGTTATTACAAAAGAATAAAAAAGAAAAATTTTGAAGTTTATAAAATAAAAAAGTTACAGTAAACTAAGGCTAATTTATTATTGAAAAATAAAAAATACTTTTTATAAACTTAGTGTAGCCTAAGTGTTTATGAAGTCTGCAGTAGTGCCCAGCAATGTCCTAGGCCTTCCCACTCACTCACTCCCTCACTCATCCAGAGCAACTTCCAGTCCTGCCAGCTCCATTCATGGTAAGTGCCCCATACAGGTGACCCACTATTTATCTTTGTACCATATTCTTACTGTATCTTTTCTGCTCAGGTATGTTTAAATACAAAATGCCATTGTGTTACAATTGCCGATGGTATTCAGTACATTAACATGTTGAACAGGCTTGTAACCTAGGAGTAGCCGGCCATACCACAGAGCCAAGGTGTGTAGTAGGCCAGACCATCTAGGTTTGTGTAAGTGCACTCTGTGGTATTCATGAAACTAGGGAATCACCTAATGACACATTTTTCAGAAACATATCCCAGTAGTTAATGACTGTACTTTAAAAAACACTGGGACCCTGGTTGGAGTGTCATCCTGTTCACTGAAAGGTCCTGGGTTCGATTTCCAGTCAGGACATACGCCCACGTTGCAGGTCTGAAGCCCTGATGGAGTGTGAGTCAATGTTTCTCCCTTCACCACCTTTTAAAATCAATAAAAACATACTTGGGTTAGGATTTAAAAAAACCCACAAAACTGGGACTGGTCCAGCCACACCCAGATTTAAAGCCTTAGTAACCTTTCCGCAGAGAAAACAGACCTATTTGAGCTCAATGTTTATATTTGCTGAGAGCTACGCCTGAAGGGTTTTGAGTTTCTTTCTATTATTGCTATATTATCCTAACCTTTCATTTCCGTATACTCCTGTTTCTTTGTGAGCCGGTAGCGGAGGAGCAGCCTAGATCAAATTCAGGCAGCAGAAGCCCATGGCATAGGTGGAGGAGGCCAGGAATGGTCCTAACGGCAGGGCTGGAAGGGTGCCAAGTTGTGGGAGAAACTCAAACCAGGTGCAAGTGAGGCGAACACTGGGGGCGTCCACATAGAACGCCAGTGTTTTCTCTTGGCATCAGGTTTGCCTGCGTGATGGCCCAGGTTGGCTAGCTGGGAACCAGATTTTCTAAGGAAAGACAGCCCTATGAACATTCCAACCAGAACTCTAGAGCTTACTATTTCTACAAGCTGGTGGTGTTGTTTTTTATATTTTTCCCTTGGCCGATATTATTTGTTGGCCTACCTATAATGGAATTATACCTTTAAGCAGTATCTTATTCACTGTTTCTCTAATCCTATTTATAAGAAATTGTACCCACTCAGGTACAGGACACTTTTATCCATCCTTCCGATCTTCTCATAGCTATCCAGCCACTCCCCAGACCAACCCACCACCACCCGGCCCTCTGCATGTCCTTAAACCAGGCACAGTGATAGGTGCTACTGTGGCAGTGTGATGAGGATGTCACTTTTTTTTCCCCCCCTGACTCCTATTTTATTTATTTATTTTTAAAAATATATTTTTTTATTCACTTCAGAGAGGGAGAGCGAAAGAGAAACATCAATGATAAAAGAGAATCATTGATTGGCTGCCTTCTGCACACCCCCTACTAGGGATCAAGCCCTCAACCCTGGCACGTGTCCTTGACCAGAATGGAGCCCTTCAGTCCACAGGCCAATGCTCTATCCACTGAGTCAAAATGGCCAGGGCGGAATGTCACATCTCCTACCCTTAAGAAACCCAAAAACTAAAGAGGTGGGTGGAGAAGATTATTCACTTAGCAGGTTATTATAATGCAATGCTGGTACCGTAGCTGTGGCACTGGGTATAAGAGAACCGAGAGTTGGAATCCCAACCATCTATGAGGTAGGTGATCAGAGATGGCTTCTGGAGGAGGTGACATCAGGGTGGGCTATAAAGTATGGATGGCAGTTAGAGATGGTAGGAAGGGAATCCTGAAGAGGACATCATAAAGAGCCACCCCAAAAAATCAGGTGAAAATTGTAAAAGTATGTAGAACCCTGGAGTTGGAACATAAAGTATGAGGCATCAAGTAAAAAGAAATGAGGGTAGAGAGATGGGTGGGGAATGGGAGTCTGGTTGCAAAGGTCATGCCATATTAAGAGCTCGACCTGACTTAAGATAATGAGGGGCCACTGCAAAGCTTTACACAAGGGAACAAGGGTGTTCCGGCCGGTCTGAGAGCTCACGGTTGTTGAACTCAGGGAAGCAAAGGTTCCTGGTGCCTTAGTCCCATAAGATTCCTAGGACCTTGATTGAAAATCCTTCAAGATAAGACAAAAGTTGAGTTTTTAAATGTTTGCTTATGATCTATTTAAATAAAACCACATCTTGTGGTATTTTGTTCTCACTTATAGACAACAGAGCATTTATAATAAGGACCAAAAATAAATAAATAAAATAAGTGCCATTTTCCTTTTTCTGTGCATTTTGTGGTGAATTTTTAAAAAGTATGTGTACTATTTTCCACACATATTTAATTAGTTTTATTATCTATAAACTTAAAACTTCTCTGGAAGAAAGTTACAATATTAGTCCCTAGGGGAGTGTAATTTAAAAATTTTGAACTTTGTGAACATATTTTCTGTTGTGTCTTTTTTTGTTTTGTTTTTGTTTTTAAGCTAACTTTTAAAATTGTTTTAAAAATAGGGGCAGATAGCCCTGGCCAGATAGCTCAGCTGGTTAAAGCATCATCCTGATACACCAAGGTTTCAGGTTCAATCCCAGGCCAGGACGGACACATACAGGAATCAACTAATGAATGCATAAGTAAGTGGGACAACAAACTGATGGTTTCCCCTCCCATTCTCTCTCTCTCTCTTAAAACAATCAACAATTAAAAAACAAACAAACATATATATATATATGAGAGAAGAATATCACTCTTCTCTCTCTCTCTCTCTCTCTCTCTCTCTCTCTATATATATATATATATATATATATAGAGAGAGAGAGAGAGAGAGAGAGAGAGAGAGAGAGATAGGAGAGATATTCCGGGGGGGGGGGAAGCATTTTTTGAGGAGTTGAAGTGGAGAAAATTTATCCCAATATACTAAAATCACACTGAATTTAGCCCATTATACTAAACAGGCACTAAATTTAATGCTCAACCATTCAAATCCTGAAACTAAAATCCCATGAGTCATGTCTGTCTGCTAACAGAGGTATCCCCAATACACAGGATTATGTTTGGTACCACGAAAGGCTAAATAAGTACTTGTTGACTGCTGGAAATATAAATGTCAAAATATTCTATTATTTTTTGAAGACTTCTTTTCTATACTGTGCGAAGACAAATCCTCAATGCACTTCACAGCCTGTTCCTCTCAGGAAGCTGGCACAGAAGCCAGTGTAGGGTGTGGTGATCAATTCCAGCAAGAACAACCCTCCCGTGCATGACTCAAGCTAGCACAGTGGCCCATTAAGCCTCAGCATGCTATCTCTCAACACACACACTCACCCACACAGACACCGCTAACCTTATTTCCAGCTTAAGTGGTAAGGTGGAGCTTCCTTCCGCTGCCCTCCTCATTTCTCCCCACCCTTCTCCTCTCTCCTTTCTGTGATTCCGCAGGGGCGTCGCTTTAGATATACAGGAAAAGAGTAATCACTCCTTTTCCCGCTGCAAGAGGAACAGTTTAAACTTCAGGCCACACAAACCCAGGACCAGCTCCCCACTGAGCTTAAACCAGCTGAGTGTGATGAGCACAGTGCTCAGGCCCTCCACGCCTCTTTTTCTTCTTCCGCACATGAGCATAACAATGACTGTTTCTTATCATTAAAAGAAATGATGCAGAACATCACATATCTGGCACGAACTGTGTCAACGAAAACAGTATTAGATGCCACATATATGATATTTTCATGTGTTATAACTAATAAGTGATCCATGGATGGACACTCACTGCCCTATGGGAAATGTTGGTTCCCTCCCTCCCTCCCGCAGTCTTCCTGATCTGACAACTTAGCATCTCTGAAAATAAACTGCTCAGAGGATAGCGTATGTCTGTGTCCCTAGACACCTTGCTGGACTTTTTCCTGCTTCTTTCTCTGAGCAGATTTCTATGCCCAACCACTCTTCCTTAGCTTTTAGGAATGTCGAGATACTGGGTAATAACTGAGTGTGCTTTCAGAGGTGAGCATAGTTTCAAACAGCACTCAAGGCCTCAACAATAACAACAGCACATGTAAGAGCAGGAGGTTAGTCCAAGCATGACAGGTGTAGGGCCACCCTCACAGGCTGGCTGGCACCACTGCCATGCTGGCACAATGGTGGAAACCACTCTGTTGGGACATCACCGGGAAAAGGAACGCACGTCACACAGGTAATTCCAGAAAACAAATGGGAAGCAGAATTGTGAAAAGAAATCCAGTCCCAGAAGGAGTTTGGTGCTGGTTGAGTTTTTTTTTTTTTTGCCTCCAGTTGCCTAGCATACGTTGGACCCTTTCCAAATGATCAAACACAACAGAATTGACTTCACAGCATATAAACACAAGAAGCTGAAAACTGGAATTTACAATAAAAATCTGTGATGTAAGAATTAGGAATTTACCTTTGATTGACTCCAGCTAGGATCTCTCTGTATGTTTCATCTCATGGTTCACCACTTTTCTAGGCAATATAATAATACCAGACTAGACTTATTAAACCAAATCAGTTGAGACCAGGGTATTTGTCCAGGTCTTAGACTAGAGACATTTAAGCTGGAATGATAATTTGTGAACTATCCAAACAGAATCCAAAGATTCTGAAAACAACCCCATGAACTTGGAGCGATGACTTTGAGCATCAATGTAATACTGTATAACATCCTATTTCAACTCATAAGTTCTAGAATGCTTATGAAAAATACCAATCTCCTGATGCTAGAGCTGTGCTTATGGAGGACCACGAAAAGCATCCCTTCAAAAGCCTGAGCTGAACGTTGGCAACTGTGGGATATATTGTCAAAGGTGGTTTGCCAGAGGCCCTGTAGCTCAGCATATTTCTCAGATCCCTACATTGCACTTGGTTGTAAAACAACAGAGCTGGCACTAACATGTCATTAAAAACCAACTAGATGATAGCTTTCTACACATTTCCCCCCCACCCCCAAATAATTTCAAATGAGTCAGTTCTCTAGAGGAGTTGAATGGCAGCAAACTCAACCTATGAATAAGAACAAACGGTAATGCAAATGGGTACCTACTTGGAATCCTATTAAGCGTCACCCAGAAATGTTCGTCAGGACTGTAGGTGTCCTTTGACCAGTGTAGTAGATCAATGGCCCTTTTGTCACGGAAGAGGAAGTTGACAAACTCTCTGGTAAGGGCCACATAGGCAGTGCCGAAGTAAATGGTCATCTGATGTGGAGGTGAGGTCTTCAGAACATTCGTTTTCATCACAAAAGAGCCATCTTTGCCTATGTGCTCGTGGTGGACGTACTTAGTCCTTCCGATGGCATGCGCCGGGGGCAGCACACCCGGGGTGATGTTTTTCCCTTTGAATCCTTTCAGATGCTGAACTATTTCCTTGTTGGTTTTCAGGGGGAAGTCTTGCCCGCAGGTGTTGATGGCGTACTTCCACGGGACCGCGGAGGCCACCAGGTCCCTCAGGCAGTTCAGGTCCGCCTGCAGCCTGGACATTCCCGCGTAGACGACAGACTCGGTCTTGGAAGCAATGAAGGCATTTGGGAAGCAGCTCAGTAACTGCCTCGCAGATTTCTTAAACTCCGCTGGGGCCTTCTCATCCACATGGACGCAGTAGACGTTTTGGGGCATGTAGATAGCCCTGAAGAGCCTCTCAAAGGTACCGAAGTCTTTGTGGATGACCATGACATAGGCCAGAGGGAAGGCCACCTCTTCTGCCGACAGGGGGCTGGTGATGTAGTGGCTCTGGGTCAGGTAGTCCTTGCAAGGGACGCTTCCCAGAGGGGACGGCACCGTCCTCTCCCAGAGGCCCGCGTGCTTGTCTTCTGGGGCGTCCTCACAGGCACTGACTGCGGAGTACCTTTCGCTGGTAGCATTCAGCCTCCTCCTGGGCAGGCTCAGACGGCTGTTGTAACGTATCACAAAGATAACCACACTGAGCGCAGTGAAAGCAAAAAGGTAATACCTCCAAAAGTTCATTATTTTCACTTCGTTGGAGCAGGAGTCTCTCTCCAGGGGCTGAGAAACGACCAGTCCCTGAAAACACAGGCGTGAAGAGGCTCCGTGGCCTTCCTTTACGAGTCTTGAATTTCGACAGCTTCTCAGACAGGCTTCCTTCCCTCCTCATTTACTCTCCGCTCCAGTGTCGCGCCGGCCTCCGGCGGTGGCGGGCGAGGGCATGCTCCTCCAGCCGCCCTGGGCTGCTGGCTGCTGGGCTCCCGGGCTCCGGTGCTCCGGTCCTGGGCTCCGAGCTCCGGGCTCCGGGCTCCGGGCTCCGGGCGCCGGTCCTGGGCTCCGGGCGCCGATCCTGGGCTCCGGGCGCCGGTCCTGGGCTCCGGGCGCCGGTCCTGGGCTCCGGGCGCCGGTCCTGGGCTCCGGGCGCCGGTCCTGCGCGGGGAGCCGGCCGCTCGCAGGCAGAGCGCGGGGCAGAGTGGGTGCCGGGCCGGCGGGGCCAGCGGGAAACCCTCCTCGTTGGCGTACAAAACCCAAGTGGCGGATCGGCAAATTACGCGGTGGAAAGGAATGACGGGTCCTTTGCCCCGGGGCTGGGCTTCTCTGGCTTCACCCCACCCCCTCTCCTCCGCTCCGTTCTGATCTCCTCTCCCTTCTCTCCTCGCACTCTCCCCTCGCGTGTTAGAAGGAGCGGTTCTCCTCTTTCGGGTCAGCCTGCACGCCGCTGGCAGGAGTTGGAAACCACAGCGTGGAGGAGGACTAGGGCTCCGGCTTCTGTCCCTATTCTCACCACCACCACCCCCCCCCCCCCCCCACCGCCCCGTTTCCCCGCCTCCTTTTTTTTTTTCTTTTTCTTTTTTCCTTTTAGTGTTATCTCTGCCTCTGAGCACACACACAGACACAGATAAGGAAAAAGGCACTTGCAACACATCTATTATCAGCAGCCAAGACGTCCGGGTGGAGAGGTAGGAGCGCGCTGGGTTAAATCAGATGGTTTCTGACGGTGTTACATAGCATATATACATGCATGCGCAGGCTATCGGAAGAGGGAAATCAGGATTGCACTGTTGCGGACTTGGGGTGAGGGCAGAAGGAACCTAGGAGTGACTGGAAGCATTAAAGGGTGGGTGTGGATGACATCAATGAAATAAGCACACCTCAGTTCGCCTGCCAGAGAGGAAGGTGATAGTCATTGTTCCCAGAGAGCAAAAGTTGGTTCCCATTTCACAAAGAGCTTCAGATAACCCGTGTTGTTGACGCAGTATCATCTATAATATGAGTGGCTACCCACTGGGTCTCTTTATAAGCCTGACATCTTGAGATCTGAGGACATTTCAGAGACCTCGGAGGATTCTACTTCCCAGCCAAAGCCCTCTCCCATTTCCGTACTCTTAAGAAAGAACAAAGGCTACTGGACTGCAGGAAAATTCCTGGAAGTATTGGTCAGTGAGATTCAGGGGAGCCAGGAAGAGAAGCCCAGCAGGTCTGGTCACATTACAGAGGGGTTCTCAAAGCTCCCGTGCCAAGTCCCCCGGAGCGCTGAGCAGGTGTGGAGGAGGGCTGCAGATTGGTGCAGGGGTTAAGAATGCTCCTGGGTCAGTAACCAGCCCAACTAAAGAAGCAGTGGGTGTGCTCCCATCTCATTCCTGCAGTCACCCAGCTAGCCTACCTGTCTGGTCCCCATGTGGCAATTGAAGCAGCTGTCCCAGTTAAGAAAAAATCTGGTGTACAATGCAATAATCTCCCTGCCCCTTCCTAGCCCCATCTAACTTCCTATAATTTCCTGGATAAATAAATGGCCACAGTAGCATAGATGTGATGGATTTTGATTGGACATAGACCCAAAGATTTGGCAGGTATCTTAAAAAATCAACATAACACAACTCTTTATTTTACAGATGAGGAATCTAAGGCCAATACAAATATATATATACTTACACACACACACATACACTGAGTGGCCAGATTATTATTATCTCTGAATGCATAATAATCTGGCCACTCAGTGTATATCCTACATAATAAAAGGCTAATATGCAAATTGTCCCCTCGACCAGGAGTTCGACCAGCAGGCAGGCCGGCCAACTGTCCATATCCCCTCCCGCTGGCCAGGATGGCCAGATCCCACCCATGCACGAATTCATGTACCAGGACCCACCCTATCTAACAAAAGAGTAATATGCAAATTGACCATACCTCTGCTAAACCCACAAGCCACACCCACCAGCCAATCAGGAGCAAATATGCAAATAAACCCAACCAAGATGGCTGCAGCCATAGAGAGCAGAAGGGAGGCTTGGGTTTCCCCAGCAATACAGGAAGCCAAGCTTTCCACCCGCCCTTGCAGGCCTAGGCCTCCACTCAAGGCTACAAAGTGTCAATGATAGAAACACATGAATCCGAACAGAAATGGCAGCAGCCACAGAGCTGGAAAGAGCAGGAGGCTAGGATTGACCCCGGCAATGGAGGAAGCCAAGCTTTCTGCACACCCTGGCCAGCCCAGGCCTCTGCTTAAGACTACAAAGTTTCAATTATAGAAGATACATAAATCCCAACAAAAATGGCACCAGCCACAGAGCGATCAGAAGGCCTGGCTCTACTCCAGGATACAAAGTTTCAATTGTAGAGGAAAACAAATCCCAGATACCAGGGCCTCCACTTGGTTGCCCGGGGCATGGCCAGCCTGCAAATCGCCACAGGCCCCTCGCAGAGGCTGCCCCATGCCCAAGGAAACCTCCACCCTGATCCAGGACACCCTTTAGGGCAAACCAGCCAGCCCCCACCCCTGCACCAGGCCTCTATCCTATCTAATAAAAGAGTAATTGATTTATTACTCTATCCTATCTAATAAAAGAGTAATATACAGATTGATCATCACTTCAACACACAAGATGGCTACCCCCATGTGGTCAAAGATGTCTTCCCCCATGTGGACACAAGATGGCCACTACAAGGTGGCCACAGGGGAGGGCAGTTGGGAGGGACCAGGCCTGCAAGGGAGGGAAGTTGGATGTGATCAATCCTGCAGGGGAGGGCAGTTAGTGGTGACCAGGCTGGCAGAGGAGGGAAGTTGGGGGCAAACAGGCTGGCAGGGAGCAGTTAGACATCAATCAGGCTGGCAGGGGAGTGGTTAAGGGGTGATCAGGCTGGCAGGCAGAAGTGGTTAGGGGTAATCAGGAAGGCAGGCAGGTGAGTAGTTGGGAGTTAGCAGTCCTGGATTGTGAGAGGGATGTCTGACTGCCTGTTTAGACCTGATCCCAGGCAGTCAGACATCTGTCAGAGGGTCCCAGATTGGAGAGAGTGCAGGCTGAGCTGAGGGACACCCCCCTCCCGTGCATGAATTTTGTGCACCAGGGCTTTAGAATATAGATAACATTCTATGAAATTAGAAAAGAGCCCTTCAGTCCCAAACTCATTGAACACATGTGCTCCTCCTGTGGCCCTCCCTGGACCTGGGTCTTGGGGGCGGGCCTTCACAGGTTACCTTTCAGGTGCTGAGAGGGGCTGGGAGACCCAGCCCGTCCCCTGCTCATGGGTGCCGGCAGAGTCTGCTCCTATGGGACTATTCTGTTCCATGTCTCTGCCTAAGCCACTGCCAGCTGCCAGGGGCCTCCAGAAAACCTTGGTCTGTGATCCCTTTCTCTAGCCTCAAAGCCAGCAATGCATGTGGAGTCCCTCCCATGGCATCCCTGACCCACCCTCCTGCCCACTTCCCACTTTCAAGAACACCTGGTCACTGAGGGCCAGGACCTTAGGGTGGGGCCACAACTTCTGCACGTTCAGTACAGGGTCTGGGATTTGGTGCTCAATAAATGTCCAATCACTGATTTAAAAACAAAGAAACACCTGGTTAACTTCACCACCTGCCTAACCCAGGACAGTTGCCAGGTTACTTCTGTAACCTACCTTACCATTGTGACCTGTCTTAGTTCTGTGACCTGTTGCCACATGATACCCCACCAGGCTGGGCTGGAGCCACTGCAGGGTGACTCCCCTGCAGGCTCAGGAAGAGCTCCCCAAGATCTTGTCATATTTAAACTCAGACTCGGCTATTGAGACAGAGCTGGCCACATGGAGAAAGGGGAAGCCACCACCAAAGGGGCAGCAAGTGCCCCTGGGGCAGGGAGAACCAGGCTGGCTGGGTGCAGGAGAGGACGGGTGAGTAAAGGGCCCTTGTGTGGGGAATGACATGATCAAGTTTATAATTCTAAAGGTCATTTTGTGATTTGGCATTTGAAATAATATTTGAGGGGGTAGGATCCAGACAGCTGAAGAGGGTGAGATGTGCTTCAGGTACAGAGAGTGGGAACATGGCCTGAAGGCAGGAAAGATGAACACAGGAGACCTGAGCACACACCTCTCAGAGGCCGGTGAGTGAGGGACAGGGCAGGGAAACAGAAGACCCTCCATTGAGGGTTCAGAGCAGGGGGGACAGGGGACTCTCCATGGAGGGTATAGGTCAGGGGGTAGGGGACTGTCCAATGGAGGGTACAGGGCAGGGGGGAGAGACCCTCCATGGAGGGTACAGGGCAGGGGGGAGGGACCCTCCATAGAGGGGGCAGAGCAGGGAGGATAGGAGAGGAGGGAGGGATGACATGGGACACTGCCCCCTCCAAGGAGGGTCCCCTTTCCACCCAAGAAGGTTTTCCTGTTCCCCCAGCCCTGCCCCTTCCCATGGTCCCCTGTTCTTCCTGCCTTCCGATGGAGGGCCCACTATTTCCCTTGTTCAGACCACTCTATGGTTGGTTCCTTCTCTCCTCAGCCTTGTCCCCTCCATGGAGGGTCTTCTGTTTCCCTCTCAGGTCCCCTCACTGACAGGCATCTGAGGGGCATGTGCTCTGGTCTTTCCGGTCTTCATCTCTTCTGCCTCCAGGCCACGTGCTCACTCTCTGTATCTGAAGCACATTCTCACCCTCTTCAACTATCTAAATCCTACCTGTGCTCTCAAGGCACATCTCAAATGTCATTTCAAATGTCAAATCTCAAAGTGATCTCCACAGGGGATGGGGGTGGGGGAAAGTAGGAGATGGCAAAGGGGGATAGATTGTGATGGAAGGAGACTTACCTTGGGGTGGTGAACACACAATACAATCCTACCTAATAAAGGAGTAATATGCAAATTAACCACGACGCTGCTACACCCACCAGCCATGCCCACCAGCCACATCCAAAAGCCACACCCACCAACCAATCAGAGTGAGTATGCAAATGAACCCCAACCAAGATGGATGCAGCCACAGAGAACAGGAGGGAGGCTTGGATTTCCTGGCAATGGAGGAAGCCAAGCTTTCCACACACTCCTGGTGGGCCCAGGCCTCCACTCAAGGGTACAAAGTTTCAATTATAGAAGGTAAATAAATTCCAAGAGAAATGGTGGCAGCCAAGGAGCTGAAAGAGCAGGAGGCTAGGGTGATGGAGGAAGCCATGTTTCTGCAGCCCTGGCTGGGTCAGGCCTTCATTCCAGGCTATAAAGTTTCATCAGTAGAAAATAAATAAATTCCAGATATCAGGGCCTCTGCTTGGGTCACTGGGGAGCATGGCCGGCCTGCAAACCACCACAGGCCCCTCCCCCAAGCCACCCCACTCCCTAAGGGAATTCCCATCCTGATCCAGGACACCCTTCAGGGCAAACCAGCTGGTCTCCACCCATGCAGCAGGCCTCTATCCTATCTATTAAAAGAGTAATATGACCATCACTCCAAGACACAAGATGGATGCCCGTACGTGGTCAAAGATCCTGCCCCCATGTGGACACAAGATGGCCACCACAAGATGGCCAGCAGGGGAGGACAGTTGGGAGGGACCAGGCCTGCAAGGGAGGGAAGTTGAGAGGGACCAGGTCTGTAGGGGAGGGCAGTTAGGGGTGACTCGGCCAGCAGAGGAGGGAAGGTGGGAGCAAACAGACTGGCAGGGGAGCAGTTAGACATCAATTAGGCTGGCCTGGGAGTGGTTAGGGAGTGATTAGGCTGGCAGGCAGAAGCGGTTAGGGGCAATCAGGAAGGCAGGCAGGTGAGCAGTCGGGAGCCAGCAGTCCTGGATTGTGAGAGGGATTGGGCCTAAACGGGCAGTGGGACGTCCCTGGAGGAGTCTCAGATTGGAGAGTGTGCAGGCTGGGCTGAGGGACACTACCCCCATGCATGAATTTCTTGCACCAGGCCTCTAGCATACAGATAATGTTTTACATAACTGTATATCTGAAATCTATATAATTTTATTAACTAATGTCAGCCCAATAAATTCAATTAAAAATAGGTGGGGGCCTTTTAAAAAAAATATATAGTATATATATATATTATTGATTTTTTACAGAGAGAGGAAGGGAGAGAGACAGTTAGAAACATGGATGAGAGAGAATCATCCATCAGATGCCTCCTGAACACCCCCTCCTTGATGTGCCCGCAACCAAGGTACATGTCCTTGACGGGAATCGAACCCAGGACACTTCAGTTTGCAGGCCGACGCTCTATCCACAGAGCCAAACCAGTTTCGGCAAAAGGTGGGGGCCTTTGAGGGTGATTGGAACATGAGGGTGGAGCTCTCATAAATAGGATTAATACACCTTTAAAAGAAACCCCATACTAGACTATTCCAGGGGATCACTTTGCAAGTTCTATATATGTCTATGCTGTAAACTTGAAATATTGAATGCCAACTCTAGTTAGAAAAAATTAATTATTAAAAATGAGATTTTAAAATAATAAACATAAAATTACAAATCAGAAAGTAATTTTTAAAAATTATATTTTATTGATTTGTTACAGAGAGGAAGGGAGAGAGAGCTAGAAATGTCGATGAGAGAGAAACATTGACCAGCTGCCTCCTGCACACCCCCTACCGGGGATGTGCCCGCAACCAATATACATGCCCTTGACCGGAATAGAACCCGGGACCTTTCAGTCCGCAGACCAACGCTCCACCACTGAGCCAAACTGGTTTCGGCAGAAAGTGATCTTTAAAAAATATAAATCAGATCATGTCTAAAAGTCTGACGGGCTCCAGCAGTAGTCAGCTGTGCAGACAGAATCATGTATGTGACGGTGTTACACTGCTGGGAGAGGAATGCCTGTCTTCTTCCTCCAGTCGCCTCTGTCAGTGTTCTGACCACAGCTGGCACTGGGGCAAGGCAGAACTGTGCTTCCTGAGAGCAAGCTAAGCATCACTTTGGCTGCTTAGTTCAGGTGTGGGAGCAGACACAGAGAAAACATATTTTTAAGCCTTAATGGTTCTAATAGCATTTTCAGCCCTCCCAAGGGACAAGTGACTTTTACCTGCTCTTCCCTGCACTCCTGCCAGCCTGGCCCACCCAGTCTTGAGGACAGAGGGCTGGCGCAGTGTTGGCCAGGAAGCTAGGGAACATGCATCTGGGTGGCTGTCTGAACAGAACTGCCGTTCTCTTAGGATGGAAATGGAGGGAAGCATCTGCTAGCTCAGCCACGCATGAAGAGACTATACTTTTTATGACACAGTAATAGGATCACAGCTGCATGACCCTGTCATGCTCTCCCTCCCCAACCACATTCCAGGGGACCCAAGAATCGCCCACCATGAGAAGCAGCTTCCTGACCTCAGAGAACTCACCGACACTCGGCAAAACCCTTAAGCTCACACGGCTGATCTCAGACTATGGATCCCAGACATCTTAACTACTGGGACGCAACTGTTGTGACTTTTAAATTCCACTCTTAACAGTGAAATCCAGGAATCCAGGTCTAGATCTTTTGTACACTGCTCAAAGGTGTGTGAACACCCACCTGGTATACTGTGGGACATTTCCTGAGTGGCCTCAGGCCCAGCACTGACATTGAGTTTGAACCAGTACCTATCTGGTGACCACCACTTGCCCCTACTTGGGTACTCACTGAGAACCTGCCTCATGCAATCTGAGTACCTGCAGAGACTCTTTCAGTGACTGAGCCTAACAGGCAGCCAGCAGGTGGAGGCAGATCTTGGGGTGCCTTGGGAGCTTTGTTGAACGGCCCCTAGGCCCAGTGCTAAGAAAAGCCAGCCTTGGTTTGGACCTTCTTGTGCTCATTCAGGCCTGGCAGAGGTAGCCACACACTGTGAATTGCTTTGTAGCTCCCAAGAGGTTGCCCAGGGCCAGTCACAGGAAGCATCTGACATTGGCTGGCACCAGAGTCCCTCCCAGGAGGCCTCAGTGGCCTGATTCAGATGACATCAGAGCAGGATCCAGTTAGCTTTACAAGCAGCATATCCCACATGAATTTATTAACCAATAGATTCAATTTAAATCACAGGAAGAATATTGTGACAGAAGCTCTATCATGGATGGACCTTGAAGATATGTTCAGTGCAAAAGGCAGTGAAAAGAAGACAACTACTGTGAGATTCCACTCACATGAGGTCCCTAGCCCCATCAGAGTCAGAGATGGAAGGTAAGATGAAGGTACCAGTGGTGATGATGGTGGAGGAAAGGGGGTGAGATGCAGAGTTGTTGTTTATTGGGACAGAGATTTTGTTGGAGAAGATGGGAAAAGTGATGGAGATGATGGTGGTGTGGGCCACCCACTGCACAGTGCATTGACAAAATAGTGAAACTGGTATATTTCACTGGGATAAAATGATCCAAAAAAGAGAAAGGAAAGGAAGGCCAGATTTTTTAAAAAATATATATTTTATTGATTTTCCACAGAGAGGAAGGAAGAGGGATAGAGAGCTAGAAACATCGATGAGAGAGTAACATCGACCAGCTGCCTCTTGCACACCCCCTACTGGGGATGTGCCCACAACAAATGTACATGCCCTTGACTGGAATCAAACCTGGGACCATTCAGTCCGCAGACCAACGCTCTATCCACTGAGCCAAACCGGTTTTGGCAAGAAGGCCAGATCTTAAAGCAGAACCATGATAGGACGTGCTCAGGCCAGCTGAATTCCCGCTCCCAGCAGGCCTCTGGACACACAGTGATGAGAAGAGCCTGGGGTGTGAGGTCCCTTGTGAAACCCTGGCAAGCCTTGGTTCCCCTGACTACCCCATTGGCCTGTTAAGAGAAGCAGGGCAGCTGCGTGGGGGTCACCATCCTGTGCAAAGAGGAACACATCTCTGTGTGAAATAAATTTTTGGCAGCCACTGTGGAAATTGTAAGGAGTTACTTCAAAATTTAAAAATGTAACTTCCATGTAACACAGAGATTCTAATTCTGGAATTGTATCCCAAGAATCAGAGACATTGATTGGAAAGAATATATGCACTGCTATGTTCATTGCAGTGTTATTTATAATAACAATATCTGGAAGCAGCCCATGTGCCCATCAGTAGGTGAGTACATAAAAATGCTTTGGTACATTGACCCCATGGAATACTACTTGGCTGTGAAAAGGAAGTGAATCTTACTATTTGTGACAGCGTGGATGGACCTGGAGAGCCTTATGGTAAGTGAAATAACGTGGATCGACCTTGACATGTTTAGTGCAAAAGCCAGTCAAAAGAAGACAACTATTTGTGATTCCAATTACATGAGGTCCTTAGAGCCATTGGAGTCAGAGATGGAAGGTAAGATGAAGGTACCAGTAGGGGTGGTGATGGTATGAGGGGGTTGGGGGTGAGATGCAGAGTTGTTTTTTAATGGGGCCAGAGTTTTGGTTGGAGAAGATGGGAAACATGATGGAGATGATGGTGGTGTGGTTTGCACAACAGTATGAATGTGCTTAACGCCAGTGCACTGTGGATTAAAAAACAGTGAGAATGGAATATTTCACTGTGATAAAATGATCCAAAAAAAGAGAAAGGAAATGAAGGCCAGATCTTAAATCAGAGCCATTTTGGGAGGTGCTCAGGCCACCTGAATTCCTGCTGCCAGGAGGCCTCTGGACACACAGTGATGAGAAAAGCCTGGGGTGTGAGATCTGTTGCAGAACCATGGACAAGTCTTGGTTCCCCCTTGCTACACCACTGGCCCATTAAGAAAAGCATGGAAGCTGTGTGGGGGTCACCATCCTGTGCAGAGAGGCACACATCTCTACGGGAATGCATTTTGTGCAGCCACTGTGGAAAGCATTAAGGAGTTGCCTCAAAAATTAAAAATGGAACTTCCATATGGTACAGCAATTCCACTTCTGGGAATGTATCCCAAGGAATGAGAGACATTGATTGGAAAGACTATATGCACTGCTATGTTCATTGCAGTGTTGTTTACAATACCAAGATCTGGGAGCATCCCATGTGCCCATCAGTAGGTGAGTAGATAAAAATGCTTTGGTACATTGCCCCTATGGAATACTACTTGGCTGTGAAAAGGAAGGGAATCTTACTATTTGTGACAGCGTGGATGGACCTGGAGAGCCTTATGTTAAGTGAAATAATGTGGATGGACCTTGACATGTTTAGTGCAAAAGCCAGTCAAAAGAAGACAACTATTTGTGATTCTACTCACATGAGGTCCTTAGAGCCATTGGAGTCACAGATGGAAGGTAAGATGAAGGTACCGGTGGTGGTGGTGGTGGTGGAGGAGAAGGAGGGGGAGATGCAGAGTTGTTTTTTATTTATTTTTTATTTATTATTATTATTTCTTAAAGATTTTATTGATTTTTTACAGAGAGGAAGAGAGAGGGATAGAGAGTTAGAAACATTGATGAGAGAGAATCATCGATCAGCTGCCTCTTGCACTCCCCCAACTAGGAATGTGCCCGCAACCAAGATACATGCCCTTGACCAGAATAGAACCTGGGAAATTTCAGTCCGCAGGCCGATGCTCTATCCACTGAGCCAAACCAGTTTCAGCGAGAGTGGTTTTTTAATGGGGCAGAGTTCCCATTGGAGAAGATGGGAAACATGATGGAGATGATGGTGGTTTGGTTCACACAACAGTATTAATGTCCTGAACACCACTGCACTGTGGATTGAAAAAGAGTGAGAATGGAAAATGTCACCATGATAAAACTATCCAAAAAAAGAAAAAGGAAATGAAGGCCAGGTCTTCAAACAGAACCATGGTCGGAGGTGCTCAGGCCACCTGAATTCCCGCTCCCAGCAGGCCTCTGGACACACAGTGATGAGAGGAGCCCAGGGTGTGAGGTCCGTTGAGAAACCCTGGGCCAGTCTTGCTTCCCTCTTGCTACCCAACCGACCTATTAAGAGAAGCAGGGAAGCTTCGAAGGGTCACCATCCTGTGCAGAGAGGCACCCATCTCTGTGGGGAATGCATTTTGTGCAGCCAGTATGGAAAGCAGTAAGGAGTTACCTCAAAAGTTAAAGATGAAACTTCTTTATGGCTGAGCAATTCCACTTCTGGGAATGTATCCCAAGGAATCAGTGACATTGATTGGAAAGAATATATGCACTGCTATGATCATTGCAGTGTTATGTACAATACCAAGATCTGGGAGCATCCCATGTGCCCATCAGTAGGTGAGTGGATAAAAATGCTTCGGTACATTGAGATCATGGAAAACTGCTTGGCTGTGAAAAGGAAGGGAATCTGACTATTTGTGACAGCCTGGATGGACCTGGAGAGCCTTATGGTAAGTGAAATAACGTGGATCGACCTTGACATGTTTAGTGCAAAAGCCAGGTAAAAGAAGACAACTTTTTGTGATTCCAATTACATGAGGTCCTTAGAGCCATTGGAGTCAGAGATGGAAGGTAAGATGAAGGTACCAGTGGTGGTGGTGGTGATGGGGTTTGGGGAGGGGTGTGTGTGTGTGTGAGATGCAGAGTTGTTGTTTATGTTGGAGAAGATGGGAAACATGATGGAGATGATGGTGGTGTAGTTCGCACAACAGTATGAATGTCCTTAACGCCACTGCACTGTGGATTGAAAAACAGTGAGAATGGAAAATGTCACCATGATAAAACGATCCAAAAAAAGAGAAAGGAAATGAAGGCCAGATCTTAAATCAGAGCCATTTTGGGAGGTGCTCAGGCCACCTGAATTTCCACTGCCAGGAGGCCTCTGGACACACAGTGATGAGAAGAGCCTGAGGTGTGAGGTCCATTGTAGAACCATGGGCAAGCCTTGGTTCACCCTGGCTACCCCACCAGCCCATTAAGAAAAGCATGGAAGCTGTGTGGGGGTCACCATCCTGTGCAGAGTGACACACATCTCTATGTGGAATGCATTTTGTACAACCACTGTGGAAATATTAAGGAGTTACCTCAAAAATTAAAAATGGGACTTCCATATAGCACAGCAATTCCACTTCTGGGAATGTATCCCAAGGAATGAGAGACATTGATTGGAAAGACTATATGCACTGCTATGTTCATTGCAATGTTATTTACAATACCAAGATTTGGAAGCAGCCCATGTGCCATCAGCAGGTGAGTGGATAAAAATGCTTTGGTACATGAACCCCATGGAATCCTAGTTGGCTGTGAAAAGGAAGGGAATCTGACTATTTGTGACAGCCTGGATGGACCTGGAGAGCCTTATGGTAAGTGAAATAACGTGGATCGACCTTGACATGTTTAGTGCAAAAGCCAGGCAAAAGAAGACAACTATTTGTGATTCCAATTACATGAGGTCCTTAGAGCCATTTGAGTCAGAGATGGAAGGTAAGATGAAGGTACCAGTGGTGATGGTGGTGATGGGATTTGGGGGTGGGGGGTGAGATGCAGAGTTGTTGTTTATGTTGGAGAAGGTAGGAAATATGATGGAGATGACGGTGGTGTGGTTCACACAACAGTATCAATGTCCTTAACACCACTGCACTGTGGATTGAAAAACAGTGAGAATGGAAAATGTCACCATGATAAAATGATCCAAAAAAAGAGAAAGGAAATGAAGGCAGATCTTAAATCAGAACCATGGTATGAGGTGCTCAGGCCACCTGAATCCCCACTGCCAGGAGGCCTCTGGACACACAGTGATGAGAAGAGCCTGAGGTGTGAGGTCTGTTGAAGAACCATTGTCAAGCCTTGCTTCCCCTGGCTACCCCAGAGGCCTGTTAAGAAAAGCAGTGAAACTCTATGGGGGTCACCATAGTGTGCAGAGAGGCACAGAACTCTAGGAAATCCATTCTGTGCAGCCACTTTGGAAAGTAGTAAGAAGTTACCTCAAAAATTAAAAATGGAACTTCCTTATGCTTCAGCAATTTCACTTCTGGGAATGTATCCCTAAAAATCAGAGACATTGATTGGAAATAATATATGCATTGATATGCTCATTGTAGTGTTATTTACAACACCAAGATTTGGAACCAGCCCATGTGCCCATCAGTAGACGTTTGGATAAAAATGCTTTGGTACATTGACACTATGGAATACTGTTTGGCTGTGAAAAGGAAGGGAATCTTTCTATTTGTGACAGGGTGGATGGTCCTGGAGAGTCTTATGGTAAGTGTAATAAGCCAGTCAGAGAAAGAGTAATGGCATATGATTTCACTTATATGTGGAATCTAATGAACAAAATAAATTAACAAAGAAAATAGAAACAGACTCATAGAAAGAGAACGCACTGGCATTTGTCAGATGAGAAAGGGGCTGTGGGACTGGGTGAAAAAGGTGAAGAGATTAAGCAAAGAAAAACAACAACTCAGAGACAAAGACATCACTATAGTGATCACCAGAGGGAAAAGGGGTGGGGGAGGTGGAAGAGGGTAAAGGGTGTCAAATGATCATGGAAGAAGACTTGACTTGGGGTATTGGGCACACAATACAACATGCAGATGATGTGTTATAGAATTGTACACCTGAAGTCCACATGACTTTATTAACCAATGTCAACCCAAAAGATTGGATTAAAAACACAAGAAGAATATTGTGACAGAATCTATAACTTGGATAGACCTTGATGACATGTTCAGTGCAAAAGCCAGTCTAAACAGGACAACTACTGTGTGATTCCACTCTTATGAGGTCCCTAACGCCAACGGAGTCACAGATGGAAGGAAAGATAAAGGTACCTGTGTTGGTGCTGGTGGGGGTGGGGTGAGGGTGGGGATGCAGAGTTGTTGTTTATTGGGACAGAGTTTTGTTGGAGAAGATGGGAAAAGTCATGGACATCATGGTGGTGTGGACCACACAACAGTATGAATGTGCTTAATGCCACTGCACTGTGTACTGAAAAACAGTGAACATGGTAAATTTCACTGTGATAAAACGATCCAAAAAAGAGAAAGGAAAAGGCCAGACCTTAAAACAGAACCTTGGTGGGACGTGCTCAGGCCACCTGAATCCCCGCTTCCAGGAGGCCTCTGGACACACAGTGATGAGAAGAGCCAGGGGTGTGAGGTCCATTGAGAAACCCTGGGCAAGCCTTGGTTCCCTCCTGTCTACCCCACAGGCCTGTTTAGAGAAGCAGGGCAGCTGCGTGGAGGTCGCCATTGTGTGCAGGTGCAGAGAGGCGCACAGCAGGCAGCCCCCGGGACGCTCACACCTGAGGGAGCCCCGCAGCCCACCTGACACACAGCCGCCTGCAGCTGGCGATGGAACCCCCATGGCAACCGCACCCGCCCACCGTGCCACCGAGACGCCCTCGGAGGAGAGAGCTGAGAAGTGCCAATGGGGTTTAAAATGGGGGCTTTTTAATGTTTATATTAATAAATATTTTAACTGCAAATAAATTGATTCTTTATGATTATTGTGCCACCACAGAAATTGTAGAATTTACTCTCTAAAGTACTGACTCATAGGGCTTCTTCGATGATGTCCACTGTGGGACATGTGCTAGAAGTGGATGGTATCGTGGTTCAAGGCTGGCCATGTCTCGCTGCGACTTGAACTTCATCTGAAGAGGAGACCAAAGATCTACATTTGAGGCCTTGAGGTTATAATGAAAGAACTCCCTTCCCAGGGTACAGACACACACACACACACATGCACATTCATATACACCAATTCACAATCATTCATACACATTGACATTCACACAGTCTCATACACATGCACACACATCCCTTCATATATGCTAACATACACATTCACACAGTCACACAATTCATACATTCATACACATATTCATACACACCTACAAACAACCATACAAGTTGACATTCACATGCCCCTACACACTCACTGTAACACATGCTTAAACACACAGTAGCATTTAGTCACACAGAGTGACATCCATATTTATACATATCATCATACATGCTTTCACATGCGCACACACACACACACACACACACGGGCAGGAATAAGAGAGAGAAGTGGGGAACTCTCTGCCTCCTCCAGGAGCTCAGAATAACTGAGAATTTGCCGGGGGAAGAGCAGGACTTTCTGGCAGGTTCCACTGCAGGTAGCACTTAGAGAGCATGGCACATTTAACCAGCTCAGGGAAGCCTCAGCTCCCTGAGGTTTGCCCGCCTCTGCTCCCCCTGTGCCAGATCCCTACTCTATGCGTTAGGTCACTGTGAGTGAAACCATGACTGGGCTATGGGGATAGGACCAGCCAGACAAAGTGACCTCAAATTAAAAGAAAAATAATCTCCACCCTCACAGATGTGTCTTGGAAGTCAGCCTACCCTGACTACGTACAGGTTTCACTCAGGAACAGTTTAGCCTTATTAAAAATGTCACTATTTAGATACCTGAAATCTACAATTAATTTGCCAGTAATGTAATTTTTTAAAAATACAGAATTCTTAGAGTTAATTTTTAAATGAACCCTAAAGCATTGTAGACTTTCTACTTTTAAAAAGTAGATCTTTTCAGGAAATAAATTAATAGAGTTATTCTAGTGTATTAAACTGGGTAAACTATGAAATCAGATACAAACACAAGATCTAATATCTAATTTAAGAAATAGTCACAAAAAAAAGCACAATAGAATGTAAGAATTGTGGTTTTGACTTTGAAGAGAAAATTAATTTTATTTACTCCATTAGAGATTTCAATTTTGTTTGTCAAATCTTAGATGGATATTAGCTGAACACAGTGTGGTAATCATTTCACAATATATGCAAATCAAACCATCATGCTGTCTGCCTTAAACTTATACAGAGGTGTATGCCAATTATTCCTGAATAAAACTGAAAAAAAGTGCCTTGAGAAATAGAAAAAGTGATTTTATATGTAGAAAAATGCATACACCATAACTAAAAGGAAATAAATCAGGATACACACATCATGAATGGTATCATCAAGACGACAGAAATAAAACTATAAGTATGCAATTGCACGTGCACTTGTGTGTGTGTGTGTGTGTGTGTGTGTGTGTGTGTGTTGAACATTGCAGGTCTCACTAGCCTATGCATACATCAGAGTCCAGAATACAGTGGCTTTACAGCCTTACAACCCTCTCACCAAGCACATACCAGCCTGTGCTCAGCACCAAATCCAAGGAGGCCACTTCCCTCGTTCATCCCCCTCATCAGGGCTCTTTCCTCTGACCCTGCTGTGAATGCACTTCATTAGGACTCTCTGGAAGCTGAATTACTTGGCCTCAGGAATACATTCTATTAAAAGGAGATGCTCTTCATTCTAAAATTTTGCTTGACTTTTTAAGAATATGTTCTTATTGATTTTAGAGAGGAAAGCAGAGGGCTAGAGAGAGAAAAACATTGATAGGAGAAACATCATCAATCGGCTGCTTCCTTCATGCCCCCTACTGGGGATCGAGCCCACAACCCAGGCATATGCTCCGACAAGGACTAGTGACCTCATGGTTCATGGGTTGACACTCAACCACTGAGCAACTTTTGCTTGGCTTTCATTCTTGCATGCTAACATTGAGCTAAGGAAGCTGACAAGAAAACAACAACGTAGCTTATGCCTACATTGTACAGACCTTTTCTAGGCCCTCCACCCAAGTTATCATTTCTCAGTTATCCTCACCCTTTTTCATGTGGAACTTCAATAAATCTAGATGGCATTCTGCTCAGTCATTTTAGGCCTGGGATGCAATTTTGCTCTCGTGGACTCTACAAAGATAAGGAGCCTTAAATCTGACCCAGACCCAGTACACGAGTAGGCTACTGTTACCCACTGACAGAGGCTGCTAACATGGCCTGCCTGCCTGCATTTCTGACTACTGCAGCTTGTAGCTGTGCTCCATCTGCCACCTCTCTGGACTTCTCTGAGGCCCCCTGCTTGCCTGGCCTCCCACCAGTTGCCTAATGACACTCCACTTGCTGGAACCCATGTTCCACCTGCCTCCCATCAGCAGCAGCTGAGGTTGAAGCTCCAACACCAATCCCAGCACAGCAGACAAGTCTAGTTCCAGGTCCAAAGATCTCCCAGCCTGCTGGTAACGGACAGTGAGCTGAGGTTTGTTCCTGGGGTTGTGTCGAGATGCCTAAGAATGAGCTCTGTAGACCAGAAGATTTAAGAAGCAAAAGTGTGGAAAATTGATTACAAGCAGGTTCAGACTCACCACATGGAAAGGGGGAAACAATGGGCTGCCTGGTGAAGCCTTGTAGTCCAAGCTGATATATTTGCTCTAAGCCTGCTTTTATATCTATTCGTGTCGTCACTTGATTGATTCTCTCAATTGTTCTTGCCAGCATCGAACCTGAACTCTCCCTGTTTCTATGTGTTCTTTCTCTGTTTCTATGCTGAACTTCCTTTGTTTCTATGTGTCAGTATACTTTATTGTTGCGGGCCCTCTCTTGTTTTCCTATGCCTCCCACTTTATTATTTCTGCTTGGTTGGTTCCTGTGGTTAGGCTGCTCAAACTGCCTTGTCTGTCCCTGCCTTGTCTGGTCCACCTGCCTTTGTTTTCCACTGGAGCCCTGCCCTGTATGCTTACGTCATGCTAACTTTTCTCACTATGATGCCCACCACAGTAACCCTTATATCTGGGTGTAACACTTCAGTGATTCTGTGGCATACATTTGGGATATTCCAGCTTTTATTGTTTACCTGTTCCAGTTTCTTCAAATTAAGTTATTTGGAAAAAGTAAACAGCTAAAATTTGAGTGTATTTTTTTTTTGCAGATTAAGGACAGATAAGAGAATAATATTGTACTGATTTAACATTGTCTTTTGATCTGCTTCACACTGGAGAATGGAGGTGATGCTAGATTGTGAAAAGCAATAAAGCCAATTACTTGTCCGTTCCTCAGTGTGACCTAGTGCCATGATTGTGCGACTAGCAAGTCTGAAATCTGTAGGGCAAATCTGAAATCTGATGCTGCAGTCTTAAGGAAAAACATTTTCTTCTATTGGAAATCTCAGTTTTTGCTCTAAGACTTGGGTCAGCAGCTTGAAAGGTGCCAGGGCAGAACTGTCTGGCTTCAGGAAGAGAGCTGGGAGGGCAGCTTTCCCCTGAGAAAAGTGCCAGCAGAGGCATTGCTCCTTTGCCCAGCCCTCCTCACACAGAGCCAGGAGGTGGGTGCCATATATGAGTCTCCATCCCATGTTTTTATTTTTTACTTTATTTTTAAATATTTTTATTGATTTCAGAGAGGAAGGGAGCAAGGGAGGGAGGGGGATAGAAACATCAATGAGGAGAGACAATCATTAATTGGCTGCCTCCAGCATGCCCCACCCTGGGGACCAAGCCTGAAGCTGGACACATGCCCTGACCAGGAATTGAACCATGACCTGCTAGTTCATAGGTCCACACTCAACCATTGAGGCACACTGTTCAGGCTCCATGTTTTTATTTTTAATAAATAACATAAAATTAACCATTCTAACCATTTTTAAAGATTTTCACTTCTATTTTTCCCATTGATCCTTAGAGAGAATGGAAGGGAGGGAAAAGGGAGGAGAGAGACAGAGAGGGTTTATGTGTATGTTCACATATATTCTATCCAATAAGCATTAACAATTTTTGCTGTTGTTTTCTTTTGAAAAATAGCCATTTCTGGCCCTGTTAATGAACAGATATTTTGATTTCTGTTCTTACTAATGGAACAGAAAAACACTTTCTTAAGGCTTTCAAGTGGGTTGAAATGGGTACTCCCACTCAAAAAGAATGAAGGTTAAATTTCACTCTTTTCCTCCCTCACCACTATCCCCACCCATGGGAGAGGGGATTGGGTGGGAAGTAGAATCCTCTGAGGTCTCTGAAATGTCCTCAGATCTCAAGATGTCAGGCTTATAAAGAGACCCAGTGGGTAGTCACTCATATTGTGGGGGTAGGGAGGGAATTAGTAGGAATGAGACTAGATAAAAGGCAGAACTGAATAATCCATTTTGATGCTTTCATTTTCCTTCATTCTTATTAAAGCCACATCCCTTTTCTGCAAAATACTTCCTTGGCGGGACTTGTGGAGAGCAAGGGTGGAGTTGCGGGTGGGGAGTGAGGCGAAGGGCTTTCAATGAAGGCCGCTGTTTCCCCCCCTCTCTTTGCCTTGAGCCTTGGTCCTACGGTAGGAGAATTCTCTGGAGAATGCCCACGCAGAGCAAACTCAACCAATCTTTAATGATGACTGAGTCAAAGCACATTGCAGGTGAGAGTGTAACATGACTTACATTCATAACAACAGTAAGAAAAAAGTCTTATAGTTTGTCCTGCCTTATGTAAAGTGGTTTAGATAAGCAGCTGAGGTTAGAGTGAGGTTAGAGTTTTTAGCAGCTGGCCCAGTAGGAGGTGTGTTTTACCTGTTACCTGTGGTAACTGAGCAGGCATTGTCTTCCAGCAAATAATTGGTGGGCTAAAATGTTAACTTCCAACAAGACATTATTTCTGCTCTTTTCACTTCAGTTGCTTAACATATTGAAAAGTGTTGTCAGGTGGACATTTTGCACCACTCCCTGCCTCTCTCAACCTCAGGATAACCTTACCTCACAAACAAGGACAAGGACAGCAACTAACAACCCACAGTCAGCTCAGCTCAAAGAGGCTGTGCTGCCTGAAGGCTTTCTGAGAGCCCTGTGGGATCTTTTTTCCCTTTAGGCACTTAGCTCTCATTAACCTTCCTGAGCTGTGTACCGACCTCAGCTGGGCTATCACAGGCTAATTGAATGCTGGTTGTTGGGGGGCAGGGTTGAAAGCCAGGCCTGACTTATTCCCAAGTCCTTCTAGTTCTCTACCTCAGATTGCTTCTCTTGGCGTAATAACTGGCCACGGAATCAAAGCAATGCTTCTGATGGGCCCTCTCATCTCCATCACCTTCACACCATTCTGTTCCCCGTCTGAGGCTCTGTTGCATCTCTCTGGCAACCTCAAACACTGGCTACAAGTGAGACACAACAAGTAAATAAAATCTCCCAGCAACCAAAACAAAGATAACATGTAGGCTGGATGCACACACTCAGATGTGTACAGGCAGGCAAGATACAAAAGTAAGTGAAGCTGGTTGGAGGGAAGGAAAAACAGAACTAATGAGTTCACAAGTGGCAGCTAATGCTTGGCCATGGTGTCATGGACTGAGAGAGAGGTTGGGACTCTGGTGAAGAGCTGTGGGAGTGTAACATGACTTTAAAGCACACAGCTCCCTCTCAACGCTGGCGATTGATCCATGCTGCACCACGGGGCCAGTGCTGCCAGCTCTCCAGATATTTTAAGAGAATTTTATATTTAAAAATTCCCAAATTCTTTAAATGACGTCAAGAGATTAATAAAATGTTAAATTGTAAGTGCATGCACACACATGCACCACTGGCCCCAGGATGCCAGTTCATCATCTCCAGTGAAAGCATCAACGGCTTAACCCCGTCTTGGGGCCCAGCCTGTTAACTCTTCGTTTAGAGAAACCTTAGACATTCTCAGACCTAAGCCGGTAAGAAGTCACAGATCGGGAGAGAGATGTAGAACTGGTAGACTCGGGCAGGGTGCTGTAGAGGGAGGGGTCAGCAATAGGTGATGGACAGAGAATGAAGTAGGCCCAGGAAAAGCTCCACAGGCAGATCAGTGCAAGATCATTCAACGTCAGGATGGCGGCATGTATTTGTACAGCTGACTGGCCATTTTATTACTGTTGACAATATCTCTAGCATTTGTAAGTATCGAATAAGTTAATGTCTCTGCAAGAGCTGGAAGACTGACAGTCAGTCTAAACAGTGGGCCGACCAGACCTCCTTTGAATACTAACGTTTAGTGGAATAGAAACTTAAATGCAGTAATAGAACACTTCTACATATATCCTGCATACCTATTTAAAAAGGCATTTCTGAAATGTTCATTTAAAATAGTTCTTTAACCATTTTGCGCACAAAAGGGTGGGCTTTTGGTTGTCCAGAAAATTCACAATTATGACCAAATTTTTTCCTAAAAAATGTTAGGCAAATACTAAGTGTGCACAGCATGTGAATCTACCTGGAAAGGGCCAGGCAGTGAATATTTCAGGCTTGAGGACCTCTTGGTCTCTGAGGCCACCACTCAAGTCTGCCTCTGCAGCATGAAAGCAGCCATGATGCTATGTGGCCATGTCCCCGCAGAAACTGCTTATGGACATCAGCATCTCAATGTCATATCGTTTTCATGCCATGAGATAGTCTTCTTTTGATTTTTCCCCAAATGTGTAAAAATGTAAACTCATTCTTGGCTTGAATAGGCCAAAGCCCAGCTGCTGTGGCTCAATGTCTGAGCACAGACCTATGCACCAGGCGGTCACCATTTGATTCCCAGTCAGGGCACATGCCCGGGTTGCAGGCTCAATCCCCAGTGGGGAGCGTGCATGAGGCAGTGGATCAATGACTCTCTGTCACCACTGATATTTCTATCTCTCTCTCCCTCTTCTTTGCTCTCTGAAATCAGTTTTAAAAATTAGTTTATTAAAAAGTATTTAGCAAATCTTAAGTCATCTCTCTCTCTCTCTGTTGCCAAACTCAACTTATCTGAGACCTTAAACACTGCCCACCTTCCTAAGTGCGTTTGGTGAGAACAGCACTGCTTGGGAGCTGCTTCTGCCTCCCCCTAGAGTAGGGAACCGCCCTTCACTCCCAAAGGCAGACTCTGTAGCCTGTTCTTTCTTTCTTTTTTTAATATATTTTATTGATTTTGTACAGAGAGGAAGGGAGAGAGATAGAAAGCTAGAAACATCGATGAGAGAGAGTCATCGATCAGCTGCCTCTTGCACGTCCCCCAATGGGGATATGCCCGCGACCAAGGTACATGCCCTTGACCGGAATCGAACCCAGGTCCCTTCAGTCCCCAAGCTGACGCTCTATCCATTGAGCCAAACCGGTCTCGGCTGGAGCCTGTTCTTTCTAAACAGCCTCCAAGTGGTTCCCTCTTTGGAGAGCCAGCCTGCCAGTGCACCCCAGGAAAGACACCACTTGGCAGCATGGTGGGGAAGACAAAGGTTTTGGTGCAGGATATAGCACCTAGCTCTGCTGTTTATTGTGTGACCTTAAGAACGTTTCTTAGGATCACTCTGTCTCAGTTTCCTACCTTTAAAAAAGGAGTAGCTTCATCAGTATCCTATCTAATAAAAGAGTAATATGCAAATTAACCATCACTCTGCTACACCCACAAGCTATGCACCAGCCACGCACACCAGCCAAACAGGAGCGTTATGCAAATTAACCCAACCAAAATGGCTTCTGCCATGGAGAGAGCAGGAAGGAGGCTTGGGTTTCCCCAGCAATGGAGGAAGCCAAGCTTTCTGCACATCCTGGCTGGCCTAGGCCTCTGCTTAAGGCTACAAAGTTCCAATTATAGAAGATAAATCCCAAGAAAAATGGTGGCAGCCAATGAGCTGGAGACAGCAGGTTAGGGTTTCCCCTGGCAACCGAGGAAGCCAAGCTTTTCACCTGCCCTGGCTGGTCTAGGCCTCCACTCCAGGCTACAAAGTTTAAATTAAACTGTTAAACCTCAACAGAAATGGCTGTGCCATGGAGCGAGCAGAAGGCTTGGCTCTGCTCCAAGCTACAAAGTTTTAATTGTAGAAAATAAATAAATCCCAGATACCTCCACTTGGGTCGCTGGGAGCATGGCCAGCCTGCAAATGACCACAGGCCCCTCTCCCAGGCCACCCCACACCCCAAGGGAATCCCTACCCTGATCCGGGACACCCTTCAGGGCAAACCAGCTGGCTCCCACCTATGCACCAGGCCTCTATCATATCTAATAAAAGAGTAATATGCAGATTGACCATCACTCCAACACACAAGATGGCTGCCCCCATGTGGACACAAGATGGCCACCACAAGATGGCCAGCAGGGCAGGGCAGTTGGGAGGGACCAGGCCTGCAAGGGAGAGCAGTTGGAGGTGATCAAGCCTGCAAGGGAGGGCAGTTAGTGGTGACCAGGCTGGCAGAGGAGGGAAGTTGGGGACAAACAGGCTGGCAGGGGAGCAGTTAGACATCCATCAGGCTGGCCAGGGAGTGGATAGAGGGTGATCAGGCTGGCAGGCAGAAGTGGTTAGGGGCAATCAGGAAGGCAGGCAGGTGAGCAGTCGGGAGCCAGCAGTCCTGGATTGTGAGAGGGATGCCCTAAATGGGCAGTCGGACATCCCTGGAGGGGTCCCAGATTGGAGAGGGTGCAGGCTGGGCTGAGTTTCATTCACTGGGCCTCTAGTTATTTAAAAGTCTGAAAATACTCACTGAAAAAAAGAAAAGAAAAGAGCAGTTTCTAGAATAGCCAGGTTGTGGAAAGTAAATCTGGTGAAGAAGCCTTCAGAGTCTCCTCCCCTCCTATTCCATGCGCCACCACTCCAATTTATCTCATTCTTTTAGGGCCATGCTGCTTTTCTCCGCTTCCCTAGCAGCCTCCTCAGGGTAGCACATTTCTTTTCCTTCTGGGGTTAGTTGCCCAGATTTAACCCTAATTATCCAAAACAGACAAACAAAATCCCTACAAGCAAAAGTTTAGCCTTTGCTTATATTCTGTTACATTTCCTGGAAAAGAATAGGTGACTATCCTTCTATGCAACTTTTCTGTTTCCAAATGTCTCCTCTGAGATAAAAAGACTGCAAATTCACGAGAACGCCTTGCATGTACCAAGCTCTGTTCATTTTCTTCTGGTATGACTCTCAGACCAGACAGCTCCAAACTCCTCCACCCCATATTTTAAAAATATATATATTTTTATTGATGTCAGAGAAGAAGGGAAAGAGAGAAAGAGATAGAGCATCAGTGGTGAGAATCATTGATGGGTTGCCTCCTGCATGCCCCCACACCAGGTATCGAGCCCACAACCAGGGTGTGTGCCTGACAGGGAATCAAACCGAGATCTCCTGGTTCGTGGGTTGATGCTCCACCACTGAGCCACTGTGGCCGGGTTCCACGCCATATTTTTGAATATGAATTGAAGTTATAAGGGAATGGCATAGTATTTCTTCTAAAAGATAGTATTTTACAATTCAGTTTCTGTCAGAGATGTGTGTCTTAAAGAGAGCTCTTTATCTTCTGAACATTTTTTTAAATTTTTATTTATTGATTTGGGGGGTGGGGAGGGCATCAACTTGTTGTTCTACTCATTGATGCACTCATTGGTTGATTTTTTTTTTTTCAGAGAGGAAGGGAGAGGGAGAGATGGAAACATCAATGATGAGAGAATCATTGGTTGGCTGCCTCCTGCATACCCCGCACTGGGGATCAAGCCTGCAACCTGTGCATGTGCCCTGACTGGGAATTGAACCATGACCTGGTTCACGGGTCAGTGCTCAAACACTGAACCACACTGGCCAGGCTGAACATTTTTAAATAAGTGAAAAAACATTCTTCAAATAGAGATAGGCAATGGTTTGCTCCAACTTCTAATATCAATCGCTCTGTTAATTTCTTAACTCTTTTTCAGTTTATTCTATCCACTGTCATACTAGCTTCTTTCCCACAAAACCTGTTGTTTACTTGAGTTTAGACTGTTAGGGAAAAATGTTTGGATAAATCCCCAAAAGCAGATGTTTCTTCTGCTTTTTTAGAAATTAAAGCTGAAATAAGTGTGCTGCCAAGGTATGTCCTGTGTTTGTTCTTAGTTGAAGAAAATCTCCACACTTGATTTATCTCCTGGTTAAAGTGACTTTAGATTCAATTTTTATGTTTACCAATCCATCCTTTGAGATGACATCCTTAAACTCTATCCTTCCTCTGCAAAAACAATGGAAACTTTGTTATAAACAGAGCAGGCTCAATCCTGGCCTCTGGTTAGGGCCCTCATGGCTGACAGTGTCTTCAATGTGTTGTCACTTACATGACTGGGTGATTTTGATTATCATTTTTTCCAGTTTATTGATCAGTGCTATTTGGAGGAACATAAATATCTAGGGCACTCATTCTAGATTCCACGGGGCCCTGGGCATAGGAAGGGTGAGCAGCAATGTGTGGGGCAGGACTCGAGGTGACCAGCTGTTTTGGATTGAGGAAGTTCTCAGGCCTTGGGATTTTCAATGCCAAAACTGAAAGAGTCCTGGGCAAACCAAGATGAATTGGTCACCCAAGACAGCCTTGGTCCTACCCGCTCATGGCTGAAAGATATAACTCATAGAGGAAGGAAAATAAATGTTTAAATCGTTCATCTGTGTGGGAGGAACATGCAAATTATCAAAAGTCGGCAAACTGTAATGCATGAAAACTCTCTATGCCCCTTCCCCAAACCACTGAGGCATGGGGACAAAGTGACTAACATTTGTGGGGTAGCTCTGCAGGGAACGGAAAAACAGATGTTACCCAGTGGATACAAGAATCCCTCAGTAACAACCTATCTCATGTAGGGAGAACCTAAAAGGAAAAATAACTGTGTTATTACAATGTTAACTGTACCTACAACCCCTCCCTCTACAGCACACGTGACCTGAGAAATCTTCCTGCAAAGTGGAGCTATCAGGGACATGTGGGGTCTTATGAACGGAAGTGTTGTGTGTGTGTGTGTGTGTGTGTGTGTGTGTGTGTGTGTGTTTGAAGTGCTTGTTTAACATTCTTAACAAATGGGCAATGTAGCCAGAAAATATTAACTCTTTTATGGAACATCGTAATCAGCCAGCTGTTTGATCTCTCTGACTCTCAATTTCCAAATGTATGCAACGTTAGGATTGGAACTAGTGCTCCCCAAGGCTCCCTTTAGCTCTAAATGCTGTGATTATCATAGCTCCTGCTCCGAATAAAAAGGAAGCTGTTTTCTTACAGGAAACTGCCCTGGGGAATGACAGTTAGATTGAGTAAGTGCAGGGAAAGTCCAAAATGTGGTAGGCTAACTGACCAGAAATAAATCAAGAAGGCGTGGGGGTGAGGACATTTAGCTCAGACCAAAGTCCTAGGAGAGGAGAACCCAGATGGGAGGCGTCCCACCTGTCCACGAGACCACCCAGCGCCTCGAAGACTCCAGGTCTGGGTGGGCAGTTTTCCCACGGGACACGGGAGAGCCTTCAGCCTGTAGAACCGTAAGAAGCTCAAACAAGGAGCCCTGACTTGAACTGAGGAGAAAGTTACAGAATTTCAATGATAGAGGAATTTTTGAGAAATGGGGCTAAGGAAGGGGTGGTTACAGAAGACATAACTAGAAAGCTAGCTGCATGAGATGATCTGAGTATCTTCAGCTTGCTGCAAAGATGACAATTTTGCCCTTGGATATGTTCAGTTACATTTCGATGTTTCAAATCTGGCTGAAGAGAAAAATTACGGGGAATGGCTATCATCTATCTATTCTCTGAAAATGCGGTGCTTAAAGTGGATGCAATGTAAATATATCTGAGGAAAACCTTTTGCCACTCATGGTTTTGTTCAAAAGCATCTCCAAAAAGAATGCCACACACTATCAGAAGAGGAAAAGAGAGGCTTGTAAGTGGTCTGGCATTGAGAAACCACGCTAAGAAATGGTTAGTTAGGGAAGTAATTAATACTTGCTGATTTGGAGTTAGCTTTTTAAGATTGCATACTGTCCACTCTGAGACTTGGGGGTGGGGGGTGGGGGGTGGGGGTTTAGTTTCAGCAACAGCTTGGGAGAGTGGGAAAATGGGCTAAATCCCAAGATGACAGAAGAAACAAGAGAAAATTAGTCTTGGGTGGGTCTAAGTATATTATAAATCTTAGCACGGTCGTTTGCTTCACCAAATGATAGGGCAATTCCAGCAAAGAAGCAGCCTTATAAAAGCCCAGATTGGTCTTTATAGCAGAGGCCTCTGCTATTTGCGCTGTTCTTTTTATTTCTTTGGTGCAGAGTAAGACACCCATCTGTAAGTGCATGGGTGGTGGGCCTCAGAGTGAAGGGCAGTCTGGCTTGAGCTGGTGCTGCCCTCAAAATGAGCTTGGCATTGAGAAGCATCCCCAAGATGAGCCAGATGCTTTGCAAAGATGGAGGGAGAGAGCACAGGAGAACAGTCCCATTGCCAGAAACAGAAAGAACATCAGGAAATGTCCCGGGAAACCTGAGCATGACTAGAAGATGCTATCTTCAGGATTTGACAGAGTAATCTAGTGTCTGTCTGTCTGTCTCTCTCTCTCTCTCTCTCTCTCTCTCTCTCTCTCTCTTTCTCTCTCTCTCTCTCTCTCTCTCTCTCTCTCTCTCTCTCAGTTGGGGGGGGTGGGGAATGATGATTTGCAGCTGGCTGGGCAGCAGCACAAAGGACATTAAAAATTATTTCCATCTGACTTAAGTCAATAAATATTTATTTCTTATCCCATTGGATTCTCACTAATTGGGCTGCTAAAAAATAAATAAATAAACAAAAGGCCCCAAAGTGATTATAGCCCAGTCAAGGTAATATGGTATGTACATTCATAATTATAATACAAAAAAAAAAGACTATAAAATGACGTAAGAGAGTTACAACAAAGGATACAGGGTGTACAACTGAGAAAAAAGATCAGGAAGAGCTTCCTAAATGACAAGCCGCTGAATGCAGACCTAGCGAGGTCATTATTTCAATGGGAGAGATGGAGGAGAGGGGCCAAGGAAAGGTAATGACACGCAGAAAGGCCCGAAGGCCTGGTGGTGTTTCTGGAGTGACCCTTTCAGGGAAAGCAGCAGTTGGAACTGGCAGTGAGTCACACTGATGATACTGAGGTGATACCCAATAGGGATATATTGATATCCAACATGCCTCGTTGAGATGTTTATACTGAATAATTCAAGAAGCTGTTGAGCTCACTGAAGCTTTTGGGATCGAGAAGTTATTCTTAGAGCTATGCTTTAGGAAGCAAAATATGTCAAGGGTGTCAGAATGGTTTGAAGAGGGAGACCTGGGCCTGAGAGAACACTTGGCAGGGTCTGGGAATCTACTTGAGAGGCATGAAGGCTGAGTTAGCGCAGGAGTGATGGAATAGGGAGGGGGCCGCTCCCCAGAACCTGTCACAGACAGAATGTGCAGAATGTGCTGATTAGATACGGGAGCCTGCACCAGGCGGAGCTGGCTCACTTGCAGAATGGCCGTGCCAGTCACGGAGATGCTGGAGACGTGTGTTAGAGTGGGGAGTGGAGGCGGAGCGGGGAGGAGCATGTCGCAGGTTCCCAAGGGAGCTGCAGGAAGGGAGACCTAAAGATGGGGAGAGACGACGAGAAGCAAGGAGAAAACCAGAAGGAGGCGCGGAGGAGCTGTAAAAGCCTAAGCGCGCGGAGGGGACGGAGCTGGAGAGGAGGGAGGCCGAGTGCCTGGCTGGCGGTCCCAAGCAGGAAGGAGAGAAAAGCTCCGATTGTGCTGGGCCCAGCTCCAACTGCTCTGAACCCCAATTCTAGGCCAGACCCTGGGGACCCAGGCTCATCCAGAGGGAGCCGGGCTGTAAGGCGGAACTCCAGGGAACGGCGAGAGGAGGTCCCGGAGGCGCGCACAGTGCGCGCAGAGAAGGGCCGGCCGGCTGTGCAGCGGGATTGCCCTGACGGGAAGGAGACAGGGGCTCCAGACTGCTCTGAACGCCACCTCCAACTCCACTTCCAACTGAACTGAACCCCAATACCAGACTCATTGGGGGAGAGCATAGACAGTTTGGCAGCAGGCGAAAATCGAGGGCACCTTTCTCTCAGAGGCGCTTGCAACAAGTACTGAAGGACCCTGAGTCTCAGGAGTCGCATAGGGCGGGGCTGACGGAAGCCAAGGCTGAAAGGCTCCACCATGAAACTCCGCCCCATCAGAAAAGCTGCCTGCGAAAATGCCTAAACCAAATAGATCACAAACGAAAGAAATGGAGAACAAAAAGCGACTGGATATAGAGTTCAAAACCACACTTATAAGGTTTTTCAAGAGTCTCCTAGAAAAGGCCAATAAAATAAATGAGACCTATGAGGATATGAAAAGGGATCAACAAGAAATGATAAGGGATCAACAAGAAATAAAGAATACATTGTCTGAAATAAAAAATATTTTACAGAGTCCTAAAAACAGAATAGAAGATCGCAAGAATCAAGTCAAAGATTTGGAACATAAAGAGCCAGAAGACACTCCTCTGCAAAAGCTAGAAGGCAAGAGAATCCAGAAAATTGAAGATGATGTAAGAAACCTCTGGGACAACTTCAAACGATCCAACATCAGAATTATGGGGGTCCCAGAAGATGAAAGAGAGCAAGATATCGAAAACATACTGAAAGAAATAGTGACAGAAAACTTCCCCCACCTGGTGAAAGAATTGGACTTACAAGTCCAGGAAGCACACAGAACTCCAAATAAAAGGAATCCAAAGAGGACCACACCAAGACAAATCATAATTAAGATTCCAAGAGCAAAAGACAAAGAGAGAATATTAAAAGCAGCAAGAGCTAAGCAGGTAGTTACCTATAAAGGAACACCTATACGATTGTCAGCTGATTTCTCAACAGAAACCATGCATGCCAGACGGGAATGGCAAGAAATATTCAACCTACAGCCAAAGATAATCTATCCAGCAAAGCTATCACTCAGATTCGAAGGTCAGATAAAGAGCTTCACTAATAAAAAAAAGCTAAAGGAGTTCATCACCACCAAACCAGAATTATATGAATTGCTGAAGGGGGTTCTTTCAGAAGAGAAAGTAAATAAAGATAAAAATTATGAACAACAAATACGTAACTATCAACAAGTGAATCTAAAAACCAAGGAAATTAAAAAAAAAATCTGATGAACAATATTAACTGTTGAATATAATAGAATCAGAGGTATGGAAGGGGAGTGAACTGATGATTCTTGGGGAAAAGGGGAGAGGGAGATGTGGGAAGAGACTGAACATAAATTGTGCACCTATGGATGAGGACAATGGGGGGTGGGGAAAGGACAGAGGGTGGGGTGAGAAGAGGGGGGGAAGGAACATTTGTAATAATATGAACAATAAAAATTTATTTAAAAAATAAAAAATAAAAAAATAAAGATGGGGAGAAGTGTGGGGAGAGCCTGGGAGACCAGAAATGGGGCTAGTTGTGGATGGAAATGAGCTCACTGAGCGAGAAAGAACAGTATGAGCAGAAAACAAACTGAGGAAAGACTTATTGAAAGCTTACATTTCCCTAATTCTGAATTTCACTGAGAAGAGTGGCTCTAAAGTCAACTTTATCCAAGACTCAATTTAATAGTTGGTAATCAAAAATCAGAAAAGAACAGAATTTTTCAAGTTTCTCAAAGAGGGTTTATATAAGCTGTGCCCTTTGGCACAGTTGGCAACATATAGCCTCTTCTTCACAATGCGGCAAGTGGTGGCTGAAAGTTCCAGAGAGAGTCAAAGGGCGAACAACGTGTCACTCCAGGGCTTCCATCTTTGATAATTAGTTTGTAGCACTTTGACCTCATCTGCCTAAGTAAAAACGACTTTAGAAAAGATAAATTCTGTACTTTGCTTTGTGAGTAGGGGACAGAACACTGGGTTAGAAGTAAAATGATCAGGGAGGAGGCTGAAGAGCACTCCAGAGCGTTCTGGCAGAAGGACTTGCATGAATCGGGCAGGGTAGGAGGGAGGGGCACATTTGGGACCCACAAGCCATCGGGTAGAGCTGGAGTGCAGGATGGGATGGGGTGCCACTGAGAGAAGGCATTGGAAAGCAAGGGGCCAGGCTGTAATGAGCACCCTGTGCCCAGCAAAGGGGCTACAATGTCACGCTGGAAGTGACAGGGATCCATAGAAGGTTTCTAAAAAGGAGAGAGATGTGATCGCATGGTCAAGGTGCCCTTTAAAAAAAAAATTATTATAGAGAGAGAAAGAGAGAGGAAGGGAGTGAGAGAGAAACATCAATTATTATAGTTGTTCCACTTATTTATGCATTCATTGGTTGATCCTTTTATATGCCCTGACTGGGGATCGAACCTGCAAACTTGGTGTATCTCAATGACTGTATCTAATCAACTGAGTTGCCCTGCCAGAACTCAAGGTGCATTTTGATGAAGGTCATCCTGTCCCTGTGGAGAATGGGTTTACACAGACTGAGGATAGGTTCAGGAAAAGTACTTAGAAAGAATTTAGACTCTTGTAGGAGAGAGAGGGAGAAAAAGAGAGGGCAAGCAGGCATAGAGAGGAGGCCAAGAGCAGATCAATGGAGAGGAGGCTGATAGCAGATCCAGTTTACTGACTGTTGACTCTGTACCTGGCACCATGCCAAACTCTTGCACACATTGTCTTGCTGCTTCTGCCAGCAGCTCTATGAACAGGGTGTTGCCAGGCCACGTCATCTCTGTGGCCCTCACACATGGACCTTGCTCATGTCATGCCTGGTCCAGCCCTCCACCTCGCTCATTCAGCACTGCCACCAGGGCTGCTTTTCCGGCTCCTGAACAGGGCACTCTTGCTCACTTCAGGGCCTTTGCAAGCCCTCGTCCCTCTGCATGGAGCCTCTTTCCCAAGTGTATAGCTGGCTCATTTTCATACAGGAAGTACCGTTCATGTGCTACTTTCACCAAGAAGCATTCCCTGACCCCCTCCATTTAAAAGATAACTCAGCCCTGGCCAGTATTGCTAGATAGTTAGAGCCTCGGCCGCACACCAAAGGTCAAGATTCCAGGTCAAGGGCAAGTACCTGGGCTGTGGGCGTGTGGCAGGCAACCAGCCCATGTGGCTCTCTCTCTCTCACATCAATGTTTCTCTCTTTCTCCCTCTCCCTCCCTCCCTTCCACTCTCTCTGAAAAAGCAATGGAAAATAAATATCCTTATGTGAGGATTAACAACAACAAAAATAAATTAAATACATATATTCCTTTCTTGTATCAGCCTGCATTTTCTTTATAGCACTTACCATAATTTCTAATTACCTCTCTGTCTACTTTTCATTATCCGTGTCCCACTTCTAAATGAGAATAGGAATTCATGAGAATAGGAATCTTGTTTTATTCACTACCATATCCCCATACTATTGCACTTCTAGTGCTCAATAATAACAATAACAACAATTATAAAAATTAACACTTCAAACATGTGCTGGTCCAACTCATTTAAGCCTCACATATTTCATACAAATACTATTATTTTCTCTATTTTATAATTGGGAAACTGAGCCTCACCCCCCACCCCCGCCCCAAATTGAGGCAAATTATCCAAGGTCACTCAGCTTGTCTGTGGCTGAGGAGGGATTCAAATTCAGGCAGTATGGCTCCAGGGTCCAAGCTTCCAACATCTATGCTACACTGATACTCTGAGGCTGCGCTTTAAAATGTCAGCCACAGGCTGGTGATGGAGTAGCTAGGATTCCAACCTGGTTCCCTTCAAGCTCCATGGAAAGGCAAATAATTGGAGTGATGAGAATTAAGGGGAGAGAGAAGCCAGTTTGCAGGTCTGAGCTAACAGAGAATGGTGTTGAATTCAAGGGCACACAAGGTGAGTGTAGGAGCTCACGTCTGGGCATGTAGAATTTGAGGTGCATGTTGCCTCTCCTTTACTGTACTTTCTGCTTCTTAGCAGGGCACATTTCTCAACCCCTCGGATCCCACCTTCACATCTGTAAAATGTGGACTTAACTTCCAACTGGACAAATTCTTGGGAAGATTAAACTGAGGTAATGCAGACTCACAGGCAGACGTTCAATAAACATTCGTTTCCTCATCTTTCCGTACTTCTGCTCACATGAAAAAGCCAAAAGTTCAACAACAGCAATAGTTTCAGCAACAGCTTGGGAGAGTGGGAAAATGGGCTAAATCCAAGATGACAGAAGAAACAAGAGAAAATTAGTCTTGGGTGGATCTAAGTATATTATATATATATATGTGTGTGTGTGTGTGTGTGTGTGTGTGTGTGTGTGTGTGTGTATATATATATATATATATATATATATATATATATATGGCTAATATGCAGTGTCCAGAATGAAGGAAGGCCCCAGCAGACAGCCTGTAAAGAAAGGCCCAGATTAGCCCCCATAGCCAGCCAGGCCTTAGGGACCCTACCTGTGCATGAATTTCCTGCACCGGGCCTCTAGTCATTCCATAAGCTTAATGAAACTTAAAATTAAGTAAGTTTCATCTTCTGAACACTTTTTCTAAAATAATTAAATGAAGACTTTGTAAAATTAAGTTCAATTTTATGTAAATATATAACATTAGTCTTAACTCTCCTTCCCCTAGATGTTTCCTTTTATTCTTATTTCTTGCTAGGTATATGTAATACTTCTCTTTGAACAAGTCACATATTTTAATTTTAAATTTTCTCATCTGCAAAGATGAGAACAATAATTCTCTTACAGGGTTCTTGTAAAAATTAAAGGAGCTAATGTACAAGAAATCCTTTTGCAAATTAAATACTATCCAAATATAATAAAGGAACATTATTAAAAATGTGTTTATGAGGAAAAGTGTGTTTATGCTCACTTATCTCATGCCACATCCACAGAAGCAGTTCAGTTAGGATTCTCCAAGTTAAATAGCTCCAGCTCTTACAGCTATGTACCTCATTAAATCAGCAATTTTCCACTTGTCAGATTTTTAAAAGTAATTCTTTATTGTTGAAAGTATTCCATATGCCCCCTTTTTACCCCCATTAACCTCCTCCAACCTGCCCTTGCCCTATCCTTCAGCACCCTATTGTCTGTGTCCATGGGTCATGCATATATGCATTACCTCTCACCCATCCACGTTCCCCACTTTCCGTCTGAGATTCTGCACTCTGTTCTGATAGATCCTCCCTTCCCCCAGCTGATGGACGGAGTATGACGTAACCTGCACCTGCGGCCTGGACATTCCTGAGCACCTAACCAGGCACCTTATAGGGATTGTACATTGAACCACCAATCAGCACCTGCCAAATACCCTAAGCCCCCGATTCCTAAGTGCCTAAGTGCCTACTCATGTGCCTTATATGAAACCACCAGTCAGCGTGTGCCGAGTACCCTAAGCCCCATCCCTTCCCATTCTTCCCCTCAAAAGGTGCCTTCACTCCTGCACATATGCTCCCTTCCTTTGCAAGGCTGCCCAGCAGGGTTCTTCTCCTCTTATAAAGCCTGTAAGTCCTGGTTTTCGGCCCTCTGTCTCATCTTTCATGTTCCATGCTTCCTTGTCTCTACGGCAAAATTTTTAAAGCATGCAATACCTGACTACTTAGTCGAGGGCACTGCTCTCTTTTCCCTTAAAATTGTCAAATAAAAAATGACAATAGCCAATACAATAATAGGCGTATGTTATGAAGAAATCAAAATTATACCTATTTTTTGGTCAGATCAGTAAAATATATAATATTTTTTTTTGCTGTGCCGCATAATTTTAGAAATTAAGTGTATGTGCTATGAGGTGAAAAGGTTAAAAATCGCTGCATTAAATCTTGCCCTCTGGTGTGTGCAGATAGTCTGGACAGCTCTGCCTGCAAGACAGGGAACCATGGTGCAGTGCACTGTGTTGCTGTCTGTCCAGCTTCACCAAGTAGCTAGCCATCCTCCGCTGGAGCCTGCCCCTGACCACTAGCTCTAGTGTGAGAAAGCGGCCCAAGAAAGGCTGGCCAGCATGCTTCACCCCCGCCCCCTGATTTATTTAGGGATAAGGGTTTGGAGCAGTTGTAGTGTAACCCCCATCTTACAAAGGTCGCCTCAAAAGTCGAATTATGGAGTCATTTATTAAAGGCCGGCGGCATATGAGGAAGCAAAAGCGCTCCAGACCTCGCAGCCTCAATCAGCTCGCCACGCCCGGCTTATATTGGCAGAAAATCGCAAAAGTATCGATTACATCTTTGGGTCTGGAATGAGGAACCTGTTTCTCGAAAAAGCATTTTTACAGAAGCAGATTTTGAGCAACTTAGTTATCTATGAATCACTGAATCAACATAAACACATTAGCTGGGACAGACCACCTGGACAATTTAGAAGAATTGTGCCGTCCAGACTCTGGGATCACTGAGTCAGCAGGAAGGCACCATCTGCAGCTACTTAGGCAATTTAAGATCATTGAACTGTCTTGGGTCCCAGGAATGTGCTTCGATGACCAGTGAGATCACAGTCAATGGGATATTCAAACCATCATCAATGGAGTATTCAGTCATACATAAGTTCAGAAAGTGAGTACAGAACTCAAAACAGCGAGGTTAAAATGTTAAACAGCAATTTTTACCCAAGTATGGTTGCTACCATTCTTCAGACCCAGCCTAACAAGCCTGAGGAGTCCCCCAAGCTGCTGCTAAAACTATCAGGAAAAAGACTTTCCTTTTCCCTAGAAGTGCCAGCCGTCAGAACCAAACAGCTGGAGCTACTTCTGGCGATTTCTGACACCTGTGGGAGACCCTGCTTCAGTGAGACCTCCGGGACAGAGGCAGAGAGACGCGGTGGCCACCTCGCCCAGCCTGACATTCCTGAAAGACCCATTCCCAGGCCCACCCTCAGACCCGGGCAAACAGGGATGGCTGGCCTCCCCACAGAGAGATGACCTGCCAAGAAAAAGTCCCAAAAATGTTGTTCCAACTTTGGATCCAGCTTCATTTGGAGCCCATCCTCGAACATCTTAATTCTGTGACTCAGCAAGCTCTGGTGCCTGTTTGAAGTAACTTCAAGTTGCATTTCTGTCACTTGCAACTCAGAGTGAAAACACTTTCCCAAAGAATGTGCACATATAAATAAAACTCAAAGTTTAAAAAGCAATATAAATCGAAGTAGGAAGCATGCTATTTTTAGAATTGGAAAAAAATGAGGAAATGTGATCATGCAGTCACTTCTGAGGTTGAGATAATTTATTAGAAAAAGTGGGAAAAGGAAGAGAAGCAAATGAAAACATAATGGACGAAAAACTTCGTGGCATGAGAAAGGTCAGAATCATGCATGAGTGAAAATTCACCAGAACAAACTTAGAGAGAAAAGGAACTGAAGCCAAATCCTGCAGCAGCTTTGCCTTCTCAGTCGAGATGGCCCCACCCTGAGAGGGACAAGAGGACAAGGTCGCTGTGGGAAGGGAGAGAAAGAGAACACCACCAGCTTCTGTAGATGCAAGCAATTCTACCAGGCTTGAGGCAAAAATCTAAATGGCCAGGGAAAGAAAATGCCAGCGGAATAACCAGAAAAGAGAAAATGGGCTTTTCTCAAGGTGACACATTAGCAACAATTACGAAGATCTGAGAAGTTAGGAAATATGTGTGCATCAGCATCGCGAGGTGGGGGGGGGGGGGGGTGCGGCAGCTTGTGGGGCGGGGAGGTACTGCTGGTAGAGCAGGATGTTTTGTGCTGTGAGTCAAAGAAGTTTGTGCTCCTGGGTTTTCTTTGAGAATATAGCCAGAGGGAGGGATCTAGACAATATGTCTGTCCACCAGCCATAGAGGACAGACTGACAGCCACTCTGCCTGGCCTCCCGGAAGAAGGAAGTGAGACTGGGACTCCCAAGGGGCTTGTCCTGGCCCCACCTTTTCTGTTTCTGATACAATATGGGGAAGGCCTCAGAGTTGGAAACCAAGAGGGAAGTCATTTTCTCCATAGAAAGGCAAGTTAAGAGCAGCGTGAAGATTCTCAATGTAGTGCTACCTCTCTAAATGTCCTTTTTGAGTTCCACCAGTTTTAAATGGTTTTCATCTTGTTTTCTGCTATCTCGTTATAAGGTACTAGTCATTACTCTTGTGGGTGCTTGAGGGAACCCAATAGGCCTGTGCAGGGTCTTTCTAATACAAACACTTTCATTTAGGACGTTTAGGAGAAAGAGAGAAGCGAGCAAACAGGATGCTTATGCTGCATCTCCTACGGAACTTACCTGAACACATGACACTGAAAGGAGGAGAAGTGATGTGGTTCAAGCTTGTCTGGCAATAAAGCAGCAGATCACACAGCAAATCTTAAATCACAAAGAATGCTCACAGGCGAACCCTCGGGAGTTCCTGGAGCGATCGATGGGATTGCCAACCCTGGCGCTGGAGTGTTTGCCTACTTTCCTTTAATCACTAGTCATTCCGAAAGGCCCCTACCAGCAGGATCTGCTTCTGCGGTGTCCCTGTCCCAGATGCCATCTAGAGTCTAAGAAAGGAAGGAGGCAAAGCCCCAGGAAATGTCATATTATCCTGAAAAGCTTGCCTTGCAGAGTCAGACCTGGTAGCCCACTGAACAGGGCTGCGTTCATCTGCCTCCCTGGGGAGATGCTCTCACCCCCCCCCCGCCCCCCCCCCCTCCCCCTGCACCACCACCACCACCACCACTTCCTGCAAGGGAAATGGAATGCACTTGCCACAGGAAATGGGCACTTCAGAGTCCAGACTCCCCAGCACTTTCAGAATTCCCGGGAACCAAGGGCTGGGTGTGTATGTGGTCTGGACATTGCATCTTCTGAAAGGAAAAGCATGTGTAGGAACAAAAGGGGTCTTCCCGCCGGGGCCCTCATTTTGTAGCTGGGAGACATGAGGTTCCACGAGGCTACGTGATTTACGTGGGGTCATGCTGTGACAGAGCAAAAGCCAGCGTGCTACGCCGAAGACCTATAGCAAACATGGTTCTCTCTCCTGTGCCTTTCTTTCTAAGTGTCATTCTTGGTCTCCCACTTGGTCTGTTTGATTAGGGTTGGGAAAAGGAGAAAGGGGCAAAGGAAAAAAGGGGGATGGAGAAAGTTTCTTTTTTTCCTTCATTTTCTTACACTGTTTTGACACTGATAAGACTGGCCGTCCCTTCTGTCAAAGTAACCACAGACACTGAATGCTAATCAAAACTCATGTTTTTCTTTTCTTAAAAAGTGACAATTCAGGCTCTGCTACGTTAGAAAATGCCTTCATCTCAGTGTGATAGCTAAGGAAACACATGGCTAGGACCAAACTTTTGTAAATCTGAAGGGAATCGTGAAAATAGAAAGGGGATAAATATTTAATGAAAATCAGCCTCTAAGTACCTATTGCCTCAATTCAATGTCAATTATGGAAAAAGAAAAAAAAAGAAAGAAAGAAAACAACGGGAGAGGGAGGTAGGGCAGAAGACAAAGAGCAGGACAAAAGCCAGCCCTAGTCCCCAGGCCCGTCACCCGGACGCAGAGCCCAAACACGGTATTTTCCAGAGGTCACTGGCCTGCCTGTCGCCCAGCAGGCCCTGCCCTGCAGCTGAGAGCACCTACCAGTGCTTCCAACTTGGCAGCCGCCCAGGAACCAGAACAATGATCGCCTTTCTCTTGCCATAATAATGCTGTCGAGTTCATCAGAGATCCATTTTGTATTTTTCATTGAGTTCAAAGCGTGCTACTTCCTTCAGGAGAAATCCTATTGTGTTTTAAATAGTTTTAAAAATAGTTGATCTACTCCCTTGGGGAAAATAGAAATGTTTTTGATGAAAAAGAAAAGAACTTCTCAGAGAGCCTCATTATTTATCTAAAGTAAAAAATAAAAAAATAAAAAAATCACAAATATATATATATATATATATATATATATATGTGTGTGTGTGTGTGTGTGTGTGTGTGTGTGTGTGTAAGTTTACACCTATGAAACAATACAGGCATGAGTCCATATATTTCTCAGTTTACTGGGAAACAGCTGTGGTAAAGCCTATACTTTGCCATTCATTCACTCACTCACTCACCTAATATATACTTATTAAGCACTAACTATGTGTTCTAAACATGGAGGACACAGCAGTTAATAAGATAGACAAAGGAGCTAATGCAGAGGAGGCCAAGAACAAACCGTGCACATAAGTAAATATGACAATTCCAGAGCATGATATACTCTTTGAAGGAAAGACAGGGTGGGGTGGTCAGCTCAGAGCCATCTGGCTGACAAGAAGGAGCCTGTGCTGTGTAGGGGTAGGCAGGAGATTGGGCCAGAAAAAGGCCCTGGGGTTAGAGCAAATTTGACAAATTTGGGAGAAAGAACTCTAGCGAGGATTGAGAACAATAATATCTATCGTGGCAAAGACTCCATCGGATGATAATTGCAAGAGAACATGATGAACTGCAAAACAACCCCACTGGAAAGTGCTGTTTGGCTGTGCTACAACATCGTGTTATCACATAAAAAACCTCATTCTGCCGTTAGAAATGGTTAGGGTGAGAACTATGTGTTGTTTCATCTTCTCCCATGAAAAGAACCAGGCTCTGGAGAAGCTCCTCAGGGGTGGCGTCACCATCACGCCCAACGCGGACCTCACATACCTGGGATCCTGTTGAGCGTCACCCAGAAATGCTCATCGGGACTGAAGGTGTCCTTGGACCACTGGAGCAGGTCCACAGCCCGGGGGTCATGGAGCACAAAGTTGGAAAATTCTCTGGACAGGGCCACATAGGCCGAGCCAAAGTAGATGGTGAGGTTGTGGGGGGGAGGCGGCTTCAGAGCGGCGGTTCTGATCACGTAGGAAACCTCTTTGCCCAGGTGCTCTCGGTGGACGTACTTAGTCCGGCCGATGGCATGCGCCGGGGGCAGCACCCCCGGCGTGATGTTTTTCCCTTTGAATCCTTTCAGATACTGGATTATTTCCTTGTTGGTTTTCAGGGGGAAGTCTTGCCCGCAGGTGTTGATGGCGTACTTCCACGGGACCGCGGAGGCCACCAGGTCCCTCAGGCAGTTCAGGTCCGCCTGCAGCCTGGAGATCCCGCCATACACGACCGGCTCCATCCTGGAGGCAAGAAAGGCGTTGGGGAAGCAGCTCAGCAGCTGCTCCACAGCATCTTTAAAGGCAGCTGTGGCCTTCTCGTCCACATGGACGCAGTAGACGTTTTGGGGCATGTAGATCGCTCTGAAGAGCCTCTCAAAGGTATCGAAGTTGTGATGGATGACCATGACATAGGCCAAAGGGAACCCAGACTCTTCTTCGGATAACGGGGCCGTGATGTAGTGGCTCTGGGCCAGGTAGTCTCGGCAGGAAGGCTTCTGATAGAGCATCAGTTTGTCCCGCCACAGGAAAGGTGTCTTGCCTTTGATAAAGGATGCGCAAACTTGAGTCAGCATCAGAGTGTCCGAGTTATTCAGCCTTTGGAGGCTTTGCTCTCCCCCAAACATGAACACATAGAACACGATAAAAATGATGACACAGGAGACAGAAACTATAAAAAGGTAACGCATCGATGAAGACATGCCTCACAGAAGAGCAGGATTTCAAAGACGGTGGAAATCTGTGAGTCTTTTCCCGAACTTACTTTTCCCTCTGAGTTCTTATCTTGGTACATGCTCCAGCCACTGGGACCCTGAAGGAGACGCTGGGAATTTATTCCGCTTCATGCCGGGAGGCCAGCTGCAGGCTCTGTCCTCGTGCTGACATTAGCAACTGATCCCGCCCCGTTCTCTGCCTCTCTCAGAACGCCTTTGTCTAAATCCCAGTAGCAGGTTCTTACGCCCAACCTTGCTCCCTCCCTCTGCTTCCGGGCTTGCATCTGCCGAGAGAGCAGTTTCACTAAAACTCTGCTAACCGCTCTCCCCTGCAGATTTAGTTTCTCAGATCTCTCTTCTTTCATTTCCTATTCCCCCGCCTCTCCTTCCCTCCCCGCCCCTTGTTATTGCCATTCAGGGAATTAGCACAGTGAAAGGCAAAGTTGAAATGATGCGTTCTGGCAGGCATGCGTTTCCTGCTAGTCATCTGACTGGCTGTGGCACTCACCCCTCTCGCTGCTCAGGGCAGTGATCTATACATCACCTGGTCCCTCGGCTCTCCCAGGGTGACCCACAGGGCGTAAGGCAGCCTCCACTCTCAAATACGCTGCTTCAATGAGGAAAAAAAATGACTGAGGTGACAAGGAAAATAAAGCTCATCCATCCTGGCTCCTCCGCAAAGCTTTCCTGCCCCGCCCTACCGCGCTCAGCTCCAGTCCTGGGGGATCTGAATGGCAGGGATCCTGGCCCTGTGACTTTGGGATCAGGTGACAGCGCCTCTTCTCCTCCTCCAGCACCCACGGTGGGGCCTGTCACAGAATGTTGGGGTCACAGGAACAAGTTCGAACTTCATACCCTGATACAGATAAGACCTTAAAGCTTTACTTGAATCCTGGCCACAAGTATGGTAACAGTTGAGATTAGGGGACCTTGGGGCTATTCCGGTTTTAACCACCCAAAGAGCATCATCAGACACTGTTCCTGCCAAATTAAATTTCTCAACCACCTGGGAGATGAACGTTGGTTCCCCTATTTGCAAATAATAGTGTTTTGGCGAAGGAGTACCAAGCTCTTCCACTTAAACAGTTCTTTTCTTCCACCTTTCCCTTTTCCACCCGTGCTTTTATTTTTTTTTAATTTTTTTTTTTAAATATATTTTATTGATTTTGTACAGAGAGGAAGGGAGAGAGATAGAGAGTTAGAAACATCGATGAGAGAGAGTCATCGATCAGTTGCCTCTTGCACACCCCCTACTGGGGATATGCCCGCAACCAAGGTACATGCCCTTGACTGGAATCGAACCCGGGTCCCTTCAGTCCCCAAGCCGACGCTCTATCCATTGAGCTAAACCGGTCCCGGCTCCACCCGTGCTTTTAAATGTAGATTCATACTATATATTTTACTTAAAATGACTCTGAAGCACCATTCAACTACTAAATGCCTTCCCATTGCTCCTCACTGTTACCGGAACGAAATGCCTCGGTGCCTCCACCTCAGGAGGAGAGGAAAGGCAGAGGGGAAAGTGAAGTCCAGGCTGGAAGAATGAGCAGCAGGAGCAATGGCAATGAGAAGGAAACAGGACAGCGTGCTCCGCAGCCACGTGCTGTCCCGTGGGCATGGGTGCTGACTGACAGCAGGCAACCCCCACACCTGCATTGTTCTAGTCCTGTAACAGCAGGGTAGAGACTTGTCCAAAGGAAGGAGAGAGTGTGCGCTGAAGGACAGGATTTCTTCATGGGATGGGGTGGGGCTCAGTCTCCATTGTGAGACTAAATTAATTCTAGGTAGTCTCACCATTGGACTTGTAGGCAAAGTGGAAAAAGAAAATGCAGCCATTATGTGGGTAATGCAGATCAATCTCATCCTTAGTAGGAGTAAAGCAAACAGCTGAAAGTTCATGATAACAGAAAATTCAATCCCAAGCTTCTCTTTTTCTAAATAGTTCCTTTAAATATTATGTTATTATATGTTCTATTTCAAAACAATAGAGAGTAATTTTAGTATCTAGTTTGGTAAAGTCTGTTGACTTAGAATGAGTGTTAAAATATTTACTGTTTGCCTAGCCACTTTGGCTCAATGGTTAGGATGTTGGCCTGAGGACTGAAGGGTTCCAGGTTCTATTCCAGTCAAGGGCACACCTCGGTTGCCAGCTTGATCCCCCAGCCCCTGTCTGGGTGTGTGCGGGAGGCATTCAATTGATGTGTCTCTCTCAGTCACTCAGTCTTTCTCTCCCTTTCCCTCTACTCTCTCTAAAAGTCAATAGCAAAATAATCACCAGTGAGTATTAACCGAAGATAAAAATATATATTTGCAATTTAACCAAGTGCTCAGTATACAGATATATAAGTTAATTAGGCCAACGGGGCTGTTTACATAATTATTTCCAACTGGCCAATAATATAGGGGCACTAACAGTGTTTCTATAGTAAGAAATGTAGACACTAGACAGATTAAGAACTTTCATGATACTTCTGTATTCAGTCCATTACTTCAAGTGCATTTTTTTGTGTGCTGAAAATATACCTGTTTTCCCCTCTGCCCTTTCAGCTGTCCTTGGGCCAACTTTCCCCACCCTCAGGTTCTGTTCTTAAGAAATCCCTATGAGAGAACTTTTTAAAAACCTGTTGCTGCAAAGAGCAAGGCTGAGAGAAAGGTTACCTGTTACCTTTCCTTCCTCAGAGGCATCTGGTCTGCGTATCTGAAATAGACCCTGTGCGATTTTTTTTGCTACTGAGACCGAACACCTCTGCCTCCCAACTTGCCTTTGGCTGCAGACAAGGACAGGGCTGACTCTCACAGCCCTGGCAACCGCACCTGTCCCTCACTTTGTAGGCAGCTATTCCTGAACTAGCTACTTATTCTGGCCAAACACGTTTATATATCTGGCTAGACATGCCCTCTTCCCAGGGCTACTCTTCATTCCATTCAGAAGTCTTTACTTTTTGCTCACTTTAAAGACATTTTTCCAGTTACAATACTACCTGCACGGTTCCAAAATGAAGAGGGTGTCCTTTCTTTGAAATGATGGGAGACTCGTATCCCAGTGACATAAAGAGATAGTCAAAGGGGAGAAAGAGAGTCCTCGACACTGGGCCCCTGCAGGCTTGTGTGTGAAGGGGCAGGGGGGCGCGTGCCTGGCACTGCGAGCCCTGGAGGAGGAGGCGGAGGAGCTGAGAGCTAGTGTGCTGCCTGCCGGGCTGCCAGGCCTGTGAGGGAGGTGGCAGGCGGTGGTGGAAGACGGTGTACTGTGCCGAGAACTTGGATTCCATCCTGCGGCCAAAGGAGCACCAGCAAAGACTTTGGGTGGAGGGCTGCTCCCCGGAAACATGTGCCAAGTGGAGGAGGAACGGGAGCAAAGGAAATCATGGCGGGAAATTACACTGCAGCCCATATCTATGCATAATGCACACATGAATAACAATGAAAATATCAGATGTAAGTAAAGCCTGTTCCACTGTGAAGTAAAGGTGCTACCTACTCCTTAGTTAGTAATGTGTCCTAGAAACAATCCAAGGCTCTGACAAGGCTTCCAGGCCTGTAGATATTCACAGACATCAGACACTGCATATTGGCTGAGGTTTCTCTTAAACGAAGATAGGGGAAAGAGTTAAAGTTCCAGGGACATTATTGAATCATGATTGGGAATTGTAGGAATAAGTCTAGACTTATTTTTTCCAACCCCTCACTTTGTAATGTAGAAGTATGTACATTACCATATTTATACTATTTATTTACCTATTTATATATGTTGAATGAATGAATGAATGGAGTCCACAACCCCCATAGTTCCAGGTGCCCATGGGTAAAAGAGCTCTCAATTAGAATTGGGAACAGAGCAACTGGTATCTCATAATTTGGCAAACAATAACTCTGAACAGACTAACCAGATAGATTAAATGACAAAAAACACACAGCTTTTAATCAAATTTCCAGGGGAAACCATGAAAAATGTGTTTCTTCTTGTGTGTCAAGAAAGGGTTGTGCACTAACTCCCACAGTATTACTCACAGGGCCTGGTGCAAATCACTCTCTACCGTTCACTGGTTATGTGGTCTTAGATCCCGCTTGCCTCACCTTACTAAATAGGGTGTTCTCTGCCGTGCCTTCCAGCTTTCGTGAGCTGTGTAATTCGGTATGTGCGAGGTGAGTTCGCTAAGCACAGTGATGGAATTCAAGTGTGAGTACGGCCCTGTCCTATAGGACTCAACATACATACAACAGAAAATATAATCAAATACACAAAACAGGAAAGACTCTGGGTAAGTTCCAAACCAGAGGTTATCTACTAAATGTCATGAGAGCTCTGAGGACAAAGATGGTTAGAAATGGAGCATGATGGTTAGAAAGCGCTTCGCTGGTTAGATTCACACATAGAGCATGCAGGAGGTGGTCCAGTTGGAAAAATCATAAGAAAGCAAGAACACAAAAACAGGAAAGCAAAGTGGAGAACCTTCTTGGGAAGAATTGTGAATCGGAGCTTCTTGATTCATATGACAACAGAGAAAACCGTTCAAATCAGTAAGCCATTATCTCAAAGTGCCGGTCAGGGTGAGGGTGAACTCCAGGAGTGCTGGACTTGTGCCTCCTGTTCCTATTATAGCCCTGCAGCTCAACAGGGCCTATGTTCAATGTGTGTTGAATGGGTCCAGAATCATCTGGGCATTTGAAAGTGCAATCTTTAACTACAAAGAAAAGGAGTGTTGAAACCCATGTTTACATAAGCTTTCAATTTATATATTAGAATAGCATGAGCTAAGGCCTCTGTGATTTTTTTTTCTTTAAGCAAATTTCTAGTTTTCCCAAAGTATAGTTTTACTGTACCTGTAAGCATTTTCACCTCTTCCCCTTCAGTGTCCGCCTATAGAGACCTAACTATAAACACACATGAGCATTGACCTCTATTCGCACCTTCTTGTGCATCTTACCTTTGTTTAATTGCATGTACTAATTCAAACTTCATTATTCTTTCATAATTGTTCTGGGACTTGTTTTTCCATTCTCAATTAACTGCTATTCTTTAGTTGGGAAAGAAAGTGAGGGGACACAGGCTTGAGCAGAAACACTAGATTTATAATGTTAAATAACAGCAAAAAAGTTCGCTTACAGGACTTGCTCTGATAAACTTTGTTGAAGTAGCATCCAGAGGTTAAGTAATATTTGCAGAAAGGCTAGGTAAGTGAGGTGAGATTGTATCATTTCTTGGGTTCACTCATGGCTGTTTCTTGAAAGACCATTTCTGTGTGATTTGCTTTGTGTTTGTAGAGGTCAAGTGAGTCATGCTTAATTATAAAATGTCAGGATTAATTTTCCCCCTTGAACTAAGAATAATTCACCAGAAAGAACAGCCACGTGAGTAATTCTGTTCTGTGTAGCCCGATGGTTCATAGATGGGGCCTTTTTTCTTCTCTTTTTAAATAATGATGACCATGATGTTAAAGAGGAGAAGGAAGGAGACATTTCCAAGCACACATTTAACTGAAATGGTAATTCTCCCATAACTGAGTGTCCTCCCGTGGGGGTCACTGGGGAAAATCCGCCTTCTCCTGGGACCCAATCATTTTTACTTTCTATACCATTCATCTAATTAACAACAGTAGGAGTTGTTGTCTAGATCACAAAACCCAAAACATTATTTCAAGTTCTCACCATAGAGAAGGGCAAGGCGTTTAATATACAGAATTGTAAAGGCCTAGGTGGCAGGTACATAAGATGGTCATGCTGGATCATAGCATGGCACTGTGGGCTGCAGTGTTCTGCATCTGATTTTCTTGTAACAAAGATATCATGGAAACACTTCCTGGATGTTAAGAGAGCTAAGCAAATACTTGCAAAAAACAGTGTACACAGATTCAAATAGGCACATTCAAAGCATGCACAGATAGGCGGCAATCTTCTGGTAGAATAAATGTGACAATTAGAAATAGGAAGAACCTGAAATTTAGGACATTAGAAAATGAAAAATAAATTACCCAAAATAAGTCACAGCCAGTTATCATTTCAAGATGTGGGCGCTAATAGCTTAATCTTAGCAGAACAACTGACTCTATTATTTTACCAAAACATTTGTTTTCAAAATTATTCAGCCAAACCAGGGGTGTCTACGGCTTGGGGATGAGAATAGTTTAGATTGTTCTGGCCAAATTGCTCAGTGGTTAGAGTGTCGGCCAAAGGACTGAAGGCTCATAGTTCAATTCTAGTTGAGAGTAGGCTTGATACCTGGCCCTGGTCAGGATGTGTGCAGGAGCAACTTATCAATGTGTCTCTCTCACATCCATGTTTCTTTCTCTTTGTCTCCCCCACCCCCCCCCCTCGCCACTCGCTCTGAAAATCAATGGAAAAAATATCCTTGGGTGAGGATTACCCCCACCACCACCAAAAAAAAGAGTTTAGATCAGAAATTTGCAAGCTTCTGTTTAACATTTCATCACCAGAAGGGTTTGTTAAAAATACAGGTTACAGCCCTCGCCAGTTTGGTTGAGTGGATAGACTACTGGCCTGCAGTCTGAAGGGTTCTGGTTCAATTCCAGTCAAGGGCACATGCCCGGGTTGCAGGCTTGATCCCCAGTAGCAGGTGTTCAGGAAACAGCCAATCAATGATTCTCATCATTGATGTTTCTATCTCTCTCCCTTTCCCTTCCTCTCTGGGGAAAAATAAAATAAAATACAGGTTACAGGGCTCTGACCCAAAAGGTCAGTAGGTTTCAGATGGAATTTAATAATTTGCTTTTCTAATAGGGAATTGGGTCCAAAGTTTGAGAACTAATGGATCAGAGACCAAAATTCTTTGATTTTTTCCCCTCAGTGACCACACTTGATCTATTTTCCTATGACTAGGCAATTTATTGTACAATAAAACAACCAATGTTTGGCATGAACCAGCCTATACAATTTGGAAATGCTTAATAAACATGAACTTAAATGGTGGATGATTGCCCTGATCAGTTTTATAAGTAAACATATAAAATGTACTATGAAAAGCAATCAGTACTTCTAGGAAGAATGAAAGAAATAAATATACAGAAAAGGCTTTTATTTAAATGAGAAAAATCCTAGGAGCAAGTTGTCCTGCCCTGAATGCAGTCTCTAATTTACTGTACACAGCAAGCACACCAGGGCATAATCCCAGTCTTTTACAAAATGTAGAATAGGACTACTTACTGACAAACTACTTACTGATGTTTTGAGGATCTAGTGGGCCATAAGCTGAATGAGAGGAAGGTGTAGAAGAAGAGTCAAAATAAATAAATAAATAAATAAATAAATAAATAAATAAATAAATAAGAAAAAGGCAGAAAATACCAAATATTGGTCCAGACGTGGAACAACCCGAATGTTCATGTACTGCTTGTGGACGTATGAGTTGGTTCAACTCTGAAAAACCGGCAATCTTTACTGAGCATAGGCCCATCCTGTGACCCAGAAATTCCATTCCCAGGTATTTATTCAACAGAAATGTGTACATTTTTATGAAAGGACTTATAGCTTAATATTTGCTCCAGCCATACTCATAACAGACCCAAAACTCACACCAAGTTATTACAGATCAGGGTTTCTCAATCTTGGCACTGTTGGCATTTGAGGCAGAATAAGCTTGTGGGTGCTTTCTGTGTATTTTAGGAAGTTTAGTGATATCCCTGGCCTCTACCACTAAATGCCAGTAGCACCCTTTGCCCCCCACCCAAGTGGTGACAATCATAAATGTCTTCAGATGTTGCCAATGTTCCCTGGGGGTGGAGGGACAAAATCACCCCTCCCCACCTCTCCTCCTTCTCTCTACACAGCAATGAAAATGAATACATATTAATGCCTGAAACACCATCAAAAGCAAATCTCACAAACATAATATGAAGCAAAAAACACCAGACCAAAAAGAGAGAGAGAGAGAGAGAGAGAGAGAGAAAGTAAGTACAGGTTGTATATTTCCATTTATAGAAAGGACAAGAAATCAAAGTAATCTATGGTGTAAGACATGAGGGTAGAGCCTGGGATGCTAGTCATGTTCTATGTTTTGATGTGGGTTATATGAATGTGTTCATTTATGGAACTATATCAAGCTGAACACTAATATGTGCACTTTTCTATGTTATACACTATTTCACCAAAAATGATTGAATGAATGGATGAGTGAATGAAGGAGTTATGGTCCTCCTAAGAAAACTCTTCCAAAAGGAGTCTTCAAGGTGAGTAGGGATCAGGAGTCTTCCTTAAATAACTGATATTTATGGAATTACTTATGACCAGATACACTGCGGTACCATATACATCACTTCTTTAAGCAGTCTGACTACCAAGGGTGTTTCTACTTTGGCTCCTGACACCAGCCACCTTTGGCCACTCCTTTCTACCAGTGAGCAATGTCCAGAAGAAATGGAGCCAATAGAAAACAGAACAGGACGTCAAAACTTAATTCAAAAACCCTTTGTGCTCATCAACACAGAACTGAGCACCAGTTGTTAGGGGACTTGTCAGCTAGATCAGATAAGGATGGAAGAAGTCCTGCTCTGACAAACAGAATGTTTTACAACAGGGTGCCAAGAAGTATGAATGACAAAGCTGACAGCTGGCATTAGGGGCTATCACCCCCACTAGCCAAATGAGGAAACTGACACTCAGAAGGTCACTGCTCTCCCAGGGAACCTTCCTGACCAGGGTCACTGAGAAGGGCTGGCCTAGGACTTGAATGTGAGCAGCTCTGCTCCAGAGCTCTTGCTTTCAGTCACTGTGCCATCCTGTGCCCAGAAATGTCTAGGCCAGAGCACCCAGATCTGCTTCCTGGAGAAAACATGAGAAATAATGAGAGCTGTTCACGTTCAGTAAGACACATGCATTCCTTTTTCCACACTCCTTTTCTTTCTCTCACATTCAATCAATAGACATGTGTTGAAAAGACACCTAAGCCTGAAGCACTGTGACATTTCTTTTCCATTCCTGCCAACACCTTTCTGTATTGTTCAGAAAACCATGTGGACAAATCTTTCCCTTCCAGCTATCATTAGGATTGACTTCCAAATTCCATCTCCCCAGCTCCCTCTTCAGGTGGTCATATTTCTGCATGGTCTGACTAGTCACAAGCAGAGGGCTTGATCCAGGGGACACCGTGGCCCACGCAAAACTGGGTTCCAGAAGGCCTGGCTCTGTCCACAGTACTTTTTCTAAGTCTCTCTTGATTAGCATAATTTGAGTATGCTGCCTGTTTTCTTTCTGGGATCCTGACTGATACAATAATAAATAATAACATTGAGATAGTACTTATCAGATGCTGGATATTTGGTCAACATTTCATGTTGATTACTATTTAATGCTCACAAAAACCATATATATCAAGAGCAAAACATGCCTGAAGGGAAAGAAATGTCTGAGGGCTAATCTTTCCAAGGACAATTAAAGGAAACACACCCTGGGAACTCATGTAGTTTTAGGTCCTCTCCCACCCTCTGACCCTATATGAAGGCTGGCTGGGGTGGAGATGCCAGAGCGGTTTCTCTCAGGGTATTATGCCTGTAGTTCTCTTGGATCACCAGCCATCTGAATAGAAACACACCACAAAGATCCAACTTTGTTTCTACTTGTTGTATCTGATAGTGATAGGCAGTGGACTCTTTGTCTGGCTTCAGTTTCTAAATATTATTCTCTACTAGATGGAATGAGGATTCCTTAAAGGAAATGGCTGACTCCAAGACAGGGACAAGTTAAGTACAAGATTTACAGAACACCTCCTGGTGCTAGACAGTAAGGAAGCACTCAAAGAATAATGTGGACATATTGAAAAGACACAGAAAACAGCTTAAAGGGGCCCCACAGGCCAGTTCTGGGACAGTAGAGCAGCAAAATAAGAATAAATAGTAATGAATTATAAATCATTGAGTAAAATGAGAAATCATATCCATAGGGATAAATATAAATAAATAAACAAACAAGGCAAGTAAGCACGTGGGGAGAAGAGAGGGCTCTACTTTATTGGTGAATGTCAGCTAATGATCATAGAGGGATGGAGTTTAAAAAAAATCACAACTTGGCAATCACATGGTAATAATTGGGTCAGGCAAGAACCACCAGTGGATGGTAGAACTGGAGAGTGAACATTTGACGAAGGACAGGACATCTAACTAGTCTCAAAGTGTCTGCCTACAAAATACTTAGTAATTACTTAGTAGTATTGTAAATACAAAATACAAATTTGTCAGGTACCATCTTAATGAAATGGCAAAAGTTAGTATTGCCACTCTCAGAACGAAGCAGCACGGCATGCTTCTACAGCATTATCTCTCTGGTATCTCTGCCCAAAAGGCATAGCTTGAATCTCGTCATGAGGAAACACCTGCACCCTCAAACATGATGAAACCTTGAAAGACACAGACTGAGAAATTGTTCCAAATTAGAGGAGACTAAAGAGATATGACAAGTAAGTGTAGTTTGAGATCCTTAATGAGACCCTAATTTTATGAAAGACATTATCAATACAACCAGTGATACTGGACTACAGTGTGTGGATTAAAGAGAAATGCTGTATCACTTGATGATTGTACTATGGTTATGCAAGAAAGTATCTCTGTTGCTGGTGTTAGGAATTAACTGGTAAAGGGTATAGGAGAGCTCTTTACCTCTACTTATAAGTGTAGTAATTTTGAAATTAGTTTAAAATAAAAGGTTGAAAACTCATTAAGATCTTTAAACATTTTCAAAGAGTAGTATTTTTATTAAATACATTGCTTTCAATGTAGTATTTTTTTATTATTATTAAATACATTGCTTCAGCCATGGGGACTTCTGAAAGGCAGCATGGTAGATGAGGCTGATCACAAATTAGGGGTCAGGCAAACCTAGATTAAGTCGTTCTGCTGTGTGGAACCCTGGCTTCCTCATTTTCGAATTGGAGGTGATAACATCTACTTCCCTCAGAGGATTTCTGCGAGGCTTTAGTAACTTAATCAAATGATGTTGGGACTTTCTGCTCTCTCCTTGAGAAAACACTTGTGCTATAGGACTTCTTCAACAGTGCCAGTATTGGAGCCATCTAGGATGTGGAAAGCCCCTTCTGTACAATTAACATAGGCCACTCATTACAGCATGATTCTACCGAAAGATAAATGCTGGGTCACTGAGTTCAGTACTTCTCTACCTTTTCAAAAGAATTTTTAAAATTGATTTCAGAGAGGACAGGAGGGAGAGAGAGAAAAAAAATATTAATGATGAAAGAGAATTATTGATTGGCTGCCTCCTACACCCCTCCCCCACACACACACACACAAACACTGGGGATTGAGGCCACAGCCTGGGCATGTGCCCTGATTGGAATCAAACCATGACCACCTGGTTCATAGGTCAATGCTCAACCACTGAACCACACTGGCTGGGCTCTTCTCTACCTTTTATGACCAAATGAAAACTTGCCCCTCTGATATTTTGAAATCCCAGTTTTAATTTAGGATGGTATATTAAGGAAGTACTTTTCAACAGTTATCTCACCATGATATATTGAAAATCATCATTTGTCTGGCACCTATAAAAAATAATGGACAAAATTCTTTCAGCCAAAAGTGTCTGTCCAAAGGTTTCCAACTGCTCTGGGTCCCCAACTGCCCTCCCCTGCCAGTCTGCAACCACTGTCATGTGCCAGCAGGCACAGCCACAGCTGGGAAGGTAAGCAATGAGCACAAAGCATAACAAGGAAAGAGCTGCCATTACAGGAAATAGATGGGAATGAACTAAAAGCACTCCACACATTTTGGAAAAAGGAGTTCTTTCTAGTTGCACCATGTATGAATGAGGATTTACTACAAGCATGTCAAACTCATGACCTGCAGCCCTCAGAGAATATTTTTGCAGCCCAGCCAATATAACGGTATGTAAGAAAAATTTAATAAAAATTTTGTAACTTAATTTTTACAATATACTGTTATACATAATTATTAATAACTAGAGGTCTGGTGCACAAAATTCATGCATGGGGGTGGGGGTGTTGTCCCTCAGCCCAGCCTTCATCTTCTCCAGTCTGGGATCCCTCTCACAGTCTGGGACTGCTGGCTCCCAACCGCTCGTCTGCCTGCCTGCCAGCTTGATCACCCCCTAACCACTCCTCTACCAACCTGATGGGTACCTAACTGCTCCCCTGCTGGCCCAATTGCCCCCAACTGCCCTCCCCTGCTGGCCATCTTGTGGCAGCCATCTTGGACCACTTGGGGGTGGCCATCTTGTGCAAAGGTATAAGGGTCAATTTACATATTACCTCTTTATTATATAAGATGAACTTCAACATTCGCTAATGACTGATTACTACAATTGTGTTGCATTAATTTCCCTTACACACCTTATGTGCAGGCGCACCATTTCTCACCACTAATACTAGCAGCGAATGTTTTAGCAGCCGATTGCCACGTCATTAACCTTGGACTGACCTGTTTGGTGTTCACACAGGAAATATTTTGCTTTCAGAGAACAAGAAAAGTAGTTTATTTGCATTCCACTTATTAATTTGGGCAGTTATTCAGTGTCTGGTGAGTTAATGTTCAAGAAAAAAATATTAATTTTTATTAAAATATCCTATTATTTTATGTTAACAATTACTCATTTACTTTAGCCCTTTGTATTCAGTATGTCTCTATTGAAATATACCTACGTTTCTATGAAAAATGAAGTAATTGTGTGTGTTTTTTGTGGCCCACATACACTAAAACCTCATTTATCTGGCCCGTGTTAGCCTTCGAGTTTGACAGGATCTATGTATGACCTTCAGAACAAGCTCGGGTTTCTATTTTCTTACCAATAGTGACTTATTTTAGCAATTAACTTCATTCTCAATTCTGCCTTGTCGTTGATTTCATTTCCCCTCCTATCCTAACCTTCCCTTTTATGGCTTCGAATCTGGAAAGCAAGAAAAGCCTTAAAGCCTGTCCCTCGCAGAGCTTGTGCCTGAGACGGAGGATGCTGGAGTCTCGCAGAGCAGAACTGCGTCCTGTAAAATCCCAAAGGCGAGGACAAGAGCTGCGCACGCCTCAGCATTCGGACGGACAGCTCTACAAAGGTGGCTGGCTTACCTTTCATAAAAAATGTCCGGCTTTTTCCCAAAGCTACACGGAGATTAGTTAAGATTGCAAAGGAGATAGGAATTTGGAGTTCGCTTCGTTCCTAATAAGGAGAAAGCTGAACACATTTATGAATCATCTGAGGTAAAAACAAATGATTGTGAAACCCTGTCAGACGCTGTCTAAATCTGTCAAGCTCAGTAACACAGGAATTCGTATTTGAAGCAACAAACTGATGTGGATGAACAAGCCCCTCCAATGTAGCTAGTACAGGCCAATCAATGTGCACACGCAAATGGAGAGCACAGCCAAGGAGCGAATCTTGTAAAATGGAAGAAACAAAAAAAGTAAAAGCCACAAAAATACTAATTAGGACACTGGCACGGCCTTTCACCTCACTGCTTAGAAAGCTGGGAGGTGAGGGCTGTGCAAGTAAAAGGGGCTCGGTAGTAAATCTCACCAAAAGTAACCTCTCAGGGCGATCTGGCCGCGAATTCCTAACTGGGCAAGTCATGGTGAGCTGTCATGCCCCAGACTTACAGCTTCTTTACTAAAAGGTTTATCCTTGCCTTAAGCAAGCCCTGTCCATTGTTTTGTGCTTCTCTAGGTTAGCACACTGCCTGGTTAGAGCTTCCTCCTGATACACTGGGGCAGTGGGTTCCATCTCCTGCCTGGGCACATACAAGAAGCAACCCATGGATGTCTAAATAAGTTGAACAACAAATGGATGTTTCTCTTTCTCTCTCTGTCTCTCTCTCCCCCCTTCCTCTTCCTCTTTCTAAAAAATCATTTAAAATGTGTTTTAAAAATAAAATAAAATGCCTCCTTATCAGACCCTACAGAAGTGTGACCACCAGAGAGAACATAGCATCTTATGGACTATCCGGTAATCCAGGCCCTGTCTTGCTTTCTTCCACCTTCATGTAATCCTCTTTCCATTCTTAAAAGAAACTGCAAGACTGTTATTTTGTGGAGCACTTGAGTCTTTGCTTCCCAGCAAATGTGGTCAGTTTGCTCAAATAAACTGTGATAAAAATTTTCTGTAGGTTTAGACGTTTCTTATGTTGACAGGATAGACTAAAGATAGTTGATTGGTTTTATTAAAAAGGGGGGAATTGCAATCATTTGATACTTAAAAGGTGGAGGAATTACAGTTTGCATAAAAACCTCAGAAAAGGGGTCAAATTACAGTAACTACATATTAGGGTAGTATCTCAATTAAATGGGCTGCTTTATTTATTTCTTTTTTTAAATATATTTTATTGATTTTTCACAGAGAGGAAGAGGGAGGGATAGAGAGTTAGAAACATCAATGAGAGAGAATCATCCATCAGCTGCCTCTTGCACACCCCCTACTGGGGATGCGCCTGCAACCAAGGTACATGCCCTTGACCGGAATCGAACCAGGGACCTTTCAGTTTGCAGGCCGACGCTCTATCCACTGAGCCAAACCGGTCCCAGCTGCTTTATTTTTTGAATGAGGCTTAGCTAATTGCTAAGGAGGTAAAAACCTAAATTTACTAATTGTTAATACAGGAGGTAGAAACCTTAGCTAATTGCTAAAGAAACCTAAATTAACATTTGGCCATGCAGTGTGTCCTGAGTTCAATGTTAGACAATTTCATCTCTTCATCCTCTAAAAGCACTTAGTCTTCTAAGAAGATATATCAGTGACCACCAAGCACAAGAAAAGATATTCAACATCATTGTTCATTGTGATGCTATTTTCATTTAACCCAGTTATTAATAACTGGAAAGGAGCAAAGGGGAGCTGCGCTTTGGACGCATGCCCAGTAAGGTTGGAATGACGCAGGAAAGGTGATTACTTGTTTGCCACACCTGGGAGCAGGTCACTGGCCAGAACAGGCGCGGCCACTGCAAGAACACGGAATCTGAGATACATCGGCTCCTGAACAAAGATAGTTCCCTCTCTTGGCCCTCTTCTCTCCTGCTGCTTGAGCCTGACTCCTAGCTTATAGGGCTCTCAAACCCTGCACTTGCCCACAGGGCCCTCAGCCATGTGGTCCCCACACAATGGACTGATGGGCTGGAATTAGTCTGATGCTGCACTGGACCCAGCTTCACCATGGAAGGGAAACTCTGGACACTGGCTTTGCTTCTAGCTTTACTAACGCCCCAGCTGCACCTTTTCCAGGACTGGTTTAAGGGAAATAGGACTTTGGAAACCAAGGGATGTAAGTTCATGCAAATAGAGCTTTCTACCACATCTCATCCTCTCGTAGAGGCCTCCTGAAATTCTTATTCCATCAGCACCCCAAGAACCCCACTTCTTCTAGCAACAGAGAAATTCCACCCACTCAATTATCCAATAATAACAATTAGAGAAATGAAAATCAAATCACAGTGAGATATTCTTTTACACCCATTAGAATGGCTTCGGTAAAAAGACAGGCAATAACAAGCGTTGGTGAGGAACACTCGTATACTGCAGGTGGGAATGTAAAATAGTGACTTCGCTTTGGAAACCAGGTTGGCAGTTCCTTAAAATGTTAAACACAGCCGAAACCGGTTTGGCTCAGTGGATAGACCGTCGGCCTGCGGACTGAAAGGTCCCGGGTTCGATTCCAGTCAAGGGCATGTACTTGGTTGCGGGCACATCCCAGGGGGTGTGCAAGAGGCAGCTGATTGATGATGCTCTCTCATCAATGTTTCTGACTCTCTATCCCTCTCTCTTCCTCTCTATAAAAAATCAATAAAATATATATTTTTTAAAAAGAAAATAATGGCAAAGATTAAATAAAAGGCACTGTAAATTTAAAAAAAAAAAATGTTAAACACACAGAGTTACCATATGAGCCAGCAATTTCACTCTTGGGATCTACCCAGGAAAAATGGAAATGTGTCTGTACAAAGATTTGTTCAGGGTTGTTCATAGCAGCCTTATTCATAATGGCAAAATAGTGGAAACAACCCAAGTACCTGTCAGTGGATTCATACATAAACGAAGTGTTTGTCCATATAATAGAATAGTAGTCATCCACATAGAGGAGGGATGCACTGATTCATGCTACATTGATGAATCTCAAAAATATTCCACTATTTGGAAGGAGCCAGACATTAAAAAAAAGAAAAAAAGAAAAACCACATGATTCAATTTACTAGTATACAAAATGTCCAGAAAAGGCAAATCCATACAGAAAAGTAAGGGTTGGAGTGGAAATGGAAAGTAGCGATGAATGGACATGAGTTTCCTTTAGGAGGTGATAAACATATTCTAAAATAGGTGCAGAGGCATGGAGGCATGGAACAGACCGACATATCTCAGAGGGGAGGGAGATGGAAAGAGATTAACCAAAGGACCTATGTGCATTTATGCATAACCAGGGGACATAAACAATAGTGGTGACAGACTGGGTGGGACAAGGGCTGGGAGGAGGGGAGCAAAAGGGGGACATAATTAGGGGACATCAGTAACACTGTCAACAATTTTAAAAATTACATTGGAATCTTAGTTGTACGACTCTGTAAATATAATAAAAATCATTGGATTATACACTTGAAATGGTAAAGTTGATGAATTTTACAATGTGTGAATGATATACCTGAATTACATACCTCGGTTTGGGGGTATGTAAATAATATCTCAATAAAGCTATTTACTTGGGGGGGAGGGATGTAAAACATCCAGTGCTGGACATTGCTAAGGACTCACGGTGATGGTCTACATACTTCTAGAAAGTTTCTGTAAAGCAGCTGGGAATTCTGTCGGTCTGCTGTAAGCTGTCAGTGACTTGGAGAGGAGAAAACTTCTGGATTTGTATGAAAGCAACACCATATTCATTTTATACTCGCAACATAAGTGAATCAAATTCAAGGTGAAGCCAAGCACGGTGTGGGTTGAGTCTCGAGAAGATATGAAGCTCAGGGGACCATCAGGCCTCTGCATTCTGTCATTCCATGGTGCCCAAGCATCAAACCCTAACAAGAAGGTAAGGACTATCTGTGAGGTGAACAGAGCACCTGGGCATGGAGGACAAATGTCAACTCTGGGAGGGGGAGGGTATGAGGGTTGGGCAGTGGGAGGGGGCTGACCCAATAATAGAGGGGGGCGTTGCTCAAAGATAATCAGGATGCCTCCAGACAAAGGAGGGCCTGGGGAAAACTGGCAATAAAGCCTAGAGGTGTGTTTGGGGCTTAGCAATTATACAGGGAATTGAAGTCGTAGCCAAATAAACTACATTTTCTGGATACTGCCATCAAAGCCTCTCCTGGCTAAAATGGCTCTGGCAAATGTCCTTAGCTACTAGCTTTACTTTTCTAGACCTGAACTAAAACGTACAGCTTCAATCTTCAAAAGGCGTAAAGAGGTTATGCTGACCTCATACAGTCAGATGACTAACACAACTCCCACCGCCAACACCACTCCCTAAGTGTTTTCTAGTGCATTCAGCTAGGGTGGTGGCCAGGAATGTCCGCCCTTTGGAAAAGTGGTGGGGAGAGGGGCAGAGAGGGGCGGGAATGGGGGCAGGATTCCTGTCCTGCGGACAGTAAAAACTGAACCAGAATTGAGAAAGAAGAAAATACACTTGGTGCAAAGCTGCAGGATAAATGTCTTTATTTGCTAAAGAAGTATTTGTAGAAAGTATTAGGCCAGCAGAGTAATACTCTTTTTCTCTCCCACTCCTTTGCTCTCCCATTCCTTTGTTCCTTATTCAGCATTATATTGGAACCCCACAGAATGAGGAGGCCAGGCAAATGTCTAGTTCACATTCTTACCTCAGAGTGCGTGTAGAGGGGGAGGGGCAGAGATGCGAGCAAAGGGGAAGAGCCACACAGAGTGAGGATGCCGTGGAGATGTTCTGACCCAACAAGAGCAGAAGTGGATGCTTCTGTGGCCGAGGAAAGGGGCAGGGAAGGCTCCTCTGAGGAAGTGCGTGTTCTAGTGGGTTTTGAGAAGAGACTAGAATGAGCAGCAAAAGTAGAGCATTCTAGAACCAGGGGACAGGAGACGGGTTGTTTCCAGATCAGTGGACAGTGACCGGGGGCGAGGCTCTCAGCTACTCACAGATGCTGCTTCCTAATTACAAGAGCGAGAAACCAACTGCGAGGGCTCTGCAGATACCACATTGCTAAGTACAGCTGCAGCTGAGGGCACCCTCTGTGGGCCACAAACCTGACTGCTAGCAAAAAATCATATTTGCACCTTCAAAGCCAGATGTTCCTGGGGTTTTTTGGTTACACACAGAAGTTTTAAAATAATAGCATTAAAACCTCAAAAATAAACATTTAAGAAGTTAGTCTGCTTCTCCTCTGGACATTTTTAAAGAGTTCCTACAATGCACCAGGTACAATTTGTGCACTTTAATCCATCTAACAGTCCAATAGAAGGGAGTGTATTCTCCAGATACAGATAAAGAATGAGGCTCAGAGAAATCGGGCCTCTTGCCCAAAGTTACACAGACTGTGTGCAGCAGAGCAAGGGCTGCCTGGCTTTCAATGCCACCGGCACATGGGAGCAGCCACCGCCTCTACAGTGTAAACACATCTTGAGATCATTTGTTCAACGTACTCGACAGTCAGCAAAAGTCTGAAATGCCCTAATTGATGACCACTGACTCCAGTTCAGTGGGGCCTACCCCTTCTTTTTTACATCCCTGTGAGTACTCCACAACTGCTGAATTGTACCTCCAACCCCCAACCTCTTCCACCCAGCCCCCACCTCCCCACATCCGGCAATCACCAGTCTGCTGTCTGCATCCAGTTTTGTTTATTAATTTATTTTGTTTTGTTTTTTACTCCAAATATTTGTATATGTCTTTATTTCAGAGAGAGAAGGGAGAGGAAGAGAGAGATAGAAACATTAATGATGAGAGAGAATCATTGATGGGCTGCTTCCTGCATGCCCCCCACTAAGGATCAAGCCCACAACCCAGGCATGGGTCCTGACCTGGAATGGTACCGTGACTACCTGGTTTATAGGTCAATGCTCAACCACTGAGCCACACCGGCTAAGCTCATTGGTCAGTTTTTAAATCTTTAAATCCAAAAAACATACGAAAATGAAACAAAGTCAATGAAAGTCACCAGCCACATGTATAAATGTTACTTTATATTGCGTTAAACACATTACATTATTTAAACTAATTTTGCTCATTTATTTTTGTTTCTTTTAATGTAGCTACTAGAAAATCTCAAAATTACATTTGTGGCTCACATTACATTTCCATTGGGTGGTGTTGGTCTAGGTCTCCATGAGGCCATTTCATTTGTGGAGTGTGTTTTTCTTGGCCTATTACTTCTTTGAGAATCCTAGTTAGTCCCCTATCACTGCAGGCTACTAGAACAAATCTTAAAAATGACCAAAACAAATAACTCATACTTCAACTGGAAGGGCCCTTAAAACAGAAATGACCCAAATTTCCACATAGCAGGAGTAACAATTAAACAAATGGCCACCTAAACTCCCAGTTTTCTCCCCTTCTCATGACCAAGTCCTGCACTCTGGCTACTCCAGGTCCTACAGGAGTCAGCTGTACCAGTGATGGGCTTCAGCCTCCAGCAAGGATCCTTCATACATGTAACACACTGAGTATTTCAAGGGCTCCCTCTTTAAATTTTTTGAAATACATGGAAAAGTATGTGTGTGGTTTTCTTTTTCTTTTTTTTCCGATTGCATTGCTAACCTGTAACTGCCAAGCAGAAGTGTAAAAATCCAGTTCCAATAGATAAATATTGCTGAGAAGTGAGGGTGTTACTTTTTCTGTTCAATAACCTAATGAGATTTAGGATCATGAACTCTCATTTGGATTTGTCCAACTCTGGGTAGATGAGTTTCTTCCACAGCCATTCTCCAGCTTCTGCTTCCACACATTCCTTGGGCTTATTCAGCACTGAGAAGCTATCCATTCTAACCTCAGGTTAATGCGTTCTTTTAGCTCCTACCACTAATCCTGGATTCTTCTTTCAAAACTAGAGTTGGTTCAATTTCTCTCTCACAAAAAAATCTTTATGTAAAGACAGTGATACCTCTTTAAGCCTTGTCCAGGTTAAACATATTTTTTATTTGTCATTGATAATTTCTTAAAAAAAAAACACACACACACACAAAAAAGTAGAGTTTGGCTTTTATACTTCTTGGCTACTCTCTTTGTATTGCTCACGACTTCCCTTAAGATATGGTGCCCAGACCCAAATACTATTCATCATATTTGGTCCAAGAAACACATAAGAGAGAAGTGGGGCTTTTACTTCCCCTATTCTGGACATTATAATTCCATATAAAAAGCTATATGGTCAAACCTCCCCCACCTCACTTTCTTGATCCCTGATTTCTTCTATCTCTACTTAAAAGGTAATCAAAACACTGACTCAAAAAAGATGTATGCACCCCTATGTTCACTGCAGCATTATTTACAATAGCCAAGATACAGTAACCACCTACATGTCCATTGATGCATGAATAGATAAAGAAATGTGGTGTAGCCCTGGCCAAGTAGCTCAGTTGATCAGAGCATCATCTTGATATGCCAAGGTTTCAGATTCCATCTCTGGTCAGGGCACAAACAAGAAGCAACCAATGAATGCATAAATAAGTGGAACAACAAATCAATGTTTTTCTCCCTCCCTCCCTTCCCTTCTTCACTCTCTCTCTCTCTCTCAAATCAATAAGTAAACACTTTAAAAAAGAAAGAAAATGTGGAATATTATTCAGCCATAAAAAAGAAATCTTGAGAGAGAAGACCATGTGAGGATATAGCAAGAAGGCAGATCTACAAACCAAGGAAAGAGGCCTCAGAAGAAACTAACCTGCCAGCGTCTTTGTCTCTGACTTCCAGACTCCAGAACTGTGAGAAAACAAATTTCTAATATTTAAGTCACCCACCCGAAGTACTTTGTTATAGCAGCCCAAACTAATATATCAAATATCATTGATTTAAAGAAGAAGAAGAAGAAGAAGAAGAAGAAGAAGAAGAAGAAGAAGAAGGAGGAGGAGGAGGAGGAGGAGGAGGAGGAGGAGGAGGAGGAGGAGGAGGAGGAGGAGGAGGAGCAGGAGGAGCAGGAGGAGCAGGAGGAGGGGAAGAAGAAAGCTTGCCATTTATAATAACATGGATGGACCTTACGGGCATTATGCTATTTGACATAAATCAGAGAAAGACAAATACCATATGATCGTACTGATATGTGGAATCTAGAAAAAAGAAGCCAATTGAACTCACAGACACAGAGAAGGTACTGGTGGTTGCCAGAATCAGGGAGAGGGGGCATTAGACAATGAGGATAGGGTGGGAGAAATGAGTGAAGATGGCAAAAAGAAATAATATAATATTATACTCTAGCTGGTTTGGCTCAGTGGATAGAGTGTTGGCCTGTGGACTAAAGGTCAAGAGCACATGCCTGGGTTTCAGGCTCAATCCCTAGTACGGGGGTGTGCAGGAGGCAACCAATCAATGATTCTCCCTCATTATTGATGTTTCTATCTCTCTCCCCTTCTCTCTTCCTCTCTGAAATCAACAAATCAATGAAATAAATATATGAAATAAATTAAAAAGACATTAGAAAACGAAAGAAACAATATACTATTATTACTTAGAATCACCATACTGTACCTTACATCTCCAGGACTTATTTATTTTCAAACTGGAAATAAATAAAATTTGGGGATGTAAGGTATAGCATGATGACTCTAGAGAATAATACTATATTGAAAGTTTAAAACCTGCTAAAATAATAATTCTTAAAAGTTCTTATCACAAGGCCCAACTGGTATGGCTCAGTGGCTGGGTGTCAACCTATGAACCAGGAAGTCATGGCTCAATTCCAGGTCAGGGTACATGCCTGGGTTGCAGGCGTGATTCCCAATTAGGAGTACAGAGGACGAAGTTGATAAATTATTCTCTCTCATCATTAATGTTTCTATCTCTCCCTCTCCATTTCTTTCTGAAATCAATAAGCTCTTTTTTAAAAAAATATACATATATATATCTTATTGATTTTTTTTTTACAAAGAGGAAGAGAGAGGGATAGAGAGTTAGAAACATTGATGAGAGGGAATCATCCATCAGTTGCCTCTTGCACACCCCCTACTGGGGATGTGCCCGCAACCAAGGTACATGGTCTTGACAGGAATCAAACCTGGGACCTTTCAGTTCGCAGGCCGACTCTCTATCCATTGAGCCAAACCGGTTTCAGCATCAATAAGCTCTTATCACAAGAAAAAAAAAAATTCTATCCTGTGTGGTGGTAGATGTTAACTAGTTTATTGTGGTGATCATTTTGTAATATGTACAAATATTGAATCATTGTGTTGTATACCTGAAACTTATATAATGTTATGTCAATTATGTCTCAATTAAGGAGGAAGGAAAGAGAGAGAGAGGGAAGAAAGAAAGAGAGAGAGAGAGAGAGAGAGAGAGAGAGAGAGAGAGAGAGAGAGAAAGAAAGAAAGAAAGAAAGAAAGAAAGAAAGAAAGAAAGAAAGAAAGAAAGAAAGAAAGAAAGAAAGAAAGACGTTTTTAGTGTTTGGGAGGAAAAATAAAAAGCTTTGTACGTCTATGAAGCTTTGCATACTAATATCTAAAACTAATGGCTATAATGAATAGTTAATAGGCAGCTGGCTATTCCTGAAGATCTCCTGGAGACTGAACACATAAATCGGCTAATGCACTCAGGAAGTCAGGCCCTCTGGGAATGGGCCTGGCCTCACAGAGCTAAAAGCTCCAGGTGATTACAGCACGCATCCAGGGTGGAACCACTCTTCTTCTCAAGAAACCACGAGCCTGTCCTCCTATTGATGCAAGCGACCTTTCCCTTAACCCGTGACTCCGAATTTTTTATTTTGAATCGAATTAGCAGAATTGAATCGGTTCACTGTAAACAACTTGAGATCATTCAAATCATTTGGAGCTTGGGTCACAGGGAAAAAGGAGTTAATTTAGTAACAGCTGGGACCTAATTGAAAATCAAGTTAAAAAGAACATCAGGCTTAGGAGACCTGGTGTATAATTGGCACGGTCACTTACTAGCTGGGTAATGAGCACATCACGTAACCACACTAAAGTTTCTTTGTCTATAAAATGAAGGCACTAGTCTAGAAATCTTTAAGGTGCTCTAAATTCTGGCACAATTTCAGGACAGAACTTGCAAATGAAAATTTTAAAGTTGTACCCTGCTCTATTTTGAAAGGATGTGGATTTAGCCATAGGGGCTTCAACAGGGCCAAAAAATAGGATTAAAATGTTCAGATTGTCATTCAAATTTAATTTATAATATCTATTCCTGATTATAAGTGTATCACACTTAAAGGAGAACTAGGTTTAATCTCATTTGCATAGCCAGTGTTCCCTCAGTGCCCTGCCCTGTGTCCAGGCTGCAGCACATGTTCAGAGTGGGTCTCTGGGCCCAGAAAGGACCCTGGCATATCAACAAAATCCAGCCAGACGGTAGAGCTCTGCCACTGCCCTGCCAACCACTACGCCTTGTTTCCCTATCTGCAGAATGGAGGCGAGTTACAGCAACCTGCTCTGTGAGCACAGCTGTTTTAAGACATTTGAAGTTAACATTTGAAACTGGAAAAACCTTTGAAACATTATTATTTTTTTTTTTTTTACAATATTTTAAGCACTTCATTCACTATTGACCTTGCAATGTGTACTCACAAAAACAAAAGGTAAGAGGCAAGCTTACCAGGAATCCTGTTGAGGGTCACCCAGAAGTGTTCGTCAGGGCTGTAGGTGTCCTTGGACCAGGACAGCAGGTCGAGTGACTGCTGGTCTTGGAGGATGAAGTTAGCGAATTCCCTCGTGAGGGCCACATAGGCGGTGCCAAAGTAAATGGTCATATTGTGAGGGGGGGGCGTTTTCAGTTTTGCTGTCTTAAGCACAAAGGAATTTTTTGCGCGTAATATTTCTCGGTGGACGTACTTAGTCCGTCCAATAGCATGGTCCGGAGGCAGCACCCCCGGGGTGATGTTTTTCCCTTTGAATCCTTTCAGATACTGGATTATTTCCTTGTTGGTTTTCAGGGGGAAGTCTTGCCCGCAGGTGTTGATGGCGTACTTCCACGGGACCGCGGAGGCCACCAGGTCCCTCAGGCAGTTCAGGTCCGCCTGCAGCCTGGAGATCCCGCCATAGACGACCGGCTCCCTCCTGGAGGCCAGAAAGGCGTTGGGGAAGCAGCTCAGCAGCTGCTCCACAGCATCTTTAAAGGCAGCTGTGGCCTTCTCATCCACATGGACGCAGTAGACGTTTTGGGGCATGTAGATCGCTCTGAAGAGCCTCTCAAAAGTACCGAAGTCTTTGTGGATGGTCATTGAGTAAGCCAAGGGGAACCCAGCCTCCTCTTCGGAGAGCGTTTCTGTTATGTAGTGACTCTGAGCCATGTATTCAGAACAGGAAGATCCACGCAGGGTAGTTTTCAACGCATTCTCTGTTAAGTAAAAAACCTTCCCCTTAACAATCTGATGACAGCTTTCTGCTAAGAGCGAAGCATTGAAAAGAGACGCCCTCAGAAGACTTTTCTTCTCCCATAACTGGTTATTGTAAACAAACACGAAAACCAGGGCGGTGATGAGAGACACACTGAAAAGACAGTGCTTCCAAGAGCCCATTATTCAAAACCAGGAAATGAGTAGAACGTCTCTTGAGATCTGATGAGAGTGGAAGTATAGTTAACTTACATTTTCTCCAGAATCCATCGGCATCCTTTCGGTGCAGTTCTGATGGGCTGTTTCATGCCTGTCCGGAGGACCGTTCTGGTACTTTTGCTTTCTTCCATTTACAGCTGTGGTGCCTTTCCACCTTTCTTTGACGCATTTCTGAAGTAATTCCTTTGGCTTGGCTTGGCTTGGCTTGGCTCAGTCTCCCACTAATCAGCAACACGTTCCTACACACAAACAAGCTGCTTCAAGAAGGTTGTGATGCCAATGTGCCCTCCTGGACCCATAACAAAATCACTAAAGGGCAAGGTGGCCACCCTGCTAGTCATCACCACAAGACCTCAAAGCCAGCGTCTTTTCGTGGCCAAAGGTTGTCATCTGTGTCAGCTCCCCAGCTTCCTGTTAATCATTGCGCTCAACTGACTTTGTTTGCTTAAACGGCACTGCCAAGTTAAAAGCGTCAGTTCTAAGCATGTGAACACCGCCTGGAGAGATATTCTGTCAATAAATATTTAGTGCTTAAAACTAAAATGTTTAACTCTGTCTTTTTCCACACACACCCCCCATCTCCATATTGGCTGGGCATGCTATAAAGCAAGGCATATGACTGGCTATTGAGTCAAATCCTTTCCAGGACTTAATTTTCTCTGCTGTTAGACAAGGTCTTTTATAACACACATTAGCAAGCTTGCCTCACCACCTAATTTATCCCACAGAGTGACTGGGGGGTACTCAGATGAATAAAGGCTCTTTTTTTTTTTAAGCCAAAAAAAAAAAAAATCAACAGTTCATCATCATGCAAAAATTATGTAGAGGATAAAGCTGGATCCAAGTTTATTTCACCCAAGTCCAGATAGGACACAGGAGAAGCCGCCTGCAGAGGTAGGAGACAAGAGCCATCTCAGGATGGGACCACCCAAAATTTAAGAAGAGAAGGTCCTTAGATTCAGATTTATAAACTCTTTCAAAGGAGTTTCCTTAGCTCAAAAAAACCACATGAGACTTTGTAATTTTACCACCTTCATAGGTCAGTTGTGAGAATAAAAATGAGATTGCAAATATAGAGCTCATAGCCAAGCCCAGCAATGACGGGACAACCAAAGAAGAGAAAACAAGAGCCTCTCCTCACACAAGTCGAGAAAATGACACAATTAGCACTTCTCTGAATTATTCTCGCTCCTCCCTTCTTCCTCTGTGAGCCTGTGTCAATGAGATCATTCATCTATAATAGAATAGCATTGACAAGTTCTGTTTTACTTGGTAGTCAGCTGCAAAGGGGTGTGAATGCATGCTGTGCATGCCTAAAGAAGGGGCGCATTAGCTCTGAGCTCACTATTCCTCATCTGTGTCTTGCTCCCACAATTTACTTCACATACTAGACAATCAAATATTTATTATTTATTTATTAAAATATTTTTATTGATTTCAGAGAGGAAAGGAGAGGGATAGACAGAAACATCAATGATGAGAGAGAATCATCAACTGGCTGCCTCCTGCACATCCCCCACTGGGGATCGAGCCCACAACCCCAGACATGTGCCCTTTTCCGGAACTGAACATGGGACCTTTTGGTCAGCAGGCCGATGCTCTACTCACTGAGCCAAACCAGCCAGGGCGACAATCTAATATTTATTGATCAAGTGCTTAAGTTTTCATTTCTGTTTCCCTGAGCACATTAGTGTGAGATTCCAAGTATTAACAATTTACAACCTACATTTATATCTGTGAGTATGTGTGCATTTAACTACCTATTTTTCCCAATACATCTTAATTATAAAGACAACATAATATTATAGAGAGTTTATAAACACAATGTTTTCATGGCCTGTACTCTCATTTATATATATTTATTTTTCCAAGATGCCAGGGGACATGCAAATTTGCATCACACATTTTGCAATTCATATCATAGCACAACTTTTCCATAATGTTACTCAGTCTTCTTTGGGAATTGTTTTCACAATCATTACTTTAGAACATAAGGCTGAAGTTATTATTTGTTGTTTTTCCCCACCCCATTGCAAAGATGGCTGCCAACTTTGTTTTATAAGCCATCAATGTTAGATAAGACAAGGGTCTCAAGGTCTGGGCATCTCGAAATGTTCTTCCTTGCTACATGTTAAAACACAGCCCAGTATTTTGCTGAAGCACCTGACAGGAACTCAACAAATAAAAGTAGCCAACTGCAAAGAAGAAATCAACATTTAATGGACCCAATAGTGTATATAAGCAATGGCTAAGTCTTCCTTTGAGGAGGCAGAGCTTTGGATATGAATCCCATCTCCTTTGCTTGTTGTAAGTATATAAATAAAACTACCTTGTGATAACCACCTCTCTTTTTCTAATAGAACACCCTGAACCTGAAACCCCTTGAGTTCAGTAGCTTCCGGAGCCGAGGAAATGATACGAAAGGACCCAGGGAAGTCCTCCCAAACTATAATAGGTGAATCAGTCTTCACTTGTTTTACGAAATATAATCCACATCCTGCTTCAGGTACATAGTCTTGTTTCTATGACCCAAAGTGTAATTCAGTCGACCCAAACACTTTTTTTTTTACATTACTATCTTTTATGTATCAATGTAGAATTATTTTGAACAAATTATTTCTTCAATACTGCAGTCATATAAGGACAATCTTTTCAGAAATGATGACTATTAAAATACTAATTTGAAAAAATATATGCAACTTAAGTGTCCATTAATAGACAATTGAATAAAGAAGAAGTGAGGTATATATATACAATGGAATGTTACTCGGCCATAAAAAAGAGTGAAATCTTACCATTTTCAACAACATGGATGGACCTAGAGAGTATCCTGCTAAGTGAAATAAGTCAGATGCAGAGAGACAAATACCACATGATTTCAATTATATGTGGAATCTAAAAGAATAAAATAAAATAAACGAACAAACAAAACAGATAACTTCATAGATATAGAGAACAAAACTGATGGTTGCCAGATTGGGGGTGGGGAAGGGGTTGAGGAAATTGGCTGAAAAAGGTGAAGGGATTAACAAATTGGCAATTACAAAATAGTCATGGGGATGTAAAGTATAGTATAGGGAATATAGTTAATAATATTTTAATAACTACATATGGTGCCTCATGGGGACTGGACTTTTCAGGGGGATTCCTCATAAAGTATATAAATGTCGAACTACTGTGCTGTACACCTGAAACGAATATAGTACAGAATGTCAATAGTAATTGAAAAGTTTTTTAGTTTTTAAAAAATGAATATTAAAATTTCTCTAATTTTTATTTTATTTTTAATATCCTTTTAGGTAGTCACTGCCCAAGTCAAGTGGAATTTACTGGGGATGAATAGATAAAGGTGTCAATATCTAATTATATTGTCTACATTAGTTAAATGATTTTTATAGCTCTTTTCTCTTAATATATTTTCATTAGCTCTTTCTTTCTTTTGACTATTGCCTCATTCTTGACACAATTTTTGTAAGAATAAGTGGATAGAAAGATCTGACCTGGAAGAGGCTGGGAGAGGCAGCTGAGCTTGGAGGAAATGGAGTGAAACGTGACAAACTGAAAATAGACCATGGAGGTGGTAGGCCCCTCTGTGAACAGGAAAGATCCAGAGCTCTCCAGGATGTGGTCTAACTGGTGGCCTAGCACCTAGATGAAGGGGCGTTATAGCTTATATACATTTTTTTTGAGACATGAGGGGTGGAGGGGGTGATTAGCTCCTTACCTAGGGGTGTTCCAGCCTAGAGGTATAAATCCTCTAAACTCCCAAATAGCAGGGCACTGGGTTCAGTATCAGCCAGCTTAGCTGCCTGCTCAGGTCCTATCTGAATGTATTACTTTCCTACAAATAAATTCTTGCCTGCTTTTGCTAACATTTCTAGTCTCTTATTTGAGTTAATTCTTACAAGCAAGACAAGAACTGAGTGTGCAGAGTACTGTCTCTGGCCACAAGTTATCTCCAGCCATGGACCCCTTTGTCCATAATTTACAGTTTCATCCCTTCACACATTTTATGCATAAAAACATCTATATACTAGTATATACAAAAGGCTAATATGCTACTAGTAAGTGTCTGACCATCCAGGAAATGACATCACCCGGCTTCCTCTCCCTAGCAACTAGCCTCCTTGGAGTTTCTTCAGCCCAGGAATATGACTTGCTTTATAGCCAGGTGGAAACATTTACACTGTAACCAAATGTCTGTGAAGTGCTTCATCTCATTTGATCCTCACTGAAGTCCTGGAGTAGGTAGATAGGAAACTTAGTGGAATCCCATTTTCTTTTTGTTAGCCAGAAAATGGAGATTTAGAAAGTTTAGAAACTTGACCCGACTAAAAAGAAGTAAGAAATGGTGGACCTTAAAAATGACTTCAGGCCGGGACCGGTTTGGCTCAATGGATAGAGCGTCGGCTTGGGGACTGAAGGGTCCCGGGTTCGATTCCGGTCAAGGGCATGTACCTTGGTTGCGGGCATATCCCCAGTGGGGGGTGTGCAAGAGGCAGCTGATCAATGACTCTCTCTCATTGATGTTTCTAACTCTCTATCTCTCTCCCTTCCTCTCTGTAAAAAATCAATAAAATATATTAAAAAAAAAAAAAAAATGACTTCAGGTTTTCTCACTGCACAGAATATAGTCAAACACTGCTGCAGTTAAATATTTTACCCTTTGTTCTCCCTGCATGATCTATAATAACAATCTGCTTTGTGTTGATATTTACTGCTGTGTTGCTGACAATTACCTGAAAGAGAAGTTAGGGTGCTTCACTGGGCTGGAAAAAGTTTAGCTAAGTCAAAAAGCAGGTATAATTAAGCACATTTATTCTATATCTATAAAAGGCTAAGTTGACTTGTACATGTGCGATACATATAAATCTCTCACTGGCACCAGTTGCATGCATGTGTTTCGATCTGTTGTTGATCGTAAATTTGGTCGACTCTTCTATAATAGAGAAGGGGTGAATAGCAATATTAAAATATTTCTTCTGGGGGCAATGTTAAAATATGTACACAGATAATAATTTAATTAAAAAAAGGAAAAATAAATAAATAAAATATTTCTTCTAATTAATTTCCTTTCAATGTGCACAAATTTGTGCACCAGACCACTAGTCTCTAATAATTTGCCTGCTCTTCTCTGGATTTATAGGTCTCTGAATTTAGTTGCAGGGTGAAGAACGTTTACAATACAACATTCCAGTACTTTGCTACAGTGGCATTAACTGTACCTCATCTGAAATGCCATAAGGGTCCTTTGATTTGAGTTCTAGAAACATTCACAATTACTCAAAATTGTACCGTATCTTTGACAATGTTAGACATTTACAAAATAATTATTTTCCTCCATCAACCCATGCTATCTGATGCTTACTCTCACGGTGGTCATGTAGGAAATGTGGGAAACTGGCTTTGCTGACCCTCCTGGCTTTCTCCGGGCCCTTCTGCAATATACCACTAGTCATTCTTGTAAGTTCTGGGCTCTATGCTCTTGTATTTTTTCAAAATAATAGAAGGGTATGGTAATGAGTGACCAAAACAAACCAACAAACAAAACCAGCATGATTCTCTATCCCAACTTGAACATCTAATAAAAATAAAACCTTAAATACTAAGTTGATGGAAGTGACCAGGTAGGTTAAAGTTCTGAAGAAATTGGGAATCAATATAGATTGTGGCTTGGTCACTCAATAAATTTATGAACCAAAGTTCAATCTATATTTGCTTATCTCTATATAATATATTCAAATAATATATAATAAAGAGAATTCTTACAAATTCTCACTCCAGGATATATGTTAAATTTTATTTTGTGGCGGCATAGTAAGAAGCTAGGGAAATTCCTGGGCAAGTGGAATGGAGAAGCTGAAACAAAAAATTAAACAAGGCTAAACTTCCAACCCCCAGAGTGGCTTCCTTCCTAGCCAGGACACCCACACCTTGGGGCCTTGGCTTTTCAATTCTAAAACCAAGACAACATCAATCTCCTGGTGGAGCTGGGAGGATTGCAGAAGCAATATACATAATTTCAAACCTTGCAGAAAAGCCATGGGGGAGAAAAGAATGCCAGGAGTAAATGGGGAGAGTTGCCATAGTTTAAAATAAAATAACAAGAAATAGGATAGCAGGAAAATGCACAAAAAAAGCTTGTTCTTTCCAAGCAATCAATTAAAGACCATTGGGGCAATGCAAAACAGAGCAAAGAACTGACAGATGAATAGCTCCTCAGGATTAGGTAAAGTCTGTGCCCAGAAGACACATTCTGGTTTCATTTGTACATAGAATGCTACCTGACAACCAAGGCTGTAGATACGTAGTCCAGGACTTTATTTTCAGCTCTACCTATTATCAAAGGAATGTTGTGGGGAGTGACTAATTAAATAAAGTATATTTTAAACACCAGGTAGGGTCAAGTACTTTGTTAAACTCTGGAAACATTTTCCTCTTGCCTGAAGAAAACAGAGGAACATAATGCAAATCAATAAGTTAGAAATGAACATGGTCCTTTAATAAAGAATTAAAAGTTGGAGCTAAGATCTATATGGATACTAATGATACAACAAGACAAATAAAAAGTCATAGTCCCCAGTAAGTATATCACAAACTGAAACACTATACTAAAATGCACAATTAAAAAAACAACTTTTGGAAATAAAATCTTATGTACCACATATATCATAGAATACTATGCAGCAGTAAAAAAAAAAAAAAAAAAAAAAAAAAAAAAAAAAAAAAAATTTAAAAAAAGAAGAAGAATCTCTCTCTTTTTTTTTTTTAAAAGAAGATTCTCTTACCTCGTGAGACAACATGGAAGGAACTGGAGAGTATCATGCTAAGTGAAATAAGTTAGTCAGAGAAAGACAAGTATCACATGATCTCTCTCATATGTGAAACCTAAGTAACAAAATAAGCTGATGAACTGAGTGGATCCAGAGACATACCATGTTTCCCCGAAAATAAGACATCCTCTGAAAATAAGACCTACTTACAGGTTTCCTTCTGAGTGAAATATAAGGCATCCCCTGAAAATAAGGCCCCCCTAGGCTAAACATGAGAGATTTGGTCCACTCATTCTGAAAGAAATGGAGTCACAAGAAATTCACCAGGAAATTCAGGAATTGGATTGTTATGATGATGTTCCAGAAGATGATGACATGATTGTCATTGAATAAATGAGTAAATTCTTGATACTGTAGGATTCACAGTTTGTTTGGTTTGTGTTGACAACTACTGTACTACCGTATACAGGTAATAAATTTCCTTTATTTTCATTTAACAATAAATGTGTACCGTATTCTTCTTCATGGAAAAACAAGACATCCCCTGAAAATAAGACCTAGAGCATCTTTGGGAGCAAAAATTAATATAAGACACTGTCTTATTTTCGGGGAAACAGGGTAGAAGCATGGAACAGGTGCAGTATCTCAGAGGAAGGTAGGGGAGGGTTGGGAGGAGGGGTAATCAATTAAGGAATATATATATATGGCCCATGGACACAGATGAGGCTATGCATATATGGGGCAGTGAGGGCCTGGGTCAGGGGGCAGGCTGGATGGAGTTAATGTGGGAAAAAGGGGGGCTTATGTAATACTTTCAACAATGAAGAATTATTTAAAAAATAAAAATCTGGTGTACCACAATCAAATGACTCATTCAACAAACATTTTTTGTGTACTTACTATACACCAGGCTGGGTTCTGGAAATATAAAATGTAATCTAGCCCAAATGAATACAAGCCTACAGGATCTTGCACTGCTATGGGGATTGCATAGAGGTAATGCTGCAGGAAGACCTACTCCCTCCTGTAATTTTCCAGTAGACTGACTCCTACCTCCTCTCTCAGGCAGTTCCCAGGAGGATAAAATTGCCAGGAAGCATGTCCTACAGGGAGCACTTTCCTTCTCTTTAAGGTAAAGGCAGGTTAACCAAGTTAACTGCAGTGTTTAGAAATAGAATAACAAAAGCTGGAATGTGGAAATACAAAGTTCTGTGGCCTTTAGTTCCACCTCCAAAGGCTTGGCCTTTAGAGTCTTTGAGAACCTTATCTTGACGTCTCAAGTGACTAAAGTCTAGGTGCCACCAATATCAGCTTATCCTGAAATGTTATAAAAAAAATAATTGCACAAGGAAATAACTGCCGTTGAAGTAGCTAGATTACTCACTAGGACACTCTAATACAGGGCTCCTGATCATTATTCTCTGGTAGTTTCCTGACATTATCCTCCAGTTTACCCACACAGAGGCCACTCTTCCCAGAGAAGGAACTTTTGGATTCCTTTCACAGACCTGTTGTGCTCCAGGTTCACCCTTAAATTTAGTTCCAGCTGGGAAAGCCTATAGCCCCAGGTCCAGAGTGACCTCTAACACATTTAGCTCTGCCTGTGCGGGGAGAGAAATCCCAGGTGGCAATGCCCTGGACTGGGAGTTAGAAGATTACATTCTGCTTTCCATTGTGCAGGTTCTGTGTCTTCAGCAAGAAACTTCTCCCTGAACCTCAGGCTCCTCCTCGGGCCAGGCAAACAGGAGGCCCATGTGTTTTTCATATGTTCTTCTAGGAATGAATTATGATTCATACTTCAGGAAGAAGCAAATGCTATTATGCATTTGGGAGAGTTCAGAGCTAGTCATCCTGTTGCTAGTGGAAGAAGGGTCCTTCCATGGAATCATAAGAAAAGCACTTTGGGGACCCTCACATAGGAGAAGGGGGTGTGGTGGTAAGGTTTGTTGGAGTGAAGATAAATAACTGCTCCCATGTACCGACGTCTCATCCATGACCAGGTGGCTTAGCCCTGTGTTCCTGCAGAAGTCCTGGGCTTGGACTGCCCACAGGAGGCTGAGGACAGAATGTAATGCCATTACCCTAAGCTCCGGTAGCCCAGCAGTCTCTGCTCCATTGCTACACCCAGGCCTGCGCTGAGAGCTATGTTTGGAGATGTGCTTGGAGACCTGGGGCTGCTATGGAGAGAAAACGAATGAAAAGGAACAGGTTGAATGCACTAGCAAACTCCCTGCCAAGACTGGCTTTTGTTAAGCTTTGATTATATTGAATATTACCTCGGGCTTGGGAGAGAGCAGGCTTTCATCCCTCTATCCAAACCAGCCTTTTCCCCAAGTTTTTCAGGCTAGACTCCTCCATTTTATATCACCATTTTGGCTCCTACTGCTCATGCCCCAAAGTGTTTCTTCACCGTCTGGTCTCTACTGCACATGATACCTTCCTTCCTCTGTGCCATTCTAGCTTTTACTAGGCGTGCACCCAGCAGAGGAATTTCCCCTTTATTGCTCATTCCTCACCCCCATAGTCTGAGCCAGTGGACTGTTTTTTCCTATGGAGATTGGAAAGCCGGTCTTTTCTCCCAACATGGAGGTATGTTAATCCCTTTAGTGGAGACTGAACTATCCCCTGGGGTGTCTGAAGCTGTAACTTCCAGACTTAATCAGGTTTAGGTTTAGCCAGTTTTGTGTCCTTCGCTTTCCTTATCTAACTAGCTGCCTAACTATCTAATCAGTGATAATCTCCTTTTGACTCACCTATATTGCGGGACAAACCTCTATTTACTAAACACCTGCTTTCCTTATCATTCTTCAATGACCTTTTGAACCCCCCAGAGTACCTCACCTCATCCCTAGCTCAGGATTTGTTACATACCCATGTTCCCTTTCTTCCCTGAACATTTCATGCATGTCGGTCTCTGACTCTCTCAGATATGTGGGGTTCCCATCCATATATATGTATAAAATTTGGTTATTTTCTCTTGCTAATCTGTCTCATATCAATTTGATTAATAAGTCAAAAGGACCATGAGTGCAGAGGAAGTGTATTTCTCTTCCACACACTTATTCAGGTTCCTCTTTCCCATAAATGGTTTGAAGCAACTTATAAATTCAATGGAGTTTACGTTTTTTTTGTGGGTAGAGCTAAGAGAAGCTGAAAGAGCAGCAAATCAACAATTCTTAAAATTGCTTACTACTGGTAAGATTAAAAGGAGCCCAATCTTTTAACAGAGTGTCAAGGTAAGACCGTCCAAATCTGTAGAAAAATTTTGTGAGTTTATTAGAGTTTGAGCCAGAGGACAGCTGCCAATTAAGGGTACTCTTCCCATGTGAACTGAGGATATAGTGTGTGTCTGTCTTGCAGCCCCCTTTCCCCAGAAATAATCACTGATGTCATCTTTGAATACAAAGAATAATATACACTGAGTGGCCAGATTATTATGATTGCTGAACGCATAATAATCTGGCCACTCAGAGTGCGTGCGTGCGTGCGTGTGTGTGTGTGTGTGTGTGTGTGTGTGTGTGTGTATAGCCCGGTACATGAATTTGTGCATGGGTGGGGTCCAGCCAGCCTAGCCAGGGGGAAGGGACATGGGCAGTTGGGCAGTCTGCCTGCTGGTCGAACTCCTGGTTGAGGGAACAAATTGCATATTAGCCTTTATTATATAGGATATACACTGAGTGGCCAGATTATTATGCATTCAGAGATCATAATAATCTGGCCACTCAGAGTATTTCTTCCACTTTGGGCACTCTCAGTTGTCACAAGGCAGGTCACCATTGACAAGTACAGCACCCAGAATTGTTCAATAGTACTTTCTCTTTACCTAAAAAATAAAAATTCATAGACCTTCATAGCTGGAAGGAATCTTGCAGATTATTTAGACCAGTGTTTCCCAACCTTCTCTCATGATGAGAATCACCTGGTGGAGTTGTTAAAACACAGATTCCTGAATCCCAACTAAGAAGTGCTAAACTAGAATTTTTGGGAACATATAGGTAAAATTGTATACTTAACTAGTGCTCTAAGACAGATTTTATATACAGAGCACTAAGTTAGGTATGCAATTTTACCTATATGTTCTCAAAAATTCTAGTTTAGCACTTCTTAGTTGGGATTCAGGAATCTGTGTTTTAACAACTCCACCAGGTGATTCTCATCATGAGAGAAGGTTGGGAAACACTGATTTAGACCAACTCATTCAATTTACAAATGGGGAACACTGAAAATGAACTATAACTAATATGTTATCTCACTCTTTTCTCTGTTGTGTCACCGATAGCATGTGAGATAAGAATTGACATTATATTGATATATACATTTTGTACATGAAATTGAAGTCCTTATGTAGGCTGACTTGCCTGAGAGCCAATAATGAGTTAAAGGTAGCATCAGGACTGGAACCTAACTCTTCTGATTTCTCGGGCCTTCTATCTGGAATATCCTGTCTCCACACCTTTTCTTGATGAGTTTCTCCCATCCAGAGCCATCAAGTCCCCACGTGGCACTGCTTTCCTGGAATCCCTTCCCTTCCCTCCCAAGTCTAGGTTAGGAGACCTCCCACTTACCCTAAGAGGACCTCATACCCTTGTAATGGCTTGTTTGCTTGCTTCATTATCATTAGCTCATCTGTCTACCGATCACTGTATTTTTATCACCTAGCTAAGGCTAAACAATCACCATTGGATAACTCCAGTTACTCTTCCTCCCTCTATACCAGGGTCAGCAATACTATGGCAGGGAGTGGGGAAGTGGGTGTAGAATAACCAATCCAGCTGCCACATGTTTTTGTACTACCAAATGGCTGGGGGGAAATATCCAAAGAAGAAAAATATTTTGTGACATGTAAAAATTACATGAAATTCAAATTCAGTGTTCTTGAAATGCAGTCACACTTATCTGTTTACGAATTATCTGTGGCTGCTCTCACATTGCAAGGGCAGAGTTGTTAGTTGCAACAGAAACCATCTGGCCACCAAACCCTAAAATATTTACCACCTGACCCTTGACAGAAGAGCTTTGCTCTAATTATTGATGCCTCGGCTAACCATATGTTTTTGCTATATCGAGATGACTATTTTGCCAAAACCGATTTGGCTCAATGGATAGAGCGTCAGCTTGGGGACTGAAAGGTCCCGGGTTCGATTCCGGACAAGGGCATGTACCTTGGTTGCGGGCATATCCCCACTAGGGGGTGTGCATGAGGCAGCTGATCGATGACTCTTCTCTCATCGATGTTTCTAACTCTATTTCTCTCCTTTCCTCTCTGTACAAAATCAATAAAATATATTTAAAAAAAAAAAAAAAGATGACTGTTTTGACCTTGGCATAATTTTACAACTTTCCCTTTATTTTCTAGGTTTTTCTCATAAGTGACATCATATTTAGTAGTATGGCATGGGCTTTAAAGAGATACTTGCATGGGTTTGGTTCCTGGTTCTGCTGGTTCCTAGCTGTGTGACCTTGGCCAAGTTGCTCTATCCTTCTGTTTCAGTTTCATTGTCTGTAAAATAAAGATAATATCAATATAAATGCTAGCTATTATTAAAAAAAAAATATTGATTTTTAGAGAGAGAGGGAAAGAGAGAAAGAGGGAGACAAATTTGTTGTTCTTCCCATTTATGTATGCATTCGTTGGTTGCTTGTTGTATGCCCCCTGGCTAGAGATCGAACCCACAACCTTGATGCATTGGGATGACCAGCTGAGCCACGTGGCCAGAGCCAATGCTAGTTATTGTTTCCTGCACACGGTCACTTTTGAATTTCCCTGCATGTAATTAATGAATTGGAAATTCAGCACTGCATTTTTTCTGACTTCACTGTGGAAAGATGTGGTGCTGCCACATAGTGGCCGTATATGGTGTAGCTTGGCATATCTTTCCTGGTTGAAATCTTGTGGATGAGAAGTAGGGAGAATTTTTTTGAATTACATTATTTTATTTCTCACTAGACTGGGAACAACTTTAAGGGGAAAACAAGTATTTGAAGACATAGGAGGGCTCAACAGGGCATTTGAGGGGCACTGGAAAAGTCACATCTCTCAAGGTCTCAACCCCACCACCAGCCAAGGTTTCCACAATGACATTAAACAAGTCTCATAAGGAGGTAATTGTTTGAGTCATTCAAGAAAGATAACAGTGTCTTATTAAGCCATTAGCAGCCAGTAACACTCAGTAGAGTTTCTGGGGGGGAAATGGGGCAAGTACAAGTTAGATTAGATATAAGAAAAGCAAGCAAGGGCTGGCGTATGGGTGCTGTTGCGGATCCTTTGGAAGGTGCCGCGTGGAGGGCCACCAGGAGAGGACGTGAAGGCTGTAATGAACCATCACTTACATTATTCATTTCAGAATTAGAGAAGTCTTCAAAATAAAAAATTTCCCAATATCCTAGGCAAAACTCAAATGAAAATTACAGTTTAATTTTAATGCATTTCATGTACTTTGATTGAGTATCAAATTTTAAATTCTCACTATTTTTCTATGGAAAAGCAAATGGCTATATAAGAGAATAGTCCACAAATAGAACTGGAAAGAGCTGAAAGGTCATCCTGCCCCACCCATGCTGTCATTTTACAGAAGAAAGCACAATGGAAGTGCCTTGCCTACAGTCACACAGCTATCGGGCACCAGACCTGGTCCCCACTGGCGCAGTGCAATAAGCTGATTCCCGAAAGCTTTCCTACCTTCGTCTGAAGAGAGGACTTCAGGAAACAAAAGCTTACCAGCCCTTCGCTAGGCCCACCTCACTAGTCAACTGAAGGACAAATTAAACAAAGGCTGAGATTATCCTAACTTCGTGAGATTTGTTCCTCTAATCAGTTTCTACCCTCAGAAACCTAAGCTAAAGACAATATTTGTGCTTTTAAAAGAGGCTAGTAAAATATTTGCATTTTGAAGCACAGCATGATAACACTAATTTGGGTTAGCCTTATCAAAATTAGGTAAATAGATCCAAAGTAAAACAAACATGGTTTTCGAACCTTTGTGGCCAAAGTCAACAGGTATATTCAGACCCCTGTTAAAGGCACCCAATTCTAATAACATTGATTTCTATGAATGTTCTCTAAATTCTTAGTTATTTTCTACAATAGGTTATTTCTCACGAAAACAAGAGTTAATTCAACACATCAGCTAATTTCCAAGCACATACTCAATGCCTCTAGCATGGGGTCCTATTGCAGACTCTTCATCCCTTTTCCCTGCCATCACCCCTGCCCCTGGCCTTCCATATTTGACATATTCTTGCATTTTGTAAAATTAGCTAGAATGGAAGAATAGCTTTTACTCAGGTGCACACACTGCCACAGGAAAATTTGACACAGAATCCTTTTCTAGTCCTTACCACTGAAATCTGAAACTTGGCAGAGTTCAAATCCTACTCCTAATCACTGGCATTAGGACTTGCAAAAGCATTTATTTCATTGTGGTAAAAAGCACACAACTTAAAATTTGCCATTCTAACCATTTTTAAATGTACAAGTGTATAGTACTAACTACACATGTATCCCCTTGCATAACTAAAACTGCATACTCACTGAACAGCACCCACATCCCCTCCTCCACCCACGCTATTCCTGGTAACCACAGTCTACTTTTCTATGAATTTGACTACTGTAGATACCTCAAATAAGTGAAGCTTTTTTTTTTTTTTAATCCTACCCAAGGACATTTTTTCCATTGCTCTTTAGAGAGAGTGGAAGGAAGGGAGGGAGGGAGAGAGATAGAAATATCAATGTGAGAGAGACACATCAACTGGTTGCCTCCCACATGGGCCCCAACCAGAGTAGGAGATCATAGGGGATTATGCCTGCCACCCAGGTACCTGCTCTTGACCAGGAATTGAACCCAAGGCCTTTTGATGCACTGGTCAATACTCTAACCACTGTGCACCCCTGCCAGGGCTAAGTGAAGTCTTTTGTGACTGACATTTCACTTTAGCACAATGTGTGCTGAAGCATTTTTTACATGCACTGGTCTATCTAATAAATGTGAGCTGAGAGTCCGGGCAGAGGAGCGGGCAGACACAGCACGGCGGCGCTCTGCGCGTGAGGCCGACCAAAGCCGTCCTCCCAGCATGAAGGTCTTCCTGCCCGTGCTGCTGGCCGCCTCCTGGGCGCGGAGCAAGCCCACTCGCTGGTGTGCTTCTCCTGCACCAACCAGCAGAGCAACTTCTACTGCCCGAGGCCCACCGTGTGCGCGGACACCGACAGCTACTGCATGACGGTGTCCGCGGCCGCCGGCATCGGGAACGCGGTGGGCTTCGGCTACAGCCTGAACAAGGGCTGCTCCCCGGTCCGCCCCGCGCCGCCTGCATCAACATCGGCGTGGCCTCCGCGGGCACGCGCTGCCGCCAGAGCTCCCTGTGCAACTTCAGCAACGCTGCGGGCTGCGGGCCTGCTCCGCCCTGCTGGGCCTCCCGCTGCTGCTCAGCCTGCTGGCCCTGCTGCGGCCCGGCCCCTGACCCCTGACCCCTGACCCCTGACCCCCGGCCCCAGCCCCACCGCTCAGGAAGGAAAGCCCTGCCCCGCCCCTCCCCTCACTCACACTGCGTGACACCCCCACCTCCGCCCCGGTCCCCTGGGCCTCGGCCCCGCACCTACCCCTGCCCCCGCGGCCGCTGCCCTCACTCCAGGTCCGTGATGTGAGCTCGGAGGTCCCCGGGCCTGGGGGGTCAGCACCTGTCCCTGGGTCACGGGGACCCACCCGGGAGGCCACGCCCCGGCCCTGTCTGTTGGCCAGGCCGCCAGGGCAGTGGCGTGGAAGGGGGTGCTGGGTGTGGGCGCCCACCTGTACGTATGAGAGTCTGTGAGGCCTGGGGGGGTGGGGGGCACACCCCATTCACTCCAGCAGCCACGGGCCCAGGAATGGGCTCCCACCCCCACGTCCAGCTGCGCCCCCACCGTGCCCCTCACGCTGGAGCTGCTGCTTTGATGCCTCAAATAAACAGACGGCCGCCAAAAAAAAAAAGTGAGCTGAGAGCCTCCTATTGCTAACATTGCAGGAAATCTATATGTAAAACAATAGAAATAGCAGTTTGGATTTGTAGAGTGGTTTCACATCTATTATTTCTTTATCATTTAAAGCAAGGTTTATCCATCTCTGCACTATTGGCATTTTGGATTGGGTAATTCTTGGTTGTGGGGCTGTCCTGTGCACTGTAGGATGCCTAGCAGCGTCCTTGGTGTCTACCCACTAGATACCAGGGTTGAGGAATCGATTCCTGGGCAAGGGCATGTGCCTGGGTTGTGGGTTTGCGCCTCCTCCCCCAATGGGGCATGCGTAGGAGGCAACCAGTTGATGTGTCTCTCTCACATCAATGTTTCTCTCAATCTCTTTCTTTTTCTCTTTTTCTCCTCTCTACCTCCCTCGCATCCTCCTTCCCTTCACTCTCTCTGAAAAGTAATAGAAAAAATATCCTCAGGTGAGGATTAACAAAAAAGAAGAAAAAGAAAAAGGGCAAAGTTTGTCCTGGCTTAACAGCTTGATTGGAGTGTCATTCTGATACTCCAAGGTTTCGGGTTGATCCCCCCAGTCAGGGCACATACAAGGAGCAACCAATGAATGCATAAGTAAGTGGAACAACAAATTGATGTTTCTCTCTCTGTCTTCCTCTCCCCCCCACTTCTCTCTCAAAAAAATAAATAAATAAAAAAGCAGGGGGTTGGAGGTAAGTTTAACAAAGACTGTGAAATGAGAGTTTCTCTTCTTGATAGGGGAGCAGGTGACAATTATTAATATGACTTACTTAATTATTAATATTAATTACTTAGTATGACTGTGTGTTGGAGGATGGGAAAGAATGGATCTTACCCTCCCCTGAAAATGATTTATTAACATAAATAAATAAAAACAACTAACGGGGAAAGTTCCACATTGGCAAATAGAGCTGGCTATCTGAGAGGGTGTTGCAGGAATTACACCTGAGGAACAGATCCTGGTGCATCCAAGACTCAATAAATACCCCTGACCCTTCTTCCCTCAACTTCTGAGAAGACAATGAGAGAAAAAGCACAAAGGAGTTTTCTCTTTTGTAAGAAAGTTCAAGGTATTTCCCCTTATAGGAATATCCCCACAAAATACAAATATATATATTAATAGTGAGAGAAGAAAGGAGAGGGAGAGAGAAACATTGATGTGAGAGAGAAACATTGATCCATTGCCTCCTTCATGCCCCTACTGATGAACTGGAGATCAAGCCTATGAGCCTACAACCTAGGCATGTGCCCTGACTGGGAATGGGAATTGAACTGGCCTTTTGGTGCATGGATCCAGGCTCAACCAACTGAGCCACACCTGCCAGGGCGGTTACCCACTCATTTTTAAAAGTGAAGCTAAAAAGTGTTACTAAAAGTAACAACACATATACATGCACAGACACACATAAACACACATACACAGCAAAAAGATGACAGATTAAAGGCAAGGAAAACAGAATGGACTTAGGTCAATACTCCTAAAGTTAATTCTTTTTTTTTTTTTTTCGTTAAACATCGATTTTATTACTTGAGTACATAGACATTTTATGCAGCCAGGGCAAAGACTGTGGATGACTCCTATTTCTAATTGGGGGAGGACTCATTTGGTTTTATAATACGAAGCCAATCGGTAAATACAGCTCTTGCTCAGAATCAGAGTTTAGCATCCTTATCCTTTCTGTTGCTCTAATATCCTTTGGAACAGCAACAGCTTTCATAATTTAATGGTAGAGACCTTCAGAAAGATCATGAGCAAGTCCTTTGGACTTAAGAATTCTCAAGATTTTATTGCCTGTCACAAAACCTACTTGTGTTACACAATGTGAGTCATGAGGATCACACTGATTTGTGAGGGAGTCAGGCCCTTCGTGGCCAGTTTGTAGATCTGCTCCTTCAGGTCATCTGACGTCAGTTTCAGCCAGGTGGGGACTCTGCAGAGGCAGGGCGGAGCCGACCGGGACAGGCCCTTCCCAGCAACATGCATGCCACCCATGATGGCCGTGGACAGGCGATGAACAGGGCCTAGTGCTAATTCCTCTAAGAACAAGTCACTGAAAAAAATACTGATTTAATAATTCTCATATCCTTCCAACAAGGAATTTTACATTCTTTAGAAAATTATTAGTGTACTTTCTTTTTAAAATTTATATTTATTGTTGAAAGTATTACAAATGTCCACTTCGTTGTTTTCCCCATTGACCCCTTCCACCCAGCACTCACCCCTCCCAGGCCTTCACCACTCTTTTGTCTTCCCATGTAGATGATTTCCTTTTGTCAGCCAAAGGCCCCCATTTCCTGGAATTACACTACCATTAGATATTTATTAGAAAAATAAATAATAAGGCATCTTCTCAGCTTCTAACATGCAAAACGGGGTTTTGCAGCAAAACAATAGACTTGAAAGGCAGATTTTATATGAGAGAGATTTTTTCCAAATCCCTTTAGTTCTTATTTTAGTAAAACAGACTCTCAACGTGTAGAGAAAATAGCTATGGCCAGACAATCCTCATGGAGGCGGCTGTTAGTTGTGTGCAGCGGGGCGGTGACTGAGCTGGTGCCTGGTGGGTGAGTGCTGAGCCCCGGCCTGGCCTCGGCATCACACACCCCCACTCCAGCCCGGGCTCTGCACCCCTGATGCTGCTCGGGTGCTGACCCCACCAGGCAGGGACAATGGTGAAGTATTTCCTGAGCCACAGAGTGCTCCGGAGTTCCTGCGACCAAGTGTCTGCTGCCTTCTGGCAGCGGTATCCGAATCCCTGTAGCAAACGTGTCCTGACAGAAGGCAGTGCACCAGGAGGTGACCCCTGACCAGAAGCTCCTGTCCTGGAGACTCCTGAGCAAGACCAACAGGATGCCCCGCGGGGCTGAGCCGCTATTTCCTGCCAATGTTGCTCACTCAGTGTACATCCTGGGAGGTTCTATTGTGGACCCACAGAACCATTCCATGCCCCCTTCACCTGGAACACCAATCATGCCCGGCTGACGGAGGTGGAGAAACAGTGTGTTACTGTGTACACTCTGATAACAGCGGCTGCACCAAAATCCACCTGGAAGCTTGGGCCTCCTGTAGCTTATTTGATCTCTCCAGAGCTGTTCAGGAATTTGGTCTCACCCGGTTCAAAAACAATGTGACCAAGTCAATGAAGAGTTTTGAATACATCTTGGCCAAGCGGCAAGGTGAGGTCCCTTTCAAAACCCAAGGAAGCCAAGGAGAAGGCAAAGGAGCCTGCACTGGCAGCTACAGAGAAGCCAAGGACCTTGCCAGCAAGGCAGCCACCAAGCAGCAGCAGCAGCAGCAGCAGTTTGTGTAGCCAGCCCTGACCCTGGTGTGGCAGCTCACCACCCACCCCCTGAATTCCCTCTGCCCTCCCCCCTGTATTTTATGATTAAAAGTCAAGTTCCAGCCCTAACCAGTTTGGCTCAGCAGATAGAGCGTCGGCCTGTGGACTGAAGGGTCCCGGGTTCGAATCTGGTCAAGGGCATGTACTTGGTTGCAGTCACATCCCCAGTGGGGGTTGTACAGGAGACAGCTGATTGATGATTCTAACTCTCTATCCCTCTGTCTTCCTCTCTTTACAACACCAATAAAAAAAATATTTTTTTTAAAGTCAAGTTCCAGGCTGAAAAAATAAAATAAAATAGCTATGAATTGGAGTTAGGAAAGAGGAAGACTTGTGCAGGCAGCAGCCTGTCCTCTGGCTCCAGAACAATGGGAAATAGAGGTGAGAAGAGGTGGGAAAATCAGATGGGCAGGGATCCCAGACTTCCCTTCTCTGGCCTTGGGCCTGGGGGTGAGAGGTACATTAGATAGCATGACTCATTCAGTAAGTAGCGGTAGCCAAGGGCCCGAGGTGCTCTTGCCCCTGATCCCATTTGGACTCTAGGAAACGACAATGAGATGTCATTTCACCTGTCAGAATGGCTATCATCAGCAAAACCAAATGATTTGCTGGTAGGGATGTGGAGAAAAGGGAACTCTCATGCATTGCTGGTGGGAATGCAGACTGGTGCAGCCACTATGGAAAACAATAGAGAGTTTCCTCAAAAAATTAAAAATGAAGCTCCCATTTGACCCAAAATCCTACTTCTAGGAATATATCTCAAGAAATCAGAAACACCAATTAGAAAGGATATATGCACCCCTATGTTCATAGCAGCACAATTCACTATAGCTAAGAGTTGGAAACAGCCTAAGTGCCCATCAGCAGATGAATGTATAAAAAACAGCAACTGTGGTACATCTACACAATGGAATACTACTCAGCTATAAAAAAGAAAGAATTCTTACCATTTGCAACAGTATGGATGGAACTGGAGAGTATTATGCTAAGTGAAATAAGCCAGTCAGAGAAAGACAAGTATCACATGATCTCACTCATATGTGGAATCTAATGGAAAAAAAAATAAACTGATAAACAAAATAGACCCAGAGACACAGAAGCATGGAATAAACTGTTGAACCTCAGAGGGAAGGCAGGGGAGGGTGGGTGGGAAGAGATCAACCAATGAACTTGTATGCATGTATGCATAACCTGTGGACACAGACAATGGGGTAGTAAGGGCCTGTCTGTGTTGGGGGTGGGAACAGGAGCAGGATGGAAGAGGTCAATAGGGGAAATGGGGGACTTATGTAATACTTTCAACAATAAATATTTAAAATAGCAAATAATTAATATTATTTGTTAATACTAACTAAATAAATAAATAATCATATCCTATATAATAAAACCCAGTGACTGAAATGGTAGAACAACCAGAGACCAGAATAACCATGGCCCAACTGGTCCCACCCCCCAGCAGGGACCCTCACCCGCATCAGGGTGGTGGGGCGTGGTCAGCCTGCAAACCACCATGGCACCTCCCCCTGGTTGGCCCCAGCTCCCAGCAGGCACCCCCACCCTGAATGGGGGCAGGGCCAGCCTGCAAACAGCCCATAATCCCTCACCCTGGTCAGCCCTTCAGTGGGACCCCCACCCCAATTGGGGTGTGGCCAGCCTGCAAACACCCAGGGTCTTTAACCCTTGCCGGCCCTGTCCCCCAGTGGGGACCATCACCTCGATCTAGGGCTCCATCAGGGCAGGCTGGCCGACCCCCATCCATGCACCAGGTCTCTATCCTATATACTAAAAGGGTAATATGCAAATTGACTCTAATGGCAGAATGACCAGAACAACCACTGGATCAGTCACTATGAGGTGCACTGACCACCTCTAGGTCCCTTTCCCCGGCTGGCAGGCTCCAATTGCCCAATGGTGAATGGGGATCTGGGGGTGCGAGGGGGCTGGGGCCACAAGATATACCCAACCAGATCTTCCCTGTGTCACCGGGTACTCTCCAGCAGCACTCATGTCACAAAGGCACTCCTCTCCTAAACACCCTTCCACCTCAACACACAGCACAGCTTTCCGGCGTCACAAGGAATTCATGACCACTGACTGAAGCAGAGAAGGAGGCTCTTGGAAACACAGATAGCTGATCCGAGAAAGGCAGTTATCATAAGATCCTGCTCAAGTGACTGAGCTAGTTCTCATTAAGCTAAACTCGTGAATATTTGTAACATCGAGATGCTATGAGGGTTGCGGAGTTGAACCCCAGTCATGTATGTGTTTCTCCCAATTATTGTCCCTCTCCCCATGCAGATTATCAGTAGGTAGCATAGACTTAATTGAAAATTTTGAGTTTGTGGTCTCCAATTTCTACCAAGTGGTCAGGTCATGGCTAACACAGTCATGAAGCATGACTAAGCAGAGAGGTGCTGGCCCGTGTCTCCCTTGCCCCTTTATTTATTTATTTATTTATTTATTTATTTATTTAATCTATTTATTTAAATTTACTGTACCTCCTAGTTTCTGGGAGAGAGTAAGAACCTACTTTAGCAGGAGTCTGGCTCCAAGTTGCAATACTACCTCGTATCATAAAAATAAGAGAAGTTTGTTTTTCCTTTGTATAATGCTAATTAACTAACACAGATGCCAGAGAAATTAGTGAGCCAGATTTCCCAGACACGAGTAGGTGTGAGGTTCTTAGGGTTCTGCTGAAGTAAGCATTTTCAGAAGCCACCATGGGAGAATGAGATGTGGTAAAAGGCTTTGTCTGTGTGGAGTTACATTCCTCAGGGAGCAAAGACTCATGCCCCTTAGCCCAGTCCTGGAGAAGGTGCAGCTGGGGTTCCAGGAGACCAACAGGAGGACTAGTGTCCAGAGCTCCTGCTCCATGCTGCTGCCGGGACCAGCTCAGCACTGAGCCTAATTAAAGCCCATTAGTCCGGTGTGTGGGTCCCACATGGCCGTGGGCCACACGGGCGCTGGGAGTGCACCCCTTGCAACAGGAGCCCCAAAAGGCCAGAGGGCCCAAGGCCAAGGGAGGCAAAAGGGAGGAACTCCCTTTGTTCAGAAGTTTAAATATTCAGGTTTCTGGCCCTTGTCGTGGACAGGCCTATTCTGTCCGCTGACTTGCTCCCAGGTGTGACTGACAAACAGGTAGGCACTTTCCCACATCATTCAGACCTTCCTGGACATGCATCCAAACTGCCTTTGTCCAGTCTCTCCCCCCATACATCAATAGGGAACAGACTTGGATAGTGTTAAATTAGCATAGCTATATAAATGGCATGCCTACATTATCTAGTCTTTCCTTGGCTCCTTCCCTATTAAATAATAACCAAGTTATTACAATGGTATCATAACTATCAGGCGAATTTAGGATAAACCTTGTGTAACAAATGGTGCCATCCTGTCCTCTCACTGGAAGATGAGTTATTATTTATCTTAAGAACATGGGTTGTGTCTGCTTAGCTATATAATCTCTTATTGGATTGCCAGTGATGCATATCACACGTACATAATTTTTAATCAGTAATAAAGGTGTTTTCTTTCCCCAATACCATTGTGGAGAGCTTTTCTGGATTGGAGGAGTTTTTATTTTTTTGGATATGTTAGGATATGTTTATTGATTTTAGAGAGAGGGAGGGGGAGAGAAAGAGAGAGAGAGAAAAACACACACACAAACAAGCAAACATTGATGTGGGAAAGAAACATTGATCGGTTGCCTCCCGTACTCTCCCTGCCTGGGAATGTGTCCTGACCAGGAATTGAGCCTGCAACCTTCTGATATACAGGATGATGCTCCAACCAGCTGAGCTGCCTGGCCAGGACAAGGAGATATTCTTTTTAATTAATTGTTCCCAGCACAGGGTATCTTCTCTGGAGCTTCTGGCTACCATTTCAAACTTCGTAGGAGTAAAACTGCAATCTGCCTCGGGTTTGTGGGGAAGCACAGGACTTGGCTGGAATGTCTGTGGGGAGGATTTTCTGAAAGGTCAGGGGTCTCTGAGGGGACCTTGCTGAAGGTGGCAGCCCCTGCCTTGACTTTTCCAAATAAGTCTGATCCCACGGGCTGTTTTACAAAAATCTCTGGTTTTTTAGACCCGACCTGTAGAAGCATATACTTCTCAAGGATATGTACCCTGCTGGTTGTATCTAGAGGTTAACTTTAGTTCAAGTTGTTATAACAATAAAAGCCAAAAGAGGCAGGCAAACAGGGATACTTGGCGACAATAGTCAAGTAGTGCCTTAGCCCTCTCTTTCACAGAAACGTGTGTCAGAGTAATCTGTTCACCCATCGCTTGTTCAGGGTCTGCCGGTCAGCCCCCCGCAGGGCCAGCCCTCTCACCAGACTTGTCTAGTGCTCTCAGCCATGGCATCTTCCACCAGCTGTCAAGCCTTAGTTCTTGAAGTCATCCATAATCCACCTGCTCCCCCTTCGAGTTAGTCACCAAGTTCTAGGCACACTTCTTTCACAGCCACCTCACATTCATCTCCTGTTGTCCCTTACCACTGCCATTTCCCAAACCAGGGTCCTCCTCATCTTCCTCTTGTTTTTATATCATGCGTCCCCTGATTCATGCAGCAAATATGTATTAAAATACTTCCTATGTGTCAGACACATAGGTCCTTGTCCTCATGGAGTTTACTTGTGGGGAGAAGGGAGACAAAACAAGCAGCACACACAGTAAATATTATTATATTAGAAGATGCTAAACACTAGGGGGGGGGGGAATGAGAGGGGGAGCAGGGGAAAGCTTACTGCAAGAGGCCCTGGCAGAAGAAGCAGGCTAGTTTTAAAAGGGTGGACAAGGCGGTCCTCACAAAGATGATGGCATTCTGACAGTAATAGGGCACCATCTGCAGGTTAATCTCTGCATTACAATAATTTGTTTTAAATTTAATGAAGTTACTCTCTACTTTTGTTTTCTGTTGCAGTCATTTCAGATCACAGCAAAAGCTAACAAATTGGAGATATTAGAGGAAAACCCTAAACCCTTGTTTCTGTGTCAATATGCTTGAAACACTTTGTAACCACAGAGACTGAAGTGTGTTTGAAGGACAGTGTTTAGCCCCTGCAGGTTGTCACCCTAAGCTGGAGTCCCAGCTGTGCCCCAGGAATCTATCTCAGCCTCTGCCAGGGCAGGAGATCTGGGGTGGGCATATGGACCAGCAGATCCTGGGGCTGTGCTCACCTCGTTCATTACTGAGTAATCCCTTTGGTCCCGGGCACTGTCACTCTGGATCCCCAAACAGTCACTCGAACAGTGACCCCTGGGAAAGGTTGGTTACTGATGTAGTGGGCCAATGGGATACTTTGCATGATGTCTGTCAGGTATAGTTAACACAGCCCTGGGGCAAAATGTGAACGTGTGCTGTGAACTGCAAAGAAATGTGTAATGCAAATGCAAGCTGTTTCTGATCTCCCCTGACAGGGGTAGCAAAGGGTATGGTTGCTGACCAATGGCTACATCCCAAGTATCTGAGGCTAGGCGATCCTGCTCTGTGTCTCTTACAAAGACAGTTGTTATTAGATTTATGGCCCACCCAGATAACCCAGGATGATCTCATTTTGAGGTCTTTAACTAAATTACTTCTACAAATACGGTCACATTAACAAGTCCTGGGGATTTGGAGGTAGGTGTCTGTTTTAGGAGGGCAGGGGAGAACCATTTAACCCACTGCACCATTCTAGTCATGAATTTACACCAAGCAAACTCAAAGGCTAACACGGGCCAAATAAACAAGGTTTAAGTGTATGTGGACCTAAAAAAAAAAAGCTTCATTTTTCATAGAAACATAGGTTTATTTTGCCAGAGACATGCTAAATACAAAGGGCTGAAATAAATGAGTAATCATTAACATAAAATAATAGAACATTTTAATAAAAATTAATATTTTTTCTTGAACATTAACTCACCAGACACTGAATAACTGCACAAATTAATAAGCAGAACGCAAATAAACCTATTTTTCTTGTTCTCCGAAAGCGAATTATTTCCTGTGGCTCACACCAAACAACTCAGTTCAAGACTAATGACGTGGCAATCAGCTGCTAAAACAGTTGCTGGTAGTATTAGTGGGGAGAAATGGTGGGCCAGCGCATAAGACGAGTAAGTGAAATGAATGCAATGTGGGAGATGAATGCATCTCCCGGAGGCTTTACCAAGTGGTTAAATCTTGTATCTCTGAGCAGAGTTTTCAAGTCAATAAACTCTCCCTTTTCCACATTTATGTTTTGGCCCCTGGATCAAGCACCCTCAGGATCCAGCCCGGCACCTACTCCCGGGCACTGCTGATCCGGCTGGCCAGTGGACAGCTTTGGGGCGTGAAGCCCTTTCTTTTCCTCTAAGGCCCAGCACAGCTTTGGCTGCGTTACCATTCAGCTTACATCCAGTCCTACACCTGGGGGCAAGAAGGGGGAGTGGGACACATCCTAGGATGCAGAACACAACAGATCTCAAAGGGAAGAGGCTCTGCATTATCTTCAAGCAAGGAGGGCGAGTGTTAGCTCTCAATATGGAGGAATAGTCCATATTTGTGGGCTTGGATGGTTCAGAGGAAGCTAGACATCCATTATGAGGGAGGGGTATCAACACACAGATATCCCATCCTATGTGTCCCACGCTGTCCCAGCCAAGGCTCTGACCTTGGCACAGTCATTCTGTCTTGGTTGGGAGTTTAGTCTTCATGGGCTCAGCTGCTTAATTGCTGGGCCTGGCCCTCAGCTTTCTCCAGCTTCCCAATGCAGATGAGATGGTCTCCGTAAGGCTTGCTGGCTACCACACTTAGACTGCAATTGTCTGGCAATTGTTTTCAGTCTTTTGTTACCATTTTATCATTTTCCAGAGAAAAGGGAACTTAATTATAGCCATTCCATCCAATTTCCCCCAGGCTTTTTTTTTTTAATTGTGATAAAACACACATTACATAAAACTTATTATCTTAACCACTTTTTTAAAAATAATTTTATTATTGAAAGTATTGCATATGGCTCTATTTTTTGTTGTTGTTGTTTTTTCCCCCCACCATTGCTCCCCTCCAGCCTGCCCCAGGCCTTCACCACCCTATTGTCTGTGTCCAGGGATTATGAACATATGCATACAAGTTCCTTGGTTGATTACCTCCCACCCACTCACCCTCTCCCCCCTTCCCTCCGAGATTCTGCACTCTGTTCCATTCTTCCAAGTCTCTGGATCCACTCCATTCATCAGCTTATTTTGTTACTTAGATTCCACATATGAGTGAGATCATGTGATACTTGTCTTTCTCTAACTGACTTATTTCACTTAGCATGATACTCTCCAGGTCCCTCCATGCCGCCTCAAAGGGTGAGATTCTTCTTTTTGTACTGCCGCACAGTATTCCATGGTGTGAATGTACCACAGCTTTTTTATTCACTCATCTTCTGTAATGGTCACTGCGCTATTGTAAATTGTGATGCTATGAGCATAGGATTGCATTAATTCTTTCTCATTGGTATTTCAAGTTTCTTAGGATATATATCTAGAAGTGGGATCACTGGGTCAAATATAGTTCTATATTTAATTTGTTGAGGAAACTTCATACTGTTTTCCATATTGGTGCACCAGTCTGCATTCCCACTAGCAGTGCACTAGGGTTCCATTTTTTCCACATCCTCACCAGCACTTGTCTTTTGTTGATTTGTTGATGATAGACACATTTGACTATATACTCAGGATTGATTTCTTGGCCCTCTATGTTATTCCAACTGCTTTGATGTCCATTTTTTTTTTTATGTCCATCTTTATGTCAGTACAATCCTGTTTTGACTATAGTAGCTTTGTAAAAAAATTTTGGAATCAGGAAGTGTGATACCTCTAACTTTGTCTTTTTTCAAGCTTGTTTTGGCTACTTTGGGGTTCCTTGAGAGTGTCCATATAAACTGTAGGATAAATTTTTTCCTATTTCTGCAAAAAATATACTATTGAGATTTAAATAAAAACTGCACCAAATCTGTAGATGGCTTTGGATAGTATCAACATCTTAACTATATTCCAATCCATGAACATGAGAAGTTCCATTGATTTTTAGAGTGGAATGAGAAACAGAGAGAAACACTGATGTGAAAGAGACATATTGATTGGTTGCCTCCCGCATGCCCCTAGACTAAGACCAAGAGCCTGCAACCGAGGTATGTGCCCTTGACCAGAATCTGAAACCCTTCAGTCTGCAGGCCAATGCTCTAGCCACTGAGCCAAACTGGAGACACAGCAAGAGTCCCACTGATTACAAGCTATGCCAACTGCCTGGGTGCTTGGGGTTTCCTGTAACCAGGAACCAGCAATAAAAGAGGAGTTATCATCTTGCAGGGGTAATTGTGGCCCTGATCATCAGGAGGAAGGAAGACTGCAGTTATACCGTGGACAGGAAAGGAGATAGGTGACACCTGTGATCCACTTGGGCAACTCGTGGGACTTTCTTGCTCAGTTGTGATAATAAATGAACAAGTGCAGCAATCCTTTTGAAAAGGGCATAGTGACCAGAGTTCAAACTCCACAAGGATGAGGATCAGGGTTAAAAAGAAAATACATAGTTGCAGCCCCCATCTTAGCAACTGGTAATGAGATTGTAGTTAATAGTTTTAATCTCCTTTTTCCATTGGCATTCACTGTCTCCTTTGTCTTCAGCCAGCACCTCAGCTGGTTGAAGTTATTTACCTAGTGGGGTAACGCAAACATTTATTCTTGAACCTTTGATGGTCTAGCCTTTTTATGATTGCTATAGTTTTTCATTAACTTTTTCTACTGGACAGGAATTATTAAGAAGCATCCCAGAGAATCTCTTAGATACTAGACATAGTTGTCTGTATTTTCCAAATATGCTTACAACAATATCACTTATCTCACATGCTCTTCCTCAGTGTGACCTTGTCGCTCTTCCATCAAGAGGTGAAGTCTAATTTCCCTCTCACTGAATCTGGGTTGGCCTTAGTGACTCACTTATAATCAATAGCATAGGCAGAAGTAACGCTGTGTGACTTCTGTGCTTAAGATAGAAGTAGTTTTATAGCTTCTGCCTTAGTTTCTCAGATGCTCCCTTTCAAAACTTGCCACCATTCTGTGAGAAGCCCCAGCCACACTGAAGACACATATACATGCTCTGGTTGACCATCCCAGCTGAGTTCAGTCTTTGAGTCATTCCAGTCCAGTTACCAGGCACTGAGTAAAGAAGCTCACAGATGATTCCAAGCCCAGTCATTCAACTCATCCTTAGTCATTCAAGACTTCCCAGTGGAGGCCCCAGACTTCGTGAAACGGAGACAAAGCATCTATATTCTTCCTCCTCTGACTTCCTAATCCACAGAATCTGTGAGCATAATAAGTGGTTACCTTATACCACTCTGTTTGAGGCAGTTTGAGTATAGTTGGAAATAACCAGAATATTCTGTCTGCTTTTATCATGTGAGAACTAGAGGCCCAGTACTCATGATTCAATTCTGGTCAATTTACTATCTCCACATAGACATGTCACTCCATTGTGACAACAAGGGCTGATCTGCAGGGCGACCGGGGGAGGGAGGAGTCCTTCTGGCACCTGCGGGTGCCTTGGCTAGCCTGGTGCTGCTCACTCTCCTGCCCTGCCTCCCTCCCCCTACTGCTACTGCTGGTTGGGGCCTGCAGGCTGGGGGCAGCTTCTGTGTCTGCCCCCTGGTGGTCAGTGCATGTCATAGCAACCAGTCATTCTGCCAGCCATTCTGCAGTTTGGTCAATTTGTATATTAGGGTTTTATTATAATGGATGCCCAATTCTTTTTGGTGTCCAGGATAAATCTCCCCAGTCAGTACAATAACTTTTACTTTCTCTAATGTTTAGTGGCACAAGGAGTCCCAAATGGCTGATGACAGTCTCAGTTTCCAATTAAATGGAGCTTTATATGTCCCATGGTGGGAAAATTTCTTCTCTGGGAGCTAAGACCTCCAAATAAGCAGAATCTAAAGTGGCGGGGGCGGGGGAGGTTGAAAGCAGAAATTCTGTGAGTGGGCTATGATGTACCATAGACATAGAGAAAGTATCTTTCTCTTACACCTCTTGATACCTGAGCTTGTATATACTGATTATGGGAGACACAGTATGTAAATTGACTGTTAAAGTATAAACTATATCTTGTAAGAGAGAATCTATCTTTTTGGTGTGTTGTCTCCCAATTGGCATCACAATTGGGTATGCAGTAGGCCATTCCATCATTTTATTGGGTTTGTCTTCTGAGTAAGATGAAAGCAGTAAATTTCATGTGTATGTTCCATTACTCTATTTTGTGTGTGTCATTGTGGGGTTTTTTCATGTGGTGTTTTTTTGTGTGGCCTCCTGATGGACATCATAGCTGGGTCTTCAGTAGGTAATTCTACCATTTTATCAGTTATCTGATGGTAAAGCCAATGAATTCCATATTGCATAAACCTATTGCTGCTTTTTTGCCATTAAATTAATTTCTTGATCAGAGGCAAAACTGTAAAGAATACCATGATGACACGTAAAGCATTCTTTAAGTCCAAGGATAGCAACGTTATAAGAAGCACTGCATATAGGAAAGGCAAATTTGTATCCCAACTGGATATCTCTTCTCATGAGGAGAAATCCCTGCAGCCTCCATAATATTTACCCTAGTGATGTCACCAAGTGATATCTTTTTTTTTTTTTTTTTTTTTTAAGTGGTAGGTCTCTGCCAATGTGGAGGAAAATATTAACATGACAAAAATACCGTGTCTCCAGAAACTTCAAGTTGTTGGGCTTTGAATTTTATAGTGTTTACATCCCACCTTGTGGTACTCAGGTCTTTAAGACATCCAAGATCCTGTCATGTATGTGCTCATCAGGTTCAGTTAGCATGTTCCAGCCATGTAGTCGGAACAGTGTGATGTTTTGAGATATAAAGACAGTCAAGCTCTCTGCAAATTAGATTATGTCAGGTAAGGGAATTAACATTACCTTGGTACCACAAAATGAGAAAACACACTATTGTGCCTGCTAGGTGAAAGCAGACTGCTTCTGGAGGGCCTTGCAATTCGGGAATCAGAAAATAGCATTTTCTAGATCAATTGCTGCCTACTCAGTGTCACATGCTGAGCTGTCCAGTAAAGATGCCACGTCTAGAATAGCAGCTGCCACAGGAGTTGTCATCTGGTCACATTTCTAATGAACAGCAATCATTCTCCCAGGGCTATCTGCCTCCGTGTAGGCCAGTTAAACAAGTTAAATGGAATTGTGTTAGGAAGCATCAGTTTTGCATTTTTTGAATCTTTGATGTTGTCATTAATCTCTGCTATTCTGCCATGAATGCAGCAACTGTTTACAATTTTTAAAATTTATCATTCTAGCAGGAAAGAAAAAATCCAGGGTCTTCCTTTTGGTTCTTATTGTAGCAGCTCTCATTTAATGGATCACAGCTATAGTGCAGATTCTTCCAGATACTGCTATATCAAGTTTACTAGGGGTGGGCAAATTATGATTGTGATTCAAATCTGGCCCTCCTAGATGCGTCTGTAGATGTAGTTTTATTAACACGTAGACATGTTCATTCATGTACATACTGTCTGTGGCTGCTTTCATCATAAAATCACAAGCTGAATAATTGTCACAGAGACCATATGGCCTGGAAAGCCTAAAATATTTTCTCTCTAAGCATTTATAGAAGGCTTTCCAACCCCCGAATTATACATTCAAAAACTATAGTTTATAGATGAGGTGGTCCATAGACCCTCTGTACCCCCAGTGAGATGGAGCTGGCTACAAACCCCATTTACTACTAAGCCCCAATTTGAACTGTGGAGTGGAGTGGTATATTCTATCTCCCAGACTTAGCAGCAGGCCAGAATTAGTATCTACCTAGTAATCTACAAAAGATCCAGGTAATGCAGCTGGGTATTTCTCTTTCTACATACACAATAGCCCTCGTAGTGATCACAGATCTATTCCTGGGGCAGGTTTGAAGGAAGAAATACACCTACTATGACAGTGTGTCTGGCTCCTTCTCCAGGTCTAATAACTGGTTCTAGAAACTGGATGACAGACCGTGTCAACTCCATTGCGGCAACCCAAACCAGGTTTCTGGTCACCAGATCTGAAGTTTTTCTTGTAATATAGATTAAATTATATTTAAGTAAGCCATCATCTCTTTTTTTTTAATTCCTAGAGACAATGTGAACATTTAGCCATCACCAAAGATCCCTATTAGGTCAAAACATTCTGATTAAAATTTCATCCCCATTGTCTATTATGACATTTGTACCTGCTTTGACTCTGGAAGTAAAGTTGGCTCTCAAATCCCATATTCCAGTGAAAGCACATCTCAATGGCAACATCTTCCACTGTCATTTCTTTGTGGAGAACATTCATCTTTTCATTCTGCTTTTCAATAATGCTGACATTTCCACTCACATTTCTTAATGCCATAATTTGAGAAATAAAATGTCCTTGAATTTATTGTTGCTTCTGCAAAAACCCTACCCTATTGAAACACTGAAACCTGTATGGCTAAAGATAAAATTTTTTCACCTCCTTCAGAAATATTTTACTCTTCACATTCCATAAGCCATTTATCCAGTTAACTGTCCAGATCTGAAAGGATTGTAAAATTCTTATCTCCCCTAGAGGGCCATGTGTTTACAGCCCAGACTCTGCCCTTGGCTAAGCCCCAAGATGATAGCAAAACTGAAACACTACTTCCTTAGGGATTTGTATGTCAAAAGGGGTGAAGCCTAAAATTTGGACCCATTTCTGGGTAATTACAACAAGATTCACCCAAATAAATAGATGATCGATAGATGATAGATGATAGGTAGATAGATAGATATATGATAGATAGATAGATAGATAGATAGATAGATAGATAGATAGATGATAGATAGATGATAGATAAGGTCCTTGGAAAAACATATTCCATTCCAAAAGGTGAGGGTGAGAACTCCAGGCTCTTTTTGTCGAGTCTCAAAGGAGTAAAAGGTTTTTTCTCTCCTTTGGGGAGGGGAGAAGACTGACTCTCCTCTCTCTACAAAGAGAAACTCTGTTGACCTCCAATCTTTGTAAGGAGGGTATAACCTGTGAGCACACAGGACGTTTCCATCAGCTCTCATTGCAGGACGGAGGAGTGGGCACTGATGCTGTAATGTTGCCCTGACTATTTATCAACAAAGGGCTGTTTTTCCTGGTTCAGGAGCCACATGTTCCTGCGTAGTCACATAAGTAAAGTAGGTAACTGTGTAGGTGAAGTGACACTGAGACCTTCCACAGTCTGTAGTAAAGCACACAGTGAAGGGAGTGTTCTCTGGGCCCTCCGGGGTGTGTGCTTAGGGAAGGGGATGTGGTGGCACATGATCAACCTCCTGATCATTCCAACATTTCTTTCTCTCTTAGCCTTTGTTTAAATTCTTTCTTCTGTAATACATAGGAATATTTTGGCATCTTGATTTATTGAATATAGACTACCATTAAATCCAAAATTTACACAACTAATCAATTAAATTGTTAAAACCACTCTCAGATGCTCAAGCTAACATGCTGAATCCAGAAACCCCACTAAGTGCGCCCATTTCATAAGTTGACTAAGGGCATGCCATAGTTTACTCTAACATTCTTAGAATCCAGTTCCAAACATATTTCCCATGTTTCTACCAATGTACATAGTGAAGCCTTGGATTTGGTGGAAGTTTAAGCCATTTCTTTCCAGGGTGCACTTTGGGCTTTCCTCCATAAAACATGCTGAGCTCTAACTCCAATTAGAGGTCTAAATGCACAAAGGAGTGAAGAAGTGGATACTGGAGAGAATGAGCATCTTCTTGCAAAAAGTAACGGCCTCGGGTAAAGTTATTACAAGGTTTCCAAGCCAGGGAACCTTGTAATAACTTATCTCCACACATACGAGGAAGTGTTGCTTCTGCTGGCAAAAAGACTTGAGGATTCAAAGTGCTCAGCTGTCAATCAATGCTCTTTTATACAAGAGATCTGGCAATCTCTGAAGTCAATTTACATTGTAATTCCACCATTCACACAATTAATCTTATTTTCATTGATGTCTACTTATAGCTGCAAAGAGAGAGGAGATATTTTTGGAGGAGTTGCCTTAGATATACTCTGGTTCTCTCATTCTGACTTGAGCTGAGTGGTCAGTGGTCAGTGGTCTGAGGCTGTCTTTTTTAACCCCTGAAAGCTCTTTAGGGATGTCAGAAATAGTCACTCCATCTGTGGTTGGCAAAATTCTAACATAGCCCCTAAGATCCCCACCCCTTTTTGTATGTTCTTTATGTAATTTCCTCCCCTTGAATGTGGGTGGAACCTGAGAATATGATGGGATATCAGTATCCTGATGCCAAAAGAATGTTACAGATGTAATTAAGGATACTAATCAGTTAACACTCAGCTTATCCAAAAGAACATCATCTAAGTGGGCCTGGCCTAATTGTATCAGCCTTCTAAATCTGGGTCTAGAAGTCAGAGAAAGAGGGAGCCAGAGATTTGAAGCATGAGAAGAATTCGATGTAAAGGAGATTCTCAATTCCTGGTTTAAAGCCAGAAGGGGCCATGTGGTAAGGAATGTGGGTGGACTACAAGAGCTGAAGATGGCTCCTAGTTTACATCTTTATTTTTAATCTTGTGATCAGAGATTCCAACTATGCCATGTCAGAACTTCTGACCTACAGAATCCGGAGCAAATAAATGAGTCTTGTTTTAAACTGCTAAGTATGTGGTTCTTTGTTATTTAGCAGAAGAAAACTAAGACATCAGCATATAGTCTTTTTTTTAATATATATTTTTATTGATTTTTACAGAGGAAGGGAGAGGGATAGAGAGTTAAAAACATCAATGAGAGAGAAACATCAATCAGCTGTCTCCTGCACCCTTCACTGGGGATGTGCCCACAACCAAGGTACATGCCCTTGTCTGGAATTGAACCTGGGACCTTTCAGTCCGCAGGCAGACGCTCTATCCACTGAGCCAAACTGGTTTTGGCCAGCATATAGTCCTTTTAGAGATCATGGCTAATAATCTATCCAGTGCAGCAGCTACTTGGTCTCCCACACTTGTTTCATTAGGCATTGTATCACAATCACAAGAGGTGATAATATAACTAATTATGAAGCCATAGCATAGCGTGGATTACTGGCATTCTGATTTGCAAGGAACTTAGCACTGTGTTCAAGGCAAGGGAGGTTTCCAAGCTAATCCGAGAATCTCATCTTACCTAATAATAAACAAACATGAAAATTGACTGTACCTCCACTATACCCACAGCCAATCAGGTGTGAGTATGTAAATCAACCCAATAAAGTTGGCCGGTTAATTTGCATATGCAGACATGGAGCAGCCAGGAGGGGTGGGATGCCTGCTATGAGGGGGAGAGGGTAGGAGAGGGAGATACAGGAGCAGTGCTCCACCAGGAGAGAATATTTGCAGGCTCCCTGGAGGCCAGGAGTGAAGCCAGGGGAAGGAAGGACTATTCCTGCACGAATATCGTGCAACAGGCCTCTAGTTTATATATATATATACTAGTAGCCCTGCTCATGAATCCATGCATCAGTAGCTTGCCAGTAGCTCACTGCCAACCTCCAGTAGCTCTTCACATGCTCCCCTGCCCTCCTGTAACTCCCCCCGCCATCCCTTGTCCCACCACCTCCTAGCTTGCTGCCCTTCCCCCTCCTGTAGCTCTCCACTGTCCATTTGTAGCTCACTGCCCCACCTTCCTGCTGATCTGTGATCCAGTCATTACACTGTCGGTCTTTACACTTCATGGTGTAATGACCATTTCCATATTACATCTTAATTATATAGGATTGACTTCAGAGAGGAAGAGAGAGGGATAGAGAGAGAGAAACATCAATGGTGAAAGAGAATCATTGACTGGCTACCTCCTGCACACCACCTACTGGGGATTGAAAGCCTATAACCAAAGCATATGCCCTTAACCAGAATTGAACCTGGAACCCTTCAGCCTGCAGACCAGCACTCTATCCACTGAGCCAAACCAGATAGAGCCAAGAACCTCATTTTTTATTGTGTTTTCTGGAACCACTCCTGGTAGTAAGTACTCTATCATTCAGGGTCAAATCAGGAAAGAAGAAACAACATAATACGTAATATATTTCAACAGAAAGAATTCAAGAAAGGGAAATGATACCACAGGCATTGGAGGACTGAAAGAGGAAGGAAGGAAGGAAGGAAGGAAGGAAGGAAGGAAGGAAGGAAGGAAGGAAGGAAGGAAGGAAGGAAGGAAGAAAGGAAACAAGTTTACCCAAAACCAGAAAATAAACACAAGAAGCTTGGTGGAAGAATAGTGTTCCTCCCAAAATTCATATCCACCTAGAATCTGTGAATGTGACCTTATTTGGGAATAGGATCTTTGCAGATGTCATCAAGTTAAGATGAAGTCTAAGTGAATTAGAGTGGGCCCTTAATTACAATGACTGCTGTCCAGATGAGAAGGCCAGGTGAAGACACAAGACACATGAATGCCATGTGAAGACACAGGCAGAAATAGGAGTGATGCTTCCACAAGCCAAGGAATGCCAAGGATTTGCTGACACCAGAAGCTGGGAAGAGGCGGGGAAGGATTCTCCCCTAGAGCCTTCAGAGGGAGCATAGCCCTGCCTGGCTGCGGGTACATTTTAGAGGAGGCCAGTCTGGGAATGCTGAAGAAAATGGAATGCTGCTGCTATGGGTGAAGTACCACTTTTTGGACAACACACAAACAAACAAACAAAAAGGCTTTTCTCCCCCACCCTCCTCCTGCCTTCAGTCTTCCCCCATGGTCTTCTATGCTCAGAATGTAAGCTAAAACCAGCTGGCAAAGGAGAACTAGCTTGTGAAGTTCCAAATCCCAGCATCACAGTGCAATGAGAAGGTGGGTTTGGGGCTGACAGGTAAAGGTCAGACGTCAGGTATGTGTGTGTTTGTGGAGGGTTGCAGGATGTGGGTAAAGAGGTTACTGGACAGATAGATGAGCAGTGCTGAGGTCACAAATATGCTGCATCCATGACTGGAACAAAGGGGACTCAGGAAGTGTCTGAAGAGAAGTTTATTCAGCAAAACTTGCTGTAAGAATGAGCAGGGGGTGTAAACCCATACTTTCAGAAGACAAATAATACAATAACAACACTACATTGAAAACTGCTTTTGAGTTGGCAGGCCTTTTCTTGGTTTAAAGACAGTTTACAAAAAAGGGTCAGTCCTAAAATGTTTTTCCTTTAAATACTAATAAGTATTACCTGCAGTATTTTGTGTATTAAATCTTTTCTCCTTGGTTTTGTACCTGGATCCTGCAAGGGTGAGTCCCACCAGGTGGAGCCAAAGGCAAGTAAATGCAATCTTCTGGCACTTCCTTCCACCAACAAACACACACACACACACACACACACACACACACACAACCAAAGCAGACAGGGCCCTCAAGCGCCTCTGACCACCCAATTCAAAGCTCGGCCCAGATTTGCTCTCTCTATAATACCCCTTCTGACATTGTTCTTCATCCAGCTGACATATGATTCAATTCTGGTCAATTAACTAAAACAACAACAAACACACACAAAAACAAAACCTTTCCCAGAGCTAGAAATGGCTGCTATTATTTCTTAATCAACTGCTATGTTCTAGAACTACTTCATTCTATAATCACAACTCTTTTGCTTGCAATTAATAAACTCTCATCCACCAGCTTGAGCAACAGAGAAAATTTGTGATAAGGCTACCATTGATCCATTCTATCTATTGATCTATCTATCTTCCTTTAAAAATGTACTTTGCTTGGTTTCCAGGACACCACATTTACCTGAAATTTCTCCTACTGCTCTGGGGGCTCTTTTAAAAAAATTTTTTTTAAATATATTTTATTGAGTTTTTACAGAGAGGAAGAGAGAAGAATAGAGAGCTAGAAACATCCATGAGAGAGAAACATCGATCAGCTGCCCCCTGCACACACCCCGCTAGGGATGTGCCCCCAACCAAGGTACATGCCCTTGACCGGAATCGAACCCAGGACCATTCAGTCCGAAGACCGACGCTCTATCCACTGAGCCAAACTGGTTTCGGCATGGGGGCTCAGTGTAGTTTCTTTTGTTGATTCCTCCTTATATCCCTGGAGTACCCAAGACTCGGATTTGAGAAGTTTTCTCTCTTCTAGCTATACTTATTCCATTGGCCATCTGGTCCATTCAGATGACTTAGAGTTCCACAAATAAACTGACAGTTACTGAGCAACTTATTAGTGAAAGGGATTTAAACAAGAGTGTGGATATAGTGTTCTAAACATGTTCAGCTAGACATGATGAGAGTAAATTGAAGAGCAGGAGTAAGTAGATTCACTCTTTCTAGAATTTTCAAGTGTTTTAATGTTATCTAGATTACCTAGAACATTATCTCCATGATGGTAAGTACGATATCTTGTCTGTGTCTATAACCCCTGTGTCTATAACAGGCCATTTGTAGGCGCTCACTGCAAATGTATTAAATGAATAAATGCTCACAAAAGCAGTTAAACCGATAATTAGTGCTTTATTATCCACCTCAATAGAGGAGAACAACCACAGATAATAGAGAACCACAAATTATTTATATTGGTCCACATCATGGCTACGTTTTGGAGACTGGTATAATAAGAATGGCAGCCCTGGAGACCCAGTGAGTCTCGCACGCTGTTTGTTTCCTGATTATCACTGAAACGAGGGCAGTCCGAAGACAGAACGCAGCAATACACGTTCTTGTCACCTTTTGTGCAAGTCTGTGCAGTAGTCTCCTCACCCCCCAGGCATGATCAGCACCACCAAGGCACAAGGTCACCATAAAGCAATTTTGTGTTTCTCTCTCTCTCTCTCTCTCTCTCTCTCTCTCTCTCTCTCTCTCTCTCTCTCTCTCTTTCATTTCAATTTGGAAGAAACTTCAGAACCTACAGAAAAGTTGGAGAATAGTACACTTAACATCCACATGCCCTTCATTTAAATTTACTGGTGAGCACCTGGATGCTCCACCCCTAAGTACTTTGATAGCTTTTTAATTTTTAAAAATATATTTTTATTGATTTCAGAGAGGAAAGGTGAGGGATAGAGATAGAAGCATCAATGGTGAGAGAGAATGACTGATTGGCTGCCTCCCGCACATCTCACACTGGGGATTGGCTGCCTCCCGCACATCTCACAAAACGTGGGCATATGCCCTGATCAGGAATTGAACTGTGGCCTCCTGCTTCACAGTTTGATGCTCAACCACTGAGCCACACTGGCCAGACTGTAATATCTTTTTAAAAAAACAAAATAGCACAATCCAGGGCCCAGTTAAGGATCAAATAATACACTTAGCTGCTGTGTCTTTTAATCTAGAACAGTGTCAGATTTTTTTTTTTTTTTCATGGCACTGAAATATTTTGAAGAGTCCAAGATATGAAGTCCCATAATCTGGATTTCTCTGATGGTTTCTACATGATTTACTAATATTTTTTTTGTTAAGGATACTGCATAGGTTTTCCTATTATTGGTGATTCTAGGCTTGATTACTTAATGAAAGCAAATTCTCAGGCTGTCTCCTTCTCTCTTTTTTCTGTTTTCAGGGGATCACAGAGACAAATCGCTGTCTCTGTGACAAATGAGCATTTATTTTTGTACCTTCCTGGCATCTGACCTGTCCAGTTTTTCCTGTACTTAGGCCTAGACTATATTCCCCTAGACCCAGAGGGGAAATGATTGCATCTTGTAAAGTTTCCCCTCACCTCTTGGGCCTGAGTGTTGTAACTGGCATTCCTGTCCTAGTGAGCAGTCTTTGTCTTGGACCTGGGACTGGGACTTTAATGCAAAGTCATTTTTTAAGGATACAAGAATGGTAGACTGATGGCTCTTAAAAAGACAACCACATCCCAACCTCTGAAACCTGTGAATGTGACCTTACATGCACAAAAGGAGTTTGCAGATGTGATTAAAAATTTTTCAGTGGAAAGATTATCCTGGATTATCCATATGGACCTTAAAATATAATCAAAATGCCCTTGTAAGACGGAGATTTTACATATAAAAGAAAGTGGCAATGTGATCACCAGGGTAGAGATTAGATGGTGCAGCCACAAGCCAAGGAATGCTGGCAGTCACCAGAAGCTGGAAGGACCCGGAGCCTCAGGCGGAGGCTTTGCTCTGCCAACACCATGATCTCAGCCCAGGGATACTTATGTCAGACTTCTGGTCTCCAGAACTGTGAGATAAGAAATTGCTAATTTAAGCCACCAAGAGTGTGGTGATTTGTTACAGCAGTGCTAGGAAACTAATACAGTAAGTGAATACTTAAAATGTAAATTGAGATTTTGATTCTGTCACTTTCTAGAGTGTAATTTGAGGCAAGTTATTTAATTTCACTTTCAGTTCTCACTTTTTAAAATGGGGATAATAGCCATCTTTTAGGGTTAATATAAATATTAAATGATACAATATAAATGTATATGCTAAATACCTAGTAAAAAGCATGGCACATAATAACACTCAATACATGAGGGCTTTTAGTAGTGATCATTTAATTCAGCAAATATATATTGAGTGCTTACTATGTGCAATACTGCCACCTTCAAGAAGCCTACATTCTAGTTAGGGAGACAGATGATGAATAATAAACAATAAATATGTAGCATGCTAGATAGTAGTAAATGCTACAAGGAATAAAAAACAAGGCAAAGAGAATTAATTGGTTCTAATTTAGATTTGAGATATATTTGCAAAATACCTTATAGCCTACCTATTATGAAACATTATTGTAATATTAATAACAGCTACCATCTACTGAATGCCTTATTTCACCGTGTTCTCACAACAATGCTTAAAGGAAGGATAAAATTATCCCCAGGACATGAGGGAGGAACCAGGCTCAGAAAATTTAATTAAGTTCATCTCAAACAACCTCAAGGTCAGGAGTTGAACTTCAAGATCCAGGCTCTTTTAGTTCTTCTAAACTGCTGCTATGAACATAGAAATCTGACGCCTTGCTCTTCAGTCCTTACACAGAACATGGAGTGGCTATAATATCCCATGTGATTTATTCACATGGTTAGCCCACATCACAAGAACAGTATGTGCCTCAGGCTCACATCAAATATTTAACCATGACCCATTGTTGTCCTGGACTGTCTTTCCCTAAGGCGGTGTGTTCTTTGACCACACAGTCCCTAATTCAGCCATTCTTGGAGCATTAGTGAGAATTTTTTTGTGGGGGGGAGGGGGGGGCGGGGGGGAAAGTTACATGGAAAAATAAATTCTGGAAATACTAGCATAGCCGAAACCGGTTTGGCTCAGTGGATAGAGTGTCGGCTTGCGGACTGAAGGGTCCCAGGTTTGATTCCAGTCAAGGGCATGTACCTCAGTTGCGGGCACATCCCCGGTAGGAGGTGTGCAGGAGGCAGCTGGTCGATGTTTCTCTCTCATCGATGTTTCTAGCTCTCTATCCCTCTCTCTTCCTCTATGTAAAAAATCAATAAAATATATTTAAAAGAAATACTAGCATAAACAATATGAACAGGTTATTTAGTTATTGTTTTACTAAGAACTCCTTTAAAAACATAACATCACCTTTAATATCACCTTTAACCTTCCTGTCAATTATAGTTATATGACATAATTTCCATTTCCTGTGAGTGTCACTTTTAATAAAATTAAGAGTGTTTATTTTAAATAATATAGATATGGGAAGATGTAATAAGTGAAACATGTAGTGAGTATAAACACTTTCTAAATTATACTATATTCAAGCCACATGACAAGTTATAGTTGACCAAATCTCAGTAAATTTTGTTACCCAAGTCATAGGGTATTTAGAATTGCAAATCAAATCCTATCTCAAGATAACTATTTTCAATTGAACCATTATTGTTATGCATTTTGTTATGTTTTATAGAGAACATTCTTGGGCACTGAAAATTATTTAAAACTCACATTAAAAAAAAAAACCCTTCCATTTGAAGATACATTCGTTTCAGGAATAAACTGTATTTCTTAACCTAAAAAAAGTGCTAATGCTAGGCTTTTACCTCACTTAGTTTTTAAAAATTACAGGTGTATGATGAACCAGGGGGTCACAGTTCCATTCCCGGTCAGGGCACATGTCCAGCTTGTGGGCTTGATCCCCAGTGGGGGATGTGCAGGAGGCAGCAGATTGATTATGTTCCTCTCTCATCAATATTTCTATCACTCCTTCTCTCTCCCTTCTTCTATCTCTAAAAAGATATTTTTAAAAATTTACATGTGGATGTGTATCATATCATGCTAAAGACATCAGCCTGATCAACTAGCACAAACCAACAGATACCAAACTGTGTTCCTTTAATAAATAATTTTGTTTGGTTGCAGGCTCCTCCCCAGCAAGATCCTTTTAATAAACAATTTTGAACAAAATTTAAACAACAAAGTAGCAATTATTGAGAACCACAAGAATTCAAGATAACTCTGGTATGTCACCTTTTCAAAAGCGTCCTTTCTCTTTGCTGAAATTCAAAATATCTCTGTGGCAATGTGCACAACAGAATTGGAAAGTAGGAGACCAAGACTTCTTGCTGGAATATTGACTCAGAATCCTCAGTAAATTGATTTTAATTTATCATTTCCAAGCTTAATGACATTTAATAATTTATTGCATTGGTTATCATTAAAAGGTCAAATGAAAGTTTATGTAATGGGTTTTAAGATCCAGAAAAGAACTTCTGTTCTGAATCATTTCAACATTCATAAGGTAACCTTTGTGGCTGAGTTTAAAAGTTAAGTCTGCCAGACTGAAGGTGGATGACTAAAATAACTCGACCCGGAAGCAGAAAGCCTGCTTGGGTCACCACCTGGGGAGCATGTTGTGAGGAGGCAAAAAAGTTGTCCTCCATAGACCTGCACTGTATTCAGCTGTTCTTGACTCTACTTTTTGTACATTCTGCAATATAGACTACCACCCAAAGAAGATTGGAGACTCATTTATGCAACCTGAAATATCTTAACTTGTGAATTTGTGTGTTTTTTTAACAAACTGTAACATATGCATTTATTATGACCAAGTATTATATATTGTGCATTATTGTATGTGCTGTATTTTTCTCTTTTTTTTCTCTTTTATTTTTAGAGAGTAGAAGGGAGAGGAAGAGACAAAGAGAAACATCGATGTGAGAGAGTCACATTGGTTGATTGCCTCCTACATACACCCTGACCAGGGAAGGGAATCTGCAACTAAGGTATGTGCCCAGGACCCTTCAGTTCGTGGCTAGGGCTGAATTTGCATTCTTAAACAGAGTTTCGTCTTGGCCCTTTGTTTCTCACTTGAGACACTGCTCTACAGACTTTTAATTGTTTGAGTCTTAAAGAAGAACATGTATTCATGTATGGTGTGCAATAAAAAGCAAGCAAGCTGGTTTTAAACTCTGTTTTACCAGATTGTCCATCCACTGGAAAAATTGCTTGTCTCAGAAAAATTTGAGTATCAACCTAAGGACATTTAAGAGTTTGTTGTAACACAGAGCTTCTCAAATGATAGTGTTCAAATGAGTTACGTGGAGATCTTAAGAGCAGTTACTGAAACAGTGGGTCTCGGGTGGGCCTGAGAGCCTGCCTTTCTCACCAGCTCCCTGGTCCACAGGGAACACTTGGGCAACAAGGTTTTAAGAGAGCTGCTGCTCCGTGCCATTTCCCTGCAATCCAGGACATCATTTCTCCTGCCTTCGCTCTCGGCCTCATGCATTTATCATTAGAGGGGCTTCATGTCCCCAGAGAATCAGAATACATGTGGTGGGAAATTGGCTGAGTTGAATCAAAATGCATTGGTTTGGCCTCTGTCGACACATTGCCTGTGTCTGTAACTGTATTTCAGTTCCAATAAATGCACGCACATGGGTCTGAGGTAAACATATTGGTTTAAGTGAAAATTCACTGGTTGGGAAACAAACATAGGATTGCAGTGAAAACACATTTCGCTAAGTATTTTGCATAATTCCCACAAACAGATGCTAGGAAAGCTATGTTTAGGTTTCAGTGGCAGTTCATTGAATTCATTGGCCTTCTATTTATTTCACTGAATATGTATGAGCTTTGATGAAAATGCATTGCTTGGAAAAAATCAGTCAGGCTCTTCCTATACAGGCTGGTCGTAATGTCCTTCCTAATTTTGGAGCCATACCACCAGACTCTTGTTTGTGAATACCTATTATTTGTAATGTTCCACATTGCTTAGGTGGCAGTGGGCAAAGCAATTTTACCTGTTCCTTGAGTTTGTAATGTAGGGGAATCATTGAACACTACAGAATATAAATGTGACTAAAATCTATATTAGAATAACTATAAGATGTTTTTTTAAATCTCAAAATGTTATTTTTTCTGAACCAATTTTTATACAGAAAAATATATTCCAAAATGTTGGGCTAAATCTAGAATCAATTTTGAAAACACAATACTGTACACTAAATACAAATATAGGCAATATTTGACAAAATCCGTGATGTAATTATAGAAAAGCTACACTGGAAACCAATTGAATTGAGGACAGATGTAGAATTTGTATCAAATCAATGCCCTGAAATGAGCCTACATCCACAGAGTGATCGTAAATATATTGCTAATTTCTCCTGCTACCCAGAGACATGATGGCGGCAGAGGGGGAGAGCAAGGATGTTTTCTTCCTATTGTGACAATAATATGGTGCTTTAGATACTCAAAGGGATCAGATATATGTAGCACATGATCAGCCAGTTGCCTGGTGTGAAAAATTATTCTTAATCCAGGATAAGAATTTAAAGGGGCAGGGAGTACAAGCTACATAGATGTAGCTAGTTGGACATTTTTTTTTTTATCCACCAAATCTAGCTTGATAAGAAACTCTCAAGCCTAACATGCTTTAGTCAGAAATGAGCTGAACGATACTTCTGGGCCTTAGGAATGTGGGTGGCATTTTGTTGGGCAAGTTATAAAATCAGGTCCAGGTTAAAACTGCCGATTCCATGACTACCTGACTTCCAATCTATCTTGTCCTTGCAATTCTGTGGCCAGAACACAGAGTCTCCCTTAATGACCCAGAATAGCTTAAAAAAAAAATGCATTACTTTTTCTCTTCCAGCCCTGATATATTATCTTGAGGAGATGCATTCTGAAGTATAGTAATCCCCCCTTATCAGCAGTTTCACTTTATGCAGTTTCAGTTATCTGTGGTCAACCATGGTCTGAAATATTAAATGGAAAATTGCAGAAATAAGCAGTGCATAAGTTTTAAATTGTGTTATGTTCTGAATGATGTGGTGAACTTTTGCACCACCCTATCTGGAATGTGAGTCACCCTTTGTCCAGCACCTCCACGCTGTATTCTCTCTCCACCTGCTAGTCACTCAGTAACCATCTATCTCAACTACCAGGTCCACTGTCTCGGTATCAGTGCTGGTGTTCCAGCCACACTTATTTTACTTAATACTGGCCCCAAAGAACAAGACTCGTGATGCTGGCAATTCCGATATGCCAAAGAGAAGCCATACAGTCCTCCCCTTAAATGAAAAAGTGAGTACAGTACAAGAGATCACACTCACATAACTTTTATTGCAGTATATTGTTATAATTGTTCTATTTATTATTGGTGATTGTTGTTAATCTCTTACTGTGCCTAATTTATAAATTAAAATTTATCATAATGGTACCTGCAGGCTCAATCCCTAGTGTGTAGTGTGCAGAAGGCAGCTGATCAATGATCTTCTCTCATCATTGATATTTCTCTCCCCCACTAACCCCTGCCTCCTTCCTCTCTGAAATCAATAAAAATATATATTTAAAATAAATAAATAAATGGCTTAGAAGAAAATGTTCCCCACTCTTTTTCTCCTTCTCTTCCTTCTTTTCCTCCTCCTCTTCCTCATCCTCTGTCTTTCTTTCTTTTTCTATTTCTCTCTCATCATATCATATCATCTATCATCTATATCTATTCTATATCATCTATCTGTCAAGATACAAACAAAAGTGTCAAAATAATAACAATTGTTAAATCTAGGTGGAGGATATCAGTGTGTTTGTATACTATTCTTCTAGATTTTCTGGTTGCTTTGGTTTACTTCTTTTAAAAGTTAGGGGCCCCCTACCTGGTTTGGCTCAGTGGATAAAGCGGCGGCCTGCAGACCAAAGGGTCCCAGATTCAATTCCAGTTAAGGGCACATAGATTGGTTGCAGGCTCCTCCCGGCCTGGACCCTGGTCAGGGCTCCTGCAGGAGGCAACCAATCGATGGGTTTCTCTCACATCAATGTTTCTCTCTGTCTTTCCCTCTCTCTTCCACTCCCCCTAAAAGTCAATGGAAAGATATCCTCGAGTGAGGATTAACAAAAAAAATATAAACAAATAAATAAAAATCCTCATTGAAAATAAATAAATAAAAATAAAAGTTAGGAGGGAAAGACATGGTCTTGATTGGGTGTGAGGACAGAGAAGAAAGGGTGTCTGTCTTGTTTTCTGATATATCACAAGTGCCCGACACACATCCGTCCTAGCAAATAACTTTTAAACTTATGTTTCTTTTTCAAAATACATATTTTATTGATTTTTTTTACAGAGAGGAAGGGAAAGGGATAGAGTTAGAAACATCGATCAGCTGCCTCCTCCACACCCCCCACAGGGGATGTGCCCGCAACCAAAGTACATGCCCTTGACCGGAATTGAACCCGGGACCTTGAGTCCGCAGGCTGATACTCTATCCACTGAGCCAAACCGGTCAGGGCCTGTGTTCCTTTGTTTGTCAGAAAGGCAGCAGGGGCAGCTGTGCGTTCTGTTGCGTGTGGGGCCCGGGCTGGGCACGCAGCGGGGCGGGAACAGGCGGTGCAGCCAGCGACCATTGGGAAGTGTGGGCCGCTAGCTCCCCGCCCGCAGGGCACCGCTGCCACCGCCTGCCCTCCTGGGACCGCTGCTGTCTCCACCTTCTCCTCCAGCTTCACTTTGCTGCAGCCTGATCGCCTGGGCCGGGGAGGGTCGAGGTTCAGAACGGACCGGGACTGTAGGCACCAGCGCAGCAGGGACCAGGGACGATGGGGCCTGTGGCAGCTTCCCACCCTGGGCCGCCTGCCGAGCGCCACCGCAAGTGCCAGGAGCTGTTTCCTCTCCAGGTGGAAGGTGCCAAGCTCACAGTCAACAAAGGGTTGCGGAGCCATTTCCAGGAGAACCACACAGCAGCCCTCAGCACAATCGGGGCGTCCAGCTACCACTTCGGGGTCACGCACGTGGGGACAAAGCAGCTGAGTCCCACAGAGGCATCCCCCGTGTGGGTGGGTGACATGGACCATAGTGGCGGCCTCAGTGCTCAGGCCACTCCCCAGCTGGGCCCCGGCCTCAGGTCCAAGATGGCCATCCAGACCCCGCAGTCCAAGTTTGTGAACTGGCAGGTGGACGGGAGGACCCGGGTTCTGACTTAGCAGCTGTCCCGCTCGGGAACCCAATCGTCCTGGTGGGTTCAGGAATCCTCGAGGCCCACTTCCTCCAGAGCATCACGCCATGTCTGGCACTGGTCCCCCCCGGCGGCCTGGGGAGGAGGGTACTGTCCTGTCTCTAGCTGGAAACACACATTGAACAACTGGTTGGCAACAGTAACGTTGGGCTAGGTGGGCATGCACACGACAAACTACCACAAAGCCGGTGACCAGCTGCAGGTAGGCGAGGAGTCTGAGGCCAGCACAAGGATGCAAGACACAAGTGTCTCCTTCGGGTACCAGCTGGACTTGCCCAGGGCCAACCTCCTCTTCAAAGGCTCCGAGGACAGCAACTGGATCGTGGGTGCCCCGCTGGAGAAGACGCTCCCGCCCCTGCCGCGGAGGCTGGCCCTCCGGGCCTTTCTGAATCACGAAAGAACAAGTCTCCGTGTGGCTTTGGCCTCACCATGGTCTGAGCCCCTCTTGGCTCCTGCCTCCCATTCCTTCCCTCCTTGAGATTCGGAGGGGAGACCCAGTCCTCCCTCTTTCTCTCTTCCCTCCCTCCTTGGTAGTGGGGGGGGTGGGGTGGAAAGGAGGGGGCCATCACCCCAGCAGCTGAGGGAGGAATTCTAGAACCACAGGCGCTTTAGGATTCGAAGCACTGGGGGCTGTGTGCCCAATGGACCTGAGGCCCAAGAAGGGGTTCTGGAATCAAGGGGCACGCCAGATTTTGAGTACCAGGGGGAGAGGCTGCCAGACAACCTCAGGGAGGTGTTGGGACATCACCATCACCCACAAAGATCTTGGGGCCACCCCCAGAGGGGGCAGAAAGAAAAGGAGCTTCCCCATCCCAGGCCTGCCCCCACCCACCAGGAAGACAGGTCAACTGAAAGACTGATCTTGGTTTGCTAAAAAGAAGACAGATAATCAATTTTTATAATATATACACACTAGGGGCTCAGTGCATGAATTTGTGCACCTTGAAAGGAACTGTGGGCCATGAGGCTGTGGTGGGCATAGGGGCAGGTCTTGGGCCATCCTCCATGCCCCCACCAAGCCCCTCCCACTGCAGCCCTGGTCTCTGTCTGCCAGCAGCCCCTCTCCTGCAGCCACCGCTCCCACAGGCTGACAGTGCCAGCCCCGCCCACACCCACTAAAGGTGTGGAGAGATTGGGGCTGGTGCCTGCAGCAGGTACAAGTGGGGCCAGTACCCTCAGTGGGTGTGAGTGGCAGCTGCTGCCCCAATTGCCCCTCAGGAACAGCGGGAGGTGGAGAAGCCTTCAGGGGCAATTGGGGCTGGCAGCTACTCTTGCACCCACTGCCAGCACTGAGCGATTGGGACCAGTGCCAGACGCCAGCAGCGGGTCTCTGTTCCTCGCTTTTCTCTCAGCCATCCAGGTCTTTGCAAAGACAATATTGTTATAAGACATATATATTAGTGATGCCCTCTCGCCACCACGTACATATGAGCAGACCATGGTGGAGACCGCCAGCAGCCATCCTCCCACTCTTCCTAAAACATCACCCCAAACTTTTAGGGGCTGCTCATCGCTGTTTAGGTGCTGCCTGTGACTGGCCTAGAGCAATGTGTTTGGAGATACAGAGCAAATCACAGTTTGTGCCTGCTTCTGCTTGGCCTGGATGTGTGTGGGAAGTAGTGCCCCAAAGCTGGCTTTTACCAGCGCCAGGCCTGGGGGCGGGTCCACAAAAAGTCTACGGCCCCCCAAGATCTGCCTCTTCCTGCCAGCTATCTGCTAGGTCAGTCACTGAAAGAGCCTCCAGTGGTACTTGAGTGACATGAGGTAGGTTCTCAGTGAGTCATCAGGTAGGGGTGAGTGGTGTTCGCCAGATCACACAGTGCCAGTGCTGGATCTGAGGCCACTCAGCAAATGCCCCAGGGTAGACCAAACCCAGCTGCCACCCGCTGGGTGCTTGCACACCTTTGTGTGGGGCAGGATCTCAGGGAGTCATCAGGATAGACCAGCAGAGTTGATCAGGCCCAAGTAGACCACGATCTGGTTGTGTGAAAGGAGGCCTCTATCCGCTGGGCGTGCAAGGGGAAAATGTCTCGCATCCTCGAGCCACACAACTCATTCTGTCCCACCTTCTGCTGGGAGCCCCATCTCCGCAGGGCAGGGCTGCTGGGAGGAGTTAGGAGGGGACAGCAGTTTCCTGTATTTATACCTTTTTACCCTCTTTGTCCCCCAAACATGGGGTTTTCCAGTCCCCTTTGCAAGTTCTTAAAGAGCCCCCATGTGCTGGGGCTTTGAGACCTCAACCAAAGGCTTGGCCTGGTGCCAGCACTGATAACTTCATCTGCGGAAGGCTTAATGGCTTCTCTGAAATGGGAGTAGTCTTATTTTCCTTATCCTTTAAGCAAGCAAGCATTTACAGAAACCAAAATAGCAGGGTTAAAATTTTTAGACAGCAGTTTTTATATAAGATGGATGCTACAGAGCCACACCACTCATTCTGTCCCAGAATCTTCTTAGACATCGGCAAGGAGGAGCCACCCAGAGTGTGGAGGGTGGGGGCTTCTGGGACCCCAGTGAGTGGAGCTAGAGGATCGCCTATAAGGGGGGGGGGTACCAGTCAGCTTCACGAGAAAGTGGGGGGAATGGCCCCCACCCCAAACCACACAACTCAGTTGCTGACACTGCCTGAATCTGCTCGGACATCTACACCCCGGCCCAGCAGCTGACTCCTCAGCTAGATGCCAGCTCTGCAGGGTGGCGTGAGAGGGAGTACAGAGGGTGGGGCTATTGCATTCCTCCAGGCTGATGCCCTTGGGATGGGCATGTACCACCCAAGAAAGATGGTACCTGTGGTGTGGGAGAAGGACTCAGCCAGGAATACTGGTGGCTGTCCCTTCAGCTCTCTCCCCAGAGCCTCTTCTCATGTGACTCTCTCCCTCCGCCAGAGCCCAGGGTGAGTGGCTGTGAACGAGATTTTGTGTGTTGGCACTTTAAGAAGCAGCCCATGTCTCTCCCTGGTGGGCAGAGTACCTGCTGATTTTCACAGCCAGATGTTATGTGAGTTCTTCTTCCAGGCTCTGGTGCTCTGAGCCGGGGATCCCTGTGTGGGGCTGAAACTCCACACTCCTCAGGGGGAGCCTTGGCAGCTGAGATATTCCTCAGGAACCTCAGCGGCCACCAGTGGGAGCAGGGCCAGTCCTGTTCACCTCTCCTCCTTTCTACCTGTCTCAGTGTGGCTCCTATAAATCCCTGGCTCTAAGACTTCATCAGCTGGTCCCTGTTGGTTACTCAGGTAGAGTGCTCTACATTTTAGCTGTAATTCCAGTTTGGCCCTGGGAGGTGGTGAGTGTAACATCTAGCTACTTAGCAGCCATCTTCTAGTATCCTCCCACACAGCCGTTTTTAAAAACAAAACAAAACAAAACAAAAAAACAATCATAATAATTTATTGATTTTGAGAAACATCCACTTATTGTTACACTTATTTATGTATTCATTGGTTGATTCTTGTATGTGCAACCTTGAAATTTTGGGGGAATGCACTAACCAACAGAGCTACCTTGCCAGGGCTCCCACACGGCCTCTTAAACCACCTATGCATGATCAAACTTGGTCCTCAGAATCAGCAGGTGAACAATTATCAGCTTAAGGTATGAAACCTCATTGTCCGCTAGCAGGCTGCCGAAACTACCCTCTTTGTTCGTGAATTTCTTAGAGGGATTCAATTTTTAAAAAACCATTCAAGTCCATATACACCCATTAGAAAGGGAAAATTAAGCCTGTCAGCATATAAAGCATGGTATTGATAAAGAATGTTGCCCAACAAATAAACTTTTAACAAAACTCCAGTAGATGGCAGTATTAGCTAACTTTTTCCTTAAAAAAAAAATAAAGTTCAAGATGCTAACTAAATGTTGGGTAAGTTAAATGTGTTTTTTAAACTTCTAAATAAGAATTGAATGTGTTTTTAAATTATATATTGCACTCTGAATGGTAAAAAATAAGGAAAATCTTCAAGTGGCAATGTGAAACAACAACAATAGAGTAATTAAGTGATTAAACTAACATTGAGTGCTAACAAGTGCTAAGGACTTTATTATGGAGCTCTCAACATTCATGTTGAAGCCCTTACCCACACTCTGCCTCTGTATACAGGGTCTTCAGGAGATAATTAAGTTTAAATAAGGTCATAAAGGTGGGGCTGTAATCCACTAAGACTGGTGTCCCTGTGAGAAGAGGAAGCGACCCAGACACCCTTCTCTCTGTGGACACGAAGAGGAAAGGCCACACGAGGACACAGCAAGAAGGCAGAAGTCTACAAGCCAGGAGGACAGTCCTCCCTAGAAAACAATAATGATGACATCTTGACCTTGGACTTCTAGCTTCCAGAAACGTGAGAAAATAAGTTCATGTTATTAAACCATCCAGTCTGCGGTATTCTGTATGGCTGTCCGAGGCCAGTAACAGACTTTCCTAACATTATATATTTAAGTTCTCACCACCCTGAGGTGGAAATTACTGTATCTGTTGTACTGAGAACACTGAGGGGGATATGTAGTGACTTTGTCTAAACCATTCCCTGTAGGTTCCCTGATTGTGGTATCTCTGGCTGGTTCCACCACAGACAACGACCTCTATGTGGCTACAGCCAGGGGTCTACTTTCTGTCTTCATTGAGCTCAGCCTATCAGCACTGTTCCACACAGGTTTTTACTCCCTCTCTGGAAACTTGGCTTCCAGAGCCCATGCTCACTGGTGTTCTTCCTACTTCTTTGGTCATTCTTCTCAGGTGAGCTTTGTTGGTGTCCCTGCATGTCCTTGATTCTAAACCTGGCCTGGGCTTCTTGTTTAGCATTCCCCCATGATCTGAACGAGTCTCATGGTAATTGCTACAGCCTCCAAACTGGTTTTCCTGCTTCCATACTTGTCCCCCTACAGTGACAGCAGCCTAGGTGTTGAAACGGAATTTTTGGACTGGAGCCTGGATTCTTTGTCCACCAGAATGAAGGGATGATTCCATGGACAGTAGGATGGCATAACAAAAATGGAGATTTATTGAAGAACAAGTACAGACTCCCACATGGGGAGAGGCAAGAGTCCCACAGAATGGACTCCCATGTAGGGAGGGGGTAGAGGGTCCAACTGAGTTCCTTTCCCCTATGGCTTATAAAGACTGCAGATCCTGGTGCCTTGATATGCCCTCTAATAGTCACTATTCCCTTAGACTGGTTACTGTAGTAACTCCTGGTCTCAGAGGTCAAACCTCACATGGGACCCCCTCCTTCCTTACTGTTTTCCATTCCCTTTAGGCTTTCTTCCTCTCCTTCTGGATGGAGGGCTTCCTTCCCTTTATGTTGTAAACATAGACTTTTTGCTGTTCCCAGCTCCCTCATTCTATGGAAAGGTACCTGTTGCAGCTTTTCAGCTTGCCTAATCTATGGAAATATACCTTCTGCTGCTCTGCAGTCCTGAGCTTCCTCCATGGTCCCCTTAATTTCCAAAATTTCCTAAACCTGTTCTATTTTACCCCTAAAATTCCTGTTTCAGTGTCCCTGTTAAAATCACGTTAGATCATATCGTTTTTTGGCTCAAATCCCTGCAAAGGCTCTCCTCTGTCTCAGAGAAAAAGGAAATGGCTCGGGGACTTGCACCGTGAGCACCGCTAGCCCCCAGACCCCTGCTATTTCTAAATTTCTCTCCGGCCTGATCCATTACTACTCTTTCCTCTGCTCACTCACTCCAACCACCTAAACCAGCCATGTTTGTGCCTCAGGGCCTTTGCACTTGCTGATGTTTCTGCCTGGAATATTTCCCTGGTGATGCAGATGGCATCGTGTCCTTGGGGCACGCCTGTCTAAATTGCAAATCTCACACTCCCAGTACTTCTTACCCCCCTTCTTCATTTTTGTTTCCCTTTCCCTCCTCTTACAGTTACCTAACACACTAAAGACTTTACTTACCTTGTTTATTGCCTGCTTCCTCCCCTCTAGATTATAAATTCCCCAGGGGCAGGGATGGTTGTCCTTGTTTGTTTGTTTTCCACTGTTCTAGTCTCCTAATCTAGAGCAGTGCATGGCACATGGAAGATAGTCAATAACTGAAAGAACCTAGAGATAATGATTAAGAATAAGAAGCATTGCCCTAGGGCCTAGCTGGTTTGGCTCAGTGGATAGAGCGCCGGCCTGCAGACTGAAGGGTCCTGAGTTTGATTCCAGTCAAGGGCACATGCCTGGGTTGAGGGCTTGATTCCCAGTGTGGGGAATGCAGAAGGCAGCCAAACAATGATTCTAGCTCATCATTGATGTTTCTATCTCTCTCCCTCTGCCTTCCTCTTTGAAATCAATAAAAACAAAAATAAAAATATGTTTAAAAAAATATAAGAAGGCCGAAACCGGTTTGGCTCAGTGGTAGAGAGTCGGTCTGCGGACTGAAAGGTCCCAGGTTTGATTCTGGTGAGGGGCATGTACATTGGTTGCAGACACATTCCCGGTGGGGAGTGTGCTGGAGGCAGCTGATCGATGTTTCTCTCTCATCGACGTTTCTAGCTCTCTATCTCTCTCCCTTCCTCTCTGTAAAAAATCAATAAAATATATTTTAAATATATATATATATATATATATATATATATATATATATATATATACACAATATATATGAAGGATTATTGTGCAAAGAAGAATTCCCAAAGCTCCCTACATCTCACACAGAGAAAACAAAACAAAACAAAATTACATATAAATCAATATATGAAAGATTAGATAGAATAAAAAAATTATCAGACATTGAGGATTCTTAAGTATTGCAATAAGCTTATGAAGGAAAACTAGCAAATCTCTGGACACATTGGAAAATAGGACAGTTTCTAAATATGTTGATGCTATTTGCCTTCATTGTGTGTGAAGACAAAGGGATTGGATGGCTTCAAGTGGTCTTCCAGGCCCCGGAATCTACAGCTGAAATAAGCGTATTTTTTATCTAATTTTTGTGCATTTAAATATCCAAATGTAGCATTGTTCCATGCTTAGAGGATTTTGTAGACAACAAAGAGCATTGTAAAGCTAATCCTGTTGTTTGTAATTTTTTAAAAAAAACAAACAGCAGACTTGCCTATAAAGATTATTGTATATAATCCATTCATAGGCTTGTCTGAATCCCTCCCCTTCAGGAAATGTCACAATTTTTATGATATCCCTGAATATTATTAACCCGTGTTTATATAGCTCTCTTCAAAGAAGTCAATAATGTGATTTAGTAGCATGTTATTTCCACATCAGGCAACACAACTTATCTGGATTTTATAAGTTAGGGTATAGAGCGAAATACAAATATGTGAAAATACTTTGCCTAATAACAATACACCTAAAATTAGATTGATTATCATATGTACCAAATATTGTATGTAAGTTCCATCTGAAGGTGACAAAATACATTTGATGGTATCTTGTGGCTTGAGGTGTTTTTAGTTGTGGGTTTCATTTCTAGAATCATTTTCTGAAAACAATGTGGTTTCAGAACTCAACTGACAGATGTATGAATCTGACTCCAGGGGTTTTTAGAACTGGAAGGGGCCTCAGGGACACCAGCAAATGCGCCCTGGAGACATGAAGCAACTTGCCCAGTGACATAGAGTAGCTTGTGGCCAGACCGACACTAGAATCCGGTTTTTCTGATTCCAGCCGGTCTCGTTCTTTTTTCCCATGCTCAGAAAACCTGTGAATCTCCCAAAACACTGCAAATTGAGCTTTGCCCTGCCTGTGATGGCGGCAGTTTTCGGAAGGGTATGTATTGTATCAGAGCAGACTGCAGGGCTTTAGGAGAGGAGGGGAACAGCCTGTGCATGGGGACTGGTGTTTGGGAATCACTGTGGCAATGATAAAACCCTAGTAATGAGGAGTGGACTGCCATTCTCCCCGGCGCCAAACCGAACTGCAGCTCTGACGCTCTGCACCTGGCTCTGAGGACACATATCACATCTGTGGCTACTCTAATTATAGCTGGTAATAATGCCCATGCATTTCATTGGTCTCTTGTACAGAGAAAGAAGTTGAATAACAGAATCCTCATTTAAATAAGGATGCATAAATGTTTTACACCATAAGCCTGTTTTCTATTCAGTTATAGAGTAGGCCATCTGGTAATTGAGAAAATCGTTTGAAAACTCACCCAAATTAATCTGAAATGTTGCATTTCCTGCCTTTGGGGCTTTGAGTTTTTAAATTTTATGATGTTGTAATAGAGGGTGATCAAGCTAAAAGTAATACCTCTCTTATACCTATGCACACGTTTTAGGGTACACATGCATACAATTCACATAACAAGATGCACGTACTAGCACACTGGTATATTTAGTAGAATTACATACAAGAATGCCAGACTAGAATCCAGTTCATCCAAGCAACAGATAGCACATTCACTTATCAAGCATAATATGCTAGCATATGAAAGTTCTAACACTAAGACATGATATCCAAAGTAGGATTCATAAATCTGAGTATGACTTAGAATCCTGTGCATTAGGTGCATAACTATTGTGTTAATGTCTTAGGTGTGCAACAAATGAGACACAAAGGAAAAGAGTTCAAGGGTTTTACAGTACCTCAAGTGGTGAAGTGTACATTAATGATGAAAATGATAACAAAAGCTAAAAGTAAAAAAGGAGAACCTCAAAAACACCTCTTTAAAAATATTTTTAATATGTGTTTTTATTTATTTTCGAGAGGGAGGAAGAAACAGGGAGAGAGCCATCAATCAGTTGATTCCTGCACGCCCCCTACTGGTGATTGAGTATGCACCTGGGCTTGTGCTCTGATCAGGAATTGAACCAGAGACCTTTTGGTGCATGGGAGGATACTCACCCAACTGAGCCACACCAGCCAGGGCAAAAGAATAATATATTTTGAGTCCAGGGGTTTTCAAACATTTTAGTCACAATCTCCACAGCTAAACAACTGTTAAACAATCAAAAATCTTATCTGATGGTAAAAATTTTAATGATTTACATATTCAAGGCAAGTGGCAGTAAAGTTTATATCACTAATAATGACACAAAAGATAATGGTAGTAAAAAATAACAGTTGTACATATTATGACAGTGTAGGGATTAAATTAATATGAATTGTAAGGTTTTCTTTGTAGATTTAATCTTATCCAGGTCAAATAAGACATTTTCCCTTCTAGTTATCTCTGCTCCAGTTCTTGTTTCATATTTGCAAATGAATGAGCTGCTTTACTTTGTAAGACAGAAATGACAAAATATTATAGAGTTATATCTTCACACATTTTACTATGTAAATATGTACACATCTATTCAAAATCCTACTTATCACATGTCCCTAGAGAATACTAGCAAAACCCCATGGGATTCTAGAGTTCCTATGAACGTAGTTTGAGGAACCCAATTTAAAATGTGTGCTTTGTTAGAATTATCAGTGTATCGGCTAGAATGATTTGGTTCCAACTAAGTTAAATGTCTTTTATTCACATATTAAGTCCTGAGGCAGAACAGCCACAGGGTCAGTTAATTCAGCAGCTGCACAAGACCATCAAAGACCTAGAATTCTTTCCTTCTTTCCATTCTGCTGTACCTTGCCTAGCAGAATGGGGCTTCCTTCATGGTCAGAAGGTGGCTGCAGTAGTTCCAGACATCACTTCCCTTATATCTCCCCAGAGTGACAACCAAAACCTAGAAGAAAAAATAAAGACACAGCTTTATCTTCTGTTCCTTCCTAAGAGTGAGCAAGACAATCTCAGATGCCCCAATTCCAATCCGCTTTCCCTTTGTAAGGCTGAAAACTGCATCCTGTGCTCATTCCTAAGCAGCCACCAAAGAGGGGAGTGGAATGATCATCACTGGCTTAGGAAAGTGTTTCTCAGCCCGAGCTGCACACTCACAACACTTGGAAAGTTTTCAAAAACTGCAAAACTCTAGACGAATTAACCACAATCTCTGGAGGTGGGCCTGGGTATCAGTATTTCTCCCAGAAGATTCTGATAAACTGTGAGGGGTACTGATATCTGTTAGAATGGCTGTTATCAAAATGACAAGATAACAAGTGATGGCAGGAATGCAGAGAAAAGGGAGTCCTTGTGCACTATTGGTGGAAATGAAATTTGTAAATTGGTGTAGCCACGATGGAAAGCAATACAGAGGTTCCTCAAAGAATTAAAAATAGAACTACCAATTGCAATTCCACTATTAGGTATTTATCGAAAGAGGGGAAAAACTAACTTGAAGGCTATATGCTCCCCCATGTTCAGTACAGTTATTTATAATAGCCAAGATATGGGAACAACCTAAATGTTCATAGATTAATGAAAATATTATATATAACTGTATATACACATATAAAGAAATACACACAATGAAATAGTGTTCATCCTTTAAAAAAAAAAAAAAAAGGAAATCTTGTTGTTTGTGACAAATGGATGAACACTGAGGGCATTAGGCAAAGCCAGACAGAGAGAGACATACTGTACGATCTCACTTATCTGATGAATCTGAAAAAACAAAAACAGAAACCAAGCTTACAGATACAGACAACAGATTGGTGCTTGCCAGAAGCAGGGAATGGGGGAGGGGTGGACAAAATGGGTAAAAGAGGGTCAAAAGGTACAAAACTTACTTATAAAGTCAGTCTTGGGGATGCAATGTACTGCACAGTGACTAAAGTTAATAACACTGTACTGTACAGTTGAAAGTTGCTGAAAGAGTATATCATAGAAATTCTCATCCCAAGAAAAATAATTTTGTACTCATGGATTGTGGTGATCATTTTACAATAAGCAGAGTGTAGCAAAAGTAGGTTTACAGTAGTTCATATGGAAAATAATACAATAATTAATAAATAATAACACAAGAGTAACTGTTTTGTGTACTCAAAACTATAAACCTACTTTGTCCCACCCCCTATACAAATATTCAATTATTATGTTGTACACCTCAAACTAATATAATGTTATATGTCAGTTATCCCTCAATAATTTAAAAAGCAATAATAACAAACAAAAGCTTTTGGATTAAAAAAAAAAAATGAGGGGTGAGAACCTATCTAATTCTTAGATGAGTTGAGACTGATCCCCTTGGGTAAGAGAGGGACCCAACCTTTCCTGAAACATATGGTTACCTGATAACTGAACAAAACCGGGGTTTTAGAATCAAGAAAGTAGGGAGAGAATGGCATTGTCAGATCCATTATGACATAACAGAGAAGACTAAAGAGCTAGTTGGAGCTGTCAAAGTACTGTTGAGGATATATACTATCCACACTGAAGATGATTTTCATTTTTGAAGTCACAAGCAATCTCCTACATAATCATTGGTCATTAACAAAAACGAATTCCTTCTTTCTCCTTAGGCTCAGAGCTACTTGGACTTTGAGAAGCAGGTTTGTCAACATGACAGAGCACCAAGGTAATGGATTCCAATGACGAAACAGGAAATTCATTCATGAGCTTTTGGCATACCTCCAAATTTACTTAGCCAGAAATGGGACACCTATGTTTTCCCACTTCTGCTTTATTATCCTCAATGAGAATAACCAAACATTAATTAAATGGAAACAAATATTAGATGGGACTTAAAAAAAAAAAAAAATCTGGCTTGCCTGAGCCGGTTTGGCTCAATGGATAGAACATTGGCCTACGGACTGAAGGGTGCTGGCTTCGATTCTGGTCAAGGGCATATGCTAGGGTTGCAAGTTTGATCCTCAGTAGAGGCAGCCAAATTATTCCCTCTCATCATTGATGTCTCTCTCTCTCTCTCCCTCTCCCTTCCTCTGTGAAATAAATAAATAAAATTTGGCTCCCCCATTTTCCCCATCGCACCAACCTGCCACCCATTTTAATATTAGAAGAGACAGAGGCATAGAGAAGTTAGGTGATTACCAGAGATTATATCAGGGATCTGTGGCAAAAGTAGACCTTTTCTCCACCTTTCTCTCACCTTGTCTTTGGTGCTCTTACAATAATTAGACTTTTTCTCTGATTGTAGTTCTGTGTATCTCAACTGTGAATGCTGTAGAAGAAGTGCTAAATAAACAATTTCAATTTAACACTCAGTTTCCTAAAGGGACACGTGGGGGCAGCAAAAGTTTAAGAAAAAAATTCCAGTTCTAACTTGTAAAGGCTATATGCAAGGGTGGGCAAAAGTAGGTTTACAGTTGTGAGGACGTGAAACAGTTCGTTCTTGTGTTATTTGTTCATTCTTGTAAACCTACTTTCTTAATTAATATAAACCCATTTTTGCCCACGCCTCTATATACATTAGGAAACATTTGAAAAAGGGATATTTGGGGGGAAGGATGGTTTGTTTATTTGATAGAACTGAGATTGCTTATGACCCACATGCATCAACAAGGTACTGGATATTTCAGAGAAAGTGGTAGTCAGCATGACTTAATTATGCTTCCAAATGTGTCACTGCTAAGAGATTATCAAATGCACTAGTTATAAATAGGAAGTGTGTCTACAGAATGTTTAATACTGAGCCACACCTTCCTTGTAGAAGTTAATGAGATTTTGTGTCACATGGACTGGAATAAGTAAAGGCAGCATATTGAAGAAAAGTTCCTTTAGCTGTTATTATAACCCATTTTCATTATTATGATTACTGATGAATAAAACAGTCTCCTTTGGTAGTTACTTCAATTTTTTATTTCCTCATTCTTTAATGTTTTCTTTCTTCTTTTTTAAAAAATATTTTTATTGATTTTTTTACAGAGAGGGATAAAGAGTTAGAAACATCAATCAGCTGCCTCCTGCACACCTCCTACTGGGGATGTGCCCCCAACCAAGGTACATGCTCTTGACTGGAATCAAACCTGGGACCTTTCAGTCTGCAGGCCTACGCTCTATCCACTGAGCCAAACTGGTCGGGGCTAATGTTTTCTTTCTTACTGTCAGTTGTTTCATATCTTTCTCCAATGACTCTAAACAGTGATTCCTGAAGGATTATTCCTGTTTTCCTTCTATAAAATTGTTACAAAGCATGGAATTCTTGCACTGGAATTCTGTGCTATGAAATATTAGGCATATGTCCAGGCAGTGTTCAAGACACGTGAAAGACACAGGTAACAGGCATATTCAGAAAGGAAGCTTACATTTTCTTGTAGTTTTCAGTGGAGTCTGAACTCAATCAGGGAAATGGTCACCAATGAAACATCAACATTAAACTCTGGAGACATTTCTCAAGCATCATCCAGAATTCAGACTTTGAAGGTCATTTCTATCAACACTGCACATTTCCTATCTGCAATTAACAATGGATACCCAGGTCATCTTTAATTCCAACCCCTTTAAGGCAGATGGATGCTTTAGGTTTACAAACATTTAGTCAAAAGGTATTTTTAATTGGGCTTTTACTCCTGAGCACAATCCAGGACACAGTACCTAGAATTGTGGACAGATTGCATGGAACTGGTGTGGTGAGGGGAATACCACCACCCTGGACACCTAGTTTTGACCCCTTTGGTCACCAACAAGCTGAGGATTGCCAGTCTCAGTACACACCTGTGGTGGGTGTTGTGATGAGAGTGCTAAGGCTCTAAAATTCTGTGAGTCTCATAATTTCTTCCTCAGGATAAAACTGTGGAAAACACTGACTTCCCCCTCTTTGAGAGCTTAGAGCCAGGTTGCTGTTGGACATAACAAGTCAGAGTTTTCTATCTAGTCTTGGCACTGGGGCCCAGGAAAAGGGCCAAGGCCAAGGGAACTGTGTTGTTTGAAAAAGTTTTGGTTGTCAGCTTCTCTTTCTAGTAGTAAAAGAAAAGGGTGGGGGGGAAGAGTTTTAAAATCTTGTCAATATTGGGGGGGGGGGGTTGTTTTAATATTTGAATATAATAATATGTAAACTGGATATGTATTTTTCATGTGTTACTTAATCAGAACTTTATATAATGGATGCTTACCGGTAAGTGCTCAGAAAAAATGCAAAGAAAATATGTATTCAAGCAGTTTTTAAGTATTTTTCCTTTGTTCAGTACGCTTGAGAGGTTCACTCAAACTATAGTTTTAAAATTTTTAAATTTTAAGATAAATGGAAATTGAAAGTAGTCAAATGCTATTGTCTCCTTATTTATTCAACTAAGTGTCTTAGCTGACTTTGTCCCTAAAAGTTCCTGAGACAAATGAAAACCAGTTTTTCAAAAAGTAGAAATAAAACATTTAAACTGAAGACCACAGTTAACTTAGTATCCTGTAACTTTGGTGTTTTGAATAGTAATTCTCAAAGAGGCGAGTAAAGTAAAAAAGGAAACTGTGTATAAATTGTCAAGTTCTGGTGTTTGTTTTTAATCACTTCCCAAGAAAAAACTTCCTTTTCATTCTTCTCAGCGCCACACTTCAAAGGAAAATTGTGTAATGCTTATGTCCACAACATTAGGGCTAAGATTTTCTAATTAGAAAGGCTGTACAATTTACATTATAATATTCAGCATGAATACATTTTGAGTTTGGAAACAGATGAAGTGACATGTGCCATGTCAATTTTTTTTAAAACCTCATGTACTTGATCTAACCTTGTTAAATTGTCGACTTAAATTTTAAATGCAACTTGTTATGCTGAAATAAATACAGAAACACACAATGCCCTTTGAATAATACCTCCCCGGGGGTCCCAGAGCCATGTTTAGTATTGTTTTGTTGGGGGAGGGGGAGGTTAATGACTTAAAAAATAAAAACTCTTAGACTTGAGAAACATAATTCATGCCTTTTTTTTAATTTTTAACATGTACTTGGAAATCCAGAGGTAGCTGGCCTATCATTTTGAGATCTTTGATCAAATCATCTTGTACAGCCCCACAATATGCACGTTTTACTTAACCTGAACTTTATATAATGGTTGCTTAAGTGCTCAAAAAAATGCAAACAGAAAATACGTATTTAAGCAGTTTTTAAAATATGTGTTTAACCAGAGCCCTCTCAGAGTAGAGCGAGCCTTTCAGCATCACATGCAGACGCAGGAAGGCTGCATTATGAAGAAAGTAGAAGGTATTAAAACATGGACGTCTCACAGGTTTTAATGACAACCGAGGGCCGCTCTGTGGTCGCCCGGAAAGCAGGGGGATCCGGTGTCAGAGGGTCGGGAAGAACATCTTCAGGAGCTTCCTTGGGGGGAGGCAGAAAAGGCAAAGCGAGCGACCCGCACGTTTTACCATAGGGCCTCAGCTTTCATTTCTAAATCAAAGCGCCAGCTCCTCCAGAAAGCCTCCGAGTGTGCGTCCCAGCCCGTCCCAGCCGTAGCTGATCAAACTGAAAGTAAACGGGGCGGTGGGAGTCCACCCACGACCCGGCCCGCGGGGCAGCGGGAAACCGGGCGACAGTTCGGCCTGCACAGAGGGAACCGGGACCCAGCCGCCGCCACAGCTCGGACTTTGCAGGACAGAAAGTTTGGGTCTCCCACTGCAGACTTTCTGGAGACTTGCATCCATTTAGGAGACTCGGTCTCCGCCAGCCTCTAAATTCTGCATGTGAATGAGCAGGCGGCTCCCCACCCCCACCCCGCCCAGGCCTCCGGGGGTTGGCGCCAGAAGTCCCTCCCGACCGTCCCGGGCGCAGCGGGGACTGTCCGCCGGGCCGGGCCTCCACGATCCGCGGGCCGCCTCCCCCACTCCGGCCGCCGCGCGAGGTCCCGGCTCCGCTGCCGGAGCCGCCCGGGAGCAGCGCGGAGCCCGCGCCCCCTCCCGCCCCGGGGGGACGCCCACCTGTTAGCCCGGGCGGCGCCGCTGCCAGGGAGCGACACGTGCGGCCCGGAAGGTGACCGGCCCCGCCCGGCACACACCCTCCGGATGGCACGGCCCGAGGGGCCACTGCGTGCGCAGCCCCAGGGCCGCGAGCCTGCAGCCCGGACGCCCCGCCGGCCGCTCCCGGAGAAGGCGCTGCGCTGCGGAGCCGCCGCACCGGCCGCCTCGCCCGCGCTCCCCGGCGGCGGCAGCTGTGCCCGGGGCGGTGGGTGGGGACGAGGGCCCGGGCGCCGCGGCTGGGGGCGCACCTGGTCGGCACACTGAGCTCGACCGGTTTGGGGTGGGATGCAGCGGAGGTGGAGGGGGCGGGGTTCGCTAGATGGGGGGTGGGGGTGGGGGGCTCGCCCAGGCTGGGAGAGCCCACAGCTGGATGGTTCTGCTTTCGGACTTCACATCCAGAGGACAGGCTCCAAGGACGTGGCCAGGACGAGTTAGCTGAGGCGCCAAGCTGGGTTCGAGGAGTTGGGAGCGGAGGCAGAGAGGGCCTGGGGGGATGGGAGGGGCAGGGGAGGCCGTAGCTCAGAGGTTGAGAACAAGTTGTATCTGGCCGCAAGTGGTTCTAGACCTGTATCCCATGAAAACCCCAGCGCCACAGAGAGGAGGGGAAACGCGGAGTTTGTGGGCCCTCGCTGAGCAGTGACGTTGAAATTGTCCTTAAGCTGGTTGATTCCAACGCAGGGCGCTTGTGGAGAGAGTGACACCTCTTCATGCCTAGGACGACTGAGACGCGCTCCGTCTTCCCACAGGATGCGCAGGTAAAGCTCAGGTCTCAGGTTCTTCACGCGGCTACAGGTGGAGAACAGCTGCAGACCAGAAAGCCAGCCCCCAAGCTCTACCTCCGAGATGGAGGCTCGCGTTTCCCCAGGTCCGTGGTGCTCAGAGTTGAGCTTGCACTCACCTCCCTGGGAGGGCTGATTAAAAGAATGATCTCTGGGCCCAGGCCTCAGTTTTCAAGAGTGCTGGTGTGGGGCGTGAGCATTTGCGTTTCTAATGCATTCCCAGATGATGTGGATCTTGCTGGTCCCTGGACAACACTTTGAGAACCACTGCCCTAAGCCATTGCTTCTCAGATCTGCCTACACAGTGCACTTACCTGGGATACTTAAAAAAAAAAAAAAAAAAAGTTATGTTTGGGTCCTCTTGGGCATTAGCATTTTAACACTCTTTGGGTGATGCTGATATAGAGCAATGTTTGAATGTCACCGCCCCAAGCCATGCATTGCCCCAAAACAACTTTTGCGAGAGGAGGGGGGGACCAGGATCTTTTCCAAACTACTCTTGGCTATTCTGACGGCTTTGGATCTAGCTCCCCAGTTTTTGTAAAAGAAAGACCCTTTCACTTTACATATGTTTTGCACAGTGACACAGACAGGAGTTCGATGCTCTGCTTTCATCAACTATACAGGGATTGTAAAGGATGGAACCATTCCCCCAAGGCCTTAAAAAACACAAATGATAATTTAATATTAATAATTCTGCTTCCCATGTATGGAAGCCTCTTCAAACATCCCAGCCCAGTATATCCATTAGGAACCAAAGTAATCTCGCAGGGTGAGTGATTGCAGATTATTCATGCTGGAGTGATGGAGACCCAGGGTCCTAAATCCGGGCTGGCGGCAGGCACTTACATCCCAACTTGCCAACCACATTAATGTGGACTCCAGGGGAAATCTAACCCTTGGCCAAAAGAGTGGGGTAGGGGGGACAGTATTGGATGTCCAGGATGGCTCTTGCATAGCCCCAAACTGGTCATATTAAGTGGTGAGTTGCTGATACCGCGACTGGAAAGGTCTTTACAGCAGGTGTCCCAGGGGAAATGGGGGGAGGAGAGAGGGATGAGGGTGGGGAAGGTGTCTTCCTTCTTCCCCAGGACTGCTGAGGGACAGAGCCACTCCCACCGCAAAGGAACTCCTCAGAAGCCCCCCACCCATCTCACCCCCGCCGGGTGTGACTTTGCCTGCCTTAAGGGTTTAGAACCTCACTCTAGACAAGCCAGGACTGCAATGGAGATAACCCACAGGGACAGGGTCCCCACAGAGACTGCTTATAATTTCCAAGGACTTCTGCCTTTCCCTCATTTCCTGGCCCACGTGTTTACTCTCCCCCTTCCCCAAGAACAGTTGCGTGGGGAATACGTGGGGATTAAGGGGAGCAAAACCCGCCCCTACTGGTTAGGAACTCCTGAAGACTGTCCTTTGGGCCTGCAGTGTCTTGCAGGTTCAAAAGGAAACTCTGTTTCCAAGAACTCACTCCTCACCCCCTTCTGCGCATTTATTGGGGGGGGGGGGGATATGAGCATCTTTGAACACACTAGAAAAGAAACATTGCAGTGGGAGCTGAAGATGGGTGGATCTCAGAGAGCCAAGAGAGCAATTCCGCGCTCTGCTGCAGACTGGGCTCCCCGGCCACACCCCCTCGCCAGTGCCCAGGCTGTCCTCGGTCTTTCCCAGGCCTGGAGGGACGCGCGGGCGGCGTGTTCAAGCCCTTTACTCTGGAAAGTAGTTGGGAGAGTTCCCCTTTCTTCGTCTGCCACTCCTCCCAGACTCTGCGCGTTTCTTCGCTAGGGTTTCCCTCGGGGCAGAGTACTTTATGACAGGGTGTGATAAGTGGTGATTTTGTTCCTCTTTTGATGGCAGGATTGCTTTGTAAACAGAAGCGCAAACTCGTTCCGATAGTGGTTCCGCACCAGTGCACGGCCGGCCGCCAGCCCTGGCTGAGGCTGTGGCTGCACCTGTCGCCTGGGGCTGGGAAGGACCCGGGTTGCCCATGGAGGGGTCGCACCGAGCGAGCGGAATCATGGTTCTCCAGCCTCCAGAGCATCTCTAGGTTTTCGTCTCTTGGTCTTGCGGGCCTCCTCAGGCCTTCTGTCCTCTGTGATACAAACTCCCCGTTTGAAAGAACACGCCTGGGAGGCATCAGTGGACAGACGCCAAGGTCCTGGGGCCTCCCCTCTGCACTCTCCTTGGGCTCCCGCGGTTGAAGGTTTGGCTTCTCACTTCTGTGCTAACTGTATCCCTATTCCTTTGCCCTAATCCAGATGGAGCGTCATCAGGCTTTTGTGCTCTGGAGGAATCGCTCTAGGTGAGAGCTTCAGCTCCTGGTGTGGCAAGACTCTGCTCAGCTTCCCTCATCTTTCCCCCTAAGTGATCCAAACCTTCTCCCGGCAAATTATTGAACTTGTCTGAGCCTTCATTTACCCAGTTTACTGCTCTGAGGGCCCCGGAAGACCCAACGTGGACTGAGGCTCTCTCAGGTCCAAGGATGGGAAGATGTGTCTCTGCTGGGGAAGAGGCTGGGGCTCAGGGGGTGGTCTCTCAATCTGTCCAATCACCCCTGACTCCTTTAAGGGGAATGTGAAGTCCAGGTGGCCCTAATAATGAACTTACAAATGAACCCATTGCTCAGACTCTGGTCTAGACTTTCAAGTGCCTTAAGGAGCCTAGAAGGGTTCCCTAGGCAGTTGGCACATGATGATGCATGAAAAGGTGGGGAAGGGTCCTGGAGGTTCTGAAGTGCAGTGAATGCGGTTCAAGTACAGCTTTATCCTAAAGGAAAGATTGTTCCCAGTGCAACCTGGGGGCTGATGGAGCCAGGAGTGTGTGTGTGTGTGTGTGTGTGTGTGTGTGTGTGTGTTACCGTGACAGGAGTAAATGGAACTCCTGCTGCTCTTCCTCTCCTAATCCAGTTTAAAAAAAAAAAAAAAAAAAGGCTGAAGTTTTCTCCGATTCATAAGAGGCCAGATGTTGATGTTCTAGAAACTGCTTGGGTGCTGAGGCAGGTCCTCAAGTAGTCTTGGGCCTGCCTGGGAAACTGGGTGCAGCTGGCTAGCTAAAGTGGCCCTCGGTGCCTGGGCTCAGGATTAGGTTGGGAAGTGTCTTCTTCCCCTCTGCTCCCCCTTCCATGGCACATCCCCCGCCCCCCTTAGGAGATAGAGTCAGACTCTTGGGTGTAGCAAGGAAGGAAGGTGGGGAAAGACCCTTAGGGGTGAAGTGGGGTTTGAAGAGCAAGAGGGAGGGCGCACACATGGGAAGATGAGGGTCCTGAGGGGCAATAGTAGGAGGTGCAGTTGACCCAAAGTCTGGTTGCAGTGTGCCTAAGAAAGTAGCTGTGGCATTGACCTTGTCTGGACCTGAATGGGTCCTGGGTGAGAGTGGGGATGGGTGCACTCCAGTCCTTGATCACTCAGCAGCCTTTTTGAGAGCACAAGGTGGGTCAGGTTCTGTGCTGAGCACTTTGTGAGCATTCTCCTAGAGAATTCTCACAACCAATTACCCATTTTACAAATGGATAAATGAAGGTTCAGACAAGTTCAATAATTTGCCCTATGTCACTCAGACTATAAATGTGACAGAGCTGAGTTTGAACCTCCGTGGTCCTATTCCAAAACTCAGTTCTAGCTCCACTCTGGTCTCAGATTCCTGGACTCCCTCCTCCGATCTCTCCCGCGCCCCCACCCCAACCGGGCCCTGCACCTAGCACCTGAGCAAAGCCTGGGCTGCTTCCTTCCAAACCTTCAATCTGTCCAATCACCCCTGACTCCTTCAAGGGGAATGTGAAGTCCAGGTGGCCCTAATAATGAACTTACAAATGAACCCATTGCTCAGACTCTGGTCTAGACTTTCAAGTGCCTTAAGGAGCCTAGAAGGGTTCCCTAGGCAGTTGGCACATGATGATGCATGTCCACTGCCTTACAACCCTGAGCGGGGCTTGGCTTCCGCACTTAACTACACTAGTAGCTTTGCCCCTTCTTTCGGCACTCTATGTCTTCCCCACTCCCTCCAAAAAGTACCAGAGTTGGAGATGACACTCTAAATGCTCCACCCGGCCCTGGCACAACCCTCGGGTCTTCCCAGGCTCAGCCTGACCCAGCCAGCTGGATCCCAGTTCCTTCAGCTTTTGTTCCACCAGTGAGTGGGAAAAGCCTGGAAACCGTGCTCATTTTTAAGAGAGCACAGCGCCTCCAGCCGGAATCCGGAAGAACTACAGGCCCTTCTTGGAGACCAGTCTTGGACTTGGAAGCATTTGGATTTTACCAACCTATTTCGACCGCCTGGAAAAAGCCGGGGAAGTGAAGTATAGAAGCTAATGAGTTAAAAGTGCTGTAACTTTAATAACTTAAAAATATCGCAAAACACACATACACACAAACAAACAAAAGTCAAACTTGTTGAGCAGTGTCTTAAGGGAGGTTCAAGATAGTTTCAAATCAAGGAGAGAATCGGCAGCAGCAAGAAAGTCTCTCAGCCCAGAGACGATTAAAATGCCTAAGCGATTCGGTGACTTCTCAGAGAGACACCGCCACACCATCCCTGGGGGTTGCAAGACCATCTGGGTAGGCAGGAGTGCAGAGTTAGAAGGAGAAGGGCTTGGTGTGGGGACAAATCTCCACTTCTCAGAGCGGAACTGACCTCTTACACACTTTTGTCTGACGTGTCAGAGAAGATGATTCGACACCGGGGTTCTTGGTTCACCTCTCAGTCCCTGCGATGGCAGCAGGGAGGGTAACTGAGCCTGTTCCAGTCGTCCCAGGCCCAATCCCCAGACAACTGGATCTCTTGGCTGTCGGGAGGTAGCTGGCACTGCTGGGCAGGGAGCGAAGCCTGGGGCTAAGCTCCTCGCCCAGGCCTCCCTCCCAGCCAGGTGTGGTTCCTGCCGGGGAGGTGAGCTCCCGGGAGCCCCAAATCCTGTGGCTTCTTTTAAAGCTCCCTTCTAATTAGAAGCAGCGGTGAAATCACTTGAGCGATTTTATCTGTCATGGGAAAGCAAACCCCAGCCCAAACCCCAGTTGCCCATCCCAGAACCATCAACGCCCCCACTGGTCGTTTAAAAAGTTTTTAGTGCAAAAGATAAAGAGCTGGGAAGCAACAAGAGGAGTGGGGGAGGAGAGGGGGTTGTGACAGTAGGAAAAGAGGGTGAGCCTCAAATAGAAGTTTGCGTGTGTGAGTGTGCAATTGTGTGCGTGTGTTTGGCTCTCTGTTGTGGGAGGGGACTAAACCTAAACCTAGAAGCCAGAAACGAACCTCTGCACCTACTAAAAAACACTTTGATCTGGGATCCGACGCTGAAGCAGCCCTGGGGAGTGCAGACTCAGATCCGCGAGGCCCGGGGCTGCCTTGAATCTCCTGGGCCGGTGGGAAGGGCAGGAGTGGGGGGAGAGGGTCCGTCCCCACCGCGGGCATCCAGGTGCGCGGGACCTATCGACTGGCCCTGCCTTCAGATTTTGCACTCCTCCTCCCACCCATCTCCCGGTGAAGACTCCCAGCAACAAAGTTTCGAGGGGGAGGAGAGCCGTGGGAAGACTGTGTAGACGCCCCCAATGCTTGAGTGTGAAAACAGGCTCTCGCACTAGCAGCGCGCCCAGTGCACCCAGGCAGGCAGTCTGCGTTGGTTCCGAGACCGACTGGGAAGGCGGGTTGGGGCTGTGGGGAAAAGCTGGAGTTGATGGCGAGATTGCCACGGCTATAAATCCATCACTTCCCAGTTCAGCTCCGCGAGGCGCAGGCACTGGAGCTGGCGGAGTGAATTCCTGGGCTAGCGCGCATGCGTCGGCAGGTAGCAACCCAGCTCTTTATGACCAGGTGAGATGTTGGTGAGCAGGTAAAAAAAAAAAAAAAAAAGGAGGATTTGCCTAAGCGATTCCAGGGAGCGGGCCCAGTCGAGCCCTACAGCCCATGCCCGGCGGGGACCAGTCGCCAGGAGCGCCGAGACGCGATGTCCATACTTGCCAAAATGGGGGACTGGCAGGTACGGGGGTTTGCCTGGGCTGGGGCCGAGGTGGGCGGGGGTGGGACGGGGGAGGGTGCCGGGAGGGGTAGGCGGAGAGGAAGAGCCTTGGCCCAGGGCAGGAGTCGTAGGTGAGGCGCGCCCGGCTGCGCCCCGGAGAGTTCCTAGGGGAGAAAGGACGGGAGGACGCGCAGGCGGTGCCGAGGCGCTGGGGGCACCGCGCCGCGCACTGCCCGCGGGCCGGGCCCTGGGGCAAGTCCGGCGCCCGCTCCCACGGTGGCCCCGGGGGAGGGGTCACCTGTAGTTTGCGATGCAGCTCCCCTCCCCCCCTCCTCAGCAGAAACGGGGCTGGATGACTAATTCAGGAGGAGGAAGGGTGCTGGGCGGGGGTTGTGGTGCGCCATGAGGAGATTTCCCTGCTCGCTACGCCTTTGGTCTTGTCCCAGACCCCAGGGCTGTGCGTGAAGTGGGGTTCGGGTGCACCTGTCTCTCCGTGTGTCTCCACGTTTTGGGGACCTAGAGGCTGTAGCGAATGGAAAGGGGCCCACATGTAAGAAGGGTCGCGGGTTGAGCATGTTCTTTGGGAAAATACTTAAAAAGAGTTTGCGCTAAGTTTAGCTTCTCACTCAGTCCGTTTCCTGAAGTCAGTTTTCGCTTCTTGGGCTCCTGACGGGGTGGCTGGATGCGGGTGTGTGTGAATGGCTGGCGATGAGGCAGAAGATCTAAAATTTTCCGAAATCAACGCCTCAGGCACCGCAAGGCCAGCTAGGCTCCGGGTTCTGCCCGCCCTGAGCCGCGACCTGACCCGGCATCCGGAGCATTCGTCCAGAGTTGTCCTGACTTCCAGACGTGTTCCCCTTGGGAACTAGGGCGGCCCTGGCCGGATTGGTGAGGGTAGCAGCCTCTCTCCTGTCTCCGATTTCATAATGGGAACCCCAGGGCCCTGTTTTCTGCCCCTGCAAAGCAAGGCCTGGTTAGGGCGAGGCTCCATGTGCCTAAAAGTTCGCAGGTGGGTTGGAACCAAACGCCCTGATCGGCCCAAAGAGAAGTCCAGGCCTACTCCTTGTGGCTCGAGTTCTTGCACTTGTTTCGAATTTGGGCCAATAAAAGTTCAGAGAAGTCCTGTCTTCACTGCATTCTTTGGAGTTTGGGGAAAGGAAGTCATCTCGCAATACTAATTTCTTTCCTTACATTTTTAAAAAACCAACCGTGAGCTCTTATACCTCTCCCCAGCAGGTAAATCTCACTAAATAAAATGCCATCCCCAAAGTTAGACTAACTTTGTGGTTTAAGGATGCAAATCTCATACCAAATACAAATCCTGGGATAGCACACCTCTTTCCCTTGTCCCTGCGGGCTCAGGGCTCATCTTCATTCTCTCCCCCAGAGGGTAAAGATGAGGGAAGTGCTTTGGCAGAGGGGTTTAAGTTTCCTCCTCAAGCCGGAAGAACTTTGTTGCAGAATTCTGAACTCCTCGGTGGTGAGAAGGCGCCGGGAGTGGAGGGAGGCTGGGCCTGGGTCTGGGCCTCCATCCGGTAGGCCCAGCTAAGGTTCAGAAGCAGCAAGCTTACAGCTTGAAGGGGAAAGGAGTGAGCCCTGGGCCTGGCTCCTAAGGGCTCACAGTTTGGCAAGCGGTGGGAAGCCTGAATGCTAAGAGGGGCACTGAGGATTTGGGGTCCTGAAAAGTGAGATGTTCTGGGGTTGTCCTGTTGGGCTCCTGGGTCCGACTGGGTAGTGACAACCATAGAAAACAGAGTCTTTCTGGCCTCTCGCTGTCTCTTTGTTTCTCTCCGTATCTCTGTCTCTCACACACATACGTGCCCTTAGTTTCTTCAGGGCCCCAAATTTGGCCTGGGACCCCTAACCCTAGGCCTGGCGCTGCTGTCCTGGGGTTCTGGCTAGGCAGGGCTATTGACATGCAAACAAGGGACTTGTGGTGGTAATGTCGCGCCCTCTCAGGCCGCTCCGCCGGCTCCGGGGTGATGGGGTGCCGCCCGGGCCTTTCTTTGGCGCCCAGAACGCCGGCGGAGGCTCGGAGCCCGCAGGCCCCAATCTGCACCTCAAAGGCGCCCTCGGCGGGAATACGACAACAGTTTAACAGCTCCGGCTGGTGCGGAGCCGCAGGTCGGTGGGGTGCGGAGCAGCAAGAGCGGCTGGTTGAAAAGATGAAGAGCCTATGCCTTCCCCAGCCCGCAGACTGAAAGAAAGAAAGCGAAACAAGAGTTCCTTTAAACACGCCTTAGCGCAGTTCAGGGGTGGGGAATCCATGCTCCCAGGCCTGGGGTTTGGCCTACAGATCACGCTCTGCGTCTGCTGCCCCGCTGGGGAGGTGTCAGTCCTCCCAGCGGCCCATCCCCCTGCTTAAAGCGAACCCCGGGCAGCCCCAGAGGGCGAGTGTGCCAGCACTAGAGCTGACCCTTTCCCGAGTAAGGTGCCTCGGGGAGCCCCTCGCTGGGCTCAGCCCAAAGACTACTCTAGCATTCTGAGGAAAGAGGAGGTCGGGGGGAGAAGGGGGGTGCTCAGTTGTGGGGAGGGAATCTCCCTCCCCGCCCCCCAGTTTAAATCTCCCCTCTAGCTCTAGTCTTCTTTCTAACTTTTTTGGGGGGCCTCTGGCCTGCTCTGCCTGTCTTGGGAAAGTTGCTGCCCTCCTCTGGAGGGAGAATTGCCCTTCTACAAGGCTTGTGGGAGGGTGTCCTCTCTCCTCTGCCTTCGCTCCACCTGTTAGAGAAAGCTCCGGTTTCCAACAGCCTCTACCCTACTTTGAGGACGCTGCTGAAATCTGGGAGGCTTAGGGGTTTTCAAGAAACAGGGCCAGAGGGAATCTGAGGTCGTGAGTAGAGCAGCTCTGAGGCGAGACCTACTGTTGTCAGGGAGTTTTCGGTATTCAAGTGGGAGAAAGACAGAAACTTTTTGTGTGTGGGGGGGCAAATGAGCAAGCTCAGCCAGAGAAATTAACTACTCTGTATTTTGAGTATCAGTCTGTTTTTTCTTTCTTCTTTAAAAATGTTGCTAAAACTGAAGGAAAAATAAATCCCTGGGGTGAGCAGGCCCCTGTGTGGAGGGGGAGAGCCTGGACTGGCCGGCCTGGCCGAGGGAATGGCTGCCCTGGCTCCGGTTCGGGGCAGCCGGGCACTGCGCCCCGAGCTCGCCCGCGTGGGTAATGCCACCAAATCATGCAGGAACTCTCCTTGCTTTAATTAAAAAGGGGGATCTTGGGAAAACTGGAGCAGATTAGCACAGCGAAGAGTTGGTTCCCAGCGACTTATTTTGATGCATGCAAGTGCACACATGTCAGTGTTTCGGCTCAACTCCAGAAGCTCCTGTGAGCCTCCCTAGGAGTTCGGTATCCCTGTCCACATCGCGCCTAGGAAACCCTCAGTCCAAACGCCACGTTGAGTTATCACTTGGCCCTAGCTTCATACAAACGAGAGGAAAATCACTTAACTCCTGGAGCTGTCAAGTGGCCTCTTCAGGGTACAATTTTTATTTTACACGCGGCAATTAAAGAATCGCAAACCCCAGCCGAGCGACGGAGGCCGTTCGGCGGCAAAACCTCCAACCTGGGGGAAAGCACCAAGCCCATAAAACTCCCAAACCTCTGTGGCCCGAGGTGGTGGTGGCTGCCCCGGCGGAGGCGATCTTTTCTTGGGCAAAAATCCTGGAGTCACTCCGCTGATCTTGGTTTGGTGGTTATATTTAATTGCGAAAAGGATAATTTCTAATAAAATCGGAGGGGGCCGGAAGGACAGCGCCGCCGTTATGGGCAGCAGAGGTGGGAAGAGGCGCGGAGAGCCTGGCTCGGCCTCTGCGCGGAGCCTGGCCTCGGCACCGGGCTTCTCCCTCCAGGAGGGGACGGAGTGTTGGACCCGGGAGGAATGGGGGGGGGGAAAGGGGGGGACGGGCAGGGGCGCGAGGCGGGGCTCGGGAGATTTCGGGGGCTCCATGGCGGGCGTGCACTCCAGGAGCCAGTTGGCGGCTCCCAGCGGCCTTTATACCTGGTTCGGAGGCAGAGAGTCCTGCCGGCAAGCAATTGGATTATTGTTGATATGCTAATGAGGCGATTAGGCTGCTGGTGAAGAGCTGGAAAAGGGAAAAGTTTCTACCATTAGAGGGAGATCTCCGAGCGCACACGGGAGCTCTTTCCCTTCTCGCCTCCTCCTCCTCACCCTCCTCCTCCTCCTCCTCCTCCTCGACCTCCTCCTCCCCCTTTCTGCCCTCCTCCTCCTCCTCCTCCTCCTCTTCTCCCTCCTCCTCCTCCTCCGCTCACCGTCACAGCCGGCACTTTGCGCTTACCCCGAGAGTAGCTGCACTTGGGTGCGAGGCAGAGAGGGGGCAAATCAGTTCACGCCGATCCATGAAAATGCTTTGGAAACTGACGGATAATATCAAGTACGAGGACTGCGAGGTAAGCGCGGCGCCGGCTCAGTTATCCCTGCGGCCTCAGGACCCTCCCGCGCCTCCTCCTCCGCAGCCAGCAGAGAAGCGCGGGTGGGACAAACTTTGCCCCGCGCAGCGCCCGCCGCTCCCATCCGCCCGAAGAACCCGGGGAGAGGTCGGAGCGGAGCCAGCGGACGCTCCCCTTTCCATCTCGCCCCTTCGAAGCCCGTGTCCCACTTCCCTCCCCCCCCCCCTTTTCTGGGCAACATTGTCTGTGCCTAAGACTAGCGAGAAGAGGGACAAGCACGGGGTTTTGAAGCAATTGCTGGCAGCAGGGCACGCGCCCGTGCACTCCGCGTGTCTCTAGCGAGGCTCTGGGAGCCTAAGTCACCAGGAAGAGAAAGGAAAGAGAAAACCCTTTACCTTCTTTAACTTCCTCTCTGATCCTGAATGTGCGTTTGCTTATTTATTTGCTTATGTATTCATCCCCCAGCCTTTTAAATCAAGGCTCGTTTCTCCGTGGAGAGGGGGCCGCACACCTCGCTTTAGGCCGGGTTGCATCTCCCGTTTAGCGGGTTCGGTTTGCGATCACCCCTCTCCCCCAAACTGCTGCGGGGCCCGCTCCAGGTACACTCTCTCTATTCAAGAAGTTCCGCGCTGCTTCTTTCTCTGAACCACTCGGTTGGCGCCTCCGTGGGGTGGGGGTGGAGGCGGCGCGGCGCGGAGTTTCCCGGCTCGCCGGTCCCCCCGCAGCTGTCCTCGCAGCCGCCCGTGTAACCGTGGGAATCCCGGCGGGGCAGCACGCGACCTCCGGTGCGCGGAGCCGGCGGGGCCGATGGAGCCCGTTAAAAGCCAGGATCCGAGAGCTCGGTTTCTTGGGGAGCAACCAGGGGACCCCCCCCCCAGCACTACCGTTCCGCCCGCGGGAGGCGCTGAGACCGGGCCAGGCGGCCTCCGCTCCCGCCGCCCTGACAGCCCCAGCCCAAAGGAGCCGATGAGTCACGGGAGGGGGAGGGGGCCGCGGCCGGAGATTACCTAAATAAATAGGTGGCAGTCCTGGCTTTTGCTCCCCCCCCCCCCCCTTTCCTTTCTTTCTTTTTGGTGTTTGGAGCTGGGAGTGTCCGCGCGGAGGCATGGAGGTCCGCGCGGGCGCGGGGGCAGGGGGCTTGTCTTCCCCCGACATCGGAACCTGGGTGTCTGTGAAGGTGGTGCCGCCCGCCTCCCTTCCCCTCCTATGTGCAGGCTATTTTAAATCTCTCTCCTCTCCCGGGCCCTTTCTTTCCGCTCTCCCCACCCCCTTGGGCACGGGTGACGTCCCTCCGAGACGGGCACTTCTCTGGGGCTCCGCGGCGCGGGGTGCAGACACCCCACATCAGACCAGCTACTTTGTTTTTCAGAACGGGGGGGGGGTGCCTTTTGCGAGCTAATGGGGTGAGACTCAGTCCTTAAGTCTCAGGGTGAACTGCCTCGGCCCGGGCTGTGGCCGGAGGCTCTGGCACTCACTTTCTCCGAGGCCAAAACGCCGCTCCGGGCGCTGAGCTCCGCGCGGCGCCGGGCGCCTGTGGGACCTCGGTGGGAGGCGAGGAACGTGCACCCCCAGAGAGAGACCCTGTGGGGGCGCGCGAATGTATGTGAGCGAGGCAAAAAAGGAAAAATAAAAGGATGAGGATCGAGACGGGGGAGAAAATAGAGTGAAGGCTGTTTCTACAACTTTGGCTGCAGCGGGCGGGTGCCGGAGCAGGGGTTTCGGGTTCCCGAGCCGGCTCCGGGCTGTCTCATTATGCCCGGGCTCTGCAGGGACACGCAGGAGGCGAGGTGCCGCTTGTTCTGACAGCCCGGAGGGCGGGCTGGCAGCGGCGGCCGCTCTGGGAGAGAACGAGCCCTGTCATGGGGGGGGGGGGGCGGTTAGGGAAAGGGGGGGGCCCGGGCGGGAGTCGCCCAGCCAGTCGGACGGGTTTGAGCCGGGAAGCTGCGTCCAGGCTGGGCAGCCCCGCGTCTCCGCGCACCCGGGGCCGCGTCCCGGTCCCCTCCCGGCCCCAGCCCCGGAGAGCCGAGGGCGGGGCGGCAGAGCGCACAGCCCCGGGTGTTGGAGAGAAGCACTGGCGGCAGCCGAGGCGAGGGTCAGTCCCGGGTGGGGCCCCGGGCCATGGAGCAGCGGCGTGGCAGCAGGCCTCCGAGTCCCGAGTCCCAGGCCCGGCTGCGGAGCAGAGGAGCTCGCGGCCGGAGAGGACGGGGAAGCGCCTCCGGTGCCCAGAGCCGGTTCAACACCACCCGGACACGGTCCCCCGTAGCTCCAGCCAGCGACGCGCGGCCCCCAAGATACCCCGAGGTCTGCTCGAGCCTTTTAGGTCCGATTGTCCTCACTCGCTTCCTTTCCCCCTTCCCCCTTCCCCTTCCCGGCGGCCTCCCCCTCCGCGCGCTCCGGCTCAGCCCCCTCCCCCTCCCGCTCCCCCGCCCTCCCTCCCTCCCTCCAGCCGGGCTCTCCCTCCTTCCCTCCCTCCCTCCCCTCTTCCCACTCCGGGCTCCTCTCTCTCGCCCACACTTTCTTTCTCACACACGCACGCAGACACATTCTCCCTCTCTCCGCACTCTCTCCCTCGGCCTCCCTCGCTCGCTCTTTCTCTTTCACTTTTGCATGCCCTGCCACCTTTTAAAATGTTGCCCCTTCCCTGTGATTCGCCAGACGCCGCGCCGCTGCCCCCCGCGCGCCCGCCCGCTCGCTCTCTCGCCCGCTTTTTGTCTCCCGCGCTCGCGCTCCCCGCCTCCGATTTGCCACACTGAGGCCGCCGTCAATGGACTGCATTGAGAGCCGGCCCCGGCGCGAGCTGCCTCTCCGCTTCACGCTCGATTTCCAGGCATTCTTCCCTTATTAAGTATTCGTGTAATATTAATAGTCATGAATATCTGCTATTAGGAGGCTCCAGGAACGCTGCCCGGCGCGGTTATTTAGAAGCTCAAGCGGAGCCGCCACTGAGAAAAGAGGGGAGACACGGATTAAGGAACACGCGCGCGCGGGCGCGCACACACACACACACACACACTTTTTTCTTTTGGGGGGCTTTTCGTTTTCTAAGGAACTTTGAATCACAGCCGATCACGGAAAGATAGAGACCGTGGGTTCGACCTGCTGAAGGCGCCGCTCGAATCGTGGTTCCAGTTCGGATGGACCGGAGCGGGGCTCCGGCGCTGGCGGGAGCGGCGGCGCGGTGACCGGAGCCGGGGTGGCGCCGGACTCCCGGCCTTTTGTGTGGGGCGCGCTCGGGCCGCGGGGCAGCCGGGCTCTCCGGGCTTGCTTGTTTTTTTCCGCCCTGACTCGTTACCCCAGACTCTTCGCAGATGTTAGTTCACAGTTTTTCAGCTATGGTGAGTCCCACCCCCACCCCCACCCCTGCTTCCTTAGGAATTCTGGTCCGGAAACCTGGTGTGGCGGAGCTGCGCGAGACCTCGGGCTGCCCGGCCAGGTTTCCATCAGGGCACCCCCTGCATCTGCATTTCCCTCTTTCGCTCTTTTCCACCCTCAAATTCCCGGTCCCTGCTCCGCATCTCCCGGCGCGCAGACCTACCTCGCCGCTCCTCCCCAAGGCGCGTTTCTCGCCTTGTTCATCTTTATTTCCTCGCGTCTCCACTTGTTCCTGAGATGTGCTCAACGTTTGATGCTAAATCCGTTTGCACACAAAAAGACGGAGCCCGATGTGCCCCTATCCTAGGGGGGCCCGGGGCCGAACCTCCGTGGGCTCGCATGCCCTGGAATCAACTCTGTTCACTTGTTTTGCAAGCGAATTTCAGTGGAGGAACAGAAAGTCAGGCGTTTCTTCTGCCTTTTGGGGCTGGGGTGGAAGGGGTGGGGGCCTCCGCCCCGGGGTGCACCTTCTCATTAAACCCCAGAGGGCTGAGTCTATTTTAAACATCGACTAGACGTCCCCTTCTCCCCATCCGTATGGCAAATCCACGCTGTGTGTGGAGAAAGGGGCTCCTAATTGAGGAAACGGGAAAGGCAGAGTCTTCCCCCACCCCAACCTGCAGCTAAAACCTTCTTTAAGCTGGTAATTTCAACGTGTACTTCGTTACAGCCCCACTACGAAATGTTCCTATTTAAATAGTCAGGGAATGCTAGTAGTCTTTGAACGTGTGTGGAACAAGGTAAACAACACAGTTCAAATGGTGTGTGTAGGGGGAGTACGGGGGGGGGGCGCTTCTACTGTTTAATATTTAGTAGGAATTTTAATTTTGCTTAAGGGAGGTTTCCCGCCGCAGCAGCTTATCTTGCTCCATTCCGGGAGGCCCTTTTCTACCCGTCCCCAGCGTGGAAAGAGCGAGCTGAGAGCCTCTTCCGCCCCACATTTGCACAGTCTATTTTCCTGCGTTTCTGGAAGGGCCCGCTTCACTTCTGTGGTGTTTCCCAAAAGGAACGACTTGGAGCTCGTTTCTGCGGCCTGGCCTGCCGAGGGGAAGGGGAATGGGTTCGGTGTGGACAGCTGTACCTCGACGCCTGACTTCTCGCTCTTCGCTCTCCTCTCGCCCTCTTCCAGGACCGTCACGACGGCACCAGCAACGGGACGGCGCGGTTGCCCCAGCTGGGCACTGTAGGTCAATCTCCCTACACGAGCGCCCCGCCGCTGTCCCACACCCCCAATGCCGACTTCCAGCCCCCCTACTTCCCCCCGCCCTACCAGCCTATCTACTCCCAGTCGCAAGATCCTTACTCCCACGTCAACGACCCCTACAGCCTGAACCCCCTGCACGCCCAGCCGCAGCCGCAGCACCCGGGCTGGCCCGGCCAGAGGCAGAGCCAGGAGTCTGGGCTCCTGCACACGCACCGGGGGCTGCCCCACCAGCTGTCGGGCCTGGATCCCCGCAGGGACTACCGGCGGCACGAGGACCTGCTGCACGGCCCGCACGGGCTGGGCTCCGGCCTCGGGGACCTCCCGCTCCACTCCTTACCTCACGCCATCGAGGACGTCCCGGTAAGAGGCCGCGCGGACGGCGCGGAGGGCGCGCAGCCCTGCCCCACTCGCGGAGAAGGGGCCGGGACGCACGGCCGGCGGGCCCGGGTTGTCCTCAGCGGTGTTTACTTTTTCAAAATTTCATTTTATTTTTGGGGGGACGGGCGCTTGAAGGACGGTCCACATAGGCAACCGAATTTAAAAATTAAAAATAAGTTGAGAGTTCTGCCCGTAGAACAATGGTTCCTGGAAATCCTTCAAACAATGCCAGCATTACCATTTCCACCGACACAAATAAATCAGATGGATGCCACGGTATCTTCCCCTCTCCACGACAGTAAACTGTTTCGATTGGGAGAGGATCTAATTCCACCTCTGAGTCTGGCGTTGGGATTTCTCCCTGTCCTGAAAAAAAGATGTCAAATTCAACCGAAAGAGCTCATTAAATGCCCTGGCAACTCATAAGGAAGTGTACAAGACATACTGAAAAATTATTTTTACTGGATTTTACAAGCACTAGTGATATCTGAAAGTTATGTGTATCCCCCTACCCTGATTAAGGAATAGTTAAGTAGCCAATCTGAGCAGAGGGACATTAAAATGCAGCCTTCTTCTCTTCCTAGGGGTGCTAAGTGCTGACCTCATAAATCATTAGCTGGGTTCCAAATGCCTATCAGAACCTGCTGCACCCCATATTAAATTAAATGTTCTGAAACTATTGAGCAACATTACTTGAGTTTTAATTCAGTTATCAATAAAGGTAGTTTAAAATGATCTCTTAATAAGCATGATATTAGCACATTTACTCTTTACAATGTAAACCAGCTATTGATAATTTGAAAATACTTTCTGAAATTAAATTTAAACCAGCATCTCTGCTTCAATCCTACATATTTATGGTTTCCTCACAACCTTCCTGAAATGGAATTAGAACAAGCCAATAATTTTATTAAAGCTGTAAAGGCTCTATTAATGCTGCTTTTCTTTGGAGAGGAAATGTATCTGGATGTGATTTTTGCTGAAATGCTATTTCAAATTACTGCATCAAATATTGCAGCAATATGTCCGTTGACAGTTTAATGATTACTGCATTAGATTGCAAAGAAAATGGTCAGATGAACTTACCTGCTTGCTTGGTGAATTTAAAACTTTAAGTTACATAGGAAAATAGAAAATTTATTACATCTTTCATTTAACTCGGTTAATCACTGAAATTTGTTGGTTAAATTTAGCAGCCTTGCATGGAAAGCAGAGAGTAGGACTTGATCCAATGTGGGGTTTAGTAAGCATTGTGTGTGTGTGTGTGTGTGCGTGTGTGTGTGTGTGTGTGTGTGTGTTGGAACATGTATTTAGAGGCAGATACTAAACAGTGTAGTTCTTGGGAAGGAAAATGAAAGGAGCAATAGTTAGAAAAGCACAATTAAAAAAAAAAGCCTGGAAGTTGTGATCATTTTACTTCTTCCCAAAGATTCTCCGAATCTTTTTCCTAGCCTGGTCTTTGGAAATATTAGAATTGCAAAATAATGTTGCAAGCTTTTGAGACTTCTGTGGATTAGAATTGCTCTACTTTGCAAAAATTCGAAAGTGGTTGGTGTGAATTCTTAACACCTATATAGTCCCTCTTTGTGGTGAAATTGGTCAGTAGGAGAAATTAACCTAAAGATCAAATGAAAACAAGGAAACACAGTTGCTGCTCTCCCCCTCCCTTCCCCACCTTTTAAGAAGAAAAAAAAAAATTCTTTCAAAGGAATTTGGGTCAGGAAAAGGGTTGTTTTCAATTTTCCCATTGCTGCAACAGTTAACCTTTAATAAGAATGACTGCTAAATATTTAAGAAAATCAAATCGATGGTGAAAATTATTTAATCATTAATATCTCAGTGGGGTTTTAAACTTAACAGTCTTCCCTGTATGGACAAGGTCTAGAAATAACACAAATAAAAGTATTATGCCACACTACATTTACTTTATGAGTTTAGGGTGCATGCATAAAGGGATCATATTTCCCCATATAGTTAAAACACAAGAACTGCAGCAGTACTCATTTCTGAACATTTCTCAATTTAATTATACTTAAATCCAGAAGCACTTTAGGCAAGTTACAAATGAGAGCATTGAGTATAATAAAACCTGTAATAAAGCAACTTAGTACCATCCACCCGGAATCATTGCGATCAGGCACAATTAACAGGAGCATAAATCCAAGACAGAATGGAAAATGTTTGAATCAGTATTATTGTTGGACAAAGACTAGAGAAGGAAGTAATAGTTTTTTAAATGGTAATGCCTGTGTTTGGTAACGATTGCGAAATCTTCTATCTCAGCAGCCCTGGTGCTAATTTGTAAACACAGCCAGACATTATATTGCCTGTCAGTTTCTGCATTAGAAAACATGATTTCATTTTACTTTCTAATCACGTTTTGACTCTGGCACACACATATACCCATCCATCTGCAAAAAAAGGAAAACCCCACCCCAATCTGCTGTTGGACAACAGAAACAATCTCAAACGTTTTTGTGTTTGTTTTTAAAAATAATTTCTATTCCTATATCCAATTTAGGCAGTAGTCCTTTTTTCAAAAAAGACAACACAAATTATTTTTTCATAGGTGAAGATGTGTGTATACATTTGATGTTTATCACACTACCTAAAGCGTTTCCAGCACACCTGTCCTGCCTGTCATTTCTATTGTGTTTCTCTGGCTTTTGCTGCTGAGCCCTGAATCACTAAAAGTCCGAAGCCACTGAGGCGCCAAAGTAATGCTAGGTGCATTTTAAAAGGTTGGACTGATTGTGAAAAAGATTAGGTGCTCCAAAACTTGATTTTAATTTCCAAAGAAAGTTTTATTCCCAACCCCCACTTCTTTCAAACTCAAATTATTTGCGGGAGGAGGAGAAATTGGCCGTGGGTGTGCAGTGAAACCTCTTGAGTTGCAAAGCCCCAGATTCCAATAAGCCAAGATGAGATGTTTATATATAAATGTCACTATAAGGGGGGAATTTTGATTCTACACCTTCCCCTCCCCCCAGCTTGCACGGAATATTCATTTCCTTTTGTTTTGATTATACACTTACATCCATGTGTATCCTTTTGTTGCAGCATGTAGAAGACCCGGGTATTAACATCCCAGATCAAACTGTAATTAAGAAAGGTAAGCCATTTCCTTTTGCATTCCAAGCATGTCCTTACAGGCATGGTGCTATTTAAAAGAACTTGCAGAGCTGTATTTATTTTTTTCAAATACGATTTTCCTAAAGGCTCAGAATTAGCAAACATAGAACAGCAATGCTTGAATGATCGGCTTTCAGTAGGTTAGCAATGGCAACAGGCTAGCTTTGTTCTGATTCATGATTTAATTTAGTTTAATGATATCTGGACAAACACATAAAATGTGTAATAGTTTAACTGATTTGAAATGGCATTTCAATTTTGAAATGTTTTAATAGTTTATTTAATTGTGTGAGTGGCCAGGAGTGTTAAAAAGTGATATGCTAAAACAGTGCAAATAATTTACTATTGATATAAGGGCAGATGATAAAAAGACATCGCATTCCTTAGCAGAGGGGGGGAAAACCTTCATTGTTTTTCAATCCAATTTCTCATTAGCTCTTTAAGAGTTTTTAAACTTTGTGAATTAGGTTAACAAAAATTTGGCTTTTGGTAAAAAATTAGCATCTTGAAGATGTCAGGATTCTTAGCATAATTGTTCATAGCAAAAAAAAAAAAAGTTTAAAAGTGACCAGTGATTTGGATGGATTTGTAATTTGTATTGTATTTAGTGAGTAGAAATAAAGTTTAAATGTTTTCTCAGCAGCTTTTTTGTTGTTGTTATGGTGGCAATGTTACATTTCAGGATTCTAGGCACCACCAGAGGCCGATGCTATATAACTGTTCTCATTTCATTTCTAACCCCAATCAGCTTGTTAGCTAGTTTAGAGTTTCATTTTTGCATCTGTGAAGTCTTTGTCACATCAAATTAGATGTGCAAGGGATAAATCTTAAGAGATGCTCTTTCCAAGTCGACACGATAATTGGCTCTTTTATTAGTAATCTCTCAAGAGTTCGTTTAACTCCTATTGTCTCTATTAGCCTCCCCAGAGCTATTAATGTCACAAGTGATCTATCCAAAACTAGAGCCCCCCACCTCTCCATACATCTAGAATATCCCATTAAAGAGGGAGGAGTTAAGGCAATGAGAATGTATACATATTATTATATATGTCTCCAAGTGGAATTTTAAAAATACAAATACATACTATGTTTAAATGGTTATGAATGCATCCGAATTATATTGGTGTCAAGAAATGTAACGTTAGTACACTTTCTGCTGGACTTGAAATTCTTTTCTAACTATGATGGGTCCAACAATGAAGAGCTAAAGAATTTAACTAGTAATATATCCTCCCTGCCTTCCCAACGAGGACGCTTAAGCAGGGGGCTTTTAACTATTAGCTCAACAGAAGTATTCTGTGCTAGGCCTGTTTATCCTTCCTTCTAGCAAAAAACGGGGCTTGGAATGGCTCTTCAAAACTCGAGTCTTTCTCAAAACTAAACATAGGAAAGGGCCTATTTCTCAAAAGGATGGGGCACGTGTTGTGTGTCAACAGACGGCTTCCCAGATTGGTGCCTTAACCGAAAATGCTCATTTACAGGCTGATTTGCCAGCTAAACTCTGGGCTGACTTTAATTGCAGGTTTATGAAGCAACTTCCCCCCCCCCCCGGGTTCCCCCCAACACTAAACCCCTCATTTCCACAAAACTCCAAAGGACACATAGTTTTTGCTTGCTCTTGGTTTGCAAACGTAACGCCCTCCCCTGCACCCCAAGCCCGTGCTGGAGCATCTTGTCTGGGGCCCACTGTCCTCTGGAGGCTTGAGAGCTCAGCGGCTCACAATTGCACCACCCTCTCCAGGCAGCACCCCGAGGCTAAGAGGAAAGGGTCCGGGCAGAAGCACAGGCCTGGCTGGCGGGCAGGGTGGGGGCAGCTCCAGGCCGGGGGGGTGCGGCGCGCCGAGGAGAAGCCTTGATCTCAGGTCGGAGTAGGGCGGGAGGTGGGGAAGGAGCCATGGAGTTTTCAGAGCTGGAAGAAAAGGGGGGTTGCCGCGCGAGCCTGGGCGCCTGCCCCGGCCGGGGAGGAGCGTCTGTCCGGCTGCCCTGGGGCGGGGTCCGCGGCTCCCACACACGGCCTCCGGTCTGTCTCCGCAGGCCCCGTGTCCCTGTCCAAGTCCAACAGCAACGCCGTCTCCGCCATCCCCATTAACAAGGACAACCTCTTCGGTGGCGTCGTGAACCCCAACGAGGTCTTCTGTTCGGTTCCGGGTCGCCTCTCGCTCCTCAGCTCCACCTCGAAGTACAAGGTCACGGTGGCGGAAGTACAGCGGCGCCTCTCACCGCCCGAGTGTCTCAACGCCTCGCTGCTGGGCGGAGTGCTGCGGAGGTGAGGCCCGCGCGGCCCGACCTCCCCGCCCGCGGCCCGGGCCGCACTGCGCCTGCGCCTGCGCCGGGCCGCGACGCAGCCGGACCCCGCGCCGCGGCCCTCCCTTCGCGGGAAAGGAAAGGGGCGGGGCGAAGGCGTGTTGCGGAGTGGGCGGGGCTGGGGCGGGGCGCGCCCGCCTCCTCCGCCCCTCCCCTCGCGGGGGCGGGGCCTGGCGCGCGGCCCGGTAGTGGCGGCGGCGCGCTCGCTGGGCCCTCCGGCCCCTCCCTCCCCGCCCGGCGCGCACGCGCAGCTCGCTCCGTCGCGAGCTCAGTCCCGGCTGCGGCAGCCGCGGGGCGCCGTGCAGCCGCCTTTTACCTCCACGCGCGCACCTTGCCGGCCCTGGAAAACTTGCTCTCGGGCTCCTCACTTTTCTTCACCTCCGTGTAGGGTCTCCGGCGGGTAGCCCGATGTTCCTAGCATAGAATTTTAAGTAGGAGACAGTTGCTTTCTCTCGAGTCAGCAAGCCACGCCCGCCGGTCATTACCACCTCCGCCCCGAGGTGACTCCCGGTGCTCAAGGCACTTGCATTCATGGTTGCGATGTATGGCGGCGCCGATGTGTGCCAGGCAGCATGCAAGGCACGTTTAAGTGCATTAGGCGCAGTCACTACCGACGGATACACGTTCCATACGTGGCCTCACCCCCGCGAGGTCGGAATGATTCGTTTCGTAGATAAAATTGTATAAGCGGCAGCGAGGTGAACCATCTTCCCTCAGGGCAGGTTCCTCCCTCCTGGGGGCTTTCTTCTAGGGTCCCACCCGATAGAGGGTCTTGGATTGAGCTTTCCCAGATAAATACTTTCTTCCTTTTTTTTTTTTTTTTTTTTTTTTTTTTTTTTTTAAATAAGAAGTAGACAAAAAGTTTATCCTTTTGATACTCATTTACCTACCTATGAGACTTTTGGTTCTGCTCTGATAGGTATATCCCATTCAAAGCCTATAAAACCATTCTTGGAAGGTTTTAACATCAGCTATTTTAATCTTTTCTTCCTCCTTCACCGTCATTTGGCTGTCCCTTTGTAATCTTTCACTGTCACAGATCTGAATCCGCCCTCTGCCTTTTCCTCCCCTTCCCCCACCCCCAATATTGGAGACTGTTTACCTAGGGGAGTATAATCTAATCCACACAATTAAAGAGCACTTGAGTAGGGAATAAAATCTGAAATTAATTAATTTGCTGTTTTATTTAAACAATTTATCTTAACCACTTTCTGATTATGGAAGTCTATTTAGACATCTATTTAGAACTGCCTCCATTGTCTTGAAATCAGGGAAATTTTTAAAGGCCGATATCAGCTTTTGACATTTCCAGTTAGGCTGGTGACATGGCCTGTAAACAGTTGGTGAAATGAATTCCCCGTTGGGGCTAAAGCCAGAGCAAGCAACGTGAGAGTGATGATAACTTTGGTTACTCTGAACAACCTAACAGCAGATCTTACAAAGACAACTTAAAGACCCCATTGGGGTTTATGTGATTGTAACAACAGGGAAAATATACAGTGACCAGTTGAACTAAAAAGTACCTTAAACCCTAGAGGTGAGAGCTGTTTTTGTTTGTGGTTCTTTAGAGAGCTGGGGAATCAAAACTGTCTAACCTGCCACAATAATTGCAATAATAACTGAATACAGAAGATGCTTTACAGTTTAATAAGCATTTGTCTCCATTTCTTCCTAGATTTCCCTCCCTTAAATATCTCCGGCTGTGATTCTTAATTTTAGGAAGTTGTCAAAATTACTATAATATGATGCAGATCAACCCAATGTTTTCTAAATCGCTTTCCTATATTCGTGAAACAGGGCGAAGTCTAAAAATGGAGGAAGATCTTTACGAGAAAAGTTGGACAAAATAGGATTGAATCTGCCAGCAGGGAGACGCAAAGCTGCCAATGTCACCCTGCTCACATCACTAGTGGAGGGTAAGCGAGTCTACTTGCGAACAAGAGGGAAGCTTCTTCTGAGAAAATGGGTGATACTTAGTGGCCAGATGTTTGGTTGTATTTTGTGACAATTGGGCAGTTTCCTTTTTTTCCAGAGTATGTAGCAGGAAGTGAATGAAATTCTTGCATGTCAAAACACTATTTGCATTTATTCCTATCCTCCTTTCCTCTTCCCCTCTGCCACAAAATCACACCTCCCTAGCCCAATTCTGACCTAAACAATGTGAAAATTAAAGAACTGCATATTCTCCAAGTTCCTGTCTCCCTTATAGAGCTCAGCAGTAAATCACTTAAGGTATTCTGACATCTGCATTTGAGAAATGCGTGACCATTACTTCCTGAATTAATTTGGGAATCTTTGACCTGCATCCTGATTTAAGACCATCCTGAAAGCTCAGGGTAATATACCCTTTTAGTTTTTGTTTTCCAAACATATGCTCCCTTATCTCTCCTTTAATTGTGCTTCTTTACTTGGAAGGGAAGAAAAGTGAGTGATTTTAGACTTTGAACTGCTTTGGATATAAAAAGAAATAAGAAAGATGAGCACTGCAAAAAGTTTCTCCTGGCAGTTTTAAACACGCACACATGCATGCATGCACACACACACACACAACACACACATGCATGCTTCCAAACCCCTCAAAAACAAAAGCCAACCCCATCCTCACTCCCTGCTCTAAGATGCACTGTCACCAGAGTCTTCTCAGATTCCTGCTTCCTCTAGATTCCTGTTAAGTTTTTCTGACACCAAATTGGCTTAAGTTGAGTGTGTTGGAATAAATATATAGCTCTCTTGCATTTTCCTTTGTGTTCTGCTGGAAATGCCTTCTGGCTATAGGGGAAAGGACACTTAAGTTATCAGGCAGATTTCAAAACTGCCACTTATATTTGCAGAAGGCATTTTATCTTATTTGCATTTTCTATTTGAGGAGGTATAATACAGTTGAATTCAACTTCTAGCTGTGTAAATAACTAAAAATGTTTAAAACTGTAAATTTGAGGAGAAACCCTATGACCCATTTGAAAATGGTGTCAAAGATGACAATAATATAACTGCTAAATAATAAGCATTTGTTCAGTGCCAGAAACTATCTACAGTAGCACTGTGTTCATGCTATTAAAAATAATAGCAATACATAGAAAATGCACTATCCATACTCCAAAAGACCTATATGAAAGAAAAAAAGTAGTTATGAGTTCGGGTGCAGTGTGAGAGTATGTGTGGGTTTTGGGCTTGGGCCCTGTAGCAGGGAGGCAGTTTCTGGAGAACTGTTATTGTTTGTGATCCGCTCCATTTTATGGAAACAAGCTCTGCGGAGAGGGCTTTGATGCTCTAATTGGCGCATGCGTTCTTCCGGAGCTGGAGCTAATGGCAGGAAGCCCTGCAGTAAAAACCAACTGGTTCAGGAAATTAAAACCAAAGATTCGAAAATCAACAACACAGACAGACTCAGTGGAGTGACCCTCAAATCCTCTTGGTTAATCGGTTTGGATGAACAGATAATTATATGCGATCAAGTTAAAATGTAAACCTTTAGTTGTTACCTTGCAGAAAAGCTCAAGGAGTAATTATGCATACCATTTATGAATGCGTGGATAGGTGTGAGATTGGAATACAAGAGACATTTTAAAAGAGAAGTTGGGAAAGTGTTATCAGGGTGGGGATGAGGGTAGTGGATGAGATTTACATTTTCAAATCATCTTGGCCTTCTAGGGTAAGTGGCCATTTTCCTGATAACTACATCCACCAGATTCTACAGAGAAGGAAATAAAATGCCTGAAATGAGAAAACAAGTATTTTGTGTTTCCTTCAACATCTGGTTTAAGAAAATAAGGGAGTTGGGAGGAAGTTTTGATCCCAGCTCTACATTCTCTTGCACTCGCCTCCCTCCTCTCACCTCTTGCCAGGAGAAGCCGTCCACCTAGCCAGGGACTTTGGGTACGTGTGTGAAACCGAATTTCCTGCCAAAGCAGTAGCTGAATTTCTCAACCGACAACATTCCGATCCCAATGAGCAAGTGACAAGAAAAAACATGCTCCTGGCTACAAAGTAAGGCGCTTACCTCTTCAGGGTCTCTGTGTCTCATTGTGAAGAGAAACAAAAATCAAATTTGCTCTCACTTTTCTCTTTTCCTTTTGTGTTAGTCAGCTTTGTTGTTGTAAATATTGATAAACACAATCTGATAAATCATAATCTATTTTAAAGGGATATAAAAAGAATTTAAAGAGATACAAGTAGAATTGTTCTGTGTATTTTGTCTCACCTTCCCATCAGAAACAATTGATGCGTTTTTGGGTGGGGGGATTGTAGGGATTTGATAGAAGTTGAATGTGGATTTGTGACTATGCTGTTTCATAAGACCAGAATCAAGTCATCAAAGGAGTAAACAAGCTTGTCTATATCAGTTTCTTTCTCTTGCCCAAGTCAGTTTTTGTTTTCTAACCCTTAGTTGTTAATCCAAAGGCAAGGAGTGGGGGGATTGTAGGGATTTGATAGAAGTTGAATGTGGATTTGTGACTATGCTGTTTCAGAAGACCAGAATCAAGTCATAAAAGGAGTAAACAAGCTTGTCTATATCAGTTTCTTTCTCTTGCCCAAGTCAGTTTTTGTTTTCTAACCCTTAGTTGTTAATCCAAAGGCAAGGAGTTAAGTAGTGGCCTGCAAAATGTGCAAACCAGAAGTTGTCCTAGTTTCACCTCTAATCCCAATCCTATTTCTTGCTTCCTTTCTTCTAGAAAGTCACACACACACACACACACACACCCCACAAGTGTTAGCCCACAGGCAAGCTATCAAGTAGGTTTCAAAATGGCCCCAAGTTAAATTCCCATGGGTGCTTGGGTAGAATAGGCTTCTCCTGGTGGCATGTGAAAAGAAAATGACTATCTTGGTATGTTTTCTGGACATTAAAAGGCTTGTTTGGAAGCCTTTAATTATCAAAGTCCATATCAGAGGAGGGCATGGAACCAGAGGGCAGAGGCTGAGGCCTCAGGCAGAGCAGTGTTTGGCCTGGGGACATCATCAGCCCTGGGGAAAGCAGCCTGCCAGTGCTCCCCCTTCTCCTCTCTCCCTTCCCCCACCCAACCCATCCCCAAGGCCCAGCTGATCCTTGTTTCCCACATTCAGAGACAGGGTTTCCAATGTGCAGGCCTCATCTTCCTGTATTTCAATTTTTTCTCTTTCTTTAGGTTTGAAGCATGCCCATATTCACAATTTCCCTAGAGAGTTTTATTTTATTTTGATGTATGAGGAAAGACATGGAATAGGAAACTGAAATAACTGTTTCTTCTTCTCCAAACCACTCTACCCCAAAGTCATGGGTTTTTCATGCCCTCCCCCACTTTTAAAGGTAAAATAATCCCAAGAAAAGTTTTGCCTTTCTGTTCACATGCAACTGATTAGAAGGTGAATGAATGGAGATTTCATCCCACAGGCTGCTGCTGGGGTCTCTCTAGAAGACCAGAGAAGAGGGTCTCTATAATATTTTCAACAGGACAGCGGATGACCGCATGCTGTTGGCAATTGAAGAGAGACTTATGTTTGACTCCTTGTCCCTCTTACTGTCCTTTGTTCTCTTCTCACGTGTGAAATGTTTTCCAGTGACTAGGATGTTTGGTGTGAGCAAGAGAGGAGGGGGTTAGAAGTTTGGTATAGCTGAGAGGCGGGTGGGGGAGGTGGGGAAGAGAGTCAGAGACTGAACACATTAGTGGAAATATTTAAAGAAGGAGCGGCGATGTTTTAGTGGACACTGTGGGTCTTCCAGCATGTGGCCACTGTAGTTCTGTCTCTAGGGCTGGGGTCTTGGGTCAGGTCAGAGTCTGCTGGATCCCGGCAGAGGTAAGTGTAGGGAGAAAGGTTATCTTTGCTGCTGGTGCTGCCCCAGGGGAGTTTCATGTCTCCCTCTCTCTCTGCTTCTCTTGTGCTGCAGACAGATATGCAAAGAGTTCACCGACCTGCTGGCCCAGGACCGATCTCCTCTGGGGAACTCGCGGCCCAACCCCATCCTGGAGCCCGGCATCCAGAGCTGCTTGACCCACTTCAACCTCATCTCCCACGGCTTCGGCAGCCCGGCGGTGTGCGCCGCGGTCACGGCCCTGCAGAACTATCTCACCGAGGCCCTCAAGGCCATGGACAAAATGTACCTCAGCAACAACCCCAACAGCCACACGGACAACAGCGCCAAAAGTAGTGACAAAGAGGAGAAACACAGAAAGTGAGGCTCCTCCCGCCCAGCCCCTCCCAGGCCTCAGCAGCCCCTCCCCCAAGCGCCCACCCACTCCGTCTTTTCCGCACCAACCACCCCGGGCAGGTGACAGCTCCGGGATCAGCACCCCCCACTGCTGCTACTGCTGCTGCTGCCGCCGCCGCCGCCTTCAATCCTCCGTCTGGGAGTCCGGGGACTGCTCTGCACTGTCAGTGGGCAGCCCCTGCTGACTCAGGCCCTGCCTCAACTTCCCCGATCAGCATCAACCCTTTGCCCTCATGTGGAGCCTAAGAACAGAACAGGCCGTGAAGCCAGCAAAGAAAAGTTCTGTCGGAGTTTGTGAACTTTTTTTTTTTTAAATAAGTAAAAACCCCACACATCAACAATGGCAACAACAACAAAAACTTAAAACTTTTTTTTCTAAAAAAAGAACGTAAAAATTTAAAAAAATTATATGAGCTTCATGGGACTGCATCACCACCTTCTCTTACATACTTCAGTACAGATTGTAGCCATACTTAAATAAGGCAAACGGATAATGACATTTTTATCAGTATTGTGAATAAACTTGAACACAAATACACGAAGTTCCATGTCATGTCTCAGTTGTAGAAGTTTTTCCTCTCCAAGGTAAAGAGACCAACTTGAACTTTCTCTGGCAACACGATTCAGTTATATAAGGGAATCAGTGTTCATGTCTCTGTATATATTTATTTATGTGTAATTTAATGGGAAGTGTAAATATGGTGAGTCTGTTTTAAGCCCTTTTTTTTTTATTTATCTGGTGATCTCGTTTACCTCTTGTTTAGTGGGTTTTGAATCTTCCCTATTAGTTCTTCATGTGGTTCATGGTACTTATTTAGAAATTCAAGGTTTGGGGGGGATTCCTTTTTCCTCTGGGATTCATGAATTTAGCATGTTAAAGATGACAATGAAACAGCTGAACAAATAAACAAGTAAAGTAAAAATTTTATATACAATTAGAATTACATTTAGCTTTTCGTTGAACGGAAAGAAAAATTGATATTGGACCTGGGAAAGATTTTTAAACTTGAGTGGTTTCATAACCCTTCTATGTATTATGGGGAGGGGGGGAAAGTTAATTTTATTCCACCATCCTCCCTTAAAAGCATCATTTGAGCAATAAATGAGTATTGTCTTTAAGCCAAGGGTTAGGGATTTTTTTCCTCTCTTTCTCTCTTTTTGTTCAAAGAACTTCAAACATTTGGGACCACCTGGTATTCTGTGTTTTCACTGGCCATTTTGGAAACAGTTCTAGTTGTATTGTATTGAGTTGTGCTGGCAGTAGTTTCCATGCCTGTCAATGTATCATAGTCCTTTGTTGCCCAGATAAATAAATATTTGATACGCTTTATGTCGATTTTTTTTTATTCAGTGGCTGTCTTTACCCAGGCGTATTTTTGTTCTTGGCAGTATTTTTTATTCAGTATGGTTACAGTAATTGAGTTTAACTCTCCCTTGGCAATTGCTCCTTGCAATAAGCAGCTGAACCCATTGTTTCCCTCAAGTATAATAAAAACTTACTTTCAACTTGGAGTTCAGAGCAGGGTATCATTTAGATATTCCACTGAGTCTGTATCCAGACAAATGACACAATAAAACCCAATGTATTCTTTTGGATAAAAGATTGTTTGTACTGCTAAAGAAATGACACACTATCTTTTCCTTACTAGAAACATTAATTTTATTATTAAAAATAAACTTTTATTTATGTTGATCCTTTAGGTTTTTATTTGTGTTTTGGAAACCAAAATATAAAATCTTCATAACCAAACATTAAGGATGACAAGGAAGATGGAGAATAGAAGACACCTGTCTCGCCCTCACCCTCGCCCTCCCCCCCTCCCCCCACACACACACCCCTAACTACCTTGGAGTCTGTCTCAAAATAACTGAAATTTAAATTGTTACTTCATTAGCACAAAGGAACCACCACTTCAACCTTCACTTGCTAGCTCAGGCTTCTCGGAGGCTAAGACATGTAAATGAGCTAAAACTAGCTCTAGTTTTCTGGGAGGAGAAAGGAATAGTGGCAGAAATGAACAGGAGGCAGAGAAAAAGATGGCAAACTGTCTCCCATTTATTTTAATATTTTATTTAGAGATAAATTTCTTCCTATGCTGTTCTTAGTAGCTCTTGTGGGAGCAGAGGGGGGTGGGAAATTATGTTGATTTCCAGAATCATTTCTGCCTGCTTCTAAAGCCGACCCACCCCTTTCCATCACCACAGGGCTCCTCCTAGAACCTTTCAGAAATAGAAAATGTTCTCGGAGGCCGGGCGGAGAGGATGGGGGAGGGCCTCTGCAGACTTCTGTCTGTCTTCTACAACAACAGGACTCTGTGCTTAGCTCTTACAGAGGAAGGACTTCCTGTGCATAAAAATGGTGAATTCAGAGCTTTTAAAACTGATTTGGAAAGTCTGCTTTGGAAGTGAGGAGGATTTTTTAATGATTTTTCAGAAGAAAATGGAGGTAGATAACTGGAAGGTTTATAGGAAAAGTCATAGACAAAGTGTCTAGGTGGAGGTGTGATCTACATACTGGAGGAGATTTAACGTTTGTTCGTCTGGTTTGGCATGCCGAAGGACTGGGGAAGCAGCATTAGGCAGTGTCCATTTTGCAGGCTTTTGCTTTCTAATCTCCTTACGGAAGGCAGTGCAAAATCAATCCCGACAGACGAATGGGAGTTGGTGGAGTCTAAATTCTATTTCCCAAAGCCAGAGAATTTATAATAATGGTGGAGTGTTGTTTTTTTCTTTAAAAAAAAAAATTCAAATGGAGAGTGTATCCTCAGAACGCAAGGCGGCAATTGTTTTTTAAAGCGGTTATTTATTATTTCCTAGAGAGACTGGTTAACTGTAACGTAGATGTAACAAAATAATGAGGCGAATGAACCCTAACTGTACATACTCTTGACAGAAATGAAATGCACACAGCATCATAGCAGGTGAAGTGAAGCATTGTCTATCAGGGCTGTTTTTCTTGGCTGCATCTCAGATTGTGTGGGGGGATCCTAACCTCAGGCACAATAGCATTCATAAACAGCCATACATTGCTGCTCTTTCTCCAACGACACATAAATACTCATTTTAAAACAAAAACAATCTTATTAAATACCATTCATTCATATCTGGATTTACAGATGCTTGTTATGTTGGAAAAACCTGAGCCCGATATAATCCTTGCATCCTGAGAAAGACAGAAAGGAAATAGTGGGTTAGAACATTACAAGGTCATAATGAACAATGGTTTCCAAAGGCGCAGAATTAGTTATTTTTATTCTGTAATTGGACATTTTGAGGATCATGATATTGTCGCTTCTCTTTCTTGTCTTTAACAAACATTAAAAAGAAGTTATATATGTTTTTAAGGAGTGGGAAGATTAAAGGGTTGTTATTAAAAATCATTTTTATGGGACTAACCAAAGGCTATATGGATTTTGGCTTTCTCTGTTGTAACCAATGTATATTTTCTAAAACACATGGTGATTATCGTACAGGTCACATATTTACATACTAACAGCAGTGATTATCTTTGAATTAAGTCAAATTAGGATACCTCCTTGAATTATAAAAATGCTTGCTAGACTATGCTAATTACCACACCCAATTTTTATGGAAACACAATGCTCCTTTATTACCTCTTCTATTCTCCAACAGCCTTTGAAAATCACTATCCAACCCATTCCTCCCCAAAATCGAATATTAATATAATTTGAGTTCTTGATGGAACTACCATCAGGACTGCAATGCCCCGCAGCTGAAATAATATTTAAAATAGAAGGGATTTGACATTTGAGAAGTCAGTGGCTTGAAATACCCAGTTGTACTTAGCTAATTCAGTCCTTAACCTCTGGTTTCAAATAAATCAATTACAGTCGATTCCACTTCAGTTCAGAAGTGCACAGGGTTTTAGTTAATTGAATACATTTTATTCACTTGCTAGGAATATTCATTTATCAAAATTCCAAATTTAATGTACATTTCTTTACAACTCAGATTATGTTAGACTGCACAGTCAGATCAAATTTGCCCTGTTTTCCCCCAACTCCTGCTTAAAATCTAAATTTCACCACTCTATGAAACGATGTTTGCCATTCCTTTCTCGATTAAAAGTAAATTCATAATAATTCCATGCCAGGCAGGAGAGCTGTTTTCCCCCCACAAAGAAAAAAAAAATCATGTGGCCATCATCCTTGCGTTAACTTTAAATAGGTTAAGAACAGAGCTGGATTAATTAAGTTTTTAAAAAGTATTGACCTGAAATTAAAAAAAAATTATGCATGGTTTCCATTAGAGCTTAACTTTGCCGCAGCTGACAGGTATGACAACATTTTAAAGCCGCAGGCTCCTTTTCTTAACCCTCTCTTTTCCTCTGTCTCCCTTCCCCTCCCCTCTGGCTTTTGGAGAAGTGCTTGAATAAATAGTGAATTGTTAACTGAAAGCAGTACTGTTAAATGTGCTCAAATGAAGTTGTGCTTTAAACAGATATTGATGTATGCAGTGTTTTATATTTATTGTTTGTAGCATCCTGCTGGCAGCAGTTTACTGTTTGGAAAAGAAAGGGGTTAATTAGCGTCATTATCAATCACTAATGCTTGCCTAACGTGTCCAAAGAATAATCAAGTTAGAGGACGGCATGAAGCCAACAGCTGCTTCATCCCAGTTACAGATCTCCTCTAAGACACACAGCTCTGGGGTGGGGAGGATGGGGGATGAAGTGAGGGGAAGAACCGTCATTGCTTGGGTAGAAGGGCTATAAAAATCAGGTCAACTCACTAGAGATTCAAGAGGCAGAAAGTATAACATAAATAACAGTATTTTCATTCTCTGAGTTACAGGTGCAGAGATGGCACCGGTCCTGAGGCAAGAGTACTAACATTTGTCCTTTAATTGGCTTGATTATCCAAGTTGGGCATTTAAAGAAACACATCCATATTTCCCTATTGCTTTGTGCTATGTGGGGGGAAAAGATACCTAAAATGCAAGAAAAGAAGGAAGAAGGAGGCAAAAACCCTCACACACCACAGACAAACCCAAGTCAACTCCGAATATCACCCAACTACCCATCTCAGAAGAATAACACCACAGAACACATCAGTAACAGCAGTTCTCACACCTCTGCATCACCTCGTAGGATGCTTAGGGATATTTTTCCTTGTGATTTCAATGAACAATTCTGTTTTTATATTAAACTTGGTGGCTGCACAGGCATGCCATTCTCAGCTTCCTGTTGTTCTTACTACTCTTAATGATACTGTCCTTGTGATACACCGTGGGAGAGAAACTGAAAAAGTTTGACCTATTATGGGTTCCTCTCAGCAGCTTATCTTTAAAAATATTATTTGTAAGTTAACTAGGAGTTAGAACTGAAGACCCCATTAATGATCAAAGTTTACTCAACTGTTTTTTGTTTTTTTTCTGAAGGCAGGGATGAATTAGTCCAAGGTGGAGTATTTATAAACAGAGAGCTGTTATTTGATTGGACAAGACATTGATTTCCATCTATGAAAGGAGTAGCCCACATTCATGTTTGCCCATGTGGACATAGATAAAAACAAGAACCAAATCAAACCAAACCAAACAAAACAACAACAACAAAACCATTCTCAATCTAAACATGAACATAAGTGAAGTCTCCATCCAAAGAGGTAGCTGGTGTTTCCCACGGAGGGCAGCATGGTTGCCATCAGAGTGGGAAGAGAAGCATGTTGAGATGGAAAACGGTGTAATGCATGTTTGTGGGAGTTTTTGTATTATAAAAAATAAGATTCTGTCCCTTAGAATAATGATTGAAAAAAAGGAAAGGAGGGAATACAAGAGATTTTAGGATGAACCTGGGGCCTTATACCTAAATGGTAAGTATTGTTCATGTGTAGACTGTATTTCTTTTTAATTTTTGATGCCCCAAAAAGTGCAGCACTAACTTTGATTTCACAGAGAGATTTCTTTATTAACGAAAGAGAAACAGAGCATATTGCTGGAGAAACCTGTTAGAGCAAAAGGAAGCTCAGGAAGATGACTTTTTAGTGGATAACTGAGAAAACTTGCAGGAGGAATTTTGCTTTTCTTTCTTTCCTTCCTTCCTCCCTTCCTCCGCCTTCCCTTCTCTCTCTCCATTATACCTTCCTTTCCTCCCAGTCTCCTTTTTAACACAAGAATAGGTCTGACATCTTAGAGCAAACTTCCTATGACTATTTTGACTTTCTATGCTAAGGTCCGTTGTATAGAATATTTTAAATAGCATGGCATGGATTTTTAAAAACTGGTCCAGTTTCATTCTAGTTTTCACTATATGTGATTTTACCGAGGAAATAAATATCATAGCCACTAAATTCCGATAACAACCCCAAACAAAAGCCATTAAACTGAAGGTGGAATCTCGTGGTCTAGTCTCATGGTCTAACCACTGTTCCATGTTCCTTGTCCATCACAGCTCTCAGCTTCACAAGTGAAGGAGAGTCCCTGTTTTGCCGGGCTCTCCTGAGTTGTTACCACTCATCACCCTTTTAAAACCCAGCCTATCCCGGGGAAATGTACACATATATGCGTGTATATTTATATTGGGAATGTTTGGTTAAACTAAATTTAGCTAATATAGCTTAAAAGATTACTTCTTTTCCCGAGGCAATGAGTTCATGCTAGGATCGAATTTAGCTTTGTCAGCTACCAAATCCTATTTCAGGGTCCCCCTGTCTTTTCTGGAGTCCCCAAGTCTGCTCTGAGCCTTTGTCCACAGCATGGACTTGTCCCAGCGCCTGATCTCAGCTGGGGGAACCAGGACCCCTGCCTGGGAGGAGGCGGCGCGGCCCACACCCTTCACTGCGTGGGGCTCGGCCCACCCCCACCCCGCGGGCAGACAGGCTGGGCCCCAGCTAAATTCTCTGAAAAAAGTCTCCCCAGCACCCCTGTGGATGGGAAGCAATTCGCAACGTGATTCTGGCGGGCGGCGGGGGCCGGCGAAGGGGAAAGGGGACGGGAGGCTCGGGCTTGGGGTTGGATGGAGGCGGCTGGGGGTGCAGAGCCCCAAGGGCAGCCGGGGAAGGTGCGGGAGGCCTGGGCGGCGGCCGTCGACGCTCGCGTCCGGGTTTGACCCAATTAAACGGCAGTAAATCCCTGGGAAAGGGGTTCGGGACTTGCCTGCCCTCCAGCCTGCCTGCGCGCTGGCCGGGGCAGTGAGCGGGAGCCGGCAGGCTCCAGGTCAGAGTTTTAAGGGCCTTTTTTTTGCACGGAAATGGCGCTTTAATTAACGGCTGGAGGCAGGGTCTGTGAAACTCTCCGGCCCCCAGGCTCCCAGGGCTGCACGGAGTTCCAGCGCCCCTGGCCTGGGCGTCTAAGTAGATAGAGCCGCCCGGGCTTCCCTCCGGGCCCCGCACCCGTTCAGTCCCACACCAGGCCTCCCCGAGCTTTGCACTCCTCACCCCGTTCCCCAAACGTCTGACCGCGGGGCACCCCTCCCCAGGTCGGGGCTCCCCTTCAGCGGGACCCCAGGCGCGCGGGCACCGGCGCAGCTGCCCAGCCCCGCCCGCTCCCCGCACGGACCATCAGCCGCTCCGGCTTTGGGAAGTCATTAACACCTTGTTTTACTGCAACAATTCGGTTGACCTTTCCCGTGCGAGCAAACATCCAGGATGAACTACCTTAGCAGTGGGCGATTCTAGGGGGGTAAGGTGGGAGAGCGTTTACGTGGCCCAAGCAGGGATCCCCATTAGGAAGACACGAGCTGAAAGCCTTGGGCAGCTTTCCCGGCCCATCCCAGGCCCATTGGCACCTCCGGGCTTCCCCTCCCCCGCCGCCCCTCCTTCCGCAGAACTGCGCTCCGACTTGGCGGCGGGGGCGGGGGCGGGGGCCGGGCCGGGCGGGGAGGGGGGCTTCGCAGATCGTTGATATTCCGGGTCCAGCCGCTCTCCGCGCTCCCTTTCTCTAAGCTCAGCCGGGGGGAAGTGTCGCCCCGGGCCAAACATATGCTTCTTTCCAGCGTGCTAATCCACCTTCAGCGTGGAGGCATAATTGCTCGAGTGTCCATGGATTCGCGGCGCTTTGTCCCTTGCTGGCTCCCATCAACCCAGGCACACGCCATTTCAATCAAATCTTTTCAGAAGACTGTCTCCTTTTATCAAGTCCCAGCCCTTGCAAACGACGGGAGCATTTAACAAAACACCCTCCATGTTCCGCCGCCCGCCTCCCTCAGCCCTGGCGGAGCAGGGAGCTGCGATTATTGCAACAACTTTTCATTCAGTTCAGCCTCTGAGAAAGGGGGGGGGGGGGGGGGGAGAGGAAAGAGAAACAACATTCGCATCCCATCTCAAGCAAGTCTTCCTCTAAAGCTTTTGGTGTCAGGTGGTCAGGTGTATGGAAAGGAAAGGTCAAAGGTCACCCTTAAAGAGAAAACATGTTTCATCTCAGTTATTTATTTTTCTTCTTTGAAATTACAGAATCGACTGCCTCTGTGAGTGGGCAGTCCAGTGGGATAAAAAAAAAAAAAAAAGCAGGCAGAAACAAGCTCAGCGAAATGGGCAGAGGACAGGGAAGGATCCTGTGGAAAGGATAGTACTGATAATCTAGCAAAAAACTCTGACAGAAAAATCCCCAACACTGATTCCCATATGCCTCTCCAATCTTGCTTTTGTGGCCTGTGACTGGCATAAATCAAAGTTGAATCTGAAGATCTATCTCTGCCTTATGATAATAATCTCATGGTAAAGATGGAAGTCTTACACTCTCCTGGTTTAATAATTTGACTAGATTCCTAGCTTCAGGAGAAAAAGCTTTTATTGATTAGGAGAAAAAAAGGAGGACTGTCAGAGTGAAAGACAAACTCTGGAAAATACCTTAGAAGCTGATATAAAAAGTATTTTTGATGCCGTAGAAAAAAGTAATGAAGCCAAACGCAAAAGATGGAGCAATTATTATGTAAATACAAACAGAAGAGATTATAGTTCTATTATAGGAACATAGCTTTGCTGCTTGTTTATAAAATGAGAACGTCAGAGTTTTCTTCAAATCTCAGATCACCTCATATTAAGACTGATTTTAGGGACTCTGGGAGTTTATTTCATGAGGATCAAGGAGGAGAAAGTCAACATAAATGGCACTTGTTCCACAGCCTTAGAATCCAGTAGGCCTTTATGGCACGAAACTCCATGGGGCCTTTTGGTGTTTCCCCTTATTCCTTAGATGTCCATGCTAAGGAAGATTAGAAGTGCTTCCACTATCCTTGGTCCACTATCAGAGTGAGATGAAATTGTTGAGGTCTCCTGGATTAACCACGTAGATGAGCCAAGTTTGCTGTGAATGTTGAGGTCCAGGTATTTAAGCCAAATTTTCTTCCACCACAGTTTTAACAGGTGATTGGGTATGGGCTGCCTTAGTCTTCCGTAAATGTTCAGGTTGTGGGATTACAAGTGGTAGGAATTCTGGGAAGTGGGATCTGAAGTGATAGGAATTTTGGAAGAAGGCTGCCTTGACTCATCCTGGAAACTGGAAAATGAGACACATATGAGCTTTATGGATTGAGAATAAGAAATTACTTTGTTATGATCATGAAACAGTAAAGAATGGATGAAATCCTCCAAAACCCAAACCTCATCAGGGGATTGTCAAGGGAAAGAGAAAGTGATTTTTGAAATTTGTATTCATTTGCTTATTTATGACTTTTTTTTTTTTTGTAATTATACAGCAAAAGAAAGACACAGTAAAATCTCCAATCCTTTTTTTTCACCCTTGCAGTAAGATGGGGGTAAGAATTCAGTAATCTTGGGGAGAAGTTAAATACTAAACACCAGAATGGCAAGAACTGTGAGAACCCTCTAGTGGGGGAGACTGCACTCAATAAACATAGTCTTGCATATTCTCTTTATTTCTCACTCACACTCTCCATAGCCAATTGCACGGAAGGACTCAAGATGATGGGTTCTAAGTAGGGAAAATGTTTTCTAGAACAGCAGGGGCCATGGGAGTGATGAATCCTAACCTTGAGGATATATCTCCAAGCCAAAATGCTCTTGAAGATACCCTGAAGCTGAAGTTGAGTGGGCTTCTCCTCTGGTATCAGGAGACATAAGCAGGTGGCTCAGCTTCTTGAACTGCCTGACACAAGATGGGGTTGGGGACACCCATTATGAGGAATTGATGAATTCCAGGGGACTTCTAACCATCTTGGCATTCCAGGAAAAACAGAATGGAGGGAAGCATTGAAGAGGAAAGCCTAAAATTAAACTAGCTCATTCATAATGAGACCATTTTTAGAGGCTTTTAAAAAAATTAATATTCAGTTATTGATCTCTCCAAACTCAATACAGACCACTGATATCTAACTCTGTCACAAGGCTGGGAAGCTTGGATTGGCTCCTTCAAGCTCTCAGAAAGCCTTGTGTTCTGCAGGCTTAGGATGGGCTCAATTGGGAGGTCTGAGGGGAAGGCTGAGAAGGGAGTTGCCTCAGAGAATCTTAGGGCTGGAAAATCTCTTGCTATACACGTTAGTATAAGTCCCAGTCCTTGGAAGTTAGTGCCAGGTCAAGAGAATCAAGTTACTAGTCTGTGACTCTGAAGCCAGAGCTGCTTAGGAAAAGTGTCTCCATGAGTATAAGTTTGAAGAAGGAATCAAGGAATGGAAGGAAAGGAATCAAGAAGGAAACAAGAGTTCAGAGAATTCTCTTGTATTTCCCTTCTACCCCACCTTCTTCCCCTCTCTCCCCACTGAGTATTTTGGCTGAACTTTAGTGTTGCTTTGTACTTTGCTTCTTTGCCGAGAAAACCCTTAAGAACCTTCCACTAGGCTTAGATTTAACCACAACCCTTACTGAATCTGACTTATGAAAACCAGACTTCTCTGAGAGACGGGGTCTTCTGGCAGCAATTAGTCTGACTTTTCTTTAACAAAATTCTTTGTAATGCCATTCAGAAAATGGTCGGTAGGAGTTTGTGGCAGGGAGTGTGTATGTGTGTGTGGGTGGGTCTGGGAAGGGGTGGTTGAAGTGGGGGATGGGGTTCCAGAAGGCCAATTTGTATGATTTGGTGGGGGGAAAAAATTCCAATGTTAGCATGTTAACTTTGGGAGCTGTGAAATATTTAATTAGTGTACTAGTTGGGATCCTATTAAAACCGGCTCTATTTCTGAAGACTGCCCTGAAAATCAGCTTGCTCCTTTTCTATGTACAGACTATAAAACAAACATTGCCATCACTCCTGACACTGAATTCAAACCATCTACCAAAGGAATTTATTTTTAGAAGCGGGACTGCCTGGAACAAATGAAAGAAAGGATCCAATTAGTAAATACTCCAAAGTAGAGGCTATGGATGGATGCAAGAAGCTGGAGGAGGGAGGGAACAATAACCTGTCACCATCCCAGCAGCGACTTCTCTGTTTTTGACTCCTGGGACAGCAACCCAGTCCTGGAGATGCCTTCCTATTGCCCTCCTCCCCTACGCGTATTTAAAAGTCCAACCCCACAACAAACAAGAGACCTATTCATTGAGGCTGCAGAGCCACCTTCTTCTCCTGGTTATGCAAATACTAAATTGAATCAACTGGTTAGAGTGTTCCATTGCTGAAATATGATAGAGAAAAAAAAAAGTTGAGTATTCCAAGGAAATTGATTCCAACAGTTCACTTTCAGTCGGTGTGGATGTCTGTGAGTCTGAAGGTGGAGAAACAAATGCATCTTGTTAAAGTGTGGCTGCCATTCTTGGAAGCAGCAGAGGGTTTTAGACGACCCCCCCCCCCCCCCCCTTCCAGAGGAGATAAGAATTTGAGCCTTTTAAGAAGCAATGCTGAAAACTCTGGGCAGCCTCTCCCTGGGCCTGAGAACTGGTCTCTGAACCCCCTCTGGTCCTGGTTTTCCGAAGTTGACTGCACTCGAGGTCCTAAGGGCCAATTTCTTTTCTTTTCTTTCTTTCTTTTTTTAATATATATTTTATTGATTTTTAACAGAGAGAAAGGGAGAGAGATAGAGAGCTAGAAACGTCGATGAGAGAGAAACATCGACCAGCTGCCTCTTGTACATCCCCTACCAGGGACGTGCCCGCAACCAAGGTACATGCCCCTGACCGGAATCGAACCCGGGACCCTTCAGTCGGAAGACCGACGCTCTACCACTGAGTCAAACCGGCTTCGGCCTAAGGGCTAATTTCATTGAAAGCCCATCCTAAGCCAGAAGGCAGTCAGCTCCTGACTTCGATCCTGCCAAGAGGAAGGAGGATTGGGGAGACTGCGGGGAGCAAACACACGCTCCCCTTCTCCTTCAGACCTGGGGCACAAGGATTTCCTTTAAACTATAAAGAGAACCCGGTGTTGTTCCTGAAAACCAGGAGACACCCCGAGCGTTCCTTTCTCTCTCTAGGCTCCCGGAGTCGCCGACTTTGCGACTTTGAGGGTAGCCTTACTTGCGCGTGTTTCCCTTCTGCAGCGACTGAGGCGGGAAGTTCCCGAGAAGGCCTGGGATGCTTGTTCTTCGGGAAATCAAAGTGGGGGCCATCAGGAGGAAGGGGGTCAGCCTCTCTTCACAGTCCAAGGCATTGTTGTTTCCTGACGCGGGACCCTGGGCAGAGCCCCAGCCATCCAACCCCTGCTCAGAACAATAAGGGCGAGGCGCAGCGCTTGTCCTCGGCCACCATCTCCATCTTAAGCATGGTAACACCCCCCCCCCCGCCCCTTTCCTCACCCAAATACATCATTTCAATAAGAATGGCTCCGCTTTAATAAAGATGTAATACATTAAATCTGTCTGTGTCGCTGATCGATGCTTCTTTGTCTTGAAAACGATTTGGGGTTTACTGATCAAGGGTTCTGGGGGAGATGCTGTAGTTCAGAGCCAGGGTTGGTTACATTGCTTGACAACAGTTGCGGAGGAGGCAAAGCCCCGCGTGCGCGCTGGCACACACGCGCCCGCACACTCAGAGGCCCGCTCGCTCTGCTCTCTCCCAGGGCTCTCTCTCCAGCGCGGAAACCTAGAAAGCTTTGCAGGGCTGGCTGGGCCGTGGGGGAAGGGGAGCGCGGGGAGGGGAGCCGGCCTGGATTGGGGGGGGGGGGGAGGGTGATGCGAAGCGAAGCGTCTGTCGGAGAATCATTTGCCCTGAATCACAAATTTTCACGGCTTAAAAAGAAAAGGTAAAGCTAATGTCTGGCTCAATTAATAAACATGGTAATTTCACACCCGGAGAAGGACATAATTTCATCCGAGCGCTATCGGCGCCATCACAAAGGGTCAGGGCGCAGCTGCGGCGAACCCGGGTCATTACGGAGCCGCCGAGCGGCTCCCGCGCCCAGGCCTGGCGCGCCTCGGGGCGAAGGATGGCTGCGGGCGAGGCCGGGGCTCCCCCCGATAAAGGATTTACCCCCGGCGTGGGGGACGGAGCGGCTGCAGGCGGGGAGTAATCAGCTCGCAGACGTAGCTCCCGCCACGGTCCCCCACCCTTTGCTACTGACTTTTTAAAAAATAAAAGATAAAACAAATACCCTCTCCTTATCGTCTCAGTCTTTTTCTCTTCCCTTCTCCTTTATAATAAAATTGCGACCAATACAACACACACACACACACACACACACACACAGACACACACACATTTTTGTTTTTTTAGAGGCTCTCTTTGATTCGTCTTCAATGGAAATCTTTTTGTATCTATAAATTTCAGGACAGTTGCAGTTGATAAATTTGTGGTGTCAAGATTTGGGGCCAGGAGCTGGGAGACAAGATATTAGCTTCAATCTCATAATCTCTTAATCACATTACACTTTAAGTGAGCATGTGTAATTTCACCCATCAATGATTTATTTAAGCATTTGGAGCACAATTACTTGTCTCCTACACAAATACTGACTGCAGCATTGTTTGCTAGGAAGAAACCCCGAGATTTAGAAAAAAGAACACATCCTTTCCGTTCCATTTACGTGTCCTCCTCGGAATCAGAATTCATTTGTAATCGAGACCCGCAGGGCCCATCTCCTCTAAGGGAGCCCCACCCTCCCCTGCACACCGGTCCGAACCACCGGGGAGGGGGCGCCCCTCCCCTTTCTGGGTTTAGGTTTTTGAGCAGATCTTCAAAGCTAAAATAAATGCCCATTAAATAGCTGCATGCAAATAGAAGGGAGTCGGGCAGCTAAACACACAAAGCCCATCTCCCATAAAACAAAAGCATGATTGATGGCAACCCGGATGCTCCAGTGTTTGGAAAAAAAAAAAATTAGTCTTGTCCAGTGTCCCAGGTGTCTAAATTATTGAAGAGCGATGTGCATATTTCAGCGGGGGAAGGTGGCCGAGGTTAGGGACCGGCGGCCGGCGCCGCGGTCGCCACGGGGTGGTACTTTGGGTCTGGGGAGACTCCTGTGCGGAGAATGCTAACACCTCCTCCTCCGGGCGGCCGAGGACGCGGCGCTAACCTGACAGCTCTCGGGCGAATGGTTAGAGAAAATGGATCGCTTTCCTGGGCCGGGGACCCCACCGCCCCGCCACGGGCAGCCGGCCCCTCTGCAGACCGCTCCGGTGCCCGCAGGCCTCGGGGTGGGGGCGGGCGGCCGGCCCGGGCGAGCTGCAGCCGGGAGGGTCCCGCGGTGCCCAGAGCAGCCGTGAACTTCCGCCCGCGAAGGGGGCGGGGAGGGGGGTTCGCGGAGCAGCTTAGCCCCCGGTCGGCCTCTGCGGGCGGGGCCCCGGAGCTCCGCGGCCCCGGAGCCGCTGGCGGCGTCAGCTCTTTGTTCCGGGCCTTCCCGGGCCTCGGAGTGCGGCACCGCCCGGGAGCGCGGCGGGTCGCTCCGTCGGGGGATGTACGGGATGGGGGTGGGGGTGGGGGAGGGAGAGATCCTACTGTGAGGCCCGGCTCTGAGCGGGGCTGGTGCGGGGATTAGGCGGCCACTTGGGGTGGAGTGGGGGGTTTGCTAAAGCAGGGAGAGTAAAACAAGTGGGAAACGGAGGGAACTTTCCAGCATCCCATTTTTAATGCGAGAAGGAAGCATTTGAAAACAAGTAAGGACTCCCTCCCATCCTTCCCTCCCTCATTCACCCTCTTTATAAATATGCTAAAGAGAAGGAAGAACAGCCCAGCCACAGCCCAGAGGGGTCTGCAGAGCAGGGACAGGTTCGGCGGCCCAGGTCGGCGCGGGAGCCCCGGCCCTCCTCCTGGCGAGGCTGCGGGCCGGGGCGCGTGGGCTCGGTCCTCCGCCGGGGGGGGGGGGGGAGGAAGGGGGGGACTGTGTCCCGCGCACGGAGTCCTGACCCCAGACTTGAGTCCATCTTGCCGCTCCAGCCAGGCCCGGCGGATTCATTGTAGCGACTACAAAGAGTAATTACCTATCAGAAAACAAAACAATAATTACACCACCGAGTCCACAGACACACCAGCCGGCGGAGCGCCGTGGAGGTGGAGCCGCCAGGCCCCGGCGCCCGCGCTGACTCAGCGGATCGGAGCCCCGACCGGCCCGCCCGCGGGGCCGCCCCCCCACCCCCAACCCCCAGGCCGGACCGCGGCCGCTCCGCTCCTGCCCGGCCACCTGCTAGCGGGCCTGGAGTCCCCGGCCAGGAATCGGGATGTGGGAGCTGCCTGGCAGAAAAACATATCACAGGGACCGAATAACCGGGTTCCTGGACAGTCAGGGCTAGTTTAGTTTTTTGTTTTTTAAAGATATGTTTTCCTTATTTTATTTTATTTTTTATCCCCCCCCCCCGGGCCCACCCCAAACCCCTCCCCACGTATGCCCCCTCCCCCCTGTTGCCCGTGACCACTGGTTAGGCTTATCTGCATGTGTACAAGCACTTTGGTTGTTCTCCAGGTTTCGTTTTTTAACCAACTGGGTTCCTGGGGCTGCCCTCTGGTTTTACGGGCTTACACGTAGAATGAAGAAGGGCGGTCCTCACATGTTAGTTTCCCCGGCACCTGCCACCTGGTTTCTGGGTTACCTCACAGCTCCCCGAGGCCGCCCCCCCCCCCCCAATCCCACCACCACGGACCCTAAGTAAAGCCTCCCCCAAGTGGCAAGTCCCCCAGGCCCTTTCCCTTCTTCCCCGGACCCGGAGGGGGGTGCTGGGCAGCTGGGGATGGAGCCTCCGCGCCTCTAACTTCCCCCCCACCCCCCAATGCCCTCGGACAGCCAGGGAGGGAGGCTGCCCTGCGGCCTCACTTCCCCTCCGCCTCTTTAGTGGCTCCAGCGCGCCCTTGGGGTCACCCCGGACCCAGGCCAGGAGGGTGGAGGGTGGGTGCGGGGTTGGGGAGGCGTAGAGGCGTCATCGCAGCGAGACAGAGGCCGCTGCCGTCCGGAGTGAGAACGGTCCCTCTCTGCTTGGGCCGGGAGATGTGGTGGAAGATGCAACTTAAGCTTAAAGGACCGAGGCAGGCCTGGCCACTCAGGTCTCTCCTCCCCCTCCCCCAGGCTTTTGCCCCGGGCTGGAGGCTGTCGGCCTCAGAGGCCAGGGCTGGGGTGGGGGTGCGTGGACGGGCGACAGCCGACCCGGGACCGTCCTTCTACGAGAAGGCCGCGGCATCCGCGTGGGCCCCAGGTGTGAGCTGCACACAGACCGGGGACCAGCCGCACCCTCCGGAGCCAGGAGGCACGGTCCTCAGGTGGGAGGCAGATTTGGTCAAGGAGGGAGAAGGCCTTAGCCACTCAGAGTGGGCACCGGGACTTGGGGGGTCTGAACGCCGGGGGCTGAAACCTGGGGGAAGCTAGCGAGAGGCCAGCGCTCGGTCTAGCGCCCTCTATAGGGCTCACGAGCCACTCCAAGTGCCGACCGCTCTCCTTTCACCCCCCAGGGCTCGGAGAAGGACAAAGGACCTATAAAAAATCCAACAAAAAAATATCAGCTTGACCCCCAAAAGAACACTGTTTAATGAGGTGGAAAATTCTTCCACACAAATTGCTTTTTCTACTACTTTATGAGAGTTCATAAATGTTAATGAAATCCAGTTACCAAAAAGTAACATACATCACTGCAGCTGAAGGGAGGCAGAGGAAGGAAGGTGGTGGTTAAGGTACAATCATAATTAAAATAACAGCAGCGGCAGCAACAATACGGCCTATGGCGAATGTGGTTGGAGGCCCAGTCCAGCGTGGCACCATTGTATCCGGTCCGGGTTGACTCCTGGTTGTTGCACTGGACAGAACAACTAGAGGTTTAGCCACCGCAGCAACAACCCAACCCAAAACGTGCAGGTGTAGAAACTGGTGTATCAGAGTGAAAATAAAAACAAAATGCCCCCTTGCTACTTTTCCTATAACAGAAGCTTGCTACTGACTTAAATGTCCTCAGAATTCATACAGAAAAAGGAACCCAATGAAGGTGCCTAGAAGAACAAGGGAGACAGCAAGATCACTGTCTTTCACAACCTGCAGGATGTGATTGCTTTTTCCTTCCTCTCCGTGCGTCAGTCTGTGAACTCTTAAAGCAAGAGAGATCTTATTCTATTTCAAGCATCGTTTCCATTCTCAGCACCCAGCCTAGCGCCTGGCCCATAATAGGTACTTAATAGTTGTGTGTGTGTGTGTGTGTGTGTGTGTGTGTGTGTGTGTGTAAATGTCTTGTTTTACATGGCTGGGCAAATGGCTTCCTATCAAATTTTGGAAAATGTTTTAATTTTTCACCTTCCAGAGTCTTTGTTATTAATGGAGTTTAGGAGAAGAGATGGGAGGTCAACTGGTGAAAATCATTGAGTAAAGAATATGCTTTTTTTCTTCTTCCAGCTTTATTGATATACTAGAGGCCCAGTACACAAATTCATGCATGGGTGGGGTTCGACTGACCAAAGGGAGGGGACTTGGGAGGTTGGCTGGCTGGCCCTGCTCCCATCAGGCCAATTGGCCTGCACAGTCATAGTGACTGGTCATTCTGGTTGTTCCAGTTGCTTGAGATTATATATATATATATATATATATATATATATATATATATATATATATATATATATTTGACAAATAGGAATTATATAATTCAAGTTGTATGTGCATGGGAGGGAAGCTAGGGTGTCCCCTCAACCCAGCCTGAATCCTCTCACAATCCGGGACCACTGGCTCCTAATTGCTCACCTGCCTGCTTGCCTGATTGCAACCTAACTCTTCCCCCTGCCAGCCTGATCATCCCTGCTGGCCTGATCACCCCTAACTGCCCTCCCACCCCCCTGGGCACCCCTCACTGTCCCACATGCTGGCCTGGTCACCCCCAACTGCTCCCCCCTGCCAGTCCGGTAGCCACCAACTGCCCCTCCTGGTTACCCCATGCAGCCTGCTCAGTTGTTTGGTCGTCCCTCATTAACCCCACTGCTGACCTGGTCGCCCCGCACAGCCTGCTGTTTGGTTGTTACTGTGAGGGTGTCCTGACCAATTTGCAGATTACCCTTTTATTAGTATAGATAATTAGCACACTCAAGCTAACTAACATATCCATCACCTCACATAATTACCTTGATTTTTAAAAATATATTTTTAATTTATTTCAGAGAGTAAAGGAGATGGAAAGAGAACTAGATAGATCAATGATGAGAGAGAATCACTGATTGGCTGCCTCCTGCACACCCCACACTGTACGAGCCTGCAACCCAGGCATGTACCCTGATCAAGAATCAAACCCTGACCTCCTGATTCATAGGTTGACACTCTACCACTGTGTCATGCTGGCTGGGCACCTTGATATATATATATATATATATATATATATATATATATATATATATATATATATATATATATTTTTTTTTTTGTGGCAATAGGTAAGATCTACTCTTAGCAAATTTCAAGTATGCAATACTGTATTGCTTACTGTAGTCACCATGCTGTACATTAGATCTTGTGTAACTGAAACTTTGTAGCCTTTGACTAATGCATCCTCATTTCCCCCTCCTTCCAGCCACTGGAAACCTACCATCCTGCCTTTTGCTTCTGTGAATCAGCTGTATTAGATTGCACATGTGAGTGAGCCCATGCAGTATTTGTTTTTCTGTCTCTAGCTTATTTCACTTAGATAATGTCCTCCAGTTCATCCTTGTTGTTGCAAATGGCACGATTACCCCCACCCCCCACAACTTTTTTTTTTTAAGGCTAAATAATAGTCCATTAAAATGTTTCAAAGGAAGATGCTTTATATATTTCTTTAATGGGATCATTTTGTTTTATGACTTTATCTCTAATGAGAATATTGTCCTGTTCCTTTGAGAATTGCTAAAGTAATGTCATTTTGACTTTGCATACAATGCTTAATATTTCATGTCTAAATGTGGGTTCTAATACTAATAATAATTATTTTTTAAAAATATATAAAAATAATAATTATTTAAAAAATATATTTTTAAAATATATAATGTCTTATTGATTTTTTACAGAGAGGAAGGGAGAGGGATAGAGAGTTAGAAACATAGATGAGAGAGAGAAACATCTATCAGCTGCCTCTTGCACACCCCCTTCTGGGGAGATGCTCGCAACCAAGGTACATGCCCTTGACCAGAATCAAATCTGGGACCCTTCAGTCTGTAGGCCAACGCTCTATCCACTGAGCCAAACCGGTTAGGGCAGTGGTCAGCAAACTCATTAGTCAACAGAGCCAAATATCAAAAGTACAACGATTGAAATTTCTTTTGAGAGCCAAATTTTTTAAACTTAAATTTATTCCAATGCTACTTCTTCAAAATAGACCCGCCCAGGCCATGGTATTTTGTGGAAGAGCCACACTATAGGATCCAAAGAGCCGCATGTGGGTCTTGCAAGCCACAGTTTGCTGACCACTGGGTTAGGGCAATAATAATCTTTTTTTTTTTAGCTCTTAACTTTTGTCAATTACTATGTTCAGTGCCTTATGGACTTTACTCCCTTTAAACTCTCAACAGTCCTTTGAGATGATACCATTGTTGGTATCTTTATTTATTAAATAAAGGAACCAAGACTGAGAGAGGGTAATTAACATATGTTAGGTCACTGGTGAGTAACTGGCAATGCCTGGTCTGGAACATGGGACACTGGAATTGAGAATGCCCTGCCTTAGGGCTTTCAGCCATTGTGATCAAGGTTCTTATCTATAAAATGCAGCTAATAACTGCCTAGTCTATATTGTTCACTGTGCGGTGAAGATAAAATTTGATCCACTTATGAAAACATGTGAATGTTAAAATGCTGCAAGACTATGGCAATTTTTGTTGTAATATGCTGTTTCTTTTTCATACTAGTACTTCCAATAACCAAGTAACTGTCTAGCAGTAATCACTAAAGTTGAATTAACTTTAGCTGAGTGATTGTTTTGGGAAGTGGGTAGTGATGGATCTGGTGAGCATGAGGTAGAGAGACTGCGATGGTTGAATCTAAGAAACACTATTGGAGAGATTGGGTTCCTCCTGATGAGCTTCCCTGCATCCTGTGGGATTTTAGGGTCTACCAGGCGTGGCCTTCTGAGGCTTCCCCCCATGCCCCCAGTTTTCCTTAGGGATATCCTCCCTTCTAGTTGCACAGTGCTCTGCTCCGCCTTGCGTGGGCCATTAGCCCTGCTGTTGGCCATCACTGTTAGCAACAAGTCCTGCCTGGCCCAACAGAGAGAAAGGTTAAAGTGTTAATTTTTGTAAGTAAATTTGCAACGCCACTGGAGACAACATAATTATTACTTCTCATACCTTATTGTGTCTGGTGGAGAAGTGGTCACAAAGACATCAAACAAGCATCAAGTTTCTGTCACCACCTCCTGCACCTGTCATCCTCCAAAAAAGTGGGCAAAACCTTGTGTGTATTTGAAAATCTTAAATACTTTTTCACTCTCGTCACTTGTCTGGGGTAGCACCTGGAGATGTCTTTAATCTTTGAAACTTGGGTCAGTTAGTCAAGAAATAAAGAGGCAGAGCTATTAAAGAAACACTGGCTTCGTAATTGTTATAGTAATCAGTCTTTATATTTCATTCATTCATTCATTCATTCATTCATTCAGATGTTCATTAACTTATTCAATATTTCAATATTTTTAAGTGGTTTTTTTTGGACTTCAAAATTTTTCTTGAAAAGCTTCCAAGCTGACAGGGAGGTAGATGAGTAAAAATGTAGTTACAGAACAAGCAAGTAAGTTATAATATAAATTTATACTTACATTGAGGTTGGATCAGTTAATCATTTGGATATATGAAATCAGACATGTCATGTCAGAGCATATCGTCCAAACTGGAGTCATATTGCCCTCAAAGGGGCAAACATTGGTTCTTGGAGGGCAAACCTTTCTTAGACATTACAGTGGTCTGTGGCCCTCCAAGCTCAATCATATTTGACAAAATCTTATTCCTTGGTATTTAATTTTTCTGGTTAGACTTTAAATTAAACTATTTTTTCTCCTTAGAGGGAGTAATAATGAAAAAAAAGTTGATAACCACTGGGCTAGATAGATGAATTTGCCTCAGTCAGACTGTGTATCAAAGACTGTTACTGTTCTAATTAGCTAGTTATTAATGATATATATTTTTATTGATTTCAGAGAGGAAGAAAGAGGAAGAGGGAGATAGAAATATTAATGATGAGAGAGAATAATTGATTAGCTGCCTCCTGCATGCCCCCTACTGGGGATTGAGCCCACAACTCAGGCATGTGCCCTGACCAGGAATTGAACCTTGACCTCCTGGTTCATAGGTAGACATTTAACCATTGAGCCACAGAGGCTGGGCAGGAAGTTGCAACTTTACACTCCGCAGGGAACCACCAGTCCATTCTTTGAAGATCACTGGGGGAAGGGGAAGATGGAGCATGTATGTGCAATAAAATTGGGAAGGCACTTGCCTGTCAAACAAATCCGAGATAAAAGATTGTTTGCTAGAGAGGTGGAGCCAATGCAAGCCTGCAAAATTTAGGAATACACAAACAAAGGAAAATTCCCTCTCTCTGGTTGCTCTCTGCTCCTCTGGCTTTTCTCCTGCTTCCTTGCACTTGCCTATATGCCTCCCTAGTTATGTGGTCCTAGAAGTCACATGGCCCAAAGCTCGTGAACTACAGCTTGGAACATATGTTAAGCTGGCCTGCTGCTGGACTGGACTGTGCTCTAACATGGAGTGGAAACTTTGGGCAATGGCTTTAATCCTGGCTCCACTGAAGACACAGCTGGACTTCTTCCTTGGTGATTGGAGGAAGAAGGGACCTTGGAAACTCGGGGATTTAATTTCACTTAAATAAATACCACTACTTTTCCGATGCTAGTTTTAGAAAGAAAATTCATTTTCTCTTGACATTGCAAGAAACCCAACAGGTGGGGGACAGGGAGAGCTCCCCACTGATAACAAGACTACTAGGTTGGCTATTGTGGCCGCCTTGTGCAGTTAGTTAAAAAGCAAACACTAATATGATTAACTTGTCCTAAAAATTGTCATTATTTTACTGATAAAAATACTCCTGATTTATGGCTTGATATAGAGAGGAACCCCACTCCCTATGCCTCATAAAATAAGAAAGTGAATTCTCAAAAATTAGTTCATTATGGAGAAGCACAGAAAACTGACTTTTGGCCTCCCTTCTCCAGCTGCAAAATGAAGTTGCCTAGATAAAATGTTGACCCCTCTAAAAGGAAGAGGGCTTGAAAAAAATGATATTCCATATTATTAATTATATAGAGATGGTTGTTGAATTTGTAGACATGTTTTCTCTTGTTCATGCAGTGGTTAAGTTATCAACTTTTAATACATAAAGAAAGCAATAAAATCCCTTTGCAAGATTGTAAATAATTTATTCTTTTAGTTTTCAGTTTTTACTAACTGTAATTACCTCTCTGATATCTTGCCCAAAGTTTAACCTAAGAATTTGGTGAACCCAGTATGTGAGATTTTGGGAGACATTTTTGAAACAAAATTTTCACTATATAAAGACATTTAAGTTGTAGAACATAAGACAAGTTGGGAAATGTACTAATAGCTGGACAATCAAAAAAGCAGAAATGATGATAATCATTGAGCAACTTTAGTAAAAGGGGAGAAAAAAATGATGGCTTGCAGGAGGAAAGAGGGATGAAACCAATAACAAAAATAGCTTTACGCGAAGTGACTTCATTTAAAAAGAATAAAAGAGCTTTCCCTTTCCCCTTCCACCAAAGTTTAAAAAATAAAAAGCCCTAACCACATACAAACATTCTGGGTAGTCCTGAAGAGTCAATGAACACATTAGGGGATGCAGTGGAAAACCTGGCTTAGGACTCATTGTCAACGAAGGACAGAGTAGTCAGCTGGGGTTAGTGACTTCCTTAAACCAGGCCACGCAGGGATGGGGGTGGGACTGCACAGAGCTTCTCAAATAGCATTTCAATCCATGTGGGTCAGACAGGCTACTGTAGATATAACCCTTCATATATAAACCCTTCTTGTCTGAAGTAGCAGCTTGTCCAGTCACATACCATAGTCACACAGACAGGGACACAAAAGCCATTTGTTAATGTTTCAGACGAGGCTGAAGGGGAGGCATGAGAAGGTTGACCCACATTCCTAAGGGAATGCAGCAAACAATTCTTCTCATTCACACCATATTAGTATTGACTGTTTTATTGTAGCTCTGTTATTGTGGCTGTTATTCCTTTAATGACACCATTTTCAAAAGTTTAAAAGTTGACTGCTAACATTTGCTTCATTTTAAATCTTCGTGTTAAAGTTTGGGGGGTGTGTTTGTGTGTTCAGACACAAGGATGACCGAAAAAGGAAACTAGTTTTTAAATTCCCAAATATGCCCATTTTTTTATACACAACCTAAGTACATTTGAGAAAATAATCTTCACTGTAAAATAAAGATGGGCATATTTGGAGTTAGCTGTGGTTTAGTGGAAAGAGAGTTTTCAGCTGTGAGCAAACCAGTTAATATGGGTGAATTTTCATTTCCTCATCTGCAAAATGGACACAATAATATATATCTCATAGGAATATTGGGTGAATTAGATATAATAATGGATACTATAAAAACACAGTGTTTTGAAAATGTAAAGTGTCTTTATAATTCTTATGGGAATGAAATAACCCAAAACTTCTTCCCTTAGATCCTCAACCTGGTTCATCTGCCACACTGGATTAATGTTAAGTATTTTATTGCAGCCTAGATTTATATTCCTAAATTTAGATCTATTTATATCAATCTCCTCTCTACAAAAATGCAATAGCTTCCTTTTCATACAGTTTAACTTCTAAAACTCTTAGCCTGGAAGGTAAGGTCTTCCTTGATCCAACCCAAACTACTGTTCCAGACTTTTGTTCACTAAGTGCTTTCAAACACCCCTGCTAACAAACTACTATACTAAAGTGACTCTGCTCCAATCTTCTTGCCTTTCCTTGATTACACATAGGACTAATAGGACTCCTCCTGGCCTTTGCTCAGCCTAGAATACCATTCCTTTCACTCAGGAAAAAAGAAAAAAAGAAAAAAAAAAAAGAAGCAATCTTATCCTTTAAATCCCATATTACAAATTCATCTCATAAAGCTTCTTTAATCTTCCTAATCAGAAACAATTGTCTCTTCTCCTGATTTCTTACAGCATAATTCTTACAACTTTACTTGACCCTGCTTTAATTATGTTTAAAACCCCTTGCTGTGAATCTATGATCATTGTTACTTATTGAGCATCTATGTCTTCACAGTGGAGTTTATAATGTAACCAGAGGCCCGATGCATGAAGATTCCTGCATAAATGGGCCTTCCTTATCCTGACTGCAGGCACCGTCTTCACTCTGGCTTGAGCTGCCTTTCTGCTTTCTCATTCAGCCCAGAGGCCCTGAGTAGCTGGGGCAGTGCAGAATGCAGGTGTTCCACACCGCCCTGCCCCTGGCCACTCCCAGCCTGCATATGCAAATTAATCCACTATCTTTGTTGGGTTAATTGCATATTCACTCCTGATTGGCTGATGGGTGTTGTAAAGGTACGGTCAATTAGCATATTTCTCTTATATAAGTGTAGGTGTTGTGCATGCTTCAGGTGCAGTGAGGCCCTTTTGGTAAAGCATGGGGAATACTACCATTCTACTTTGTGTTTGGTTAGTTCTTTTAAAAAAAAATATTTTTATTTATTTCAGAGAGGAAGGAAGAGGGAGAGAGAGATAGAAACATCAATGATGAGAGAGAATCATTGATTGGCTAGAGATTGAGCCCACAAGCTGGGCATGTGCCCCAACTGGGACCTCCCTATTTACAAGTTGACACTCAACCACTGAGCCACACTGGCCAAGTTGGTTAGTTCTTTATATCTATTTTCTTCACCAGATGACAAGTATGTTGAGGGCAGAAAGGGAGGGGGAGTGCCATGTGATGACGGAGGCAGAGATTGGAGTGATATAGCTGTAGACCAAGGAACGCCAAGGATTGGCAGCCACCACTAGAAGATTAGAAGAAGCAAGGAAGGTCCTACCCTGAGTTTTAGAGGGAGCAAGGCCCAGCTGACACCTTGGCTTTAGACTTCTCACTTCCAGAACTGTAAGAGAATAAATTTGTTGTTTTAAGCCATTCAATTTGTGATACTTGGTTATGGCAGTCTTAGAAAACTAACATACCACTTTCCTGCCTTTTGGTTTCTCTGTCCAGAGGAGATCAATGTTAACACTTCTGATAGTAATATTTGATTTAAAAATCAATGTGTTTGGCCCTAACTGGTTTGGCTCAGTGGTTAGAGCGTCAGCCTGTGGAATGAAGGGTCCCAGGTTCAATTCTGGAAAAGGCACATGCCTGGGTCGCGGGCTTGATCCCTAGTGGGGAACATGCAGGAGGCAGCCAATCAATGATTCTCTCATCATTGATATTTCTCTGTCTCTTTTCCTCTCCCTTCTCTGAAATCAATAAAGATATATTTAAATACATCAATATGTTTGATTTTTTAATAGATAGTACATTCACTTGGGTAAAAAAAAAATACACAGAAAGTTATAAAGTGAAGGAAGTCTCTCTGTTATTCCATTCTTCATCTCATTTCCCATCATGCCTTACCCTGTCTATCCGCCATGCACATGTTATTAGTTAATTTGTACCCATACCTATTACAGATTTTAATTTTCCACTTACATGATGGGAATCTATTATGCCATTGTTCTTCACTTTGTCTTTTTTTTATGATAAGAAAAGTATTTTCCAATCATTTTCAATTAAAATTTCCCTGGTATTATTGTTACTGTTTCATGGTTAAGGAGAGAGGGAAAGCATGGACTTCGTTAGGGTCATCTTCCATTTCAACATCCAAACTGGGCTGACTTTCTAGTGCCTGCACTTCTGGGCTCCTAAATTATAGAAGAAATATATCAGTCAAAGTTAGAATGCCTAGAGCACTGCTCCTCCCACTGGAAGTTTTAGGTTTAGGGAAATCAGCCTAACTTGAGAACCAAGTTTCCAGGTGAACGAATTGGCCTTTTGTGTCTTTATTGTCTCCTGGGAACCTTCATGGTCAGGTGGGATGTTCAGAGGGAGTCAGACATCTACATCTCTGCTGTACAATTATGGTGGGTTTCAGATTTTTGGTTTGAGGAGGAAGAGGACAATAAAGTATGGGGGTTAAAAACATTAACTTTGGAATCAGATGCTTACATTAGAATTTCTGTTACCAGCTGAGTGACTCGGCTTAATTACTAAACTCTATTTCAGATTCATCATCTGTAAAATGAAGATTATTATGAGGAGTAAAGGTGTTTATTGGTTTGCGGGTAGGTGCTCTGTCTGACACTTTAATGTCAAGATGGTGATGAGGAGATGACAGTGAGGCTGGTGGAGCAAGATATTAACTATGCTGCAGGATGAAAACTGAGAGAGCCACTGGCTTATGTTAGACCAATGAGAGGATTTTTTTTTTTTTTTTTTTTTTCCAAATCTGAATGGGTTAGCCTCACTTCCTTCTTTCTTCAGCAGAGGCTGGAGGGAACTAGGGGTGTATAAGGTGAAAATACCTTGGCTGAAAGGAATTTTGACCTCAGTTAACTTATAAAACATGTATGAAATCATATGTAAGTAAGTACCAATTACTTTCTGTCATGATTGTTGTCACTTTTGTAACCATGGCATCTACATTATGCTGGGTCACTTGATCTTTGATGTCCCATCACCTCCAATCCATTTTGTACCCACCATCCACTGACAGCTTTGTCAATTGCAGTGCTTATCTTTATTTTATTCTTTGTTCATATTTTTGCAAACTTCCTTATTGTCTAGAACTGGTGATGAAGCACTTCATAAGTTCATAAAAATGTTGCCCTAGCTGGGTTGGCTCAGTGGATGGGGCATCGACCTGCAGGGCACAAACCCTGGTTGTGGGGGTATGCAGGAGGCAGCCAATCAATGATCCTCTCTCATCATTGATGTTTTATCTCTCTTCCTCTCCCTTCCTCTTTGAAATCAATAAAAATATGTTTAAAAAAATAAATGAAAGAAAGCTTAAAAAAAAAATGTTGCGTTTAACATCACACCAGCCAAGTGACTGGCAGCTATTGAATTCACAATGTGTATCCTTAGATTTTCAAAAGCATCACTTAGAATTTCAATGCACAATCCCAATTAAAATTAAGTGTAATTGGAGTTCAAACCATTGAAAATCCTTATACAAAACTCTCCTTGAATGTCTTTTAAGATAAGAGCCCTCTTACTTCACGTACTATTTGGAAAAATCAACTCAAGGAAAAAACTATAGTAGAATGAGCAACATCATTTGTCTGTTCATAACCAATGCTAAACCTCTCAAGGATGATAGCTATATGAGGAAAGCTACTGACATCTCTGGTAAATATAATATATTTATATAATATGTTGTTAAAATAAGCACACTTTTATACTAATCAATATTTTATGATCTCAGTATAATATGCTTCTGTCCCATTACAGGGTCATAGTCAACAGCTTAGGTCATAAGCCTTACAGTAATGGAGGAATTTTAATATCAAGTTTATCTCATGAGGTGAGAGCATCCATAAACGGGATAGCAGAGACAATCTGCACAAGACTGGAGCCAAGAAGCTTCCTCTGGGACGGTAATATTGAGCCCAGAAGAAATTGAGGCTGGGAGCAGCCCCCAACCTCTAGTGCATCTAAGGCAATCCACTCACAGGAAGCAAGTATTCTTGGGTAACATTGTTCAACTGAGTAGAACTACATTAGCATCTAGCTTACATTTCTCCATCAACAACACAGGGGTAAAATAAATTTTATCTAAAATTTTTAAAAATTTATAAAAAATTTGAAGTATTACTGTTTAAAATATTCTTTAGATTGCTAATCTTACAGGAAAAGAAAATGAATCCTGTTGGATGTTCTTACTGAACCCTTTTTGATTTGCTGTGATCTTATTTTCTTTTTCCTGTGTTCACAGGTTTTTTTTTCTCCTTGTGGTTACTTTTCTGGAATTTACCAGTAAAACATATTGGAATCACTGATCTAAAATTTGCAGAATATCTTTTTTTTTTTTTTTTTTTTTTTTTTTTTGTAAAAACTTAAACTATATTTAATCTGAACTTCCAGAATCTCATCTGATTTCAACACTCTTCAAAGGCTACCACTGACCTTCTCATGAAAATTTGTTGCATTACTGTTTCAGTCCTCAAAGTTGAATTTCTTTGTTGTTGTTTTTTAAACACAAAACAGATATCAATGTTTTCCATATAAAGAACACTTTTGGTCACAAAGGTCACTCGCTAGGGTATGACAGCAGTAACTACTTTGGAAAACCATCAGATTAGGTTTCAAGGTCTTCCAAGAAACCATTATCTTTACAGTCCACAACTTTGACCTAAAAATCTCTAAAAAGGATGGGATGGAGGAACCAGTAAAATGGACCAGATTTTCTTTATTGTGGATCTGAATTACTGAAATTGCAGACATATTCTGGCATCATGCCCTTATGTTGTAAAAGCCAAAAATTCTTTAACATGTGGAAGGGTAAAACAAAACACTGATTTCTGAACAATAAGCCTTGAGGTACTCTTCTGCCTGAAATGCCAGGTCACAGCAATCGACAAAGACGCTTATTATGAACTTAAATCTTCATCAGTGGGATGTGTTACTCTCTTCTGGGCTCTAAAGAAGAAAGCTTTTCAATGTGTTGTTATGGGGCTCAATACCACAGGAGCAATGGAAACGATAGACGTCATCCCTGGGTGAATCAGAAATGACATGAATCACATGCCTCGAGACCTGTTGGAGGAGTTTAGGATCTTGATGGATGAACTACTCAGAGCCTTGGGAAACATAGATAGACGATGAGCCTGATTTCCCTGCCTCAGGCACAGGGCAGTTGGGCTGTTTCAGCTTGTTCTGACAATGAGGAAAATATCTCTCCTCATTTTACTGATACTTAGGTTCACGGATAGCACCTATATAAGCCCTAAGGGGGGCTGTGACGAAGTACACCAAGATGAAACTCCACAGTGCCTCTGCCTGGTGTGCCTTTTGCCCCTCTTTGTACAAATTGTGCTTATTTCTAAAGTACCCCCAATTGCATAACTTCTTTTCTGAGTATTTCAATATCCATTGCTCTTCCCATAGTTTCATCTTTAAAACTGATTCTTGTGATACTCTCTACCTTGGCTATTTATCTAGCTTGTCTCTCTCTAGGCTTCATCTTCCCTAGCCAGCTCACCAGTAGTATCTAGTAGTAGGGGTTATGTTTTAATTTAATTTTTGCTTGTTTTGTTTTCCTTTTAGTGCCTTTTACAAATCACGAATGAATGGAAGAATGGGTGTTTTATTTTTCTATGTGGTACCTGTGGAAATTCTAGGTTCTTGTTGATCTGAATCAGTCCCAGCTTTCTTTCATGAGTGCTTCTTAGCATGTGAATCCTAATTTTTGATTTAGAAAATATGAGCATGGTACCTCATTATAGTAATTTCTCCAATATATCAATCTTTATCAAAGAGTTGATCACTGAACAATTTCCAAGTCAGTTGTAATAGCTAATATTTTTCTCCCATGGGAGAAGCATACACAATGGTTCACACTGGTCCCTCCTCTCCTACTCAGCAGGTTGCATTATCATCATCATCTATCAAGGTAAGTTTCCATCAAGAAAAGCCTGAGGTCACCTCCCTTAAAAGAATGTGCTACTGCATTGGTTTTTACTGATGCCCTGTCAGCAAGACATGCATTTTCAGTTGTTCCCAGGAATGTTGTTGGTTCTTTTGCTGATCTGGTTTCATTTATGATCAATGGCCCACGACTATCAAGGGTACAGCCCAAGTCTGGGGTCTGAAGCTTTGAGTGAGAAAGGAAGCGAGGTCTTTACTACCCAGCTGTAACTTTGACCTAATTTGCAGCAGCCTATGTGCAAAGCAGAGATGCTGGCTGCACATGACAATGCAGGAATAGGCCAGGAAACCGTTTCTTCTTGCCTCACAAGTCTTGAATTCACCTGGCCATGAAAGTGCACAGGTGAATAAAGCTTTATACAATGGTTTTTAATCTTGTACAAACCAGAATCCTTTTGAGAGTGAAAGGAGCTAGTAAAACCAATTTTTAAAATGTGTTGAACTACAGTTGGAACAAACTGGGACTGTCCAAGAAAGTATGAAATTGGATAGTTCTCAACTTTCTCTAAATAGCAACTCATACATGCACATGCTGTCAATATTGTGTGTGTGAGTTTTAAGGTTTCATGGAGACCCTCTAAAGCCAATTCAGGAACCCAGTTGTATTAGAGGAGAGGACTAAAAGCTAAAAGCTTCTGATTTGGTATTTTTCTTTTTAAACTTTTTTAAAAAAATATATATTTTATTGATTTTTCACAGAGAGAAAGAGAGAGGGATAGAGAGTTAGAAACATCAGTGAGAGAATCATCGATCAGCTGCCTCTTGCACACCACCTATTGGGGATGTGCCCGCAACCAAGGTACATGCCCTTGACTGGAATCAAACCTGGGACCTTTCAGTCCACAAACTGACGCTCTATCCACTGAGCCAAACCGGTTTTGGCTAAAAGCTTCTGATTTGGGAAGTCTGTCATTTTATTTGTGCCAGAAATTCTGTCCTTTAGAGCTTTTATTCATCCTTTTAATGACTTGGCATTCATTGATGATTACGTGCTACTTTAAACATTTTTCTGGATCATGGAGAGACAAGGAACATGAGAGACAAGAATCACGGGGAGACAAGAGCATGGTTTGGGAGGGGTGTCATTGTAATGCTTCAATAGGAGCATTAGTAAAGCACTGCCATGGCTTAGGTAGAACATCCTTCCTTATTGGACATCCCTCTTAATTTAATTTCTGGATTCTCTTTTGAACCTATTTTATTGCTGAGGCTAGCAAAGGAGAAAGTGATATGAGAATTGGGTTTTGAAAGTTTAAACGTAGCTTGCCGTGATAGAAGTGACCAATTACTTGTGTGAAGTGACCAATCTTTTGCATTTTTTCTAGGTGCAGAAAAGACAGTAAATTTCATCAGCTTGAAGATAAATACCATTGCTAGACAGCATAGGACAGGGGTTAAGAATGCAGTTTATTAGTTTAATGACCAACTGTGATGGTTAGTTTTATGTGCCAACTTGGCTAGGCCATGGTACCCAGTTATGTAATCAAACACTAATCTGGGTTCTGCTGTGAAGGTTTTTTGTTGATGTGGTCAACCTCTATAATCGGTTGACTTGAAGTAAAAGAGATTACCCTGGGCAATATGGGTGGGCCACATCCAACTATTTGAAGGCCTTAAGAGCAAACACTGGGGTTTACCAGGGAAGAAGAAATTCTGTCTCTAGTCTGTAGCATCAACTGGTGCCTGAATTTCTAGCCTATCAGCCAGATTTCAGACTTGTCAGACCCCAGAATTTCTTAAAATCTATCACCTACCTACCTACCTACCTACCTATCATCTATCTATCTCCCTTACCTACCAATCTGTCATCATCTATCTATCTCCCTTACCTGCCAAATTTCTCTGGTCCTGACCCATCTTTAGACAAGATAATAGTGAAAATAACCACTTAAGACAACAGGTCCTGGTGTTTATTCCCCAGTGATTTAATCCAAAAAATTCCTGGGGGAAAAATCATTTGCAACTACTAAAGTCTGTCATTTCAAAGCTTAGAGAACTCTTGACTTGTGCCACACTTGTTCCTCAATTCAGAATTGTCTCTGAAAAGTAAAGTTCATTTTTGATGTAGCCAAAGGGAAGACTGAATGATCAAAGTATGAAAGCCCTCTTTTTAAAAAAAAATATATATTTTATTGATTTTTTTTTTTTTATAGAGAGGAAGAGAGAGGGATAGAGAGTTAGAAACATCGATGAGAGAGAATCATCAATCAGCTGCCTCTTGCACAACCCCTATTGGGGATATGCCCGCAACCAAGGTACATACCCTTGATCAGAATCGAACCCAGGACCTTTCAGTCCGCAGGCTGATGCTCTATTCACTGAGCCAAACCGGTTTCGGCTGAAAGCCCTCTTAATGACCAACTGTGCATATGGGTATATCTATCATCATTTATCTAATTTTATTGGTCCTGTTTCTGTGGAGAACCCTGGCTGACATGCCAGGGTTGAAGCCTATTTTTGAATCATGACTCCCATACCTTGTAGCTGTATGGCTTTAGACAAATTACTTGTCTTGCCAACATATTAGTCTCTACACATGCAAAGAGATAACAGTAGTAATTCCTTCATAGGGTTGTTGAGAGGATAAATGAGTGAATACATCTAAAGCAAAGTGCCTAGCATAAATTAAAGGCTCAGTCTCTTACTTTCCCATTCTAGTTTTAGTTAAACTCCCCCCCGCCCCCCCGCCCCCTGGTCACTGTGGAGCAGTAACCCCAGATAGATCACTGCAGTGACTCAGGACTCAGGGTACACACTAGGGTTCTGTTTGAATAAAAATCCTGTACCCCATGCCCTGATCAGTATGGCTCAGTTGGTTGAGAGTCGTCCGTACACCAAGAGGTCACCAGTTTGATTCCCAGTCATGCACATGCCTGGGTATTGGGCTTGATCCCTCAGTAGGGGGCATGCAGGGGGCAATTGATAGATGTCTCTCTCTCTCTCTCTCTCTCTCTCTCTCTCTCTCTCTCTCTCTCTCTCTCTTCTTTCCTTTTCTCTCTCTAAAATCAATAAAAATATATATTTAAAAAAGGGACCTGATGGGTGTAACTCAGTGTTTGAGCATCGACCTATGAATGAGGAGGTCACAGTTTGAATCCTGAGCAAGGCATATGCCTGGGTTGCAGGCTCAATCCCCAGTAGGGAGTATGCAGGAGGCAGCTAGTCAATGACTCTCTCTCATCATTGATGCTTCTACCTCTTTCTCTCCCTTCTCCTCTGAAATCAATAATAATAAAAAAGTAAAAGGGACTAAACATTCTTATAATAAAACATAAGTATGTCCTAAAGATTAAAAACAAACAAACATTCTACTCCAGGAAGCAAGATATGGTGCTCTGAACAGCATCAGGCTCAGAATACATTAAGGTTACTCACCAATGATGGGTCCTTGGCAAAAATGAACTGCTTTACAGAGGTACCCATCTAATATTATGTGCTGTGTTGAGCCATTAAGCATTTATAGTTGGCAATCATACTGCATTTGTTTGTGCACATGCCTGAAGTGCACAGAAGGGTCTGTATGGCGTAAATTAGCTGAATGAAAAAGCCCAGTGTCCAGCCTATAATATCCAGTGCTGTGCCATTCCTGGTGGAGGTGCCCCTCGGGCAGGCCCCAGGTGTGCATGTGTGCAAAGTCAGAGACTTTGTGGGAATAGAACCTTCCTCAGGGGGGACATATAAGGAAGCAGCTCAGTGCTGCCCTTGAGTATGTGCTGGGTGATTAACATAACCCTGGAAGGGCTTGTCGGTTGTTTTTGATGGTGGTGATGTTTGTTTAAGTTGCCTGAATATAGAATCAGTGAGGCTGTTGATCCCTGGGAAGGGAATGGATGGGGCAACAGTTTTTGGAGGATGGTTTTATATAATAGGAATTAACTTGGCAGAAATGAGAAGCATAGATACAAATCATTTGCTCTCTTTCCCAAATGTCTTAAAAAGCATATATACCTAGAAAATAAAAAAACTGAATGATAATTAGTGGGAAAAATTTTTTTTGATGGAAAAAGGGGCACTAAGTTGGCTACATGTTTGCTTTATATTTCAGTTTCCCACCGCCGTATAGCCCAGAGGCTGGCCTGACACTACTCAAGCATCTGATTGTGGGGTCCTTCCAGTCTGTATGGACCTGGTGGCCACATATTACTGTGGGTCATACTTATGGAGACTAAGCACAGTTAGGATCAATCTTGGGACAAGTGATGATAGTAGGTCTGTGTATCAAACAGTTCTGACTCTTCACCTTCTAGACACATAGTAGGATTGTACTTCTTGGCCTCCTTTAAGTTAATGGGGCCATGTGACCAATTCTGGCCAATGAGAAGGAGTGAAAATGACCTGAGTCACTTGTAAGCTGGACCATATAATCATCGGTGTGATGTCCTCCAGTGTTTGTGTTTTGTCTGGAATAGCAACTGGCACTATTTGCCTGAATTAACCAGTGACCACAACAAAAAGAGCCCTCCTGATGACCAGAAATGGATATACACCATGATTAAGGAATACATTTTTTAAGTCATTTGTAGAGATTTTATAGTTGTTATGCATCATAACCCAATCTCTCCTGATTGATACAGAAGCCTGATCACAGTGAGTTGATCTATGTCAACCATAGAATGTTTTGCAACCAAACTTTTTTGCATTACCCCTGTTAGATTAGCATCCCTGGAAGCTAATCTAACACACTCCCAAAAAAGTCCAGCAGTCCTCTTATGTACTCAGAATAGAATAAATACTGATCCCCAAACAAGAGAGACCTCTTCATCTTGTTCTAGAAGTAAATATTTGAGGATTTGCCTGGAATTTGGTCAGGATCTAGAAGCCACAGTAATTGTAAGTTCATTAGTTTTTAGATTTAGAAGGAATCATTGGAAATCAATCACCCAAAAGTTTAATTTTATTAAAAAGGAGATCAAAGCTCCTAGAAATGAGGAGAGCAGTTTAACCAAGGCCACACAGCTTGATAGTGGAAGAGGGGCCCTTCTTAGATTTTTCCTAAGTGATAGGATTATTTATAAAGGTAAAAAAAAATGAAATGTCCACTAGATTCTAAGTCAGCTCTGGCAAGCTATAGATGTGTATTTTCAGTAGCTATATAAAATAGTTAAAAAAGGTAAAATTAATAACCTACTTTATTTACACCAATATATAAAAAATAGCATTACATTTCAACATGCAATCAATATAAAATTATTGAGATACTTTGCTTTTCATACTAAGTCTTCAAAATCTGATGTGCACTTACAGCACATCTCACTTGGACAAACCACATGTCCAGTGTGTGATAACCATATTTGGTCAGTGACCACTAGGTTGACAGTACAGTTGAAAATTCTTGGAGAACAGCAGGTTTCAACTCAGTTTCCTTTGAAAAATGGTGAGTTTTATCACACATAATGACAAGCTCCTCAATTTCCTTATCTGGATACTAAACATAATAATGTTGGTCTCAAAGTGATATAAAGGCAGTTAATGAGATAATGTCTGAGTTCAATAGAAGGTTCTATCTGTCTACATTCAAGGTGCTATCCTCTTTTATGTGTGTGTGTGGGGAAGTCCCATTAACACCCATGGGAACTATGCATGTAACTGTAATAGGAAAACAAACATTTCTCACCAGGCAGGGAGTAATACTAGGTTACTAGCAGGGATTGGCTTTCCCAGTGTGGGTGGGGACTTTCTGCTGGGAACTGGGAGTTATGAGGTCTTCTTTTGCTACCACTTGGATCATGCAGGCTGCTGGGTGGTGGAATGGGGAAAAGGAAACCTGGGGGTTAAAAATGACATTTAAAAAAAGAAACAGTTTAAAATTGATTTTTTAGAGAGAGGTAGAAAGAGAAAGAGAGAAAGAAACTCAATGTGAGCCCTGACCAGTTTGGCTTAGTGGATAAAGCATTGCCCAGCGGACTGATGGGTCCCAGGTTCAATTCTGCTCAAAGGCATGTACCTTGGTTGCAGGCACATCTCCAGTAGAGGGTGTGCAGGAGGCAGCTGATTGGTGTTTCTAACTCTCTATCCCTCTGTCTTCCTCTCTGTAAAAAATCAATTAAAAATTATATATATATATATTAAAAAGAAACTCAATGTGAGAGAGTGACATAAATTGATTGCCTCCCACACATGTCCCAACGAGGCTCATACCATAACCAGGAATCAAACTGCCACTTCTTGGTATACAGGAAGTTGCTCCAACCAATTGAGTCACACTGGTTGGGGCAAAGATGACATCTTTATATAAATGAATTTGCTACTTCTCACCAACCCCTTACTGCCAGTCAACTTTTCAAAGTTATGACACATGTGCTTCCCCCCACCCCTCCTCAGGCTGGGGAAGGTTTGTGGCAGGCTGGGGAAGAAAGATTTAGGAAAATATAATGTTTATGATTACTATTTCTAATGATTACTTTTAATTTCATACCCACTCTGTGCCAGGTACTTCGAATGTACCATTTCTCATCATATCATTGCCCTTATGGGTATTATTATTTCCACTTTACAGATAAAGACACTGTACTCCAGAGCACTTAGATAACTTCTTCAAGGTGGGGAAAAAATAATTTGAAACTTAGAAATGCGCAAAAGAATGAATCCCTGTGTGTCTTTTCAGTTTCATTGGAAGCATTGTCTAACAAGCCCACTAAAGATTATTTAATTCTTAGAGAAAGGTATCTTTGATTTACGTTGATTGACTATGTTATAGGATTAGGGCCCAACTTGATGAAGTTATAGAGTCCAATTTGTTAATTTGTAGATTGCTAAATTACAACTTTTTTTTAGTTGCTGTATAGTTGACTGCAATGTCTTATTAGTTTCAGATGTACATCATAGTGAATCATACATTACAAAGTAATCACCATTATAAGTTTAGTTACCATTTGTCACTATACAAAGGTATTACAATATTATCAACTATACTCCCCATGTTGTATATTACATCCCTATGGCTTACTGATTGTATTCCTATAAATTTGTACCTTTTAATTCCCTTTACCTAGTTGCTTCAACAGCTCCTTCCCCCATCAGTTTGTTCTCTGGATCTATGAGTTGTTTCTGTTTTGTTTTGTTTGTTTAATTTATAAAATTCCACACATAAGTAAAATAATTACAATTTATTTTTGTTCAATAGAGATACAAATGAATTCTTTCAATTATAAAAGATAATCTCAAAGGTTGTGGTTTTATTGACCAGTAGGACACTATCCAATTTTGTGTCTAATTTAACTAATTTTTGCAGCATTTCTTTCCTGAAGGGGTAAATAAATGTCTATTTTTAGATGCTCTCAGAATTACCTTTACCATTTATTGGTTCCTTCATTAGTGAGTTAATCAGTCTTTGATATTTGCTCACTATCTGTTTACATGAGAGTTAATGTAGAATCTATGAAAGGCCTAAGATTTTACCTGTCTTGCGAACAAGTTAGCCTGCCATAGTTTCCTGGATGCTGGCAGAAGATACAAGATTCCTGGGTCAGAAAAAAAAAAAAGTGGGGGGGACTTTATGATTATGCCATAGCAAGTGGCATGCATCAGTATGTTTGTGCCAGTAGTTGCCCGTGCCCCCAAGTTCCACAGTATGGGAACTTGTTATACTAAGCATGGGAACCTGAACTTTTATAATGCCAGCAAGTCTGCCCTCCCTTTTCTCCAGAGGGAGACATTATCTCTATCTTCCAAGATATTTGCTGTGGAATTGCCCTTACATCACAGTCTGGAATGAAGGACAACTTGTGCTTTGCTTGTAAGATACGTAGAAAATTGTTTCCCATTAGTCAAATTTTTAAATTTGAAAAATTATACTTTGATGAAGGTCTCATTGCCAGTAAATGGCTGAGTCTGGATTCTTCCTGGCTGCAAAGCTTGGGCTAAATCCCACGGCATTTGACTGACTATTTGACTCCCACTACTGTTAGCTTTTGGGTCTCTTCCATCCTAGAGTGGAAGTGGTCTTGGTCTGGAAATGGTGTATCAAAGCATGAAGAGATGAAAATTATTTTTATTACAAACGTATTATCTGTCTTGAGATGTTCCAAATACTCATTCTGATGAAACTTTAGGACTCTAAAACCAGAAAAACTTTAGGCCAGTGGTTCTCAACCTTTCTAATGCCTCAACCCTTTAATACAGTTCCTCATGTTGTAGTAACCCCCAACCATAAAATTAGTTTCATTGCTACTTCATAACTGTAATTTTGCTACTGTTATGAATCGTAACGTAAACATCTGTGTTTTCCTATGGTCTTAGGCTACCCTGCTATCAGTTCTCAACTTGTGGGTTGCACTGTAGAGTCTACAACATGAGGAACTGTATTAAAGGGTCAAGGCATTAGGAAGGTTGAGAACCACTGCTTTAGGCAATTAAAACACTAGTCTGTGATAAATTTAAGAGCAGGCAGCTAGCATAGTGTCTGGTTTCTTGTAGGTGCTCAACAAACTTTTTATTGAATTAAGGAAGTATAGAAAGGAGAAGCACTTCTATTTACTCCTTTCTTATTTAACATCTCTCTGTGTTTTTTTTTCTTTCTTTTCATTTTTTTCCCCTCTTTAAGCAAACAACACAGATAGCTGTTGAACTCATTTAAGTCCTTCGCTTTAGCTGCTTGGTCCAGTAACTTATTCCATGCTTATTTGCTTTGGTGTGAAAATATTTGGCTCATGCTTTCTTTTTTTATTTACAGTTTCCTGGGTTTTCAGTCATGTCTCTGCTTGCTCATTCTCTTTCCAATGCACATCCCTACCCTGCCTAGGAGAGTGAAATGGCATTATGCTGATGGGTGCAAACTCAATACGTGGGTTCTTGAAAGAATTGCCTTGATTTGTGGACAGTCATTCCAGGCTGCTGTCCCCATAGGTAGACTGCTTAGCCTGCAGCCCAGGCCTTTACTATGGAGATTCTCTCTTGCTGTCTGTCTGACCAATGTCCTCTCTCTCCTCAGGTGAGCACAGCCCATAATATGGGAAAGTGAAACGGGGACAGATCCACTGAGATTCCAAAGGGGCCTAGAGAAGTTGACAAAGACCAGGCTTTGAAGGACACAGTGAGTCAATTTAGTAGCTCAAAGCGACTATCAGAAATTAGAGATCTACACTTACTTAATAGGAGATGAGAAAGCCACTTTCAAAGATACCCTTCACTTTTAGAAACAAATATGAATTATTGCTTGAAGAGTTGGGCTTTATAAGGTAAAATCCATCTCTATGTCCATTTCTCAACCTAAACAAATGTTGATGTACAGACATTTTCTGATTTGACAGTAGAATGGCCCAAGGGTCAGGCATAAGTGTCCTCCCTTTGGGTGGTTTAAGGCAGGGAACTGGGATATTAGGATTCAGGGACTCAACACATGCAAGAGCCACAGTTCCCCTCTTCTGAGTTTCCACACCCCCCTGCTGAGGCCACAAGTGAAGCCCTATAGTCTAGATTCATGGTGGTCTCTTTTTTTCTGTTTGGTTTGGGAAATGGTCCTTTTCTTGCTTGTTCAGGGGTGGGAAATTACCTGCGTATGGGTCATGAGGCTCCCTGCCTTGATAATATTTTCTCTGGGCTTCCCAAGGGAGGGAGGGCCAGGAACATGGTTTTGGCAGGTTTTGTTCCAATTAGAGCTCTAGAGTAGTGGAACAGGCAGCCCATCTAGTCTGAAATTGTCCAAGCTGCAGATGGCTTTGTGCTTTATGTGAACAACTGGCAGGGATTGCTTATAAGGTCTTCTCTAAAAGTAAGACAGGGTGATGCATTGATGAAAGCAGAGGCTGAAGCCAGGCTTTCTGGATTTGAATTCTATAACTTGTGCTGTGTAAACTTAGGCAAAGCTCTGTGCCTCTGTTTTCTCATTTGTAAAATAGGTATGCTAATAGCAGTATCTATTTCATAGGTGCTGTCCTGATGCATGTTTTTTTTTTTTTAAATAAGAAATGAGTTAATACATGCAGAGTGTATAAAACAATACATGGCCCAGTGTTGTGATTGGTAAATGTTAGCTATTATTATTAACTGTTCAACACCCTTTCTCCCCAAAAGAAATTACTCTGAGTCTTTCTCTACCTCCTGATAATTGGTGAGGCACCTTCAGCCTTTCCCCCACATCCTACATTGATGGGAACTGGGTGGGACAGTAGGGAAAGAAGGAGGAAGCAAAGATGTGATGCAACAGCAGGAAGTTATGAGAAAGTTAGCTCAAACCTCCTACATAGTGTAAGTCACAGATGCAATCATTGTTCTTGTTTGTGGCAGCAAATGCAGAAGAAGCAAGGAGATGGCAAATAGGCAGGGTCATCTTAACTCATCATCCCAAGGAGATCAAATATTATTAGTGAGGAGACAATAAAATACCAAGAAAATAACAATGTTTTAAAGCTGATTAAAGTCTCTAACCTTTCCTGAGTGCAGCAACTCTTGCAGGTTAAGATAGGGTACTTAATAACTGTTAAGTACCTGTGCTGGACCTGCCCCCTGTGCTGATTTGTCCTCCATTGCCATTTCCCAGTTAGCTTTCTTTTATGGATTCCAGGGATGCAATTTCAAAATCTCCCCAATTCCCTCAAATCTGTTGCCCCCTAACCACTCTTCACAGATCCTATCATTGTCCTCTTACAGAAGACAGAGGGACCATCAGGATAACTATTAAGTGCCCCTACCTTCAAACCTGGCTTTCCCATGCTATTACTTATTAATTCATTTCTCTCGTGTCGGAGAGAAATGATGTCTCCCTTGCTCTCTAATGCAAACTCTCCGCTCATTGGGCACTACATCTCCATCCTATCCACCCCGTCTGTTACCTTCACTCCCTCCTGTGTGTATAGCTATAGTGCTATTTTCTGAATATTCTATTGCTCCCTCTCCTTTAGCTTCTTCCACTTAACTAGTGTCAGTGTTGCTTTAAACTTAATCTTTCACCCCACCCACCGTCCAATTTCCAGATACTACTGTTATTCTCCCATCGACATTGTTACATTTTGTGAAAGAGGATGCCTTTTCTCTTCTTACTCTGTATGTTTTCCTTGGGTGATTTCATCAGTTTCCATAGCTTTGACCAATATCAATGTCTCCAGTTGTGGCTTCTCCTTGTTATCTCCTCCCAAACTTCCATAGCACCGCCAACTTCAGGTATTCCAAATGAAGCACATTGTTCCTTTCCTAACCAGCTTGCCTTCCTCCTGCCCCCTTTTCCATTTTGGATAATGCCGTCACCACCTAGGCAGTCTCTCCGACCAGAACCCTCAGTATCATCCTTATTCATTCCCTCCCTCAGCCTCCACATCTCATGAGTCACAGAAGATTTTACTGGAAGATAATTCACAGCTCACACTTGTTGATTCCTCTTAGACGTGTTTTTCAAATCTGAATTCCTACGCCCCCTTCCAGTGACTGTCTTTGGTCAGATCCTCACCTTTTACCTGAATTCTTCCACCAGTCCAAATGGTCTATTCCTTGCAACAGCCTTGTACCTTCCAGGCAATTCTCCAATCTTTTGTCAGTATAACTTATTTAAAATTGAAGTCCTTAAAACCTCTATGGGTTCTCTGAGCCTCTTCAAAGTAAAGTCCAAACTCCTTAAATTCTTAATATGGCCAACAAAGTTATCACATTCCCCCACAATCACTTGGACAGACTTCTGCAGTTTTGCTTGCAAAAGTTCTGGGACAGGTGCCCACACTCCAGGCAATTTCTAAACGACAATTTTCTTTTCTTTTCTTTCTTTTTTTTTTTTAAACGACAATTTTCATTTGATTAGTATTAGCTAGCAGTAGATAGAGACAGGCCACACAAAATTGTAAATGTTTGGTTATACTAAGTCCAAATGAAATTTTTATCAGTAATAAGAACTTTGATGATCATTGCAATGATGCTTCAAATTTCTGTTTTGTGAAGTAAATGAGTCAACTAAAATATCTATAGGAAATGCTTTCTAAGTTAGGTATCAGCAGATAGCTAACCTAAAGAGCTGGGAGACACAGTGATCATCCTCAGTTGCTCACAGATGCCCTGTAAGATGAACGTATGTGGGAAAGGTGTTGGAAGTACCGCAAGGCTGGCTGTGCTCTGGTTACAGGTAAAGGTGGGTGGGGAGGGTGGCGAGGAAGATACTTTTAGGGAAGGGACAGAGACAGTTGAGGGTTGGACTGAGAAATGAGGACATTACTGAGAGTTCTTAGTTTGTGGATGGCATAGTAAAAGCTTTGAACCAGGAACCAAAGTGTGCCAGTACACTGATCTATGTGGCTGGAGAGACTGGTCAAGGGAGGAGAAGTGGGGGATGAGGAGAAGTAACCAGTAGCTTGATCACTAGGGTCCTGTAGGCTTTAAGGACCTTGAGTTTTATTCTAAGTGCAGAGGGAAACCATTGGAAAGAGTTGAGCAGGGGAACAAGATGTTTGTAGTTTTAAATCTAATTTGTAGTTTTAAAAGTCACTATGGCTGCTCTGTGGGCAACATTCTGTTGAGGAGAAAGGGGGATGCATTAAGACCAGCTGCTTGGCTATTATAGAGTAGAAGTGAAAGCTTATGGTGGCCTGAAGTATGGAGATGACAGAGGAAGTGGCGAAAGGTGGCAGGGCTCCATATATTATATCTTATATATCCGATATATCCGATATATCTTAAGGGATTGACAAAGCACTTGATGATGAATTGCATGTGTGGAAAAAGGAAAAAGAGGAGTCAAGAATGTCCTAGGTTTGTGATCTGAGCAACTGACTGATTTGTAGGGTTATTTTCTGAAATAAGAAAATTACGGGAAGAGGTGATTCAGATTGGGAAATTAAGACCTCTGCTTTGATATTTTAAGTGAAGACATTGAGTATTGGATAGAGAGATATAGTAGCCTTGAATATAAGAGAAAACTCAGAGCTGAAGACGCACTTTGGGAGTCACTAGTGTGGTAGGTGACATTTAAAGCCATGGGCCAAGAAGAGATCACCTGAGGAGGGAGGTGCTCACCCTGACTGTGTGAGGATGAAGAGCCTGCAAGGTAGACTGAGAAGGTATAACCAATGAATAGGAGGAAACCCAGATGGATATGATGCCCCAAAACCATAAAGTTTCATGAAGGAGCAAGTGGTTAGCTGTGCCAAATCCTATAAAATAAAGACAGAAAATTGACTACTAGATTTAACATTATGACTTTAACAAGAACAGCTATCATTGAATGATGAAGATAAAATTCTGAATGAAATTGTTAAAGAGAGAATGGAATGTGAAGAAGTGGAGACAAGTATAGGTAATTCTTTCAAATTTCATTTCAATGGGGAGAAAAATATGAAAATGTGGGGTCAGGGTGGAATTTTTAAAGAGGGGAACTTTTAGAACATTTAAAAATACAGATGATGCCGGGACCGGTTTGGCTCAATGGATAGAGCGTCGGCTTGGGGACTGAAGGTTCCCAGGTTCGATTCTGGTCAGGGGCATGTACCTTGGTTGCGGGCACATCCCCAGTAGGGGGTGTGCAAGAGGCAGCTGATCGATGACTCTCTCATAGATGTTTCTAACTCTGTGTCTCTCTCCCTTCCTCTCTGTACAAAATCAATAAAATATATTAAAAAAAAAAAAAAACAGATGAAATCTGGGTAGAAGAAAGAAAAAAATGGGTGATCAGAAGAAAAAAGAGATAAAAGTTGCCAAACCCTTAAGTAGGCAACCAGCATGGGCCTACTTAACAATGGACCTTGGAAGGTAGAAAATAGAAAAAGGAGAATTGAGGTTGCAGGTAGGTTTCTAGAATTTAGTTATGAAAAAGCAAGATTCATCTCTTCTTATTGTTTCTATTTTCTTTGAGAAATAAAGCAGTGTCCTCAAAGAGAGGGAGTAAGGTGGGTATCTTTGAACATTTTGGGAAGAGAGGAAAAGATGTGAAATAGTCATTTTGGAGGATGAAAATTGACTGGACATTAGTATTGTTAGGAAATTTTAAAAAGCCATTTGAGATTTTTGTTCATAAATTTAAAATACCTTCTAAATTAAAAAACCAAACATGTTATTACATTTGTGTGCTTTCTGCTGGTCACGTTCAGCTGGAGGGCAGATGCTGAGCAGATGGAGGCTGGGTTTAACTAGGTTTGGGAGTTTTGCCAAGTGATTCTCGATGGGAAGAAGAGGGAGAGTTGAGAGTGTGTGCAAGAGGGGGAATATTTAAGTATGGTAAGTAGGAAAATGCACACTTTATGGGGCTGATAGACAACAAAAGATTTGATGGGATAAATAGACTTGGTGTCAATGTGGGTCTAAGACTTGTGGACTTTTATATTTTGTTCATTTTTTTTCCTTTGTTCATGCTTCCATTAGAAAAGAATTCTGAATTTCTAAGACCCAAGTCATTTCCTCCATGAAATCATCCCCATAATTCTGCTCTTAATTGATGTCTCCTTTCTCTGGACTCCTGTTACATCTTATTACATATATTGTATTCATAGGTATTTATGAATAACTACCAAGGGTGATTCACTATTATAAGTACTAGAAGCATAAACTTGAGCAAATGCAGATACATACCTGTGGCCTCATGGATGTATGGTCTATTATAGATTGACACCTGCTACATATTTCAGGTAAATTGCATCGCACAAGAGTTAAAAGTTCTGAAAAATTTTAGGTGTGATGGGTATACCTTTACAAGTAGATTGTAATATTCTGAGAAACAGGAGTTTGTACCACACCAACAGCAGGGGCTAAATAAACACTATTGATACCTTGAAGGATTCATGTTTCCATTACTTTGAAGATGTTCCCTTCAAAGCTCTGAAGTGGGGAGAAGAAGGCACTAGGGAATACTTTCTTGGGGGACAGAAATTTGAATGTATTGTCTCTATCAAGTTTGGAAAAACCTGGAACAATTATGGAGTAATAATATCATGAAATCCTGGCTGCTTCCTTGACATAATAATCCCTTGTGTTTGTCCCATGGTTTGTTAGGACCATATGTTTCTGGTAATGCATCATCTATGTCCTGCAAGTCTCTTCCCACATTTAAATTAATTATCTTGAAAGGCTAAACTGTAAGTGTGACAGTCAGATCTAAGTAGGAGGAAATAAACTGATCTCAAAATTGCAGTCACCCCAAATTGTTGGAAGACTTGATGCTTAAGAGATAACTAGTTACCAGGTAGGGACCACGTGTTCAAATCAAACACTGCTTTCTCTTCCCCAGATGTGCACATTTATCAGGGACTTTGTGCTAATGAATCAAAGAGGTCCTAGAACAGCACATGTGTTCTCTCCTCAAGGACAGCCCACGTTTACAATACACTTTTATAATTGTTTACAGATAGCCCAGCCAGATGGATTAACTGTTTTACATAATGTCCTAATTGTTTTACATAATATTATGTAATTCTGTCAATGATTAAGATGTATTTCAAGCCAAAAGCGGTTTGGCTCAGTGGATAGAGTGTTGGCCAGAGGACTGAAAGGTCCCGGGGTTTGATCCTGGTAAGGGCATGTACCCTGGTTGCAGGCACATCCCCAGTAGGGGGTATGCAAGAGGCAGCTGATGGATGTTTCTCTCTCATCGATGTTTCTCTCTATTCCTCTCTCTTCCTCTCTGTGAGAAAACAATAAAATATATATTTTTAAAAGATGCATTTTAGGACACAATTCAATATAGAAAGTTTGAATGTAAGCCCAATATTACGAGAGATTATGAGAGATTAGGAAGTATAGTACAAGGATTATAATGCCAAGTACAAGGATTCAGGATCCTGTTATTCCTTTGTGCCAGATACAACTGATCAGTGATATCTAGTTTTTAGTTGTTCAAACAGAACATCTGTATCTGCAATTAGGTTTTGGAAGTAAATTGATAGATTAGATGCTGTGATGTGCCTGAATGCTGGGTTGTAGGATGATCATCTGAAATCATATAATTTGGTATATCCCAAAGGCTTGATTCTACTGCCATGGACCCCAGTTTAGTGTATGATTTCTGTATTTAAAAAACATTAGATTGAAATGTCACATTCAGCTTTCTGTCACTACTATCCATTATACAGAGTTGCACTTATGGATTTGTCTTAGTGGTTGGGGTTTTCTGTAAGAAACCATCCCACTGTCTCAACAAGGCCTACTTTGCCTTTCAGCTTGTCAGCACACATTCCAGGAAGATGGGGTGAAGCTAAAAGTGTGCCCACATCCAACACTGACTGTTGTGGGGAGCGCAGCAAACTGACAAGTGTTATCGACTTGCTATCTCTCTGATATTCCCAGATCATAACACAAAAGTGTACAGGTGACTGAACAGTCTTGCTCAGTGGTTGAGCATTGACCTATGAACCATGAGGTCATAATTAGATTCCCAATTCGGGCACACACCAGGGTTTCTGTATCGATCCCCATGCAGGAGGCAACCAATCAATGATTCGTTCTCATCACTGCTGTTTCTATTTTTCCCTCTCCCTTCCTCTCTGAAATTAATAATAATAATAATAACAATATATATATTAAAAGTGTTTAAAAGGGTTTCTATAACTTAAAGATGAGATGATGCCAATGAGAATCTTTATATCCAGAGAGAGCTTGAAATCAATGATATTTGGTATGTTGCTTTGGCTGTTATAACAAAGTATACTATAGGTGGGGTGACTTAAATGCCAGAAATTTATTTTCTCACATTTCTAGAGTCTGGAAGTCAGAAACAAAGGTGCTGGCAGGACTAGTTGCTTCCTTGCTTTGTAGATGCCACCTTCTTGCTGTGTCCTCATGTGGTCTTTTCTCTGTGGTTGCGTTCTAATCTCCTCTTCTTATAAAGACACCAGTCAGATTAATTTAGGGTCCACCCCAATGATCTAATTTAACCCTAATATCTCTTTAAAGACACTGCTTCTAAATGCAGTCACTTTTTGAGATACTGGTGATTATTAACTTCAGCATATAAATTTTGAAGGAAACAAGTCAGCTCATAACACCTGGAGAATGTTGGAAACATGTACTTCTTCAAAAGATCCTCTAATTTAGGTCCTGAAGTAAAACCACATAGTACTACAGCAATTTCATTTTGGGAAATACACCTGAAGATAACAAAAACACAATGTCGATGAGATATCTGCACCCTCATGTTTATAGCAGTTTTATTAATAATATAGCTAAGGCATGAAAACAATCCAAGTGTCCATCAAGGGATGAATGGATAATGGATAAAGAAGATGCTTTATATATATAAAGAATTATCAAATGAAGAATTATTCAGCCAGATAAACAAGGTAATCCTGTCAATTTCAACTCCGTGGCTAGACCCTCAGGGCATTATGCTAAGTGAAATCAGACAGAGAAAGACAAATACTCTATGATTTCACTTATATGTAGAATCTCAAAAAACACACACAAACCTCACAGAAAAAAAAGGTCAGATTTGTGCTTACCAGAGCAGGGGATGGGAGAATGAACATAGTCGAAGGTACAAACTTCCAGTTATATGGTAAATAAATACTAGGGATATAATGTACAACACTGTTGTATGATGTATAGAAAGTTGTTAAGAGAGTAGATTCTGAGTCCTCATTACACGGAAAAAACTTTTTTCTTCCTTTTTGGTATCTGCACGAGATGATGGATGTTAAATAAACCTATTGTGGTAATCATTTCATGATATACACAAGTGAAATCATTATGGTGTACACCTTAAGCTTATATAGTACTGTATGTTAATTATCTCAATAAAACTGGACAGAAACAAAAGCCACATTGATTCCATGAAGAGAAACAATTAATTATCTAAGCTCTAATTGTAGGAGTGATAGTTACCTCAAGGCCTCAGAGGTCTAATCTGAAATATGGTGTTAATAATACTTGTTTTGTTGTCACCCGGGGTATTTTTTAATAATTTTTTTTTTTTAAGAGAGAGAGTGGAAGTGGAGGGAGAGAGAGAGCGAGAAAGAGAGAGAAAACTCAATGTGAGAGAGACGACACATTGATTGGTTGCCTCCCACACATGCTCCTAGTGGGACCTGGGAACGACCTGTAACCCAGGTATGTGCTCTTGACCAGAAATCAAACCCGGGACCCTTTAGTGAGTGGGCTGACACTCCACCACTGAGCAACATTGGCCAGGGCAATAAAACTTGTTTTAATTCCTTTTTCTGATGCCCCATTTAATGGGATATTGGCTAAGAAAGTCACTTGAAAATATAAACTACTATATACAGAAATAAATTAATATTGGTAAGAATACTAATAAAATGATGAAACACCTATCTCTGGAGTCTTCCTGTCAAGGTTACCTTACTACTTGAAAAGGTTCTGGCTGTTGTCTCTTTTCCACATAAAGAATCAACATTCATTATTGAATGATGGCAGCCTTTCTTAAGTGAAAATGTCCAAATAAAAAAAGAAGAAAAAGCCCTCACTAGTTTTGCTCAGGGGCTAGAGTGTTGGCCCGAGGACTGATGGGTGACAGGTTCAATTCCAGTAAAGGGCATGTACCTTGGTTGAAGGTTCATCAACCAACCTTGTTGGTTGGACATCAATGTTTCTTTCTCTCTGTTTTTCCCCCCCTTCCTTTCACTCTCTAAAAATCAATGGAAAAAGTGTCCTCTGTTGAGGATTAACATAAAAGGAGGACAAAATAGGTAATGAAGTTCCTTGTCCTTTTCTTTATTTTTCTTTCTTATTGGTCATTATTTCTTTTCCCACTTTGATTTGCTTCCTAGTAATCATTTTGGGATATTTTGGGTGTAGAAGTTTCCTAAGCTCATAAGTGATAGCCATTTTATTATTAATTTTTTAAAATATATTTTATTGATTGTTCACAGAGAGGGAGGGAGAGGGGTAGAGAGCTAGAAACATCGATGAGAGAGAAACATTGACCAGCTGCCTCTTGCACACCCCCTACCAGGGATGTGCCCGAAACCAATGTACATGCCCTTGACTGGAATCGAACCTGGGACCTTTCAGTCCACAGACCGACGCTCTATCCACTGAGCCAAACCGGTTTCGACATCATTATTAATTTTTTTTATTTGTACAATATACTTCTGTTAGAGGTATAGTCTATGAAAATGGACAATAATCCCATTTACTGCAAATCTATCACTATGGAGCATATGAAAGAAAAGAAAACTTAAGCTTGTTTTACATGAGCCAATGCAAGTCATGGGTGAATAGATTTCAATTCACTGAAAAAAAGAACTTGCTAGCAAATAGAATGAAATTCTTTCCTGGAAGAATCTGCTGACAAAGTCTTCTTCTAAGTTGGACATCTGTGAACCTATGCTCCTTACAGTGGCTAGTGTTTCAAAGAAGCTAATTGGGAACACAGCCTGAAATGGCCTGTCACACACCCATGCTAAAACCATTAGCAGTGCTTGCAGTGGCTAGTATTGATCAGGAAGAGTTTGGCTAAGTCTTGGGGTCTGGGATATTGTGGGTTGAGTGAGTAGTGGGTACATAAAATGGTGAAAATTGGAAGATGGGGTGTGATCACTGTGTTATAGTCACTAATGTGAGAGATATATTTTCTAGAATCAGTAAGGAGTGTCAGGAAAACACAAAATTAATCCCCTGGCTCCTCAAAAGGTAAAACTTTATGTGAAACCAACGTGGTTGATACTCAACCAACTAAGCCATGCCAGCCGGGCATTAATGCCTCTTTCTAATAAATTTCTAATTAATCAAAAATTTCAATTACTCCATTTTGGTAATTTCTTTACTTTCATCTCCTTTGATAAATACTGGATATACTTTATCATCCTTGAACTTTTAACTCCTATTTTTAGCTCTGCATTTCTACCTGGCCCTCTTATATCTTAGATGTCTCACCAGGAAATTGGCTGTGTCAGAGTTTATCAGGTATTTCTTATTCATCTTCAGAGCTCCACCCAATTCCACTCTTATCTTTTTCTCTATCTCACCACTCCCCTTTCATCCTCTAATCCTCATTCCTGACCCTTACTTTATCCCCTTTCTCATCTTTGTTATAATACCCTGTTTCCCCGAAAATAAGACAGTGTCTTATATTAATTTTTTCTCCCAAAGTTGCGCTAGGTCTTATTTTCAGGGGATGTCTTATCTTTCCATGCGCTAGGCCTTATTTTCGGAGGAGGTATCTCTTTCTAGTTAGTGACTTTAGCTTAAACATTAATAAAATGAGTGTATGTCAAGATACAGCTTTTTAAAGTCCCCCAAAGCACACATCATGCAGATTTAAGCAAAAAATGTTGTATTTATGACATCATCTACTTTACCTTTCCTGACTCTGTCTCAGTATCATCTGGGCAATTCTTCACATCTCTTCAGACATTTTATGTAATTTGAATCTATGTACACATTGTTTGCTACCTCCTCTTTTCATATAGCATGCTAACAACATAATCTTTTACAATGTAGTTTTAGGATTTTTCCTGTATATATCTAGCATTTAAAAAATTTAATCGACTCACTATTATTGTACTTTTATGTTGCCCTTCCATTTTTTTCTTACTATAAATTACTCTGCTGTGAACATCTTTGTGGCTAAATTATAGTGCATTTTTCTGGTTATTTTCATACAGCAAGTTCCTATAAGAGTGGAATTTCTGGCTCAATTTATATGCTTGTATTTAAGATTATTGACAAAGACTGCCTAAATTACCTTTTACAAAGATTTCCACCTTAGTGGAAGGATGAGAAAAGGTTCCTGTAAATAAGCAGAATGGTATCATTCCTCCTAACTTGGCACTAATTAGTCATGGGATCCTTTATCACTCTCAGTTGATTCATTGTAAAGTCAAGGTGAGCTCTAAGATCTTCCTCTGTCTCTCATTCTATTATGCTGCTTTCACACTGTGGGGATAATTGCACTCTTGATTCTCTGGCTTGTTAAAAGAGAATGTTCTCAAAAGGGAACTGAGGTAGCTGAGCCTTAAAACTGAGGAGTGCCTGAAACTGACATAAGGGTTGTCTTGGGAGAAAGAAAGAACTTACCATGACTTCTCTTTGACTTTGGCCCCTTTAAAAATTATTCTTTGTGGCACTAAATACTTAACAAAATTGCCTTCCTCATGTCTGCATTTCAGTGGTTAATGCTGATTGTGCCTATTATCAAGATTCTCATTGATGAGTTATAATTATTCCCATTGTACAGAAGAAGAAACAGGATGCAGAAGACTGGCCACTTGCTCAGCCTTAGGGAATGCGTCAGAGGTTAGGGAGGTAAGTGCTGGACTTTCACCTTGTTCTAAGGACGCGAAGCTAGTCCTCAGGACACAGAATGCTGTGCCTCAGCATACTATTTTGGGTCTATCCAAGAAGGTTACAGGAACAGTGGATTAAAGCCTTTCAGAACAGGGCCTGAGGTTATCAGCAGCAGGGCACTCTTTTCCTGGTTCTGACTCTTTTTCTTTCTTTTCTTTTTTTTGGACTCTTTTCTTATCTTGGAAATAGGCATTCAAATCACCAGGATATCCCTGCGAAAGGATGAAACTTGGAAAACGTACCTATGAACTCAGACATGGGCTGGTAGTAATAAACTTAAAAAGATGGATGAAATGGCAGTATCAAGGCAGCAATAAAAGTAATTTGGCTTACTTAACATGTTTTATTGAGCAGCAGGTATGTGAAGGTTCCATGAGGGCAGCACCCAGATCAGTAACTGGCTCACAGAGTTTGACGTGTTGAACGCCAGGATCCCAAAGATAAACAAGCTATGAGATCCTCCCTCAAGCAGCCCACAGTCCAGCAGAGGAGACAGGCAAGAAATCAAATAGCAGCAAAATCATAAATTGAACTTTATACAAATACCAAAGTAGCACAGGGGAGGGAGGGATTAGCTTGTAAGTTGTACTAGAATAAAACTTCAAAGTCTGCAGTGTCTGATGGATTGCAGGTGCAAGTTCCTTGTAGAACAGATGGACTTCTACACTTTCCTCTAATAAGAATTTGTAGTATCAAAGCCTATATGGTTTCATTATAAAACTGAATGTATGTACATTAAAATCATGTTTGATATTTCAAGCCATTAAATTACCTCCTAGTGTTCCACAACCTGCCCTTTCTTAGCAAAGTAAAAAAAAAAAAAAAAAATAATATATATATATATATATATATATATATATATATATATATATATATATATATATAGTCACTTTGGGTTGAAGAGTTGTTTGTTTCTAACAAATTGACACTTCATTACTTGCCATTGGGAGCAAATGTGCAACTCCTTTTGATTACTCAGAGCTTGTTACGCAAAACAATAAGGAGGCGGCTGCATGAGAATGAGCAGGCTCCTCTAGACTGGAGAAAATGCAGAAGCACTGCAGAGGCTGAACCTAATTGTTTCAGTAAATGAAGCTGGGGGTGGGGCATGCTTACCGGAATATATGACTGAACAGATTTGAAAATTATGTAAAAGCAGCTTTGGGATTACGTGTATTGAGAACTTTCTAGTTTCTAAATTCTGTAACGGTGAATTTCAGGGTATCAGATTTCTGCATAACGAGGTGTATATGTGAGAGCTGCATATACAAATCCACTTCCTACTTCCTAAATGATTTGTGACATTTAGGAGAACTCTAAGGGAGATTAATACTAGAAAATTCTTGTTATCTGTGTAGAAGAAACACACTATATAATGTTCATTATGATAAAGTTTCTTTGTAGAAATGGTTGAGAAATCTAAGGTTGAGAATAGCAGATGTTCTCTATATTGAACCATCAAGAGCTGTACTGAAGAAATTAATCTACCAAAAGAATCAAGATTGTAGAGAAGGTGATAGGGAGGATTTGCGTTTGAAAAGAACTCTGTAATATTTCTGATTTTATTTAGCTCAATAAAGCTTCAGACACTCAAAGATTTGCCTGATTCTCTTGGAATGCCAGTTAGAAGAATTAATTTATTAATGATTGGAATATTTTTTTGGATAAGTGCTTTTATTATGAAACTGCTATTCCAAAAGATGTTTAAAACTGAGTGGGAAAGGAATTAGATCTACATTTAGAAATACCTCCGGGGAAAATAAGAATCATGAGCCCTGCTTTAGAAACTACCCTCCCTCCGCGCCCCCCCCCGCCCAATAAAATGTGTTCTTGAAAACCAGTACAACCCATTGTGGCCCATAAAAATGTGTGCAAGTTCTTCTCTCCCAAGTGCCATGAAGCTCCTCAGAAGTATTCTCCTAAATTTACATCAGACTGAAGGGGGCACAAAAGAGGAAGTGACTCACCTGGAATCTCAAACAAGGCAGTTGATAAAGCAGGAAAGGGGATGACTGCACCAGGATGGTCCCACACTTACCTGTAGAAGGAAGAAGATCCTTTGCTCCACTCAGACCACTTCATACCACTCAGACCATCTGATTGTACTAGACTTTGTGCAGGACAATACGCAGGTGGTGGGATTTGCCTTTGAATATTTCTAGATAGTTTTGTGGGAAAGAAACCCCAGTTGAGCTTTCACATACTTCCTTTTCGTTTCAGAAACAGAAATATATTCAGGAAGACTGGACTCATGGAAACTACTGTCCAGTTTCTTCACTTACCTTTTTGAGTGCTTCCAGAATTTCCGAAACGAGGAACCCTGCCTTTTATATTTTAATCAGAACTTGCAGAGTTGGCCTGAGAATGTCTGCCAGCAGCTGATTGAGAAGGGGGCCCAGTTCTGAACATGTTTACTCTGGTTTGTGACTCAGTTAGATTAAAGCCGCACAGCAAAAATAAGATCTGAATCTTGCCGATTAAGAGACTTCCTGTAATCTCTCAAGCAATACATTAAAAAAATATGTTTTTATTAATTTCAGAGAGGAGTGAGAGAGAGATAGAAATATCAATTAAGAGAGAGAATTATTGATTGCGCAGTCTCCCGCTTGGGATCAAGCTTACAACCCAGGCATGAGCCTTGACCTGGAATCAAACCATGACCTCCTGGTTCCTGGGTCAACGCTCAACCACTGAGACACACCAGCTGGGCTCAAGCAATAAGTATTTAATGAGTATTAGTATCGGTTACTTCCAGAATCCCACAGACCAAGGATCTGTAGGCAGGAACTGCATCTGTCCCTATTTATTGATGTGCCCTGAGCCTGGCACAGTGATTGGCACATGAGTGCTAGTTAACTGAATGAATTTGTGCAAGTATGAATGAATAAATGACTGAGTGGATTTACTTATATGTTCCCTCAGGCTTTGCAACTTCGGTACCAAGTATAATGCCTGCGTGTATTAGGCAATCAATAAAAGGTTCTGTTAAGTGGGTTAATGAATCTGAGAATGCATTCATTAACTTGCCTAAGTATTCAATTTGATTATTTGCAACCCTTTGAAATTATCCATTAGGACGGTCATCTTTGCTCAATTAAACAAAGTACCATATGAAAAATTTGTGTCCACTCTGCAGAGGGTCCACTGAAGGTGGCAGTTCCAGGTTTCTGCTTAGCACACCTGTGCAGGTGGCATGGTTTTCAAGCAGATGGATCCAGAGAGAAGTGTCTGTGCTATAATTAGGCAACAAGAGAAGTTAGTATGTTAGAACTTTAAAGTAACCAGTTAACAAGAGCTCCAGCCAGCTCCAGTATTGCCTCCTGGTCAGGTTTCTTCTTCTTACAGCCCCTTTCTGTTCTGATGGAAAAAGTCTGGGAGGCAAAGACGGAGCTGAAGAAGATACTTTAACACAGCCCTACAGCTAATGCTAAGTGAGGGAAAGGCTAAGAGCACTTCTTCCTGGTGATCTCATTTAACATTCACGGAACCCTCTGAGGTAGATTTACTATTTTCCCATTTTACAGGGAACTGGCGCCCTGAGGTGTTAAGAAAATTGCCTAAGGTTAGACAGCTAGCAGAAGGCAGAACTAAGATTCTAACTCAGGAAGTTTGACTCCACTTTTTAACCACTATATGCTAATTTACGTGTTTTCTTTACTTGGCAAATCTTCATTTATAGAATTTAGAATAAGGCAAGTATCTACTGTCATGGGATGCTCCATTTGGACTTAAAAAAAAGTAGGTGTCCTTATCTTTATAAGACAAACCCCTTAGGAGCGTATCTTAGAGACCATACAAAAAATGTGTAGTTAAAAAAGTGTCCTGATGCCTATTTCTGAATATTTTAATAGCATCCTAAAATACATGGTCCTGGCCTGCGACCATAAAATCAGCTGTCCCAGGGTCTTCCAAAGTAGGACATTTCCCAGCCGTCAGCCCTTTAGGGATGGGGTTAGCTGAGAAGAGTCAAGGTGCCACGCTGGGGTCATTTGGGAGATCTTGTTTGGCTTCTGCTGGGTACTGCTCTCTTTTTCACTCTGATAGGCACTGAGAATGCAATACGATTGGCACACTCTTATAACGAGAGCACACAGAGGGGCCGATATTAGGCACCACTGGGAAAGGTGTGCACTTGAATGGAGCACTTCAGTTTAGGTTGCTGTATTACACTTGTTTTGGCTTCTGTTTTATTTTATGCTTGAAATGTAGGGTAAGATTGCTTCTGTTTCCGTTTTTCAGCTACTTCTTTGACCCTGTTTGGTTTGGCAGTTAAGAAAAAAATCAACAGAAGGATTACATTTCAATAGCACAACACCTAATCCTCAGGCAAATGATTTGTCCACGCTTAATATAAAGTACTTAGGATGTATTGTTTGATGTAAACACTAGTTCTAATAAAATGGTGCCTGAGGTACAGTTCTTTAACGTGTAATACCCTGTTTGTGTTGGCCTGTACACATCGGATGTGAAGCCATTATGATAAAATATATCCTCTTTAGCCTGACAAAAATGAAAATCAGAGTCCAGGACCCATACCAAGAGGGGAAAGATGCTTATAAAACACTCAGCCCCTTGTGATATTTGGAGCTGGCCCAGCAGACAAGGCAGTTAGCACTTCTCTAGTGGAAACTTCCTGACTGTCTTGGAGGAGCGTCAGTTCAATCACGGAAGGCACTTCATTCGAATCTAACATTGTGCTGAACTCAAGTACATTTAGCTGCTGTGTTTGTGAAGTTTTGATCATTGAGAAGGAGCAGCTGCATCAAAATAGTTGATTTCAAGCACAAAGGAAGGTTAAAGGAAGCACATACACTTCAGCCTTCCTTGGATAGCAATCTCTGCTCTCAAATATCCACTTGCTATAACCTTTTCTCCAGGACCCCGTGCTGCTTAGAAGCACGCGAGGTTAATAATAGCAGGCAAAAAATGCTAGGCATTTCAAGACGCAACATTCATCTTACCGTTCCGCTAATGCGGGAATGACAGAAAGTCACTTTCAACCTCCTTTCCTGCTGCTTATATTACCTGCGTGTTGTGAGATACTCCTCCAGGTATTGGAGAATGATCGCTGTTCATATGGTGTTATAAGAAAGATAGGCATATTGTCCATTATCCTCATCTGATTTAATGCTCATAAATCAGCAAAAACTCCACCTCAATCCACTTCTCCCGGTCTCTGAAGGGCAGAGGCTCAGTAATAGCTCCATTCAGTTCATCTGGCAACTCACTTCCAGAACAGCGATGATTGAGAGCCGTCTCTAGAACTGTAGTTTTAGCCAAAGGATGAAAAGCCACAGGGTCTGAAAGGAAGGTTCCTCCTGTCTTACCCCCTCTCTTTGAGAGTCGCAGGAGAGGTGAAATTTTAAAGGAGGTGTGTGTTTGATTTGGATTGTAGTTTTAATGTCTATAGTCTGTGGGAAAAGACTCATTCAAAGAGCAAGACTCGAAGTTGCTTTTGGCTTTGATTTTTACTTTGAGGGGCTTTACAAATACTTTAAGTATTTGAACCCATGAAGGTATCTTCCCTTTGACTCAAAATCTGCAAGTGGAAATGAAAACAGAAAACCTTTCTATCCTTAGTTAATAGTGCTGCTTAGTCATCACAGCACTCTTACTGAGCTGGTCCTTACTGAGATCCGCAGAGGCAAATATGACCCCAGCACACACCGTGGCTTCCACTCCAGGGTGAGTCATGTGTCCCGGACATTGCGAAGTGGGCAGTGAGGTCAGTCAGAGGCCGCCTCACAGCTCTCCTCCGCTGTCCGAGGCCCTCTGCCTGGAGGAAGGAGGCCGGGCTTCCCGTTAATGGAAGGAAGCTCCGGGAAGAACGGTTGGCTCATCCTCGAACTCTGCTTACAGTGCCAGAACTAGCACCGGAAGCCAGAACCCAACACTCACTTGAGCCGGTGGTGTGCATTCAGGTACTGAGACCAGACCAGGAACTATGTCCAGTGCTTTCCAGAGCCTTTGCCAGCCCGGACAAGTGAGATTTCCTGAGAAGGTCTCGTCCAGGTCAGAGTCCTACCCATGGGAATGGAGCTGGAAGCAGATCTTACGTGAGATATAGAATTAGGACTGGAATTAGAAAGAAAATAAGGAAACTTTTTAGCGATTGGAAAAGAGTCCCTCCTTTGTTCCTACAAAACTTCTCTCCAATCAAATCCTAAATGCTTTTCTATTCTGCCTTTTTAAATGTTTGGTCTGATATCCAACAGTGAGGCCAAGGAGATTCTCCTCCATCATCTTCCTGCCCTACCCCAGGCATGAGTGCTTACATTCACCCTGGAGTTCAACCTTTTTTCAACAGGCTGTAAGACTTCATGTCAATTCTTTTGTTGACCCAGAACTTGGTTATTCCACATACACCACCTCAGCTAAACGAAGAAAGGGATAGGTTGGATTTAGGCATCTTTTACTGCACAGAGATTTCTTTTCTCTCTTCCCCCTTCCCACCCCCATTACACATGGCATTTAAAAACGGAGTTATTCTCTTTTATTTTTTAAAACTCTTTCAGAGGGGTGTGAAGGGGACTTACTCTTTTATCCAGGTACCTGGGAAAGTGCCTATTATTAGCATCAAGACCCCTATTATATAAGCATCAGATTAAAAGCCACTTGTGTAGCTATTCTTTATTAGAAGGAAAAAAAAAAAAAAAAAAAAGGCTTACCTACTATATTCAGAATCCCCTTTCATGGGGAATGAGGAAATGGCTGTCTAGGATATGATTAATAAGTAAAAAAAAAAAAAAAAAATACAATCAGAAACCTGATATAATACCTAACTGTACTTAGAATTATTTTGGTTATTGATATAAAATGTTTTTGCTATTTATATTTGTTAACTTCTGACTTACTTTTGCTCTCAGATAATATCATTTTTTATTCTAAAATTTTCAAATAGATTCAAAATTCTCTTTTGGGTGACTATATTCTGAGAGACAGCTCTCATCAGGAATTCTCTGTCATTAGTAATTTCCTCAGTTCAAAAGTTACGGCTGCAGTCTTTAAGAGGGAGGGTGGTGAGAGATGGAACCTCAGACCCACTCTCTGATAAGAATGTTCTGGGGCAGAGGGTGCTGGTCCTCTGCGGAATTCAATTTGTTTGATTCTATTCCCACAGATTTTCTCATGCTCCTTGTAGAGGACTGAGTAGACATGGTTTCCAGTTTGTTCCATTTTAACAAGGGAGAAACTAAGTCTGGAGAAGACTTTTACAAGGTCACTCAGAAATCTGTTGAACCTAAGCGAAGGGCAAAGAGGGAGAGACTGTCCCACACTGGGTGGGAGGTGGAGTGGGTGTGGGACAGGATTATGGAGGAAACTCAGGTTGCTACATAAGGTCTCTTGGCTCCAAATATGTGAGAATGTGTACAGTTGACCCTTGAACAACATGGGTTTGAACTTATATGTAATTTCCCCCCCAATAAATACATATAATACTGTACATGTATTTTCCTTATGATTTTCTTAATAACATTTTCTTTCTCTAGCTTACTTTATTGTAAGAATACAGTATAAGACATATACCGTAACATAGAAAATAGGTGTTAACCGACAGTATGTGATTAGTAAGGCTTCCAGTCAACAATGGGCTGTCAGTAGTTAAGTTTCTATTGAGTCAAAAGTTCCAGGAGGATTTCGATTTTGTGAAGGTTATCCTTGGTTGTTCAAGGGTTAACTGTAATTTCACAACACCAAGAGAGATTTTAGATAGATGAGAAAGTATTCTTAGCCCGGAGGCCTTGTGTTCCAGTCAGCAACAATGAGTGCATCAGTTTCACCCCTAACTTATTTTTATTGAACTACTAGAGGCCCAGTGCACGAAATTTGTGCACGGCTAGGATCCCTAGGCCTGGCTGGTGATCAGGGTCGATCGGGGCCTTCCTTCCCCTGGGTGCCTGCTGCTGGCTGGGGACTTCCTTTGTCCCACCCTGCTCCCTGATGGTCAGTGCATGTCATAGCGAGTAGTCGAATTCCCAGTGGGTCAAACTCCCGAGGTGACAATTTGCATATTAGCCTTTTATTACATAGGAAATTTCAGATTTATTGGTTTTAGTAACACTAGATAAAGCAGAACTGAATGCTTGAAATGCAGAAGAAACTAATCTTAGTTGTTCTTCAGGGAAATCTTACTATTCGTTTTTCCTTCATTGTCTCTTAACTCCTCAATATCTCTACACCCTGTCCAATGCCCTCCTTCCCCATGGCCACCACTCCAGTCCAGACTGCCATCGTTTCTCTGAACCTCTCTGCAGGGCTTTCCAGGTACTCCCCCATTCTCCATCCTGCATCGCTCGCATTCTCCATAACTGCAACCAGAGTGCTTTGCACACAAGAAACCTGTCATTTTAAAACATTTTATTTATTGATTGATTTTAGAGAAAGAGAAAGGAGGAGAGAAGCACCAATTTGGCCATTTCACTTACTTATGCATTTATTGGTTGCTTCTTATGTGTGCTCTGACCTGAAATCGAACCCACAACCTCGGCATATTGGGATGACATGCTAACAAACTGAGCTAGCTGCTCAGGGCCAATAACCCTGCATCTTTAACACACCTGGTTAGAACCCTGCTTTGATGTTTCTCTCCGACCTCAGGACAAAATTTAAAAATCGTCCCAATTTGTACAAGTGCTGCACTTGGTGGTCCCAGTGATTCTCCTGTCTCTGAGAACTGGCTTTCCACTCACGTCAGGTCCCTGCTATGGAATCCTTCTGCGACCTTGAGAAAGGAGGGTAGCTCATTTATTCCCACCTGCTTGGAGCACGTGTAGTCCAGTCATTTTTCTTGACATGGTTTAAAGGGAACTTCTGCACTCAGGTCTTGCAGGATATCCCTACCCAGACCACGATAGTTCCTGTAGTTCTGAGTTTCCATGGAGCTCTGTGTTGGTTGATTGTGAATGAGGACAGGAGCCACACCTGTTCTGTTCATTGCAAGCACCCATTCATTATGTGTTGGTTCATGGCAAGCACTCAGTACAAAGTTATGAATTAGTATGATGTTCAAAGGCCTAGTGACCACAGGCTCTTTGTACATTTGGCATCCTTTATGTTAAAGAAGATTCCATTCTTCTGTCTGAAAAGCAAGTTTACCTCACAGAGATCCAAAGACAATTCGAAATCCCCCTTCCCTGGTGTTTTCATGGTAAAGAACGAGAAATAGACTAATTGGATCAAATAAGTTGTCCCTTTGATGTCCCTCCCCATATGCAAATAAGTTTCAGATGGGAGAAAGCCAAAAGGCAAAACCCAAATTCTGGTTTGTTTGGCCTTCCCTAATTAGGAGATAATAACAGCACTCTTTATTTTTATTGTTATTATGATTCAAAATGAACAAAACATCAGCATTGATCCTGGCATGTAAAGAATGTGGGCTGGTTTGGAAGACTTAATTATGTGAACACAATAGGTCACCAGTGAGGGGGTGGGTAGGCTAACAGAACCCTAAAAGTTAAGTAACCTGTGAAATAAATGTAGAAAGGTATGCTTAGTCATCATCTCCTTCACAATTACTACGTCCTTTCTGTCTGGTGAGACATGTGTCTGTTCCCAGGGAGCTGCAGAGGCAGAGCTGCAGGTAAACGCACCGAGTCCTCCTCTCAGCCCTCACAGAGATGTGGGGGAGTCAGGCAAACGCACTCGTGTGTGTTTGTGTGTGTGTGTGTGAGTGTGTGTGTGTGTTAGTGTGTGAGTGAGTGTGTGTGTGTGTGTGTGTGTGTGTTAGTGTGTGAGTGAGTGTGTGTGTGTGTGTGTTAGTGTGTGAGTGAGTGTGTGTGTGTGTTAGTGTGTGAGTGAGTGTGTGTGTGTGTGTGTGTGTGTGTGTGTGTGTGCTAGGGCAGAGGTAGAGCGGAAAGGATGTGTCTAACAGTCTACCAGGGACAAGTGGCCCAGGGTGGGCACAGGTGCCTAGAGAGGACTTCCCTGGGGAACTGATATTTCGTTACACCTAAAGGACAAGTGGGGTTTGTGAGGCAGGCAGATGGGAGCGCTGTGGCCTTTCCAACAGTATCTTGCATAAGGAAAGGCGCATATCTGATGCTGCCTGTAATATATCTATTATAACAACACACGAACAACATTCATGAATATGTGATACCTGCAAAATGAATCAGTATGGAAAATCAGCGGCTAGGAGTTGTCTAACATCTCCGAAGCATCTGAAGGAGTCCTGAGGGTGGCAGCATGCTTTTCTTCTGTCACCACGCCGAGCCGCGCCAGTGCAGACAGAATGTGATCAAAGGAGATTTTCCAATGAGATTAATCTCACCTTGAAATTCTTCACATGCAGTGCAGGTTACACAGGACTGCCTCCTCCCCAATAGGCTGTCTGATCATCTCTAGGCGGTGTAGTCACTCTCCTGACACAGGCCAGCTAAGCTGCTGGCCTTCCCTAGCAATCCTGGAGGTTATGTGCACCAGACACCTTTCCCACAGGTCACCCGCTGAAACACCTCCAGGAGCCTTTCAGTAAGATAAACTGCAAATTAAATAGATATTTCCTGCTGCCTTGTCATTATGGGGATGGGGGCAGGATAAAATACAGAAACTGTTTTTTCTCCTGGTGACATTCTTTTGTTGCTATAAAAAGGCACCATTTGAAAGACTGAAGAATATGAAACATGGCATCCAGGTCTCTTTTTTGAAAATGCTAGTCTAGAACAATCTGAGGGGAAAAAAGAAGGGGAGAAGACAGACGTGAGGGAGGGAAAGAAGTGAGGGCAGCAGTACTCTGAATTTAGAAACCTGGCCTTGCTATCTGGATCTGATTTGGCCCAGAATGCAAGCATCAGATAAAAATAACAAGTCACACAGTAGAGGACAGACCTCCGGCTTCTCCCCTGCCTGGGGCTGCACATGCGCCGTGCAGCCTCTTTGGTCTAGAAGCGCTGAGCAGCATTCCCCAGCAGAAGGCCAGAGTGAGAAAGGGCCTGTGTTTGATGTATGAGCTTTGGCTTGCCATCGTGAGTCACCCCAGAACTAGCTGCAGGCAAAACAAAAATCTTTTGTGATTAATTAGAAAAACTGGACAATTATGAATTGACTGCACACAGCCAGGGTATGGAGTATAAATAGTAATGACTGGCAGAGCCTGATGAACACTCCGTGTTTATGTGAGATCACTGGAGAAAGGCAAAATTTTAGCATGGAATCTGCCTCTGTAGGACGATGGCTGCTGACCTTTGACAATTCGAGGGTCTTGATCAAGATTCCAGTTGACACCTTTAAGAGGGATTCCAGTTCAGTTTTATTTAACACCCTTCAAAACACTGGTCTCTGTGCCAAATTGATAGTTCTTCTTCTTTTTTTTTAATTGACCCCAAACATATCCTTTTCAGCAGCTCTGTGAAATTGCTCACATCTTTGGCTAACCTCCCTGCCAGTACATAGAGTTGTTGGCTGGTTATTTTGCCCTTCTAGGGCATTTGCTTCCACTGTTACACCCTCAGAGGATTTAAACACAGATATCATTTTTATTCTGAGGCACTTGTTGGTTTTATCTGCAAGGGAAATGAATGAACTGTTTTATCACAGGAAGGAGAGACCAGAATATTACAGTGAGTTATTGGATTCATGATTTATTCTGCTTGGGGAAGATAAAGTGGGAAGGTCTACACACCACAAAGTTGAATAAGACTTTAAAAACCCCCTGTGTGTGAACATTCTATTCTTTTGGGCATGACATAATCCTGCTTTATTCCTCACAACACACAGAATGAGCACATTCTACACTGTGGAGCTAGGAAAGAGTCTTTCTTGTAAAGAAAGTTCACATGAAAAATAATTAAACCCTGACAGTGCCTACAAATGTCAAAATACAAATTTCCTCCAGTGATCACTTTTTAACCACCAGGGTAAGCAACTTTCCTTTGTCCTGGGGCAACAGTGTGAAGCGCAACAAAATGCCATCTTGCTGCTTTCTCCTAAGCACCTACCACACTTTGATAAAACATCTTCCAGACCTTTGAAATTTGGTTTCTGCCAGGCAATTAACTCGTCTTAACGTGCATTCTTCGCATCCAAGTGCCTTTGCTGGCGCTCTGTTTGCACTCGCTGGCACTCACATTGTTTTCTATTATTATTCAAGCAGAGCCGCCTCAGTAGTAAACCCATTGACCATTCAATCAGTGCAGTAGCTGCTGCGGATAATTAAAAGTTCCCAACCTCTTGCCCCAAGGCCAGGCTAGAGCCAGTCAGAGAGGAGCCAGGTCCTGGCTGCTCGGGGACCAATCGATCAGCTGATTAACCCTTCTTACTGATTGGGTAGAGCTGATTGCATCTCCAGTAAAGAAATCTCCCCTGGCCCTCAGGCACAAAAGGCAGTTATACATTCGGGATGGCTGAGAGAGTGGCCTCAGCAGTCAGTGTCCACACACAAAGTAGAGGGAGGAAAAGAGAACTCCTAATACCCCCCTTTCAAGATTTTATCTCCTCACCCCAGTTCCCCCCCCCCCCCCTCACCCCCCCCCCCCCCGGACTATCTCTGATTTTATTTCTAGAGAGAAAAGCTGCCTCAGCCTCTGGAGTGATGGGAAAGAGTCTCAGCATCGTAATTACTACTATTTATCTCTCGAAAAGGTGGGTTCTTTTCAACCACAGTGTCCCCAAGTGGCCTTTTGCAAAGTGAAGGAGGTCAGAAAACACTGAAGACGCAGCCTGCATAAGCGGGACTCTCTTAGAAGATTGCTCTGGGGCCGGTCAACCTTGGCAGGGTTTGTATATGCCGACTAGTAAATATTTACCTTTGGAATGGACATACAATCTGTTTTCAATCGTGCTTGCCACTTGGCACTGTGAGAAAAAGATACTGTATGGGAACAGAGGCATTTGAAAAAATGACTGCCCTGTGTTGTCTTTGAAGGGAGTAGCTGAGATGCTATCAGACAGGTGTGGTGGACAGGGCCGTAATGAGCAGCTCCCCCAGCTTTCTTAAAGACTGATAAATGCAGATTCGGTAGGAGAGCTCAGCATGGAGAGTCTCCCGTGCAAGCAAGGCTCTGCAGGTCCCAGGCTTATCACCCTATCGGCGGCTGCAGAGGGGAGAAAAGCTGCATTTTGCAAAGCACACATGGCAAAGACTATCTCTGCCTCCATCTTCAAGAAGGCCAAGCTCCCACTGACGTCAAAGGCAGGTGGTGTGTGGGCTGAGGCCACATGTCAGATGGAAAATGTGGCAGGCAGGTTGGGAAACGAATGTTTTCCAGAATGCTCGTGATTTGCCCTTATTTGGGGATACTTATTGGTGGAACTGCAAGAACAGAAACTGCTGAGGTCTTTCCAGGGACCCAGCCATTATTCACCTTACAGCGAAGTAGGTAGAAGCAGATGTATCTTGGATTCTAAGAGGGCTAGTTACAAAAGAGGTGGCGGTGCTCCATGAGCGGGGCTGAGGGGCTGTGCCCTCTGGGAGTTGTCACAGGCATGGAGCTCCCCACTCTGAGGGGCCTGCCTCTCCACAGAGGCTGAGGGTAAGCAGGTGGAAACAAGATGGAAAAGAGCTTCAAGGCCCTGAAAGGAAGGAAAAATATTGTAGGAACACCAAAAGTGAGTTATGTTTCACTCTTAGAAGGACCAAAATAATCAATAATATGACCCTGGGTATATTTATTAACATCTTAATGGCCTCAGTCTTCTTGTCTTAAAGTAAGTTTATTAGCGCTCTCTCTCTCATATACACGCACCATTTTTCTTTAATGGACTCAGCTACTTAATACATCCTCAAAAATACATTTGTGAAATCAAAGTAGAATTTTAAAACTTATGTGTAAACCAGAGCTGTGTGCCATTAGAGGAGAAGGAAACACTGGCAAACCTAGGGGGCATGAGACAATGGCGCGGGTCCTGCCAACGCCATCACTGTTAGTTAAGGACCCAATTTCACGACACTGCTACAATACATATAATGTGGAAAATCATATGAATACCTATTTCTGGTCTGTGGGAAGCTTCTAGTCTGATACGTGTAGTTAATGTTACTTATTAAAATGCTCATGATGCAACTGGGAATTTAAAATGTTTTGAATAAAGTGTTTCTACTTGAAACTACTTTTCTATGTAAGATTTCTGTGCACAGAGATAAAAGGTATAAAATAGGTATTAGGAGAGAAATGAATAAGGTGGTGCTTGTTAATTTTTTTGTGGTTGCAAAAAAAAATGGACTATCTTTGGGAGACTGGGTCATTTATGATACATAGTGTAACTCAAAATCCATTGACACATTCTACGGTTTTGATATTGTTCAGAGACTCCCCTGTGGCAGTGTTTGTTGTGCACCATTTTTGCATTACTCCATAATTTCTCTTTTATCAGAATTTCAATCAGGACAGGAGATACTTAAGTGGAATGAGGAGGCGCCCTCCCGTCCGAGGAAGATAAACGCAGCCCCAGTGGCTTCTGAGTTCCCAGCCACGTCCCCAAACAGTGTCCACGGTGAGTGTGCACCGGCCCCACACTAACAACAGGCCGGATTCCTGGGAGGCAGCACTGTAATTGGAAACTCAGATTAGCCATTTTCTCGGTGGTAAAACGGAGACCACAGAACACAACTACTCACTAATCAGACCTCACAGAGGCAGCTCTTCTTCAGGATATGTTCATTTTTCAAAGAACGCTGACAGAAATCACTGACTCTATTTGGTGAATTAAGTGAATGTGATTGATTTTCTTTTAGTGATTCTGTTTATAAAACATTTTTGAGTTTTGCTTAGAAATGCCCCAAAAGTTAACAACCTGGATATGGAGGTCAGGGGAGTTTTTTAAACACCTGAAACGGATACCAGTTCAGTGCGCCTCGCCTCACTCTTTTTTTCTTTTTGAAGGATTTATAGAGCACCCAATAATCAGCACAACTGAATATCAAAGTTCACTTTATGTAGAAGTCAAGGAAACCAAACAAGCTTACGTGCCATCTTTTTTAAATGCCAACTTCATGCTCACATTGATTTATTTAGTAGAAAAGAAATGCAAGCAGTCACATGATGGGCGTTAGGAACACTACATGCCAACATTCAACAACATTTTCCCAAAGCTTCAAATATAGGACATTAAAAGGAAAGAGTGTGCTCCATGTACACATTTTTTGTTTGTTAATCCTCACCTGAGGATATTTTTCCATTGACTTTCAGAGAGAATGGAAGGGAGGGAGAGAGACAGAGAGAAACATCCAAGTGAGAGAGACACATTGATGGGTTGCCTCCTGTATGCTCCCACACAAGATTAAACCTGTAACCTGTTATATGCCCTGACTGGGAATAGAACCCACAACCTTTTGGTGTACGGATGATGCTCCAATTGACTGAGCCACCCGGCCAGGGCTGTACACATTTTCTTAAACACAGGCCGAATGCTGTGTTTGGCTTTTGCTGTCTCAGGCTGCTTAGGAATTCCTAATGAGTAAACCATAGTGTTTAAGAGTAAAATATGGTTATGGCTCTTAAATGCAGGCTACATTTAACAACCGTATATTGATTTTTTCTTGTAATTTTATTTCCATGAGCATTTCTGGTGTCTTAATTAGTAGCCTCTTAGAGAGAGATTTAACATTCTCTTTATCAAGATTTGGCTTCTATGACACAGCTTCTCAGGGGAGAGGAAGTTCTAGACTTGCAGTTGGAGTGAAGAGGGAGAGGGTCTGCACTCTGCGGGTGCAGCTCTCCCTCACCCTGCCAGCACAATTAAGACAAAATAGTGTTGGTGAACCCAATGACAAAACTCAACAATTTCCAATTGCACACTCACCCTGTAACGGGAAAGAACTGCTTACCCCATGTTCCTTATTAAACTGAAGTATTTTATTTAATGAGCATGACTCATGCAAGGTGTTCCCATAAATCATCGGCTGGTTTACAAACTCAATAACTAGGCTTCCTGCTATAACTAGGCTGTGCACACCTTAAATTATTAACACGCCAGGGCCTTAAGGCAGATCTTTGATGATGATGATATAAACACTGTGAAGACAAGGTGCTCTCTCAGCAAAAGATTATTGACTCTAATTACCATTTACCACAGGAAAAAGAAAAGAAAAGACAATAAATATGAGGAAGAATTGAAATCTAAGATTTAATTTTATGAGGAGCTTTAAACGCCTCCCTCCCAGCGTTTCCCCCCTTTTTTCTTTCTGTTTTACTTTTTGTTTGTGGCTGTTGTCCTGACCTTACCACACTGCTGGTGTCTAATGACAGCCCACGGTTGGCTAACCTTAAAAGGATGACAGTTGTTAAGAGGAGAGGAAGGAGGGTAGAGAATGGAAGCAGGAGGGACTCTGCAGTTGATATTATGTAGATTCTCTGCAATGTGACAGAAAAAGGCCAGAGGGGAGAGAAAATGATACACGCTGGAAAAAATCCCAGTCTTAATTGTTTTCACGTACATACATAGTAAAAAGGTTAAAGGACTAATATGCCCGATTCCAGTCATTTTGGCTTAGTAAAGTAGAACTTCAGGTCAGCTTTTCAGAGGGAGTCATTTGCTCTTATTATGTACTTTGGTTTTACTGCATCTTCATTAAACAGTAGTTGGAAAGATGCAAAGAAGTTAAAAAGAAGTTCACTGGTAAGACAGCTTATTAAAAAACAAAAATTGAGCAAAAGCACATGTTTTGTAGTCATATGAAAAATGTGTGTTTCCTTTCTGGGTATTTGGAAAGTGGGCATACCAGCTTGAAGAGGAAAAGGGAAGGTCTCAGAGAACCCATGGAGTGTCCAGGACAGAAGGCCGGGTGGAAGAAAAACAGGCTCAATTTAGCTTCATGCTGTCAATGGCTTTTTCTGGGTCTTCTCCTGTGGTTTTGCATATTTCTCATTTCAAAGACTAACTATCTGCTGAGGTTGGCCAAATTGTTGCCTCAGATTTCCCCCTCACAGGACTCTCCAAGTTGTCATTTAATATTTATTTATGGAATCATCAAATGCTGAAGTTGAAAAGGACTTGGAAATTACCAATGTCTTTTATTTACAGATGTGAAAAGTTTAGCCAAGAAGGGCCAGGTAATTTGGCCAATAATACCTCTCTCAGTCTGTAGAAGTCTGAATGAAGGTGGGAGTCAAACCAGCTCCTTACTGTGTCATAAGGGAACTTATCTCAGAATTGTAAAAATGTGGTCAGTCATTGGGAAATTTCCTATCAGCCTTATACATAAAATAGATGACACTGATTGGTATATCTGCCGTGGGGATATCTAAGGCAGGTCTCATAATCCAGTAAAAATGTTGAAATGTGACCAGAACATGACAGGCAAATTCTGTGATACTGTTTACAGCCTTTTTATTTGAAAAGCTTTCTGAGGAATTTTAGGATTATGTCAGAATATTGGTATAGGCCAGATTCAGGGCCACAAGAATTTGCTCCCAAGCACTATTTTCTCTATTATTTCCAACTCATCCACTCATCAAGTTCTTCTTAGATTTTTTAAAAAATATTTTTTATTGATTTCAGAGAGAAAGGGAGAGATAGAAACATCAACGATGAGAGAGAAGCATTGACTGGCTATCTCCTGCACACCCCATACTAAAGATTAAGCCCTGCAACCCGGACATGTGCCTTGACCAGGAATCAAATGGGAACTCCTCGTTCATATGTTGATGTTCAACTAATGAGCTGTATTGGCTGGGCATCACCTGAGGATATTTTTTTCCATTGCTTTTCAGAGAGAATGCAAGAGAAGGAGGGAAGAGAGAGAGAGAGAGAGAGAGAGAGAGAGAGAGAGAGAGAGAGAGAGAGAGAGAGAGAGAGAGAAACATTGATTGGCTGTCTTTTGCATATAGCCCTGGTTGGGGATTGAATCTGCAATCCAGGTACATACTCTTGCTCAGGAATCAAACCCATGACCCTTCAGTGTGTGTGTGTGTGTGTGTGTGTGTGTGTGTGTCCGTGTGTGCGCACACACTTCTGAATACTCTACTTAGCCACCCAGGCCAGGGCAAGGCTTCCAAAACCTTTCTTGTATAGTCTCATTTTTCTCCTTGTCAGGAGAAATTTCATGTAAAATTTCCCTTCTTCATTGAATAATGGCTTTTCTTCACCCCCCACCCCCATCCCAGTTGTATTCAGCTGCAGAGGTAACCACATAAATATTGACAGAAATAGTTCCTTTGTGTAATGTATGGACAGCCTTACAAAAACCTAGAATTTGGATGACCAACACATTGGTATTTTCTGGGGACTGTGAAATAAATAAACACCAGGGCAGAAGGCCTAAAACTATGTGTGTGTGTGTGTGTATGTGTGTGTGTGTGTGTGTGTGTGTGTGTGAGTAAAATGTTAGTATGCAATATTCATTGTTAAATGTGAAATTTACACATCAAGACTATTTCATGCTCTTTGCCTTGGGCAGAGTATAATGCAAAGAGCCACAATGAAAGTCTCTTCTGGAGCCCCTTTTAAGGGGCCTGGCTGGGTTGGTGAAGGAGGCTCTTCCCAGCCTGAGCATCTGGGCTCTTTGCTGAGAGATTGCCTGGGGCAGAACCCTCTGATTGCTCTCTCTGGCCTCGCTCCCAGGGGTCGACCCAGGCTTTAGTAGCTTGACTCATCAATCTAACCTGGGGAAGGGGAACTAACAGAGGAATGTGTGTGTGTGTGTGTGTGTGTGTGTGTGTGTGTGTGTGTGCGCGCGCGCGCAGGGCTGCATCTAGAAGCCCAGGAGGGCAGGAGCAGAAGTGGCCGAATAAGTTCCAGGGTTCAGAACCGGGTCTCCCTTCTTCAGTTCAGGACTACACAGAGCCCAGGCTGCTCCATCTGAAGGTGACACAATTCTGTGCAATTAAGTGTTGTTTTATTATTCATTTAACTCTTCTAAAAACTGTATTCCATTTTGCCCTAGCTGGTTTAGCTCAGTGGATAGAACGTCTGCCCTCTGACAGAAGGGCATGGGTTCCCCAATTGGGGTGTGCATGGGAGGCAACCAATATGTCTCTATCATGTCGATGTTTCTCTCTTCTTCTCTCTCCTTCCTTTCGATACTCTCTAAAAATCAATGGAAAAATAGCCTCAGGTGAGGATTAACAACAACCAAAAGTATTACATTTCTTTCAAAAGCAATGTGTGCTTATGTGGTATTCTATGCATATATATGCACATCATTCTTTAAAGAAAACACAATAAAAAACTTTAAAATAATGGAACATTTCAAGTATGTACAAAATAAGACGAATAACATACAATCAATACCATGTACCCACTGCACAATTTTAACAATTGACAACCGATGGTGAACTTTATTTTGTATATATCCAACTCATGTCCCCATCACATTATTACTTGAGGCAAATCCCAAACATCATATCATCTCATTCTATACAGTTCCATTGCATTCCGGTTTTAAAATTATAAAATACATATAACATAAAAATTACCATTTTAGCCAGTATACAGTTCACTGGCATTAAGTACATTCACACTGTTGTGCACCATCACCATCATCTGTCCACAGAACCCTTTTCATCTTCCCAAACTGAAGCTCTACCCATTGAACCTAACTATCTTGTTTCCTTCCCCCGGAGCCCCTGTTCTACTTTCTGTCTCTGAGACTGACTTCTTTAAGAGCCTCACAGGAGAGGAATTGTAAAGTGTTTGTGACTGGCTTATTTCTCTTAGCATAACGTCATGGAAGTTCATCCATATTGTGGCACAAGACAGTTTCCTTCCTTTTTAAAGCCATGAATTCTGTTTAATAACCCGTTTGTTCATTTAATAAGGCAGCACAGAGAATATTTTTTAACCCTCTGGTTTAAATATCTCCTCATTAATAGGTATTATTGTTTGCTTTTGACATGCTTATTTGGAAGGACTGATTCCACAAGAGAAAGTCTTCTTTTCTCCTGCCAAAGCCATGGGTCACAGCGGGAAATGTTAGTGAGTGCTGAGTTCTCATAGCACAGGATGATTATCTTAAATGTGCTAATTTGTGAAATTTTGCATCTTCATATACCTTATTATTATTTTTTCATCTTCATGTACTTTAACTTCCCTATTTGATTTACTAAATGCATCCAGAGATCAGACATTTTAAAAATAATAATACGTGATAATATGTTTTCTGGGGATGTCAAAGATAGACGACCTGAGGATCTCAGTGCACATGAAATAGATAGTAGGATCATACTTCTAATCTAAAAGCATGTTTCTCTCAAGAACCCCAAGTCCTTTTGGAATTAGCTAATTCATCTTCAAAATACCTCAGAAAGGTTGGGAAGCATGAATCACTTTCCCCAGTTGACAAATAAAGAAGGTAGATATTAGCGAAATCAATCAACACCTAAAAAACACAAAGCAAGGCATGGCAGGACCCTTACTTTGGCTTTGAAGTTGCTATATCTATCACCGTAAGGCCTGTTCTATTCTGAGCATGTTCTCTTTTATCAGAGCTAAGACAGGATGAAAAATGTCCTGTGCCTATCACACAGTAGGCTCTTCCTATTTGTTGAAGAGAAATAAAAGATGAATTAGCTTAAAACGTGTGGCAGAGACCTAGAGATCATAGTGTTCTGAGTCTCTCCATCGTGTTCCTTTAATCTCCACGTGCTGATTTCCTTTTCCCTGCTGGCTTGGTGTGCAGGTCTGCCGGTCTGACTCCTTGCCTGTGGGGGGCTGCTTCTGGGCGGTGCTGAGGAATAAAGGGCAGGGTCAGCTTTCCGAACCTACAATCAACTTTGCTCTAGTTCCCTTGCTGCTTTCAGTAGGAACCTGCCTCAGGCTCTTGATCCTTTTGCATAGTTCCTGTTCTAGGCCGTAGTCTTGGTCTTCTTCCTTTCTTTTGGGAACAAGGGAAACAAAGATAGAAGATATGGGAGAATCACATGCTTAATACAGCACGCCCCCCCCCCCCTTTTTTTTTTTGCACGTAAGCGGTATGTGGACACACAGTTTTCTTCTCTGTCTGCCCTAGTCCTGCTACCTCTAAGTCACATCCTCCATAAAAAGTCTTATCTGACCCACTCATCACCATTTAGTCATCTGTTTGCTTGGTTGTCAGTTGTATTGCCATTTGTGGTTTTTTAATCTGTATTATTTTTTAACCTCTTGTGATTCATCACTGCTCCCTCAACTTGAGGATCACTTCCTCTGAAATTGGGACAGGCTGAAAGTTACATATTTATGTGGCTTAGCACAAGGTTTGGTGTGTGTGTGTGTGTGTGTGTGTGTGTGTGTGTGTGCATGCAGCACATTTGTACTAAATGAACAATTGCTGTTCATCAGAGGACAAATGAAGGGACAATGACCTCAACTTAGTCACATGACACCACACAGAGGTGGAGATAAGAAGGGAGAGCAGGGCTTGGCCTTTCCCAGCTAGCACTGGATTGTAACTGCCCCAGAACAAAGCAGGTCGGACCTGGCACACAGACTACCACATCAATGGTGCTCCATGCTCCTTTTGAGGTTATCATTAGATGGAAAAGCCATAGGGTCAGTTGTATCCTCTGAAGTTACTAAGCTGGAATACTCAGCTGCTGGCCAGATGAATATTTGGTTTTATGGTTTGGTTGTCTGTATTTAATTTTAGTAGAAAAGCAATATCTTACCTGTAGTCTCTTTTTAGACTGCTTAACACTTAATTAGGAGTGCTAATGATTTTATTAAGGAGGCTTGAGAACATTGACTTTTTTTATTTGAAAGAAGCTGCATGGCATAAGTCACTATGATATCATTTCAGATAGCTGGCAAACTAACCATCTTATTTCTAATGTCTCCTACTGAAAGCAAGCCAAGTATGCCATAAACTGGGCATGACAACTGAGTTTAGTTGATATCACCAGAGAAGCTTAATCTGGATGCAGCAGTACATATAACATTTCTGTAATGAGAAATTTGCAACTTAAAACACAATGCTTTTGTAACTCTGGACCTTTTGGGGAAAAATATAAAATGAGTCATTAAGTCGACGAAAGACAATATATGCATTCAGCTTTAAATGTGTTCACTGAACAGGCTCTTTTCAAATAATGTGACTCTTTTCCTTTATCAGGAGAGCATAATTATTCTCCGGCAGGAGAGATGATTAAATTGGGGAGTGGGAGTTATCAGTCCACACCTGTTTCCATCTATTTCTCCACTGGAAATAATATTTATCTCTGTGTAAATGCTTATGCAATCTTTGACATAGGGATGTGTAGGCTGTTCAGCTGCAGAGGTAAAATTTGCTTCTTGAACTTCAGGCTTATTATTGGCTTATAAAATCAAAGAAAGGCAAGAACGCCAACTCCCACCTTCCCTCCACATTTATGGGGATTAACTACATTATTCAATGTATTTCTTAAGAATTAAATTAATTATAATGCATTTGGATTCCCTGAGCATTCTCACAATTAATTTGTGCTATTGAGTTATCAAATATCCCTTTCTTAAGGGATTAGCTCATTTCTGATATTTTGCACTGGTGTACCGAAAAGTAATTTTGGACTAAAAAAATTGGATCCTTTTTCCAAGGATTTGTTTTTAATCTCCAAAGGAATTCTTGAAACATCAGAATAAAAGAGTACAACAGTGGCTAAACCCACTGATCACCTGATAACACAAATTCATGAAAATAGGGGTAAAGGAAATGCTCTCATCTTATCTGCTTTTTGCATGCTAAGCACCAAGACAGTGCCTATTTGAAATTCATAGTTCCTGGTTCATACAGAGCTATTGAATCCAGTTTAAAAAATTGCGTATTTTAATAACTTGTGTTATATTCAGATATCCCTGAATTTTTAATATATCTCAGTTTGAATTAAAAATATTCTTTCCATAGTGTCACTTAACTTCCTTTTCCAAATTAAATAAAATCGTTGCAAGGCAGCATGTAGCAAAGGGATTTTTTTTAAGGTAAATAGTGAGATAATTGATTGTTTGAAAACATTAGGTTCATGTATTAAGGACTAAACTAAAGTACAATGCTAAATAATTGCTTTACACATTTATTTGAGGTAATCTAGTCAAGGCCTCATTTGCTTGTGAAAATTAAAAGGTCAATTATTAGAGCTGTGATGTCATTAATAGGAAACAGTTCACAGCTGAGAAAATGTAGTTATGGAATTACTTTTAAGAGAACAACAAACCTAGAGAGATGTTTATAACATTTGAGCCAGTAAAATTGGAACATATAAAGAACATGTTTTGGATCAGTTCTGAGAAAACTGAATTTATATTTTGAAAACCACAATACTAATCTGAACAAAATTGAAATTATTGTAAAAGCAAAGTAAATTTAAATGTATCAATAATACATTATTCTGTACTTGGCAATTTTGTATTTATAAAAGAGATGCTTTTTAATGCCATATATATATATGGCATTAAAAAGCATATATATATATATGCCAATGGTCAGCAAACTCATTAGTCAACATAGCCAAATATCAACAGTACATGATTGAAATTTCTTTTGAGAGCCAAAAACCCATGTCTGCACATGGGCCCATACGTGGTACTTTGTGGAAGAGCCACATTCAATGGGCCAAAGAGCTGCATGTGGCTCACGAGTTGCAGTTTGCTGACCACTGATCTACACTAATAAAAAAGAAACATGAAAGTTAATCATCACTCTGCTACACCCACCAGCCAATCAGGAGGAAATATGCAAATTAGAAGGAGAAAGATGGCAGCTGCCCAGCTGCTTCAGGCTGGGAATGGCTGGGTGGGGCAGGATGCCTGCTATGAGAGGGAGGTTGGGGGTGGAGGGTGGGTGAAGGGATCTACAGGAATGGCATTCTGGCTACAGCAAAGATATATATATATATATATATATATATATATATATATATATATATATATATATATATATATAATTCTTTATTGTTTAAAGTATTACATAAGTCTTTTTCCCTCACTGACTTTGCCCCAGCCACTCCCACCCCTCAGAACATTCCCTCACCCCCTACAGTCTGTGTACATTGATCATGCTCACATGCATGCATACAAGTCCTTTGGTTGATCTCTTACTCCTCTCCATCCTCTCATCTCCCCTGCCTTCTCTCTTAGGTTGGACGGTCTGTTTGATGCTTTTATATCTTGGGCTTTATTTTTGTTCATCACTTTATGTTGCTCATTATATTCTACAAATGAGTGAGATCATATATTTATCTTTCTCTAACTAGCTATTTCATTTAGCATAATGCTCTCCAGGTCCATCCATGCTGTTGAAAATGGTAAGAATTCCTTCCTTTTTACAGCAGTGTATGTTCCATTGTGTAGATGTACCATAGTTTCTTAATCCACTCATCTGCTGATGGGCATTTAGGTTGTTTCCAAAATATAATATATATGCACCCCTACGTTCATAATAAATTGTGCTATTATAAACATAGGAGTGCATATATATTTTCTGATTGGTGTTTCTGGTTTCTTGGGATATATTCCTAGGAGTGGGAGTACTGGGTCAAATGGGAGTTCCATTTTTAATTTTTTGAGGAAACTCCATATTGTTTTCCACAGTGTCTGCACCACAATATATATAATTAAAAAAATCTTTGTGGTTGAGAGTATTACAGATGTCCCCCTTTTCCCATCCCTCATTGTCCCCCTTCACCTAGTTCCCACCCTGCCCTAGGTTTTACCACCCTATTGTCTGTATCCATAGGTAAAGCATATATGTATATAAATTCTTTGATTAATCTATTCTCTCCCCCCTGCTCTTTGCCTCTGATATTCATCAGTCTGTTTCATGTTTCCATGCCTCTGGCTCTGTTTTATTCATCAGTTTATTTTGTTCATTAGATTCCTTGTTCATTTGTTTTGATTTTTAGATTCAATTGTCAATAGATATGTAGTCATTGCCATTTTATTGTTCATATTTCCTCCTCCTGTTCTTGTTCTTCTTCTTGTTCTTTTTCTTGTCCTTCTTCCTCTTCTTAGAGAATACCCTTCAACATTTCATGTAATATTGATTTAGCTTTTTTTAATCTGTGAAACCCTTTATCTAACCATCAATTCTAAACGATAGTTTTGCTGGATAGAGTAATCTTGGTTGTAGGTCCTTGATATTCATCACTTTGAATATTTCTTGCTACTCCTTTATTGGCCACCAAAGTTTCTGTTGAGAAATCAACTGACAGTCCTATAGGCACTCCCTTGTAGATAGCTAACTGCTTTTCTCTGCTGCTTTTAAGACTCTCTCTTTGTCTTTAACCATTGGCATTTTAATTATGATGTGTTTTGGGTTCTTTTTATTTGGGACTCCATGCTTCCTGGATTTGTAAGTCTGTTTCTTTCACCAGTTAGGAGAAGTTTTCTGTCATTATTTCTTCAAATAAGTTTTCTATATCTTGCTTTCTCTCTTCTTCTTCTGGAACCCCTAAAATGTGAATTTTGGAACATTTGCAGTTGTCCTAGAGGCTCCTTACATTATCTTCATATTTTTGAATCCTTTATTCTTTTTGCTCTTCTGCTTGGGTATTTTATTCTTCCTCATATTCCAAATTGTTGATTTGATTCTCAGAATCCTCTACTCTATGTTTAATCCATGTAAATTATTCTTTTTTAAAAATATATTTTATTGATTTTTTACAGAGAGGAAGAGAGAGAGATAGAGAGTTAGAAACATCGATGAGATGTTTCATTGACCATTTGCCTCTTGCACATTCCTTATTGGAATCAAAACTGGGACCTTTTAGTCCATAGGCTGATGCTCTATCCACTGAGCCAAACCAGTTTTAGCACATGTAAATCATTCTTTATTTCAGTCGGTGTATGTTTAATTTCTGACTGGTTGTCCTATTTCATGTCTTTGAAATTCTCACTTAGATCCTCAAAAGTCTCACTAAGTCCCTTGAAGCTTTTATTAAGATCATTGAGCATCCTTATAACAAATGTTTTGAACTCTGTATCTAGTAGTTTGTGTGCCTCCATATCTTTTTCTTTCCCTGGAGATTTCTTTTGTTCTTTCATTTGTGACATGTTTTTTTGTCTCCACATTTTGGCTGCTTCCCTGTGTTTGTTTCTATGTATTAGGCTGAGCTGATATGTCTCCTGGAATTGGTAGAGTGTCCTTTTGTAGTAGGTGTCCTGTAGGGCCCAGTGGCTCATTCTCTTCAGTAACCTGAGCTGGGCACTCTAGGTACATCCCCGTGTGAGCTGTGTGCACTGTTTTGTAGTTGAGTCTTGATTGCTGTTGGTGTCACTGGGCAGAGTTGACTTACAGGCCAACTGGCTGCAAGGACCAGCTGTGACTACAGTGGGAGAGCTATGTGCAGGAGTCACCCTTATGGAGTAGGACTTGTTTCAGTGGGGCTTTGGTGTTCACTGAGTGTTCCCCTTGAATGTATCATTTGTGGATGTATAGAGTGGTAGTCTGGTATGATCTGAATCTGTCCATTGCATGCACTGGCTCTGGGTCCTCCCAGGAGGTGCAAAGTCAGCCACTGTTTGAGGTCATCTGGCAGGAGCTACAGTGTGATCTGCAGATGGCTGCTACTTGTGTTGGGCTTATAAGTGTCCAGGTGAGGCCAAGCTGTGAACAAGGCAAGCTGCTTCCAGTATGGGGTCTTGCTGATGCTAACTGCTGCTTGTTTGAGAGATTTTAGGAAAGTCTGAAGTCTGAGCCAGGACAGGCCATTCATATGGAAAAGCTACTGAAACAGCTTGGGTGGGGCTGAAATTAGATGGGATGGGTCTCAAGGAATTAACAAGTCTAAGTGAACAGTGTGAATCAGGCTGATGGAAACTCAGATATGGCTGCCAGTCAGCTCTGAGACAGGAGAGGTCTTAGCATAGGGACAATAACACCTGCAAGCCACCCTGTCTGGGAGAAACCTGCCACCGAGTTCTTGCTCTGATGCCAGACAATTCAGTTCCTCGCTTTATATCCCTGGATTCCCCTAAGCTGCTTCCCCAGCAATGGAGCTTAGAGAAAGCAGGACCATGTAAATTCGTGAGCCAACCCTTTAAGAGGACCTGAATGTGTCTCTAGCAACCTCTATGTCACTCAGCCATAATCTCTGCTGGTTTTTACAGCCCGAAGTTATGGGGGCTTCTCTTCCCAGCCCTGGAACCCTGGGCTGTGGGTTTGGGACCACTTGCTCCTCATGGAGCCTTTACAGCAGAGATATCCCTCCCAATTAAAAAAACACCACATATAGGTATTGGACCAGCCTGTTCTGTGCCTCTGCCCTTCTTACCAGTCTCTGTGTGCTTTCTTATTTATTTCTATAGTTGTAGGACTTCCATTCAGCCAGATTTCAGGTGGTTCTGAATGATGATTGTTCTGTATTTTAGTTGTAATTTTGATGTGATTGTGGGAGGTGGTGAGTACCGGCATTTGCCTATGCTGCCATCTTTGTTCTCTTCAATATATTTATTTATGGTAAAAACACCTGGGTTAAGGGAGAGTCTTTTCTTGATATTTGAAAGGTCATCTAACTGCATAAAATAGAAACTGAAAAAGAAAAATTTCTTGTTTTCAGTCTTTTTAACTTTATTTTTGAATTCTAGTTAATACAGAATATTACATTAGTTTCAGGTGTATAACATAGTGAGTAGACATTTATATAACTTAAGAAGTGATCTAGAAACCATTTAAGACCATACACAGTTATTACAATATTATTGACTATATTCCCTATGCCGTACTTTAACATTCCAGACTACACCCACTGAATATCACAAACCCTAGCAGAGACTACACCCACTGAATAGTGTCCTGACTATTTTTATAACTGGCAATTTTTTAAAATTAAAAAAATATTCTTCAATTAAAAATTTTTTTTTCTTTACATTCCATATTATTTTGTATTAGTTTCAGGTATATAGCATAGTGGTTAGATAACTATATTCTTTACAAAGTGGTTCTCCCTGACATTTCCAGTACCCAACTGGCACCATACATAGTTATAATATTATTGATTATATTTCCTATGTAGTACATTACATCCTCATTAAAACTGGCAATTTGTACTTCTTAATCTCTTTCACTTTTCTCACTCATGCCCTCAACCCCCCTCTCATCTGGCAACCATCAATTTGTTCTCTGTATTTATGAAAAGCTTTTTTTTTTTTCATGCATTTTTACTGGGAAGTATTTGAAAAGGATATCATTTAATATCCAATTCAATGTGCATTGATTACCATCACCATGTAGCATATGAATGTAGACAGAGTTTTTAACATGTGGACCCACAAAAAACTTCAACTATCCATTATTTGTTTGCTTGGTTTTATCTCCCATTTATCTTCTTTCTCTCCCAGAGGAACAGAGCAAAAATGCAACCTAATTATAAGCACTGTTTTCCTGAACTGACATTTTTATGGATGTTACAGTGAAAGAAATTAAAGACCTACTAATTTTACCCAATTCATGTTGGAGCTAGGAGTTAAAGATTAGTCCACACATACTTTTCAAAACTGAGGCAGTTTTTCTCTGTGGACAACCTTTTTTGGGGACACACTGTATCCTATATTATTTACCCTTCCTCCCACTCTTTATCAGCTCACTTCCTTCTCTTCTCTGCCTTTCTGTTCCCACTGCCATTCCTTCTGTTTTTGATTAGAGTGAAATAGTCCAGAAAAGCTTTTGGATGGACTCCACTGAGAGACTTCCAGATTCATATATTGTGACGGCATATATACATGTCTTAATTTTACCTTAGTACTGTCACCTGCAAAATGGGCATAGAAGTGACTCCTACTTCATAGGATTAGTAAATCTGTTAATATTGATATATGGAAAACTATTAGTATGGCTCAGATTTTAGCAACAGGTCAGAGCAAGCACTCAATTTATTTACTTAATCATTATTTATGAAGAGTCTGCTAAATATTAGGCACTACTTGGGACCCATCAATGAGTGATAGAGATGAAGAGCTCTATCCTTGTTGAGCTAACATTCCAGTGGGGGAAAGTGACCATGAATTGTGAACATAATACGAAGTATGCTAGTAGATGATGAGGGTGATGGGGAAAAGAAAGCCACCGTGTGTGGGTGTAGGTTGCAATTTTTAAAGAGGATGGTGGTGGAAGGCCTCAAAGAGAGAATGATGTTTGGGCAAAGACATTATGGAGATAAGGGATGTTTAGGAAGAGATTTTCCCAGGTAGGGGTAGCAGATAATGAGAAGGCTCTAATGCCTGATGTTTGGGGAATAGCAAGGAACTCCTGTATTGATTCCATTTCTGATGTCATATTTCACAATTAGAGGTGGGTGAGCAAGGAGGAGAAGGGCTGTAGGAGATGTATAGGGCCCTGTGAACCACTGTCAGGACACTGACATTCACTTTGCAGGGTCTAAAAATTCCAGGATTTAAATTAAATTTTAAAAAGATTCCTCTGACTGTAGTGTTGAGATTAAACTCAGGGTTATTATTGCTCATTTGCTGCAGTCTCCGATCCTAGGAAAATGCCTCTCTGGGGATAGGGAGTGCATAAATATTAAATGAATTGGGTAGTTTATTTAGAATAGGTTGTTTATTTGGTCCACATACTGATATTGTTTTGCCTTTGTACATCTAGGTTTTCTCTCTTTGTTCACATTTTCTTCCTTGTGCTTACTAGGGTCTTCCAGGTGACAAGGAAAAAGTCATTCAATTACCTTGAGTGAAAGGAGAAAACCTCAAAGGCTTTGAATCAAAGCAGTTGACATAAACTTGAAAATCATTTGGGTGAAACAACGGAGAAGGCTGGGCCTGTGGTCATGGGAGATGCTTGCTCTGCCTAAAAGCATACACAGTGAAACTTTAAAAATGCTCAAATCAAGACACATCTGGAGCGGACCAGGATCAAGCTACATGTTCCTAAGGGCTGCTTAATGGCAGTTTACCATAGAGGTGCAGGGAACAAAAGCAGAATGTGAGGTAGTCTCAACTCTGATAGCAGGCATCACAGAAAGCTGCCCTGCCTTCTACTGAACATTTATGCCATTCAGAACAGGCCACCCTCTCTGCATGATTGCTGCCCTGAACTGGTATGCTTGGCCTGGACGGACAGCAAGCTGTATTTCCATCTTCGCTTTCCGCTCAGCCGGAGGTTCTTGTGTAGTGCGCAACCTGCACACCCATCTTTCAGGACACAACAACGCCCTGGCAAAATTACCAAGTTTGCTTTCCTGTCAGCAGCAGGCAGGTCTTCCTTTTTGCTTGGGCAACCTTCTACTTTGGTGTACTCCGCTGCTTTCTCTTTCTGCTTTTTCTCTCCCGTCATCATGGATGTGGCAATTCTATCTCTCTGTTTGTTTAGTTCAAACTCCTTGGAAGAGAATCTGTGGGGTTGGCTAGTCACCTACTGCAAAGATTGTGCTTTTGTTCGATGTTAGCTCTTACAACTCGGGAGCCCATTCAGCCCTGTCTAGAGCATGGATATCCCAAACCCTAGTAGAGACTACACCCACTGAATAGTGTTCTGAATAATATAATCTTCAAGAACAGTGTTTTGTTCTGGATTACATCTTGAGTAAAGGACTCAATTTATAGGAAAAAACCTAATAATGTTACAGTAAAATTTTCCTTTTGGATACCTCTGGAAAGAAACTAAAATGCATGATAATCCAATATATACAGTGCTTGCATTTACCAAAGGGAAGTCATTAAGTGTACTGTTTAATAGTGAATATATGCAACCAATGAATGGACTCCTTGTATCATGCCTAGTACTAATTTACTTAGTCACCTTATTTCATTTCAGGTTCATATCAACTTAATTTGTAAATGTTTGTTTCTGCACTTCTCTTCTTGCTGCCATTCACATGCCTTTATCATCTGTTATTATAATTATCATCATGACTTTCTTTCTCGTATCTTGGTTTGAACCTTCTGCCTTTTTAAAAGCATCTTTATATCATCACTAGAATTTTCTTTCCAGAATACACATCTGATCACAGGTTACATCACCCTGACTTAAATTATTTAAAAAAAATTTTAATTGATTTTAGAGAGGAAGGAAGAGAGATAGAAACATCAATGATGAAAGAGAATCACTGATCAGCTGCCTCCTGCACGCCCCCCACTGGGGATCGAGCCCCCAACCCAGATACATGCCCTTGGCCTGAATCAAACCTGGGACCCCCTCAGTATGCAAGCTGATGCTCTACCCAGTGAGCAAAACCAGACAGGGCAAATTCTTTTTTTCCCCTCTATTACATATAGTAGTACATATATCTCCCTCCTCCCACTGACCTTCCCCCAGCTTCCCCTCCCTTCTGTCACATGCTCTCATCCCACCCTCCCAGTGTCTTTTGTCCATTGGTGTGCTTATATGCATGCATACAAGTCCTTAGGTTAATCTCTTTCCTCCCTTCCTCAACACTCCCCAGCTTTCTTGCTGTAATTTGACAGTCTGTTCCGTGCTTTACTGCCTCTGTATCTATTTTTTTGTTCATCAGGTTATAATGTTCTTTGTTTTCCATAAATGAGTGAGATCATGTGGTATTTTTCTTTCATTGCCTGGCTTATTTCACTTAACATAATGTTCTCCAGGTCCATTCATGCTGTTGCAAATGGTAAGAATTACTTCTTTTTTATAGCAGCGTAGTGTTCCATTGTGTAGATGTACCATAGTTTTCTAATCCACTCATCTGCTGATGGGCATTTAGACTGTTTCCAAATCTTAGCTATGATGAATTGTGCTGCTATGAACATAAGGGTACATATGTCCTTTCTGATTATTGTCTCTAGTTTCTTGGGATATATTCCTAGAAGTAGAATTACTGGGTCAAATGGCAGTTGCATTTTTAGTTTTTTGAGGAAACTTCATACTGTTCTCCACAGTGGCTGCATATTTTTATTGAAAGAGAGGAAGGGAGAGGAATAGAAAGATAGAAACATCAATGAGAATGGAACATCTTTGATAGGCTGCCTCCTGCAGGCCTCCTGCTGGGGATTGAGCCTGCAACCTGGCATGTGCTCAGACTGGGAATCGAACTGGTGACCTCTTGGTTCAATGCTCAACAGCTGGGCCACACCAGCTGGGTGATTCTTTAGTGATTATGCCCTCAAGATGAAACTTCAGCCCTAGAGTCAGCTATACCAGAAGCTCTATGTAATTTAGTCCTCTTTTTTACATTCAAGGGCTGTTCCTGCTACACTCCCGAATGTTGGTTAATAACACACATTTTCTTAAGCCTCTGAGCCTTTTGATATGATGGCAAGCCCTTTCTTCTTTTCTTTATTTGGCCAACTCCTACTTATCATAAAGGTGCAGCCTTTGGGAAGCAGTCCTTACTCCATCTACAGACACAGGGCCTCTTTTTTTTTTTTTTGGTGCTTTCAGTGTTTTGTGCTTCCCTGCATTAAAACATAATGTGACTGTGTGATAATTGTTGTTTCTATGCTTGTCTCACTCTACTAAGGGTTCCCCTCACCCATATTCGTGTTTATTCTTCTTATAAGTACTCAAGATTTTCTTATTTTTCAATTGCAGTTTACATTCAATATTCTCTTATATTAGTTTCAGGTGTACACATAGTGATTAGACAATCATATACTTATACAGATGACAAAGTGATCCCCAGATATTTCAAATATCCACCTGGCACCGTACATAGTTATTACAATACTAGAGGCCAGGTGCATGAAAATTCATGCACTGGAGTGGGGGGTTCCTCAGCCCATCCTGCCCCCTCTCACAGTTCATAGGCCCTCAGGGGCGGGAGGCAACCTGGCCATCAGGGGAAGGCAATGCCCCCATCACACCTCTGTGCTGCCGCTGCTGGCAACACAAGCCTTGGCCAGCTCTGGTTACCTGAGCTTCAGGCAGCCTTGGGCGGCTAGGCTGCTGCCATCCAAGGCTTGCTTATACCTCAGGCTGGGCAGCCAACATCTGAGACTTGCCTGCACCTCAGGCTGGCCCTGGGCGGTTGGGCGGCTGAGGGGACTGGGGGACTCTGGAGGAGGGTGTGCATGCTGCCTCGGCGGGCTTAGGGGACTGGGAGCCACCATCTTGTGGCTGTGGGCGCCGCCATATTTGAGGGTGTGGCAGTCAATTAGCATATTCCCTCCTTATTGGATGTGGGTGCCACCATCTTTGTCATGCAATGACAGTCAATTTGCATATTAGATAGGATTATTGACCATCTCCCCTATGCTGTAGTTTACATCCCTGGGACTATTTTGTGATTATCAATTTGTAGTTACTAATTCCTTCACCTTTTTTTATCAATCCCCCAACTCCTCTCCCCTCTGCCAACCATTAGTTTGTGCTTTGTTTCTATGAGTCAGTTTTCATTTTGTTTATTTATTTTGCTCTTTAGATTCCACATATAGGTGAAATTATATGATATGTGTCTTTCTTTGTCTGACTTATTTCACTTAGCATAATACCCTCAAGACCCATTCATGTTGTTACAAATGGTAAGATTCCTTTCTTTTTATGACCATGAGATATTCCATTGTATATATATATGTACCAGAATTTTTTATTCACTCATCTATTGATGAGCACTTGTATTGTTTCCATTTCTTGGATATTGTAAATAATGCTGCAATAGCCAATGGATGCATATATTCTTTTGAATTAGTGTTTTGAGCATTGTGGGCTTCAGAGTACCCATCTATATAAGCCCAGAATCTTTCATTATGGCTGCTCAAAAATAACTTTAAATAAAAATGTTTTTATTGATTTCAGAGATGAAGAGAGATTAAGAGAGAGGTAGAAACATAAATTATGAGAGAGAATCATTGATTGGCTGCCACACTGGGCATCGAGCCTGCAACCCAAGCATGTGCCCCAACTGGGAATTGAACCAGCAACCTCTTGGTGCATGGGTTGATGCTCAACCACTGACCCACACCAGCAGGCCTCAGAAAGAACTTTAAGTGGAAGTGGATGGAGTAGACCTTGTTCCTAAGGTTCCTCTCCAAAAGACACTGAATATTTTGAGTAAAGTTTATTTTCTTTCCATTTCACCATCAAACCTCTATTTTAGGAAAAAGAGAATATTATTCCTTCTTTTCCCCTTTCTGTGCTTTACTCTATGAATTCTATTCTCTAGAGCTTTTTTAAATGTTGATTCTAAAACCTGATTTGTTGATTGAGAAGCATTGAAATCAAAGGAAATCTAAAAACTTGGATGATTTCTCTTTTGAGTGCTTTAGTATCTCAAGTTTGACTGATCTCAGATCTTAGATATTGAACTTGCTTTAGCTTTATGAAGGAGCTTATGTGTGTGAAGTGCAGTCTGTTTGAGAGTAAGGAAAACCTTAATGGCTTTCAGACCAGAATGGGAGTCCCTGGTTGTGGCTTGCAAGCAGGGGTCTCACCCAGGTGGTTGTTATGCTTTGATCACGCTTCCTGGTCTGGCCAATCACCTGAATGGAAGAGATATATTTCTTCATTATATCTCACATACTAACAGAACCCCAATTCTTTACATGGTTGATTATCCAAACCTTCCCTGAGGTCTTATTTCCTTTTTCTCCCTCCAATGAGCAAATCCCCTTTTATATTAACACTTTAAAGTGTATACAAGGCTTCCTCTATAATTTAGTTCAATGGCCACCTACTATAAGGAATTGATGAGCTGTTTGGCTGATTAGCAGTATTTCTTTCTTTTCCATACCTCTTCAGAAAGTATTCTGCTGATGCGTCACCAATCTAAGATGCTCGTTTGTTATTTTATTTTAAGCAGGCTCTACATTATCATTTAATGGCATAATGGGATCCCCATTCTAGTTGACAAACACTGTGGTGCAAATGATTTAATTTACTAGCTCAAGCATTAGTCTACATATTATGGTACTGATCAGTCATAGCATACTAAAATCACTCATCCTTAATGTGATGATTTGGTATCCCTACAGAGAATTCCAGTCATCAGAATGTCATTAGATACAGTAAAAAAATGAAAATTACTATTACACAGCAGTAAACACTATTAACTGTTAGTTAAAATAGCATTTAATTTAGTCGTGCAAGAGTTTACGAATTTCCGCAGTTTACTTGGTCCTCAAGTAATTGTCACTGAAAAGTTAATGACACTTCTGCCAATGAAATGATAGAATGCGGAGGGGGCAATGATGAACTGGTGTTTTTATATGCAGATGCCATGATGTGACAGTATAGAGTGCTTGGCTATCTGGGATATTTCCTTGATAAGAAAAAAAAAGTGTGTTGGTGTCCTAAAAATATGAAGCAGGATAGAAGAATTTGTATGCCTCCAAAGTGCAGGGGCCATTAAGCATAGTTGGGAGAAGGAGGAAATGATTTCTCCCAGGCTGCTTTTCTCTTCCTCCATCAGCGCTGGCATTGCAGAGGTCTGCAGCAATGCTGATAAACCATGGCTGCCATAAAACTCCTGCAAGTGTCCCCGGTTGGGGATCTATTCTTGCAAGGAATTATGGGCAGGTTGGATAGTATATATATTTTTGCACAAGGCTCACAAACCCTAGGCTTGCAAACAGCACCAGTTTAAGTTGCAAAGCATGTATTTGCCTTGAAATGGCCTTTCCCGGTTGCAGTCTGAGTCCAGCATTCCCCAGCTTTAAATAAAATCAGCAGCAACATCGACCATGCCTATAAATGTGGGCTCTCTGTGGGTTACTTGGCTCCAGAGCTCTGTCTTCATCCAAGCTGTTGTGATTCATTTCCTTGTTTATTCTTTAACTGTATGTTACTGAATTTGAGTTCTGTGCTTAAAATATTGACCTTAGCTATGGAAAGGGACACCGGGACCCTTCTGTATATGTGGAAGGCAGTAAAAACAGAATAACAGACACCACCACTTCCTGCTTTGCTTATGCTTCTCATGCCAACCCAATAGGAAAATGATAGTTGGAAACAACCAGTCCTGGTATGACAATGGGAGAGGGAAATGGTGCTCAATTTATAGGATCTTGAAGGAGAGTTCTAGTGAATGCCCATCCTAAATCAATGAAGTGGCAGTGACCTGGCAGGATGTGTACCTGTGGCAGTGTTTGCAGTCTGTATGTAATATGGTGCTGAGGGCCACCTTTCATCAAGAATATGCCAAGGAGGATTGCCTGGGATTGGATTCTTTGTCACCAGTGGTATGGCACAGCGGGGACACGTGGCAGCCAACAGTGTACAGAGAATAAGGAGACCTGCATGCTTTTACCGAGGCAAAAGACCTAGGGTTTGGGTGGTGCATGCTTGGTCCCACTATAGTTATCATCTGTAGATTACATAGTCCTATCAGGGCAGACACTGAAATCATATCAATCAGAATAATTGCATCTTTTACCTTGATTAGAACCTTGAAGATATGTGGAAATTTGTAAACTCTTGCACTCTGTGACAAAAAAAAAGACACACATCTGCCACCTCTATCTGACTCAGGAATTACCTATATTAATTTTTCAAGATGCATGTGACTAGACCTTGGGGTGACGGGATCCTGTTCTGCTGCCATGGTGAGAGCCCAAGTGCAGATGATTCATCTATGAAACGGATAGTTCTGGGTGATCTTTGGGGTCAAAAGTCTCTGAAACCATCCTCCTGAAGTGTCACAGTATGGAGGGCCCCTGAATTCTTTCCCATTACAATTGCCCTTATCCTACTTGTTGAGAAAATTAACAAAATAGGAATGTATGAAAATCACATTAATTGCACATCTCATCCTGCTAACAACGCTGGGTAGGTCCCTGCAAGAGTCAACCTTTGCACTGTGCCCTTTTCCCTCCGGAGGCAGTTTGCCTGGGATGCAGGGGTAAGTATGGTTGGGCTACAGTTGATTCATCTGTACTTTCAAGAGCTAGATATTCTAGCCTGGCAGACACTCTGTGTGTGTGTGTGTGTGTGTGTGTGTGTGTGTGTGTGTGTGTGTGTATCTACAGAGTTATGGCATTCACATTTCCATTTGTGTTCCCAGTCTTTGGTTAGCTTTTGACATATGGAAATTCCTTTGTTGGCATATCCCTAACTAAAATTCCTGTCATGAGTTGAACACTCATCAAAAATAGCCAAATCCAGGGATTCAACCCAGGACCAATTTCTATATAGCTAAAGTACTGACATGGAGTGAAAATGGAGAGGACATGTGTATTAGTCAGGGTTTTCCAGAGAAACAGAAACAGTAAGGATTGGCTCACATGGTTAGGAGGCCAAGAAGTCTTAGAGCCTGCTGTTTGCGAGCTGGAGAAGCAGAAAAACAAGTGGTGTAATTCAGCTTGATTCTGAAAGCCTGAGAACCAGGGGAGCTGATGGTGGAAGTCCCAGTCCAAATCTGAAGACCCAGGATATCTGAGGGCAGGAGAGGATGGATGTCCCAGCTCCATCAGAAAGCAAGTTCTCCCTTCCCCCAGCTTTGGTGCTACTCAGCCCTCAGTGGGTTGGATGAGGCCCACCACACTGGGGAGAGTGATATGCCTTGCTCAGCCTATAGACTACATACTGGACTATTTAAAAAAATATTTTATTGATTTTTTACAGAGAGGCAGGGAGAGAGATAGAGAGCTAGAAACGTCGATGAGAGAGAAACATCGACCAGCTGCCTCTTGCACACCCCCCACCGGGAATGTGCCTGCAACCAATGTACATGCCCTTGACCGGAATCGAACCCGGGACCCTTCAGTCCGCAGACCAATGCTCTACCGCTGAGCCAAACCGGTTTCAGCCATATTAGTCTGAATTTAAATCAAAGTTTATACATCAGTTGTTTTTCATTATTGACACAAATGAAGTGCCAGACCAGGAGCTAAGCATTTTAAATTCATTACCTTAATCCTTTCACTAATATTATGAAGCATTGTTTTTTTAAAAAACTATATTTTATTGATTTTTTTACAGAGAGGAAGGGAGAGAGATAGTTAGAAACATCGATGAGAGAGAAACATTGATCAGCTGCCTCCTGCACACCCCCCACTGGGGATGTGCCTGCAAGCAATGTACATGCCCTTGACGGGAATCAAACTTGGGACCCTTTAGTCCACAGGCCGATGCTCTGTCCACTGAGCCAAACTGGTTTAGGCTGAAGCATCATTTTTAATCTCACCCAATATGTTTTTATTTCAGACTATTTTTCATCTCTAGGAGTTTGACTTGGGGTCTTAAATATTGTATGTATCTCTCTTTGGCATGCTTTTGTTTTCCTGTTCCTTCTTGAATGTATAGAATATAGTTTTTAGCATTCTCATCTACTAATTTTTTACTCTGTATCATTTCTGGGTCAGTTTTGATTGATTTTCTTCTTATTACTGGTCAGAGTTGCCTTCTTTGCTGTGTGCCTAGTAAGTTTTGATGGGAACCCTAACATTGTGAATTCTACTTTGTTAGGTCCTATATATTCTTTTATTCTTTTAGATGTTCTTGAATTTTGTCCTGGGATGTAGTTCAGATACTTAGAAACATATTGATCCTTTTGAGTCTTACTTTTAAACTTTGCAGGTAGGACCAGAACAGCTTTTAGTGTCCTACCTGCAAAGTAATTAGTAGTACTAATTTTTTTCTTTCCATTGACAAAACACACTTCTAAGTACTGCTACCAATGTTCCATGTGTTAGGAGGTTTTTCCACTTTGGCAGGTGGGAACGTGAACTACTCCAGGTATTATTTAGCTCCAGGTACTGTTCTGCCTGTTCCTTTTGGGCTGTTCTGTTCTGACCTCTGGTAAATTCCTCATAGGCATGCTGAGATCAGTACTTAGCTGGACACTCAATGCGGACCCACTCCAGATCTCCAGAACTCTCTCTGCAAACTCTAGCCTTGTTGACCTCTCTGAACTCTCAGCTCTCAGCTCAGGGACATTGCTGAGCTACTTCCGAATTCCCCTGCCTACACGGTGGCCTGGGAACTCTCTCCAGGTGGATTGCTGAACAACTATAGGCTCCAATTATTTCACTTCACATAGGGATCTAATATTTGAGATCTATTATTTTATATATTTTGTCCTGTTCTTAGTTGTTTAAAACAAGAGGGTAAATCCAGTTCTTATCACTCTATAATGACAGAAAGTGGACATTCTGAATTATTATTTCTATTCCCACTTTAAGAGTGAACAAGAAGGGTAGAGTGACTTGTCAGAGCCTAGCCTGTGGTAGAGCCCTATTGCCTGCACACCTGTGCACCTAACAGTCATCAAACACTGACTCCTAAGCTTTTAGATCCTTAATACAAGGCCAGACCTATAAGTTTTCATATTCACTCTTTTGACTCCTCTTACATCCCAAACAGTAACTAGTTTGGAAGGTTAATATTATTTAGTTAAAAACCTATAAATAGTTTTTAAATAAGTAAATGATGCTCATAACATCCCTAAGGAAAAACCCTGATTTTGATGTCCACTCACCCTCTATTTTTCATGTATAAAGGAGTTTGTTAATCTCTCCTGCCATTTTCTTATTAAACATTTATTTATGGGAGAAATTTAAGACATTTAACATTTAAAATAAATTTGAAGAAAACAGAAACACTGCTAAGAATTGTAGGAATAAAGAATTATGAGTTAAGAATTATAGCACATCAATCATTTGGATTTCCCAAAACTTTTATGGCATGACAGCTGATATATAGAACAATAAACTTACTATTATTTACAATTTTCTTTACTTTAAATATTATATTTTGATTGATTTCAGAGAGAAAGGGAGAGGGAGAGAGAGAGAGAAACATCAATGATGAGAGAGAATCATTGATCGGCAGCCTCCTGCATGCTCCACACTGGGGATCAAGTCTGCAACCTGGGCATATGCCTTGGCCAAGAACTGAATCGTCATCTCCTGGTTGATGCTCAACCACTGAACCACTCTGGCTGTGCTATGCACAATTTTCTTGCTAGCAGTAATTTTACCCCTTTCTCTCCATTCAAGAAAACACCACACACACACACACACACACACACACACACACAAAGAGTGACATTATAATAGGGATAACCCAGAATCTTCTCTAGTTTATAAGTACCCCCCCAAAAAAACCCACAAAAACAAAAACAAACAAAACAAAACAAAACAAAAACATTAAGCCTCTGGTACTTAAATTATGACAACACATCATCAGTGTGTTGCTATGACAAGGGGCTGGGAGCCTCATTGTGATGGTAGGAGTGTGACACAGACTTTAGTTTAGTCACCTTAGTCTGCTAGGGCTGCCATAACAAGTACCACACTGGGTGGCTCAAACAACAGATACTTACTTTCTCACAATCCTGGAGGCCAGAAGGTAGAGATCAAGATATCAGCAGAATTGGTTTCTTCTGAGGCCTCTCTTCCTACCTTAATGATGCTGCCTTCTCACTGTGTCCTCCCTTTGTACATGTCTGTGTCATGTCCCCTCTTCTTAAAAGGTTACCATTCCTCTTGGATTAGGGGTCTACTCTAAGACCTCTCACTTTAACTTAATTAGCTATTTAAAGACTCTTCCTTCTAAAACAGTCACATTTTGAGGAACCACAAGTTAGGACTTTAGCATAGGAATTTTGGAGGGACATAATTTAGCTCCTAGCAACCATGATTGCCTGGAGAAGTTAAGCTGTCTATTTAAGCTTTCTGTTCTTCAACCTGCCCCAATAGCCAGCATTATTGCTTTATGCAAAGCTCACATGTTTGACTGGGGCATCTGGACTTAAGAACAAGTTGGCCAGTTCAGGCCAGCACAGGTAACTTATTACTGCTCTGGCTGCTTCCCTGGTTAGGAAACTGGTGTTTCTGCTGCTCTTCCAAGTGAGAGGAATCAATTCTTCCCTGGGGGCTGAGAGCCCACTTAATCAATCTTCTTGGAGTGGACTCAGCAGTACCCTGGTACTTAGCAAAGGTTCACAAACCAGGGAGTGCCTAGTTCTCAGCCATTTACCTAGAAAATCAGTCTGACCAGCTTGCTTGTTTCTGAGCATGCAAAGGGTTTTTCAGGGAAACATCATCTTCCTTGTTACCTTCCCTCTCCCTCCTGCATGGTTCAGCAGGGCTGGCAGAGGCTACCCCTCAGCACCTGTCTCAGATGTGTCCTGGCTGCCAGGGTGCCACAGCCAGCAGCTCAGAGTGGCCAGCAGTGTAGAGCAGGATAGCATGTAAGCCTTTCTCAGTGAGGCATATTTTCTGTGACAAAATTAGGCTATGTCTTCCATCTCTAGTAGGCAGTTTCCTTTTTGATCTGCATATCTTATTTATTTCTGAAACATATTTGAATCCCTACTTTATTACTTCAAAAATGTATAGTAATCCTAATTCCTGCTTGTGTTTTATTTAACCCAATCTACAAATGTAGCTCATAAACATTAGTGGAAATGAGTTTACATTTTAAAATCTATTAATCTAACCCTGCTCATTATATAAGTGAATTGATAAATAGCAAATAAATCAAACTATGTGCAACAATAAAACAAATTAACCAGTATCATTTAAATAATTGCTAACACTAACAGTCATAACAAAGCCTAACAAATGAACACTTCAAGGGGGTTCTCATTTTAATTCTGTCCTTATGTAAATAGCACTAGACTTCAAATGGATTTTGGAAACTATGTGAGGAAACCATTGGAAATCAGGGAATGGAGTTTTTCCCACTCCAGTGGATGTTTAAATTTGGACCATCCCTAAAGGAAGGCCGAGCTCCTTGGCTCCAGCCCTGACATCCCTGAATCCCTCTCCCTTTCCCAGTTTTGAAGGAGCAGGGCACCTTAGGCTCAATGCCACGTATCCTCTCCAAGGTCACTTTCTGCTCTCAGGACAGTGCAGCAGTGTGGGTAGGTGAGTGGATGTCCACATCAAGCTTAGTGGACATCAAGCTTTGTTAAATCATATGACTATTTCCTAATAGTACAACTTTACTTATGCAGGCCTCAACTTCTTAATCTGTAAGATTAAGGTATTGATGGAGATGATCTGAAAGCAACCAAATGTGATAATGCATGTGAAGCACTCACAGCTGGTTATTGTGTGTTGAGTAAATGGTCAATGGCACTTCCATTACTACTACTACTACTACTACTACTACTACTACTACTACTATTACTACTACTGCTGCTGTCACTCCCCTGAAGCATATATGCCCTTCTCTTCCCCACTGCATTCTTTTTCTTTTTAGTTTTTTTGACATTCTACTTTGCTCTTGAGATATAGAATTTACATACCTCTAAATACTGAGTGTGACATACTATAAATACAGAAGGAGTGAATGTTAAATGTTTTTTAAACCACATGTGCTATGCAAAGTGAAGTTATTAATATCGGGAATAATAACCCATTTAAGACCTCATAATCAAAAGTTTAAATCTGCCTCTGCTGTTAGTGGGAAACATCTCTGAAACACCCAAAGGTGCAGTGCATGCTTCTGTGTGCTCAGATCTTTGAGGATTGTGTTCATTCATGCAGCCACTCAACCATGTAATCCATTACCCGTGTCTGTAAACAACTTAAAAAAAATCTTCAGGCCGCCAAAACCGGTTTGGCTCAATGGATAGAGCGTCGGCTTGGGGAATGAAAGGTCCCGGGTTCGATTCTGGTCAAGGGCATGTACCTTGGTTGCGGGCATATCCCCAGTAGGGGGTGTGCAAGAGGCAGCTGATCGATGACTCTCTCTCATCGATGTTTCTAACTCTCTGTACAAAATCAATAAAATATATTAAAAAAAAAAAATCTTCAGGCCAACAGAATTTTCTCTGGCCTTCCATATTTTTTACCACGTCTCCTTGTCAACCTACCACTTCTCTTGATACTGTTAGGTTAATAGTAGATTTCATCTGGGGCTAAGAAAAACAGAATGCTCATTTCCCCTCTTAAAGAAAAACTGTGAAAACAAACAAACAAATAAACAAACAAACAAACATTTCAAGAGAAGCTGAGTATAGGTATTTATGTGTACACATTTTGATATTTTGATGCATTTCTATGGTTAATATGGAAATGGAGAGAGAAGCAATTCTAAATAATTTCTGACTTCCTGTCAAAAAGAAATACAGCACCTATTCAAAGGTTTTCTACTCCCACCTCCTCCTAGTGCCTTCCCCTATTTTATTTTTAGTTTAGTAATTAATTCTGCTTAACAAATACTTATATACACCACTGTGTACCAGCCACAGTTCTGTTTATTTTTAAAGTTAAACTTTATTTTAAAATGATTATAAATTAACATGTAGTTGTAAGAAAGAGTACAGATAATCCATGTACTTTTTCCTGCACAGCTGTGGTGCATGCTCACAACCGGAATATCAACAGAGCCAGGATGCAGAAAATCTCTGTCTCTCTCTCTCCAAGGTCCTCTCATTTGCCCTTTTGTAGCCACACCTACTTCCCTCCCATGCCTCCCCCTCTGCATTCACCAAACTGTTCTCCATTTGCATAATTCTAACAAAATTATAATAAATCAGATCATACAGTGTGTAACCTTTGAGATTTTTTCTTCCACTTGGCATAATTCTTTGAAGGTTGCTGCGTATATCAGTACACAGGCTCATAATTACATATATGTGCATGTATGGTTACTCTTCCACGGTATGAATTTACCACCATTTAACCATCTGTTGAAGGACACCTCCTCCCCACCCCCAGTTTTTGCCCATTATGAGTAAAACTGCTATAAATATTTGTGCATAATTTTTATCTTCATTTCTCTAGGATAAATGTCCAGTGTTTAATCATCAAGTCATGTGGTATTCGCGTGTTTAAATTTGTAAGAAACTGCTAAACTGGCTTTGCAGAGTGGCAGATCCATTTCCTCCAGCAGTGTATGAGCAGCTGAGTTGCTCTGCATCCTGGCCAGCATTTGCTGTTGCCACTATTTTTTAAGCCATTCAAATAGGTATGTAGGGATGTTTTACTACAATGTTAAATTGCATCTCTCTAATTGCCAATGATGGTGAACATCTTTTCATGTGCTTGTTTGCTGTCTGTGTTTTCCCTTTGCTGTGTCTCTGTGTGTTTTTTGTCAATTGGATTGTTAGTTTTTTTTAATGTTGAGTTTTGAGAGTTTTTTTTTTTTTTTTTTTAAATTATTCTAGATACAAGGCTTTTGTCAGATATGTGGTTTACAAATATTTCTTCCTAGTCTGTTGCTTGTATTTTCATCATCCCAGTCTTTGCTTATCTTTCACACAACAAAGTTTTAAATTTTGATGAAATCCAACTTATTTTTGCTTTCTATGGGTTGTGCTTTTGGGGTCAAGTCTAAGAACTCTTTGCCTAACCCTACCTCCTGAAGATTTTCTCCTGTGTTTTTTTCCTAAAAGGTTGATAGCCTGACCTTTTACATGTAAGCCAGTATTCATTTTGAGTTAATTTTGATATAAGATGTGAGGGTTTGATTAAGTTCATTTTTTTTTTTGCTTATGGGTGGACAGAAACTTGCTCCAGGACTATTGAAAGGCTTTCATGCCTCCACAAAGTTGCTTTTACACCCTTGTCAAGAATCACTTGGGCATATTTTTGTGAGTATATTTCTGGATTCTTTATTTTGCTCCATTGATACATGTGTCTATCCCTCCACCAATACAACACAGTGTTGATTACTGTGGCTATCCAATGTGTCTTGAAGTCAGGTAGAATGATTTCTCTAACTTTATTGTTCTTTGTAAAATTTATTTTAATTATTTTAGTTTCTTTGCCTTTCCATATACATTTTAGTATAATCTTGTCTGCATCAACAAATAAATCTTTCTGGGATTCTAATAGGAATTGAGTTAAACTTTTTTGGGTGCTGAATAATGTTCTTCCAAAATTCATGTCATTGTATTTGGAAACTAGAGGCCTGGTGCACAAAATTCATGCAAGGGTAGGAAATTCGTGCGCGGTTACGGTCCCTATGCCTGGCCTGCGATCAGGTCCATCTTCCCCAGCTGCCTGCAGCTGGCCCTGTCCCTCACCACCACCCACCCCTGCTCCCCATTTGCCATTGGGTGATCGAAGCCTGATGGCCGGAGGATGGAACCGAGAGGTCGGCGTTCCCACCTGCTTGCTGGCCCTGCCCCTGCCCCTGCTGCAGGTTGCTCTCTGTGGGTGGGATGACTGGTGGGGCGGGGGCCTTGGCCTGGTACCACCCGCCACCCACCCCCTGTTTCTTATTCATCATCAGACGATCAGAGCCTGTCAGTTGGGAAAAGGTAGTCAGTGTTCCTCATAGCGACTGGTCAAGTGCTCATTCTAGTTGTTCCACTGTTAGGGGTCAATTTGCATATTACCCTTTTATTTTATAGTAATAGAAACCCGATGAACAGGTGGGGGCTGGTCAACCTGCCCTGTTGGGGGCCCCAGATTGGGATCCCTGCTGGTGGGTGGGGCCAGCCAGGTCAAGGGGCTGTGGGTGGTTTGCAGGCCGGTCACAACTCCAGTTGGGGTGGGGGTCCCTGCTGGGTGGCAAGACCAGCTGGGGAAAGGGGCAGTGGGGGTTTGTAGACTGGCCATGCCCCCGATCAGGGTCGGGGTCCCTGCTGGGGGCAGGGCCAGCCGGGACCAGGGGCCATAGTCATTCTGGTCTCTGGTCATTCTGGTCATTCCATTGTTTTGGTTGCAGGCTTTTATTATACAGGATAGGATCTTTGGAGATGTAGTTAGTTAAGATAAGGTCATACTGGATTAGGAGGGGCCCTAAGTCCAGTGACCATTGATCTTATGAGAAGAGGATAGACACAGAGACACATAGGGAAGAAGACCATGTGAAGATGAAGTAAGACATTTCAGTTATGTTATCACAAGCTAAGAAATGCAAAGGATTGGTGGCAACCACTAGAAGCTAAGAGAAAGGCATGAAACAGATCTGCCTTAGGGAACCAACCAGAAGGAACCAACACTGCCAACCCAAACCAACACAAACTTGTATACCAGTTTGAAGAGAATTGACATCTTTATTATGTTGAGATTTCTTTAATAAGCATTCTGTAGTTTCCAGCATACTACATGTATTTTATTTATAAAATGGTATAAATGATCTTATAATGTTTAATTTTGATGTTCACATGTTCAATGCTCATATTTAAAAATGCAATTGATATTCATAAGTATTATGTGACCTATTGAACTCAATTATTAGCTCTACTAAAGGCCCCGTGCACAAATTTGTGCACGGGTGGGGTCTGGCCATCCTGTCCCGTTGAGGGCTGATCTGGGGTGGGGCTGGCTGTGAAGAGGGACCATAGGAGGTTGGGGCGGGGGGGTGATTGGAGCCCTAATTGGGCCCGTTGGCTGCCACAGTGTAGTGACTGGTTGTCCAGCACTCCAGTCACTTGGCTTTTTATATATATAAGATGTGCTCTTTGTAGGTTCCTTAGGATTTAATACATAGATAATCATGTCATCTACAAGTTTTATTCCATGGTTTCATTTCTTCAAGTAGACATCACTGCTCTATCCCAGCTTTTAGGAGAAAAGTATTATCTTTCATTATAAAGTTCTAGTGGCTCAGTGCACAAAATTTGTGCATGGGAAGGGGTGTTTCTCAGCCCATCCAGCACCCTCTCCAATCTGGGACCCCTCAAAGGATGTCCTACTGCCACTACTGCCAGTTTACAGGGATTGGGCCTAAACTGGCAGTTAGACATCCCTCTCACAATCTGGTACTGCTGACTCCAGCCACTCACCTGCCTGTCTGCCTGCCTGATTGTTCCTAGCAACTTTGCCTGCTGCCTGCTTACCCCTGTGCCAGCCTGCTCACCCCCAACTGCCCCCCTGCTGGCCTGCTCACTCCAAACTACCCACCCCCCTCCACCTCCTGGTGTCCTGATCACCTCCAACTGACCCTCACTGATGGCCTGCTCACCCCCAACTGGTCCCCCTGCTGGTCTGCTTATCCCCAATGGCCCCTGCCATCCCATCCTAGCCTGATCACTCCCTGGTGATCCAGGCTCCCAGCCAATCCTTTTTTTCTTCTTTTTCTTTTTCCTTTTCTTTTCTTTTTTTCTTTTTCTTTTTCTTTTCTTTTTGTTTTAAGATCCTCCTTGAGTGGAGGCCAGGGCTGGCTGGAAGCAAGTATCTAGGATTTATTTATCTTCTATAATTGAAACTTTGTAACCTTGAGCAAAGGCTAGCTGGTCACCAGGGCAACCCAATCCTTCTGCTTGCTCCACTCCAGCTCCCAGGCTGGCTGCTATCTTGGTTGGGTTAATTTGCATACCTGCTCCTGATTGGCTGGTGGGCATGGATGGTGACCATAGTGGAGTAATGGTTAATTTGCATGTTTCTCTTTTATTAGTGTAGATAATGTTAGCTATAGGATTTTTGTATATGTTCTTTGTGAATATGAGGAGATTCCATTCCTATTTTTTTGAGAGTTTAAAAAAAATCACAAATGGGTGTTTAATTTTTTCAAAGGCTTTTTATGTATCAGTTTATATGATAATGCAATTTTTCTTCTTTAGCCGTTAATATGGTGAATTACACTGGTTGATTTTCTTTCATTTTTAATATATTTTTACTAAAGGTCTTATGCATGAATTTATACACAGATGGGTTTCCTTGGGGTGACCTGTGGGATCGGGCCCTAGCTTGCACCCCTAGCCTCACAGCCTCACAGCCCCACCTGGCACTCCTCTGTGGCCTGGTGCCATCCCCTCACCTGCTCAATCATCCTGCCTGTGGGACAATCAATCGGGGTTGGGCCTTCCTGCCTGGCTCCCTCAGTGCCTGGGAGCTGGGCAGCAGCCCCGTCTCCTGCTGCTGCCACTGGTTGCCATTTGCAGGGCATCAGTGGGGTGATAGGACCCCCGCTCGCACCTGCCTTGGCCTGTTGTCTCCTGTTCACCTGTTTCACCATCCTGCCATCATCCAGCACTCATCAGGGCCCATCGGGGCTGGCAGTGCCTCCACTTCTGCCTGCTGCCAGTGCATCATCAGTCAATCATAATTTAGAAGGCTCAAGAGGAAAAGAAAGCATATTGTATTTATCCATAACATTGCTTACTGTGTTATTTTAAAAAAGTTTTATTGACTTCAGAGAGAGGAAGGAAGAAGGAGAGAGAAATAGAAAAATCAATGATGAGAGAGAATCACTGATCATCTGCCTCACACCCACTCCCCTCTGGGTATTGAGCCCCAAACCCAGGCATGTGCCCTGATTGGAAATGTAACTGTGACCCCCTGGTTCATAGGCCAATGCTCAACAACTGAGCTACATTGGCATGTGTTCTTTGTTTGTTTGTTTTCTTTCTGCTTAGAGAACTTCCTTTAGCCATTTTTTTGAGTAGATTTGCTGGTGAGGTTTTCTTTACCTGAATATTTCTTTATTTCTTCATTTCTGAAAGATAGTTTTGCTAGATAAGAAATTTGATTGAATGTTGTTTTCTTTCAGTATTTGTAAAGTATTATGTTTTTGGCCTCCATGATTTTTGATGAAAAATCTGCTGTAATTTGAATTATTTGTTCCCTCACAGTTAAGGTGGTATTTTTTTCTTGCTACTTTCAAGATTTTTTATTTATTGTTGATTTCTGAAGTTTGAATTTAGTGTTTCATGGTGTGTATTTCTTTAAGTTTATCCTTTTTGGAGATTTTTTGCACTTTTAAAAATCTGTATGTCTTTTGCATAATTTAAAAGATTTGTATTTTTAAGTTCTAATTTTTTTTATATCTTCTATTTGTTTGCTGAAAAAATTTTTAAAATATATTTTATTGATTTTGTACAGAGAGGAAGGGAGAGAGATAGTTAGAAACATCGATGAGAGAGAGTCATTGATCAGCTGCCTCTTGCACACCACCTACTGGGGATATGCCCATAACCAAGGTACATGCCCTTGACCTGAATCGAACCCGGGACCTTTCAGTCCCCAAGCCGATGCTCTATCCATTGAGCCAAACTGGTTTCAGCAAGAATTTCTGTTTTTTACTTTATCTGAGATTTTCTGTTTTCTTTTGTTCCAAGAGTGTTTTTGATTGCTTTTTAGAACACATTTATGATGATTGTTTCTTTAAAATCTTTGTCAGATAATTCTAACATTTCTGTTACCTCATTGTTGTTATGTATTGATTGTCTTTTTAAATTCAGATTGAGATCTTCCTGGTTCTTGGTATGATGAGTGATTTTCAGTTGAAATGTGGACATTTGTGGTTTGTTGCTATGAGATTCTTAATCTTGTTTAAATCTCCTGTTTTAGATGGCTTCCTTTGACACTATGGCAGTAGAAGAAGCATGGTTCATCCTCATCACTGACATGTTAGAGGAGAAGTCCAAGGGGCTCCTCATTAGTGCTGAAAGGGGCTGGGAGTGTTAACATAAGGGACATTCAAAACTGTAAATAATTTTTTGTGAGCTTATTTGAGCCAAAATGTTGATAATTATTGGGAAGCAGGATCTCAATGGCCTAGGGCATGACTACCCACTATAAACTGATTTTTAATTAAAATGTTTTAATTTCAGACCATCCTTTGTGGTTACTTTAGGTCTCTGAGTTTGCAATGCTGCCATGCACGCCTTCCCTGAGTTAGTCAGGTTAGCATGTGACCCCTTTTCATCCCCAGGAGTTTCAGCTCTCCACAGGATTCTACTGAGAAGCCTGCGGAGGGTAGGGTGCTGGGGTGTTTCCCTGCATCTAGAAAGGTTCTGGAAAAGGGGCTATGAGTAAATTAATAGACTAAACATGAAATATAAATTTGGAATGCATTTTGGGGAGCCAGAGGAGACCTAGTTCTGTAACCAATTTCTCTGAATCTCTAGACCCCTAGCTTTCCATTAACACAAATTGCCCTAAAGCAAAGCAGATATACATATTAAAGGTAAGGTTTGGTATACAGTAAGCATTGTCAGGTTGGGGGAATTGCCTTTGGCTGTCTGGCAGCAGGCAATAACTTGTATCTTCAGCCCTGTGGAAGCCTCAAGGTTCACCAACCTTTTGATGAACTTCTTGCATTTTATGACCTGCTGAAATTAGCCCCAGCAGTAGGGTGTCTCATTACTGCTTTTCTTATGGCCTCCATTGACACATCTTCTGGTGGGGATACACGTTCCAACACCTTGTTTGGTCTTCATTGATGACTACCAGTACTGTGGATGTGTCTGTGCCCTTGTGATAGCCTCATGTGGGTGGAAATCTACCCTCCACTGGGCCTTTGTTGGTATGAGTGTGGTTGGGGCCATAGGTTTTTTTTTTTTTTTTTTTTTTTTTTTTTTTTTGAGTTGTTACTGTTTGTTTTTTGAAGAGTTTTCCTAGAGTAAAATAGTTATTGTCTAAAAGTTTTTCTGTCTTGCTAGGCTTCCTTTTTCTGGTTCTCTGGTTGTTGCTTGTTTTTGCTATGCTTAGAGTTTGCAGATTGACTTCTTAACTCCAAATCTTGAATATATGAGGCAAAAGGAAAGCTCACAGAACTCATCACTATATCATTCTACGTCCTGAGGTCCTAAGCTGGTCTGCTTCCTTCTTTCCACCCATCAGAGTCATAATTATTTTACATATAATGCCCAGTGTATTTAGTTGTATTTAGCAGAAGCTACATGGAAAAGTGCATCTACTTCATCTTCCCAGAAGTGAAAGTCCTAATTGACTCCTATTTTAAGGAGAATGTTGGGTCCATCAAAGTTTTGTATTTCTATCCACTTCAGTATTTATTTTCATTAAGTTTTTCCTCATTTCCTATTGCCACAGAGGAAGAAATTCTACTAGTTTTCTGGGGTTATAGTCTCCCCTTATGGCTCCCAGGCCATCACATTTCCTCTTGTTTGCTCTGAAAACTTGCTTCACCAATGATCTGTTCTTGCTTGTATCTTATTTGATAAATGCCCTCTTTCAGTTTGAGGCACACTTGTCTTAAAGAAACTGACCTTTGACCTGTTTTTTTTTCCTTTCCCTTAAATGCAAGTCTTTTTGAAAGCATTGTCTCTACTCTCTTTTTCCACTGATTTGCCATCCTCTCCAACCTTAATCCTTTGCAATCTATCTACTGCCTTTACCAGTCTATTGAAATTGTATTCTCCAAGGCCACCAATCTACATCTAGAAATTAAATCCACTGGCCTTTCCTTATTTTCCATCTACTTTCATCTCTCTGTAGCATTTGGCACCACAAGCGCTTGGAAATTCGAATCTACTTGGACTTCATGGCTTTGAGTTACCCCCTGTCCTCCCTGGCTTCTCTTCTTGTCTTCGAGGTGCTATCCTCACTTTGCTTTCCTTTCTCATGTGATTCCATGCTTTCAGTCCCATGACTGATTCCAAAACAATATGCAGAGGATCTTAAATTTTTATTTTTACTTTTGATCCGACATCTTTTTTGGACTTCAGTTTGACATTTCCGAATACCTTTCATTTGCCACTAAATATCCAGCTAACTCTTCAAAAGTGTATCTTAAACCAAAATCTTCATCTTCTCTGCCCCAATGCTTCTGTTTCTTGCTTCTAATTTCTGTGGCTGGAACCAGTACCTTCCCTGCCAGCAGGAACTGAGACATTAGCGTGGTGTTTGACATAGCTAGGCTCTCACTTGATAGCTTCTGCTAGAAATTCACCAGTTTCTTGCTTTTACCTCCTTTTCGTCCACACTGCCCTTACCCAGTCAGGTGAACTTGAACTTTTGCCTGAACTATTCCAGTAGTTCCCTAATTGGTCTCTTTGCTGCCAGTCAATTTCTAGTCTAATCAGTTTTATACATTGCAGCTAGATTAATCTTCCTTTATTGGCTTCCCTTTCCGAACTTAATTTTCTTTGGCAGGCATTCAAGGCTTCTGTGCTCTGCCTCAATCTACCTTTCCAGCATTTTCCCAACATTATTCCCATGGATACACTGGGGTTTTGCAAAACTAAAACACTTATTGTTCTATCATCCTTATTCTCTTCTCCCACTTCAGCACCTAAAATGGGGTATTATATCCATCCCTCCTTTGTACTTCATATTTTTCTTTTGTAGAGTACTCATTGACTTAGAAGTTGTGTTAGATATATATATATACTGACTTTACTTCTACTAGACTGTAGGCTTAGGATGAGGTTAGTTGATCATTGATTGAATCATTTATTGATTCATTCAACAGATTTTTAAGGCATGAGGGGCTCTGTGCAAGGCACTGGGGATGTGACAATGAAAAAAAAGCTCCTCTTGTTGCTTACAGCCTCTGGTTCCTATTCTTTGTTGTTAGTTTGTTTTTATATCACGAAGAATGCCTAGTCCTAGATTAATGTCTGGCATATCTAGCATGTACTCCTTATTAAATAAATGAACGCACTAGCAAGTGTGTAGGAGAAGATTACTAAAGTTGCATAATGACTTTGCTTTTAAACTTTCTGGCATTTAACCCTTTCTGATAAAAGAGAAAATAAAAATTGTGCAGCAGAGGAAAAAATTTATTAGAAATAAATGCAAATGCAAGAATATATCACCCGAGTCTTTGGATTAAGGCTACGATATGGCAGACATTTTCAACCAGTTTTACAAATGATAGCAATATTTAAAGAACATCCGTCTCAAAAGATGTATTTTTGTAAGAATGAATAAAAACCCTGACTTAGGGAACTGTCTACTCCAACTAGCTCTCCATATTTAATTTGAGGCTTCTTAGCATAATAAGACATTTGTCCTCTTTGTATTTGAAACAGGGGCTTCATTTTACTTCCCACTGAGCTTTCCAGTGTGAATTTTCTGTTGCAATTGCCCCACTTAAAAAGTATGTCTTTTATCTGGCTGAGGTTTCTTCTCTCAGCTCTCTGGGAGCTTAAACAAAAGAATTGCTGGGAAAATGAAATAGCAAACCAGTAAAGTGAGAAGCTCTGTGAATGCCTGCACTTTTCTAGAGAGTCTGCAGAATATTGGAATGTTAGCCATCTTCCTCTTGCTTTTCACTCCTCTTCTCTTTACAATGTTGCCACAAAGTCAACTGCAGAAATGAGAGGCTTAGGCAACTGCTTTTCTCTTCCCCAAACATCACACTCCAAATATTTCCTCTGCTCCTTAGAGCACATGCATTATCAGTGGCCAACAAGAATAAGACACATTTATTCTAAATATTTTATTTCCTTTTCCCTCATGCTATTCATTTAATTCTTAAATCCCTGGATGTTTCATTAGCTTTAAAAAATATTCTTATAAAACTTCTTTCAAACACATTTAAAGTTTTAGAGTCACTAGCTAGGTCCAGTTTTCATAAGTCATACCTAAACTGTGCCAAAGACTTCGGGGCTTTGGATAATTTTCAATAAGTGACATTTCAGACCATACACTCTGCCATACATTCATCTGTTTAAGGTGCAGATATGAGATAGACTGGAAAGTTAAAGAGATTTCAACTCTCTTTGTCCAATGGGAATTGAAGGCTGCTTGCTCTATTTTCCTAGCTGCTTCTCCTAAAGTCTCTGTGTATTGAGATGAGCATGGGGGTACCTGTGAATCAGGTTAGCAGGCAGTGCCACACTGATCTTATGTCATGTTCTCAGATTTGGGCTTATATGGGGTGGAACACAGGAGTGAGGGTCCACCTTCCTCCCCTTCCTCTTCCTCAACAAACTGGCTCTTACTCCTAAGCAGAGCGGTGACCGGGCTTGGTGCTACAGTGTCCTCTGAAGTGACAGAGTGAATACCATTTGTACAATTCCGATCACAGCCTGAGACTGACAATTTGGGGTGGGGTATGGAGCACCATTTAGCATGCAGATTTGTTCCCTATACTGATTTATTAATATTTTAATCTTAGAAAAAGGGAAGGTGATGCTAAAAAAGAAGCTTAGAGAATGCATAAAAGTGGGGAAGTTGGCCCGTAACACCACATAGCAGCGCAACTTTTGCACAAAACCAAAATGGCAGCTGGTTGTGCGATTTCACGAACACATAACAACCCACAAGCCAAAATCCCCAAAATTCTATTTCAGCAAGTTTTTCCTTCTCTATAGGAACTGAGCCTGTCAGCAGCATAAACACTTGCAATCCTGCACTTCCTAGGATGCATGTGCTATCGAAAAGGGAGGTGTTAATTGCTGTGCTAATTACAACATGATTGCTTTGCACTTGTTTTGCACTTGTAGGTGATTAAATTTTTAACGAAGCATATTACTTGGCACTGTTAGCACAGTTAACACATTTCTCTCTCTCTCTCTCTCTCCCTCTCCTTTTTATGCCTTGGGAGAAGTCCCACACCGCAGACCCTTCCCTGGCTGTGATGTGCTGTTGTGTTTGGAAGCAGCCTCTGTTTAGGCTGTTGGTAACAGGACTCCAGCTTCCTGCTTGGGAAAGAGCAGCAGCCTATTATAATCATACCCAGCATGACAGCACTGGCCAGATGCGAACGCAGAACCCACAAAGGTATTAGCTAAAAATTAGGCAGTGCTGCCAATGCCGGTCTCCAGCCTTCATTGAAAAACTCCAGCGACTCCAGCCAGTCAGGCGGCAGTGTTGGAGGGTTTAGCAGGAAGGCAGAGAGATGACAGCAAGTTCCACATGATTTATTTCTGCTTTACAGCCTATGTTCCCAGCTGAACCGGAGCACGGGAAACTTGCATCTGTTACATGGGCAGCCCTGTATCTCTTGGTTCCCACTGTGCAGCAGGCTGTGTACTCAGTGGAAGCTGGCCTTGTATTTGTGTGCCTGTGCATGTATCCTCCCTCATCTACGGGCCTCCGTATTCACAAGGGCCTGGGAAAACAAGTCTGGTTCTGGGAGGAGGGCTGGACAAATCTGGTGGTTCACAACCTGGGTTGGACGTCAGAGAAATGTCACACAGCTGAACTGGCATTAATGCTGCATGTCAGCAAACAAACAAACAACACACCTATGAAAAGACATTCAACTTTTTATGACTCAGCTCCTGTGACTGGGCAGTTTTGTGCAAGGATCCTGGGAGGATGTTCTTAGGGGAACTGAGTGAACAGAGGAAATAAATGAACCAGGCGAAGTGTCTGCTCATCCGAGGGGCTTTCTTGTGTGCTCGTTGGCCTGCCAGGGGCTGCATAGGCCAGAGTGGCAAAACAAATTCTCAGAGGAAAATAAATTCCGCCAAGCCTGAACTAAGATTTGGTTTCTAAGCCTGATGAAACTTCTCCAGACAATTTTATAAACTTTATCAGTCCAGAGCAAAATAGTTGTCCTTATTCTATGCAGTTAATTTATAGATACCCTTCAGGGTCTCAGTGTGGTAAAGAAATGCACAAACAAGTGTTATAGATAAAAGGATCTACTGAAAATATTTTGAATTTTATATCTTGTTACACGAGCAAAGCTTTGAAAGTGACTTCTGTAGTGGTGCTCCCTAATCAGGGAATATAGCTGTCATAGAAAAATTAATTTGATTTTTAACTGTCAGTTTCTTATAGTCCTTTCATTAAGAAAAAACTTTTCACCCTGGCTGGGCTCAGTGGTTGGAGTGTCGGTCTGAGCATTAAAGGGTTAAGTGTTCAATTTCTGGTCAAGAGCATGTACCTGGGTTACAGGATTGATCCATGTCCTCTCACATTGATGTTTCTCTCTCACTCTCTCTAAAACAAACAAACAAACAAACAAACAAAGTGAGGATTAACAAAACAAAAAAAAGAAAAGAAAAAAAGAAAAGAAAAACCTTTTATATTCTAATGAACTATTGTCTGGGTTTTCTTTTTCTCTGCTTTTAACTAATGAGTTTAACAAACTTCATTTGCAATTGTACTCTTCCTATAAACTTTTTTTTTAAATTTTTTAAATTTTTTATTTTTTAGAAAGAGTGGAATGGTGGGGGAGAGACAGAGAGAACACTGATGTGAGAGAGACACATAGATTGACTGCCTCTCCTATGGGCCTTGACCAGGGTCAGAGATTGAGCCTGCAACTGAGGCATGTGCCCTTGACTGGAATCAAACTTGGGACCCTTTAGCCCACAGGCCAACTTTCCATCCACCGAGCCAAACTAGCTAAGGCACAACTTTGTATTTTTTTTTTTTTTTTAATAAAAATATGTCTTATTGATTTTTTGCAGAGAGGAAGGGAGAGGGATAGAAAATTAGAAACATCAATGAGAGAGAAACATCGATCAGTTGCCCCCTACACATCCTCTACTGGGGATGTGCCCCCAACCAAGGTACATGCCCTTGACTGGAATTGAACCCGGGACCTTTCAGTCCGCAGACCAACGCTCTATCCACTGAGCCAAACTGGTTAGGGCACAACTTTGTATTTCTAATGAATCTATTGACTGCCTGGCTTCACCCAGCTATCACTGTGATAATCAAAGTGGGTGAGTAGACAATATTTCAATGTAAATATTCCCAGGTATCTAATCCACATGCCAACTGGAAAAAGAAGTGTTTCAGGCTAGTAATTTTTATACATTACTATAGATTTTTATTTCTCATGTGGGGTAAAAAAGTGATTTGAGAGATTGAAAATTATGAATTTGTGTGAAATAAAGCCAAATATCTTGAAAATAACACAATTCATTCCAGAGTATTTCAATGTAATACTTGAAAGTATTTTGGGGGAGCCAGTATGCTCAGGGACTTATGGACTGAGCTTTCATTCTTTCAGCATCAATCTTTCAGCAACTTTGCTCCTGAAAGCCCCAGCCATTACAAGGAATTGCTAATCTGTCAACTTTTCAGTGAGTATTTTCTTTCTCCAGTCCACCTCCACTGTACTCATTCTTCTTTCTCCTTTCCTCCCCATCCCTTTTTCTCCTCTCCCCCCTTCTGCCCACTCAGCTGTGCCTCTGCCTCTGCTGCCCCTCTCAAGGCAGCCACACTGGAGGCCCCACAGGCCTCAGCATGGGACTCCAGGCTGCATGGGGGCTCAGAGAGTCAGCCCCATTGCTAAGGAAATGGTAAGAATCCGGTGCTTAATCAAGCTTTCTTTTTATCCCTTTTTATAATAAACCCTTATTATGTTTATTTTCAAACATACTTTTACAAGGAGAGAATGTTATTGAGCCTCCTTAACTCAGCCCAGATTCAACAAAAAATTACTGAGGATTTGTGATACTTGTTTAAACTTTTTCTTTCCTTCTTAATTTTTTTTAAGGCAAATTAGTTTAAAACTTTTTAGCCCTTTATGCAAGCGCTAACTCCCCAGACCTTTTTTGTTTCTGTCCTTGCTTTTGATGGATCAAGTTCTCTCTGTTGAGAAGAAGAGAAATTTCTTGAGGACAGATGCCTTTGTTCTCTGAGTGGGTGCACACACACTAGATTTCTGAGGCCTCCATGTCGGCAGGATAAGACACTCATTCCCTATGTGCAGGGGTCCTCAAATTTTTTAAAGTGGGGGCCAGATCACGGTCCCTCAGAGAGCTGGAGGGCCGGACTATATGAACTACTAATTCCTACTGTAACACCTTGGCTGCGCTCACTGCCCAAAAAACCTGGCAGGCTGGATCAGACTCCTCTGCCGGCCGCATGTGGCCCGCGGGCCGTAGTTTGAAGACCCCTGCCTATGTGAATGCAAATGAATCAATTATATTTCATCTCAAGAGAACTGCTTGAAAATACCTATAGGAACACTGAGTTCATGGGTTACATGGTAGAGTGTTCAGAAAAACTGGCCATTTGTTACAAATGCAGAGTGTGTGGAACACTGCTTAGGAATTGCCACTTGTGGTTTCCTACTCTTTCCCTAAAAGTACTCTTCCATCCATTTGTCTTGACACACGCAGTTCTCATCTCATTTTCACATTCAACACTAATTCTTCTTCAAGACTTTGATTAAACAGTTTCTTCACTGAAGCCTCAAAAAGGGTAAGCGACCCTCTCCTCTGTACATGCCCTATGTCCTGTAGCTATATTTTAGGACTGAGCTCAGTCCTAAATTTGTCATAGCAATATCTTCACTGATACAGGTCCTAATATCTTCACTGATACAGGTCCTAGCTCAGCCTCATTTATTATTGTAGATATGTGATCTTAAACTTAATGTTATGAATCAATAAATGTGATACGTCACATAAACACACCAAGAGACAAAAATCACATAATCATATCAATTGATGCAGAAAAAAATTTGACAAAATCCAACACCCTTCTTTAATAAGAACTCTCAGCAAGGTGGGAATAGAGGGATCATACCTCAACATAATAAAAGCCTTATATGACAAACCTACAACCAATGTCACACCCAATGGGCAAAAACTAAAACCATTTCCCCTAAGAACAGGAATGAGACAGGGATGCTCACTTTCACCTGTTCGACATAGTACTGGAAGTGCTAGCCATAGCAATCAGACAAGAAATAAAAGGTATACAAATTGGAAAAGAAGTAAAACTGTCATTTTTCACAGATGACATGATATTATATATAGGAAACCCCAAAGACTCCATCAAAAAACTACTAGACTGAATAAATGAATTCAGCAATGTAACAGGATCTATGACTTTATTATATACCAATAATGAACTCACAGAAAGAGAAATGAAAAACAAATCCCATTTACCATTGCACCAAAAAAATTAAAATACCTAGGAATAAACTTAACTAAGGAGATAATATATCTGTACTCAGAAAAGTATAGAACATTGAAAAAAGAGATAGAGAGAGACATAAACAAATGGAATAACATACCATGTTCATGGATCGGTAGAATCAACATCATTAAAATGTCCATACTACCCAAACCAATTTATAGATTCAATGCAATACCTATTAAAATACTAACAGCATATTTCATAGACCTAGAGTAAACTTTCCACAAATTCATCTGGAATACAAAAAGACCCTGAATAGCCATAGCAAGCCTGAGAAAGAAGAACAAAGTTGGAGGGATCACGATACCAGATAACAAGCTTTATTACCAAGCCACGGTTCTCAAAACTACCTGGTACTGGCAAAAGAACAAACATATACTAATGGAACAAAACAGAGAACCCATAAATCAACCCAAGCCATTATGCTCAATTAATATTTGACAAAGTAGGCAAGAGCATACAATGGAGTCAAGACAGTCTCTTCAATAAATGGTGTTGGGAAAATTGGTCAGTTACATGTAAAAAGCATGAAACTAGATCACCAACTTAAACCATACACAAAAACAAACTAAAAATGATTAAAGGACTTAAATGTAAGAAGGGAAACCATAAGAATCTTAGAAGACTCCATAGGCAGAAAAATATCAGACATTGTCATAGCAATATCTTCACTGATACAGGTCCTAGGGCAATGGAAACTAGGGAAAAATAAACAAATGGGACTACATTAAAATAAAAACCTTCTGCACAGGAAAAACAAACAAACCCATCAACAAAACAACAAGAATGCTCATTGCATGAGAAACATATTTGCTAATGTTATCGCAGATAAGGGTTTAATCTTTAAAATTTATAGGGAACTCATACAATTTAACAAAAGGAAGATAAACAATCCAATAAAAAAATGGGCAAAGAATCTAAATGGACATTTTTCAAAAGAGCACATACAGAAGGCCAAGAGACATATGAAAACATGCCCAAAGTTACTAATCATCTGAAAGATGCAAATAAAATGACAATGAGGTACCATCTCACACCTGTCAGAATGGCTATCATCAACAAATTAACAAACAACAAGACCTGGCAAGGATGTGGGGAAAAAGGAACCCTTGTGCTCTGCTGGTGGGTTGCAGACTGGTGCAGCCAAAGTGGAAAACAGTATGGAGTTTCCTCAAAAAGTTAAAAATGGAATTCTCATTTAACCCAGTAATCCCACTCCTAGAAATATATCCCAAGACTGGAAACACCAATCAAAAAGGACATATGCACCCTATGTTCATAGCAGCATAATCCTATGTAATAATCCTATGTAATATGCAAGTTGACCATAACACCCTGCAGAAAATTGACCATAACACTCTCACACAAGATGGCTGCCACAAGTTGGCCAGCAGGGGAGGGCAATTGGGGATGACCAGGTCAGTGGGAGAGGGCAGTTGGGGTCTACCAGGCCTGCAGGAGAGGGCAGTTGGGGCAACCAGGTCGGCAGGGGAGGGCAGTTGGGGGTGACCAGGCCAGCAGGGAGGACAGTTTGGGGCAATTGGGCCTGCAGGGGAGGGCAGTTGGGGGTGATTGGGCTGGCAGGGGAGCAGTTAGGCAGTGATCAGGCAGGCAGGTGAGTGGTTGGGAGCCATTAGTTCTGGATTGTGAGAGGCAGTTGGACATACCTTGAGGGGTCCCAGATTGGAGAGGTACAGGCTGGGCTGAGGGACTTCCCCTATCAGTGCACAAATTTTGTGCACCAGGCCTCTAATTTATCATAGTTAAGATTTGGAAACATCCTCAGTGCCCATCAGCAGATGAGTGGATTAAAAACTGTGGTACAATGGAATACTATGTTGCTATAAAAAAGAAGGAACTTTTACCATTTGCAACAGCACGGAAGGACCTGGAGAGCATTATGCTAAGCGAAATAAGCCAGTCGGAGAAAGATAAATATCACATGATTTCATTCATATGTGAAATATAATGAACGACATAAACTGATGGACAAAAATAGATCCAGAGACATGATAACACTGAACAGACGTCCAACCTCAGAGAGAAGGCAGGGAGGGGGTGTAGAGACCAACCAAAGGACTTGTATGCATACATATTAGCACAGTGAATAGACACAGACACTGGGGTGGTGGGGGATTGTTCTGGGGGGTGGGAGTGGTGGTTAGGAGGTTCAATCGGGAAAAGAAGACATATGTAATACTTTAAACAATAACAAAAAAGATTAGTATATGATAAATAGTAAAGTTTTAATACATGTTGACTATCATCATTATAACAATGTATTCTGATTAAAAAGACTTTTATTAGCTCTTCCTGTCTCTGGCTGCGCCAGTGAGCAGCTGCCACATGTCTGCCCACCTGCAACGGAGGATCATGCGGAACTGCTCCAGCTTCCTGATCAGGAGGAATAAGCAGAGATACAGCACCAAACCCAATAACCCAAAGACCCACAACCCCTTTCACTACAAGGGGCTGATTCTCTGCAAGACAGTGGGCGTGTGGTGGTCAGCATGAAGTGGAGATCCGTGTGGACCACCACCAACAAGAACATTGGGCCACCCTGAGCAGCATCCCATACATGATCTGAAAGAACAAGTACCACCCGGATCTGTGCATGGTCACCATCCGCGGGGCCAGCGCCCTCCTCGGGGCCAGCACCATCCTGCGCAGCCAGAAGCCCGTGGTGGTGAATAAAAGCAGGCTCTGAGCACCCACTCCCCGCAAAACAATAAATGTATCAATCAACTTCCCTCAAAACACACACAAAAAAACCCCAAAAAACACTTTTGTTATACAAATTCTAAACACAAAAAAGTAGATAGAATGATAACCCTCTAAATTCCAGAAAACTAGACTAGTTCTCAGAATTCTTTTATATTCTTTTTAAGAGGAAGGCAGCAGGCTAATATTTAATTGAGCTTCCGTACTCTGGGAAATGCTTGTATATTAGGGCACAAGCAAAGGGATATGCATTCTTGTATATCATATATGGTGGGGAAAAGAGGTCATTGCATTTTTGTTGTTTGTAATGAAAAACTCCAGGTGTGAGAGGTAAGAACTGATTTATTAGAGATCTACTTGGATTCTGTTCCATAGTCCCTTTTCTATTTTATAATAAGGTACAGGCAGGCATTGATTTCTTATAGATAAGAAACTTTAAACCTTTATAGCCTCATCTGAAAAATGGCCCACGTGATAATACTAGCCCTAAAAGTTTATTTTGGGAATTAAATAAAATTAGGTACATAGAATACTTGCTACATACTATTTTTCATTGATTCTGAGATTCACATTTTTTCACACCTCTGAAATTTTCTTCCTTTCTTGGTGGTTGATAAATCAATAGAGTCTGATGATTTATAGAATGTTAGATTCCATGAAATATTGTAGACAAATGCTTAATGAATATTAGCAATCAATATAATGATAATTCATCCACATCACAACTTGTATAATAGAAGCTTTGCTTTATGCAAAAGAAAGCTGTGAAATTATCCAAGTATAATAGTAGATTCATCTATTTCTTCTTACAGTTCTATGTTATGTAGCTCTCTGAAATTAATATAGCTTCTCCCACTTTCTTTTGATTAATGTTAGCATGATATATCTTTCCCCATCCTTTTAGATTTAGCTATTTGTGTGTTTGTATTTAAGGTGGATTTCTTGCAGACATAGTAGAAGGTGGGAGAAGCTATATTAATTTCAGAGAGCTACATAGCATTCAAAGCAAGAAAAGTTATCAGGGATAAAGAGGGTCATTACAAAATGATAAAGGGATCAATACTCCAAAAAGACTAATAATCCTTAATGTGTATCAATATAACAGCAAAGTATCAAAGTAACATCACACACACACACACACACACACACACACAAAACAAACAACAAAAAAGGCATGGGACACAGTGATGGAGCAGGAAAACTGAACTATGATAGAGTAATTTCTGTAGGTTCAGTGTGGACAACTGTGACAGATAAAAACTTCACAGGGGTCCAATCATGGGGGAGCCCACACTTTTGTATGTTTTATCTCCAAGAGCTCTACCAGGTCCCATGCCTTTTTCTGATCAGGTAAGTTGTGGTTCTCTGTATTTGCCTGTTTTGCCAATTGTGAGGTTAGTGGTTTGCCCTGTGTCCTCACTTCACTGGTAGATCTAAGCATATTTGTTTATTTTTGGTAAGAGGCTTAGAAAGTTCCAGCAGGTGGAGCTTAATTTAAGTGACACTAGCTGGCATCCCACTAAAAATATTCTTCACCAAACACAAACTTGTGTCCTCACAGAGGGAGAGGCCATATTGCTAGACTCTCCTTGACTTGAGGGTGAGTCCCCAGCCTGTACACATATTCTGTCCTCCTGTCTTCACTTTCCCTGGGAGCTAAAGAAGGATTGTTCTCTCATTGTTTGGTTATAAAGTTTTATTCTGATTGCTTTGAACTTATCTGCCCATCAGTTTTATCTATCTATCTATCTATCTATCTATCTATCTATCTATCTATCATCTATCTATCTATCTATCTATCTATCTATCTATCATCTATCTATTTTTATTATCTTGAATGTAATTTTATTTTTTCCATCACCATTTATCCCATCTATGCCCTCTTCCACCTCCACCTCTCCCTCACCCCTACAATCACCACACTGTTGTCCATGTCCATGAGTTCTCTCTATCTCTCCCTTTTTTTTTCTCAACCCTGTTTCCCACCCTGGAGCTGTCTGCCTGCTCTCTATCTATGAGTCTATCGCTATTTTGACTATCATTTAAAAAGTCTCATTTACCATTTCATCCAAGAATGCTGGGGTCCTCTCAGAAGCCTGTCCTGGGTTTCTCCATTGATCTAGTGGGCACGAAGAATGACTAGACTTGGTTTTGATACAGATTAGAAATTTATGTCTTTGGAAGAAGTGCTCATATCCCACCTTTCTTCCTTTATGTCAAGCAGCCCAGTGTCTTATACTCAGTAACTATTTGTTGATGTTATTTTGAGCTTATGGCAACCATGACTACATCCCTTTGGTTTTGGTTTGATCAGGAGCTAGTCTTCCAGTTGCCACAAAGTCTGTCTGTACTGTTGCCTTAGGCTCTTGTAGGGAGACAGTCAGAGTGCTCCTTAATGGAATAAACTGAATGTTATCCTCATTCTTATCAAGAAGGTTAGATCACAGGGGCTGGTGGCCTTATCATATCAGGGACAACCAGTTTTTTCACATATTATTGAGTAATCCTTTAAAAAAAACAACCATACAGTTGCATTTCAAGCATATTCCTGATGTCTAAACAGAACTGCCACATTATAATCAAGTTGTATCAGCAAACTTTATTGCTGAGGGCCTAGGTTTCAAATACTTTATGGGAAAACCTAATTTCACAACAGCCTTTACTTGGCTATTTGTACATGCACACGGAAGGTCTCAGGAAGGAAGGAATTTCTCCCAATAAACTAGCCAAGACATGTTAGTAATTTCTTGTTTATTTCGCTCTGACACTGAATTTTCTTCTCATTCATTCATTCATTCATCCATTCATTCATCCATTCATTCACTCAAATATTACTTGGGTGTCCCTATGTACCATGAATTATCCTAAGGACTCCTGATACTATAGTGAAGAAAATATGCAAAAGATTGCCTTCGTGGAGCTTACATGGAAGAGTCTGACTATATACAAACAAACAAGTGAAATATGTAAATATCAGTTATGATAGGTCTACGGAGTAAAGGAAGTTAGGTAACTGCAGAGGTTTGGACTGATTGGGGGAGGGAGATAGTGGCGGGGGGGGGGGGGGGGAGGAGAAGTGTTGCTTTATTGAATCCAGTGGATGGGGAAGATCTCATTCTTAAATGTAAGATGCCAAGAACCTTAAAGGATCTTAGAGAATGAGCCATATGGATAGTGTAGGTAAGGGCATTTGAGCCAAAGGGGACAGAAAGTACAAAGGCCCTGAGGTAGAAATTCTGTGTTTGAAGATGGGAGGTCAGTGTGGCTGGAGGGGAAGAAAGGAAAAAGATGAGACAAAAGAGGCAGAAGAGGCCCAGGGTATCACTAGCCATCTGAAAATGACTGATGGAGCCCTTGCACCCACAAAGCACTGTGTGCTAGAGGGTTTGTGTTTGTCCAAATAAGGTGTTTGAAAGTGTGAACTAATTAAGGGAGAAAGGCAATGTTTTGAGTCTGCTAGGGAGAGACAATAGAGGGAAATCTGAAAATAGGTGTCACCTGTTCTGTTTTATTTATTTATTTTTGTTGGTTTCAGAGAGGAAAGGAGAAGGGGAGAGAGACAGAAACATCAACGATGAGAGAGAATCACCGATTGGCTGCCTCCTACACACTTCGTACTGGGGATCGAGCCATGACCAGTAATTGAACCACGACTTCCTGGTTGATGGGTTGACACTCAGCCACTGAGCCACACCAGCTGGGCATCATCTGTTCTGTTTTAAATGCAGGGGAATTCTGGTGGGAGAGAGTCATCAGAAAAAGAGCCATTAAACAATGATTTCAATTTGGCATTAGAAGACAGCATCTACTTTTTAGAAAAAAACTTATTAATTAGCTTTTTAAAATCTATTAAAATACTAGTATGTTAGTGCTTCTCAGTGTTGCATAAACTCATGATGGCAGGAAATAGCCTAGAAGTTTGGGGCAGGAGTGAGAAATCTTCCAGGGCAGTGGTCGGCAAACTCATCAGTCAACAGAGCCAAATATCAACAGTACAAAGATTGAAATTTCTTTTGAGAACCAAATTTTTTAAACTTAAACTTCTTCTAACACTACTTCTTCAAAATAGACTCACCCAGGCCGTGGTATTTTGTGGAAGAGCCACACTCAAGGGCCAAAGAGCCGCATGTGGCTCATGAGCCACAGTTTGCCAACCACGGTTTCAGGGGATAAACTCAAAGTGGATAAACGAGAGGGGTCAGTAATAGCAGTGGGGATTTTCTTAGGCCCTTTTTCTGGGTTTTCACATAATTTGATTGGAGATATGCTCTTAAATTCTCTTTTCTAGGGTCAAAAGGGATTTCATAGCACATTGATATTGAACAAATTAGTTCAACTTTTGGCCAGTACTGTTTTCATTATTAGAAAATAAAGTAGACATGTTCTAAATAAGGAATCCTAATCACATTTTAAAGTATCTATAAAGTAGATAGTTACATGTGTCTGCCACTCATTTGACTTTTATGTATTTTCTACCAGGAAAAACAAAAACAAAAAAATTCACAACTGTATTGTGCCTGTAAGCTTTTTCTGAAGCACTTTTCATGGCTTTCACCTATTTCTGTATAGACCCTTCCTGCTGTTTGTAGATCACCCCTATCAAATATTAGTCCTACTGAAAACTTGTTTTGCTCCTGAAAAACTCCACACATGTGAGCTTCCCATGATAGCAAGGAGGACTCCAGCTTTGAGCTTGGATTGCATTCTTCACTGGGTTAGTGCTCAGAATTCCAGTCCAGGTCCAGGCAAGGGGCCAGCCACCACCACAATTTGACTGTAACTTGATTGCCCACAACACATAATATTGGCGCCTCTTCACACAATCCCATGTGGCGTTATCTCTATTTTGAAGAAACTGATACATGATCAAGTCTCAGCTAGTACTTCTAAGGCCCACACTTGAACCTGGGTCTATGGTTTCAAAATGTGGATTCTAGAACTGTACTCTTCTGCCTCTTGCATTTCTAATAATAACTAAATAATATAATGATATCATTTCATTTAAAAATTTATTGAATATATTGAGGTGATATCATATATAATAAAAGGCTAATACGCAAATTGACTGAAGGGCAAAATGGCCGGTTGCAATGATGTGCACTGACCACCAGGGGGCAGATGCTCAATGCAGGAGCTGTCCCCTTGTCATCAGTGTGCTCCCAAAGTGGGAGTGCCACTCAGCCAGAAACCTGGCTCATGGTTGGCGAGCACAGCTGCGGTGGCGGGAGCCTCTTCCACCTCTGTGGCAGTGCTAAGGATGTTCAACTGCCAGCTTAGGCCTGCACAGGAAGCAGGGCTAAGCTGTCAGTTGCACATCCCCTGAGGGCTCCTGGACTATGAGAGGGCACAGGCTGGGCTGAGAGACCCTCCTCCCCCAAGTGCACAAATTTTGTGCACTGGGGCTCTGGTTTATTAATAAAATTATATACGTTTCAGCTATTCTATAATATTTCATCTGTATATTGTATTATGTGTTCACTACCTCCAGTCAAGTCTTCTTCCATCATCATTTATCCCTCCTTTACCTTCTTCTATCTCCCCCAGAATAATACTTTCCAGGTCTATCCTGTTGTCACCAAAAGTAAGATTTCCTTTTTTTTTTTTTTTTTTTAACGGCTGAGTATTATTCCATTGTGTAAATGTACCACAGCTTTTTTAATCACTCATCTACGATGGGTACTTGGGTCCAATCAGAAGACATCAGGACACTGGCTGCTCTATCCCCAGTTCATTTAATTCTCCTAGGAGCTCAAGGAACCCTCTTGGTTTCATTGACTTTTTTACTTTTACTTACTCTTTGCAAACTCTTTCTAGGCATTTTTGTCACTGTCTTATTGTATTGTCTTTGGATTAAAAAAATAGTTTTACAGTTCCTGCTCTGGCCAGTCACTGGGTGACTGACTTCCTAGTTGTCCTCCTTGCCAACAGCAACTCCCCCGAAGTCCATAGTGTGTGCACTCACCTGGTACATTTTCTAGATTGCGGGATTCCTCTATTCAGTGGCTCCCTCTTGCTTATTGTCAATGCTTCCCATTTCAGCATTCAGAATCTTCTCTTATGCCAAGCTGACTTTAGCAGTTGGTTAAGCAAGTTTACTTACTCCTGCCTCTGATCATTTGCTTAGGCTTTTAGCCTTGATCTTCTAAATCTATGCCACATCATAAAGTTTATGTTCCCTAAAATGTCTGCCACACTGACCTTTGGCTTTTCTTATCCCCTATAGGACCAACGTAGGGAGTCTTTGCATATGCACCCCCCATTGCCCCCCCCCTCCCGAATATCTTTCTTTCTGTTTCTTAGTTCTCTCTTAAAACTCAGTCTGAGCCTCATCTTCTCTAACAAGATTACTCTGAAGACTCTTTCTCTGTGATTCCACAGTGTTCACTATTATAGTAGAAGGGCACATTGTATTGAGAGAGTGTCCGTCATCGTCTGCCCTTCCAGACAAATAGAACACAAGCCTTGGCCAATTCTGTGCTTTTAAATTGGCAGGCTACCTCTATGCCATGTGTCTCAATATGAATGAGTCTTGTCATCATTGTTTGTTTTGTTGAGGTTGGTGTGGCAAATTCTATTAGTTTTTCTTATCCACCTCTATCTATTTCTCCTTGACTTCTGGCTTCTTGACTCATTTCCTGATGGTGGCTTCTGACTGTTGGCATTGGGATATTGAGTTTCTTGTCTTGGACTTGACTTTATCTTGGGTTTGATCTAATTTCCACTTCCAGTGGGTTTACTTCTAAAACCTCTCAGGTTAAGAACTTAACCTAGCACAGAATTCCCTTGGCACTTACCACAGCACCAACTCATAGAATAACAACACTCAGTCTTGGTTCATTTCAGACTCTGAAAAAGAACTGAAGAATTTACTCAGAAAGCTCATGCTCTGTAATCAGATTATGAAAAACAATGAGAATAGGGGCAGGTGTGAAAGAGAAAAAGAGCAGGAAGTTATGTGATGCAGACTTTATTTTGTTTTATAGACAGCAAGTGCAGATTGCTGTAGGAAAAAGAGAGAGCATCCTAGACAAACACTGGCAGGAAGATGATTAGAATCCAGTTGAATTAGACCAAGAAGCCTGCAGATATAGAAAATCTCCAAATGTGCAAAAATAATAGCAGGTGGAATGTCAAAATCTGTGGTGGTTTAGTTTGTGTCATAAATACCAGCTACACAAAAATTCAATAAAATTTTTGGTCTCTGGTAAGAACCATCACTTTATTTGACTTCTCCATTTGGCCTTTATTGCTCTCATCAGCATTGATTGGTGACTTTATTTTGGATCATTTTTCACAAAGAAACAAAGTTAGCTACAGAAATTAAGAATTTGAGTTCTAGTTTCTTTGGGTGACCTTGGGCAGATTTCTTAACTTATTCATGCCTCATTTTCCTTCTCCATTAAAGGAAATAATTCCCATATTACTCTTAGCAAAAATGGCGTGGTACTTAGTAAACTCTCAAGGATAGCCATTATTATTGCTATGTATGAAAATTACTGTGTGAATGGCAATTGGTGGAGAACAACATATTCCCATTGAGATATCTATGTTGGGTGGTTGGACAGACTTAGTCACTGACAAACTAATAGGTTTCATTCACACACCTGTGGTTAGAATTTGTGGCTTAGAAAAATTACAAATTATGTCATGAACTGTCAGAGTCATGCACAATTATTTGAAACCTTACATGTCAAATCTGCCAGTGCTAAGGGTCTATGATACTTTCTTCTCCTCTGTCTGTTCGAAAGAACAGCTGGACACCAGGCTGCATGTGCTTGTAAACAATTATTAAATTACTCAGTAGACTTGTCTTCTCCAAGCAGAATGAACTGGTTCTTTTAACCTTTTCTGAGCATGGTTTTGATTTTCAATCTCTTTAATCATCTCTGTGGCTCTTTTCTGAACCTTCTCCAAGGTCTTCATGTCCTTCAATTTGCTATGGAGTACCTAATTACTCAAAGTTCTCAGCTAAATGTTTTCACAGCATGGAATATATATCATTTCTAGATTCCCTACTGTAATTTACGCACACAGGCATGCCTTCTTTTACAATTTGCTGTTATGCCATGGGATCATGGTAGCATCCTACATTTGTATAGCAAAGACAATTTTCAAAGGACTTTCTTATGTGTTATTATTATTATTATTAATTTTAAACCTATATTACAATCTAATGAGCTAAGTACAATCATCCCCCTTTCTCAGATAAGAAAACTGAGATTCAAAAGGATTCAGAGGCTTGCCTGAGGTCACAGAGACAATACTTTGTGGCTGGGTCTGGGTCTTAGGACTGGTTGCTAATTCTAATGTTCTTTCAACCAGATTCAGGCTCTATTTGACTATAAACAACTTGTAAAGTACACAGTCATCTAAATAATTTTCTGTTCTATATCCCAAGAGTTCATTTCCCCCCCACTATAGTTGGGTTGGTTTCATTAATTTTACCCCAACAAACTTTTCCATAGACCTTCCATTTGACTTACTGATCCTTCAGTACTTTGCTGTGTGGTGGGGCTGAGTAGCTAGCTGGTAAAAGAGTAGGCTCATGTTGAATGTGTGCCATTAGTAAGGGCCTTAGAGAGATGCTGTTAGACACACTAAATTTCTCTTCAGTGTTATTTCAAAGTACTGATCTTGAGTTTTACTACTAAGGATCCACATTGTGATGAGAAACTTTTACCTATAGGGTTCTTTGTTTACTATTTTCATTAAAAAAGATATTTTACTGTGAGGGGAAAAGGTGATCCTAAACCTTCTACAGCGTACTCTCTCTTGTACAATCTAAGGTGCCTGGAGCACTTCCTGAGGAAGGGTGGCTTCGCTTGTACATGACCAAAGTCTACAGAGGGTAAAGACATCAGTCAGATGAAAGGTTAAGGATCTACCTCTTAGTGTTCAGTAAATGTCCTTTCCCAACCTCCAGGAATGATAAATACTGAATACTAAATACTAAAGAGGTAAGCTTACCTCTTTAGTATTTAGTATTCAGTATTTATCAAATACTTATGTATTTGATAAATTATCATATCAAATCCTTATGATTTCTATTTCACTAGAGGTCTGGTGCACGAAATTCTTGCATGGGGGAGGGGGAGTCCCTCAGCCTGGCCTGCACCCTCTTGAGTCTGAGGAGCAGGCCTAAGCCAGCAGTTGGACATCCTTAGTGCTGCCAGCTGAGGCCAGAGAGGCTCCCACCACCACAGCTGTACTCAACAGCCATGAGCCTGGCTTCAGGCTGAGATGGGGAGCACACTGACCACCAAGGGGAAGCTCCTGTGTTGAGTATATGCCCCCTGGTGGTCAGTACTGTCATAGCGATTGGTTGTCTGGCCAAAACCAGCTCTCTGACATCCCCCGAAGAGGCCTGGGTTGCGACAAGGTGCAGGCCAACCTCCCCCCAGGGTCCAGGAAGGGATGCGGAGGTTGGCTAGCCAGGGAGGGACCCAGGAGGGCTCCAGGGCATGTGCAGCTCATCTCACTCAGTCCAGATTGGCCAGATCCCAGCAGCAAGCTAACCTACTTGTTGGAGTATCAGCCTCCTTGTGGTCAGTGCACATCATAGGGAGCAGTTGAGCGGCCTTAGCATATCATTAGCATATTATGCTTTGATTGGTTGAATGGCTGATCAGACAACCAGGCAGTTAGCATATTAGGTTTTTATTATATAAAACTAGAAGCCCGATGCATGAAGATTCGTGTTAGAATGGGCTTTCCTTTCCCTGGCTGCTGGTACCACCTTTCCACTTTGGGCCAGCCCCTTTCAGCTCAGGCCCTGGAGCTGCCTCTTTCTGCTCTGGCTCCTCCTTCTCACCCTTGCCAGAGGCCCTGAGAGACCAGGGGTGGGGCAGAACACCTGCATCATTGCCATGGTGATGATGCAAGCATTCTGCCCCTGTCACTCGGTGGCTGAGTAAGCAAATTAACCACCATTTTTGTTGGGTTAATTTGCTTATCACTCCTGATTGGCTGGTGGCACAGTGGAGGTACAGTCAGTTTTTGTCTATTATTAGGTAAGATTACTGAGGAAGGATTTTATTTATTTATTTATTTATTTATTTATTTATTTATTTATTTTTAAAATATATTTTATTGATTTTGTACAGAGAGGAAGGGAGAGAGATAGAGAGTTAGAAACATCGATGGGAGAGAGTCATTGATCAGCTGCCTCTTGCAAACCCCCTACTGGGGATATGCCCGCAACCAAGGTACATGCCGTTGACCGGAATCGAACCCGGGACCCTTCAGTCCCCAAGCCGACGCTCTATCCATTGAGCCAAACCGGTTTCGGCCTGAGGAAGGATTTTTAAAAAAGCCTACCCATCTATATGTTGGATATTTTGAAAATGAACTCTTTGGTTGATTTAATTAACAAGTCAATTGAACTTTAAAAACATTTATTTATTTTTAAATTTTATTTCAGAAAGGGAGGAAAGGACAGATAGAGAGAGGGAGAGAAATATTGATGTAAGAGAGATATGTTGATTGGATATACCCAACTGGGATTTGAACCTGAAACCTAGGTATGTGCCCTGATGGGGAATTGAACCAATGACCTTCTGGGGCATGGGACAATGCTCCAACCACTGAGCAACACAAGGCAGGGGCATTTAAACTTTTAAAGTATTCCCACACTAATTCACAACAACAATTAATCCTTTTAAAAAATAAAAATGCTGGGGCAGGACCACTGAGAGTGGTAATCACTTACAGTGTTTCCCAGCCAGCTGCACTGGGGGATGGGAGGAGGATAAAGAGGGTAAAAGGGGTAAAATATATGGTGACGGATGGAGACTAGACTTTGGTTGGTGAGCACACAAATATACAGATCATGTATTATAGAATTATAGAACTAAAACTTATATAATATTATTAACCAACATTACTCCAATATATTTACCTTAAAAAGATGGGAGATGGAGAGTATAATAAAGAATGCCAATGTCTCCTGGCACCGCCATTCTGATTTAATTAATATGAGTTGGAGTCTTGCATCAAGTTTTTATTTAAACCTCCTGAGGGGACTTAAATCAGCCACAGTTGAGACCCAATGATAAGAGTGAGGAATATAGGGTCTGAGGGTCACTGCAGGCAAGTGCCTCATGCCACCTAGCTTTGGCTTGCCCAGCTTTGGGCAAATGGCCCATCAGCAGGGATGGAAAATGTACAAAATGTACATCTTGAGGGACATTGGACCTGATGACTTAGTATTTCCCATTGCCATATGTCATTTCTCTGGACTCCTCTACTGCCCAGCAGATCTGCTGAGAGAGTCCCTGGACTATTCTGCTAATGGATGCCTAGTATCCTCCAGGGAGTTTTTTCTAGAATTTCTGGGGTGCTTGTTAAATATGAATATCCCCAGATCCTTCCCCTGAGGATTCTAATTTATGAGTCTTGGGATGATCACTATGGCCTGTATATTAAAAAGTGCTCTGGGTCAGTGTTATGGGAGGGGCATTTAGGAAATTTAGGATACCAGAGATTTAGTTGAGGAACTCTAAGATGTGCATGTTTCCCAAGGCCACCCAAAATGAGATTTAATAGGTCGAGGCCTAGGAATCAGAATTCTCAGCCACTCTGTCATACTCTATAAGTTAATCTGATGCAGGTGATTCTCTTGCTACATTTTTAGAAATGCTGCCCTAGGATGGAACTGTTATTTATGAAGGGCCTACTATGTGCATGATTCTTTCCAAGCTGTTCTAAGCCTTTAAGTATACTTATTACCCATCTCAACCTTCTGTCTTCCCAAACATGTCCAGGAGTCATGTTACTCCCTGACGCAGGTGCTGTTGGGGATCCTGATAGGTGTGTTCTCAGCAACCTCTATCTTCTCATTTTCACACATTGCCAAGGTCCCTGCAGTTCTCATGACCAAACCTGCCAACATTATGTATCTCTGCTTTTCCAGACAGTTCAGAGAAAAAAAAAAAAAAAAAAAAAAAAAGCATGTTGATTGTGTAAAAGTGAGAGTAATTCCTCTCTGAGATTACCTTCAAAGGGTAAAGCACCATGTGGATTCAGGTGTTTTTTTTTTTTGTTTTTTTTAAAATATATTTTTATTAATTTTTTGCAGAGAGGAAGGGAAAGGGAGAGAGTTAGAAATGTCGATGAGAGAGAAACATCTACCAGCTGCCTCTTGCATACCCCCTACCAGGGATGAGCCCGCAACCAATGTACATGCCCAAACCTGGGACCTTTCAGTCCGCAGACCGATGCTCTACCACTGAGCCAAACCAGCTTCGGTTGGATTCAGGTTTAAAGGGTAATGGTATCATAATGTTTTCAAGACCGGTTTTCCAGAAATTGCAGACACATATACAATGGCATTTTATACATCAACACTTGGTAAAGAGTGGTGATACAATAGTCGTAACAATAAAGCCATAATAGTTACACTATGTTAGGCAACACATATCACATACCCCTATTTTATATGGATGTAAAGACATTTATTGACTCAGGAAGTTGAAGAGCCCATTCCAGTAAGCTTCAGGACTGCTTTGATGAGCTCTCCAGCTCTGTTTTTCTGAGATAACTGTGGCTTTGCCTTGCTCTGATTGCTGGCTTCATCCTCAGTATGGATTTCCTCAGAATAGGAATGGCTTTCTATGGGCAAGAATACTTTCCCAGAGGAAGAGAAAATTCTTCTTTCTTCAACAATTTAACAAAATCCAGGAATCCCTATAATTAATTTAGTTTGGGTTATGTACTTATCCCTGAACCAATAATTAAACTGTCACAGAACCAGAATCCACCCTGGAAATGGAATAGGTTGGTATTCAATCTTCATTACTGAAATTGGGATGAGGTGGGAATGAATACTTTTTTCTGTGTGTGTGAAGGAAACCAACAATATCTATTACAAAAGCAATATATTTAATTCTTCCAAATAAAAAAGACATTGTATTCTGGATGTGTTGTTTTCTATTTTCCTACTTTAATAGAGGATGATAAGAAGTGCCTTTGAATGGGGTCAAAATGATCTCTTTAAATGCTTGAACTAAAAGTAGTTGGTTGAGACCCCAGCTTTTCATTGAAGGCCAGCCAATTTCAACAGAGTGACTGAACCAGCTATGTATAGAAGCTCTGCCTCCTTGACTGCTTTGGGTCTAATAGTAATTGCTACCATCTATTAATATGATGCTAAATCTTTCCCACAGTTTTTCCTATTGACTTTTCATAAAGTACATTGACTGTGAAAATAATGGAGTTCCAGAGGAGTTAAGTATTTGCCTAAAGTCACACAACTGATGAAAGGCTGGACAAGACTGACTGGGACCCAGGACCATCTGCTTTTGAGAAAGAAAAGGCCATGTTCTTCCTTCTTTGTGCTGCTTCTTAGGAAGCTGAGAAATATAATTCAGGAAGAATATTAATTCAGCTTGCCACCTAATATCTTATTTTCTTGTCTCTGAAGCAGAAATAAAAACAAACAAACACACACATTAGTTTCTTGTAGATTCAGCAAATGGTGAGTCATATTTAAGCATTTACAATTTAAGGATTGTTTATATAAACAATAATAAAATTATTGTTTATATAAACAATTATTAAACAATAATTTATATAAAATTATTAAAATGTTTAGGCAGTAGAAATGCTTTTCAGAGGCAAAGCCTAGAGACCAGTGAGTGTTTCTCTATATGGCTGTTATCCATATATCTTCAGAGAAAGTAGATACAAAAGTAGATACCATGGGGGCTGAACACAACTTTATTCTGTTTTTTTGTTTGGTTGTGTTTAACATAGGAAGTGGAAGATACTGGCTAAAGAAATGGTCAAGAAACAATAGCAGTGAAGAAACCAAGATGGTGGCATAGGTAAACACCTGAACTTGCTGCCTTCCACAACTGCAAAACTACAACTAAAAGACAAAATGGATATCATCCAGAACCACAGGAAGACTGGTTGAGTGGAAATTCTACAACTAGAAGGAAAGAAAAAAGCACATTGAGACTCAGAGGAGGTGTAGAAGGCAGAGGTACGAAGGTGTGCCTACAGAGAGGGCTGGCAGCTGAGTATGCAGCTGGCTTTTTTAAGCCAGAGGGAGACACAGGCTCCCAACTGCTCTGAACTCCAGTTCCGGGTGAGACTCTGGGGACCCAGATTCATACAGGGAGAAACTGAACTGTTTGGCAGTGGGTAGAACTCGAGGAAGGCTTTCTCTCAGAGGTGCTTGCAGTGATTGCCACAGGACACTGAGATCCAGAGACCTCTTAAGGAAGGGCTGACAGGAAGCCATTGCTGTTTGCTCTGCTCAGAGACTCTGCCCCATCCAAGATGTGTGCAGAGGCTTTAGCACATGAATGGCCTGGTCCTTTGAAATCTAAACTTACCTTTCAAACTGAAGCTGAGTCAGAGAGACCCAGAACATCCAAAAGAAGGCCTAAGGCCCCACAGCAGCTTGCATTGCTTCACAGATGGGCCTCACCTGGGCACCTCCAAAACCCAAACAAAGAAGAGGAATCTGAAGATCTCTCTGTGGCTCCTGCTGGGTGGCATAAGACAGAGGCTAAATTAGCACCTCCTTGGAGATCCAAGAGCCAGTGTACCCAGGGGTCAGAGTAGGACCATCCAGATTACAACTTCTCAGATCCATAAGGGACACACTCAGGGGGGCAGACTCAGTGAGCACCTTGGCCCCACTGAAGCAAATCTTTCCTCATAAGGGTGTCTCTAGCACAGAAGTTCTCCCATTGTAGACACAACTGATCCCCACAGCCAGTTGGCTTGGAGGTCAATACCTCCCAGTGATACCAACAACAATCAAGGCTTACCTACAACAAGACTGTGCACACAGCCCACAAAGGGGTACACCAAGAGTGTCCATCTCAGGTAAATAGGGAGGCTAAGCCATTGGGCCCTATAGGACATCTAGCAAACAAAGCCACTCTATCAACTCAGGGAAACAGCCAAAATGCCAAGAAAAGAAAACAGGTCACAAATGAAAGAAATGGAGGAAAGAAAACTACTGGACATAGAGTTCAAAATCACAGTTATAAGGTTTTTCCAAGAATTTTCTAGAAAAGGCCAATAAATTTAGTGAGAATCTCGAGGATATGAAAAAGGACCAACTAGAAATTAAGTATACACTGACTGAAATAAAAAATAATATACAAAAATCCAACAGCAGACTAGAGGATCACAAGAATCAAGTTAAAGACTTGAAATACAAAGAAGCAAAAAACACCTAACCAGAAAAGCAAAAAGAATCCAAAAAATATGAAGATAGTGTAAGGAGCCTCTGGGACTTCAAGTGTACCAACATCTGAATTATTAGGGTGCCAGAAGAAGAGAGAGAGAGCAAGATACTGAAAACCTATTTGAAGAAATAATTACAGAAAACTTCCCCTACCTGGTGAAAGAAATAGACTTACAAGTCCAGAAAGCACAGAGAACCCCAAACAAAAGGAATCCAAAGAGGACCACACCAAGAGACATTATAATTAAAGTGTCAAGAGCAAAAGACAAAGAGAGAATCTTAAAAGCAGCAAGAGAAAACAATTACCTACAAGGGAGCACCCATACAACTGTTAGCTGATTTCTCAATAGAAACTATGCAGGCCAGAAGAGAGTGGCAAGAAATATTCAAAGTGATGAATAGCAAGAACCTACAACCAAGATTACTCTACCCAGCAAAGCTATCATTCAGAATTGAAGGTCAGATAAAGAGCTTCACAGAAAAGAAAAAGCTAAAGGAGTTCATCACCACCACGCCAGTATTATATGAAATGCTGAAAGGTATTCTGTAAAAAGAGGAAAAAGAAGAAAAAGGTAAAGATAAAAATTATGAACAACAAAGACATATCTATCAACAAGTGAATCTAAAAATCAAGTGAATAGAAAATCTGATGAACAGAATAAAAAGTGAATATAATAGAATCGGGGGCCTAGAAAGGGAGTGGACTGACAATCCTCGGGGGAAAGGGATGTGTGGGGTGCAGGAAGAGAGTGAACAAAAATCGTACACCTATGGATGAGGACAGTGGGGGAGGGAGGGTAAGGGCATGGGGTGGGGCAGGTGGGAACCATGTGGAGGGAAGCTATGGGGGGGGGGGAAGAAGAGGAACAACTGTAATAATCTGAACAATAAAGATAAAAAACAATAGTAGCTGATAGATTTATGTAATGAGCAAAGTGGGGGTGTTAGTTATACACATAAGCAAGTTTGATGCCAACTTGGGTTTGTCACCTCTTTCTTCCATGAATCCCACGAAATCACCCATTTTTCAGCAGAAAAATCCCCCTGCCAAGGGGTCATGGACCCTCTCCCAGGGCACATGTGCCTTTGCTCTCACCCCTGCAACCTTACATTTCCTAGATTGTGGTACAGCAAATGTGATGAGACAATTTAGTCTAATCAATTTGCAACTACTAATGGCTTTCAGTAGAGTGATAGAAGGGGGGGGGAAACTTAATTTCATTACCATTGGAATGTGATATCTGCTGCTTAATGAATTGAGAATTAAAAAAAAAAAAGGCCTGCTTTATTTGTTTATTGAAGACTTTCCTTGTCAGACACTTCTGTCCCCAAGGAAAATAAGGTTTTTGGGAGACTGGGAGAGGAATGAGAATTAATTCTGGTGTGTTGTGTTTCCAGAATGCATAGTGAGCGAAGGAAGGAAGAATGGAAAGGCTTGGAGCATTGGCATCTTCCAGAGTGCAGGTGGGTGGAGCGACTTCTCATTGTCACTGAGCTGGAGAAAAGGAGGAGCTTTGTGCCTTCTTCAATATGTTATCTACTCCGTGAGATATTTTTTCAAGCAACAGTAAGAACTGATAAAATAAATCAATTACGTTGTCATTAGTCTGGGACATGGGACATCCGGGAAGCTGAGGTTGGGGGAGAGAGCAGGTGTGACATACTTTCAATGTGCCGGGAACCAAAGCTCACATTTCAGAACATCGTACCCTCGGACCTGCACTGGCCGTCAGAAAAGGGGCCTGGCAGAGATGTGAAGACATTGCATCGTCACACCTAGACGACTTCACAGACTGCTTGTTATCTAATTTTTATAACGTGAAAGTCAAGTTCTGAAATATTGACAGTATGAGCAAAATGACTTTAAACAAACAGGGCTTAGAAGGTGATTTAAGAACTGGGCATTATTTGAAAATGCATGTGAAGGCCGTAGGCTTCCTTAGGACATTTTTAAAAAACAAAACAAAAGCAAAAACTAACTTCTTATGTGGTATAATACTTATGGGTTTGGCCTAAGACACATAGATTTTGTAAGGCTTTGAAAGAACCAGGAAATCCCTTTGGTCTTTCACTTTCTCAGGAAAAGAAGCGAGGCTGAGTCTTTGGTTTGAGGAATATTCACCACACCCTTCAGATGCAGCTGGAGTGGCTGGGAGGGGAAGGTGTGACTCAGCCAGTCAGTGACTGCGAGGGAAGAGGTTGTGTCTGGCTGTCTGGCACTCTGAGCCTCGGCCTCTGTCAACAGCCTGTCATCAAAGGCTTGTGCCACAGCCTTTTGTCCACAGTCAGACTCTCAGACTTTGCTTGCTGTCTGTGCCAAAGCATGGCTGTTATCATTTTCCTTCTGACATCTAATTTTGTCCAAGTTGAGAGAGATATATGCAATTTTAAAGAATTATTTTTATTCATTCTTTAAAAAATATATATATATATTTATTGATTTCAGAGAGGAAGAGAGAGGGAGAGAGAGGTAGAAATATCAATGATGAGAGGGAATCATTGATTGGCTGCCTCCTGCACATTGGACAGAGCCCGCAACCGGAATCAAACCTGGGACCCTTTAGTCCACAGACTGACACTGTAACCACTGAGCCAAATCAGCCAGGGAAGTTTTACTGATTTCTAATTGACCAATAGAAGCAGTGAGACTAGGAAGTACAGATGGTCTGATATAGTAGCCTGGACACTTCTTAGGCTCAAAAAGGACTTGATTTAATTCTGGATTATTAGCTTTGTGATTTTAGGCAAGTCACTTAACTTCTCTGTGTCACCGATCCCTATGCATAAGTGAAAGGGATTAAAGTTCCCCTCCAACTCTAAGGATCCTGACCCCAAACCAGAAGGCAATACTAGCCTGCCCATTCCTGCCTCAGTGAAAGACCCAGTTTTGTATCTGTATGAGTAAAACCACTGCCTGTGCAAAAGGAAGTGATGGATGAAGACGAGTACCTCATTGCTTGGTAGGAAAAAATGGGCTTTAGACATTCTATTTTTTTTCTAAATTCCCAGAAACACTGTTTTTGATTGATCTTTCCTGAAGGTTCACTTTTTCTCACAAAATTAAATAATCTTAACCTTATCCTTCTATCAATTCTGTACAGAAATCTTATCTTAAAAACTCACAGGTGGAGTTGTTCCTAATTTCATTTCCTAAGTTTTGTGTTTCAAATCCATACTGCCAAATCCTTTCCTCCTTCTCTGGCCCCTTGCTCAACGTTTGATGGCTGGAGACCCCAGACTTCAGTCTGTTTCCTCTTACCCACTTCTGTGATCGGTCTCCCCCCTACCCACCCACCTGATTATCAGAAGTGAGTTAGTTAAAGTCTGTATCTAAAACCAGTTCACACTGCGTGGGCACTTATGCCCTTCTAATTACAGATATCTCGCTTTAGGTTTGGCCTGCCTGGACCCACTGGCTCCAGAGTTATTTAGTGCCCTGGTGCTCTTAGAAAAGTCCCGTACTCCATGCAGCTGTGTTCCAGGAGTGTTAGGTGCCTTTACAGGAGCCTGGGGTCCTACAGGGTATGTGGTAGTTTGGAAAATAACAGTCCATTTCAAAATATAAAAGATGTAAATAGCCCATACAACCTTGAAAGCAAGTTTAGGTACTGTGCAAAGTCTTACCAAGCCCTTGCCGGATCTGTGTCAGCCTGGAGCAAACAGTTCAGGAGCATTTGTTCTGAGTGACCGGCATTTCTGAAAGCAGATGCTATGGTAAAAATGCAGCTTCGGATCACTCCACTTATTTATCAATGCTTTCATGCAAAACAAATATTCGGCTAAAGACAGCATGCTCTAGGCTTCTGATTAGATCACAGAAGTATAAATATCACAGGGCTTTTATGTGTTTGCATGACATGAACCAACAAAGTTCTTTCCTCTGACCCTTTCTTTTTAATATGAGCCTGTTTAGAGAAGCATATGATTTCTCTCCACTCCTCTTGCACAATATACTGTTCTCTGGTTTGCATTATTTCAGTAAGTAGGAGGTTTACAGATCAAATAAAAATGTAAAAACAAAAATAGCCCACCAACCTTTCAAGATCTCGCTCTACATCACTGATGGCGAGGAATGCCTGTTCCCAACTGAGCAGCAGGGATGGGGATTAGGGAACAATAACTGATGTCTGAACTCAGCCTTGCTGCTTCCCTGTACAGAATCCATCCTACTTCACAGTCTAGCGAGCTCTCCTTTCATAATGGAAGGCTTCGACTCCGAGCCTGGAATTTAAGCATTTAAAAAATATAATGGTTTGCATACTGTGCAGTGATTTGTAAAATGTGAATGCCTACAAAAGCCGTGGTTACCCAGCATAACATTATCTTATTTTTAGTTACACAACCAGTAAAACAGCTGGAGGTCTAAAATCATGGCCTACCACTAAGTGCATTACTACATTTTATCCATGCAGCAAGGGCCTGTCCTTTTAGTGAGACGATAGGAGAAAGTGGAGTGATTACTGGCAAATTAACACTTTCCATTTTAATAGAGAAGCAAGGCCTACATAAAAACGTTGGAATTGCCATCTATGCCAGTTAGATTCTGAACAGCATCCGATGCTCCTCTAAGCCACACTAATACACTCCTACATTTTATAAGCAAATGAGCCCTTACTCATTTGTCAAGAGATATGTCCAAGTAGACTACAGAAGTAACCAGCAAAATATTTTACTTTATAGCTTCTTAACACAGTTAATAGAATCATCATGGCAATAATAGCAAAATATAATTGGCACTTAGAGAGCTGTGCTTGCTTTTGGTTTCTCTGCAAAAGCATGAAGTATTCAGTAACACTCCATCCCTTTCGTCATTAAAGCCATCCTTTCAACATGGTCAGTGACTTCCATATAGCAAACCTAGGAAATACTGGGTTTCTTCATATGAAGTTGCCATCAATTCATTTGACCACACAATGGCAATTTATATAGTCTGACCCAAAATGTTTCAAATGCACATTCAAAACATGAGCACACTTATCTGTAGCTGATATTTATTTGTTATAAAAATTATGGATTTCAAAAGTAAATGTTTCCTGATTTTTTTCCAGTGCTGTTGCCTTGGTGGTTATATCTAGGAGTTGTGGGTAGTAGTTGTTAAATATTCCTTACACGCTCCACCTGCCACATTCTCAAGTCACTCTATCCTATATAATAAAGAGGTAATATAGGGGCAGTTAGGAATGACCAGGCCAGCAGAAAAGGGACAGTTGGAGGTGACCTGGCCGGCAGGGGGGCGGGCAGTTAGGGATGATCAGGCCGGTACACAGAAGCAGTGAGGGGCAATCAGGCCTGCAGGGGGAGGCAGTTAAGGGCAACAAGGCAGGCAGGCAGGTGAGTGATTAGAAGCTAGCGGTCCAAGATTGTGAGAAGGATATTTGACTGCCGGTTTAGGCCCAATCTCTGGGATTGGGCCTAAACCGGCAGTTGGACATCCCTCAAGGGGTCCTGGATTGGAGAGGGTGCAGGCTGGGCTGAGGGAACCCCCCATGCACAAATTTTGTGCACTGGGCTTCTAGTATATAATAAATTCAAATAAAACCTTGTCTTATTTGTTATAGTAAAAGGGGAAGAAAAGTATCTGTGCTATATTTATTGATCTAAATCAGAACATGCAAAAAGAAGCTTTTGACAGCCCCATAGACACCTTTCCATTTTTCTTACAACCTGATTCTGCCATTTAAGTTATTTATCATTTCTTACAAAGAAACGATAAAGTTGCTGATGCCTCTGCTGTCTGCAGCCACTGCTTTCCTCCTACATCTTAGCCTTTACTGGCACCTCGAGTGCCTTCAACCAGGAAGTACTCAATCCGGTCATCCTCTTTGACCATATCTTTTGACCGTTACAACTCTCTTGAGCATCTTGTCTTCTTTGAGATGGTTAGTGCCTTGCTCACTCGGCTTATTTCCCCCCTCATTTTTGCTATTGTAAATAATATCATTTGCAAATTATATTTTCTAATTATTTTTTGCTGATTTATAGAAATGCAATTAACTTTTAATTTGTATTTGGTAATTTTGCTGAACATTATGCCAATAATTTACATGTGGATTCTATGGGGTTTATTATGAAGAAAATAGTGATTTCTCCCTCTCCCTCCCCCATATTCCTTTTGAACATTTTTCCTGTTTTGTTCTTACTGTACTGTTTAAGCCCTGAAGTCTAGTGGGGAAAAAAATCATCTGTGTTTTTTTCTAATTTTAAAGCCAATGCTTTTAGTGTTTCACCTTAAAGTATGATGTTTATATTCATTTGTTTAAATTCTCTTTATGGATTTTCCATCAATTTTTAGTTTGCTAAATCTTGCTTTTTAATGATCTTTCCCTCTACCAATATTGAGAAAAACCAATATTTTCTTTTGAATCTTTAAAAGTGGTGAATTAAATTCTGTATTCCAAGGCTAAACTCAATTTGATCTTAAAAAAATCATTATTATTATTTTTAGTTATTATTATTATTACTTGAGTGAGAATATGTTTTTATTAATTAGAGAGAGAGAGAGAGAGAGAGAGAGAGAGAGAGAGAGAGAGAAACATCAGTCAGTTGCCTCCCATAAGCTCCCTGATAAAAATTCAATCTGCAAACTTTAAGTGTATTGTTTGACACAAGGCTCAATTTGGTCTTTAAAATATATTAGATTTGTTTTGCTGATATCTTGTTTAGGTTTTGCATCACAATGTCCATGTGAAAGATTTGCTTGTAATATTACTTTCTTATGCAATTCCCGTCTGGGATTTATGATATTAAGCATCATAAAAAGAATTGTATAGCATTCCTACTTTTTGCCTTTTCTGGCACTTTGGGTAAAATTGGAATAAGTTCTTTAAAAGTTTGCTGAACTTGACATAAAACAAGTTTTCTTTGTGAGAAACATTTGATTATATAAAGGATCAAAGAACTAATTTGGTTTCCTGGTTCTTTATAAGTTAGTTTTCATAAATTAAATTTCTTTCCATGAATTTTTCAGTTCATCTAATTTTTGGAAATGTATTGGCTTGTTGTTCATGTCTTATATTTTTAAAACTTTGTAGTGCCTGTAGTTATGCCCCTACAACCACCCCTGATAAATGTTTTGTTATATCCTCCCTTTATTCTTAATTAATCTTGTAAGAGGTTGTCAATGTAGTTTTTCCAAGAGCAAACTTTTAGCTTTATTGATCTCTATTGTTTCTTGTTTTCAATCTTATTTTTTTTTATTCTTTTATTTTTGCCTCCCTTCTCCTTTAGTTTTAAAAAAAATATTTTTATTGATTTCAGAGAGGAAGGGAGAGGGAGAGAGAGAAAAAAACATCAATGATGAGCGTGAATCACTGATCTCTGCCTCCTGCATGGAGATTTAGCCTGCAAATGGCACATGTGTCTTCACGGGGAATCACACCAGGACCTCCTGGTTCAGAGGCTAATGCTCAGCCACTAAGCCATGCTGGCCGGGATCTTAAACTTCTTTTGTTTTAATCTAACTTCTTTAGATAGGTGTTTTGTGTATTTTCATTAAAAAAAAAAAAAATATATATATATATATATATATATATATATATATGCTAAAAACTTCTCTAAGTAACATTTCAGTTGGATATTTTAATTATCTTTTCATTTTAATGTTTTCTTTATTTTTATTATAATTTTTTTACTCATACTTGTTTGAAAGCATGATTTAAATTTCCAAATGAATGATTTTGTTGTTGTTTTTTTTATTTTTAATTTTAATTTTTTTTTTAGTTTTTTTTGTTATTGATTTTCTTAAACCAAATCTTAAGAACTCATGAAAGAACTTGTTCATATGCTACAAATTCTTTGAAATGTTTTAAGTCTAGTATACGGTTAATTCAAAATATATTCTGGGTATATTAAAATGAATATGTATTCTTCAATTTTTGGGTAATACACAAATCCAAACTTGTTGATTGAGCTGTTTAATGTATTTTTACTTTTGTTGTTGTTTATGTTTGCTTCTTATTACAATTATCTATAGGGTTGTATTAAAATATCCTACAAAGATGGTTAATTTTAAAAATTGTCAGTATAGTTTTGTTAAAACTTTTTCTCCTTTAATGTTAACTCTATTTTTAGGATTTATTATTAAGTATGTAAAAGTTTAGAATTATCATATCTTTTTGTATAAATTAAAATGTTTATCATATGACTTGTTATCTTTAGGAATAATTTTTTAAAAGTCTTTTTATTGTAGTGGTTTTATATTAATATAGCCAACTATGTATCATCCTTTTGGCTAGTATTTTCCTGGTATATTTCCTATCTTTTTACTTTCAACCCTTCTGCGTCGTATGTTTTCAGTATTTTAGTATGTCTCTTAGAAGTAGCTAATAGCTAGGCTTATACTTTTCTCCAGGCTGGATACTTTATCCAGGCCATCACACTTTGGACTTGTTTGAATTTATTTCTGTTATTTTGTGTTTTCTCTTTGCCATACTTTTCCATCTCTTGCTTTCTTTTAGATTGGTTTTCTTACTCTATTGTTTTCCCTCTACTAGTTTAAAAGTAATAAATTATAATTTTAGTTTTGGTTACCCTAGACACTTAACATGTCCACTTAATAAGTTAATTTGTTTTTTATACCCTCCTTGCAAATAGCACAAGTAATCTGATCACCCTCTTCCTTCCCATGTGCTATTTTAATTCTTTCATTATTTTTAACATTACAAATGACATACTTCTTTCTCTTTGTTTCATTTAGTCAATATTTTGATTTTGTAAAATGTTAGCCACTTTCTTTGCTCAACATGACTTTGTGTCTCAGCTTTATTCTGAAATTTTCCTTCTGAAGTCCCCCTGTAGTATATTGATTTATTTTATTTAATAAGGATTTTTGATTATAAAATTTTTAATTTTCCTGTTTGTTCAAAAATATCTTTATTTTGGATTTGCTCTAATTATAATTTACAGATTGGCAATCCCTCCCCCCCTCCCCTTAGCACTTGGAAGATACTGGTCTACTATTTCTGGCTTCCATTGTATCCTGTCTATATAATAATTGTCCCACCCCCCAAACACACACACATTCTTTTCTTGCTCTGGCTTCTTCCAAGGTCTCTTTTGCTTTGTTGTTTTATGGTTTCACTATAAGGGTCTAGCTTCAGACTTCTTTTAATTTACTCTACTTAAAATCCATTTAATTCTTGAATCTGAATTTTGTTGTTCATTAGATCTGAATAATTTTCAATCATTTTTTTTCATCTCCCAATACTGCTTCTCCCTCATTCTCATACTTTTCTGGAACTCTGATCAGATGTACATTAGATGTTCTCTGGCCCCTATCCTCCCAGTCCCAGCTAGTTGTCTCTCTTTGCTGCATCTGGGTAATAATTTTAACTCTATCTTGAATCTGCTTTTCAGATGTGTTTAACTTATTTAACCCATGTATTAATATAGTATTGTAAAAAGTTCAACTATTACCATTTTCATTTCTATCAGTTTTATTTTGTGCTTTTCAAAAGTGCTTGGTCATTTTATAGCTTTTTTTTTTCCTTATTAGTGATTTCAATGACCCCTTTTCTTTAAACATATAATAAAACATTTACAAACCATAAAATATTTTTTTAAATTGGATATATTTTCAAACTATATCCACAACTGAAACCTTTCCAGGTCTGTCTATCATTTCTGACTTTTGCTCAGGGTTCCTTGTTTGCTCATGTAGTCAGCGATTTTTTGATTATGACACCATATTCAGTGGAATTTTATCTATGGAAATTCTTTGCAATCTGGATGAAGTAGCCTGCCTCTAGAGAAGAATTTGCTTCTCTCAGGAATGGGGTCACTATCAACCTGTGACCTTTAAAATAAATTTTTGGCTTGTGGTTTATTTTAGACCACAATATTAAAAAAATTCTTTTCAATGTAATAAGATAAGGCATTTAAAAGGATTTGGATAAGTGTACATTTCAGATTCAAGATTAGTTTTCGTGTTTCTTATTAAATGTATATTTTATGTTACTCTGCATTCATGGAGTTGTATAATGTTTTGAACACACACTTGGCTGATATTACCTAGTAATTCATAGTTTGCTGTAACCTTAGTATGTAGTAGGCACTGTTCTAAGCACTCAATATATGTAATAACTATTTTTTAAATTGAATTTGTTGGGGTGATACTGGTTAATAAAATTATGTAGGTTTCAGGTGTACAGTTCTATAATACAGTATATAGTAATATAATATATTATATTGTGTGTTCACTACCCAAGTGAAGTCTCTTTCTATCATCATTTATCACCTTTACTGTCTTCTACCTCCCCCACCCCCCATTCCCTCTGGTAATCACCATATTGTTGTCTTGACTTTGAGGTTCATTTTTATTTGTTTGTTTTTATTTTGTTTTGCTTTTTTTATAATCCCTTCACCCTTTTCTGGACCATCATTTTTATTTGAAGGTCTCCATTCAGTTTCACCTGCTTAGTAAGATCCTGTTGTTTTTAGCTCTTGTTCCTTACACCTTTTATCACTAAAGAGCAAAAAATTCTCTAAAGAGAGGCAGCAGTCAATATCAATGTTATTTTCAAGCGATCAGTTTCCTTCTGATGCTTACAGGATTATCCCTTCTTTTGGTTGAGGCAGGAATAACTACTTCAAAGGAAATCACATTGCTTGTTCTTTGTCATTTTCTTGACATATCTTTGGAGTTCCCTAAGACTCAGGCCTTAGAACTCTTTTCAGTTTACACTCACTTTCTTGATGACCTCAGCTGGCCTCATAGGTTTAAATTCATCTTTATGCACCAATCAGCCTTCGTCTATATCTCTGGCCTTGGTCTGCATCCAAAGGCGTACTTGAAAATGTGAACGTAGTATCTGATTATTGCCTCTAGATTAATTTCTCTTTCAGCTTTCCTCTTTTTAGTTAACAGCAACTACATCCTTCTAGTTTCTTCTAATTCAGAGTCATCCTTGACTTCTCTCTTCCCCATCCAACATTTAATTTATATATAAATCATGTCAGTTTTGTCTTCAAAATATATGGAGAATCTAATCATTTCTTATCAACTTCATGGCTCAGCCTAATCCATGCCACTATAATCTCTTGCCTGACTAGTTCAGTAGTCCTAAATGGCCTGTCTCTGCCATGGCTGCCCTTAGTCTATTCTCAATTCAGCAGCCAGGGTGGTCCTGTTAAAATGTAATTCGGGTCATGTCACCCTCTGCTTTCAGTCCTCCAGAGTAAAAGCCAAAGTCTTCACAGTGGTCGAAAAGCTTTACAATCTGGTTCCCATTACTTTTCTGACCTCATTTCCTATAATACTCTCCCCAACATTCTCTTAGTCCCAGCCACACTGATGTCCTTGCTATTCCTTGAACCAGGCAGGCTTTCCCTTCAAGGCCTTTAAACTCCACCAGGAGTGCTCTTCCCAAATGTCTGCATAGCTCACATCCTTCACCTCCCTCCAGTGCCTGCTCAGATGTCACCATCTCAGTAAGATATTTTCAGGGCACTGCATTTAAGATACTTGCATCTCTCGTCAGTACTTTCTGTTCCCTTTCCTACTTGTTCTCCATAACACTCATCTCTTAACATTTTATTTTGTTTAATGTCTGGCACTCCTAATTAGAATATAAGTTTCTAAAGGGAGAAATTTTTTGTCTATTTTTCTAATTGATGTATTTTTAGAACCTAGAAGAGTGCTTGGCACTTAGCAAGCATTCAATACATAGTTGTTAAGTGGGGTGGATAAATAAATAAAATAATTAGCCTGTGGATAAAGGCAGAGAAATCAAGAAAATAGAACAGGAAGTGATAACTAAAAGGGCTCAAATATTGCTTTCTTTTCATGGAATGAGAACAATGAAAAGGAAAAAAATTATAGGCTATTTAGGATATACCCTAAAAATGTAGCTATTTATTAAGAAAAATTTATCAAGTGCTTACTACTTATCAGGTCCTCAGGATTGCTGTGGAGGAGTTCATTCTTCTTGATGCTCTAAGCCAGGGGTAGGGAATGGGCCATATAAGACCTGCAAAATCTTTTGGTCTGGCCCTGCCAAGGCATTAGGGGTGAATTAATTAAATGTTTGACCAAATATAGCAGGCTAATTTTTAAGTTGATAATTTTGTATGGCCTGCATATAAATATTCAAATGGCCCTTGGCAGAAAAAAGGTTCCCCACTCCCACTAAGCTATGGAAAGTTCTTACTTTTCACCTTTCCTGATTGTATCATGATGGTTGCTTTTCTCTTATTCTATTTTCTCTCCCCCCTGCCCCCCATTCTATTTTCTGATTTTTTTTTCATTGGTGGAGCTGAAATTAGAATTATTTCATATTACCAAATAATTAAAAAGAATAAGATAATAATTACTTAAAGTTTATGGTTTCTTTCTTGCTTGTTTGAACAATATATTTTTATTGATTTCAGAGAGGAAGGGAGAGATAGATACATAGAGAAACATCAATGATGAGAGAATCATTGATTGGTTGCCTCCTGCATACCCTCCACTGGAGACTGAACCCACAACCTAGGCATGTGCCCTGACCAGGAATTGAACTGTGACCTCCTTGGTTTGTAGGTTGATGTTTAACCCTAGCAACACTGGCCAGGCAAGCTTATTTTTTAGGTGACCCTGAGAGTGACCTATCCACAATGATCCATCCTGGCTCATCAGGTTGTTAAGAAATTTTAAACATTCTTTATTAAGTGGCCATTGTGCATTATAATTATTTCCCTGTTAGTATAGTGGAGCAACTGTGTGAAAAAATATATAAGTTACAAAATCCCCCCCACTTACTTTCTAAATTAGAGTCCTTATTCTACCTTATAATGGGCACTGAAACTTAGTCAACTAGGAGTAAATTCTCCCTAGGGCTACACCTAAAATGTAGGGGAGGCTCTGCATTGTCAGTGGATTGGAGGGAGGGGCCTTTGGACCTCCACATTTGTTTTCTGTTCATTGAAGCATTCATGGGCTGTGCACAGTCTCACCATTGCCTCTGGGTGCTTGTCCACACCTTCTGAAGGTAAACTCATTCTGATTTTAAAGCTCCTTTTGGCTCCCCGGCTTTCTCAGCCCATTGCTTCCTTTTTGGAGGTAGGAGAGCAAGGGAAAGTTTTTAGATTCTCTCTCCCACCTCTCTGGGGCTGAGACTCAGGAGCTGCCTTAGACCTACTGCTATTTCACCTCTTTGGCTGCCACACTCTGCTACAAAGGTGACTTCTTTTTGGGGTTTCTCAACTTCCTGGCTTCTCTTGGGAATCCCAAGCTCCCCTGCCCTCAGATCTCTATCTGGATTTTCCATCAGTCCCCTTCCTCCAGAGTTTGCCTTGAGGGTGGGCATGGGGCAGGGTTTAGAGAACTTTCTTGCAGACCTCCACCATCATCTGACTTTATTGCTCAACTTTCCTACCTTAGCCAATGGAACTGTAGTTTAATTTTTCAGCTTTACTAATTCCAATGTAGTATTTTTATCATAAACGTTATGTGCTTCATAGGATTAATCTATTGAAACTCAAAAACCCAACTTTTAAAATCAAAACCTTTGGAGAGCATGATTATTATTTATTATGCATCTCATAGGTCAATTTTGAAACTCAAACCTGACTATGGTTGGGTTCTTTCTCTTTGCATTTTGATGGAATCCTAACATTCCAGGAGCCAGGGGATGCTTCTGATTTAGTAAGTGTTTGGGAGTGTGGGTAGGGAAGCAGGAAAGATAATGGTAGAAAAGAAGTGAGGGGGAAAAAGTCATCCATGAATCATTGAGACTTAAATTTTTATCCATAAGACTCCAAGCAGATTTATTAAAAAATTCATAAAATATATTGAAACCCCTCTCTTCTGTGGGCTTTCTCTAGCTCCCTCCTACTCAGATCTGTTGCCTGAGAGGTGGGTCCTGCCATGGTAGGTGGGTCCTGGGAGTAAGAGACTGGATGGGGTGGATAGAGAAAGGGAAAAGTAGAAAAGAAAGTCATTAATTTCATCTTTCACTTATACACGTGCTCTGGAGATCTCAATACTTGCTAATTTAAACCCATTCTTCCCGAATGAGCTGAGTTAGAACCCTTCCCCAATTACTATAGTTGAGAAATAGACTATCAGCATGGCAACAGTTCTCAAAATTCAATGAATTAGAGTAAATAGGGCCATATTTCTCTCAATTTTAAATATTTCTTTAGCACATAAATTCTTTGGGATTACCCTTTAATTCATGCTCAAAGCCTACTCTTGTGTTCTGATAGTATGAATAAAATCAGACATACTTTTTTAATTACCAAAAGAAGTCAGGACAAATGTTGCTTTGGTTTAAATAATTTTAGAAACTGCAAATACTAGAGAAACAGTAACCAAAAAAACCAAAAAAAACCAAAAAACCACCCAAAAAACAAAAACCAAAACACCCCCCCCAAAACCCCCCCAAAAAACAACAAAAAACAAAAAACAAACAAAAACCAAAAACAAACCAGTAACCAAACACCAAATTTCCAACAACAGTGCAGAAAAAAAACCCAACAACAACAACTCCCAAACCCACAAAAACAAAAAACTTGTTTTAAATATAGTTATCCTTCCTCCCCTCTTTCTTTTCCTAATAACAGAGTATTTATTGGATGCAACAAAGTAGGCTCTGGCATTTCCAGGGTAGATAATGTACACAAGACAAATCTCTAGTTTCAGGGTATAAATGTGTGGTCTGACTGCAATCTTTATAAAGGACTCAACAGCTCAAGATAAGAGTTCATATTTCAAAACCAGTTAAAGCAAATTACAAAACAGAAATGATGCCAAAGCAAATACAAATAAAGATGCCTTCAGTTTATTATGTGTGGGTTAGATATTTGGTATTATACAGAAAACAAAAAAAAAGACACCTGAAGAGAGCTTAGCCTCATGCACAGAGACGTGTTTATGACGCAACCGGAGTTTCTCCATCCCCAGATGTCTGGAGCTTGGTCTGGACATCTGTTTTTAATTGTTTCCAGGCATGTCAGTGGGAACGTGATCACAAGTGGGTTGACTGTGATTTCCACAAAGGAAAAAAAGAAACAGACAGCTAATAGATGTTCAATAGCTTAGAGAGTTCTTAATTTTTGTTAACAACTCTGAGTGTTTGATACTGAGCTCGCTATGATCCAGTCACATGGTGTATTGTTAAAAGGGTATCCTGTAAAAACTTTCCATGGTATAATATTGGTTATACTAAGAATACCCACTTTAATATGTTTTTGGTTCTTGACAAAAGATTACCAGCTGTTGGAAAGATGTATAATAGAAAAGGATGTTATCAGTATTGTGTCATTTAACTAAATGCTTGGCAGCTGATATCTTAATATCATGGTCAGTACTTAAAAGCAGCCCCTTCTTCATGAGCTGAAAAGGTGAATAAATCCATAGAGATAAACCGGGGTGAAGTAGCATTGAGTAAGGCTCAGTTAACAGTCAAGACCTTATTGTGCCCAGCTACATTACAGGCATGGCCAGCCAGGGCAGGTGCCCTGGCAGGGTCTGGAAGGCTTCCAGATCACCCCACAGACTCTGCTGTTGGTTGTTTTCAGAGTGGGCAAGGAAGCATCAGTGCCTGCAGAACCAGAGATGGCTGATGCCAACCCCAAGGGTTTTTTGTTATTTTTGTTGTTGTTTTTTTCTGGGGCCAACTTAGATCCAAGCTAGAACAGATGCAGGAGGAAAGAGAGAGTTAGGCATTATTTTTGAAATGCTATTGTGCATTATGCATTCACCTGTATTTTCCTATATTTTTTCTCATCTGAGTCTATAGCAAAAATTTCTACATTGTCATATTACCAATAATCCTCAAGAAGATAAGAGAAACATAAAAATTAGGCATTTTTATTTAGTCTGTATGAATTTATTGAAACTATATTGAATAGAATGCATTATTTAATTTTCAGTAAATTACAGGGTTCAAAATTCAAAAGTACAAAAATGTGTCCATGGATAAGTGTTCTTTTTACGTGACTCTTTCATCCAATTACTTTATCTTTTTCTGAGGCAACTAGTTACTTATGGATTTTTAAAGAAAACATATATTTTTATTGATTTCAGAAAAGAAGGGAGAGGGAGAGAGAGATAGAAACATCAGTGAAGAGAATCACTGATCAGCTACCTCCTGCATGCCCCACACTGGGGATTGTGCCTGCAACCCAGGCATATGCCCTGACCAGGAATTGAACCATGATCTCCTAGTTCATAGGTCTATGTTCAACATCTGAGCCATGCTGGTTGGGCTATTTGTGGATCTTTTTAGAGATATTCTGTGTACCATATGCAAATCTCATTTAGACCTGAATTTTTTTTGACAGAATGAGGAGATGCTGAAATTAATTACCTAGAAAATTTTGAGCCCTAATCTGTTATTGAAACATTTAATTACATTCAACAAGTATGTTTCAAAGCCTAGTACTACTTAACAAAGATCATGAAAGAAGTCCATGGTATTTAGGCTCTGTTTTCAGGAATTTATGAGGTAATATTAATGTACATATAATTATGCTTTTCTGAACTAAGCATAGTGCATTATAATTCTTCCATTTGATTAAGAGAGCCTCAAAAACAGATTCTGTCTGATTTATCTTTCTATACATGGGATCTTGCATAGTGCTTGACACAAAACAGATAGCCAGAAATGATTGTTGAATGAAAGCATGGGTTAATGAATAGAGAGCAGCTCAAGAAGACATGGCAATACTTGAGAGAGGAGATCATATTAATGGCCTGGGATGGGTGATGAGAGTAAACCAGAAAGTAGTGAGAAATTCCAAGAATCTACCTCAGGAGAAAGAGAGGAGGTCAGGTTCCATGGAAAAGGTGGGACTTGATCCTGAAGCACGGAGATGGAAGGATGAAATGGAGGGACCATGAGACCCCTTCTAGGTGGGGCAGAGTGAGTGCATATCAAAAGCCAAGTGACAGTGGTAGAAATGTGCACATTGCCACAAAGTCTAGCAAGAACTTAGGTTTGAAGCAAGTATTCTCCCTTTTGAGGTTTGTTGAATATTCGGAGAGGCACAGTGAGACTGTGATGAACTCAGAACATCAGTGGAAGGATTCAAGCTTTATCTCAAAAGCGATTGAAAGCTTTTGAGCTTATGAATGCTAACAAATAGTAATCTGATAAACTAAAAGCTGGAAGACTGGTTAGGTAGGTGTTGGGATATTTGAGGCATTACTCTCGGAAACTGTTGAAAATGGTGCAGTTCTGGGAATAGAAAAGAAAAGACTGATTTAAAAACACATGGGGGGTTGAAGCAAGAGCATTTGATAATTGATAAGAAATAGAGGAGAAGGAAGGGATTCTGAATTCTGTAGAATACAACCAATTCGATACCCTCATATTTGCTGAACTTCTACTGTATTCAAGACCCTGCATGTCCCTCAGTGCAGATACATCCCATACATGTGCTTGGACCCCACTAAGAATTGAGTAAATATAAATGTCCTTATTGGAATATTAGCCAACTATCAGCATACTCCAAGTATCAGTCACACTTTTTGGCATGTTATTTTTACAGGGCAGGGCAAAAGTAGATTTATAGTGGTGAGTATGCGAAACAGGGAGTTTATTCTTGTATTACTACTTATTCATTATTGTATTACTTTCTATATGAACAACTGTAAGCCTACTTTTGCCCCGTCCTGTATTTCATTAAACAACAACAACAACAAAAAAAAAAACCTCCAAAGCTAAAAAAATGCTCTTGAAATCAGGTTGGACAACAATCAGAATGATCAGTCTTCAAGGAAGAGCTATTTTGTTGTTACCTGTCCCTCCTCACTGTTTGTTTCTGACATATTCAGTCATCTAAAACCCTGGTCTCTGTATTTTCTGGCGGGGGCTCCTGGACTTGCTTGCTCATAAATCCCTTGTTCTTTTAGAACTTGTGGTTTGTAAAAGATTGATGGCTGGTGTTACATATCCTCCTTCCCCAGCCCACCCTCCGAGGTCCTTCCATAGTTGTATATAATAGTGACACATCTGAAGCCATGGAGAGTACTGGGAGGGTTGACCTGATAACCAAGAAATTATAGCTGCCGAGTGCAAATGGTGTTCAGATCCTGGGGAACATGCCGCTTGGCATTTGCTCAGAGTTCTTCATAATCTGCTTGTCAGTTTGGTTTGATGAGTTTTTTGTTGTTTTTTGGGGGGTCCAAAATAAGCTAGTTTGGGATGAGATCCCTTTCCCAAGCCTCCTGTATTCCAACTCAGAACACACACACACACACACACACACACACACACACTCCTCACACGCTATAAATATGTACCTTTGGCATTTGGTTGTCTATGGCAAAAAAGCGAAAATTGCCCCAGAACGTGACATGATTTAACAAACAGTTAAAAAATTTGGATAAAGCTGAACAAAAACAAGAAAGAAGAAAGGAAGAAGAAACACTCCCCCTTAATCAAATCCTTCATTTCCCCTAGAGCAAGCAGTTCCTAATTATATTTAACAGACACAACAATGTGCCACAAGCTGGTCCAAACAGCTGTGGGAAGGCTCCATTGTGCTGCCAACAGGGCCAGGAGGAGACCCCACCGGCCAATCAGCACAGGCCGTGGGCGCAGATCAGGATCGCTTCTGAAGCCCGTTCCGGGCCATCCCAATTGACCAGAGTTCATTCCCCGCAGCTGTATTTTTCTGTTGGTGTGCTTTTGCAACTAAATATTTCAACCAGGCTTTCAGTGGGTCCTTCCAGATCTGTCATCTACACTATTTGACTAATAGTTGACTGTGGATAGATTGGCATTTCCGTGAATTCCCTCCTTGGTCTAGAAACCTGCTGAACTCGTCTCCAGCTGCAGAACAAGAGTTTTGTTCTCAGAACCTGTCACTTAACTATAGGTTTGCGAACAGAAAACTGAACAGCCCCAACCCCACAGTCTTTCTCTGCCCACCCACTTCCAATTTCAATTCCCACTCTAATTATATCTGCTTGTTTCCTTAGCTTTATGTATCTGGCCTGTTATGTTAACAAAATACGAATGCGTGCATACAAAAGAGAACATCTATTTAAAAATAAATGTTACTGCCTGTTGACAACATAGTTTTCAGCAAGATTAAACTTTTCTTCTTTTCCTATTGCATTTCTTTATCTTTATCTGTTGTGTGTAACCACAACTAAATTGTGCTATGGAAAGAAACACATTCCATAATTTGCGTTTATTAAATTTCCCATCATCTTCCTTTTATGTTTCTTTCAACAGATATTTTATCATCCCAGAGAATCTGAGACATTTTTTCATGTAAATATGCATCCAAATTGTCAGATTCTTCATTCTTGTTTCTTCTCTTGCAGTGTTTATTGGTTCCTTTTTTTTCTTTTCAATTTACAAAATTGTAAGTAATTATCCATTAAATTTTAAATTGCTAAACTAGTTATATTTATTAACAGATAAACTTCTCACATATCTATATCTTTATACATCATTACAATTTGACTTTTTTTCTAATAATATTTTAACAGTAGGCCATATACTTTGTTAAAGACAGTTTTTATTTGAGTTTGTTGCTGATAGAATTTTCACTACTTAATATATCTCTAGGAATTGTCTCTAAAATGCTGTTTATTACACTGATTTTCTCTCATTATTTCTACTGGCTTAACAGGTAGTCAAAGACATTTTCCTTTGTTGTTGTATTAAAGACCCATTACAAATTAATAATGAGAGTAGCAGCAAATTTCCTCCTAATATTTTCTCAATCTTCCACTGATTGAACACTATTTTGCACATACACCAACTTCATTAAAAAGCTCTTCCACTCCAATGTAAACAGTGTTCTATTAATAGCAAGGATGTTAGGGCTGTGGCTTGGGGCCTTAGGCTCCCTTTATAGTATTCAATCTGTGCTTCATCGTGTATTAGTGAAGGCATGTCCGCATAAGATATTTTAACCCTCTCTCCGCCATCATTGAAAATAGGGAAGGTGGTTTTAGGTAGAGATGCGACCTGGAGTGGAAAGGGGACTGGCCCAGACCTGGAGAGCAGGCTCTCTGAGACGCTGGCATTTGCGGGCTGTGTGGCCTTGGGCACATTGCAGAGCCTCTGCCCACCGCTCCCCTCTCAGCCCTGTTTTCTCGCCTGTGGAAGAAGTGAACTGGAATTATACAATTGCAAATGTTCCTTGCAGCTCCGTGAGAGGTACCAGGTCTGTTCCTCAAACCCTTCTTGTTTGTGGGTTTAGCTGTCTTCACCTAGATTGCTTTACCTCATCACTTTGACCTAGTGATTCTCAACTGTGGAGGCAACTGGAATCACCCGTGGTGCTTTTGATGTGTCGGTAGTTTGTGCTTTAAGTTTGTAAAGTTCCTCAGGTGGTTCAGGTGCTTCCAGTGTGCAGCCAGGGCTGAGAACCAGTGCCTTTACCTGCAACGCAGGGATTATATTCCCTGGCCTTAACTCCCTTTCTTTCCCTTAAGGAACATCATGATTTTTGGAAGTATGTTTTGAGTTCAACAGCAAATAATAAAAATAGGATGACTGTGGTATAAGTAGAAAGGTCTGCCACGAAGGGGCTATAAAACCCCATGAGGTAAGACAGTCTGGTGAAAGGAGAATTGGGGAACTAACGCGATGGAATGTAAGAGGTCCCCCTTGTGCAGTCAGCCAAGCAGGCTGCCTTGGTCTTTCTCCCTCTTTTGCAGCTGGACGGGCGGCAGCTGGTGAAGGTGTGGCTCTGCGTGAACCACAGCCCTCCCCCACGCCCGGCCCAGGAGCTGGGGCACGAGGCTTTGATCTTCAGCTGCTGGTTTAACTTGGCTCATCTGGGAATTAGTGAGTCCTGGAACCCTTGCTGTGCCCTGAGGTCCCTGTGGCCCCTCTAGTCTATGAGAATAGGGAGACCAGCTCACTCTGCGCGGCCAGAAAGGGCCAGGGAGGGTCAGCTGTGTGTGCCTTGGCCTCGGCTCCGCTGACTCATTCAGGAGCAGGACATTCAGGTTTGAGAAGCAGTTTCCTAGAGAAGCTCTGTGGGGCTCATAGTAATGTAAAATGCTGTGGGGAAGATTAGTTTGCATTTTCCTCTTTCAGCTTGTTTTTTTTTTTTTTTTTTTTTTTTTTTTTTTTTTTTTTTTTTAGATGTCTTCTTCCTTTTTCAAATGTATTGCTTCTTTTCTTGAAAATATAGTGAATTCCAACCATGGGGGAAAAAATTAACCAAATCCACAATACTAACAAAATCATTACTGTTAACAGTTGATTTTCTTCCAATCTTTTATACATTTTGTTTGCTTTCATTTATCGTGAAACTGAACATCTAACTTTTTATTGTCTTTTCCTGTAACACCCTGGAATACACTTTTCCCCTCATTTTATTGAAAACCTTTCAGAAACATTTTATTCAATGAATATTTCATCAGAGAAATGTAGCATAATATGTTATTTCCCCATTATAGTTAGCATATTTTTCTAGGTGTTTTTTTTTTTTTTTTAATGTTTGTAAGTAATACCGAGATAAAGCAAGTAAAAGCTTAAAAAATATAGATAATGAAAAGAACATATAAATGAAATAATATTCTTAATATATAAAGGGCTCATATAGCCCAGCTGGCATGTTTCAATGGTTGAGCATTGACCCAGAGATCACTGGTTTGATTCAGGTCAGGGCACATGCCTGAACTGTGGGCTCTATCCCCAGTAGGGGGAATTCATGGGACAGCCAATTGATGATTCTCCGTCATCATTGATGTTTCCATCTATTTCTCCCCCTCCCTTCCTCTCTTTGGAAAAAACAAAACAAAACAAAACAAAACAAAGCCTACAACAACAAACAGAAAAATATATAAAACGTTTTTTAAAAAGTAAAGACTAACAAAATGGCCATATATATCCATATGCTATAATATCATGCAGAACTTAATTGAAAAAAGAGAATGAAAAAATTCTCACACTGTAATGTCAAATAAATGTTGTATGAGATGGAGTTACATAATAGGATTTTATATATGCAAATCAAAATGATGAAAGGGAAATACTGAATATCTCTGGTTCTTATGGTGTTTAAGATTTTTTTTTTGTTATGTTTACCTGTATTTTTCAAATTCTTTACAATGAGAATATTATGCTATGAGAGAGCAACTGTAGGTTACTACGGTAGTTGAAAAATGGCTTCCTGGTGCTAGTTTTGGCCCCATCACCTATTCTTAAACTTTGGGTAAGTTGTGAAACCTCTCCATGCCTTAGTTTCCTTATCTATAAACATGAGATGATAAAAGCACGTTCACTTAATAGGATTTTTATGAAGATAAATTATTTAATAATACAGTATAAGCCTTTAGGACAGTTTTTGACCCTGAATAAGTACTAAAAAAGTATTAATTATTATTTTTTTTAAAAAATACATTTTTTTATTTTCTTTATTGATTAAGGTATTACATATGTTTTCTATCCTTTCCCTCCCTACCACCCCCCCACCCCCTTGCCCCCTTGCTCATGCCCTCACCTGCCCTGATGTCTCTGTCCATTGATTATGCTTATATGCATGCATACAAGTCCTTTGGTTGATCTCTCCCCTTTACGCCCACCCTCTCCTACCTTCCCTCTGAGGTTTGATGGTCTCTGGATCTGTTTTTGTTCATCAGTTTATGTTGTTCATTGTATTCCACAAATGAGTGAGATCATGTGATATTTATTTTTCTCTTACTGGCTTATTTCTCTTAGCATAATGCTCTCCAGATCCCATCCATGTTGTTGCAAAATGGTAAGAATTCCTTTTTTTTTTTTTTTTTTTTTTTTAACCACAGTGTAGTATTCCATTGCATAGATATACCACAGTTTTTTAATCCACTCATCTGCTGATGGGCACTTAGGCTATTTGCAAATCTTAGCTAATTTACAAATTGTGCTGCTATGAACATAGGGGTGCATATATTCTCTCTGATTGGTGTTTCTAGTTTCTTGGGATATATTCCTAGAAATGGTATTACTGGGTCAATTGGGAGTTCCATTTTTAGTTTTTTGAGGAAACTTCATGCTGGTCTCCACAGTGACTGCACCAGTCTGCACTCCCACCAGCAGTGCAGGAGGGTTCCTTTTTCTCCGCATCCTATCCAGTACTTGTCATTTGTTGATTTGTTGATGATAGCTATTCTGACAGGTATGAGATGGTACCACATAGTTGTTTTGATTTGCATCTCTCAGATGATTAGCGACTGAGCATGTTTTTATATGTCTTTTGGCCTTCCTTATATTCTTGGCACTAGTGAGTTTAGTCCACTAATCAGACTGTAAGATTTCTCAAAATTCCAGATTACCAGGTAGAATCTCTGGGATGACAACCTACTTCCTTGCCCACTTCACAGTATAAAAAGTATGTGTTTTTCTCACTAGGCACTAGGCAAGTGCCCCCAGGGTAGGCAAACTGACTGTGGGCACATTGACCTAGACATTGCCAAATTAGGATAGAAACCACTGGCCTACCTCCTTGACCAAATGGCACACAACTGTCACAAGTGACATTTCTATGGTCCTATGGAAAAGGAGGGGCCAACTGTTTCAGGCTGAAGCCTGTTGACAAGAGTTAAGTCAGCCAATAGGTGTATCGAGTCTTTTAGAGCAGCACCAAGTCCTGAGGACAGGACAAGCTGGGCCCCTCTGAACTGAAGACAGGAATTTGACTTTGAATCTCAAAGTGGCCCACTGATACTTGTGTGTGGATTTCGATCAGTTTGTGATTTGGTTCCTCAGTTTCATCATTTGTTGTCCCCATGCTTCTTTCTCTAGTTGTCATTTCCTTCTAAAATGTTCAGAATTTTCTCTGCTAAGTGATAGTGAATGCGAGCATAGAAAGCAGCCTTTGCCAAAATACAAGGCCATTTACAACAGCCAAATTTTTCATGCTTCATCACTATCTAAAGAAGTGGCCACTCACTCAGACATTTAATACAAATGAAGACATGTTTACTGAAAGTTAATCCTCACTTTGCTTTATAACGGGGTGCTATATCTATGCTGTTTCTTTCCTAGCAGTTGTTCACTAAACTGTATGAGTAAACTTGATCTCTTCTTAGGTGTTTTATATGCTAATAACAACACATTACCGAAAATAAAGGTTAGAAAATACTTTTTTTTTTTTGTCTTCATATATTCTCCCCTGACACAACTCATAAGTCTTTTTGATGGCTCTATTGTAGGGTAAGTTTGACATTTAGATCATCAGAACTGAATGGAAGCTGACAACATGCTTTAACCTAAATTGTAAAGACTCTTGTCTGGCTATTCAAGTCAAAACCAGAGTTTATATAACCACCTAGCATGGTTTCTAGTTATGTAAAACGTGACTGAATATCTGAATCCTGGATCAAAAGCTTCCTCCACATGAATGGTTTAGTTAGGGGCCCGGTGGCGGGGGGGGGGGGGGTGGCAGAGGACGGGGAGGGGACCCAAGACTGAACTGTGCCAGTGAAAGCATGGGCCATTTCACATTTTGCTTTGTGAAAGAGCAGAAAGTAAAGACAAATGAGGAATATGCATGGAGCACATCAGAACATCAGGTCAGTGGAAAAAAATAAGCCTGGAAAATGTGGGGAGAGAAGCCAATGACTCAAATGAAAGTCACGGAGACCTGGCAAGCTTTCAAGAGAAGTTGAACAATAGGGAAAGAGAGATGCTCGACTCAGGGACAAACAACTCCTTAGCTGTACATTTATTCCCTCAAGTGTCTGCTGAGCATTTACTAGGAGCCTTTCTAGGTCCAAAGTCCTGGGGAGGAGACAGTGTTCCCATCTTTGACTTCATAGAGCTTATACAAGTTTGAAAACATGAAGATTTCATAGGGGATAAGAAAAAAGAAAAAGAACATCCAGTTAAATATCATAATGTCAAACATATAGGGGAATGAACATAAATATTATGAGCTCTCAGGGATAAAAGAGTACAATACTGAAAACTGAGCAGAAGAATGGTATAAAAATAGGTGCTTGTGGTAATAAAAGTCAGTGAACACTGAATGGAGCATATAATCAAGAGAAAATCATTAACTTCTATGGGCCTCAGTATTTTTGCCTGTAAAATGGGTATAATCACTTATATAATAGGGTTGTTAAAACAATAAAACTGGGATAAAATTTAAATGTACTTATAAACTATAATACAAATTTAAGCTATGAGGGTAGTGCTGTGGTGAATATAAAAAGCATAGACTTTGAAGTCAGAGAACCCTGAGCAAAAATCCTGGGTCCTCTACTTACCAACCTTTTGCCCTGGGGCAAATTATTTGACACTCTTAAGCCTCAGTTTTATCACTTACAAATTGGGGTTAATATCTATCTTCAGGGCTGCAGTAATTGGAGAAAAACATATAAAGTGCCTGGCATATAAAGAAGAGAGGTAACTGTTAGAATGAAGTCCTTGGTAGAGAGAGGTAGGTTTGTCTAGTGGCTTTGTATGGATGGAGGGGAATTGCACAGAGTTTAGGTAAACTTTTTTTTTTTCTTTTCTTAGTAAATCTTCAGATTTATTACAAATGTTCCTCTTCCCCGCCCCCCCCCCTCCATTGCTCCCCTCCACCAGGTTCCCATTCCACCCTCTGCCCTTTCCCCACCCCCCATTGTCCTCATCCATAGGTGCACAGTTTATGTTCAGTCTCTTCCCGCACTCCCAAATCCCCTTTTCCCTGAGAATAGTCAGTCCACTCTGATTCCATACCTCTGATTCTATTATATTCACCAGTTAATATTGTTCATCAGATTTTTTAATTCCCTTGGTTTTTAGATTCACTTGTTCATAGTTACATATTTGTTGTTCATAATTTTTATCTTTATCTTCTTCCTCTTCCTAAAGAACCCCCTTCAGCAATTCATATAATTCTGGTTTGGTGGTGATGAACTCCTTTATTTTTATTTATTTATTTATTTTTTTAATTTGTGAAGCTCTTTATTTGGCCTTCAATTCTGAGTGATAGGTTTGTTTGTTTGTTTGTTTGTTTTTCCTAAATGGAGAGAATGGCCTTTATTTAATTTAATTTAATTTAAAAAAAAAATCTTTTTGAAAATATTCTATTTAGGTCCATTGCCCATTTTTTAATTGGATCATTCATCTTCCTTTTATTTAGTTGTATAAGCTGTCTGTAAATGTTGGATATTAAACCTTTATCAGTGGTATTATTTGCAAATATGTTCTCCCACACAGTGGGCTTTCTTGTTGTTTTGTTGATGGTTTCTTTTGCTGTAAAAAAGCTTTTTATTTTGATGTAGTCCCATTTGTTTATTTTCTCTTTAGCTTCCATTGCCCTAGGGGCAGTATCAGTGAATAAGTTCTTTTGGCATACGTCTGAGATTTTGCTGCCTGTGGATTCTTCTAGTATTTTTATGGTTTCCTGTCTTATGTTTAAGTCCTGTATCCATTTTGAGTTTATTTTTGTGTATAGTGTAAGTTGGTGATTTAGTTTCATTCTTTTGCATGTGTCTGTCCAATTTTCCCAACACTATTTATTGAAGAGACTGTCTTGACTCCATTGTATATTTGTGCCTCCTTTGTCAAATATTAATTGAGCATAGTGATTTGGGTTGATATCTGGGTTCTTGATTCTATTCCATTGATCTATATGTCTGTTCTTGTGCCGGTACCAGACTGTTTTGAGAACAGTGGCTTTGTAATACAGTTTGAAGTCTGGTATTGAGATCTCTCCTACTTTACTCTTCTTTCTCAGGATTGCTGTGGCTATTCGGGGTCTTTTATTGTTCCAAATGAACTTTTGGAGAGTTCTTTCTAGGTCAGTGAAATATGCCGTTGGTATTTTAATGGGGAGTGCATTGAACCTATAGATTGCTTTAGGAAGTATGGACATTTTGATGATGTTGATTCTACCAATCCATGAACATGGTATGTTCTTCCATCTCTTTACATCTTAAGGAAGGCCAAAAGGCACATGAAAACATGCTCAAAGTCACTAATTGTCCGAGAGATGCAAATCAAAACAACAATGCGGTACCATCTCACACCTGTCAGAATGGCCAACATCAACAAATCAACAAACGACAAGCGTTGGCGAGGTTGCAGAGAAAAAGGAACCCTCGTGCACTGCTGGTGGGAATAAAGACTGGTGCAACCACTGTGGAGAACAGTGTGGAGCTTCCTCAAAAAACTGAAAATGGAACTCCCATTTGACCCAGTAATCCCACTTCTAGGAATATATCCCAAGAAACTAGAAACACCAATCAGAAAGGATATATGCACCCCTATGTTCATAGCAGCACAATCTACAATAGCTAGAATTTGGAAACAGCCTAGGTGCCCGTCAGCAGATGATTGGATCCAAAAACTATGGTACCTCTACACAATGGAATACTATGCTGCCATAAAAAGAAGGAATTCTCATCATTTGCAGCAACCTGGATGGAAATGGAGAACATCATGCTGAGTGAAATAAGCCAATCAATAAAAAATCTTTTTGTTCATATTCTTACAGATGTTCCTCTCTACCCCCCCCTCCGTTGCTCCCCTCCACCAGGTTCCCACCCCACCCTCTGCCCTTTCCACACTCATCATTGTCCTCATCCATAGGTGCACAGTTTATGTTCAGCCTCTTCCCACATCCCCATGTCCCCTTTCCCCCGAGAATCGTCAGTTCACTCCCCTTCCATACCTCTGATTCTATTATATTCACCAGTTAATATTATTCATCAGATTTTTTTTTAACTCCCTTGGTTTTTAGATTCACTGTTGATAGTTACGTATTTGTTGTTAATAGTTTTTATCTTTATTTACTTTCTCTTCCAAAAGAACCTCCTTCAGCAATTCATATAATTCTGGTTTGGTGGTGATGAACTCCTTTAGCTTTTTTTTTATTGGTGAAGCTCTTAATCTGGCCTTCGATTCTGAGTTAGAGCTTTGCTGGGTAGATTATTTTTGGCTGTAGGTTCTTACTATTCATCACCTTGAATATTTCTTGCCATTCTCATCTGGCCTGCATGGTTTCTGTTGAGAAATCAGCTGACAATCATATGGGTGCTCCTTTATAGGTAACTACCTGCTTTTCTCTTGCTGATTTTATTATTCTCTCTTTGTCTTTTGCTCTTGGAATTTTAATTATGTGTCTTGGTGTGGTCCTCTTTGGATTCCTTTTGTTTGGGGTATTGTGTGCTTCCTGGACTTGTAAGTCTATTTCTTTCACCAGGTGGGGGAAGTTTTCTGTCATTATTTTTTCCAATAGGTTTTTGGTATCTTGCTCTCTTTCATCTTCTGGGACCCCCATAATTATGATGTTGGTTTGCTTGAAGTTGTCCCAGAGGTTTCTTACACTATCTTCAACATTCTGGATTCTCTTGTCTTCTTGCTTCTGCAGAGGAGTGTCCTCTGGCTCTTTGTGTTCCAAATCTTTGACTTGATTCTTTCAATCTTCCAGTCTGTTTTTAGGACTCTGTATAATTTATTTTTTATTTCAGACAATGTATTCTTTATTTCTAGTTGATCCCTTTTCATATCCTCAAAGGTCTCATTTATTTTATCTGCCTTTTCTAGGAAATTCTTGAAAAACCTTATAACGATGGTTTTGAACTCTATATCCAGTCTTTTGTTCTCCATCTCTTTCATTTGAGATCTATTTCCTTTTCTCAGCATTTTCACTGCTTCCCAGAGTTGGTAGGATGGCTTTGTGTGTTTGGTGTCCTATATGGCTCGGTGGGTCAGCCTCCCCAGTTACCTGAGGTAGACACTTTTGGTGCTTCCCTTTGTGGACTGCATGTACAGCCTTGTTGTAGTTAAGTCTTGATTGTTGTTGGTATCCCTGGGAGGAATTGACCGTTAGGCCAATTGGATGTGGGTATTAGCTGTATCCACTCTGGGATACCTTCTGTATTGGAGACAGTCTTATAGGATCAGACTTGCAAAATTGCAAAAGCCTCTGTGCTCAGCTTGGATTGGGTGGAGTCTCAGGGCTGCGCTGATCGTCTTGGCTTCCCGTCAGCCCTGCCCTTGTGCGTTCCCCTGAGTTTCTGCCTGACTGTTCAGTTTCCCTATGCAAGAGTGTGGGTGCCCCAGGGGCTCACCTGGAATTGGGTTGGGTCTCTGTAGTCTGGAGCTTCTTACTCCTTTCGCTATGGAGAGGCTGAGGCAACCTCTGCAGTCAGACCTCTCTGCGCTCACTTACCTGCACGACTGTAGACCCTGCCCGCTGTGGCTTCTGGCTCCCCAAGTCTCCCAGTCTCTGAGTCTCCAGGTGCCTTTCTCTACAGTCTGGACTCCACCCGCATGAGCCTGGGCCCACTGGGTCTCGACCAGGGTTGGGATTCAGTGCAGTTGGAAAGGGTTCAGTGCAATCGGGGACTTCCTTTCCCCTCCTGCCAGCCAGGCATTTGGCCGCACTTCCTCTCTGCATGTGTATTACCCTGCCTCAGTGCTTTATGGCTCCCAATCTGATCCATGAGCCTTTCTCCTTCTTTCTGGTTATAGATTTCCCACTCGCCAGCTTTCCTGTGTTTTTGGATGATGTCCGTTCTGATTTTAGTTGTTGTTTTGAAATTGTTGTGCAAGGTGGAAGCTTAGGTGCTTACCTAGGCCACCATTTTGGTGCTCTTCGCATCTAAGTAAACTGTTTTAGATGGTTGCATTTGAGTGGAGCATGGAGAAGCCTAATGTGTATTCCTTCAACAATTGGATCAAGGAGATACCATGGCATAGGCAATTCCAGAGTTTCTATGTGAGGGACTTAGGATGGCAATTTAACCAGGAAAGAGAGAGGAAAATTGAGGGCAGGTCTTGAAGTTGCTTTCAAGTGGAAATCATGTACAGCAAGCGGGTCCTTGAATAACATTGTTTCATTCAACTTTGTTTCTTCATAATGTTGATGAGATGCCTTAGGAACTTAACTCTTGTTTATATTAATTAGCCCTCAGTAAAATTTAGTTTCATTATAAGTCATTTCACTTAAAAGATGCAGAACTTATGATGATGGTAAGTGAGAACTTATTGTATGTTTATTTGGGGGAGTCTTGGGAAGCTGATGAAGATTATGGTAATGTTAAATCCTCCCAAAGACATCCGTGGTCCTGATGCACAACCATAGTGGAAACGTATATATAACATAAGACCTCTTACTTACTGCGAATATACAGTGTATCAAAGTAGAGTGTATGTGATAACTATCCAAATGGTACTAAGAGCTCAAGGTGCTCAATGCAGTCCTCCCTGTGTATCATTTCTGTACTTTCCAAGGATACGATCTAATTAAATGTTTATGGTTTCTGTTTCCCCATGGGTAGTGTTTGCAAACTTTGCTTAGTTAGATCTCCTGGATTACTTTCCTAGTCTCTTATTTGTTTTTACCCTGTGTACATTCTGTGAGCGTTTTTCTACATTATTTTGGAAACCTTAAATTTCTTTTTAAACTATGCAATTATACTTCTAATTTCCCCAAACCTATTTGTTGTTCTCTAATTGTTCCTTTTTCACAGCTTCTTATCATTATTTTCTAGATATAATAGCTTCTTAAATCTCTTTTTTATAATAATAGGATTACAAATAAAAGAGTCTCTTCTGCTTTGAGAAACAATTTTTTGTTTCCTTTGGGTTATTTTGCTTACTTCTTGGTCTTTTTCTTTTGTGCTGCTCTGTACTCTTTCTGGGTCTGTGGTTCTTGGTTGTGTGTTTGCATTTAAGAAATAAGGCTTGGTCTATCCCCCACCCCTCCATCATGGACAGGGCAACAGCGTAGTGATTGCCTGGGGTGGGGGGCAAGTGGGTGAGGGAGAGGTGAAGGAGGGTATGGAGGGATAAATGGTGATGGATGGGGACTTGACTTGAGGTGGTGAACACACAATACAGTGTACAGATGATATGTTGTAGAATTGTGCACCTGAAACCTATATAATTTTGTTAATCAGTGTTACCCAGTAAATTTAGTAAACAAAGAAAGAAGAAAAATTGCCGAAACTGGTTTGGCTCAGTGGTAGAGCATCGGTCTGCGGACTGAAAGGTCCCAGGTTCGATTCCGGTCAAGGGCATGTACATTGGTTGCGGGCACATCCCCGTTGGGGCTGTGCAAGAGGCAGCTGGTCGATGTTTCTCTCTCATCGACGTTTCTAGCTCTCTATCTCTCTCCCTTCCTCTCTGTAAAAAATCAATAAAATATATTAAAAAAAAAAGAAAAGAAAAATAAAAAAAGAAATAAAATAGCCTTGGGTGGTTGGTTTGGATTTCTTCCACATGTGTGTGTGTGTGTAGGCTTCCCATTAGGAAATAGGCATACTTCACTTTATGGGAAGGGCCTTAGTCAGAAGATCCAGCCAGTCTTCACAGTGGAAGCATTAGCTTTCCTCAGGTAATTTGTTCAGTGGCTTTGCAGGAGTGTTGACGTTAGTTTACCCTAAGAATAGGGTGAGCAGAAGGGGAGGGTGGGAATGTAGACTAGTGTGCATATGTGGGTTAGAGATATGCTATTACTCTCCCACTTCTCACTCGCATGTGGGTAAACCTGCTGACTCTGAGCCCAGAGCCCTCCTTGAAGCTTGACATCCTGTGGGAAAGATTGCACCCTAGTCCTTTCCTTCTCCCTTAGAGGCGGTGGCTACCTTCACATCTTTTTCAGTCTGCCTGCTTGTATCCACTTTCTATGTGCCAGGAATTTGTTGAAATTGGTTGAAATCTCTCCTTTGTTGGTCACTGTCCTGGTATTCCTTTTTGTACTTCTGTTCTTGTCTTTAGGGGGATCGCAAATATGTTCTCCCATACAGTGGGTTTTCTTGATGTTTTGTTGATGGTTTCTTTTGCTGTAAAAAAGCTTTTTATTTTGATGTAGTCCCATTTGTTTATTTTCTCTTTAGCTTCCATTGCCCAAGACACATATTTGCATGGTCTGCATTTTTTTTTTTATTAAGGTATATAATAGTTAACATACACTATTATATTAGTTTCAGGTGTACAACATGATGACTTGACATTTATAATACCTTACAATGTGATCAACATAATAAATCAGTCATAACATTTGCAATTATGTTCTCCCATACAGTGGGTTTTCTTGTTGTTTTGTTGATGGTTTCTTTTGCTGTAAAAAAGCTTTTTATTTTGATGTAGTCCCATTTGTTTATTTTCTCTTTAGCTTCCATTGCCCTAGGGGCAGTATCAGTGAATAAGTTCTTTGGGCATATGTCTGAGATTTTGCTGCCTGTGGGTTCCTCTAGTATTTTTATGGTTTCCTGTCTTATGTTTAAGTCCTGTATCCATTTTGAGTTTATTTTTGTGTATGGTGTAAGTTGGTAATCTAGTTTCATTCTTTTGCATGAATCTGTCCAATTTTTCCCAGCACCATTTACTGAAGAGACTGTCTTGACTCCATTGTATGTTCATGCCTCCTTTGTCAAATATTAATTGAGCATAGTGGTTTGGGTCGATATCTGGATTCTCTATTGTATTCCATTGGTCTATATGCCTGTTCTTGTGCCAGTACCAGGCTGCTTTGAGAACAGTGGCTTTGTAATACAGCTTGAAATCTGGTATTGAGATCCCTCCTACTTTATTTTTCTTTCTCAGGATTGCTGTGGTTATTTGGGGTCTTTTTAAAAAATTCCAGATGAATTTTTGGAGAGTTTTTTCTAGGTCTGTGAAATATGCCATTGGTATTTTAATGGGATTTGAATCTATATATTGCTTTGGGTAGTATAGACATTTTAATTATTTCACCAATCCATGAACATGGTATGTTCTTCCATCTGTTTACATCTTTTTCCCTTTTTTCAGTGTCGTGTAGTTTTCTGCGTATAAGTCTTTTACCTCCTTAGTTATGTTTATTCCTAAATAGTTAGTCCTTACGTTGTGCATTACATACAGCTCCATGACTTACTTATTACATGAGTGCAATTCTGTACTTTTTATTCTCCTTCATGTTTTTACCTACCTCTCCACCCCCTTTTCTTTAGCAACCATCAGTTTGTTCTCTGTATCTATAGCTCTGTTTCGTTTTGTTTGTTTGTGGGTCTTGTTTTTGTAGATTCCACATATAAGTGAAATCATACAGTATTTGTCTTTCTCTGTCTGATTTATTTTACTTAGCACAATACCCTTTAGGTCCATCCATTTGTCACAAATGGCAAGATTTCATTCCTTTTTATTGCTGAGTAATATTCCATTATCTATGTATCTATCTATATATAAATAGATAAGTGGATAGGAAGATATCACATCTTATTTATCTATTTATCTATTGATGAACTCCTAGGTTGCTTTCATTTCTTACTATTGTGATTAATGCTGCAGTGAACATAGGGGTCCATTTATCTTTTTGAAATACATGGACTGTATTTTGAACTTGAAGTACTACAAGGAATATTTACATCCCACACTGCAGCCTTACCAAGCAGGTACGCCTTATTTTTTCACACATGATGACACATAAGAGTCAGTATGATTAAGTAATGAGTTACTTAAGGTTGCATAGCTAGCAAATGGCTAAGCTGAGATTCAAACTGGTTATAATGCTTCTAAATACTCTTGTTTCTCCCTAAAGGGATATTTGAGGAAATCATTTTCTCAAAACATGTAAGGGAGAGTTGCTCTTTCATTGAGGTTTTTGGAGGGCAGGGCTGGGCTGTGAGACAGAGAAGATATGTGGGTGGACTGTAAGTTTTGGTCTTGACTTTTCTGCTAACTACATGGACTTTGGCCTTCTTTATCTAAAAAATGAGTTTGACAATCTAGGTCATTATTTCTCTCATATAGAATATTCTAGAATTCTCTTGAGCTTTATTGCAGATATTGAAAATTCCTAATTATCAGTTTCCAAGAAAAGCAGAATCATCTCCCTTTCATGAAAAAGTCAAGATAAAACATAAAAAAACTTATATGAAGGTGGAGAAAGCTCTATTTCTTGGTAATCAAAGGCAATTATGAAGTACCCACATGTGCAAAGTACCCTATGGCTCTTCAGTGGTTACTGCAGTGATTTGTCATGCAATTAATGAAATTAAAGCATCATGACTTCTCACTTGCACAGGCAACTTCCAACATCAGCTTCCATGTGGTGGGGTGGCTGAGAAAGCATAACACAAAAGGAAACAGAAAACAGACAGCTATCTGGTGAGTGTTTTTCATGGTGAGAGCCAAATAAGACAATTTAGATGCAATGTCCACTTCAGTCTTGATTGATCTCTGTGGCCTAATTCCCTATTGCATTGGCTAACTCAACTTTCCCTTCTGTAGACCAGGTGTGTGTTGAGGCCAGTAAGCTCCCCACACAAGGGCATAACTGGGAGGTGTTCATAGGAACTTTTCTTTATTTCTGGGAAATGTGCTGAAATCTGAGGATCAAGCAGAATGGTTTATTTGGAAATGTAAAGTGGCAATTCTCTGCATTAGCTAATCCTGGGCCCCTGGGAGCAGCTTAGCTGAACTATGGAAGGATATTTTTTCATAGTAGACCAGAAGGTTCAAAACTACCTTCTGTGGCTCAGAATTTTCTAAATGCATCCCTACTTACAGTGAGCCTGAGAGAACAAATTTTACTCTCAAGAAATTTCGGTCATTTGAAAAATAAATTCTCAGGAAATTTGCTAGAAAATTGAAAGGGAGCAAGGTATGTAAACATATGCATTAGAGTCTGCAAAATTATCAAGCTTGATGCATGATGTAGGATGATTGCAACCAAGACAAATACGGAAGTGAAGGGAGTAGGCTTTGTTTATAAAGTCATGCTAAACACAATCTTTTTTCCAGCTTTCCCTTAGATAAACCACCCATGCTGAAGTCAAATATTAAGATTATAAGACAATGTTTCAGGGACATTTTTGCATACTGGTTGGGGGCATTAATGGTTGTGCAAATCATTCACAACCACATGTGAGAGCAGCTACAGTTGCCAGTGTCTTGGTTAGGAATCCTTTGGCTGTGAGTGTCAGAAAACGGAATCCTTATCAGTTTCTGTATACAGCTAATTTATTGACTTGCAGAATTGAAGAGGGCAGGGCAGCAGACACAGATGTTTTAATTTGTTTGTTTTTGCAGTTCAAACAATGAAATTTGGATGAACTTTTCTTATCTCATTTCATAGTTGTTTTTTTTTTTTTTTTTTTTCATGTTTGGGTGTTAGTAGTGGGTGGATGGCAATAACAGCCCTAATTCAAATTTATTCACTGAGATAATAAGTTTAGGAGACACTACTAAAACAATTTAGAAAAGATTTTGTATTAAAAAGTGTGTCAGTTAGGCCTTGGCATGGTGAAAGTCATAGCAAACCCAAATCAAACTACCTCAGCAGAAAGAGATTGTATTGGCTTAAATAACTAGAAGCCAGTGGAAGGTTTGGCTTCTGATGCAGTTGCTTTTAGACATACCAATGTCTAGAAGATTTCTTCCTTGGCTGTGCTTTCTGTGTCTGCTGCCTGCATAATCAGGCTCCTTTCACAGGATAAGATGGCTGCAGCGACCTAGGCCTCACATCCTCATACTATCAAGTCTAGAGAAAGAGGGAAGACTTTTCTTCTCCTGGCTTCATGTAATCCTTGGATGAATCATTTTGCCTGGCAGATGGCCCGCCTTGACTGGAATAAGCCTTTCATAGTCTGAGCCTATGTCTGGAGACCACCCAAACCATCCTCTATAACGAGGGGCATGGATATTGAGCAGCAAACAACAGATGTCTGCTCTAAAGCAAATGCCCATGACAAGGACTATGTTTTATGAGTGAGGGGAGGGGGGTAAGGGGAAGGGTGGTTGAATACAAAGAGAGATGTATTAGTTGGGATTCTTCAGAGAAGCATAACCAATAGGAGATATATAAACCTTCTAGAATGAGATTTACTATGCCCAGGAAATCCAATGGTAGAAATTCCAGTCCAAGTCTGAAGGCCTGAGAACCAGGAAAGCCCATAGTGTAAGTCCGAGGCAAGAGAAGACTAATGTTTCAGATTAAGCAGTCAATAAGAGGGGTAGAAGTCAACCTTCTTCTGCCTTCTTGTTGCATTTGGACCCTCAGTTGGTTGAAGAGGCTCAACCACATTAGAGAGGGCCATCTATTTTACTCAGCTCAGCAATTCAAATGTCAAACTCTTCTGGAAATGCTCTCACAGACACATCCAGAGATAATGTTTAACTAGATATTGGGGCATCCCATGGGCCAGTCAAGTTAATGCAAAAATTAACGATCACAGAGAGGAAGGGAAAAAGGAAGGAAATGAGCATTTATAAAGTGCTCATTCTGTCAACTATTGGTCAGGCATTTTGAAATCCTCCCAAGGACCCTACTAACACACGATGAATCATCATATCCCAAAACACGTAGCCAGAAGTGATGAAGACAGCATTCAAATTCAAGACTGCCTATTCCTAAGCCCAACAGTGAGTGATGCTTTACTAACATAGGAGCATGAAAGCCTGGATCAAATTATACATTGAAAGATGTATAGTAGGTACATTGGGCTAGCAGTTCTTAAAGTGTAGCTCTTAGATCATCTGCTTGGTCCTCTCTTTTCGGGTTGAAAGTCAGATTTTCTTCAGATATTTTAACTACAATACCATCACAGCAGATGAAATGCAGAGTAGATGTGAAAATACAGTTGTTTTATATTAAACCAGATATTAAATAGATTTGCAAAACATGTAAAATAATGATGTTCTTCTCAGTAAATTTTCTTTGGTTTTGGGAAATAGAGTTATTTTTGTTATATATGTTAATATATGATGGTTTATTATAGTTACGTTAAGTGATTTAATAAGTAAAAATTAAAACCCTATTTTAATTTATAATATAGTCAATACTGACAGCAAACAAAAGGGAGCTTTAGAGCTGCTGCATGTACAAGTAGCAGGTCTCAAGAAGTAATCCTCAGGGAGAAATCACCAGCGTTGGCCCTTCTCCTGGGGCTCTCCTGCAGCAACTTTGCTTTGCAAACAATTGGACTTTGTCTTTGAAAGATGAGTGGGTTTATTTTCCAAGGTATCATTAACCTGGAAAACTAGAACATGCATTTTTAAAAATTGAGGTATAATTGGCATGTAACATTATATTAGTTTTAGATATACAATATAATGATTCAATATTTGTATGTTGATAAGTCTAGTTAACATCCATCACCACACACATTGACACTTTTTTTTTCTTGTAGTGAAAACTTTTACGATCTATTTTCTTATTATTAAATATGTTTTTATTGATTTCAGAAGGAAGGGAAAGAGAGAAGGGGATAGAAACATCAATGATGAGAGAGACTTATTGATCAGCTGCTTCATGCATGCCCCCTACTGGGAATCAATCTGGCAATGCCCTGACAATCACTGAGCCACACTGGGCTGGGCTACAATCTACTTTCTTAGTAACTTTCAAATCAGAGCATAAGTTCTTGATGGCCCTTTATTAGCCTTTGGATTCAAACCACATTTCCACCCAACTTTTAAAAAGGACAAAATGCTTGATTTACCATTTGGAAATGGAGTTCTGAGACATGGACTGGGCCAAGTAGGCTGAGAACATCATGTGACTAGTGAATAGTGCGATCAGCAAGAAAATGTAATATGGAGTATACTTTTTCAGTGAAAAAAGGGCCAAGGAAAATTTAATGTTCGTGGGAAAACAGATGGCTATAATGCAATGTGTTTAAATTGTTTTATTTATGTATTTTCTAACTTTTCACCTTCACTTTCTGTTCCACTCAGCCTTTGCCTGTGGGGGTCACAGAGAGTGAAAGCAAGTCCCAAAAACGAATAGGAAGCTGAAGCAGGAAATCCACAAATTAGATAATAGTTTCTTGAGTAATCAAGAATTGTGGGTATTTCTAGATCTAGAAAACAGGCAGATGCTTAAACTATTTCATGAAAGCTCTATCTAATGGTTGAAGCTCTTTTAAAGTTTCTTAACAATTGGGAGTATTATTTCCAGCTTAGACAGTTAGTAATTTAAAATGGTTAAGAATGGCTTAGCCTTCAAAGCAAATTCCAGATTGTTAATTAGTCATGCAAAGTGCTGGATGTTACTCATCATATGAAAAGCAGAACTATTTATTAGCTTCAAACTAAATTAAGCCTCTTTCACATTTTTATGAAATGGCAAAAGTCCGTTTGATTTTCAGGTTTGCATTTGTGGCCGATCACATTTACCAGTTTCTTGAATTTGAACAAGTCCAAACTTCAAGCGGAGGAAACCAAACCTCTGTGGGGTTTGATGCAAATGAAGGTCTATGGAGGTTGCTGCTATGAGCTGATTTCAAGGCCCCGGGGATCTTGAGAGAAGATTATTCCCACTGAAACTGAGGCTCAGCGAACCAGGTCTCTACAGTAGGTCTCAGGCTAAAAAAGTAGTCAGAGGGATTTGGGAAGGAATTGACTGAGGCCTGGAGAAAGCAGAGTGACTTGAAATTCACAGTTCAACACATTATACTAGCAAGAAGATATTATTTTAGAGACAATTTGTACGCAGTGAAAAGAATTCAGGGACAGTAGCTGATTATATTGCAGGGCAGCTGGCATTTCTAAATTGTCCTAAGAATTTAATACTCATTTAAGATTCAATCCAGCACATTTTATTGAGTATTACTGTTTTTTAAAAAATATCTGTCTTAGGTATAATGTGGGAGACAAAATGTGAATGCCATGGGCCTGCCTGCCCTTTAAGAAATCTACAATCCAGGCAAACAATAAAACATATGTGAATATTTACTATCTAGGTCAGAGTGTGATAAATACTAAAATTAAAGTACTAAGTGTTTTGGAATTACAGAAAGAGGAGAATTCAATACCTAACAGGGGGTTAGGGGATGTTTCTATAGCATAGGTGGTATTTGAATTGGATGTTACAGAGATGAGGTTTCCATGGAGAAGATGGGTGGAATCAAATTTTCTACTGATGGATCTGTTTAACAGGGTCAGTGGGTATATGTAGTGTTTGGGATTCATTCATGATATTGTTGGGCATTTTGGACACTTAGAGAGTACTTGTCATCATCCTAGCCCAGTGGTCGGCAAACTGCGGCTCGCGAGCCGAGGTTTGCCGCTCTGTTGACTAATGAGTTTGCTGACCACTGGGATAGGGGCTTGATCACAAGAAACAACAACAGCCTGTAATTATTGGACTCGAGAATCTACTAACTTCAGTAAAGGGTGACTGATGATGGGCAGGCCTGGACAGATGTGTGTTGCGTCACGTGACCTTATTCTAATGGATAGGCTGATTGGACCAGAGAGGAAGCAGCTGATCCAAAGGTAGCCAATCCACAGTTGCCCTATGTCTTGGCCTGAAAAGCTCCACACAAACAGCAAAGAGCTGGCTTGATTAGGGCCTTGATCCTGGGAAATTTATTGTGAAATAAAGAGTCTGGCAGGCAAGTTTGGGACGTGAAGCTGAGAACGCAAGCCACAGAAGAAACCATAGTGTAAAGAAGGGCATTATGAGCAAGTGATATTATAAAGAATTTGAAATTACAAAGAAGCAGAAACTGTAGTGTAAGGACAAATGTAAATTATAGAGGGCACGGAAGCCAGATGTTACCAGCGACAGAAATGCGGTATAAAGCTTTGTCATATCAATTGCAGAAAGTTACAGTTAAACTTCCTGAGACTCATAGCCACTTTCTAGCTCCAGTTTGTAGGACTCGATGGGGCCATGGTTCATATTCTTTGATCTCCCTGGGACATTTTTCTATCTTGTCGCATCACACATTCATACCTTTTTTAAAATTTTGTTATTTTTTTTTAACTTTTATTTTATTTATTTAATTCCCCCCCCCCCATTTTTAAAATTAAGGTATTATATAGGTACATATCTTACCATTGCTCCCTCCCTCACATTCACACCTAAAAACTCAGTTATGTGTGTTGGTCTGAGTAAGGTCAGCAAAGAGCCTGATTAAGTCACCTTATGTCCTTAGAACAGAGGGTGTGTGGAGTGGTGGAAAGTCAGGCCAGTGTCACTTTGTGGAGGTCAAGGGATTTTATATACAGATGTCTTAGTGCTTTAGTCTGTTTCTCTGTCAGGTATTTTGGGTTCAAAGATGCATATGACAAAGTCCCCAATTTCAAAGTAGAAAGAATATAGACACAAATAGCTATTGTTGAAAATTAACATATTAAATACTGGAGCTAGCAAAGATATGTTACTCTTGTAATGAAAGGGAAGGGCTTCCCAGAGATGACAATGCTAAGGACTTTATTTTTTAAAATTTATTTATTTTTTTTTTTAAATCAATCTTTATTGTTCATATTATTACAAAGGTTCCTCATTTCTTCCCCCTTCCACCAGGTTCCCACCTCACCCTCCGCCCCCTCCCCACCCCCCATTGTCCTCATCCATAGGTGCACAGTTTATGTTCAGTCTCTTCCTTCCTCCCTTCCCTCCCACCCCCCCAGAACAGTCAGTCCACTCCCCTCCCATATTGCCGACTCTACTACAATGAACCGCTATTATTGTTCATCAGGTTTTTCAATCTCCTTTTTTGTTGTTGTTGTTTTTTTTTTAATTAATAAACTTTTACACTTTTAAGAATAAATTTTAAAATCTAATAATTTTAAACCTTGTTGTTGTTTTTTTTCTGCCCTGGGAATTGAGAGCAAACTTGTTTACATGTAAACTTGCTCTTAGGCTATCAAAAGGTATAGCCATTCAAATATAAATGGACACATTGTTTAAACATAGCTGCTGGTTGGAATTGGATTACCTGTTCTGGGTGGGAAGGGCTTGTCATTCCCTTTCTCCATTAAAATTAAGGTGTTAGCTTTAAAACCTCTTTTTGGCAAGAGACCTTAAACTTTCAGAACTTTAAATTTTTCAGATAGTAAATCAGTTACTTAGCATTTTCTCAAATCAATAATACCTCCACATGCCCAAGGATACACTTCACACAAAAGACATTTCCAAATAGATCAATCAACCTCATCCAGACCCCACACAAGGGATTCACAGATCAACACCCCAGCACTATAATAACTCAACACATCCAGATCTAAGCCTTCATCACTTGATTCAGCAGACCCTCAAGTTCCCCCAAAAGTTTCCAGCCATGTCTGAGAGGCAGCCCTGGGGTGGAGGCAGGCAAGGAGTGAGCTGTTCTGGGCCTGGCTGCTCCGGGCCTGGCCTCTTGCTCTGGTCCGTTCCACAACCAGCTGCTCCGGGTCTGGTCACTGCCGCTCCCGACGTGGCTGCTCCGGGCGTGGCTGCTGCTGCTCCGGGCCCAGCCGCTCCGGGTCTGGCCGCTCCCAGCCTGGCAGCCGCTGCTCCGGGCCTGGCCGCTCCCAGCCTGGCTGCTGCTGCTCCAGGCCTGGCCACACCCGACCCGGCTGCTCTGGGCCCGGCCGCTCCGGACCTGGCTGCTCTAAGCATGGTTGCTGCTGCTCTGTGCCTGGCTGCCCCTGGCCCGGCCGCTCTGAGCCTGGCAGCTCCTGGCCTGGATGCTCCGGGCTTGGCTGCTGATGTTCTGGGTCTGGCTGCTCCCGACCCTGCTGCTCTGGGCCCGGCTTCCCCGGGCCCAGCCACTCTGGGCCTGGGTGTTCCTGGACTGGCCACCCTGGGCTTGGCTGCCTCCGCCTCAGGCCTGGCTGCCACTGCCCCAGGTCTGGCTGCTCCAGGCCTGGCTGTTGCTGCTCTGGTTCTAGCTGCTGCTGCTCTGGGGCCTGGCCGTTGCTGCTCCAGGCCCAGCTGCCACTGCCTTGTGCCTGGCCACTCTAGGCCTGGCCGCCTCTGTTCCAACATTCTGTCCTTTTTTTTTTTTTTTTTTTTTTAAACGCATTTATGTTGCAATGTTGGCTGCTGAGTTGAGTTCTGACTTAGTCTTCGATTTTTCAAGATCTTCTTTGTATTCTTTCTTAAGTAATTTTACTATCTTTTGCTCTCACTTGATTTCTTCACATTGAAAACTTCTTTGGTTTCTTCCTCCTTGTCCTGGAAGCTCAGCAGGTTGACCTGTGGCACCCCTTTGTTCTCCGTGGGCTCCTGTGCTGCTTCAGCCTGTTGCAGGGGTCGGCGCCCAGGAAGCAGCCCCCTGCCTCGGCTCCCTGGCCCGTGCTCAGCGGTCGAAGGCCCAGGGGCACCCCCCCTCTGGGGGCCCCGTCGACCTGCTCCTTGCTGGCGCCTTGCTGGTGTCCGGCAGGAGCTCCTGCTCCTCGTCTCGTTCCTCCAATCTGGAGCTTTTTTTCTCCTTCCCGCTCGGGGCGTCTAGCATCAGAGTCAACAGACTGTCCTCTGCGCGCAATGTGCGCAACTCCGGGGGCTCGCTTTTCGCAGCTCCCCCAGGACTCCACCTCACAGCCCCGTCTCCCTCTGCTTGAGCCTGGGTCCCCAGGGATTGGCCTAGAACTGGGGTTCAGAGCAGTTGGGAGTGGGGCTCAGCACCGCTGGAGGTTTTGTTTCTTCCCGCCAGAGCAATCCAGCATCAGAGTCAACATTCTGTCCTCTGCATGCAATGTGCGCGACTCCGGGGGGCTCTGCTTTTCGCCGCTCCCCTGGGATTCCGCCTCACAGCCCCGTCTCCCCCTGCCTGAGCCTGGGTCCCCAGGGTCTGGCCCATAACTGGGGCTCAGCGCTGCCGGTTCTGGGTTTCAGCCTAGGCCGGGGTTTTTAATTTCCTTCCTGCTAGGGAACGCCAGGCATGCACCCAGCCTTCTCCTCCTCTCCGGCTGCGTCCTCTCCGCGTGCGCGCGCAGTATATCTCCGTACCTTAGGATTTTTCAGCTGCTCTGATTTTCCTTCTGTAGAATTTTCAGTCAGTCGACTACCTGTAGCCCTGGGCAATGTCCACTCTACATTTTAGTTGTATTCCATTGAAATTGTTGTGTGCTGCTGCGGCTAGGTGTCTACCTGAGCAACCATCTTGGATCCTCTCCCCAATGCTAAGGACTTTAAATATTTCTGATTCTACCCTGGCGGGTAGGCTCAGTAGTTTGGATACTTTTTCCAATACTCTTTATTGAAGACAGTCTTTACCCTCTTGTAACAATTTTCTTAATTAATTAATTAAAGCATTTTTCTCAATTATTTCTGAATTTTTGGTATTGGTCAGTTATATGTATATGTGTTTTCTTGCTGCAGATGAGCTTTATATTAAAAAGGACATAAATTTTTATTTATTTTTCAGGTTTTATTTATGCATTTATTGTTTTCTGCTCTCCCATGGAAATTAAGGGAATTTTACTTCTAAGTAATTGTTTTTTATTTCATCTTTTTTTTTTTCTTGTTTGTTTTTAATTTGTCGCTAGTTTTGGTAGAATAGAATGTAACATGGCTGGATTTGGTGTGCTTGCTCTATTGTTTATGATTGCTGAGGAGTAAAATGCCAAGCATACCAGTTCCCCCACAGAAGCATGTCACCAGAGAAACCTCACCACCCCCAAGCCCATGACATGGAGTCTTTGGGCTGAGCAGAGAGCTAGGCAAGTGCAGGCACACTTTGTGGGAGAGCCACCTAAAGGAATCTTGCCACTGTTTCCTAACTGAGGAAAGATTCCATCAGGCTCTGGTTGAGTACAGCACCCTCAGTTTCATCACCAAACTGCAGACATTGATAGTTGTGTTCTTAAGACTATAATTTCCCCTAATCTGCAGTCAGTTTCTCCTCTTGCTCTCAGGTGAACCTTCATTTCCAGCTGTGGTGGTGTTGGCCACTGGCCAGGCTTCTTCTTTTGGTAACTGCCTTCCATCTAGAAACTGGACCTTTGCTCTGGCTCTGGAGTTCTCAATTTCAGAGTTTCTTTGACTTCTAAAGCCAATAATCATTTATTGAGATCTGAACTGTCCAACACAGTATCTAGTATCCATGTGTGCACTTGAAATGTGGTTGGTCTGATGAGATGTGCTATTGATAGGAAGCACACATCAGATTTCAAAGACTGGGTGTGCTATGGACTGAATTGTGTTTCACTCAATTGTTAACTCATATGTTAAAGTCCTAACATCAAAAGTGACTCTCTTTTGGAGTAAGAAAGTACTCTAGGTTAAATGAGGTCATAAGGGTGGAACCTTGATGACCATGAAGCTTGTTTTTCTCTCCACCATAAGAGGACCAGCAAGGAGGTGGACATCTACAGGTCAGGAAGAGGGCTCTCACTGGAACCCCCCATGCTGGCACCTTGATCTCATACTTCCAGCTTCCAGAACTGTGGGAAATTTGGTTTGGCTGTAATACACACAGCAAGAAGGTATGAAAAGGTTTGGGAGGGAGCAGGGCAGGCTTCCCAAGCAGGTTTGAAAATGGCTTGAGCAGGCGGGAAAGGAAAGTAGCTTGAGGTTTTCATTGTGATTGGGAGGTCGAGCTGAGAAAAGGATTTCTACATGTGGACTGGGGCTTTATGTGGTTTGAATCTGTGAATGTCAAAGGAGGGAGGATCAGGTTTCTTATCAACTTGCCCAAATATGGGGCAGACGGAAAGAGGGGCAGTGGGGCTTAAAACCTGTTAGCCATCAAACATAAAAAAATGGATTCAGACTCTTTTGAAACCCTATTTTTGAAGCCTTAGTTAAATATTTCAGGTACAGTGCTCAGTACAATACTTTCTGGCTAGAATGACTGCTCAATAAGTATTAGTGAGAGCAATGTTGATTATGATATTGATCAGGCCATAACCAACACAGTGGCTATACAGATAATAAAGATAGGGTTTGGATTGAAAAATTTTATAATTTCTTTGCTGGGTGCCTCAGGCTTAACTCTGATCATGCTTTGGGCCAGCTTTCTAGCTTCTAGTTGTCTAATTATTTTAAGAAATTGACATTAAAGATGTATTAATAAATAAATACTAATTAGATGTTTATTATACATAAAGTGCCATGTTAATTACATCAGATGAGTTGGATGGTCATGTCCATCAAGCTTCTTATATCTACTGAGACTTGGTTTCAGTTGGATTATAAAGAAATTGTACAATATGACTGACAAGAGCTACTTGGGAGGGAAAGATAGACCTCCGCTGGCTGATTAATAACTAATGGGTCAATGTCTTATGGTAGCAGGAATTACGTTTTCCACATAAAAGTTGCATCCTCTATGGGGCTTTTCCATAAAGTGAGTCTAACATTCGGTCTACTCTATAATACTCTATTTCCTTAAATATGACGTTATCCATTTTAAGAGATACTGCTATTTTACATATCACTAAGAAAGAGAGACTGCTAATTAATTATTGAAATATCATTGATTGCAAAATGCATTCTGACTTCAGAAATGATAGAAGTAGAAAGTTGTGAGTCTTAGAATCTGTGAATTTCGTGGTTATGTAGATTTGTTTCCTATATAATCAAATTCAGTTCAGTGCACATGTTAAGTGCCTCCCATGTGCCAAATTCTAGGGTGGATGCTGTGTGGGATGCAAGATTTCTGTCCTGATGATGTTTTCTCCTCTTTCTTATCACATTGTCCCTCTTTTCCCCAAAAAAGTACAGGAGAAAATGGGATTATATTAAAATATAGTTATAAACTGGTGCTTTATAGAGTTTGGGATCAATTACTTTCTGAAAGATGTGACAATTACCCTGGAAGATGTGGTATACTGAGCTAAATTTTAGTTGATAGCTAATGAGAAATGTTAAAGTAAAATACAAAATGGAGAGGAAACTTGGAAATTCTCTGAACAGACAAAACCATTTAAGCCATGTATGTAAACATCACTAAATCTAGCTTATTTAATGAACATTAGTGAAACTTAGGTTATATCTTGTAACTCAAGCCATCTTCTTAAAATGTTTCGAGATAATTACTTTTATCCAATCCCTTGTCGTCTGGGTACTCCCATTGTAATAATCAATTATTGTAGAGGTTAAACAATTTCCTCCTTTCCACTTTTTAAGCCATCCTGTAACGTCATTCCTCTGAACTCCATACAGTTTTGAACTTGAAAACTCCCAATTCATAAACTGTTCTTATAGGCACAATAAACTTACTAAACACAATTTTACTGATTTGGTTTTAATTTTTACTGTTTCTGGTTTTTTGACAGAAGAAAATATAATAGGAAAATGCAGGGAGGAAAAGTTATGGCTCGAGTTAGAATAAATAATTGAAAGAATTGAAGGTAAGACTAGAAATGCAGTTGACACTGAATTGTAGAGGATCTTGAATAAAATACTAAAAGGTTTGGTCTGTGAACAAAGAAGAGTAATTGAAAGTATGTGAGCAGGAGAATGCTATGGTTAAACTGCCTTTGGGATAATGACTAGCAGCAGTGTGTTGGGTGGCTCAGAGGATCAAGAACAGGGACTGGAGAACAGAGTGGAAAGTCCTGAACATGATCAGACAAGAGTCATGAGGGCTTGCTTTCACGCTGTGGTCCAGTGAAGGGAGAAGGGCGATGGTTGACAGTCTTACAGAGGAAGGTCAGAAGGAGGATTCAATGAGAACCTTGGGTTTTTAATCTGGGTGATTGACAGGAACATAGAGACATTGGTAGAGATGGGCAGGTGAGGACCAGGAGTAGATTTTGGGGCAGTAGATGGATGAGCAAGGGAAACTATGGCTTCTGTTTTGTAAATGTTGAGCTCATGACATTGGTGAAACATTCAACAGAGTTGTAATTTTCAGTGAGAGTGGCCCAAAAAATATGGAGTTGGGGTTTATCAGATAGAGTTGCAATAGAAACTGAGAATATATCATCTACCAGGCATGGTGAAAAGTCCAGGAGACAGACAAGTAATCCATAACTAGAAATAAATGCCATCAGTGTTACACTGCAAAATGTATGGGTAGTGACTATGGTGACACAGAGGTAAGAGCTAGCTCTGCCTGGGAGAGCCAGGCACATCTGTAGCTGGTTGCCCAAAGAAGGAAGAGCATCACAGTCAGAGGGGAAACACATCCAAAGGCACTGATGAAAGTGTGCTCTGGGCTTGAGGAATGGAAGTAGTTTGATTTGTTGAGGAATAGAGGGTGGTCGGGCTGAGAAAGGAAATGGAGATTTCAGAATATGCTACTTCATTCTGAAAGAGGAAGAGAATATAGTTGTGGGGAGGGGAGAGACAGAGAGGAGAGGCAAAGGGAAAACCAGCCAAACCTATGGTGTCTTGAAAAAACAGTCAGCAGCAACTGAGCCTATTGGAGACAGAGGTGTGTTTCAAGAACCTGGACTGCTCTCTTCAGCTCGCTGTCTCGTTTCCTTCGTCTGGAAAAGAAGGGTTTTGAAGTAGATGATTTTTCAAGCCCTTTCCCACTTTGAGGTCGTGTCTGCCTCTCCAACTCTGGGAAGTTTTCTGTTCAGGTCACATTGAATAATTTAGTGTTCTAGTAATTAGAGCCTGATTGGAAGCCTTGTGACCTGGAAGACGTAACACACTTCCTCACAGGGTCTGCCTTACTCTCAGGGCAGAGTTCAGGCATTGGGAGCACTTCCTCGTTCCACCTCCCCAGGGGACTCCATTGAGCAGTCATTCACTCCTTGGAGTGGGAGGGACATAGAAGTACTTATAAAGGTCATGTTGGAAAATATTTTAAAGCAATTGAACTGCAAAACATGTGTTTAACATTTATAGTGCTTGGGATTGAAAAGATACTTCTAATCCTCCTCCTGCTCCCTGGAGCTTAACCAGCTCCTTATATCTTCATAGAGCTTCTTTCTAACAGCAGAAACTAGCAAGACGTTGCTATCTGGAGGGGGCCTTGTACCAAGCCTTGTGATTTAGGTGAAGTCCTGATTGAAGTGCATGTTTTCAAGGTCCTAGTAATCTTAAATAAATAATCCAAGCCCACAGCATTATTAAAAGCAGTAATTCTGTCAAGTGCCCTTGCTAACTTCCTAAACTTCTGAGGGGCCAGGGCTGGTGATTTATGGACACTGCCATAATCTGAGCTGTGGTGTTTTTTAGGGGATTTGTTGGGAGGTATACTTTTAAGGGTAATTACCATGTGTCAGAAGGATGCCTGAGCTCCCTTGACATTGTGTGCTCAATTTTATTTTAGAGGTCAAATGGCTGGAGAATTATATGTGAAAGGGTAGCTTTTCAACATTTACAAGTAGAAAGTAAGTGTAATATGCAAAGCTTAATTCTGACTTTCTGTGGTAAGTTGCCACGGGTCGGTGGGGATCAGCAAACATTTATTGCACTCCGACCCATTCCCGGTGGAGAGAGACATGCACATGTCCCGTGGGTTAGCACGGCCCCGCACTGGAGTGTGATACCAAGGTCCCAGGGAAATATGAAGCGAATGTACCTAACCCAGCCTGGGAGGAGACAGGGAGTGGCTGGAGGGTAAGGATGTCTTTCCAGAGGAGGTCTTGCCTGAGCTGGGTCTTGAATGAGAAGCTGGAATTGCCCAGATAAATATGAAAAGGGAAATAGTAAGAGAAAAAGCAGGAGGTTTACAGTCTTGTAGCATGGGATAACGGGTCTTTTGGTGGAGCATGAAGAGTGAGAGGGAGGTGCTGCAGACAAAGCTGAAAAGGTAAGGGGGAGCAGTCAGCCTGATTATATGATGGCAGTTCCTTCCCCACTCGTAATTGTGGCCTAAAAATTGGCTGTTTTATAGGTGGCCACATAAATCTCCTAATTTATATATTGAAATCTGAATTCTCAGTACCTTACAATGTGAGTATGTATGTGATCTTGAAAGCTGACCTTATTAGTCCTTTGTCACCCTCGTTAGACTTCTACTAACCATGGTCAGGTTGTCTCACTGCTCTCTGCTCAGGTCCTGTTCTACTTCTGGAATTGGAACTCAGATCTGCATCCCTTGCCTCAGTGAGCAGGTTCTTCCTCCCTATCTGATTCCAGATTCCGATATCCAACCCATCAGCTAAGATGGATTTCCCTGGTTCATGACCCAGACACTCAAATGATGTTAAAGAAATCTCACTGTAGTCATCGACCTTCACACCATGATAAGATAGACCCTCTTTAGACTAAGCCACCCCAATTCATTTTAGATTTTGCTGTATCTCATGAATTTGGTGATTGGGACTGCAGCCTCTTCTCCTATCCCCCTCCATCCTGATTCCTTTTCCTAGTCTTCATTTGTCTTTTCCTTTGCCAGCCTCAGATGACCCTCTTCTTTTAACTCTGGTCCTCCCACCACCTGCCAAATGAAGTTGTGCTGGTTATTATGCTAGATGAAGTAAAAGTTCTCCAGAATTTGCAAAAGCTGGATTTCAACAGTCTCAACGTCTAGGCACTCTCTTGCCCTCTCCTCTCAATCAAAATCTAACTTTAAGTGCCATTTTGTAAATAAGAAGCATTCCCTAATGCATATTAGTATTTGAAGGAATAGAAAATGTTGCAAACTAAATTTTCACTTTTGGAGATTCACCATAATTATTGACATGTTAAAAGACTCTGAAAAGTCTGGTTGTCAAGAAACTTGTCTAATTTGAGTTGAGTATTTAAAAAAAATACAAAATAAGAATCTTTTCTTTTACCACATAATTTAAAAAATAACATTTATTTAAATCCAAAATGAACGTAATGTTTAATAGAACACACTTAGGGAATATGGTTCAAAAGAATTCAAATTACTCCCCATTATCACCTGGCCAGAGTGGCTCATTGGTTGGATGTCATTCCATGCAGCAGGAGGTTGATGGTTTGATTCAAAACATGCCTGTGTTTTGGTGACTCCCCCTTCCCAGTATGGAGTGTGCAGGAGGCAGCATCAATGTTTCTCTCTCTCCCTTCTTTTCTTTGAAATAAATAAATAAAAACATATTAAAGAAAATTACTCTCTAGTATTTAGGTGATAACCTTCCAAGTAGAGGCATTCCCAAGGGACTCAAGGTATTATTGCCTCAAATAAGGTTGTAGCAAACTCATTTCAGGGATTTGCGGGGACAGAGTCTGCAGAAATGGAAGGAATTTGGGGCAACTTGTTGTATTTGCCTGCTCAGCATTAATTTCCCCCTTTCCTGATAACAGCCTCTCATTTTTTTTTTTTTTTTTTTTTTTTTTTTTTTTTTTTTTTTTTTTAGAAAATTAAACTTAAAAGGCTGAATTGTGGCCCACTCTTAATTTATATGTTGAAATCCGAAATCTCAGTACCAAAATGTGACTATATTTGGAGATAGGTTATTTAAAGAGGTAAGATAAAATGAGGTCATAGGAGCGGGCCCTATATGAATGGTGTCCTTATAAGAAGAGAAGATTAGGACATAGACACATACAGAGGGAAAATTATAGAAAGACACTGGAAAGAGATAACTATCTACAAGCCAAGGAGAAAGGTTCCAAAAGAAACCCACCCTGCCAACACCTTGACCTTGAACCTCTTAGCCTGCAGAACAATGAGAAATTGCTGTTGGGTAAGCCACTGAGTCTATGGTACCATGTAATGGTAGCCTATCAGACTAATACATAAGTTAAAGAAGGGCTGAGCCCAAGGCTTGGGTCCTTGGGTACCCAGACCTGGTCATTGAGTACAAAGTCTCACAATAACCAAGTGATTAGCTTTGGGCTGGACACATGACCCAAAATAGGCCAATGAGATCCAGCCTCTATTTTCTTGCTCCTCTATTCTCTCTTGGGAGAGAGACATCATCTTCTTACAACTGTTGTTAAACTGGTAGGAGGCTAGGTAGAAGCATCTTCACCCTTAGAGATGGAGCCTGCTTGAGAATATAGCCCAAAAGGACAAACACGCTGAGAATGATGAAGAGAGTCAAAGTTCTGATAGCATCATTCAAGTGTCTAGATTCAGCCATGCTTGGCGTTCTACCCTGGACTTTTCAGTTATGTATGCCAACACATAACCCTAACACTTCTTTTTTTTGACCTAAAACATTTTGGGTTGTAAAAGGATCTCAAAGTTAGATAAAAATGTAGTAGCTTTTGTTAAATGTCCATTAATATCACCTTCTTACTCTTGCTACACTTTCCTCTACAAATGTCTTGTTAGCTTGTTCCTCTTGAACATATTGTCCTCAGAAATAATAGCTTTGTTCCATGAAATGTATGAGATTTTTTCCAGATGAGACCTCTGATGGATTCAACTATAATCCATGCTGCAGTGTCTGTACTGGTTTACGTTAGTCGGAAGTGACACCACCAACCATAATTTGCAGCCAGGCAGGTAATTTCACGCATTGGCTCACATCTACAGCAAATGTTTTACAAATTATTATGATGCCATGGTTAATAAATTGAGTCATCATTAACAACCATTCTTTGTAAACAAATTTTCAATTCCCTCTAGACTCTTGGATAAACAATTTTCATGACTGTATCCCAGGGTGCACAATGTCTTAGGGGTTATTGAATGTAAGGTGAAGGCCCCAGAGATCCGAAGTGCCAGGGCAGAGGGTGTGTTCTCTGCAATGTGAATTCCTGGAGGGCAGCAGAGAGGAAGGTGTCTGTGAACCCACGGCCTCCTCTTCTGCCTGAATTTTCACCTTGTCCTGGTGGGCATGTGCGAGGTTCCTGTCAGCATATGTGGTAGATGAATCTCAGAGGACACATTTGGAAAATCCAAGAGAAATAAAAAATTCATGTAAAACTTTAAACATCGTTTAGTGAACCTGGGCCAAAAACCTTGTCAAGGCAAAATTCCATTGGAATTGGATGGCTTTTACTCTCCTCTTATTGGTTTGAAAACCTGGCAAACACCTTCCCTTGGTTAGGTGTCCTGGCACTGCCATGTGGCACCCACCAGGTTTCAGAGTGGAGAGCTGCATAAATGCCACCATTGACACCATGCATGGACTCAGAGATGCATGCGTCCACTGTACTCACCTTCCCTGACACTACCACCTTGTGTGAAAAACAAGATGTGTGAAGAACAAAAACACGTGCTCTTTCCTCTCTCTCTAGTAATTGAGCTTCTTTATTAAAGATCTCCCCCATGGATTTTCATACCTTCAATACTTTTTTTTTTTTTTTTACCTCAGTGGTGGTTTGACAGTAGAAATGCATTACCTAGATTTGTGGCCTTCTCATTATCTTGAAAGAATATATCAGAGTATAGACACTTCAGCATAGGGATTTATGTAAGTAATTCACAAAAATTCCAGACATTATTCTGAAATATTATTTAGTAAATGTGGAGTTGAATATAACATGAAATATAATATATAGAAAATGTTTTAAAGCTCATCCTTTGCTTTTCTTCCAGGTCACTTTACTTGTATAAATATAAGCCATTTATAATAATAAAAGTGTAATGTGCAAATTGACTAAATGGCCAAACAGCGGAATGACCATCAGGACAATTACGCTATGACACCCACTGGCACAAGGCCAACCAAGGTGGGTGTGATGCGATTGGTTGGGGGCCCTGCCATTGCCCATGATTGCCGCACAGAGGGAGGCCCAGGCTATCTGGCCGGCAGCACTGCGGTGAGTGGACGGGGCCTCCCTCTGTGGGGTGATCGGTCATGGGGCTCCCACACTGTGAGAGGGATCAGGCCAGGCTGAGGGACATTGCCCCCCTCCCCCACTCAATCCCAGAGTGCACAAATTTCATGCACCAGGCTTCTAGTAAAATAATAATGTTTAAAAATCCTCTCTATAATACGGGGTACTCTTTAGAAAACAAAATTTAAAGAATCTATTCTCCCCTGTTTTTCTGTGCTATCTCCAGAGTATGAACATGCAGGCTGTAAATGGAGTTACCTGAGCCCAAGTCCTAGCTCCAGCTATTAGTTGCAAGAGTTAGGACAATGGACTTAACCTTTTTTTTGTCTTAGTTTTCTCACCTGTGAAAGGAGGCTTAAAAATATTTTATTTCTCATAAAGTTGTGGTGAGGGTTGAGTTCTAGTCAATGTAAAGTACACATTGAAGTGTCTGGCATAGAGTACCCTCTGATAAACACTTGCTCTTTTCCTCCTCCTCCTCCTCCTCCTCCTCCTCCTCCTCCTCCCCTTCCTTCCCTTCCTCCTCTTCCTCCTCTTCCTTCTCTTTCTTTTTCTACTCTTCCTTCTTCTCCTCTTCCTTCTCCTCCTTTCCTTCTCTTTCTTCTTCTCCTGTTCCTTCTGCTCCTCTTCCTCATTCTTATAATTATTACTAGAGGCCTGGTGTACAAAATTCATGCATGGGGGCAGGAGGGGGGTGTCCCTCAGCCCAGTTTGTACCCTCTCCAATCTGGGACATCCCTCTCACAATCCAGGACTGCTGGCTCCTAACTGCCCGCCTGACTGTCTTCCTGATTTCCCCTAACCACTTCTGCCTGCCAGCCTGATCACCCCCTAAGCACTCCCATGCCAGCCTGATTGATATCTAACTGCTCTAACAGCTTGTTTGTCCCCAACTTCCCTCCTCTGCTGGCCTGGTCACCCCTAACTGCCCTCCCCTGCAGGCTTGATCACCTCCAACTGCCCTCCCTTGTAGGCCTGGTCCCTCCCAACTGTCCTTCCCTGCTGGCCATCTTGTGGTGGCCATCTTGTGTCCACACAGGGGCAGGATCTTTATCCACATGGGGGCAGCCATATTGTGTGTTGGAGTGATGGTCAATCTGCATATTACTCTTTTATTAGATAGGATAGAGGCCTGGTACATGGGTGGGAGCCAGCTGGTTTGCCCTGAAGGGTGTCCTGGATCAGGGTGGGGTTCCATTGGGGCATGGGGTGGCCTGAGCAAGGGTCCTGTGGTGGTTTGCAGGCCAGCCACACCCCCTGGTGACCCAAGTGGAGGTCCTTGTATCTGGAATTTATTTACCTTTTACAATTGAAACTTTGTAACCTGGGGTGGAGCCAAGCCTCCTGCTCACTCCATGGCTGCTGTCATTTTTGTTTGGATTTGTTTACCTTCTATAATTGAAACTTTGTAGCCTTGAGTGGAGGCTGGCGCCTGCCAGGGTATGTGGAAAGCTTGGCTTCCTCCATTGCCTGGGAAACCCAAGCCTCCCTCCTGGTAGCCTTCTTGGTTGGGTTTATTTGCATACTCGCTCTGATTGGCTGGTGGGCATCGCTGGTGGGTGTGGCTTGTGGGTGTAACAGAGTGATGGTTAATTTGCATATTAATCTTCTATTAGGTATGATTATTATACTAGAGGCCTGATGCACGGACTTTGTGCAAAAGTAGGACTTCCTTCCCCTGGCTGTCAGCACTGGCTTCCCTCTGGCCCCTGGGACCTGGGCTTCTCTCTGGCCATTGGCAAGCCCCAGGACCTGGGCTTCCCTTGCAGCCCCAGCTTTGTCCAGAAGGTCATCTGAAAAGATGTCTGGTCTAATTAGCACATTATGCTTTTATTATTATAAATATTTTTTATTGATTTCAGAGAGGAAGGGAGAAGGAGAGATAGAAACATCAATGATGAGAGAGAATCATTAATTGGCTTTCTCCTGCACACCCTCACGGGGAGCTATTATTGTTATTATTATTATTATTATCATTATTATCATTATTCACAGTTCCTGGTACTCTTTAGGTACCCCATGTTGATTTTATCAATTTTATATATTCCCTTCTCACAAACTAAACAGAAGTATGATGGATGTCATTTTCATTCTGTTTCAAATACAATATACTCTTTTTCTGTGAACTGCTGACAACATAATGCTAAACAATCCCATGGCACATTTAGAAAGCACAGTATTTAAATGAGGGAGGTAGAAGAAAATTGCCAGTTGGGGCAAGAATTCATATTCAGGAAAAACAAAAGCTCTGAGCTTTAAAAAGAGAAAGTTGAAGCTTTCATGGAGAAATGTCCAGCCCATGTATAGCTAGAAAGCTCACTTCATAAATTAGTGTTGTAACATTTTTGCAAAGTGCTAAAGCAATTTAGTGTCAGGATACCCTGATTTTAATAAAAATAAATTAATACATTTAAAATGTTCAGATACCTATATTCAAAAGCCGCTAGGCATTTTAATAGAAGATAAGTAAGAACCATTAATCATGCTTTCCACATGCTTTCTCACATTTCCCTAGGCAACTGTGGGCAGGCCGAGAAATGCAACTGTGAGGAAGCTGCTGGTACTGCATAAAAGAGTGATTTTATCTATACTTTCTGCATTATATTTTGTCTATACTTCAATTCACACACAAGTAAGTACAAAACTGTACCTGTTGACAACTTAGATTTTTTCACCTTTTTGCCCTCCTTTTAGGAAAAGGTACTACAATCAGTGAAACTTGCATTTCTACTTGCCTGGCATAAATTATTGGTCACCTCAAGAAGAGAAGCTGGGAGAAGCCCACGTATGCATTGACCTTGTTTATGCATTGATCATGTTTCTATCCATGAAGGAAGTTTGGAGTCACCAAGTCTATTAATAGAATCCTAAGCCATTTTAGAGTCAGAAACTTTGTTGAGAATCTAATGAAACGGCGGACCCTCTCTCCTCAGAAAACACATTGGAATATGGTACATCTCTCGATTCCCTAAAGATCCATGAATGCCACCTGAGAACCTCTGTGGATGGTCTCTCCCAGGCCATCCACTGCAGAGCAGTGACAATCACGTGGAGAGTGACTCAAAGAAACCACCTAGGAACAAATTGACAACCTGTCTTTAGTATCCACTCTTATAACTGAGCTTCTGAGATATTCTTACTCTAAAGTTTCAAATCAGCTGGATTTGCTTCTTAGATTCAAAGACCATTCAGCCACATTTGTGGTAAAATTCTGTCTTGCACACCTAAGCAGACCTTTAAACAAGGCACTTTCCATTATAAGGAAATGTATTACGGTTACTTCCTTGAATGCTGTAACCATGGGGTCAATAACATATAGCATCTGAGTTTGCATCCATTCTTCTCATGGTTCAAACCAACTGCTGGGCTTGCCCCCTACACTTAATAGCAGACTGAGTTCTATTTCCTTTCTCTTTAATTATCCCCTTTCAACAGAGGGCAAGAGTCAGTTTTTCAGCTGTGATTTGATGACTCTTGTTCTACTATCTAATTTAATTAACTCCTGCTATAATAAACCTCCTCTCTGAGTAAAATAATTGGGTCTTAAGTATCTCCTAGCTTGTAATTTTACCAAGCCACTGAACCTTTCTGGCATTCAGTTTCCTAATATGTCAAAGGATAGGAATGGACTTTAATCCCTAAGGTTGCTTTAAGGCTAACATTTGATGTATTTTTAACACCTACACAGTGTGTGTGTGTGTGTGTGTGTGTGTGTGTGTGTGTGTGTGTGTGTGTGACCTAGATTTGGCAATTTTTCTAGATGGCTGATATCCTCTGAAGGAAATTAAAACACTCAAACATACCTTTTTCTTATTCTTTATATTAAAACATATAGAACAATTTAAATTTTTCCCCAAGTAGACTTCTCACCCTGTCAAAGCATCTAAAGTTCACTATCAAATTATTCACTTGCAATAGTAAGCCTGGAATATTTTTAAACATCTAAAAATCTGTCTTTCTTTATATATGTTCATTTCAACGACATAAAAATAAGTTGCACTCTATGACTAGTTGCACAGAGATGATATTTCAGAGAGAATCTGTGGTCCTCTAGACCACTAGATTCACCAGACAAGTGTACTCATCAGTATATTCTAGCACCTCCACCTCACACTGAATATAGCATATAGTAGGCCTTCAATGAATGTTTGCTGAGCAAAGGAAAGAGTCTAATAACTGATATAGGCTGGACATAAAGTTAATCAATTATTTCTAGGGAAGGAATTAGACATTGGAGATGGAGTGTCAGTGAGTGGGAGTCCGTTTGAGAAGTTAGAAGACAAGCTCAGAAAAGGATTGGTGAGGCAGAAGGGAAAAGTTCATAAACCTGAAATTGTTTTTGATGGTTATGAAATTTATAAGCAATATGATGAAATAGTGGAAACACTGTGCATATTTTATTTCATAGTATGTTATTTTATTTATGGTAAAGTATATGACACCTCATCTCATCCACTGTTTAGATTAGAACCCTAAACGAGTACTGAATGAAACAGTACTTTGAGAGAACCTCAAAGCTGAGGTGTTATATGAAACCATCAAGTAAACTGAAGGATATGAGCAAAACCATGATCTTCCTGTCTGTAAGGCCCATCTACTTTAGCATCTTCCTCATTTTTCTCAATGACATTTACCAACATTAATTTGCAATTGAAAAATTTCAGAAAAAAAGACTATAAAAGTGTATTTGGCTATAACTATTGAAAGATCTGACTTAAAGAATACAAACAGATATCTAGAAGTAAATGATTGCTAGCAGTGACTCAGGTGTTCTGTCATGTTATTAAGTGCATAGATTTCTTACCTTCTTTCAGTCTATTACCCTATGCTTGTTGAATTCCATTTTCATGGTTGCAAGGTTGTTGCTATAGCTTCACATCATTTTTAAGGTGGGAAGAAGTCTGCGTGTACATGTGTGTGTAAGTGTGAGTGTGTGTTGGGGGATATGACATGCCAACTTCTTCTGTCCCCTTAAACAAATACTAAAATTTTGATAGACCATGAGCAGACTTTCATGTGTGTCTCATTAGCCAGATGATTTTACAGAACTATTCTTAGATATGAGAGAGGGTGAGAGTGATCATCTCCTTGGGGCCCGGCACCTTGCTACTCCTAATACATTTGAGTTCAGGTGACAAGCATCAGAGAATGGAAATAGTCACAATGATAGAGAGATGAGAATCAGAATGAAAGCAAAAACAATAAATTTATATATATTTTGGAGTATAAAGGCAGTCTTATTTCTTGTAATTGCTTTGAGTAGGTGTTACTGCTTGCTTGCTTATCTCAGGAGAACATTTAGTGAGTAATGAAATGTTATATTTAATATTTTAAATAACAAGTCAGATATGTCATGTGTTGCAATTCTCCTGATACATAAAAATCTACTTAAACCATTAAATGTATTAAAGTTGTACATAAACTCATTAATTTGTGCATATACAGTTTTGAAACGAAGTTTCTGCTTTTTGTTACTGGACAAAATTGAGAATATGATAAATTTTATTTGTAGAAGTGTTCAGGGAAAAATACAAAATTTTCCTACTTTACATGAGTCAAAGAAATGGGGAAGAAAAGGCAATAAGGGGAATGGAAATTGTTTAGGTAGCATAGCATAAGGAGAAAAAAATGTAGACTGGCAATAGCAAAGATTACAGCAGGAAAAGAGAGGACAAAAAAAAATGAGTGCTGAAGTTCTCTTTGTTTTTTAAATGAACCTTTTTATTATGGAAAATTTCAAGCATATACGATTGTAGAGAATATTGGACAAACCTGCACCTATTTATCTCCCAACTTCAACAATTATTAATTCAGCTCAATTTTGTTTTGTTTATGCACAACCCCCATTTCTCTGTTGTTTTAAAGCATATCCAAAACTCCTTATCATTTTACTAGGGGCCCAGTGCACGAATTTGTACACCTTGAAAGGAACTGTGGAACTCAAGGCTGCGGTGGGTACAGGGGCAGGTCTCAGGCCATCCTCCATGCCTCTGCTTGGTCCCTCCTCTGTGGCCCCCAGTCCCCTGTCTGCTTGCAGTCTCCACTGCCCCCGTGGTATGAGCGGGCCGGTGCCATCAACAGGTGTGAGCAGTGGCTGCTGCCTCGATTGCTCCTCAGGAGCAGGGGGAGGTGGAGAAGTGCTCAGGGGTGATCAGGGCTAGCAGCTGCTGCTTGCACTTAATGATGGCATCAAGAGATCAGGACCAGTGCTGGGCACTGGCAACAGGTGTGAACCGCAGCTCTGACACTAGCAGCCGGTGTGAGCAGTGGCTCCAGCACCGGTAGCAGGTACGAGTGCCAGGTGGGACCGTGGCCCTCTGGAGCAAAGAATTTTCAGTAACCATCAGAGGCTCACTCCGATGACAGTGACTGGTGCTCAGCTTTGGTCTGGTGCCCCTGATCACCTGCTCCACCATCCTGCTGTGGCCGACCTCTTCCATATTCTGCACACGTTCTCTGGTGGTCAGCACAATGTCATAGTGACCAGTTGTTTGGTTGTTCCAGTTGTTTAACCTATTTGCATATTAGACTTTTATTATATAGGATTACGGAGTATCTAAGTAGTTCTTTTTAAATAAAAAAACCCCTTAAATATGTAGATATCTTTGGATTTGGAGAGAAGAGAGTTTAAATGTTTGCTTGGTGCCAACAGCTGTGGGGCCTTGGGCCAGTTCTTTCACTGACCTGATACCTATTAATTAAGCATCACTCGGGAACCTAGAAGCAAACAGACACACTGAATAATTCCTGATAGAGATAGACATAATGAAGAAAATAATAAAACAGGGTAATGAAAATGAGAATGATGAGGGTCTACTTTGCACTGGGTGACTGGGGAGAAATAAACCCTTATCCACTCTGCTCTGGCTTCCTATTCTGTAAAAAAAAAGGAGGATATGGCTTGTGTCTCCCATGGTTCTTGAGAGATAGTTAATATCTGAGAAGGTGTTTGGCAAAGGCCTGGCACATGGCCCCTCTCAACAGAGAAAGTCATGGTGATGATTATCTCCTGGTTCTCCTTCCCAGAAGGGCTGTGATGGTCCATCCTGCTTTATTCTGACTTAAGGTGCATTGACATGTGCTAGGCTGATTGTCATACTGTTGACTAGAGACTGGTAACAACTGTCACCTCTAATACTGCTTCCCTCTCCCCCACCATTCTAGAACTACATATATTTTTGAAATTGAGTCAGGAAAATAAGGTAACTTTTGGCCTGTCTCTCTTTCCTCCTCTTTCCAAACTTTATGGGAAGTAAATGGTTTATAAGTTTGCCATATTTTTTAATGTAGAAAATGCTCATTTTTCCTAGAGTATTTGAGAAGAGCTGCTTAAAATCTTATATTAAATTTATAGAAAAATCTTTGGAGATTGAGTTTTAGTTTCCAATTTGGCAGATGCTTAATTCTAATCCAAACAAAGTGCCATTGGCAGTCTATCAAAAACCAGAACATTTCAGGTTTCAGGAATGGCTACTTTTAACGATCTTTTTCATAATATTTTAGCAGATCAACTTGTATTTATATTAAATGTAGGATTTGATCCAAACTTCATGTAATAAAGCAACAAACAAGGAAAAAAATAGAATTCAATACAGCCATTCATTTTCTTTAGATTTGGTGAAATGGGAGGCCAATAGGCTGCTGTTTACACAAATACTGCTTGTGTACAGCCTGGTCACTTTGAAGAACACAGGCTCTCATTCTGAAGGAACGATTGAACAGTTTTTGCCATCCGTCACTTCCAATCCTAACCTAGAAGAATAAGAGGGCTGAGTGTGGGTGTTGTTTTCCTGGGATTGTGATTACATGTAGCTTTCATGACGGGTTCTTGCCAATCCCCATCATTTGATGAGGATCACCCTCTCATTTGGCTCCTGGGTCAATTAGTGCAGCTAGCCATGCCTGGCCCAGATCACTTCAGTTGGCCCCTTGCTGCTGGCTGGTCGGTCTTTTCAGTCATTTTCCCTTTGCTTCCTATACTACCTCTCTCCATGTTTCCCCCCCCCCCCCCTTTTAAAACTCTGTCTCATTTTCACCAGTTGCTCATTTTCCTGGCAAAGTTCTTTCCTCCTTCCCATCCCACAACCTTCTCCTTCACTTTCAAAAGGTAGACTCCATCTGGACATCTCACAGAGGCAGAGGACAGCTGACCCCTGCTTTCTAACCTGGACCTCACAAATATGCCTCTCACTCTCTCTTTTGTTAACCTTTGTTCCTATTGGGTCTTCCAGCATGTCATGTGCATTTCTACCCCTGAGTAAAATTTGTTCCCCTCATCCTTTTTCTCTATTTCCAAATTCTTCTCAACTTATATTAGTTGTCTATTGCTGCTGTAACAAATTACCACAGACCTAGTGGTTTGAAACAACACACATTTATCCTCTCACAGTTCTGTAGGTCAGAAATCTGATTTGGGTCTCATTAAAACAAAATCAAGGTGCCGCCTGACTATGTTCCTTTCTGGAGCCTGCTTGGGAGAATTTGTTTCCTGCTCTTTTGGGTTATGGGAAAAATTCACTTCCTTGTGGTTGCAGGACTGAGATCCCTATTACATTGTTGGCTGTAAACTGAGGACCATTCTGAGTATTTATAGGTTGCTGAATCCTTGGCTGGTGGCCTTCTTCCTGCATCTTCAAAGCCAGCAATAGTGGGTAGAGTCCTTCTCAGGACCTATCTTTCTGCCTGTCTTCTTTGTGGCTTCTTCCATTTTAAGCACTCATATGATTGGGCCCACTGAGATAATCCAGGATAATCTTTCTAATTTAAGGTCAGTTGACCAACTCCATCTACAGCAGAGGTTCCCAAACTTGTTTGTGCCGTAGACCCCTTGCCATGTTTTTCGGTTTTGGGTAGACCCCCTACTTACCTGATATTGATTTTTTTGTAAATTTCTAACTGTAGTGAAGTTTAGTGTTAAAAACTTGAAATAAAAACACATGTTAAGTTTTATACATTTATTTATTGAATTTAAATTAAAACTACTCAAAATAAAATTTTCTATCTGTTATATAAAATATACGTAACATAAAATTTAATAAAAAATAATGTACCTACTTTTCTCTGGCATTCTCAAACAAAATAACACTGATTCACTATAATTTGTATGATAAACTACCAGTTTATATTTTTTTAAATGTTTTCTCAGCACTTTCCTATTCAAGATTCAGGAAACGAATGAACGTATTTTTCTCACATTCATATTTATAGAGTAACGAATTGAACAAGTCGGTGCAAGTTCACGAAGCTTTGAGACAAAAATTGGCAAGAATGTTTACTGCGCGTATGCTTGTAACAAGATGATACTGGTATATCATTATGTGCAGGTTTTTATCCTACAACTTACACAATTTTATAAACATATATAATAAATTTTTTACTTCATAGGTACTTTTATAAATAATTTATATGTTTTTATATTATAAGATAATATGATGTAAGTAAATAGGTACTATCAGTGTATGTTGAGATCCACTATCGTGGACCCCCATTTTCATTTCATAGACCCCCCAATTTTTTTTTCGCTGACGTAGACCCCTTGCAGGTTGTCATAGACCCCTGGGGGTTGATATAGACCACTTTGGGAATCACTGATCTACAGCTTTAGTTCCCATTTGCCATGTAATACAACGTATTTACAGGTTCCAGGGGTTAGGACATTAGCCTATCTGGGAAACCATTTTTCAGCCCACAACCACATAACTTAACATATATATATACTTTTTCTTATGAAAACAACTATAATACATATTCATTACAAAATATGCTAGAAGAAATAATAATTAATTAATAGAGACATCATGACTAATAACTATGTACATTCATTCATTTATATTTGTTATTTACAAACATAACTTCATTATCTACACTCATTTGAAACCTTTTTGCCACTTAATTATATATTAAAAATATTTTTTTCACCTGGTCAGAGTAGCTTAGTTGGCTGGGCGTCATCCTGTGCACTGAAAGGTATCTGATTTGATATCTGGTCAGTGAACATACCTGGGTTTCAGGTTCTGGGGCACATATGGAGGTAACAGATTGATATTTCTTATGTTTCTCTCTCTCTCTCTCTCTCTCTCTCTCTCAGCATCTCATTGGGTGAAATTAAAAAAATAATTTTTTTCATGTTAAAAATTCCTTTACATTAGAGATATATACTATTTTATTGTATGAAGTTCCATAACTTGGTTAACTAATTTCCTTTTGTGTTTTACCTTATTTTCTGTTACTATAAATATTGCAACAATAAATACATACCACTCTTTTAAATATTTATATGTCATACTTTCTCTAACTCACCTTCCATGTCCCTTTAGTTTACAGGGAAAATTAAAAAAATTGAACTATAAGGTGCTTACTACTTAACATTTACTCAAGGAGTTCCTATCTTATTACTTGATTTTCTATGTTTGCAAGTTGTGTCTTTTATGGACTCATTAATTCATTCACTCATTTGTTCCATCATTTAGCCATTATTTGAATATTGTTCAAGGCATTCTGCTGAGTCTTAACCAGCAGAGCTGATATTTTCTGTATCTTCCCTCTAGTCCTGTATCTACAAACTTAAAGTTATAAAGCTGACATCTAATAATAGTTAAACCAGATGCTGAATGAGCAAATGATATCCCCCCCCTTTTTAAAAATTTTTTTTTACCTTCGTTTACTCTAGTTCATCATTCTTTACTTCAGTTCCCTAAGGAACAAGCATCTTCATTCTTCTCTTTCACCTGTGCCTGGTGAAGAATTAACAGTCTGTCAGTTATACTTACAAAAAAACCCCCTAGAATTAAAGGGAGTCAGAGCAGCTCAAGTGAATTATCCAGGGTTGGGGCTCTGTTCACAGGAATGAGGTTTTAGAACTCTGCTCATTAATACTTATATGATCTGCAACCGAAAATTGGAAATGTGTTTCTTTATAAATTTCAAAATCTCACTTGAGAAGCCCAGATTTGCCAAAATTAATGAAATTTTTGATTCCTGATCATAGTACAGCAAAATGCATTTGTGCCAAATAACAGACTAGAATTTTATTAAAATGGAAATCTAGAAAGTATAGGGTCTCAAGAGTTCAATGTTTAGGGAAGAAAATTAATGATAGAGAAATTCATATAATTAAGCATTCTAGCTTTTTAGAAGCCTAATTAAAAACATCCTCTGACCTCTCTATGCAAAAGTAAAACACTTGCTTAAATTATTAAGGCCTAAAATGACCTGATCATTTTGGGACCTCAATTTCTACCCTATCTATCAGTTTTCTTATTTTTCCTTTGGAGTTTAAAATAATTGATATTTGGGGGAGAAAAAAATGGCAGTGGAATAGACGGATGTGTCCTAAGCCTTGTCCCAGAGCAGATAGAACAAGCAACTAAATTGAATATCATCCACCCCAAATTGGCAAAGTAGACACAACTGGTGAGACAATTCACAGCTGGAAAGGGCAGAGAATGCCTGGAGCATGCCAAGGGCACCACGACCATGCAAGCAGCAGCCACATGAGCAGGCTGCCATAGGCTGAGTGGCAGCCTCACATGGCCTGCTCCCATCCGAGGAGTCACAGCCCCGCACAGATGCTCCCATCTGAGGAGCAACAGCCACACACAGCCTGCTCCCACCTGAGGGCAGCTGCCACATGAGCAGCCCATCCCCATCAGAGGAGAAGCAGCCTTGTGAGTGACTGCCCCCATCCAAGGAGCAGCTGCCTATGAGCAACCTGCCCCAATCTGAGGAGCCTTAGCTGCACGAGCAGCCTGCCCCTGTCCAAGAAGCAGCAGCCATGTGAGCAGCCTGACCCCATTTGAGGACCAGCAGCTGTGCAATCAGTCTGTCCCCATCCGAGGAGCAGCAGCCTTGTGAGTGCCTGCTCCTGTCCAAGGAGCAGAAGCTGCATGAGAAGCCTGCTTCTGACAGCCAGAGAAGCCACCACTGCTGTGAGAAGCACCCACAAGAGGAGCTGCCACCACCTGAGAAGCCATTGCCACCTGAGGAGCCACTCTGCACAACCCAACACATAGATCCTTCAGTGAAAGCAAAAATGGGAAGACAAAGAAACCCCAAAGGAAAGAAAAGGAAGAATCACCATTTCATTGCTAAGTGAAATGGAGGCATGCAATATGTCAGAAAAAGAATCTGAATAAGGGTCATACAGTTCATAAACTGGATGGATGAAAAAATAAATAAAAAAAAAAACTTATTGATATTTGGGGGAGAAAAAAATGTAAGAATCAAGAAGAAATAACGAGTGATATAGCTGCAATAAAAAACACCATGAAAAGTTTCAACAGTAGACTAGGAGAAGTGAAGGATTGAATTAATGAATTAGAAAACAGGGAAGCAAAATACACCCAAACTGTACTGCAACTGGAGAAAAAAAATTAAAAGACAGGAGGAGAGCCTAAGGGACCTATGCGGCAACATGAAATGAAGCAACATATAAATAACAGGGGTGCCAGAACAACAGGAAAAAGAACAAGAGTTAAAAAACCATTTGATGAAATAAAGTCAGAAAACTTCCCTGATGTGGGGAAGAAAAAAGCTACAAAAGCACAGAGAATCCCAAACAAGATGAACCTGAAAAGACCCACACCAAGACACATCATGATTACGATGGCAAATGTTCAGGACAAAGAGAGAATCTTAAAGGCTGCAAGAGAGAGACAGGAAGTTATATCAAGCGTTCTCCCATTAGATGATCAAATGATTTCTCAACAGAAACACATCAGGCCAGAAAATAAGGGAAGGAAATTTTCAAAGTAATGCAAAACAAAGGACTGAATTCAAGAATACTCTATCCAGCAAGGTTATCATTCAAAATTGGAGGGAAAATAAGGAGCTTCACAGAAAAAAAAAAAAAAAAGACTAAGGGAGTTTATCACTACCAAGCCAGCAATACAAAAAATGCTAAAGGGACTGGGGTAAAAAGAAGAAATAAAAAGGTAAGAAGGGACCCAGGCACAAAAATAAAAATACCTACAAACAAGCACCTATCAATAATAACTTTAAATGTAAACAGACTAAATGCTCCCATCAAAAGACATCAAGTGGTTGAATGGACAAAAAAATATGACACACATATATGCTGTATACAAGAGACCCACCTCAGAACAAGGGACTCACACAGACTTAAAGTGAAGGGATTGAAAAATATTTCTCAGGCAAATGGAAATGAAAAAAAAAAAGCTGGGGTAGCAATACTTATATATGATAAAATAGAGTTCAAAGTGAAGGCCATAACAAGAGATAAAGAAGGGCACTTCATAATACTAAAGGGATTTATACAAAAAGAGGATATAATCCTGGTAAACATATATGCACTCAATGCAGGAGCACCCAAATAGATTAAAAAACACACACACACACACACAAAAACAAAACAAAACAAAAACACACACACACACACACACACAAAAAAAAAAAAACCACAAAAACAAACAAACAAAAAAACCTCCCAGAACATATCAAAGGAGAGATCGACAACAATATAATCATAGTAGGGAATTTGATGCCCCACTGACATCACTGGATAAATCCTTTGAACAAAAAATCAGCAAAGAAACAGCAGTCCTAAATGACTCACTAGATCAGATGGACTTAATTGACATCTTCAGAACATTTCACCCCAAAGCCATGGAATATATGTTCTTCTCAAATGGAATGGGACATTTTCAAAGATAGACCACATATTGGTCACAGGTAAAGTGTCTCCAAATTCAAGAAGATTGAAATCATATCAAGTATCTTCTCAAATCACAATGGCATAATATTAAAAATAAACTACAATAAAAACAATCCCCAAAATTCAAACACTTGGAAGCTGAATAGCATGCTATTAAACAATAATTGGGTTACCAAAGAGATCAAAGAAGAAATTACAAACATCCTGAAAATGAATGACAATGAAAACACAACAATCCAAAATCTATGGGATACAATGAAAGTAGTCCTGAGAGGAAAGTTAATAGCTCTACAGGTATACCTAAAAAAATAAGAAAAAATGGTAGTAAGTAATTTAACTCTACAACTTAAAGCAAAAAAAAAAAACACAAAAAAACAAAAACAAAAATGAAATAATACAAAAGATCAATGAAACCAAAAGCTAGTTCTTTGAAAAGATAAACAAGATTGATAAACCTCTAGCCAGGCTCACCAAGAAGTAAAGAAAGAGGACCCAAATAAACAAAATCAAAAATGAAAGAGGTGAAATAACAACACACTCCACAGAAATACAAAGGATTGTTTAAAAATACTATGAACAACTTTATTCCAATAAACTAGACAACCTAGAGGAAATAGACATATTCACAGAAAAATACAATTTTCCAAAACTCAATCAGGAAGAATCTAAAAATCTCAATAGGCTGATAATTATGGAAGAAATTGAAGCAGTCGTCAAAAAGCTTCCAGCAAACAAAAGCCTGGAGTCAGATGGCTTCACAGGGGAGTTTTCCCAAACATTCAAGGAAGAACTAAAACATATTCTTCTCAGACTATTCCAAAAATTCAAGAGGAAGAAACACTTCCAAGCTAATTCTATGAAGCCAGCATTACCCTAATACCAAAACCAGACAAAGATTGCACAATGAAAGAGAATTACAGGCCAATATCCCTAATGAACACAGATGCCAAAATCCTCAACAAAATTTTAGCAAATTGGCTCCAGCAGTATATCAGAAAGATCATATACCATGACCAAGTAGGATTTATCCAGTAGGATTTATCCTGGGGATACAAGGATGGTACAATATTCACTAATCAATAAATGTGATATATCACATAAACCGATTGAGAAATAAAATTATAATCATATCAATTGATTCAGAAAAAAGCATTTGACAAAATCAAACACTCTTTCTTAATAAAAACTATTAGCAAGGTGGGAATAGAAGAATCATACCTCAACATAATAAAATCCATATATGACAAACCCACAGCCAACATCATACTCAATGGGCAATAACTAAAACTATTTCACTTAAGAACAGAAACAAGACAGGAATGCCCACTCTCACCACTCCTGTTCAACATAGTACTGGAAGAACTAGCCATTGTGATCAGAAAAGAAGAAGAAATATAATAAAAGGCATCCAAGTCGGAAATGAAGAACTAAAAATGTTCTTATTTGCAGATGACCTAATAGTGTACATAGAAAACCCTAAAAACTCCATAAAATTATTAGACTTAATAAATGAATTCAGCAATGTATCAGGATACAAAATTAATGCCAAGAAATCTATGGCATTCCTACACCAATAGTGAACTTACAGAAAGAGAGACTAAAAAAAGCAATCCCATTTACCAAAATTAAGATACCCAGGAATAAACTTAACTACAGAGGTAAAAGACCTGTACTCAGAAATCAACAGGACACTGAAAAAAGAGATAGAGGAAGACATGAACAGGTGGAAGAACATATCATATTCATGAATTGGTAGAATCAAAATCATTAAAATGGCCATACTACCCATAGAAATGTATAGATTCAATGCACTTCCCAGTAAAATACCAATGGCATATTTTGCAGTCCTCAAACAAACTCTCCAAAAATTCATCTGGAATAAAAAAAGACTCTGAATAGCTGCAGCAATCCTGAAAAAGAAAAACAAATAGGATGGAACTCAATGCCAGATATCAAGTTGTATTACAAAGCTAGTATTCTCAAAATTGCCTGGTACTAGCACAAGAACAGACATATAGATCAATGGAATAGAATAGAGAACCCAGAAATTGACCCAAACTACTATGCTCAATTAACATTTGACAAAGGAGGCATGAACATATAATCGAGTCAAGACAGTCTCTTCAACAAATGTTGTTGGGAAAATTGGACAGATACATAGTACATGTAAAAAATGAAACTAGACCACTAACTTACACCACACACAAAAATAAAATCAAAATGGATAAAGGACTTAAACATAAGACAGGAAACCATAAAAATACTAGAGGAATCCATAAGCAGCAAAATCTCAGACATATGCCAAAACAATATATTCACCGATACAGCTCCTAGGGCAATGGAAACTAGAGAGAAAATAAACAAATAGGAGTATGTCAAAATAAAAAGCTTCTATACCACAAAAGAAACCACCAACATAAGAAGGCCCACTGCATGGGAGAACATATTTGCCAATGTTATCACCGATAGAGTCTAATCTCCAAAATTTACAGGAAATTCATACAACTTAACAAAAGGGAGATAAACAACCCAATCAAAAAATGGGCAATGGACCTAAATATACACCTTTCAAAAGAGGACATAAAAAAGGCCAAGAGACATATGAAAACATACTCAACGTCACTAATCATCTGAGAAATGAAAATCAAAACGACAATGTGGTACCGTTTCACACCTGTCAGAATAGCTGTCATCAACAAATGATTAAGTTCTGGTAAGGATTCGGAGAAAAAGGAAACCTTGTGCACTGCTGGTGGGAATGCAGACTGGTGTAGTCACTGTGGAGAGCAGTATGGAGTTTCTACAAAAAGTTAAAAATGGAACTTCCATTTGACCCAGTAATACCACTTCTAGGAATATATCCCAAGAAACTAGAAACACCAATCAGAAAGGATATATGCAACCCTATGTTCATAGCAGCACAATTCAACATAGCTAAGATTTGGAAACAGCCTAAATGCCCATCAGCAGATGAGTGGATTAAAAAACTGTGGTACATCTACACAGTGGAATATTACGCTGTGGTAAAAAAGAAGGAATTCTTACCATTTGCAACAGCATGGATAGAACTGAGAGCATTATGCTAAGCAAAATAAGCCAATCAGAGAAAGATATAAATCATATGTTCTCACTCATTTGTGGAATATAATGAACAACATAAACTGATTAACAAAAACACATCTAGAGACAGAGAAGCATTGATCAGACTGTCAAACCTCAGAGAGAAGTTAAGGAGGGTGAGGGTAAGGGTGAGTGATGAACCAAATGACTTGTATGCATGTGTATAAACATCACTAATGGACAGACACCAGGGGTGTGAGGATATGAGTGGTGGTGTGGGAGGGGAAGCAATGGGGAGATAAGGACACATATGTAATACCTTAATCAATAAAAAAAAAAAAATTGATATTTGACAGTTTGTAGCAATGGTATATGACAATTAGGAAGATGTTTTCCCTATGTAATGGATTAAAATATTAACATCTTTTATCTCCCTCTCTTTCCCCTTCTCCTTTTCCTCTTCTTCCTCAATAATATCATTTTGATTGTATGGTGGTGACTTATTTATTTATTTTTTTACTTTTTTGTTTTTCTACGGCTCTTTCTTGTCAACAAAGTTTGCTTTTTGATTGAATGTAGTTTATCAGTGATTCCTTACTATCAGTAGTGCTTCAAATAAAAAAGGAAACCCGTGTTATTTGTGGAAAAACTCTAATAGAAAATTCTGAGCTAACGGTATTTGGAGATAGTGGTCTGAACTATCCATGCCATTGTCATGGTAACCTTTTTTGAGGTGACAATAATCTAATGTAACCCCTTCAATCTAATCGTAACATTTGGAGTGACCTGTGGAGTAGAGTCCAAAGGCAGAAGCCAATTCTGTCTCTACATAGGGTCTGTGCTAGGTGTTTGGGAGAATTCAAAAACATGTTGGTGAGAGGAGAGTACAATAAATGATAACTTAGTGAAAAAGGAAATGATCTCATGTAATAAAGTGTATAGTTAGGAGGTAAAAGTAGATAGAAGAAGTAAATAGGATTAGAGTGAATGAGTGGAGGGTAGTTTGCAATTTCAAATAGCATGGGTGTGGTAGGCTTTTAAAAATGGTGACATTTTAGCAAAGATTTGAAGGAGGTGGGAGTTTTCCATATGCCTTTCATGGAGATGAGGGTTCCAGGAAGAGAAATCAACTTACCTGTGTACTCAAATGCTACTTCCTATGAGTATTAGGGAGTCACCTCTCTGATCTCTGTCTCTTATATTCCCTGTAACCCGTTTTGTCTTTTTACTCCAGGCCTTTATTTCAGGGCTCAACTCACTATCAATAAATCTATTATAGTTTCCCCCTTGGTGGAGAGGGGAGTAGGGGGTTGACTATTCATGATCATGTCCCTTTGAGTGAAACATCTACAAGATGAATAGTCCTTTCTCTTGCTAGTATTGACCAACTCCTGTATTAAAACTCTAGTACAGTATTATGCTAACTGACCCATAGCAAAACTGATTAGGTGGGCTTTTTTTATTTTTTATTTTTTATTATTTTTTATTTTTACCTTATTGGTATGTCCCCTGCCTTTAGTAGGAAGATGGATAAACACCTACAAAAGAAGGTAAAGGATGGAGAACACCCCATAAAGACACATATTTCTGGAAATCCAATTGTGCATCGCTTAACAGTGGGGCTGAGTTCTGAAAACTACATTGTTAGGTGATTTCATCACTGTGTGAACATCATAGAGCGGGCTGACACTCACCTAGATGATGTAGCCTACCATCATAATTGTACGTGCTACACTTTTATATGTCTGGCAGCACAGTAGGTTTGTTCATACTGGCATCACCATAAACATGTAATGTATTGTGCTACAATGTTAAGATGGTTATAATATCACTAGATGATAGAAATTTTCAGTTCCATACTAATCTTATGGGACCACCATCCTATTTGCAGGCCCATCATTGACCAAAACGTCATTATGAGCTGCATGACTGTAAATATTTGTAGGAAATTTTGTTGTTAACTTACTATAGGCTATTTTTTCCTTCTACAAGAATAGCTTACATTATAAAGCATGGTTTTAATTATCCTAGCTCTTGGATTTTTGTAAACTTGGATCACTTACAATTTGGAAAATCTGGCTCTCCCTCATCCCTTCCCTAATGGTCTGCTTCTCAGTGAGCTGAAAAGAGGGTGACTAGGACTAGGAAGATCAGAGGCAAAGGAGTGACACCTACGTCCGTCTGAGGTTTCCCATAAAGAAGGAGCTCACAGCCTCCCCTGGCTACATAGCCCAGGACTGAAGCTAATGCCCAGAAAGAGTAAACTCCAAATTATGGGAAAAGACAGAAGCAGCTCCTTTATTATAGCCCAGAAGTTATGACAAATGAAGACACATCCAAGAACAGATAATGAAAAATTTTGAGTTATTGCCATTGTTTCTCATATTCCTGAGACTTTTGAATTAATTTAGCAAACCAGTCTGAAGATAAAAAGCCAGGAGCTTAATCAAATACATCATGTCTGGCAGAGTGTCTATACTGAACTAACTCAAAGTCCTGGTGGTAGTTTGGGCTTTACATAAGAAGTGGCATGGATTTTTGGAGGAGGTAGTAAGTTACTTATCTTTATATTTGAGGCCAAAGTGTTTGAATGTGATGGTTTGTATACTTTTCCTATTGGATTACCATTTATTTCTTCTTTATTTCTGATTTAGCTTAATTTACTTCTCAGAGGAGGCAGGGTGTTCTTTTCCATAAGTCTCAAGAATATTTATTTATCCATGGGTGGGAATGAATGTAAGGCCAACCAAATGCCCAGAAAGTATCTTGTAAGTATTAACTTTTGCGAAAAGCTCAATTTGTGCAAGAGTTGGACATTATGGAGCTTATAAATACATGTAGTAGATGAAGAACATCAGACCTTTAATTTTAATACTATAGCTCTCATTGTATTACATGGAAATATATTAGTTTTTAAAGCCCAAATTATGAAGTGATTAAGTTGGAAGCTCACTTATTTTTTCCAGGGTTAAGTATGGCCTTAAAGGAACTTAACTGTCCATTTGGGGGTATTTGCTGGCATGCCATGCACTTCCCATGAACAGCACAACAGCTAAACAAAACCTGAATGAATTTACCTCCCTTTAGCACTCGGCATTTATAAACACATTATATCTACTGTGTACTTACTTTGTCCCTCCTGTCCAGGAGTTCACCAGCTCACCGTGTATGTAGCAGACATTTGCACAGAGGAGTGTGACATTCAGAGAAAGTTCCAGGAAAAGCAGTTGCCTTTCTCACCTCTGGCATTAAAAAAAAAAAAAAAATAATAATAATAGGCCATTTGCCAGGGTTTTGGACACCTCCTTTTTACTAAGCTAACTTCCCTGATGTTTAGCTCCGTCCTCCATTCCCTCTCTTTTCTCCCAGGGCCACTCAGAAAAGACTGCCCAGCCCTCAGCAGTGGGGTGAGCTGGCCACTTGCTTGGAGGCATCAGAGTGGCAAGGCTGTGCTCTGTTTAGGCTGTAAACACCATAAAGCTACTTTTCACAAAGTTATATAAAGAGTTGCGAATGTTCCCTGAAGGGTTCCCTACCGAGCTGGCTGCCCTGACATTTTGGAAGAGGCAGGTTGGGACGTGTGTGGACGCTTCCCCTCGCTGTTTATGAGCCAGTGGCTTGCTGTGAAAAGCTGTCATTTCCCCTGGGTGTGGAGAACCAGTTTCTCCTGCATGCCAGGCCACGAAGCAGAGGCTCAGCCAAAGGAGGGGCTGCAGGAAACGCCAGAGATGCATCACTTGTTTAAACTTCAGGTGTGAAGAGAAGTGAGGATGGAAAAAAAGAAAGAACCCCCCCCCCCCCCAAAAAAAAAAAAAAAATCCATCAAGTTCTCTCAGTCATCTGGGGTTTCAAATGGTGGAAGCATGTTCTCTGCCCTTTCAGTGAGGGTGGAGGGACACGTGCTGCTGGTTATGCAGACAGGCTGCACAATTGGCTCACAGCTCGCTGCCTGGACAGAGGCGGCCTGGGCTTGGACGCGGGTACTTGGCAGAGATCACGAGACAGGTTTTCCCTGATTGACTTTCATCCGTCCCTTCTAGAGGTTAAATACCTTTAGAAAAATTCAAAGTTATCCAAACGGAGTAAAAATGCCTTTTCCCATTTTTGGAAAAGATCTGAAGCAACATCTGAAATCACCCCGTTTGGGTTTTAATGGTGCAGAGTAGTACTCTGGTATCTCTGGGACCAACACCTGTGCTGTCATCATGGGTAAAACCAAATGAACCAAACAAAAACAACCAGGAAAACAACAACAAACTGCTTGCTCAGTTGCCTGCAAAGCACGGCAGTCAGAGTTCTTTCTCAGGCCTTCTTATGTACCTGCGAACATGAACAACCTTTCAGGAGGCTGAATAAAGGCGACAAAGGCGATGAGGCCTGGCATTGTTCATGAAATGGACTTGCAAATGACTGAGCTCGATGGCATCAATCAGTGCCACCTGGCAAAGCGGAAGAACCAGATCAGAGCACGGCTGTTGTTTTTCTTGAGTTCTTTTTTAATGTATCTGTTTTTTTTTTTGTTTTTTTTTAAATGATTCTGACTGTCAACTGGGATTATTAGACTGCATAATGATATTTTTTATGTCCAAACATATGAATAAAATTACTTTCTCACCATGTATATTATGGTTATACATGCTTTCTGAAAGTAAATTAACATAGAAATAAATCTGTGATGTCAAGAATATACATTAACCTGTGTGCCTTATAAATATATAAAAGGAGCACCTAGCTCTTTGCCTTTCCATACTAGCATAATATCTTATACTGAATCTAGAACTGGACACTGGTATATTATGCAATTATATTTACTCAATCCAATTTAGCAGTGATTCAAAAATGTCATGTGTTCATTGTTTTTACGGTCAGCAAACTGCGGCCCGAGAGCCACATGCGGCTCTTTGGCTCCTTGAGTGTGGCTCTTCCACAAAATACCACAGCCTGGGCGAGTATATTTTGAAGAAGTGACATTAAAATAAGTTTAAGTTTAAAAAATTTGGCTCTCAAAAGAAATTTCAATCATTGTACTGTTGATATTTGGCTCTGTTGACTAATGAGTTTGCCGACCTACACTGGGGATGAGCCTGCAAGCTGGGCATGTGCCCTTGACCAGGAATCATAGGTCATTGCTCAAACACATCAGCCAGGCTAAGTCACATTGCTAGGTCTGCAAACAGTTTTCTAAGATTAGAGATGCTGGAAGAATCCTTATGCACTCAAAATGTCTAAATCATTATCTGTCTCTATCATATAACACTCTTGTTTCTGTCTCTTCCTGCCTTCTTTACCTCCATCTACTCATCGCTTCACTGGGATTAGAGAGTGCAAAGTCATACAAAGTACATCACCTCTTTTCCAGCTTAAAGCTGGATGGTGGCTCCTATTGTCCTTAGAATAAAATAATGCCTTACCTTGGCCTGCAAGGCTTGGCACAGTCTTGCCCTGCCAACCCCCCCCCACCCCCCACCCCCTCCCAAATTCACACTGTGTTGCTCTCATCACGCACTGTCCCAGATACTTGGACCTCTTTTGGTTCCTAGAATAGGCCAAGCTCTCCTCTGCCTGGAGGACTCCAGTCTGCATTCCCTCTGCTGGAACACTCTTATATTTCAAATGTCAACGTAAGTTTCACCTTCTTAAAGAGGCCTTCCTTAAGCACCCACTTCCTAGAAACGCCTTTCTCTAGGACTGTACCCTGTTTCTGTCCTTCCCTGCAGATCACAGGTGGCAATTTATTTTTATTTTACTTTGTTTATTTATTTATATTTTACTTGTTCATGGTCTTTCTCCAACTCCCATTAAACTGCGAGCCCCTTGAGGAAAGGGCTCCACATCCAGTTTTATTCCTCTGTATCTCCCAAGGCCCATGGCTGCACCTGGCCTAGAGTACATGAAAATAAATAGTTCATGAATGTCAAATGAGTGATCATCCCAAAGCAATCATATAAAACGGCTTTTGTAAACACACAGATTCTCAGAACACCAAATGAAATTCAGTTACAAAGTGCTAAAATTATTTTACTGTGCTTGTGAAATGAATGTTGGAGCCCTCCTCACAATATGGTGGTGTTTGGAAGTGGGGACTCTGTGAGGCGATGACGTTCAGATGAGCTCATGAGAATGGAATCAGTGCCCTTAAAAGAAGACAAAGATCTCCCTCTCTCTCCCTCCCCCTCTCTCCCCTGTCCCGCTCCGCGCACACACACAGAGCACGGCCCCGTGAGAGCACAGTGGGAAGGTGGCTGTCCACAAGCCAGAAGAGGGCTCTCACCATGCTGGCACTCTGACCTCAGACTCCCAGCCTCCTGAACCGTGAGGAAATCAGTGTCTGCGTATACATTGCCAGTCTGTATTTTGTTATAGACAGAGGAGTGTTGCCTGGGAAGGCCTCGGGTATTTTGGCCAGTTCTTGTTCCTATGATGATTTTGATGGCTAACTTAAAAGAACATTTACTTATTATCTTCCCTTCTGGTTTCAAACTTGCATATATTCTCTAGCCTCTTTTGCTCTGTGTGCTGCACTCACTCTCCTTTCGTCACACAAACATACACAACTCAGCACACACCCCATTCATGGAAAGATCTGAGCTTCCACCAATCTAAATCCTAATGTTAGTTCAAATGAGCCCTTTTTGTGACATTTTAAAGACAGAGTTCAATGAGATCCTGAACTGTGAGAAAGAGGCCTGCTTGTTGAAGTGATCTTTTCATCTTTCCAATCTGCAAAGGAAGCACAATGTATTGACTTCGATGCATTAGTGGTAAGAATATTTTCACATTCCACAGCTGTGTACACAAATAGGTCATTGCCTGAAATATGAGTCACACAAGGAAATACATAAATAAATTCCAATTTACAGTAGCTTCTTTTACTCCAATTTTTGTTTTCACTCAGTAACAGTTATTAAAAAAAGGACACATTTAAATACCCCTAACCTCTCTCAAGCCATTCAAGATTAAGCTTCCTAACAGCTGTAACAGCTATGTGTCTAATATTTGGAATAGTGCTTAGTGTGTTTTAAATGCTTAGTAGTTTTTGTTTTGGAAGGGAGGGGGATGGAGAGTTAGAAACAAAGTTTAGAGCAGGATATCTAGTGGCCACATCACAGCCTTTCTGCTGTGAATGCTGTCCAGTAAAATACCAGTAGAATCACTGTGACAGCGAATAGTACATTCTTCAAAATGAACACGACATATTGGATCCTACAGGATCCAAGTCTTTCAGGAAAGATGCACTGATGTAAAAGATCTCTGAGTGATTTCATGTGCAGCTCCATGAGATCTGCTGAGACCTAAAGGTGATTATGGGGCAAACATTAAAAAGCAGTAGTGTTTGAGAAGCTTGAGCAGGTTACAAAAGCAGAAAACCCTCCCCAAACCCAACCCACCCCGGCCATGTTGCATGTGCAGCAAACATAACGGTAGCCTCTTCAATATCAGAGAGGCCCTGCCCACGCCAGGGACTCCCTCGGCACACCCTCACTTCCTGGCTCAGTACATCAGGTGATCAGCTATTATTAATGAGAAGTTTGTCTGACAGGCTTTGCCTTGTAATTCTCATCATGTGCCTAATCCTCCAGTAAACATTTGTTAAAGGCCCTCGAGGTGCCAGGCACCATGCAGCTCTGCAACTCTATCTTAGTTGCCGTGGAATAAGAGGGACAAACATGCAGATAGGATGGGAAGCTGGTGTGACCAGCGATTAGGTATTTAGTTCATCCAACATTTACTGAGGGTCTGACAGGTGCCAGGCACGGTGCCAAGTTCTGGAATGCAAAGAAATTCCATGGGGACCTTGTTCTCAAGAGATTCCAATCTAGACATAGACTGATCTTTAGGATGTGTTGTTTAGGGAAAGAAGCAAAGTACAGAACAGCAAGACACTTCCGAGTAAGAGAAGTGTGTGCGCAATAAAACTGCATGAAGCACATGCACACACACACATGTACATATGTGCTGTTGAATGCCTAGGATATCTGGTAACACTGGCTGGAGCCGATTTTCTAGAATTTTGTTTAGGATTTTGGCATCTATGATCATGAGGGATATTGGCCTGTAATTCTCTTTCATTGTGTTGTCTTTATCTGATTTTGCTATTAGGGTGATGCTGGCTTCATAGAAGGAGCTTGGAAGTGTTCCTTCCTCTTGAATTTTTTGGAATAGTGTGAGGAGGATAGGTTTTAGATTTTCTTTGTATGTTTGGTAAAACTCCCCTGTGAAGCTGTCTGGCCCGGGCTTTTGTTTTCTGGAAGCTTTTGATAACTGCTTCAATTTCCTCCACAGTTATTGGCCTATTGAAAATTTTAGATTCTTCCTGATTGAGTTTTGGAAGATTGTATTTTTCTAAGAATATGTCCATTTCCTGCAGGTTGTCTAATTTGTTGGAATAGAGTTGTTCATAGTATTTATTTATTTATTTTTTTAACAATCCTTTGTGTTTTTGTGGGGTCTGTTGTTATTTGTCTGCTTTTATTTCTGATTTTGTTTATTTGGGTCCTCTTTCTTTGCTTCTTGGTGAGCCTGGCTAGAGGTTCATTGATCTTCTTTATCCATTCAATGAAGCAGCTCTTGGTTTCATTGTTTTTTTGTATTTTTTTTTTTAAATCTTTATGTCATTTATTTCTGCTCTGATCTTTATATCTCCTTCCTTCTGCCCAATCTGGGATTTCCTTGTTACTCTTTTTCTAATTCTTTGAGTTGTAGAGATAGATGATTTATTACCATTTTTTCTTATTTTTTGAGGTAGGCCTGAGAGGTATAAACTTCCTTCTCATGACTGCTTTCATTGTGTCCCATAGATTTTGGATTGTTGTGTTTTCATTTTCATTCATTTTCAGGATATTTTTAATTTCTTCTTTGATCTATTTGGTAACCCAAAGATTGTTTAATAGCATGCTATTCAGCTTTAATATCATGCTATTCAGTTTGGATTTTTTGATTATTTTTATTGTAGTTTATTTCTAATATTATGCCATTGTGATCTGAGAAGATGCTTGATATGATTTCAATCTTCTTGAATTTGGAGAGATTTTGCCTGTGACCCAATATGTGGTCTATCTTTCAAAATGTCCCATGTGCACTTGAGAATAACATATATTCCATGGCTTTGGGGTGAAATGTTCTGAAGATATCAATTAAGTCCATATGATCTAGTGAGTCATTTTGGATTGCTGTTTCTTTGCTGATTTTTTGTGCAGAGGATTTATCCATTGATGTCAGTGGGATATTATAGTCCCCTACTATGACTGTATTGTTGTCAATCTCTCCCTTTATATCTTCCAGGAGGTGTTTTTTTTTTTTTTTTTTTTTAAATGTATTTGGGTGCTCCTGCACATCAAACATTTTTTAAAACTCTTTTACAACTGTGTAGATTATGCTGGGATATGATAAAGCAATTCATGATAGCTGGGAGCCAGAAAACTATTTTCCAGGGTTTGGGTGGTCAGACCTTGGTGTTTATGAAACAGAGCAAGGACCAATCTGACACCAGGCTCTGGCATATGCTCTGTAAACAATGGGTTGGCATTTATATAAGCCAGGCCAGTGTACATAAACTAATGTGTCTTGAGCAGGTCTCCTTAGAGAGAGCCTTTGCTTGTTGGAACATGGATAACATCAGTGAAGGCAGCTATCCCTAATCATGAAGTATCTTTTGCCCATTATTTGCATGTTCTAGAAAAATCAGAGTTATCAGTAGGCTCTATTAAATCCAAAAGCATTTTTGAATAGTATTTTAATATCACATTGAAAGGTGGCATTTGAATTCCTAAAAGAAAGAGCAAACAATGTTAAAACAAAGTTAAAACAGAAAAGGGACAATACAATGTTTTAAAATTCACATAGTCATCAAGACATTAGATCACCTTAAAATTTCTGGTTAAAATTGAAATCTGGTTAAAAAGGGGCAGGAAAGAACTCTTTTAAAAAATATGTTTTATTGATTTGAGAAAGAGAAGAAGGGAGATGGGGAGAGAGAGAGAGAGAGAGAGAGAGAAAAAAGAGAGAAACATCGCAACTGGGGCATTTGCCCTGATGGGAATCCAACCAGCCACCTTTTGGTGCATGGGATGGTACTCAACAAACTAAGACACTAAGGTCAGGGTAGGAAAGAACTTTTGACAAGCTAGTCCAAAGATTATAAAATAGTATGACTTATTTTTACACAAGTCTCTCAAAAGTATACTTCCAAATTATGTTTTCTACAGTGTGAGGATGAAAATTACTCTTTCAGCCAAGGCCGGTTTGGCTCAATGGATAGAGCGTCAGCTTGGGGACTGAAGGGTCTCAGGTTCGATTCCGGTCAAGGGCATGTACCTTGGTTGTGGGAATATCCCCGGTGGGGGATGTGCAGGAGGCGGCTGATCGATGACTCTCTATCTCACTCCCTTTATCTCTGTACAAAATCAATAAAAAATATATTTAAGAAAAATAAAATTATTCTTTCAAGGTACAGTTATGCAAAATATTTTTTTTTTTTAAAAAAAACTCCCTTGTAACTGTTTTCAGAGACAGTTTCTCAGTCACATTAGAAAAATGACTCACTTTCTAAAGCCTAGAATTATACCTTAGATGTACCAAAATGATGCCAGTAAACTAGGGCCAGCCCACTGTCTTCAGAAACTATTAACAGTTGGTACTTACCCACTCCCTTTTCTACCTGTTTGGTTTTCTTTGGAATATGGGTGAAATCTATTTCTGTGACTAAATTTGAGCTGGAGGAACAGGATTGAGTATGTTGACTAAAAAGATTGATTTCTTTTTTCCACTATGATGATGGTGCCTAATATCACTGCCTGAAATATGTCAGTTACACATTTCCATTTGTAGGTTTGGCATGTTGCAGACAAACTGCTTTGTTAATCCCATCCTGCCTTCTATCAACATCATTTTTTCACTCTTAATCCCGATTTAGCTCAGATTTCCCTCTCTGTGAGATTTTGAAAGTCCACAAAGAGGCAAGAGGATGACTCTACAATCTACAATCCTATGATTTTGATTCTAATTCTTAGCAAGATGCTAGATCTCTTTACTGAAAAGATGGTTCCAAAGAAAGAGAATTGACAATCTTTAGAGGATTCATGGGTGCCTAATGAGTCATGTTGGATCAACCTCATTCCCCTCCTATAAGGTTACAAGACCTTTATATACAGAAGACATGGTGTTTCCATGCCTCTGATTCTATTTTATTCATTAGTTCACTTTGTTCATTAGATTCCATGTTCATTTATTTTGATTTTTAGATTCAATTGTTGATAGTACTTGTTTTTGTACAGTCTGAATTAAAACTTGTCTTCCCATTTTTAAATGGTAAAAACAAAACAAAACAAAAAACACAAAACAAAAAACTATCAAAGAAAGATTGCATGAAATTCAAATTTTATTATCATAAACAAAATTTTATCAAAACACACTGACTCTATTCATTCACATGTTATCTATGCCTGCTCTGTGTTACAATGGTAGAGCTGAATAGTTGTGACAGAGATAGTATGGCCTAAAAACCCTAAAATATCCCTGCCACTTCACAGAAAAGGTAGTAGCAACCATTACCCCAGCCTTGGAAATAACACCTGCCTGCTCCTTTAGCAAACCCTCCCTGGCCCCATGAGCATATGGTCCCAAGATGAGAGCTATAACACTTATTAGTTTACTTTTCAAATATTACATTAAAATTGCCTGATTGTTCCAGCACATCAGGTACTGGAAAAAGGCATTTTTCACGAACATAACAACGCAAGGTCTTTGACATCAAGGACTGTATCTTTTTCTCTGTGCTATCCTCAGCACAGAACGCAGAGCCTTGAAGATAATAATAATACTCTGGGCCAATTACTGTCATCAGCTCTTTCCATGTATCATGTCACTTCGTGATCATAGCAACCCTATGAGATAGGTTCTGTCACTCACCCAAACTTACAGATAAAGCAACTGAAACACAAAATTGTTAAGTAACTTGCCCAAGATTTACTGGTGTGTAAGAGGTGTAAGGGACAGTGTTGGTGATGAAACCAGGGAGTCTGGACTTAGTCTGTGCTTGAAACTGCTACACTTCTTGTTTAATAATAAACAAACTTGTGTATTTTATCCATGGCTTGATTGTAAACTCTCTGAAGGCAGTGATCACAATGTACACTGTTTTGCTTTTCCACACAGAGTCTAGCACATGATTTTATGATACAGCTAAGGAATGAGCACTTGAATTGGAGTTAGGAGACCTGATTTCTAGGCCATTGTTCTGGCTTTGAGCTACTGAGTTATTTTAGGATACTTCTTTTTTTTAGTAAATCTTTATTGTTCAGATTATTACAATTGTTTCTCCCCACCCCCCATAGCTCCCCTCCACCTGGTTCCCACTCCACCCTCTGCCCTTACCTCCCTCCGCCTCCCCTGTCCTTATCCATAGGTATATGATTTTTGTCCAGTCTCTTCCCGTACCCCCTACACAGACACCCATTTCCCCCCGAGAGTTATCAATCACCTTCCCCTTTTATTGACTAAGGCATTATGTATGTGTCCTTATCTCTCCATTTCACTCCCCCCCCCACCCCATTCCTCCACTTATGCACTCACCCTCCTGGTATCTGTGTCCATTAGTTAGGCCCATATGAATGCATACAAGTCCTTTGGTTGATCTATCATCCTTACCCCCACCCTCCCCTACCTTTCTTCTGAGGCTGGACGGTCAGATCGATGCTTCTCTGTCTCTGGATCTGTTTTTGTTCATCAGTTTATGTTGTTCATTATATTCCCCAAATGAGTGAGATCATGTGATATTTATCTTTCTCTGACTGTCTCATTTTGCTTAGCACAATACTCTCCAGTTCCATCCATGCTGTTGCAAATGATAAGAATTCCTTTTTTTTAAAGGGTACTTTTGTGACACTTGCTGAGCCTCAGGAGTGACTTTGGGTCTTAACTTTTTGAGGGGTATATTAGTTTCCCAGGCTGCCATAATAAAGTACCACAAATTAGGTGACTTAAAACAGCAAAATGTATTCTTCCACAGTTCTGGAGGCTAGAAGTCTGAAATCACAGGGTAGGCCATGCTCCCCTCCAGGGTGCCAGGAGAAGAGCCTTGTTTGCCTCTTCCAGCTCCTGATGGTACCAGGTGTGCCTTGGCTGTGGCAACGTAATTTCATCTCTGCCGCTGTCTTTACATGGTCTTCTCCATGTTCAGATCTCTCCTGTCACTTAGAAGGATCCACTCTAAATCCAGGATGATCTCATATTGAGATCTTTAGTTACATCTTTAATTACAATCCTATTTTCAGAGAAGATTATATTCACAGGAATAGGACTCAAATATACTTTTTTAGGGGTCACTATTTACCCCACTATAAGGGGTAACAGCCTCTTTGAGAATTGATAGATGTAATATACTTTCACAAAAGACAAAAGTTAAATAGATATTTTAATACTCATATAGTAAACTTTTATCTATTGTAGAAATTTTTGGAACTCAACTAAAATTCAATCATAGGCCCAAAGTTAAGAGCGCTAGTCTACATAATCTCTGAGGGCTCTTCCTACTTAAAAATTCTGAGTTAGTTCATATTCTATAAATGCATTTTAGTTTTGGATAAAACATGCCCTTTGTTCCTCAGTGTCTTTTACACTTGTGAGGGGAGGGGGGGTCCTAACCTACTTCATGTGGAAGATTGAAACAGATCTTCCATGACATCCTAGAAGAAAGTCCCAGGTCTTCTTAAGTTCTTCTGACATATTTTGCAGACAGATTGATTACTCAAGACATCATTTTCACCATGTGAAAACCTTATCAGGTAGCACAGTTGTGGACCTTATCAGGTAGCACAGTTGGTGCACATGTGTCAAACACAAGGCCCGTGGGCCAAATCCAGCCCGCCAGGCCTTGCAATGTGGCCCGCACCACGCTGTCATCACTGCACTCCGCTGTCAGTTTATGACATTGTCAGTTTATGACTGTTCAGTAAACCATTCGGCCCGCGATTTAGGCTGGATTTTAGATTTTGGCCCCTTCTCTGATTGAGTTCGACACCCCTAGAGATGATCATCTTGATACGCCAAGATTGTGAGTTCGATCCCTGGTCAGAGCACATACAAGAATAAACCAATGGATGCATAAATAAGTGGAACAACAAAACAATTGGTGTTTCTCTGCGGGAACCCCTTTCATGTCCCACATGGTTCAGGGTTCATGTTCAGGGTTCGGGTTTTGGAGGAGGCTACACACAAATGTAAGAGATTAGAAAAGTATTAATTTGGAAATATTGGGGGCCAGGAGGGAGCCCACCTCTAGGGGGAGAACTACGCTCCCCTCTGGCCTTGCTATCCCTTTTATTAAGACTTTGGGATCCACCCATAGAGGCAGGCAATTCCAATAATAGCCAATCAGCAAGGATTTATATAAGATTGACAGGTGGAAGTTGCTTCAGCTAACATTGTCTCAATTAGACAGTGAGTGATTGGCTCTGGCCTTTTAGAGCTTCTAAGGTTAAACAGCCTTCCGGGTTCCTTGTCCACACCTCTCTGCTAGTGAAGGCAATGGGCAGTTTCCAACATTTCTCTCTTTCTCTCAAATCAATCAGTAAATTTAAAAATGCACAGCTGTGGCTTTCCTTATAGAATTGCAACAACTCAAGGTAGCATGAGTGGTTGATTTAAACAATTATATCATGTCAGATTCTTCCTCATATGCTCTTTCTAATGTTTTAATGTGAAGACTGGATTTTAGGGAGGTCAAGAGTCCAATTGATCATCAAATAGTGGGTTCATTTCTGTAAGTGTTTATAAACAAAGTCATATGTCTAGTGAGTCATTTATGTGCTGGAACAATCAGAACTGATGGTGAATCAAACTCTAAGTGACTTCATTAAAATGGTTAAGCAATAAAATACTGTTCTTAATGATAATTTTAGTGACTGATTTAAAATAATTATAATAGCTCCATATGCAAATCAAATGCTTTTAAGACAGGCTTTCCTTCAGAGGTCAACAAACTATATCCCATGGGTCAAATCTGGCCTGTTGCCTGTTTTTATGAATAACGTTTAACTGGAATACCCCTATGCTCATGCACTGATGTATTATCTACAGCTATTTTTGCACTTTGACAGAGAAAAGTAGTTGTAATAGTGACCACATAGTCCTCATATTCTAAAATATGTGGTCTCTGGTCCTTTATAAAAAAAAGTTTGCTAATCCCCACTCTACACTATAGATAGCAACACATACAGCTAAAAAGTGTGAAGAGGAATGCAATTCCTTTTATAGAAATAATCTATGATCATGAACAATATATTTTCATTAGATAGAGATCAGCAAAAAATATTCAGCTGAGCAGGAGAGTCTATAGAACTTCAGCAGACAATGCAGATTTATTTATGATAGTTAATATAATATATTCTGAATAGTTGAGGGTGACATGTAGGGTACAGTGTGTGATTCACTGAAATAATTTTGTATTTATGCATAAAAACAGAAAATAAACCCAACATTTGAAATCATACATTCTCATATGTACAGCACTAAGTTTTGCTTACATTTTGGGGGTAGGGGTGGTAAAGTTAATTTTACCTCTATATTTTTATTGCTGATAATCATGAATTTTTTTAAAAAAAGAATTCATAAGTGGTGCCATGTAAATATTTATAATTGACATTGTCCTTTACAAATATACATAGAATAAACCCTTATTGAAATGAAATTGATTGAAAATGAAATCTACCTAGAATAGTCTCTTATTTTAGCTTCCTACCCATTTTTTTTTGGTCAACCTCACTAAACATTATTCCCTCTTAAAATTAATTTGCTATTTTTAGATGTCAAGAAGTCAATTTTCCAGATGTTTCATGTTTAATTTGTCCTAAATTTTTCTATAAAACTTAAGTTTCTTAAAGACTGTATGGAAGAGGCTACTTAGTAGGCTTCTGGACCAAATAGCATGATCAATTAACTATGTATCAGTTTCATCTAAGTCTGCTTTCTTTTTCTCTGTAATAGTACTGAAGCTCCTTTTATATTTTGGGAAGAGGTTCAAGCAGTTCCCTGCTTATATGATGACTACATTTCTGAATGAACAATTGGAATGTATAAGTGCCCTTAAGATGTTTAGGCACATAGTCTGATATTGGGTCAGAATAATGAAAACCAAGAATGCAGTGGGAAATGACCTACTTATTTTTCTCAGACCACATTTTTCTTAAATTGACCCAATGACTGAAATATTCTGGGAATGCATTTGTGCTTCTACAATAAATTAGCTCAGATGCTCCTTACCATTAATTTATTGGATTACCAGAGTGACTTTTATTTTTAAGCATCATTCTATTGTCTAGTATGATTAATGTGAAATGCAAAATATATTGAGTGGTATAATTAATATAATGATAGTAACACATATAGATCCTTTTCTTTTGGATAGTTACTGTTCTAAAGTGCAAGTAGGATGCAGAAAGTTCACCATGTTGGTACGATAGTGCCTGTGGGCAGGCGTCCAGCCAGCCTTCCACAGGAGAGGTAATTAAGAGACAATGGTACAGAAATGCATGTTACAGTGCACATGAATGCTCCCATGCATTGACCTTGGAGCTCCAAGCAACTTACAGAATGACATAGTTTTCAAAATTACAATTCCTCCTAGGTTCTAGAGGGAAGCACAGATAAGATTCTTCAGGTTTGACACCATTTCAGAGAGGTAAAATATCTAGTTTTGGCAAAGCTGCCCTCTCCTTGGAGACCTGCCAGGAGGAATTTCAGATGCTTTAAAAATGCAGGCGCATTGTGAAAACTGCCAGAAGGAAGCAATTTTCTATTTTGTGCAAAGATTTGCAATAACAGGAAGGTGGAGAGTGAAAGAAATGAGATGGGAAGTCCACTGCTGGGGAGTAGCGCAGTTCCTGCAGATGATAATAGGGTGGCTGCTAACTTTTCAGCGGTCCTCTTGGCAGCATGCTTCTTAATCGTAATCTAACCTTAATCAAAAAGTTAAGAAGGGGAAGAGTGTGAGTTTGACAATATCAGAACCGACAACAATGTGGCAACTGTAGGAATCCTCTTGGTCAGAAAAATTAGGATCAGATTAAGTAAGAAGTATTTAAAGAGACCCCAAACTCAGTGAACAAAATAGTGCCCCATAAAAAAATAAAAAAAATAACCCAGAGAACCAATGCTTCTTGCTCAGGAATATAATCAACCACCTTAAGCATTAAGGTGAATGCAGTCTCTGTGTATGCACGTGTGTGTCTAAGCAATAACTAAACCTGCCTTTGTGTGTGTGGATGTGCAGGTTATTTTGGGATCAGTTAAGTGAAAATAAACAACATCTCATGTGTAGAATCCCCTATGTGGGCTTCCTTTTCAAAATATTGATTTCCTTTTATTCCATTCAAAAGGGAAACCCATGAGGAGTGGGGAGAGGAGGGCACTGTCTCTTTATGAATACTAATAAGGGATCAAGGAAGACAGTGGCACTTCAAGTTTCATCTTTCCATTTCCTAGAGGCGCAAACTCTGCAAGTTGTCACCGTGGTGTATTCGGTGCCTTTTGAAGCACTAGACTCCTCCAGAGAGAATGTCAGCCCCAGCCCTGGGCAGTTTTGACAAACAGAGTATATATTGATACATGATAAAGTATGCTAGAAATCACCCCAGTGCTAAAGGCTACTATAGTTTTAATATCATCATTTGAATTAACAAGCATTCTGTGGAGAAATAATGAGCTTTCATTATTCAGAACATCATCCTTACCCGGGGAACTCAGAAACCATTAGCTCTTGAGAACTTAATGAAAAGATGATAAAGAATGTTTTAGATAAAAGTTTGAACGGGCACACTTGATAACGGAGGTAAAATATTAATGTTTGCTTGGATGATGTATTAGGCTTGCTGAGCGGGGCTCGTGGCAGCGGGGGAACGCCAAGTGTGGGGTGAGCTGGCCCTGCGAACGGTGCTGGCTGCCGCCCTGGGCAGCTGTGCTCCGAGGTCACCGTGCTCACAGCAGGGCCAGGTCCCCTTAGCCTCACGGAAGAGAAGTGGGGGTAGGCAGTTAAGAGGGAACAGATGAAGATAAAGTGCGCTCAACAGGTATTGCTGTACATGTCCAGAATTGGCATCTCAAATCATTTTTATACTCTCTAATGCATAACCTAAGTTCCTAAGTTTGTATGATAAATGTTTTGTTTCCCTTGTTCTAGTCTGATCAAAAGACGAGGGAATTTTACATTACTATTTCTGTTTTGAATTTTATAGTATAAAACTGCACTGGGTAGGGCAAGAAAAAACAAACAAACAAGTAAAAAACAAGTGAAAAGAGATCACATTCTTAGCGATAGGATGCCTTTGTGGACTATCTGTGAGCTGATTCTTGATCAGTGTGAACATAGAATAAAAATAATGCCAGTCACAGAACACCTGGGAAATACAAATAGTAGAAGGTAGCAAAACATCATTCATTTTCCCACCATACAAATACTGGATCACTTGGGGGTATTTACTTTCAGCCCTTGAGCAGTATGTACAATGTTTATATGCAATGATCATATAGCACATGCAAGATATATATGTTGTAATAGTTAGAGCATTTTATCTAATTATAAGATGAACACATGATAATTATCTAAAACTAGAAGATGCTGAAGATTATTAAAGCTTTGGTGTTCATGAGAATCACTCTGGAGAGCTTATTAAAAGCATAGTCCTCTGGACCCCTTCTCAGCACTACTGAATAAAATATCTGGCAGAGGCAGTCTCCGGGGTAGGGCTGTCCAGGTTAGCATCTTGGCTCCTTCTCTCAACAGGATGTAGCCTTGAGCATATTATTTTACCTCTTTATGCTATAGTTCTCTCATTGGTAAATTATGGATAAAAAGGGCTGTTATAAGGATCAAAAGGCATAATGCCAATAAAGTATTAGTATATAGAATATTGGTTGACACATAGCATGAAATCAATTGTTAGTGATTAATATTATTATTAACATCATTAATATTATAACCCTTATCTACAGTTACAACAAGCTCTCCAGCTGATTTGAATGGACCCTAAGAATCATCTTCTTTCCTATATATTTAAGAATACGATTAGTATTGTATTATTGTGACTGTGATAGATCAGTCTTCAATATCTTTTCTAACATTTTTCTACTGTGCATTTTTGTACATATCTTGGAATCTCTTGCATCTAAGGTTCTGAGTACAATTTAGGGTCCAGAAAGTAAATCAATTAAATGCACTTACATAAGATTTAGAAGGTGAAAGTGAGACAGAGGCTATTTCTGCTAATTCAATTTTCCTAGTAAGCACAGGTGGGTGGGAAATTGGTGTTTCAGCTGCAGCATCAGTGTTGAACTGCAGAGTTGGGGAGTGAGTGGAGAGGAGGTGCATTTTGCTGGTAGAAGTTATAGCTGACTTCTTGGTTGGGGTGATGTTCAAAAGGGGACAGCTTCCTGGTTTGGCAGGAGGCTTCCTCATTACAAAAGAGGCCCCTTTGGTGACTGAGTTTGAACTTTGGGAATCAGTCCTGAAACCTAACTTCGAGACTGTTTTCTTGGCCTTCCCATCAATCCAGTTTTACATTACATTTAAAACTTGTAATAAACCTGCTCCTGCTAAACTAGCTAGAGTAGATTTTTTTCTTTGCAACAATATAATTTAATGTAGTTTTAAAATTATAATTAAGTAGAACTATCCTCAAGACTTAGAAGGAAGGTGATAATAGAGAGAGATTTGTGTCAGATAAAACATATCATAGGCCAGTTTATTGGTCTTTATGAATTAAACTAGAGGCCTGGTCTATGAAAATTCATGCACTGAAGGTGGGTCCCTCAGCCCCACCTGCCTCCTTTCATAGTCCAGGTGCCCTCAGGGGCGGGAGGTGATCTGGTGATCAGGGGAAGGTGACGCCCAATCACACCTCTGCTGCTGCCACTGCTGGCAGCGCAAGCCTTGGCCAGCTCTGGTTACCAGAGCCTCAGGCAGCCCTAGGCGGCTGGCGCTGGCATCTGAGGCTTGCCTGTGCCTCAGGCTGGCCCTGGGTGGCTTGGGGGCTGACGTGGCTGGGGGACTCTGGAGGCAAGTATGCAGACCCAGACTTGCTATGTGCCTGTAGCCCCATAGGGACTGGGCACTGTCATCTTCTGGCTATGGGAGCCACTATCTTTGAGGGTGTAGCAGTCAATTAGCACATTCCCTCCATATGTCTGTGGGCACCGCCATCTTTGCAATGACATGAGGGTCAATTAGCATATCCCCTCTTTATTAGATAGGATATAAAACCATACTTATGTTTCTTAATACAATCATGTATTGCTTAATGATGGGGATATGTTCTGAGAAATGGGTGGGTAGGGGATTTCATCATTGTGTGAACATCAGAGACTGCACTTATACAAATCTAGATGATGTAGTCTACTGTGCTCTTGGCTATATGGTACAGCCTATTGCTCCTAGGCTACAAACCTGTACAGCATGTTACTATACTGAATACTATAGGCAATTGTAACACAATATACATATTTCTGTATCTAATCATAGAAAAGATGCAGTAAAAATACAATATCCTATATAATAAAAGCCTATTATACAAATTGTCCCCTTGGGCAGTCATTTGACTGGGGAGTTCGACCACTCGCTATGACATGTGCTGACCACTATGGGGCAGCATGGAACATGGCAGGTGTTGGCAACATGATGCTGACAGCAGGTGGCAGTGGAAGCGCTGGGTTCCGATGAGAATGGGACTGTAACAGGATGGTGAAGCAGGTGAGTGGGCAGAGCCAGGCCAAGGTGGGTGTGAGCTGGGGCCTGATCACCCCACTGATTGCTCAGCAGATGGTGGCTCTCAGATGGTGAAGGAGCCGGGCAGGGGTCCTGGCCCCGATCGATTGCCCTGCAGGTGGGATGGTGGAGTAGGTGAGGCTGCCAGCTGGGGCCTTCCTTTGTTCTGCACTGCCCTCTGGTGGTCAGTGCACATCATAGTGAGCGATTGAACTGGTGGTTGGTCAAACTCCTGAGGGGACACTTTGCATTATATATCTATATCTATATCTATATCTATATCTATATCTATATCTATATCTATATCTATATCTATCTATATATCTATATATATATATATCCTATAATCATTTTTCTATTTTTACTTTTTAAACATTTTTGTTGAAAACTAAGAGACAGCCCTGGCTAGTGTTGCTAAGTAGTTAGAGAGGCAGCCCATGAACCAAAGGGTCTCAGGTTCAATTTGCAGTCAAGAGCACATACCTAGGTTGCAGGTTAGCTTCCCTCCCCCCCACACCCCCTTAAAGTGAGGTGCAGGTGGGAGGCAAGCAGTCGGTGCATCTCTCTCACAATCAATGCTTCTCTCTCTCTCTCTCTCTCTCTCTCTCTCTCTCTCTCTCTCTCTCTCTTTCTCTCTCTCTCTCTCCTCTCTCTCTTTCCCTTTACCTTCCTCCCTTTCAATCTGTTTGAAAAGCAATGGAAAAAATATCCTCAGGTGAGGATTAACAAAAACAAAACAAAAAAGCAAAAAATAAAACAAAACAAAAAAACAACCAATCAAACAAAAAACCCCCACACAAAAACTAAGACACAAACACACACACTAGCCTAGACCCGCACAGGGCCAGGATCATCATCATCCCTGTCTCCCACCTCCACACCCTGTCCCAGTGGGAGGTGTTCGGGGCAGTACCACACAGGGAGCCATCATCTGTGACAGCAGTGCCTTCCACTGGAGCTGCTCCTGAAGGACCTGCCCGAGGCTCTTCTTGAGAAGATGTCACTCTTTTCAGAAAAATGTCCATGGTGGTTTTTTTGGTTTACATATTTTATCATCATGGATTTGCTTGAAGGAGATTATGCACTTCAATCATTCATCTCTATTAAAGAAAATATGTATATATATATCCCTGATCTCTCTGTGTATCCAAATTTTTTTTTCATAAGGACCTTAATCATATTAAATTAGGATCCACCTATATGATCTCATTTAACCTTCTTCACCTCTTTAAAGATCTATCTTCAAATACAGTTACATTCTTAGCTACCAGAAGTTAGGGCTTCAACCTATAATTTTGAGGGAACATAATTTAGCCCATAACATAGTTGAATTCTAAGATCATATACAATTGATATACAACTGATTCCTAGAATCTTGAAAGGAATAGCAATTATTATAAGGAAAATGGAGTGATTTGAGAATAAACAATCAATGGGTTGCCCATATTTCAGCTCAGGAATCAGAACAGCACTGCCTGATTCCCAACTCCCAAAGACAGTGGGAAGATGATCCACCTCCCACTGCATGCTCTTATCTAAGAACCAAGGTCCCGCCAGAGTGCTTTGAACCTACTGAGAATGCCAACCCATTTTCAAAAATATTTTTTTGTTACTTGAAATGGGCATATTTATATTTCTCTGATACTTCAAGCTGATCACTTCCCCTAATTCCGCAATATTTTTCTATAAGCCTCTTGTTGGTATTTTTCTGTTTTCTCATTTTCATAAAAAGACAAATCTTATCAGACATAAAATCTTACTTTACCCCTACTCCCCCACCACCCCAAAGTATCATTCATTCTGAGTTGACTCCATTTCCAGAATGCATTGTACCTGGTAAGGACTACATCTTCCAGGTTTTAATGCACCTCTGCTGGTCTTCCCAACTGCCTGTACCATTTTTGTTTTGTTTGCCTTTTAGTTACATTCTCTAATAAATCAATGTACAATGTGTAAAGGCAGAAATATCATCTGAAATGAAATAAAAATAGGCTGTATTCAGATTTCTTTCTTTCAGCCCTAAATGCCAGAAAACAGTAGAACATTGTTTATAGAATTTTGAAAGAGAGGAAAAGAAAAAGCCCTATGACCCTTAAATTTATACCCATGCAAAGCTTCATTTAATGGGTGAAAGGCAACAAAAAGAAGCTCTATAATAGGACAGTTTATTGGTCTTTACTAAATACACAAAATCATAACTTAGCTTTTTCTATGTACATTTTAAAGATGCAAAGAAAAAAGTCATTACCCAAAAATGTTGTTTTCAAATTCTGGAGCCGAGGAACAGTTTGTCCCTGCAGTGCTTCACCCAACTGTTCTTTTTCTGCTTCTGATGCTGTAATTTCCCAGCATCAGAAATGCTTCTTTAGCCACATCTTCACCCACTGTTCTAAATTCTTTACTTCTTTGTTGACCACTTAAAACAAGAAATAATGCTGTTATATGCCAGCATTTACTAACAATGACCAACATTTTCACACGGCTGATACAAAAAGTGCTCTTTTTGCCCTGCATGGAAGCAGTATCACCAAGACTAGCATAAAGGACATTTTTATTGCCAAGTTTCTTGGATATTAATTTTTTTCATCTTTTAAATGTATACAGTCAGGTGCTACATAACGACATCTTAGCCAACGTTGGACCGCATATATAACAGTAGCCCCATAAGATCATAATGGTGCTGAAAAATTCCTATCACCTAGCCATCTTAACATTGTAGCACACATATAACTCATGTGCTTGTGGTGATATTGGTATAAACACACCTACTGTGTTGTCATGCATGTGTATACTGCACATGCAATTATGTATAGTATGTAATACTTGATAATAATAATAAACACTATGTTATTGGTTTATGTATTTACTATATTGTACTTTAATCATTACTTTAGAATATACTTTTTCTTTAAAAAAAAAAAAGGTTTGCTGTAAAACAGCGTGCCATGTTTCCCCAGCCTCATACATCTCATGTTTACTGTGTCTCTTGATTGCACCATTTTATCTTATGCTTTTGATTTAATCTCATGTTGTTTTGCTCATCATGGCCACTAAGTGTACCAAATCCACTGATAATGTGGCCAGTAAGAGGCCATCTCAAGTGATTGACCTGGAAACAAAATTAAAAATTATTAAGGACTAGGAAGTTGAAAAATTAGTCATGGTCATTGCTGGCCAGTTAGGCATCTGCCATTCTACCATAATTACAATCTTGAAGAACAAAAACGAAGTGATGAGTTGTTAAAGAATCTGCTTCATTGAAGGCAGCAAGACTAACAAAAAATTGAGAAGGGCTTATATCAGACATGGAGAAACTTCTAATGATCTGCAATGAAGACCAGATATAGAAGTGTATTTCTCTCAGCATCATGAAGATCATGGCCAAAGAAAAAAATTATTTGTTTGTGATGTTGAGAAAAAAAATAAAAATAAAAAGGCTAGACCCAACTATGATGGAGATTTACTGCTAGCCTGGGTGGCTTAAAGGATTCAAGAATCATTATTTGTGACATAATATGAAAGTGAGTGGTAAGTCTTTGAGTGCTAATGTAAAGGCAGCTGAAGAATTTTTGGAAACTATAGATAAGTTGATTGTGGAGATAAATTATTTGCCAGAGCAAATATTCAATATGTATGGAATTCCCCCCCTTTTTTGGAAACAGGTGCCTGAAAGGATTTTCATCCATAAGGAGGCCAAATCAATGTCAGACTTCAAGACTTTTAAAGATAAGATAACAGTCTTGCTCGGGGGCAATGTTGCAGGTTGTAAGTTGAAACCCTTTATGATCCTGCACATTGAGAACCCCAGGGCCTTCAAACTTACCAACAAGCATGCAGTGCCAATGTACTACAGGAGAAATAAGAAGTGATGGGTGACCCAGCTCCTCTTCCATCATGCCCTCCTGAACTGTCTTGCCAGTGAAATGGAGAAATATTGTTTGGATTCACATAACTTTCAATATTTTTTCCCTAGCCAGTTTGGCTCAGTGATCTTGGACTTTCTTTCTCCAGAATTCTGAAAAAACTTTTTTTTCTCTGTTGTTTAAATCATGCAGTATGTGGCATTTTGTTATAGCAGCCAAAACAAAGTAATAAAAACATTATTTTGAATATTGTCTTATTTGGCTTTATTTATGCACTAGAGTCTTGGTGCACAAATTTGTGCATAGATGGAGTCTCTTGGCCTGGCTGGCAATTGAGGCCTAACAGTGGACTGGCTGGCTGGGAGGAGGGACCCTGGGAGATTGGCCATCTGACCCCCTGATTGGGGCTGATGTGGGGTGGGGGCAGCTGGCGTGGGGTGGGTGGGTGGGGTGGGGTGGGGGGGGGGAAAGAGGTTGGCTGTGGGAGTACACTCACCACCAGGGGGCAGTTCCTGTGTTGAGCTTCTGTCCCTGGTGGTCAGTGTGCATCATAGTAATTGGTCGACCAGTTGTCCTTGTTGTTCTGGTTGTTCTGTCATAACAGTTGCTTAGGCATATATATATATGTATATTAGAGGATCAATGCACACAATTCACACTTTGCACACCAGAGGGGTGATCCCTCAGTCTGGCCTGCTCCCTCTCACAGTCCGGGACCCCTTGGAGGATTTCCAACTGCCAGCTTAGGCCTGTTATCTGTAGCAGTTGGGCATGCCCCTTGTAGTCCAGGACCCCTCACTCTTTACTGCCCGCTTGCTTGCTGCTCCTTATCACTTGGTTTGCTGCTTCTTAGCATTGTTGCAGAGGCAGGAGGGCCTCCTGCCACCACTGCTGTACTCACCAGCTGTGAGACTGGCTTCTGGCTGAGCAGTGCTCCCCCTGACCACCAGGGGCAGCTCCTGAATTGAGCATCTGCCCCCTAGTGATCAGTGTGCATCATAGCAACCAGTCATTCTGGTTATTCCACATAAAGGTCTCTTAGGCTTTTATTATATAGATTTTAGTGGGAAGCTAGAAAAGCTGGGTTAAGGCTAATAGATGGCATTTAAAATTTAAAATTCTAAAGTGTTTTCAGCAAACAAAAATCATAATGAACATCACCCCGCTTAAAAAGTAAACCATTATAGGTTTAAGGATAGTCCCTGTCCCCTGCTCTCATCTCTCCCCAACTTAGATCACTAATTTCCTGAATTTGGTGTCTACCATCTTTATACATATTACTAGAGGCCTGGTGCCAAATTTATATATATTACTAAAGGCCCGGTGCCCTGTGCGCAGGGGTGAGGGGGTGCCTCAGCCTGGCCTGTGCCCTCTTGCAATCTAGGATCCCCTGGCCTGCGGGGATTGAGCCTAAACCAGCTGTGGGACATTCCCTGAGGTATGTAGCAGTGCGCCAAGTGGCAGGCAGACAGGGAGGAACCTGAACCAGGGCCAGGTGCTGCACTGCTTGCACTCATCCCAGCCCACTGAGCCTGCCGCTGCTGCTTGATAGCACTGGCTGCTGTGGAGGTGGAGAGGCTCCCACTGCTGCAGCTATGTTCGCCAGCTGAGAGCCCAGCTTCTAGCTGAGCTGTGCTCCCCTTATGGGAGTGCACTGCACCAGGGGGCAGCTCTGGCATTGAGCGTCTGCCCCCTGGTAGTCAATGTATGCTGTTCAAGTCATTTGGTCATCATAGTCGCTTAAGCTTTTATGTGTATAGATTATTTTTCTATAACGTGCTTTTTAACTTTATTTTTACTGTTGACACTACTACAAGTGTCCCCATTTCCACCCCCTTTGCCTACCTCCACCCAGCCCACACCCAGTGCTCTTTTATATGGACAGTAGGACCTCATTAAACCATTGATAGGCTCTGTGACTTCACACAAAAGGATGTAAACCTTGTAGAGTGTTTTAGTCCTTTCAGAGAGCTAGAACAAAATATCATAGTACAGGTGGTTTATAAACAACAAAAGTTTACTTCTCATAGCTGTGAAGGCTGGGAAGTCCAAGATCAAGTTGCTGGCACATTTGGTGTCTAGTGAGAGTCTTCTTCTTGGTTGATGGAGAGCATCTTCTTACTGAGTCCTCACAGTGGCAGAGGCCTGAGGGAGCACTTCCGGGGTCTCTTTATAAGGGTGCTAATCCCATTCACGAGGGCTCCATCCTCATCATGTAATCAAACCCAAAGGAGATTCTGTATGTTTAGCTTATATGTGAGTATTACTGAAGAGTCATGTGAATCTAACATGCACTACTCTTCACAATGATATTTTAAGCAGGTTTATAACTATTAATGAGTATATGTTAATTGATATCATTTCTTACTTTATATTAAATCAAGTTGCACATTTAGTCCACTGTAGAATACATTTTTAATTAAGTTATCCAATTTATAGATTGTCAGGTGAACTTTCTCTGGCTCAGAAGAAAGTTTATTCATATTTTAAATAGTAAGCAATAAGACTGTTAGCAAACAATTTTTATTATTAAAAAAGTTAAAATTGTAAACCAACTCAAACTATATTTTAATTAACTAATTTTATAGTTAATTTAATTAAAAATTTTACTATTATTTTAATAACAATAATTCTTCCTTATTAACTCATTTTTTTGTTTATTATTGTTAAGCCTCACCCAAGGATATTTTTTCTCATTAGTTTTTATAGTGAGTGGAAGGAAGGGAGAGGAAGAGAGAGAAAAATATTGATTTGAAAAAGACACATTGATTGGTTGTCTCCTGCAGGTGCCCAACCAGGGCAGAAATTAAACCTGTGGCCATTAGGTGCACAGACTGGTGCTCTAACCATGGAGCACATTGGCTAAGGCTTAACTCACTTTTTCATAATTCAATGCAAAGTGTTTCAAAAGTCAGTTTGCATTTGAAAAATCTTCCATTCAGATTTTTCTTGGCATCAGGGCATGCAGAAAGGCTGCTCTACAACAGATTTTATCTCTCTATATAAATATAGCTTTGTGGGAAAGTTTTCAGTTCAAAACTGATTTCTTAAACATCCTTAAAGTGTATATCATGTTTCAAATAAAATATAAATTGTTTAAAGAATTATGAATTCTCTTGGATTGGGTAAATTTTATTCACTGAAAAAAAAAATATATTAGATTTTTTTAAAGACATATAACCTACCTGCAATGGACATGCACTTTGGTAGATATGATGGTGGTGAAGGTGATGGAAGGAAACAGAGATCCAGATCTTGAGAGAGCAAAAGATGGAGCAAGTCAGGAGAGAGAGAGAGAGAGAGAGAGAGAGAGAGAGAGAGAGAGAGAGAGAGAGAGAAGAGGCAGACCTGCTTGAAGTAGAACACTGACAGGTTTGAGGTGTTGAGAGAAATAGTAGTCACCACTCTCGGAAATTCCATCTGGGTGGTTTCTTATGTGTCTGCAATAAAACTCTTGCACAATAAATGAAGAGAAATATATAAAAGTTTAAACTTTATTGGGTGTAAAGCTCTTAAAGAACTGTTGCTCACCACGAATCTGAGGATGACTGAGTTAGAGTGAATGAACCCCTGCTAACAGAGTGTTAGCCCCGCTGTTTCCTTCCCTGCACTGCAGCTTTGTGCTTTCTCCTTGACGACATTCCCTTGCCGTGATGGCCCACAAGCAGCTGAAGCAGAAAGTGACCTGCCTAGACACGGGAGAAAAGATTGTGTTAGGACCTAAACGTAAACTTCACGCAGTAGGAAAGGCTATCCACTGGAGATGGAATGACAGAACATAGGCAAACAAATGGGAATACACTTTCACATAAACACTCTTGTCAGTGCTGTTTGCTAACAGATGCATTTAGGTAAATGCTGTTACCTCAGAAGTGCTATCTTCTGGGGATCCTTATCATAATTTTATTTTAAATCTGAACAGCTGTTGTTTAACTACCACAGGCCACAATTTATCTACAGCTTGGGGCCATAAAGTTAGCTTTAATGTACTCTGCTTCTCCCCCCACCCCTGTATTTGATTTAATTTCCATGCATCTGACACTCATGTGCTGTATACTATTTGCATATTTCAATATATACTTTTGCAAACCCCATAAGTACTCAGGTGCTAAAAGTGGAAGAATAAATAAAAATGGAAGTTCCCAATGAGAAATTATAAAGGAACGGAAGAACAGCTCTCAGGTCTTACTTGTAAAATCTTCTGAACAATAATAGCTCCTTCAGGACAACAAAGCAGGTTTTCCTAAGGTGGTTGTTTTATGGTGATTGTAGAAAAACGGATGTTTGCTTTGGCAGTGAAACACAGCACACGTATGTGAATTGAGCCCTAGGGTTTCCACACAGTAACAGAGAGGGAAGTTCGTCTCTACTTAAAAAAATCAACAAATGTGGCCACTTCCATAACCCGAATCCTTTCTAAAATAAATATGCATGGTTTTTCATTCATGAGGTTTTAAAAAATGGGATTGCAGTTCCAAACAAAATAGAACTCTGGGAAAATAGGAAGGGAATAGTAAGTCACTGTTGGAGAAAGGTTGAAGGTTGACAAAGGTCTCTCAGGGTTAGTGTGTATTTAGCAAAGGAGCTTTGCGAGCAGGGGCCTGAGCTAACCTAGGGCTTCAGCAGCAACTAGATGAAAACTCCGCTTTGGTCAGAGTTAGATGGGCCTTGGACTATTCCCCAGTCTTAAATTAACTACAGCATCTGAGAACTTCCACACACAGGTCGGAAAACTCAAAAATCTTTTTCTCTTCTCAGCTTTGTTAGCCTGGTTTTCAGAAACTCCTGCAAATCAGGACCTCATGCTTCCATCTCTTCTCCCATTCTCCGAGGTAACAGCAACCTGTTGGCACCAAGCGTGGCTTTCAGTTATTCAGGGAGACCTGGCTGCCACAGCACTTTTGAATCCTTGCTTGTTGTAATCAAGTTACAGAAGGAAGTGAGATGTGGTCCTAATTACAGCAGAATGAGGCAGGCTCTGGGCTCAGTGATTCAACTTTCTGATTTAATTAGGAGTTTTCCGCCAGCCAATGGTTAGTGCTGAAAGGCTGATTTCTCAGGTACCCCAACAGCTATTAGTAAAATCAGTAAGTATAGAAAAAGCATCCTCACCGACAAGATTCACCACAAAAGCAAGATAGTCACACACCTGCCCTAAAGGTGAAACCCAAAAGGTGAATCATAGTGCACAGATGTTTTTTGTTTGTTTGTTTGTTTGTTATTTTTTTTCCTGCCCCATTATTGCTCATGGAAACGGAAATAGTTCAGTTAGAAACAAAGTAAAGAGAGAAAGGTGGGAAGGATTTGCAGGGCTTATTTGGTGTGTTGAGTTTAATTTTGCATTATGCTGATTATTATAAAGTCTGAACACTAAGTACGCTTTCACTTTAGCCTTTCATTAGTTGTGCTTCCAATAAGTCCTAGAATTGGAAATAACTGAAAATGGGACTAGACTTTTTAAGGGGAGTTGGTACCCCTAGTTTCATGAAATGCTTTGACTCTGAAAATTCCGAGCTGATTTTCAAACCAAAGAGAGTGCGATAAGCTGCAGTAATCACCACCTGGCACTTGCCCAGCACCTTTCATTTGAGGGGTTCAAAGAGCCTGTCAAGCCTTAGTGAAGGAAGCCTCACAATGCCCAGTGGGACGGATGAGAGGTGATCTCGACACTTTGGGAGGGATTGCAGGAGCTTCTCTCTCTGCTGCCCTCTCTTCTGAACAGCTCTCAGGCACTTGACACAGAAAGGCATGAAACCAAAAAAAAAAAAAAAAAAAAAAAAAAAAGGGGGCTGGGCGGGGAGAAGGCCATTTATCCCGAATCTTTAAAGGAATGTGGGCTACTTTCTTAGGAGAGATGTAACTGGACTAAGGTGACATCTCTCCTCTTACCCAAGGCCCACAAAGGTGATCAGCCAGCAAGGGGAGTATGTTGTCATGTTATCTAATTTGGAACAGATGGAATACAGGAGCATGGTCCCCAGAAAGAAGCTGACCCTCAGTATGGAAGTAAGGGGGAGGGAAGGCACCTACTGCTGAGTCACCCACACTAGATGGTTCCTGCTGTGCTGTCCATGCTCTCCTTCAGTCTCCCAGTTGACTATGGCCCCAAACTAATCCTCTTTTCCTCAAGCCACTTCACACTGGATCATAGCTTTGAGGACTGTGACCGGAGATGCTTATTTGACCAATGAGAAATTGAGATGAATCATTTTTCTAAATTTATTTTGGTCCACTGATAATTTCTTTTTATTAAAGCTTTTAAAAGCCTGCTTAAAAGTAGACCACATATTGCCTTTATAATTTGTCTGTAAGGTATGGAAGGAAGTCAGCAAGCATTTCATCCTAGGAAGAAAATATTCATATGGGACAAATACATTTATTTTTCTTCTTAATGTGACTTGTATTGCATATATGTTCAATGAAATTATTATTGGAGAGACTCTAAGCTTTTAACTCAGGATTTAAACATTATCATTGTTATTTTTCTTAGCATGCAGAGAATCTTAAGAATATAGAGACATTAGAGGGGAGAGAAGTAGGATAAAGAAAAAGAGAATGAGAATGAGAATTTTTGATTGCAGAAGATTAACTATACTGGATATTAATGCATAAATTTTAGTATTATTAGAGACTGCTAAATATCAAACTACAATTAATTTGGCCATGAGGATTAGGGAAACTTTCATGACAGCTGAAATGAATAGGCCTGCTATATTGAGAACTTTTTTGGTATATAAGTAATATATTTTGGAAGTAACCTTTTGTTTTCCTATAGACCATATTCAATCATATATTTAATACCCTATGCTTTACCTTAATGTATCTCTCCTAAGAAACATGGATCTAATCTGTGGACAGGGTGTATATTCTTGGGTGTTTGTACATGATTTCAAATACAGATTTTTTCACTTACTCATCCACTATAGATGGAATGGAGTATACAAAGATTTATGGGCCACAGGCACAGTCAAGAACTATAAAGGGCCTAACTGGTTTGGCTCAATGGATAGAGCGTTAACCTGCAGACTGAAGGGTCACAGGTTCCATTCTGGCCAAGAGCACATGACTGGGTTGTAGGCTCAGTCTCCAGTAGGGAGCGTGCAGGAGGCAGCCGATCAATGATTCTCTCTTTCATCATTGATGTTTCTATCTCTCTCCCTTTTCCTTCTTCTCTAAAATAAATAAAATATATATATTTTAAAAAAGCTATAAAGGGCCTGGAAACAACTTCTTAACTCTAAAAGTTTAGCAATAGCCAGAATTTATTATACACTGTTTCTCTGAATCCCCATTCTCACAGGCTAATGTGAAGAGGACCAGGTGATACCTGTTCATGCCATAGGTTGCATTATAGAAGAGGAACCCTGAGATTTTTTTCTTAGAAGCAGTAAGCCTTCCTGCTCTTTTTTCTGGAGGGAGACATTCTCTTTATGCTGGACTGTAAGCAAACCTGTCCCTTGCTCCAAAGAGAGACACTAACCTTATTTTCCAAAGCTGTTCAGTATACAAACATCCTGGAACAAAAAAAACCCAAAAAACTCAAGTGCAGAAATAAGAGACACCATAAAAGTTGTTTTCTAATAATATCCACCCCTTGTTTCTACACCATCCCAGCTTTTGGTGTAGAGCTTGCCACTCTGATTAATCTGAGCAACAGAGCTGGGACTAAGTCCATTCAATTTATCTCATATAGCATATATTAATAAATTCAAACTATTATTAGCAGCACTCCACTCTGTCAACAGGATTTCCTGGCATCAGGATGAGGCCAGTTTGTAGTATTGACTGGATGACTTCAAGGGTCCTAGACTCTACTAGCTGAACAAACCCTATGAATCATTAAGATTTATCTTAGAAAGCCAGGTAATGTTCTCCTTTAGTTTCCATTTTGTTTTTTTTCTCCTCTGCCCAATAATCTAGGTACAGTAGGATATATTAGATATGTTCCTTTACCTTGGTCTGCAAGGAGGAAGCCTACAGAAATTATATTATCCATACCAACACTGGCCAGTGAGTTTTGGTGATCTGAATGTCTTCCAAGGCCAAGATGGTGGTGGTGAGCATCTTAGCTAAAGTCAGGGTCAAGGTCTGTATCACCTTTTCTAATTGGAAGACTCTTACTGTAGGGATAACTGCCTGAAAAGTAAGCATAAATAACAGGTCAATACCCCCTCTGGCATGCTTCCCTGAGTAATCCCCCTATGGGGCCATTAGAAGAGATTTATACAATCACCTGGAAGCTACATGATGTATTGGTGGCATTTGCTTAACCACCTGACAGTTTCTTATGATCCCCCAACCCACTCCAACCCTTACAGCTAGGGTGTAGGTTGCCACGTTTTCAGGAGGGAGGCAAGTTAATACTGGCTTCCACATATGGTATTACTGGAAATAAGCATTAAGCAATTTTGAGGACCCCAAAGGGTGCCAGTAAGGGAAAGAAAAAAAAAAGATCATGCCTAGGAATTGTTGGGGAGGAATCCTGAATTTTCAAAATAGATCTACATAATATCCTATATCTTCTTTTACCTGATCAATGCTCAGAAAGCATCTGAGAAAAGATAATCCTTTTTTGGGACCAACTACATTGAGTGACTAAACTGCCTCACTAAGGTGTGTGGAAGATGAGTCAAATGTATTATTTATAAATTTATAAAAATAATTTTATTAAGATATAATTTGCACACCATAGAATTTACCCACTCAAGATGTCCAATTCAATGGTTTTTAATATATTCACAGATATGTGCAACCATGATCATGGTTAGTTTTAGAATATTTTTATCACCTCAAAAATAAATCCTGTATTGTTTAATATTCCCTCCCCAATTAGCCCCATCCTCCCTAAATTTTAGCCCTAAACAGCCACAAATTACTTTCTGTCTTTACAGGTTTACATATTCTTGACACTTAATATAGATAAAATCATATAGAGACCTGGTGCATGAAATTTGCGCACAGGTACGGTTTCTAGGCCTGGTCAGCGATCAGGGCCAATCTGTGAGGTGACCAGCAGGGCAACCAGGGGTCCCCACTGACACCCGCCTTGGCCAGCCTGGGGCCTGCAGGCTGGGGGCTGCTCCTGTGTTGAGCATCTGCCCCTTGGTGGTCAGTGCTCAACATAGAGACCAGTCATTCTGCTGTTCGATCTATTTGTATATTAGGCTTTTATTATATAGGACTAGAGGCCCAGTGCACGAAATTTGTCCCTCAGTTCAGCCTGCACCCTCTCCAATTTGGGACCCCTCGAGGGATGTCCGACTTCCTGACCGATGGGATTGGGCCTAAACAGGCAGTCAGACATTCCTCTCACAATCCAGGACTGTTGGCTCCCAACTGCTCGCCTGCCTGCCTTCCTGATTTCCCCTAACCGCTTCTGCCTGCCAGCCTGATCACCCACTAACCACTCTGCTGCCAGCCTGATTGATGCCTACCTGCTCCCTTGCCAGCCTGTTTGTCCCCAAGTTCCCTCCTCTGCTGGCCTGGTCTCTCCTAACTGCCCTCTCCTACAGGGTTGATCACCTCCAATTGCCCTCCCTTGCAGACCTGGTCTCTCTCAACTGCCCTCCCTTGCAGGACTGGTCCCTCCCAACTGCCCTCCCCTGCTGGCCATCTTGTGGTGGCCATCTTGTATCCACATAGGGGCAGGATCTTTGACCACATGGGGATAGCCATCTTGTGTGTTGGAGTGATGGTCAATCTGCATATTGCTCTTTTATTAGATAAGATAGAGGCCTGGTGCATGGGTGGGAGCCAGCTAGTTTGCCCTGAAGGTTGTCCTGGATCAGGGAGAGGAGCAGCCTGGGAGAGGGGCCTGTGGTGGTTTGCAAGCCAGCCACGCCCCCTGGAGACCCAAGTGAAAGCCCTGTTATCTGGAATTTATTTACCTTCTACAATTGAAACTTTGTAGCCTGGAGTGGAGCCAAGCCCCCTGCTCACTCTGGCTGCCGCCATTTCTGTTTGGTTTTATGTACCTTCTATCATTGAAACTTTGTAGCCTGGTGTGAAGGCCTAAGCCAGCCAGGGTGTGAGGAAAGCTTTGCTTCCTCCATTGCTGGAGACAATCCTAGTCTGCTCTTTCAAGCTCTATGGCTGCCACCATTTTTCTTGGGATTTATCTTCTATAATTAAAATTTTGTATCCTTGAGTGGAGGCCTAGGCTGGCTAGGGCAGGCAAAAAGCTTGGCTTCTGTTGCTAGGCAAACCCAAACCTCTCAACTGCTCTCTGTGGCTATAGCCATCTTGGTTGGGGTTAATTTGCATACTAGCTCTGATTGGCTGGTGGGCATGGCTGGTGGGTATGGCTTGAGCAGAGTGATGGTTAATTTGCATATTACTCTTTTATTAGATAGGATTCTCTTTTGTGAATGGTTTCTTTCACTTAGCATTATGTTTTAAAGGTTCATCCATGTGAACACAACTGGGCTTCATTGTTGTTCAACTATCGGTGAATCAGGTCCAGGTCCTAGGGTTCCATTGAGCATCAGCTTTGCTTCAGGCAACCGAGAGAGGAATAAAATTTACTCCACAGGGATAGTTGCCATTTTCAGGTATGACCATGATGCTATGGATTTATGGCCACAGTAGTTGCAAATTTTCCTCCTTTTATGTACAGTATAAGTAGATGTCTCTATGATGGTTGTCTGACAGAAGCCAGTACCTCCAGGATGACTCTTAGTATTAGTTAAAACAGTGGGGCCCTAGCCTATTTTGCTCAGTGATTAGAGCATCAGCCTTTAGACTGAAGGGTCCCAGTTTCGATTCAGGTCAAGCGCACATACCTTGCTTGCAGTCTCAATCCTTGGCCCTGATCTCTTACATCAATGTTTCTCTCTTACATTGATGTCTCTCTCTCTCTCTGTCTTTCTCCCTCCCTTCCACTCTGTCACACACACACACACACACACACACACACAAAAAAAAAAAAAAAAAAAAAAAATCAATGGAAAAAATATCCTCGAGTGAGGATTAATAAAACAACAACAACCCAACCCAAAAGCCCCAAACAAATAAGCAAAAAACAAACAGTGGGGCAGACTTGAGCCTGACTACCAGATTGGAATTTTCTTTCGCAGAGGAGAGTTAGAAATAACCAAGTCATTGTTCAGCTGCCTATGTTAGAATCTGATTCTTGGTATTGAACCTATAACTATTGGGTTGAGGGGTTGGGGGCAATTCCTCCTCATTAACAGGCAATAAAAGAGAGTACCATTTCTTGCCTGGTCAACCATACAATTGGGTCAACATATTTACTGCCAATTTCTATGGACTTCCCTCTATTGCCATCAATTATCAATTATCTCTCAAGGCCCTCCTTCTTCCTCTTCCAAAAAGCCATAGATCTGTCAATATTCAATCCTTGTTTCCAAAACAGTCAAAAATTGTGAAGGGTCTGAGATTTAACCCTACTTGCAAGCTACCAAGTTAGCCTGTGTATTAATTATCAATTGCTCAATAAGAATAGTACCACAAAATTAGTGACTGAAAACAAAGCACAGCCACTCTTTCACAGATTTTATGGGTCACAAGTTTAGGCATGGCTTAGCTGGGTCCTCTGCAAGGCTGCATTCAAGATATTAGCCAGAACTGGGTTCTTATTTGAGCTCAACTATAAAAGAATCTGCTTCTATACTCAGTTGTTGGCAGAGTTCAGTTTCTTGTAGGCTGTGGACTGAGAATCATATTTCTTGCCATTTCTCAGCTGGAGAACTTCAGTTCCCTGCTATGTGGACCTTTCCAAATGAGCATTTGCTTCCTCAGGGTAGCAAGGGAATATCCTTGTATGATATATATCACAAACATATGTAATATAATCATGTCCATGTAATCACATACATCCTTTACTATATAATCTTGGTTATAAGCAAGTAACAGCTCTTAACCTCACCCAAGGGGAGGACATCATAGGGCATTAATATGAAAATTTGGTGACTCCAGAGGCCACTTTAGAGTCTTTCTATCTGCCATAATTTAATGGATGTTGGCAACAGACATGAGACTCCTGGGTCAGAGAAAAAAGACTTTATTTTTCACAGTAATAATAATAGCTAGAATATCAGCATTTGTGCCAGTTCTCTGAACCCCAATTCCCAAAGAACAATGTGAAGAGGGCCAGATGGAATCTGTACATCTGTTACAGCAGAAAAACTCTGAGTTTAGGAAACTTGAATCTTTTTTATTTTTATTTTTTGTTAATCCTCATCTAAGGATATTTTTCTCCCCAATGATTAAAAAAAACACAACACATATTTTTGATTTGAGAAAGGAGGGGAGATCTAGAAGCATCAATTATGAGAGAATTCACTGCTCGGCTGCACACCCTAAACTGGGGATTGAATGTATAAACCGGGCATATGCCCTGACAGGGAATCAAACCATGACCTCCTGGCTCATAGGTTGATACTCAACCACTGAGCCATGCCAGCCAGGCTCCACTGATTTTTAGAGAGACTGAAAGGGAGGGAAGAGGGGGGAGAAAGAATGTGAAAGATAGAGGTGAGGAGATATATATTTATTGCCATTTTATTGTTCCTATTTTTTTTTTACTTTTCTCCTCCTCCTCTTCCTCCTCCTCCTCCTCTTTCTCCTCCTCCTCCTCCTCCTCCTCCTCCTCCTCCTCCTCCTCCTCCTCCTCTTCCTTCTTCTCCTTTTCATCCTCATTCTCTCCTTCTTTTCTCAAATAAAAAATGTGTTGTTTTTCCTTCCTTCCTTTCTTCCTTCCTTCCTTTCTTCCTTCCTTCCTGCCTGCCTGCCTGCCTGCCTGCCTGCCTGCCTTTCTCTTGCTGCTTTTAATATTCTCTGTCTTTAACCTTTGGCATTTTAATTATGATGTGATCCTTTTTGGGTTCCTCTTGTTTGGGACTATCTATGCTCCCTGGACTTGTAAGTCTATTTCTTTCACCAGGTAGGGGAGGTTTTCTGTTTTTATTACTTCAAACAGGTTTTTGATATCTTGCTCTCACTTTTATCCTTCTGTCACCCCCATAATATGAATGTTGGTAAATTTTCAGTTGTCCCAGAGGCTCCTTATACTATCTTCATATTTTTGGATTTGTTTTTCATTTTACTTTTCTGATTGGGTGTTTTTTGCTTCCTCATATTCCAAATCATTGATTTGATTCTTGGAATTCTCTATTATACTGTTGAATCCCCATGAATGATTCTTTATTTAATTCGTGTATGCTTAATTTCTGACTGGTTCTTTTTAATGTCCTTGAAATTCTCACTAAGGTCCTAGAAAGTCTCACCAAGTCCTTTGAAGCTCTCATTAAGACCTTTGAGAAACCCTATAGCTATTGTTTTGAACTTTGTATCTAGTAGTTTGATTGCTTCAATTTCATTTTGTTGTTTTTCTGGAGATTTCTTTTTTTCTTTTTTCTTTTTTAAAAATATATTTTATTGATTTTTCACAGAGAGGAAGATAGAGGGATAGAGAGTTAGAAACATCGATGAGAGAGAATCATCGATCAGCTGCCTCTTGCACACCCCCTAGAGGGGATGTGCCCGCAACCAAGGTACATGCCCTTGCCCGAAATCGAACCCGGAACCTTTCAGTCCGCAGGCAGACGCTCTATCCACTGAGCCAAACCGGTCCCGGCTCTGGAGATTTCTTGTTCTTTCATTTGTGACCTATTTCTTTGTCTCCACATTTTGGCTGCTCCTCTGTGTTTGTTTTTATATATTAGATAGAGCTGCTATGTCTTTTGGAATTGGTAGAGTGGCCTTGTGTAGTAGGTGTCCTGTAAGGCCCAGTGGCTCAGTCTACTCAGTCACTTGATCTGGATACTCTAGGTGTGCCCCTGGGTGGACTTTGTGCACAGTCTTATTGTAGTTGAGCCTTGATTGCTGTTGATGTCACTGGGCATAGTTGACCTCCAGGAAAATTGGCTTTGAGGACCAGCTGCAACTATAGTGGAAGAGCTGTTGTGTAGGAGACACTCCTATGGAGCAGGACTTTCTTCAGTTGGGATTTGGTGCTTACTGAGTCTGCCCCTTAAGTGTGTCATTCATCGATGTGTAAAGTTGTGATCTGATATGATCTGAAGCTGTCCATTGGGTGCACTGGCTCTGTGGCCACCCAGGAGATGCAAAGTCAGCCACTGGGGCCACTTGGCAGGAGCTAGAGAGCAACCTGCGGATGGCTGCTATTTGGCCCAGCAGTGTCCAGGCAATGCCAAGCTGTCTTGGGCCTCTTATTGATAGGTATGGGTACGCTGGTGCCATCCTGCTTGCTTCAGATTATTTTTAGGAAAGTTTGAACCTGAGCTTCAAATAGCTAATATTTGAGCCAGGATAGCTAATTCATATGGAAAAGCTGCTGCAAACAGCTTTGGTGGGCTGCAAATTAGATTGGGGAAGGGTCTTAAGGAATCACCAGAGTGGAGTGAACAGTGTAAGCTAAGCTGATGGAAACATAGATATGGCTGCCAGTCAGCTCTGCTACAGGGGAAGACTCAGCACAAAAACAATGATTCCTGTTAGCACCCTGTTTAGAAGAAAGCTGCCCCAAGTTCTTGCTCTGATGCCAGAAAGTTATTCCTTGCATTTTCCTTGCTCTCCCTGAACTGTTGCTCCAGAGCTGGAGTTCAGAAGGAGCAGGACCATGTAAGTCCATGTGCTGACCCTTTAAGAGGGACTACTTGGGTCTCTAGCAGCCTCTATGTCACTCAGCCACAATCCCTGTTGGCTTTTACAGCCCAATATGGGCACTTCTCTTACCAGCTCTGGAACACTGGGCTGAGGGTGTGATATGGGGCTAGGGCCCCTTGCTCTTCACAGAAGGTCTCCGCTATCAAGATATTCCTCCTAATTAAAAAACAATAGGCATTGATTAGCTATCCTGATGTTGGTCACATCTAGGATCATTCATAAGACTGTGGCTGGCTAGAGGTTGACTGTTTTAAGCTGGGCGGGGGGCGAGGGGTGGGGTGGCTTTGCTCTGTATATTTGTCATTCACCTTCTGGGACCAGCGTGTAGTCTGGGTTTGTCCTTCTTGCTACATCAATGGCAGAAGTGGAAGAGGACAAGGACTCTTGAGAACTTATTTTGGAACTGATCCATCATCATATTTGCCTTATTAAATTGGTCAAAGTAAATAAACATGGTTGAGCCAAGATTCAAAGGATGAGGAAATATACTGTACCTCTGTAGTGAATGAAACTGAAAAGTCACATGAAAAAGAGTGTGAACAAAGAGCTGTAGAATTGGGACTATTAGCACAGTTTATCACATTTAATAAACACAGAATGCTTTGTGCAAAAATAGCTTGTATGTGTGGTTCTCTATTCATCCCACATTCTCTGCTTTCCATGACTTGATGCTATCTGGTCCAAGGCATTTCTCACTGCCAGTTCATGTGCCTGTTCATTTAGTTTAAAATAAGGTGAGCTAGGTGGATTTCTAAGATAGCTCCCTTCATCCCCACTTCCTGGTATTCACACCTTTCTAAATCCCCTCCACAGGAAAGTGTGCTGGACCCAGTAACTTGCTTTTATGGAAAAAAATAATGAGATGCAATTCCATGTTAGATTATAAAAACTGTGATTTTAACTTTTCTCTCACACATACTCTTTCTCTGTTTCTTGTTGGCTTGCTCTGATGAAGCCAGCTGCTATGCTGTGAGCTGCCCATGGTAAGGTCCATATGGCAAGGAACTGAGTGTGGCCTCCAGCTAACATCTAGCAAAGAATGGAGGTCTTAGATCTAAAGCCCTCTACCACATAAATGAACTTGGAAGTGGATCCTACACTAATAGAGACTTCAGATAACTGCAGCTCTAACCAATACCGTGATTGTGGCTTGGGAGAGATCCTGAAGTTAATCAGCTAAGCCATGTTCAGATCCCTGACTTACAGTACTGCGGGTACAATAAATGAAGATGATTAAAGTAATGGCTTTTTGAGGTGGTAGATTACACAGCAATAGATTACTCATACACATGGGTTGTTGGTTTTCCCTTTCAGACTCTGCCGTTTGCTTTGGAGAAATGTGTGCTACTGGGTTTGCATGTGATCTGTAGACAAGAGCTTGACCTTCATTTCATTGTCATCTCTTCTTTACATTGAGGTTTGGCTTTTATTCTTTTTTTTTTTTTAAATCTTAAATGTATTAAAGAAAGAGTTTAAAGCTACTTGTCTGTTTCTCACTCTACCTATTACCTATTGTAATTCTTTCCTGCCATTATAAAAATAAAAGTATAAGTTCTGACTTGTGCATTTCATTTCTTATATACCTCCAGAGAGCTCCTGCTTTAGACACTTGAGGCAATAATTTGTGAGAAACCTAACAAACTCTTGCCCAGTGACTTAGTAAAAGAATCAACCAACTTGGTGCTGATTCTCCTTTGACCCAGCATCCTGCTTTCGCAGTACTAGTCTTACGTGTTGAAACCAAGTGGTGGTATGTGTGGGTTCTGGCATCAGATTGTCTGTGTTTTTACCTATTCTACTACTGTGTGATCCTAGAAACTAGTCTTCCTAAAACTTATTTCCCTAATCTCTAAATACTCCACAGTATTGAAAACTAATCCTACAGTATTGTGAGGTTGATGAAATAAAATAATTAATGCTAACTGTTTAATATAGTACCTGCCAGGTGGTAAGCCTTCAATAAATGCTAACTATGTAAAACATATTTATTGGATACCTAGTAATTGCCTGACATCATGATAGGTTATGAGGATACTAATATGAATGTAATTTGGTTCCTTTTATTTACTTGTTAATAAAATAGTAATTATAGTTGTATACTAACATTATTGTTTATAAACGTTTTCATGTGCTTTACTTATCTGATCCTGATAAACTCACTTATGAAGTATTATTTCTGAGTTCCTATTTGGTTTCTTGCCTAGTATTGATGGGGGGGGAGACTTATAATCTAATAGAGTGAGCATCTGAGTTAATCTAAAAAATAATCCTGTTATTTTAAATCTTAGAACACATACACCTATATGAATAGGGAGTTAAGTTTTTCTTAAAGTTTCCTTTCCAAGGCCTGTGCAAAGTGATTGAGGAAGTGACTCAGCTGTGAATCCAGCAAGCAGAACTGATAAGCAGGGTCAGACCAACCCACCAGGAGTCAAAACATCATCTCATCAACATCATCTCGTCACTTGATGACTAATTACAATAGCTGACGTCTACAGACCCCCAGGCCTACATGTAGCTGCAATCCTCATCCTAGTCCCTTCCCTAAATAATATGTGATATTAGGAGGGGAGTAGAATGAAAAGGCAAATGAGAAAGTGGGTGAAATGCAGCTGAAATAAGACCTGGTAATCATGGAGAGGGAGGTAGGAAAGGAATTATAGCTTTTATCAAGAATTGTGGTGAGAAATTGGCATGAGAACTCAAGTGAAATGCTCTGGCATAAATAGCAAAGCCACCAGGCAAATCCCTTCCCTACAGATGGGTCCAATTTACCTGGCAGATAGATTTTAGAAAATAAAACTGACCATCATCCTTCCCAAAACAAAAATATGAGCAATGCTTTCCCCTGTGTAGGCCACAAGATACTGCTATTCAAACCAGACCAGTAAACAACAACAACAACAACAAAACCAAAACAAAAGCACCTGCCCCCCATTATATGCACTCCTGCTATGCAGACACAGCCCAGAGAGTGTCAGGACACAAGAGAGGGTTGGCCAGTTTCTATGAGCTCCTTGTCAGAACCCACAGCTCAGGTGCTATGCTCATTTCACTGATGCCGTGGTCGGCAAACCTGGGCTCGCAGAGTCACATGCGGCTCTTTGGCCCCTTGAGTATTGAAGGGGCCAAAATACCACGGCCTGGGTGAGTCTATTTTGAAGAAGTGGCGTTAGAAGAAGTTTAAGTTTAAAAAATTTGGCTCTCAAAAGAAATTTCAGTCGTTGTATTGTTGATATTTGGCTCTGTTGACTAATGAGTTTGCCGACCACTGCACTGGTGTTAATCTGTGAAGCCTTTGGTGTTGTCAGATGTATTTCATTAGTGTTTTTCCCTTATTAAATATGAAAATCATGTCAAAGGTAAATGTCAAGGGGCTATAAAATTACCCTTCTTATCTTCTGTACATTTAACAGTTGATAAATGGAAAGACACTGCTGCCAAAATAACTGAATGAATAATTTACAAATGACTGATGCATCTCGTATGTTGTTTCAGGCACAAAACAGTAGGACATCAATAATCAAAAGAAGTGGGATTCATTTAAAAGTATTTCGCCATTGATATTTTTATCTAAATGTTGCAGCCTAGACATCTATGGCTGGGGAAACGTCACTTCTGTCATTTCAGTCCTTACCTTTTGGGGGTAGAAATGTAGGAGCGGGGGATCCCTCTGACCTCAGAGCCCCTCTTCTTTTGGTAACAAGCACAGTTAACATTGACATAGGGAGACTGGATCCAAACAACCCCTTTCCTCCCATGGATCTTCCTGGGATGCTTATTTATTTATTTTTAATTAATTAGTTATTTATTTTTATTAATCCTCACTGAAGGTTATTTTTCCATTGATTTTTAGAAAGAGTGGAAGGGAGGGAGAGAGACAGAGAGACATCAATGTGAGAGAAATATATATATTTTAAAAATATATTTTATTGATTTTTTACAGAGAGGAAGAGAGAGGGATAGAGAGTTAGAAACATCGATGAGAAAGAATCATCAATCAGCTGACTCTTGCACCGCGCCCCCCCCCCCCCCCCACACTGGGGATGTGCCCACAACCAAGGTACATGCCCTTGACCGGAATTGAACCTGGGACCTCTCAGTCCTCAGGCCGACGCTCCATCCACTGAGCCAAACCGTTTTCAGCGAGAGAGACATATTGATTGGCTGTCTCCACACACACCTTGACCAGGGCTGGGGATTGAGCCTGCATTACTGGAATCTAACCCAGGACCCTTCAGTCTGCAGGCAGACACTCTATCCATGAGCAAAACCGGCCAGGGCTTCCTGGGATATTTAGATCAAGAAAGTAAAAACATCTTATCTTGATGTAAAAAGGGTTTGCATATCAACCCTGAATTTTAACCTTGCCTAGAGGTCATTTCCCACCTTAATTTACATGAAAGCAGTGTTATCTTTTAAATATTAATCTCTTGAGCCAACTTTTCTGCAATGCATTTAAAATCCTATGACATCATCCTATGACATCACAGCCTTGGTCATCTGCAAGCTTCTTTAATGTGCTGGTAGGGAAGGGACAGAGCAGAGCTCAGTTCTGTTGGTTCTGCTCCCCAGGGTTTACTGGCTGCTCAGAAAGGAGCCTGGTAGCTGGCCTGGCTGTGCAACAGGCAAAAGGTAAAAAGCGCAGGCAGAGGATGATTCCTGGGGAAAATGTGCCTGTAGTGTAGGTCTCAACCTGGATCCAATTTTCCCCCCGAAAGGTTAAGCAGCCATTTATTTCGGGACACAGACTAACAAAGGGGAAAAGGCCACACAATTAACATCATGATTTATGCTGCCATGTCTCTTGAACCGTGGCTACTTTATATTTTTAAAATTTCCACCCTGAGGTTTTCCCCCAAGCCTAGAGATCTGCTTTTTGCCAGCCCACTGTCACCACCGCCTTGCCTCAGGTCCCCAGCCCCACTGCTGGCAGGAGCAGCCTCCGGGAGCGGGACATTGTCCTGTCCTGGAAATGGGCTGGCTCTCGGGGCCTGAGCGGCCAGGCCCACTCTGCGCAGGAGGGAGCACAGCCTCCTTAGGCCCTGGCCGGCCCCGGGTTAGAAGCAGCGACTCCAGGGGAAGGAATCGCTGTGACTAAATGGGGGTTGGGAGGCGCCGCCAGCGAGGGATGAAAAGTGGTGCCCTCCCTCGCAGGGCACCAAGCTGATGTGTGGCATCGGCCCAGGCCCTGGAACTTCACAGACAGAGCAGCAGAAGGCACAGCCTCTCCTGTTTGGGCATTTATTACCTGGAGCGAAATGCGCAGAGAGGATAGTAATGAAGTACTTGACTAATTTAGTGTGATCCAGCTGGCTGAGCCAGAGGGCTGGCTGCCCAGGAGCCAGGAAGCGAAAGAACTCACTGCTGGCCATTCCCTGGGCACCGGGGAAGCCAAAACAAAGGAGTGTGGAGATAAAAAATCAGAGACCTGTCAACGAGAGAGAAGGAAGGGGGACTGGAGATTGGAGAGGAGGGGGTAGGGCCTTCATTCCTTTTAAAGAAAGTTATTTTTTTTTCTCATTTCATTCTGAATTAATTAATTTACATTCTAAACCCAGCCAGCCTTTTGGCAACCAACACCAGGTGTTTATTTTCCTCTAATTTATTTTTTTATTGTTTTTGAAATTTGATTTTTCAATTACAGTTGACATACAATATTATTTTGTATTAGTTTCAGGTGTACAGCATAGTGGTTAGACAATTATATTCTATACAAACTGCCCACCTGATAATTCCAGTACTCACCTGACATCATACATAATTATTACAATAGTACTGATCATGTTCCCTATGCTTTACTATTATCTATCCTGTGACTATTTTGTATCTGCCAATATGCACTTCTTAACACCCCCCCCCTTTTTTTCCCCCCTTTATAAACTTGCGTATTCACCAATGAATTCTGGCAAAACAGAGAGAGACATAAAAGTGCTTCTGGTGGAAATGAAGGGGTGACAACAGCATCTCTTTCTCATTGGCTGCCTGGAGGCGGCTGCTTATGGCTTCCCAGCCTCTGTACCTGATAATGGCCCACACTGCGTTCTGCCTCCATTGCACTAAGTAATGGATCTTCATGTTCAAATGTGCTTAAACACTTCCAGGACCATCTGCTTTTCACACACAATGAATAAAACAAGGGTGTGACTGACTTAGCACTTATATGTATTGTAATTATCTTTTAAAAATAGACACAGTGTTCATCCCAGGTGGGGCTTGCTATACTTCATACTAAAAAAAAAAGGGTGCTTCTTAGCAATGTGGCAGATGAGCTTTGGCAAAGCAAGTAGGTGAGGAAAAGGGGAAGAGTTTCCACCAAATGGCAGATTGATTGGTAAGGCCTACCAAGCTGGAGCCTTCCTCATGACAAGCAGGAACCAGGAGAAAATTTCCCTGCTGGTCTCTACCTGAAACTGCAAGGCCTGGCTTTAGGGAATGCTGGGAGGTATCTCCCTAACCTTCCCTCCCTTTTCTTTGTGTTGTCTTCATTTCACCTTTCATCAGGAGCTCTCCTGCTGCCTTTCCTTTGCCCTCAGCAAGAACTCTTCTTAAATCTTACTTAGGTGTAAGTGACTACTAGTTCTTAAAGAATTAAGCCTCTCTTGCCCATAAGCTATTTTTATTAAGTGAATAAAATGATCAAACACAACTGATGAAGCATTAAACTTTAGGGCAGAGGTGTGTGTGTGTGTGTGTGTGTGTGTGTGAGGTTGAAGACCCTTTGTTTTCTCCCAAACATCACACAGGGCAAGCAGTTACTTATATAATCCACATGCAAAGACTAATTCATTTGCCATCATCCTTGAAATTCAGAGTCATGAAGTTATGTGATAGTACTAAGCACATTTTAATTATATTCACCACTTTTGCAATGAGAAAAAAACAGCAGGAAAAAATGTTAACTTTTATTTTTAAAATGTCAGAGCATCACATAAGCTTATATATATTTTTTAATCAGGACTTTATGGCATTTCTGTTGTTGTTGTTAAACAGAACAGAGACCCACCCAAACAAGAGCTAGCTTTAGAAGGAAGGGGTCAGAGTGAGGAAAAGGCTGTGTGGATGCTGAAATCTAGGACCAGAACATGGCTGAACCTCAAGCATGCTCCAGGGAGAGAGTTACTCAGGATGTGAGCCCTAGGAACCCAGCAGCAGGGAGGATGGCTCATCAATGGAGTGCTCTGTCAGTAAGGTGACTCAGCTATGTTTCATATGTCTGCTCACCGAGTTTCTGCTGCCTCATCACTTGGCACGCACTAGGTCCAGCTGGCCTCTCTAGCCTGATGCCCTTATTTCCAATCACCAAGAATAAACTGCATTGGACCAGTGCATCATGAGGCCCCAGGACATTGGGTTTTGGGCAGCCCATGGTTTAGGCTCCCTTGGATCAGGTGCCTATTCCTTATCTACTTAACACTGGCAAGTGGTGGGCAGGTTTACAAGGGATAATATATACACCAGCGGTGGCCACAGGCAGGAGTATCCTTTAGGATATGAACTGACAGAAATTTTGATCATTCCACCAAGTAAAAATGAGCATTTCATTCAGCATTTATCATGTATGAAATATACTCTTGACTATTGGTGCTGGGCTATGTCATTTCTTCTGCATATTGCTTTAGCCAATTGAATTATTACACAGTTAACAATTGGGTATATATTACTCTGGAGTAAAAGCCTTCATTTTACGCTGTTTCTATGCCACTCAAGTACATTCAAGAAAATGATTCATTTGGTAGTAACCTTAAAGTTTAAGGGACTTGCCTGAAAGATGTATCAGATGTTTTTGCGTAATCCATTTCACTATTATATGCTTCTTGTCACCAAATAATAGTTTGCTCATATTTGTAATGAACTAGTTTAGAGGCTGGGTTCTAACCCTAATTAACTTTGCATTATGGGAAAAAATGAGGTCCAGTGAGATAAAATGCTTTGTGAAGTGTTTCCACGGGTTAGTGTCAAACCAGCTTTTCTGACTGTCACATCAAAGCAACAATTGGCTGCTTTGAAGGATGCTTTGAACAAGCACATATTATGTCCTCTTGCGGCATTTTCAGAATTTTACTCTTTGTTCTACAATATCTTCAAGAACACAAGTCCAAGAGTTTTATTTAGGAAAGTGGTATCAACCCCATCCACTCAGATAGTTCAGACACTATTTGACGGGAATGGGAGGAAACAGGTGGCATGTGGAATATCTGGATGATACAGAATTAAGTACACAGCATGCAAGGCTCAGTCTCCAGGTATCATGTCTAGTCATGGGCCAGGAAAGCAGCACCAGGAAGGCAAAATGTGGTAGCCCAAGGACTGGGAGACTGTGGCAACGGGGTGCCTATAGGTGAGAATAAGAGGTCAGGGGCCAGCTGTGTTTGGGAAATCTGTTCATGACCCCAGATAGGGCACAAGGTACCTTACAGGTCAGTGGAGAATGAACTTAGATAAGGAACTAAAAGAAATAGTTAAGGAATGATTTACATAGACCTAGGAACCTTCATAGAGGAGCTCTATTAATGTGGTGTTCCCATGATTGGTTGGGGGATCATTGCCTAAGGGAAGGGTGGTACTAGAATTAAGACATGATCTAGGAACACGTTCAAAGTTAGTTTGATGAGAAGAGCCCTCTAATTGTGTGTGTGTGTGTGTGTGTGTGTGTGTGTGTGTACACATGAGAAAGTATAGATATAGGGAAGAGCTATTTAAGGAATCTTTGCTTCAAAAACATAAAAGAGTCTTAGTATTGGCCTAGAGAGATGTGGAACTGGCTGATGAATCCTTACTTTGCTTTAGAAACTTCCTCTTCAGTAAGAGATAATAGTAGTCTATCAGGTTGATGCTGTCCAGTGTAGGAGACACCTATTAGTATTAATCTAGGCCACTGTCTAATATCGATAGTTTACCAAATAACTGGTGATAGAATGGCAATATACATATGACTAGTTACCCTTCCAAGAATATTCACATTAACATATGGCACATTTTTGTCATGAATATACATCTTCATTCATTATTGCAGCTATTACATTCTACCATGCCAGATTATGGACCATAGTAGGGAAAGGCGGTCATCCTGTGAAAAACTCAAGGATACTGGTGTCTGTTGGAATCCTGTCAGGAAACATGTATGAGCACTCAAAGATGTAACCGAAGTGAGTGTCATAAAGACACGGCTCAGAGAAATGTGGAATGGAATTAGGAGAACTAATAAAAGATGGGGAGCTGCCGGTACTGGTTTGCCTCAGTGGATAGAGTGTCAGCCTGCGGACTGAAAGGTCCCGGGTTCGATTCCGGTCAAGGGCATGTACATTGGTTGTGGGCACATCCCCAGTGGGGAATGTGCAAGAGGCAGCTGATCGATGTTTCTCTCTCATCGACATTTCTAACTCTCTGTCCCTCTCAATTCCTCTCTGTATAAAATCAATAAAATGTATTAAAGAAAAAAAACCAAAAGATGGGGAGCATCCAATGGAGGAAGCCATCACCGCACTGGTCTAAAAGGGCAAGAGGGGATTAGATATTGGTGGAACCTGATGAGACCAGAAGGCTACCTGTGGTCAGAGGAAGACACTACTATAAAAATTGTGGCCTTGAGGGAAGGAATGGGACCATACATATCCTGATCTCTCTCTCCTTCTTCCAAGATCCTGCTGGTGCCTCCCATGGACCAAACTTATCCAGAATTCAGAGGCCAAGGGGAATCAGATGATGTGGTCTATGGAGGTGAATTATCTAAAGTAGGGGTGTCGAACTCAATCAGAGAAGGGGCCAAAATCTAAAATCCAGCCTAAATCGCGGGCCGAATGGTTTACTGAACAGTCATAAACTGACAATGTCATAAACTGACAGCGGAGTACAGTGATGACAGCGTGGTGCGGGCCACATTGCAAGGCCTGGCGGGCTGGATTTGGCCCGCGGGCCTTGTGTTTGACACATGTGATCTAAAGCATAGAGCAGGGCCAAGAAGGGTATGAAGTGTGAATCTGAAGGGATACATGGAGAATTATGGCCACAATATTCTAATTTGGCTTTATTTGGGAAAGGTGAGCTAGATGCAGGCAAATCTATCAAGTACATTCCTGGACTAATCAACTAAACAAATTAAAGTTTACGTTAATGGGGAAATTGGGTTGAGAGGGTGAGAAAGTAGATAGGCAGGCCTAGTTGTTTCATACTAATTAGATCTAAGCAACTTACATGAAATATTTTTTTTAATTATTAATTAAAGCAGTGAGATCCTTTAGAGATGAAAGTTAGGTGAGCAATAGTAACATTTCTTATTACTTAATAAGTTTAACATTATTTAAAATTACCTGACTTCTTCTACCCAGTCATCCTTGGTTTTGCGTACTCAAAAAATTTGTGTTGAATGCATCACTCAAGGGCATTTAATATTTGTCATGGAGAAATATTGTTGGTCTTTTCTAAACTGAGATAGGAAAAGAGGCCTTTTCATGTGCTGAGTTGGCAAGCCAATCTTTTTAGGGTATCGCTTACCCAACCAATTATTTCACAACATTTGTCCATTTTGTGATTATCATAGTTGCTGGTGGGATATCACCACTTTGCTGAGATGATGCTTGAGTAATAGGATTAAGACAACTTATGACACTTATGACAGTTGGTAATCAGTGAACTTACTATGGAATTACTATGTGAAAGAGCCTAATTTAACATGAATCATATAGCATGAACTTAACTATTGAATTATATTTAAAAAATAAATTTAACCTTAAGGAAAATATGCTATTTGGAATACATGTTAATACAGTTCAGTTTAAGAGGGAAACACACTTTTATTGAACACTTATTACATGCCAAGAAGTTCTGGGAATACAGCAATGTTTCAAAGGATTTTCTTCTATTGATAGAGAAAGCAAACCTTTGGCCAGCAAACACATTCAGTGAGCAATTTTGAATACTCCTTGATAAAGTAATTTGTGGTGAAAAAATTGATTCTGGCCACTCAAACTGTGGTTCTTAGATGGAGTATCATTTCCTGCCTATCTAAATTATAAACCTGTTTGGAGCATATTTTGAGGATGTGCTTTGCAAGTCTTCATAAATGTCAAATAGCAATTATTAATTTATGATAACAGCAATTGTAATAGTAATGATTAAAAACAATATAATCATCAGTGCTTTGATTGTGAAATACCAGTGTCTTTTGTGCCAGGTAAATGTGGTCCAGCACCAGATGGACTAGGCAGGACTATCCATTCCCTACCTACCAGTACTGCACTCAGGATGCAGATACGCACTGCAAAGAGGACAGAGGCACTACTCAAAGGACACTGTGTGTAATCTGGGACCTGGACTGTCTTGTTCTTATTGCAGTCCTATGACCCAATCTGACATCAACTAGGGTCTCACACATTCATATAAATTCCTAAGCAAAAGGTACAATAATTCCAAAGCTTCCATCATAAAAAATGACAAGTGTATTCATCGTTCCTCAAAATCCTCTTTCACATGCTCTTTGTTCCCTGGGAGTCCATAGGATGCAAAACTATTTTTAGCAAATCTTTTCTCAGCCCAGCTGGTGTGGCTCAGTGGTTGAGCCTTGACATATGAACCAGGCGGTCATGGTTTGATTTTTGGTCAGGGCACACGACAAGGTTGTGGGCTCGATCCCTAGTGGGGGATGTGTAGGAGACAGACAATCAATGGTTCTCTCTCATCATTGATGTTTCTATCTCTCTCTCCCTCACCCTTTCTGTCTGAATAAAATATATTTAAAAAAAAAAGGAGATTATGGACCTGTGTCCACAAAATTCAAGTCTCACAGTATTTACTCTCAAGTACTCTTCATCTTGGAGCAGAGGCATAAATACAATAGAAGTGAAAAAGACCACAGTGAACAGATCTCAGTGAAAATCAAACTCAGTCTATGGTTCTGAACTAAGGTCAATGCCCAGCTTAGGTCCCATAGCTTTATGACCTTACTATAGAATGAGAGAAAAATGTCTGTCTGTTTATGAAGTTGCCAGGTCATTGAAAAAGAATAGATGAGGGGGCTTATTTTTCTCTACTTCTCACCTTATAACTAAGCCTTTGAGAATAAATACCCTCTGAGTATAAATTGCATAATAATTTTAAAAAAGTGGCACCATCTCAATATTGCTTCTGATTGAATCATTACGAAATTGTAGGCTTATAGAGTTTCTGGCGCTCAAGTCACAAAGCCTTGTGATTTGAGGACTCCTAACAGCCAAACTGACTACAGAGCAGCTACCACTAAACCCTTTGGATAAATGTCTCTCTTGGGCCCAGTGTTGTGACTCCTACACTTATCTCCTTTCTGGGGCTGTTATGAAGATTAATTAATGCTTATGAAGAACTATAATCACCTTGGATGAAAGGAGCAGAAGAATAATGACACTTCAGAATAACATGGCACCTTTCATCTGAGGATCTCAAAGCACTTCACAAATTTGAATTAATTAAGCCAAGGTAATTGCAAGGTATAATGACAATAACAATAATGATTATAATTATCCTCAACATTACCCGTAAGAAGCCGATTTGAAATCAATTCCTGACCCTATCTCTGCCGTGGTGCCGCTCAGCCTTTCCCTCTCTGGGTTTTGCAGCAGGAATGCCAGGTGGCTTGTCCTCCCTCTGTTGACTAGCCCCTTACTCACCAGTAATGCCCCATGGCCTCTGCCATCAGCACAGTAGGATTCAGCATTTTGGACTATCACATCGATTAGTGACAACTATTTGTTTTTGGAAATGTAGGACTATGCCATTGAAAGGAATGTCTATCATGTATTTAGTGATCATTTTAAAAAGCATTTTGGATGAGTGCTTTATTACTTTAATTCTTAGTGATACTAGTTTATGCTTATATAGCATTTACTATGTGCTTGGCACTATTCTAAGTGTTTCTCATATATTAATTTACTAGAGGCCCAGTGCATGAAATTCATGCATAGATATGGTCCCCAGGCCTGGTCAATGATCTGGGCCTTCCTCTCCCTCTCCCCCTACCCCTCACTGTGACTTTATGAGATATAATAATCATTATACCTATTTCACAGATGAGGAAACTGATGCACAGAAAAATTAGGTAACTTAGGTCATGGAGTTTATCAGGCCTTGGAGCTGGTATGTGGCAGATAGGAATTTATAGGATGGGAAGTATGCTGCCAGAATATGCACTTTTCACTGTGAAATAGAATTATAATATTTACACAAGAAAAGGGAACAGTTTCCTAATACTTTATGTGAGTACTTCTGTGTTTTCCAGACCTCTTTCTCTGAGTGGTAAAAGCTTGACTTTGGAACTGAATTTTTGGATATAAGCCCCCAATTTTCTACTTACTAGCTGTGTAACCTTATGAAAATGCTCAGCTTTTTAATGCCTCATCTGTAACATGAGATAATACAGTCTCAATAAATAACAGCCATTATTGCCCAGCCGGTGATGGTCAGTGGTGGAGCATCGACCCATGAACCAGGAGCTCAAGGTTTGATTCCCGGTCAGGGCTCAATCCCCAGTGTGTGTGGGGTGCAGGAGGTAGCCAATCATCATTGATGTTTCTGTCTCTCTGTCCCTTTCCTTTCCTCTCTCTGAAATCAATAAAATCATTAACAACAACAACAACAACAACAACAAAATAATAGCTATTATTATTACTTAGTCCTTAGTAGATAACAGATAACTTTGAAAAAAGTGAATGTTAAAAAGACCCTGTAAAATTATTATTTTGAATTAAGATATAAATAAGGAATCCTGTAAGGTATTCAGACTAATTTTTGTAGAGTCCTGTTGTGAACTTAAAGTTTTCTTCCAACATATGAAGGGTCCATCCAGTGAAACAGACGATTTAGAAACTCCATTTTGTTAGTAGGTCTAGCTATCCTTCTATTGTTTATCTCACCAATGGGCAATGTGGGTTTGGGAAGAAGAGAACACCTATTACCATCTTCCAATTACTCAGGCTCCACAGAAAACATTTAAAGTGATACTAAAGCAACCCAGGTCTCTTTCCATGATAATCATGGTGTTGTTGCTGTTGTTGTTTTCCCCATGCCACTCTCTCCACATCTTAGAGCAGTGGTTGACCCTGGTGGTCTGGAGAGGTAGGGTTTTCACTGCTGGAGCAGTGGGTAGGGCCTCAAACACTGCAGGCAGAGACCTACTAACTCAAGTGGAACGTGATATGTCCATGGTAGATCACTTCCTCTTGTGTGAGGAGCATTCCATTAATGTGGCATTGGATAGAGCTTATTTTTAATCTACTTCACTTTGAGAGGGGACAATCTTCAGAAACTCTCACCTGCAAATCAAGTTGCACATGCTGGTTTATTCTGGAGTCTCCTGAATGGGGCATCTCTCGTGGATCCTGTGGAAGAGGTCCTTTAGAAGTTGGGGGGCCCTAGACATGGGATTTTAGTGTGTAGGAGTAAGCAGGACCACCCAAATACCTGTATTATATTCCTTAGTGAGAGAAGTTAGCTTAGAATGCAGGCAGATAGGGCAAGTGTCCAGTGGAAAACAAAGGCAAGTGGAACATAGGCAGGGACAGACACGGCAGTTTGAGCAGCCTAATCACATAAACCAACCACGCAGAAATAATAAAATGTTTTTGGATACAAGCAGGAGTCATGGGAAACCAAGAGAGGGCCTGCAGTAAATAAGGTGTACAAACACATAAAAATGGAAAAAGGTCAGCGTAGGAACAGAGAAAGAAAACATAGACACAGGGGAATTTTAGGCCCGTTGCTGGGCAAAAACAATTGAGGGAATCAATCAGGTGATGGCACAAGTAGACATAGAGTAGGCTTCCAGCAAATATATACCCCTGGACTACAGGTTTTAACAGGCAGCCCACTATTGGGTCCTTCTCCCTTTGGGGGAGCCTGAATCTGATTGTAATAACTTTTTCAGACTTTTATTTAAATCTTCTGGTCTTCGAAGCTCATTCTTTAGAGTCACAAGACAGGACCCCAGAAAAACACCTTGGCTCACTGTTCCAGTCATCAGTAGAGCAAGATTTTGTCGTTTCCTACAAAACACAGGGATTTATTTTATTTTATTTTTTTCTTATCTGTAATGTAGGCATTGTAGAGGACTGGGTATTGAAATGACTGATTCTCTCTTCCTCTCAGTTTTGTCTTGTCTTTGGGCTTATGAGTTTAAAAAATTTGCTAGTTTTATGTAAAAATTAGAAAAGCATTTTCTTTAGAGGTAGCAGGGCCAACTAAAATACTATAATTATCTCTCACTCGTCCCAACTGCATATATTTTTGAGACCATAGAGCTACTCTGGCTAGTCTTTGGACTGTGAAAAAAAATCTTGGAAAAAATAAATGAAAATGCTTAGGGGAAGGTTTCAAGACAATTGGCAGATTGTATATAAGCTCAGACGAAGTGCAATGCAAAGCTACACAAATAAAGCTACAGAAGTTAATTTTAGGTGGAACGCATGCTTACATGTTTAATTTCATCTGTTTTCTTAGATTATCGGTTTTCTATTATAAAGTCTGTAATCTGGTGTCTGAAAATGATGGCAAACCTACACTAGGATTTATTGCCCTTTTTTCTTACCCACTTCCAGAATATCCCTGAGTTGAGCCAGTGTGAGCTCATGCTATAGCTTTGTGTTCCTAATGTCAGCTCCTCTTGGGTGATACTAGCTCTGGATGGCTCCCAGCTTTCTTTCTTTCTTTTTTTTTTTTCTTTTCTTTTTCTATCAGCTTTTCAGCTCATTCCCAGCTTACTTTTCATCCCAATTTAATGGGGTAATGGCATTGAGTTCTTGGACTTTTCAACTTAGCCTGAGGGGCTTCATGCTTGAGAATTTAAATCTCTAGTGAGCTTCTCACTATAGCTCTAATGAGATGATCAAGAACCACCTAAGGCCACATCCTAAATTATGGACTACTAATGGGAAAGACCTATCAGCTGGCCAGGCCAGGGGACACGTACATGGCACCTTTTTATTTTATACAAACTTGATTGGTGGGTTATAATTCTACTTAGCATTTAACTACTTGTAGTTGAACTATATGGTGAGCTGACAGTACATAAATATGCACTGGGAGAATTTAGGGAAGGACTTAAGTTATTTGATTTGAAAACTGTTTTTAAAATTCACCTTGTACTCTGGAATGACTTGGACATTTGAACAGTGTTTTACATTCCCATGATTCTGGCCTATTCTCTCCCCATGCATTGAACAATGAATTTTTTTTTTATGACTTATTTTGACCCTTTCAAACCAATGAGGATTCTTATCAGTTTGTAGTCTCAAGGCCAAGGTCACCAGGACAAGCAGTATTGACCCAACCCAGAGAGTTGAGTGAGTATAAGACAACCCCCTATTTTTCAATCATATCTGCTATCCACCTTTTGACCACTTGTGTGTTTGACTAATAGCACTGACAACCTTATATTTTGTTTAGATTTAAACTTCCTATCCAGTGAAAAATAGCAAAACCCATGACCTAACTCCATTTTAACATTCAAAGGTACTTTGAATATTTAGATGAATTTACTCTGCTTTAGTTTTGGGTCTTTATATAATGTACTCTCAGCTGACTCTCAGAAGGTGGACTTATAGTAGTACTAAAGGAGCCAGAGAGTGGGGGGGAAAGAACCTCCCATCGAGTCCTAAATACTAGAAAGAATGCTTGGTTGCCCTGGTATTGCTTCTGTTTTGATGGCTTGTCTTTCAGCTTTCTGTCCCTTGGCTGGACATTTGGAAGAAATCCTTTAGTTTTCATGCTGAAGGAAAATACAAGGAAAGAGGAGAGAAAAGATGGCAGCTACCACAGGGTAAGGTTAGTCAGGAGTGCTGGTGTGCTCCGGGGAAGAGGGTTTTCCTTTGAGAGTCATTTGGGAGCTGCCTGGTAGTTGATGCTGAATTTAGCATTGAGTTTGAAACCACTTAGAGATAATGAGCACTGTAATGTCTCGCCCCTTTTCATCTCTCCCCTCTTCTCTCACCACCCCTGACAACAGAGTGCTGGAGCAAAAGGAATTTGAATGTGGTAGAAAGAAAGGAAATTGGCAAGGTTCCTGTAGGACTGGTCAGACACTGAAGCGGAGCCACTTTGGGGAGATGGAGTGGGAGGAGAGCCAGGGTGAAAGGTTAATTTGTCCTTCCCACCCCTATGGGCCTTCAGGGCTCTTCAGGTGCCCCCTGTGGGTTTATGACTTGGGACCTCCCCCAGGCATGAGAGGAGGGCATTGTTTACTTCTCATAGCAGAGCCAGTCCTCAGACCCCTCACCATATGCTCTCATGCCTACACAGCTCAAGGCAGATATTAAGAAAGTATCTGGACAAAAAAAAAAAAATTAAGCAGCAAGAAAATTGCTGTGGGAAGATGAGAAAGGTTTTTTCTACCTTTATTATACAAAATTTTTTGCATAAAGAACATGTTTTAGTTTATTTCTAAAGAATGTGGGAAAAGAATAACATTTTTTCATAAGTTTCAGTGAAGTATTTTTATAAGATGCTTTGTGAAACTTATGAAAAAATGTTTCTGTGGAGTAATTGGCAAGGAAGTTATTGCTCATACAAACATATTGATTTCAACTCCTAAATTTCTGAGTGATTGAAAAATGAGATTTACTCAATAAATAAAGTAAACTGGAATTTCTAGTTTAAAATGGGAAAGGAATAGAAATGTCAAAAGCAGTGAGATGAGAAAAATAGCTCCTTATTTTGAGAAGAAAGAACATGTTGCTTTCTCCTCACCCCTGTCTTTGGAAGCTGCTGTTATGCCCACCCTGCCCTCTCACTGCCAAAATGATAGACTTTATGACTTTTGAATGGATTTCCTTACTACCAAAGATAAGACAAAGGACATTTTTAAGAAGAAAGACTGAAAAAGTGAAGAAAAAATTGATATGGGAAAATGTATTTTTAAAATTTTACTTTTCAATTATAGTTTACATTCAGTATTATTTTATATTAGTTTCAGGTGTACCACATAGTGGTTAGACAATTATATACTTTATTTATTTTATTTATTTATTGCTTAAGGTATTACATATGCGTCCTTATCCCCCCATTGTCTCACCCCCCCCCCCCCCCCCCCCCCCCCGCATTTGTCTGTGTCCATTGGTTATGCTTATATGCATGCATACAAATCCTTTGGTTGATTGCTCCCCTTACCCCCCACCCTCCCTTACCTTCCCTCTGATGTTTGACGGTCTGATCCATGCTACTCTGTCTCTGGATCTGTTTTTGTTCATCAGTTTATGTTGTTCATTATATTCCACAAATGAGTGAGATCATGTGATATTATCTTTCTCTGACTGGCTTATTTCACTTAGCATAATGCTCTCCAGTTCCATCCATGCTGTTGCAAATGATAAGAATTCCTTCTTTTTACCACAGTGTAGTATTCCTTGTGTAGATGTACCACAGTTTTTTAATCCCTCATCTACTGGTGGGCACTTAGGCTGTTTCCAGATCTTAGTTACGGTAATTTGTGCTGCTATGAACATAAGGGTGCATATATCCTTTCTGATTAGTGTTTTCAGTTTCTTGGGATATCTTCTAGATATCTTCTAGAAGTGGGGTCAAATGGGAGTTCCATTTTTAATTTTTTGAGGAAACACCATACTGTTCTCCACAGTGGCTGCACCAGTCTGCATTCCGACCAGCAGTGCATGGGGGTTCCTTTTTCTCCACATCCTCGCCAGCACTTGTCATTTGTTGATTTGTTGATTATAGTATAGCCATTCTGATAGGTGTGAGATGGTATCGAATTTTAGTTTTGATTTGCATCTCTCAGGTAATTAGTGACTTTGAGCATGTTTTCATATGTCTCTTGGCCTTCCTTCTGTCTTCTTTTGAAAAATATCTATTTAGGTCCTTTGTCCATTTTTTGATTGGGTTGTTTATCTTCCTTTTGTTAAGTTTGAGTTCCCTGTAAATGTTGGAGATTAAACCCTTATCAGTAATAAAATTGGCAAATATGTTCTCCCATGCAGTGGGCTTTCTTGTTGTTTTGTTGATGCTTTCTTTTGCTGTGAAAAAGCTTTTTATTTTAATGTAGTCCCATTTGTTTATTTTCTCTTTAGTTTCCATTGCCCTAGAAACAGTATCAGTGAAGAAATTGTTTTGGCATATGTCTGAGATTTTGCTGCCTGTGGATTCCTATAGTATTTTTATGGTTTCCTGTCTTATGTTTTAGTCCTGTATCCATTTTGAGTTTATTTTTGTGTATGGTGTAAGTTGGTGGTCTAATTTAATTTTTTTGCATGTATCTGTCCAATTTTCCCAACACCATTTATTGAAGAGACTGTCTTTTTCTCCATTGTATGTTCTTGCCTCCTTTGTCAAATATTAACTGAGCCATAGTGGTTTGGGTCGATTTCTGGGTTCTCTATTCTATTCAATAGGTCTATATGTCTGTTCTTGGGCCAGTTCTAGGTAGTTTTGAGAACAGTGGCTTTGTAATACAGCTTGATATCTGGTATTGAGATTCCTCCTACTTTGTTCTTCTTTCTCAGGATTGCTGCAGCTATTTGGGGCCTTATTTATTTATTTATTATTATTATTATTTTATTCCAGATGAATTTTTGGAGAGTTTTTTATTTTTTATTTTCTAGGTCTGTGAAATATGCCATTGGTATTTTTAAATGGGAATGGATTGAATCTATAGATTTCTTTGGGTAGTATGGACATTGTAATGATGTTGATTCTACCAATCCATGAACAAGGTATGTTCTTCCATCTGTTTATGAATTTCTCTATCTCTTTATTTAGTGTCTTGTAGTTTTACAAGCATAGGTATTTTACTTCCTTAGTTAAGTTTATTCCTAAGTATCTTATTTTTTTTGTGATGGTAAATGAAATTGTTTTTTTTTTTTTTTTTTTTTTTTTTTTTTTAAATCTCACTTTCTGTAAGGTCACTATTGGTGTATAAAAATGCCATAGATTTCTTGATGTTAATTTTGTATCCTGATACATTGCCAAATTCATTTATTAAGTCTAATAATTTTTTGATGGACACTTTATGGTTCTCTCTGTACAGTATCATGTCATCTTCGAAGAAGGACAGTTTTACTTCTTCTTTTCCAATTTGGATGCCTTTTATTTCTTCTTTTTTGTCAAATCACATTGGCTACTACTTCCAGTACTATGTTGAACAGGAGTGGTGAGAATGGGCTTCCCTGTCTTGTTCCTCTTAGGGGAAATGTTTTAATTTTTGCCCATTGAGTATGATATTGGCAGTGGGTTTGTCATTTATGGGTTTTATTTTGTTGAGGTATGATCCTTCTATTTCCACCTTACTGAGAGTTTTTAACATGAAAGGGTGTTGGATTTTGTCAAATTCTTTTTTTGCATCAATTTATATGACTATGTGATTTTTATCTCTCAATTTGTTTATGTGATATATCGCACTTATTGATTTGCAGATATTGTACCATTATTGCATCCTTGGAATAAATCCTACTTGGTCATGGTGTATGATCTTTCTGATGTACTGCTGGATCCAATTTGCTAAAATTTTGTTGAGGATTTTGGCATTTATGTTCATGGGAGATATTGGTCTATAATTCTCTTTCATTGTGCTGTCTTTATCTGGTTTTGGTATTAGAGTGATGCTGGCTTATAGAATGGTTTGGAAGTGTTTCTTCCTCTTGAATTTTTTGGAATAGTCTGAGGAGGATAGGTTTTAGTTATTCCTTGAATGTTTGGGAAAACTTCCCTGTGAAGCCATCTGGCCACAGGCTTTTGTTTGCTGAAAGCTTTTTGATGACTGCTTCAATTTCCTCCACTGTTATCCTATTGAGATTTTTAGATTCTTCCTGATGGAGTTTTGGAAGGTTGTATTTTTCTAGGAATATGTTCATTTCCTTCATGTTGTCTAGTTTGTTAGAATAGAGTTATTCATAGCATTTTTTTAAAAATAAATCCTTTGTATTTCTGTGAAGTTTGTTGTTATTTCACCTCTTTCATTTCTGATTTTGTTTGTTTGTGTCCTCTTTTTTTGCTTCTGGGTGAGCCTGGCTAGAGGTTCATCAATCTTGTTTATCCTTTCAAAAGACCAGGTCTTGATTTCATTGATGTTTTGTATTGTTTTGTTTGTTTGTTTGTTGTTCCCTATGTCATTTATTTCTGCTCTGATCTTTATTATCTCCATTCTGCTCACTCTGGGCTTTTCTTGTTGCGCTCTTTCTAATTCTTTAATTGTAGAGTTAGATAATTTACAATTTTTCTTCCTTCCTTCCTTTCTTTCTTTCTTCCTTTTTTTTTTTTTTTTTTTTTTTGTAGGCCTGTAGAGCTATAAACTTCTCTTATTGTGTCCCATAGCATATGCATTGTTGTGTTTTTATTGTCATTATTTTTCAGGATGTTTTTTTAAAAAAAATATATTTTATTGATTTTTTACAGAGAGGAAGGGAGAGGGATAGATAGAAACATTGATGAGAGAGAATCATAGACCAGCTGCCTCCTACACGCCCCCCCCCCCCCCCCCCCCCACTGGGGATGTGCCCGCAACCAATGTACATGCCCTTGACCGGAATCAAACCTGGGGCCTTTCAGTCCGCAGACCGACACTCTATCCACTGAACCAAACCAGTTTCAACTTTCTAGGATTTTTTAATTTCTTATTTGATCTTGTTGCTAACCCAATCATTATTTAATAGCATGCTATTCAGCTTCCAACTATTAGAATTTTTTTGATTGGTTTTATTGTAGTTTATTTCTAATATGATTTCAATCTTCTTGAATTTGGGGAGACTTTGCCTGTGATCCAATATGTGGTCTGTTTTTGAAAATGTCCCATGCGCACTTGAGAAGAATATATATTCTGTGGTTTGTGGTGAAATGTTTTAAAGATGTCAATTAACTTCAACTGACCTAGTGAGTCAATTAGAATTGCTTTTTCTTTGGTGATTTTTTATCTAGAAGATTTATTCAGTGATGTCAGTGGTGTATTAAAGTCCCATATTATGATTTTATTGTCTATTTCTCCCTTATTATCCTCTAGGAGATTTTTTTTTTAAATGTATTTGGGTACTCCTGCATTGGGTGCATATATATTTATCAGGGTTATATCCTCTTTTTATATCAACCCCTCTAGTATTATTAAGTGGCCTTCCTTATCTCTTGTTATAGTCTTCACTTTGAGCTCTATTTTGTCAGATATAAAAATTGTTACTCTAGTTTTTTTGTTTTTTTTTCCATTTCCAAATGCCTGAGAGTTATTTTTCCATCCTTTTACTTTCAGTCTGTCTGAATTCCTTATTCTGAGGTGGGTCTTTTGTAGATAGCATATATATGTGTGTGTGTACAATGTTTTTTCATCCATTCAGCCACTAGAAGTCTTTTGATTGAAGCATTTAGTCCATTTACATTTAAAGTTGTTATTGATAGGTACTTGTTTGTAGCAATTTTTATTTTTTGTTCCTGTGTTCCTTTTTACCATTTTATTTCTTGTTTTTACAGCATTCCCTTTAGCATTTCTTGCATTGCTGGCTTGGTAGTGAAAAACTCCGTCTTTTTTTTTTTTCTTTTTTTTTTTTTTTCTGTAATGATCCTTATTCAATTCCCCTTCAATTTTGAATGACAACCTTGCTGGATAGAGCATTCTTGGATTCAGTCCCTTGCTTTGCATCACTTTGCAAACTTCCTTCCATTCTTTTCTGGCCTGATGTGTTTCTGTTGAGAAATAATTTGACCATATAATGGGAGATCTCTTGATGTAACTTCCTGTCTCTCTCTTACAGCCTTTAAGATTCTCTCTTTTTCCTGAACATTTGCCATCATAATCTGATGTGTCTTGGTGTGGGTCTTTTTGAGTTCATCTTTTTTGACACTCTCTGTGCTAGTATGGCTTTTTTCTTCCCCACATCAGGGAAGTTTTCTGACATCATTTCTTCAAATAGGTTTTCTAACCCTTGTTTCTCTTCCTATTGTTCTTGCACCCCTATTATTTGTATGTTGCTTTATTTCATATTGTCCCATAGGTCCCATAGGCTCTCTCCTGTTCTTTATTTATTTTTTCTCCAATTGCAGTTCAGTTTGAGTGTGTTTTGCTTCCCTGTCTTCTAATTAGCCCCTCCACTTCTCCTAGTCTACTGTTGGAACTTTCCATGGTGTTTTTTACTGCAGCTATTTCACTCTTCATTTCTTCTTGATTCTTATATAAGTTGTTGATTTTTCATCCATCTGTTTTATAAACTGTATGAACACTTAGTCTGAATTCTTTTTCTGACATATTGCATGCTTCCATTTCACTTATCTGCTTTTATGGTGATTCCTCTTTTTCTTTCCTTTGGGGGTCTCTTTGTCTACCCATTTTTGTTCTCACTTTTGGATCTAGACCTCAAGTCGTGCAGGGGCTGTGCCTCAGTTGGCAGTGGCTCCTCTGGTGAGTGCTGTTCCCAGCAGTGGTGGCTCCTTTGGCTGGTAGGAAGAGGCTGCTTGCACAGCTGCTGCTCCTTGGATGGGGGCATGCTGCTCGTGTGGTTGTTGCTCCTCAGATGGGGCAGTCTGCTAGAGTGATTGCTGCTCCTTGGACACGGGAGCAGGTCACTTATACAGCTGCTGCTCCTTGGACAGGGGCAGGCCACGTGAGGCTGCCACTCTTTGGCTTGGGGCAGGCTGCTTGTGGGGAGTGAGCTTCTCAAGTGTGTGCTGCTCATGTGATCATAGTGCCCTGGGTTAAAGCATTTGGACTGGTCAGAAGGAAGCATGCTTCAGCACGCACAGAAGCCTGCGCTCGGGCTGGCTGGAGTCTCGGTGACCATGGGACCACAGCTGAGGTAGCAGGTCCCTGGCAGGGGTGGATCGAGAGTTTTGGTTGTTATCTGAGGGAACCCTGGGTGGAGGTGAGGCTGGGATCCCACTTACAGCAGCTCTCACCTTCAAAAAGGAGAGGCATCTGAGGAAGAGGTGGCTTTTCAGTACTGTTTGCAATGGTAATAGAGGCTGCCTAGTTAAGCAAGCCCTGTCAGCTTGCCCTCGAAGGTCCTGCAGGATTTAACTGTGCCTCACTCACACCCCCCCCACATGCCCACACACTCCTCTTTTGCTTCCTCCCTCACTAACAATCTCTCCCTCACTGCCTCTGTATGTAGGTATGGGGTGTTATTAACTGTTTGTGGATGGAGTTTCCTCTCCAGATGTCTGGTTATGTGGCTCACTCTCTAGCACACTGGCTTGGCTGGATAAAATTCACCTCGACAAGTCACGACACAAAGGGAACAGAACACAAATATACTGACTACACTGATAACCCTAATATAAGTGACCACCTGAGAAAAGAGAATTAAAGGAGAGAAAAGAGCACATATGATATCAAAGAGAGAAAAAAAGATGAGAATTTTTTTTTATATATATATGGAGAAAACATATATATGGAGAAAACACCACAGAACAAACAGATAAACCAAAAAAATGCAAACACCAAACACCTAGCAAAGACAGTGGGGGCAGAATTTGTAGAGACTGAGCTTATATACAAAAAATAAGGTTGAGAATTAGATAAATATCGTGAGAACCTCAGTTTAGTATAGTGGAAATAGAAAGGGGATGATGAGTGGATAAGAAGAAAGAGAATGAGAAGAAAATAATAATAATAAATTTATAAAAATTGATTTAAAAATGGTATAAAATAAAAAATAGCAAACAAAACAAAATAAAATAGAATTACAGGAAAATAATGTGAAAAAAAAGAAAATAAAGCAACAAACAAACAAAAAGGAAAATAAAGAAAAAAGAAGAAAAAAGAGAGATAAATAATAATAAAATAAAATAAAAATGAAAAAGTGAAGTGTTGTTCCTTTGGCTGGCTTAAGATCTCGGTCTCCAGTACTGTCTGCAGTTTCCCAGTTTCCTCTTGCTGGGACTGAAGGCTTCTCTTTAGGCCAGTCTCTCTGGACTCTCAGGGACTATCCAGATTTTTTTAATCCTTTGTATCATTTAAGGGTGTATTCTGGGTGTGACTATATTGGTTGCCTGGAGCCTGGAGGGAGGGGCTATCTCTTCAGGAGAAAAAGGGCTGCCCAGGTCCTGGACTCAGGTATAACTCAGCAGCAGACTCACTGCCACTTCTCCTGGACCCTCTCCTCTCCCCAGGCTCTCCCCAGACTCCACAAGTCTGCACCTTCTCCTGCACCGCAGCCACGGGTGAGTGTCAGTATCTGAAAGGTCCTATGAACCAGGTTCAGTGAAGAAAAGCACAGGCCGGCATTGTGTGTGGCCTGGTCATCCCTTCAGACTGCCATTTCTGGGCTCAGTCTTTCCTGACTGTGGACCCAGATCTAGAATCCCCTGCAACCAGCAGTCCTACAGACCTTCTTTCCACAGTCAGACTCTTTGCCTGTCCCTAGGAACATGGCTCAGTGCCCTGTGGTTTCCCTCTGAGCCCACAGAGGTCTGGCAGATCTCTCCTGCCCAGATCTTTGATTTTTACCTTTCTGCAGGGGTCCTCTGCCTCTCCCAGCTGCAAACTGTCTCACAAACTGAGTCTCCTTCACCATTTCAGGGTGGATGCTATTTGTTTCAGATGCTCATTCTATTTGCTCCGGGACAAGGCTTGAGACATGCCTGTCTATTCTGACACATTTGTCCTCTCCAATCATAAACTTTAAAAAGTGTTCCCCCTGCTATTTCCAGTACCCACTAGGCATCAAACATAGGTATTATAATATTATTCATTATGTTCCCTCTGCTGTACTCTATGTACCTACAGGTCTGTTTCTCTTATAGTGTATTTAAAAAGCCTGAGATGGGATTGTCTGTCATCATAGACTTTCACTGAAATTAGGTTCCAGATACAGTCAAACAAGGTAGAGTCACCTTTGCCACCCACATTCATGTGACAAAAAAGCGGGAGTATTTTACAATGCAAACACCCTGCACTGATGCCCCTGCCTGAATAGGGAGGCAGGCCTTCCATTTTAATGGGACCATCTGTTGCAATGAACAGATGTATTAGAGAGGTTTTTGCTGCAGGAAATGTATTATTATTTATATTATCCTTAAATAAAACAAAGAAAATAAATTTAAAAAATAAATCCCACATTGTGTCTAAGAAAAGGTGAAAGCAATTCAGGATTATTTTGTAGCTGTGACTTTCATCTAAAGATTGGTCTCAAAGACAGAGCAGAGCCATAAAAGCTACCTTCCCCCTCTTCTGTTCGGAAAAGTACCAAAGATTTGCTTACATCCTTGGCAAAAAATGAGTGATTTTTGTCTAGAAGTCTCAATAAGTCAGAGGACATCTTCCTAGGGAGGCCCAGGAGAGGAAAGGAGTGTGTGTTGGTATGACTTTGCCTGTTCTCTCTGTCTTTTCCTTTACGGCTCAGTAGCAGTTGTCCTAGATTCTGCTGCCCAAGCAAAAAGTCTCTTACATTGGTGTCGATTTGATTGTATTAGCCATCATTTTGAATCTATATAGGAATTGTTCACAGAGATTATTAGTGTTACAGAGAACAGTGTTTTTAAAAACTGTTTTGTACTGTTTCTTGACTAATTGCATTTCGTGGAGTTTCTGCATGTATATATGGTTTTACTCTGAGAGTGTTGGGTGCAGATTTTCTGTCCTGCTCTCTCTCTGGGAGCTGCCCGACTTCCCTAAAAGTTCTGTCACCTTCAGCTTCCGTCTATGAGTAATGATGTTTCTTGACAACCCGTTTCAAAGAGAAGTTGTGAAAAATGTGCAAGGTACTTGCAGTGGGCTTTGGGCGTCTTGGAAGAGAGATGTAATGTAAATACCAGAACGCTAGTGTGGAACCAGTGTGTGAGCGCTGCTCAGACTTCACCCAGAATATTATCTCTCCATCTTGGGATGGAGAGCTTGGCAGGCTGGTGAAAGACAGAGTTTCTGGATTGCATATTCCAGATTGTGCCTGTGTTTGTTCTGTGCAAAAGGGCGTGCCTTCAGCTACAGCCTCCTCCTGCCTTAGTCATGGAAAACCTCATAGAGAAAGTGGAGTTTTAGGATGGCGTTTGAAGATGAGAGGGAGAAAGGTGCACAGTGAATGAGAGAGAGAAGAGAAACTTTGGGGATGTAAGAAGTGACTAAGAACAGGGAGAGTGGAAACGGGAAAGATCATGTATCAAAGGAGTACAAGTGAATTGTATTAACTGAGAAAGATGAATTTTAAAATCTTTCTAGGAATCTGATCTGAGAGAGAGGCTTTTTCTAATTTCATTGCTATAAAAATTAATGTTATTCCTTTGAGCAACTCTGAGACAGAAAACCTCAATTTAAAAATACAGACAGGTGTTGCAGCAAGTTTATAATACATTCCAGACAGTTTTGTTTTTTTTGAACTGGGAGGATGATAATCAGTTGCTACTTATGGGATATGAGTCATCATAAAATAAAAATGCAACTCTGACCTGTACAGTCCTGAACACGCTTAACTCTTAATAAGTTTTTGATTAAGCAAACAAACACATAAAACACCTAACGCCGAGACTGCTCGTGGCCTTGTTTTTTGAAAATGGTAATAAAAAAATTAAAGAGAACAAACATATCTAAAGTAGAAGTGGCACTTCACTTTGCCTTAGAGCTGGCCCAGATAAACAGGTGATGAAAGAGAGAGAAGACAAAGACGGATTAGCAGAGTATGACAAAGAGCCATCTTTGTCATGGACACGAGCTCCCTGGCAGAGAGCACACTGCCCTCTCTGCTCTCACGCCAGTTTGGCTCATTCCCAGGCCCACAAGTGAGGGTCTGTCCTGAGCAGGGGCTAGACTCGTCTTGCACCATCTCCGGACCAAAGAAGCTAGGAAAAGCTGGAGAATTTTCAATGCAAAGTTAACAATTGTTTTCTGGAATCAGAACAGTGTTTGAACCCCAATGCCGCCATTTACTCACCAGAGTTAACTGTCACTTTTTAGTGCCAGTCTCTACACATTTGCCACAAGTAGATAGTTTCTCACCATGTTTGTTGTAAGCATTAAAAAAAAAAAATCTAAAAGGGGGTTAAACTTATATTTTTTTTAAAAATTGAGAGAAACACAAATTTTTGTTTGACTTGGTGATGGGAGGAGCAGGCCAATTGTACTTGAGCTCTTTAGGATAGAAAACCAGGTACTATGGATCTAAGGTGTGAAAACGAGATACAATTAGAAGTTCTTTGAGAAAGATCTTTAAATGAAGGGTATCAATACAAGGATTTCTTTGAGTTTCGATAATTGTGGCAGAATGTTGGCTTTCCCTTTGGAAAATCTCCTCCAGGTTTTCCAAAGTCTTCCCGATTCCCAGCCCTGGTGAAACTGGGCATAATCGTTCCACTATGACGCATGCTTCCCTATTACATTAAAGCAAAAATGAGTTTGCCAAGAAAAAGCAGCTTTTCACACAGGGTGTAGCGCATGTTGTGGGAGAACTAGTCTGGCTGGTTCCACCTCAGCTCAATCTTTTGAGTGCAATTTTTGCTGTTAGCCGTACCAACGAATATTACAGCAACCATCGCCCGAATGCCACTTCCTCATTTGGGAAAACACACACACACACACACACACACACACACACACACACTCACACACACACACACTCACACACACACACTCACACACACACACACACACTCACACACACATACACTCACACACACACACACACACTCACACACACACACAAACACACTCACACGTTCAGAGTCACTGCAAAATTATAAATGGACATAACTTCCTAGATGGCCCGAGGACTTCAAAGAGTTAGAGAAACATCAATCAGATAAAAACCGGTGTGTGTCACCGATGTTTTAAAATGTTATATTCGTGTTTAAATAGCTGGCAGGTCAGTCTTTTTTTTTTCCTTAATTTTTTTGAGTGTGCAGCAAAACAAGCTTCAATAGATTGGAAAAATAGAGTTCATTTCTTTTTTTCATTTTTAGTTTTTATTTTTTTTCTGTTTCTCTTCACCCTGGAGGTGGTCACAGCCTGGCCTCCCTCTGCATCCAGGCTGCTGGGCAGGGGAGAAGCTGCGGGAGGGAAGAGGCATCGCTTGTGCCCCCCAGGGAAGGGCTGGGCTGGAGGTAAGGCGGCCGCTTTCTCTCCCGGACGGACCCCCTGCTCCCTGCCTGAGCGCCTGAACACCATCTTCAGCACACCGTGTCTTCAGAGAAACTTCCTGGAAGCCAGCCAGCTGGGGCCCAAGGTCAAGCAGCCACCATGACCATCAGCAACAAGGAGAACCAGGGGGGCCCGCGGAGGTGATGGCAGGTGGAGAGGCAGTTAGTGAATCCGCAGAGCTGCCTGCTCACCGCTGTGGCTGCGTTGATGGCAGCGGCTGCTGTGACTGCTGGGAAGGTCTTATCTACTGATCAGCACAGTGTGCCAGAGGGCGGATGGGAGAGCCCGCCTTGGCAGAAGGTTCCAGTTGCAGCCTGCAACAGACAGAAGGAAAAGGGAAAACAACCCTCACAGCAGACCAGCAGGAGCAGCTCCGCGGAGCACGGCACTGGTGTTCCAGGCCTTGCCGGCTCCATCCCCGGCGCTGGCAGCCCTGGCTGCCTGCTTTCATTAATTACCTCCCATTCCCAGTCGCATTTATTCCAAACTACCTTTAGGGTTCAAAGTGCAGGAGCAAAATGACTTGGGTTGAAGGCAATTAACAAACAGGTTATTTTAAATTAACAGGCACTTTTACCATCTGGCCCACACAGCTCCTTCATGTCGCGGTGGAATCAGCAATGCCGGGTATCTGGTGGAAGGACGAGTGGGTCACATTCTTCCCAGTGATGATACACTCACTTTATTTGGAGATTTGAATATTTCATTGATACATATTATCAGAGTTAAACCCAAGGAAAAAGAAAAGCTTCTACAAATTTCTGATATTGTATATTAGAAATTTTTGTCTACAAAATATGTTAGAATTGTATGTACAAAATTGTATATTAAATGTGTTATCAATTTGTTGTCAGGTGCTTGTTTGTTTTTCACTTTGAATTTTCTAATATCCCTGAAATACTTGAGTTGTTATTGTTCTTGGCATTTATCCATTTCCCCTTGAGTTACACATGACTTTTTCCTCCTATTTTGAAACTAGGTATTTTGCTCTATATTGCCTTGTATATAGTGGGGACTTAGCAAGTTGAATAGAAAAATGAAATGCCTCACATAATTCAAAATAGGTGACTACAGGAGAAGCCTGAGAATTTTAAACGAAGTTTCAATAAGTTAATAATGTGCTATATATTGTTTCATAGAAGCATTCTCTGTAGATAGTGGGTTCCTCTACAACATTTAACATAATTTAGTTTAGATATAACTTAAAAAAAACTTTTATTTCTTTAAAATCTTTATTGTTGAAAGTATTACGTAAGTCCTCTCTCCCCTCCCCTCCATTAACTTCTTCCAGTTCACTCTGATCCTCCTCCTGCCCCCGCCCCCTCACATACAACTTTTCAGGAACATTTAACAACACAAAGTGGGAGAATGCCCATTGGCTTATTGCGGGTGGTAATGACACCTGGGAAGTAGCTTCATTTTAGTGTCATTTATAGCAGCAGTAAATGCGTATTGATTACAATATATATGCACCTGCAACCTGTTCGTCAATCTATTATTTAGATAGACTAAGCAGAGGTGGTGCTTTTCCGCTGTTTTGTGTAGTGACTGGAACACTGTTGACACTCATTAAAAGTTAAGGATAGTAAAGTCTGGCTAGCATATGATGCAAATTTTCCATTTTATAAACCATTAAACAGAAATGGGAAAGGATGAAATGCCAGGTAAAATGCACAGGAATATTCAACCGGATGAAAACAAGTTAAGTATATTTGGTAGACTCTTCTCATTGAAGGTTTACCACTCAGTACTGACCACTTACCATATAGAACCAACGGAAAAAGCTCACAAAGTCATATGTCAAACCGGATTAAACAAGCACCTCTAAAAACACCCAGCAATTAAATTCGGGGGCCCAAACAACTAGGATATAATGAAAAACTGAAATGTAGAAAATATGATAACACACTAAGACTGTTTATAAGCAAATTGTTAAACTGGGATATCATGCATGAATTTACCATGAGCCAATTTAACTATTAACCAGTTCCAAATTTTATTTTACTGGTTGGATTTTTCCATGGAGCAAAATTAGGCTCTTTGGGAAATGCATCTACTCTTCCAGTACAACAAATCGCGTCCTGAAGATGAAGGCTTGACTTGGCACTATTTCCTAGTTTTCTTTGCTTTTTTGTTTCTTCTTCTGTGGGTGAACAGCATTCTCCTACAATGAGACTCTCTTAAGTCTAATAGTCTATGATTCTAAATAAGTAACTTTCAACAGAGAAGTCATTTTTGTTCAACCAACAGATTGCCAAGATCCCCAGAGAATTAGATGGACAGTCAAAAATTAGCAACAAAGCACCATGGGGGAGGAGTGAGAAGATCTGGGATGTGCCCTTGTCTTTATTTCTGCCTGCACTTTATTTTCCACTTTAAAATGTGAAGCAGAGCCATAACCCTTGCCTGATTTTCCTTGGTGCTGTGAAAAAAAAATTCCTAAAACAACAACAACAACAAAAACTTTTATGTTCTCCAAAAAAATATAATTTATTATGTATATTATGCTAAAAAGATACCTAGGTTTTGGTCCCATGGAGCACCAGAAGTTGCAGCTATTTGTTTCCAAGACACTCCTTTAGTTGTCCTTTGTTTTCCAGAATGTAATACTTTAAAATTTTTCAACTTTGACAAAAGAATGTAGCATATTCAGACCTTGATTTTTATGTCAGATGACTAAACTCCCAATCAGCAATACATGATTGTCTTTCCTTGTTTCAGATAAATAGAAAACAAGTACACTGATGAAATACAAATAAAATCTGCCATTAGTACAAAAACCTTTAATCAGATGTATTTCAATGTTCCCATTTGTGTGACAATGTTATTAAGAAGTGTTTCAATAACTTAACCATACAAACTGGAAGAGTTGCAACCCTATGGTTTTTGAAAAGGAATCTCATCCTTTTAGGCAATTTTCCTTATCTCCCATACACAAGATACCAGCTGCCTTCAGAGCAATCCTGTTCTACCTCTCCCAACAGAGTGAAAGGAGAACAGAATGTACAGCAATGAAAGAAACAAACACTCAAGTGAACCAAGTACTCAGTATTATTTATTAGTTGGGAAACAGATAGAATATCTCTCTTTCTGAAAATCAAACAGCAAGCCAGGGCCAGTCTTAGAGCTGAATCTTAGCTTACAAGCTTGGGCTCTTTCTACTATATCTGCTGGTCTTAATGCAATAACACTGACATTGGAGAAGAAGGAAATGAATAGGAGAAAAGGTCAGCACTTGCTCTACCCTCCAGATAGTCCATCTCCAGGAAGACTCTCTCACTGGACCTCCGAGTTTTACCAGTTTGCTTTTGCCATTCCTTTCCATTGTTCATCTCCACTGACACCCGTACCCATCCTCCTCTAGGGATGATGAGATTGGGAAATTAAGCCAATGACTTCATCTTGGGATATATTTGGAAATTTCTGTTCTATATATTATATTTTCCGCATCTCTCTCCATTCTGATCAAGTAAGAAACACAGCCAAACATCAGCAAAAGCTGTTCTCATGTTCACAAAGTACCCTTTCCTCCTTCCAGACCCACCACCACTACCACCTTTATAAAACCAAGATGATCACAGCGGGGCTCCTTTTCTCAGTCAGTGCTTGTTCTTTAAACAACAGCAACAACACTGCTTGCTCTCTCCTGCTCTAAAGAGGCAAGTTTCCTGTGCGAGGCACAGGGGCAGGCCGCTGTGGCAAGTTTCCTGTGCGAGGCACGGGGCAGGCCGCTGGAGGGCTTCACCATTCCGATCTTTTGGGGACACCTGTCCTGCCTCAGGACCCCTGCATTTTCTTAGAGACAACCTATTAGAAATCTGCTCTGCTTAAGCAAATTAAGATTTGGAAAAATGGAAATGTTGAGTGCCTCCTTCTACCACCTTGCAATAATTCATTTTGTGCAATCAGCTGTCCAATTCTTTTTAGGGTGTTTCAAACTTTTTAAAATTTATTTACTTATCAGCTATTTATTCATTATATTTCAGAAGACTCTAAGAAGCAGATAATTGTTCGAGTTTGAAGAGAATGTAGAAAAAGTATATGGAACAGTTTTATAACATAGAGTTCCAAAGTTCTAGTTCAATGTTATTAGTGCTCTTAAACATACTATGGCATCAGTAGGTGGTGCTGGGATTAGAAACCATAAGACACAAATTACTAACACTTTGTTCCTGAAATGTTAGCTATGAAATTAATTTTGCTAGTATTAAAAAGTATTGGTGCTAATTGTAGGCTCAGGAAGCACAGTAAGTTTTATTAGCACAAATGACACTATTGTGTAATTATTATTTACTTGTAATCATCCTATCAGTTTACCAGAATTTGTTTCTCAGCAATTTTTTTCTATTCTCCATCAATATCATTATTTCTATTCTCCATCAATATCAATATCACAATAAGAAAATTAATGTTTGAGAAGCATAAAAAACTGATGAGGGGAAAACACATCTTAATTTTTAAATGGGGGATTTTGTGTTCTAGACAAAAATGCTAGAAATGGCAATGTCCAAAGGGCACCAAAATTTTTTTAAAAGTATAAAGGTTTGAAACTGATTTTGGAAAAATCAGGCCTTGACTCAGGAGCCTGACATTACAGCATATAAAATGGTCTGAGCCGCTTTGTATGGTGAGCAACTTCCTGCGCTCATTTCCCACCACCTGGCAGGACTCCATAGGGTGAGCTTCAGAACTTTGTCCTCTAACAATTCTCGCACAGTTTTGTCAGTGTGAGTAGCAAGAAGACTAAAAGGAATTTGGCCGCCAAGAGAGAATGCAGAAGAGAGATGAGGAAACTGGGCTCAATGTTTTCAACAAAACACAGTGTTTAAGGATAGAAAAATTTGATAATCATACTTGTTTGGTTTTGCTGAGGGTCTTGACTGCATTTTTATGAACCTCACCTGAAAGCTAACACCGGGATGCTTACATGTAGAAATACAGAGCTTCAGGATTTAGTCAGAGGATCCCTAGTATCAGAAAGTGCTCAAGTTTTTCACTTCAGGACAAATACTTCGGCATAATAAAATCCAATGAGGTTGCTGGCTTTGAACATTTTGTACCTCCTACAATGTAATAGGTTCTCTTGTTCAGGTGTGTATTGACTTTGTTTTAGTTTTGAACCAGTGAGAGCAATGGTTACTCTTTACTGAGCTTGATAACTATGGGAGCAAAACTGGGAGGAACCTTAAAGGTTTCTAGTCTCTAATTCCTTCCTGGAATTAGATAATGATAATCTATAATAATAAAAGCATAATAGGCTAATTAGACCAGACATCCTTCCAGATGACCTTCTGGATGAAGCTGGGGCTGTGAGGGCAGAGCCCCTTGTATGAATTTCATGCATCAGGCCTCTTGTCATTTAATAAAAGACAACTAATCTTTCAAAAGTAGAGTTTGCAGACTAAATAATTGCTATTTTTGTGGCAATAAACAGATAAAAAGACAAAATATATAGAATTATTTGTATAATTTCTCAATGTAAAGTTCTTTGTTTATATTGCTCCCTCCCTCCCTTCCTTCCTCCTTTTTTCCTCCCTCCCTCTCTCCCTCCCTCCCTCCCTCCCTCCCTCCCTCCCTCCCTCCCTCCCTCCCTCCCTCCCTCCCTTCCTTCTTTCCTTCCTTCCATGATTGGATATAAAGTCAGCTTTCACTTTTCCAAACAGAATGAATTGTTCATCTATTTTTGAATAATCATCTCTATTCCCCTGCCTCCAACAAGTCTGTGAGGGCCTTACCTCCAGCAGGACCTAGAGATGTGGGCCAAGGCTGTGCCCAGAAGGGTGTTTGCTGATGTTTTGTTGTAACACGGTCTCTCTGAATGGGGCTGTTATAGGTGAAGATGGAACATGCTCTGTTTTCAAAATGGAAACAAAAACATTCATTTGAAAAAATGGACATCTATTATTCATACTTACTTCAAAGTTAATAGAATATTTTATTTCTTCATGTCTATCAGATTTACATTTACACATACATTACACACACACACACACACACACACATTATATATATATGTAAATCTAAGAAAAAAATTTCAGTAAGGATACTGGGAATTCCTTTTGTATAATATAATGCCGCAATTTGTATATTGCCTAAATTATACATCAACTTTACCAAGTCTAAAGATCAAGTCATTCCAACTTTATTGAGCTAGTCATTAAAATTTGCACTTTTCAATTCAGTTTCTTTCTGGTGGGCCAAAGATCTTTGGTGGAGAAAAAGGCATGGAAAGAGATAAGATACTCCTTATCAGATTGAACAAAGTCTCAGTCAAGCTGGAAAATGCCTCAAGGTGCTGTTGGAATCAAATGGAAACATTTGTTACATAAAGCCTAAAGAATCCTAAAATTACCACAGCATCCCCCCCTGCATTCTTAGATGTAGATTGCTAAAACAGTCAAAATCCACAGGTAAGTATAAAAGCTAAAATAGTCCAGCAAATAAAATAAATGAAATTCTTAAGTATGTTGGCAAACATTTGACCTTCTGGTTCCTATTTGCATTTAGCTCCAGATAATGGCATCTAATCCATGAATTTCATGTTCACAGGCTAAAAAAAAAAAAATAAAAGAAAAGAATTTTAAGTTTTAAAGTTTGAATTGTGGTTTCTTTTTGAGAAATCTTAAAAATCCATAAAACCTTAAATGATACAAAGGTATGTTATGTTGGTTTATTTATATTTTGAGTAGCTCTATTGTTGATAAGAATTGTTTATTAAAATGCTTTTATAATTCAATAAGGAATTTCTTTATATTCTAATTATTCCTTTAAGAGATCTATTTTAAAAGAATATATTTTCTCTCTGTTTTCCATTTTATTTCTTTGGTCAATGTATTTATTTTCTAAATTAATAAAATAGTGAGTGGTATATAAATTGACAAGCTTCTTTGAAAAACAAGTTGGGAAATTTTGAAACAGACCTATGTGGACTGCTAACCCATGTTTTTTAATTAAGATAAATAGAGGTGAAAATAGCTTAAAAATAGACGCATTACCCTTTGATGAACTGATATTTTTCACTGTTACAAGTTTTATTTTCTCCCCACCCAAGAATGGGCATTGTTAGTTTACTTAATCAAGCCTCTCCTTATTTAAATCATGTCCTCTTTCCGAAATTACCTAACTCCATTGTGTGCCTGGTGAAAAATACCACGTACCAAACGCCTCCTTCCTCAGCAGTAGGCGTGGAAGGCGTGGGTGGGAAGGAGGAGCTGTGATTTCTTCATGAGCTATCTTCCTGTATCCCTAGCACCATGTACTCGATTAACCACATTTGCCTGTCTTGTACTGAGTAATCCTTCTTCACCTGGAAGAGTTCTGTTGACTTGAGCTGAGATAAGTAGACCTGGCTGGATCTCTTAAGAGTTTCATTTTTTTCCATGGATATTCCTGTGTTTATGAACATCATAGATTCCTGTCTTCTCTGGTACATCTATTTTCCTTATCTAGAGTCACTCCTTAAGAGTTGATAAAAACTCATCCATCATTAAAATTTGTTAGAGAATCCTTGGGCCAATGGACTTGAGAGCTGAGAGGAAGAGATTTCTGCTATAGTTCAGAATAAATTTGTACCAGAAAAAGGTCATCATCCCCCTTCTCACATACATTGCCCTCAAGAAGTCTATCCCTGTAGCCATGATCTTACCTGGATTTCTCAAACCTAATTTAGATTAAGGTGTGAGTAGATGAGAGTGTTCAAAAGAAGAGGCCCCTGAGGCTTCTGGAAACTTTCTGTTTCTAGGATGTCAACTTGATGTTTCCTGATGTCTTGAAGCCAGCCTGCCTTTTGCTCAGGAGCCCTCTGGAGTGGTATGAAGCACAGTCTGTAATCCCAGGTCTACCACCGACCAGTCATGAAACCTTCTTGTCTAATTTCTCTGTGCCTCAGTTTTCTCATCTGATAAGTAGGTATAATACCTGTTTCATACTGCTGTCATGAGGATTAAATGAATTAATACATGCAAAACATGTAATACAATGGCTGATATTTAGGAAGCTCATGTTTTTAATCTAGTGGCATTTATTACTATATGGCTTATTTGCTTCCGAAGTTTTTTGTGTGTGACTATTCCTCTAATTCCAAGAGAGTAATTAAATCCTGTGACTACTCATGCTCCAAAGTATCTCAGGTGGAAGTGTGCTAAGCAGTCAGGAGGTGAGAATGAAGAAACCAAACAGTAAAGTCACTTTTCAGAACAGTGTCCTTGGGTATCTCTGCTTCGGATGGCGCCAGAGCCCCTGGCCTATCTACTTTGCATTCCTACAAAAAAACCCCAACAAAACAAAACAAAACAAAACAAACAGGCCTTCCCCCAAAAGAAAGCTATTATGTAGCCTTCTTTTCCATTCAGGCAAAAACTGAGAAACTGTAGCAGCAGCTCATGAAGTAAACACCTCTTACATAGTCAGTTCAATGGCAATACTCACAAAGGTGAGATAAGGAATAGTCTTTTCATGCGCCCTCCTGAATTGGGTAGTTTGAACAGGAAAATGATATTTATTCAGACGCATATATATGTGTGTATACCACGTATATATGTGTATGTGTGTATACACATATATATTTGTGTATACACACATACATATATGTGTATAAACACATGTATATATACATACATAGATGTGTATACACACACACACAAACATACATGCACCTATTTTAAAATGGTAAAGCCAGTGGGACAATTACAAGTCAGAAGAAAGCAAAGTTCCAAGAATAGGTGAGTCACTGGATGGTCACGTATTTGAGAAGAGAAAGAAGCACACTTTGCTACTTTGATAAATGTCTCAAAAATAATAATAAAAAAACCATATATATATATATATATATATATATATATATATATATTTTTTTTTTTTTTTTCTTTCACAAAATCAAAATGGGAATCACTATGAAAAACTTCAAATGCCTTTATTTAACAACCTAGCTTCCCAGATGCTGCTGTACAGGCCCAGAGGCCACTGATTGCTGTCAGCAGGCTGGGGCCTCCTGCTGAGAGGCTGCAGAATGTAGGCCAGGCCCGAAGAAGGACAAGGACAGCCAGCACTGAACATGGAACAAAGGACTATCCTCAACTGAATGTATGGCCTTGCACCACTCAAACAGCCTCTCTCTGTGCCTCAGTTTACTCCTTGTACCATTAAGGAATTTGGTTAAGTAGTAAGATTAAATGTCCTTTCTGCATCTAAGGCAGAAATAGGAGAGGCAAATTTTACCACATAGACCTTGTCCAAATCCTACAGGTTGAAATACTTGTGTGTATTCTCCCAACTTTTTCTTTAGCTTGTTTTTGACTTCCAGCATCTGTTATTCCCTGTTATGAAAGATGGATTAGTCAAGTGGGAGAATGACCGAATATGCCAAGCCTCATTTTATGTTTTTTGTTTATATTTATTCTTGAGCATAGGTTTTGGATAGTTCTTATGGGTGAGGGAGTTTATCCTGGTGATTTGTTTATTTAATTATTCCTTTCTTTTGGCCTTTCTCATCCTTTGTCTATAAACAATGAAAAATGAAGAATCACTTACATTTAGAATCATATGTGTCCTTTATCACACACACACACACACACACACACATACACACACACACACATCCATACACAGACACTATGAAAAATACTAAAAGTGAACATAGTGATAGATGGTGCTTTTCTTTTCAGTCAAGTTGCTTAAATACATAGTTTACAAAAGGGATATGCATATAGTATATTCTTAAATAACCTATTTTGTTCTGTAGCAGAATATATAGTCCCCTCCTCCCAGTTGCTAATGACTTGAAGCAGAGAAGCAAGTTGAAGGATGAAGTTGTTAGTAAATGATAAATAGTTGACTCATGATGACACCCAGCTTCTCATCTCTTAATGGCTATTATTGTTACAGGAGGGGCTCATTAGTTCCGAGGTGTGGTTTTCCTACCAGGGCCAGATCACTTTATCAGAGACCAAATAAGCACATGTGATATAATTGGAGATGTGTGAGCAGCTAAGTATCTACTCTTCCCATTTAAAACAAAAATACTCACTTTTCCTTGGCAGCCACACCTTCTAATTACTTATAAATGTTTCAGATTTGTTATCTTCAAAGTTTGGAGAAAGACAGAAAAGGAGGGCGAGAAAGAACTGATGGTGGAAACTCCGAGGATCAAAGGCCCTGGTTAACCAGCAGCCTGGCTTTATTTTGGCCAATTCAGAAGCCCCGCTGCTGCAGAGATATGAACTGACAGCCATTTGGCAACCCAGAGGACCTGGAGAACAGGATGTGGGCCACCCTTTCACCCATCTCCTTGGAAGCACTGTGTTGAGCAAGAGGTGGTGGTGGTGGGGAGAGAAGGGTTGATTTGCTAGAACTGCAGTGGTTAAATACTGCCACCTTTCTTTCCCTCCACCACCCCTGGTCCAGTGCGCCTCTCTGTAGGTTGAGAACTTGGCTTTCTCCTTGTGATTCCTTTGGTTACTGAAAGTCTTTGCCACAGGGTATCAAGGCCACTAAGGGAGGGCTTGTTGAGAAATTTTACTTCCACTGCTGGCAAGACCCAGGGCCTCACTATATAATTGTTTAGGCATTTTATGCAAATTCTGCAGGAGTTATGAGCTACCTAGTTTCTCCCTGGTGAGTGCTTGGCAAATGAGAGACCAAGACTTATAAAAGGGATAGTGTCCAAACAAAGATGATACGAAATCGCTGAAGCATGAGCTCGGTGCATTTCAGCATGTTCTCCCCATATGACATCAGAATTTGGGTTTCGAAATGAGATAGACATGATACACTCAGTCTCCTGCTTTCTCTTGTCTTTCTCAGATGCACAGTCCAGCTGCTGAGACAGTAACATTTTTTTCTTTCTTCTGCTTTCTCTTGTTCTCTCACCTTAAAAGATTATATTCTAGAGAAGAAGGACTTTTTACAGTTTTAAGAATATATGTACAAATTAATAACTATTCTCGTTCTTTGACCCTGAGCTCATATCATTAAGTCTCAAAGGATTTTGGCCTTTGGACAAGGGTGCTAGGGAAGTTCTTTTGACTGTGGTGGCTCATTCAACTGTGGACATATCTCTGGAGGTTTCATGAATATATTAAGAGTTCCTAAGAGGCAGAAAGCATATGCTCTGGTCTGGAGTTAATTCACAGATACAATGTATATTTTCTTTCTTTTTTGTTTCTTTGCTTCCCTCCCTCCTGCTCTCCGTCTCCTACTCCCTCCCTCCCTCCCTCCCTCCCTCCCTCCCTCCCTCCCTCCCTCCCTCCCTCTCTCCTTCCCTCCCTCCCTTCTTTCCTTTCTTCCTTATTTTAGTCCCTTCTTCCTTTTAGTTTTACCAATATCATGCACCTTTTTTCACTTGTAAACTATTTAAGGAAATATTTTCACAATCATTCAAATAAATTTCAGTGATTACCCTTTCCATCTTCTATTCTTTAGGTAGAATCATAAAAATTAGAAGGTACTGCATAATTTTGAATTACTTTAGAGAGAAATACAATTTTTCCAAGTCGTGTCCTCTGTCTCCTGAATTTTTGTGTTCAGGATTGCTCTGTCAAAGCTGCCATTTTGCCACTTAGCATCCAGTCAACCATAGCCAGGCTTTTACCAGAAGATGCTCTAATTAACCAAACAGTACCTCCATTCCTTTGGATTTTTATGCTACTTTAAATCCTTTAAACTGTACTGGATTTTTAAACTTCTTCTCTCTTAAAGTTAAAAAACATTTTTAGTATCTGTTAAGTGTTCATGTTGTGCCCAGCACTTAGGCAGTGCTATAAATGCTGCACTCTATGAGAACCATATGATACAGACGCTGCTGCAGGTTTTGCATTCAAAGGAGAGTGTGCATGCAACATTAGGTTTGAGTATATTACTATTTCATTAGTATACACATATGTATCTCAAGCACATCTACATAGACATATGCATACACACTGATACATACACAGTACTCCTTCCAAATGCTGAAATGCTTAAGACCTTAAGAAAAATATATGGTTCAGGAACTAAAAATCAAAAGTGACTGTTAAATCTCCATGAATTTCATTACTATCCTATATAATAAAAGCCTAATATGTAAATCGACTGAATGGCAGAATGGCTGGTGGAATGACTGGTAGCTATGATGTGCACTGACCATCAGGAGGCAGATGCTCAGCGCAGGAACTGACCCCAGCCTGCAGGCCCCAGGTTAGTCAAGGCAGGTGCCAGCAGGGGCCCCCTGATTGCCCCACCAGTTGCCCCAGAGATTGGCCCTGATTGCTGGGCAGACCTAGGAACCCTACCCATGCACACATTTCATACATTGGGCCTCTAGTAAATAATAAATACCAACTGTAATATTGTAATCTATAAAAAGAAGATCTATATTTGGTCTTTATCCTGTTCCTAGCTTCTAAAAATCATTGGAATTTCCTAAGGCAGAGCTAAAGAGAGATGAGAGAGATAAAGATATATTTTTTAATGTTAATGAGGTGACTTTTGGAAAGTACCTCTGTAACCTAAGGGTGAAGGCTGATTGCCAGGGGAGCCAACCATGTTATTAGAAGGGTTGGGACTATAAGTCCCTGGCCTCCTGGGAAGAAAAGGGGACTGGAAACTGAGTTCAGTTATCAAAGGGGACTGGAAACTGAGTTCAGATTTAACCAATCATGTCTACGTAATGAAACCTCCAATAGAAACAGAAAAGGAGAGGGCTCGGGTTTGGAGAGCTTCTGGGTTGGTGACCACGTGGAGACTTGGTAAGAGAGGGTATGGAAGCTCCATGCCCTTTCCCATGCCTTGTGCTAGGCATCTCTTTGATCTGGCTCTTCCTGAGTTATATCTTCTCATAATAAACCAATAGTCTAGTAAATAAAATGTGTCTCAAAGTTCTGTGAGCCACTTTAGCAAGTTAATAGAACCCAGGAAGGGAGTGCAGGGAACTTCTGATTTATAGCCAGTTGGTCAGAAGCATATCTAATAACCTGAATTTATGATTGGCCTCTCAAGTGAGGGGCAATCTTATGGGACTGAGCTCTTAACCTGTGGAATCTGATACTATCTCCAGGTAAACAGGGTCATAATAGATTGAGTTGTAGGACAACCAGTTGGGTTGGAGCATTGTTTGCTACCACAGTGAAAGAAGCCATCAAGGAACCCCTACACCCACCATACATACACAGCTTACAATTGGTGACCAGAACTTTCCAAAACTAAATAAATCCCAAAGCAATGATAGTTTGTAATATAGGGTGTGGTGCTGTTTATTTGATTTGCCATCTTTTGCTCACTTACAAACTTTTCAACATCTCTGTTCACTGAATTGTTAATGAATTGCTGTTCAGTGAATAGTTTAGCTTTGATGAAGTTAACATGGCACACTTTTCTGCCTTCCTGATTTTATGCATCTTGTCTCTGAGTGTCTTTTAGAGCTCTAATGAGGCTTTGAGGATATCGAGCAACTTGGCTGCCCATAAAACCTCACACCAAAACATGAACCACTTACCCTTCTGCACACTTCTCAGCTACCTTTCTCTTGGCAGAGGATAAGGAGAGACGCCTGAGGCCAGGGTCTTTTTTCCACCCCCTTCCTTTATTTTTCCTAAAAATTCATTGCAAAAATCAGCACTCCTATTCTGCCCTCTATATTATTTCTCGTCACTTTCCCAGCTTTTTCTTTTACTAATCAGATCTAACAGGAACGATACACAACTTTCTATTCCAAAACTAAGAAGACAGAAATTAGAAATATTTTTTTTCTAGAAATTTACATGGAAGAATTGTTGTCTTGCTATTTATATTTGGTAAGTTATATAATAAAATGCATATATCATGTTTTGATGTCTATAAAACATCTAAGAAAAATGATAGCTACCATTTTGTGTTTATTATTTATTTATTTAACAAATATTTATTGAAGACCAGCTATGTGTCAGAAAAATAACTAAGCATGAAAGAAATAAAAAGAATGGTATGGTTCTTGCTCACATGGAGCTATATGTTTGGTACCATGTAAACACTTTGGGTGTATCCTCCTTTCATCTTAATAACTACTTCTTTTCCCCCATGGAACTTTCCCTGGCAGCCCCCAACCTTCAGCACATGCTCTCACCCTCCTGTTGTCTGTGTCCATTGGTTATGCTCATATGCATGCATACACGTCCTTTGATTGATCTCTTATCCCCTCATAGGTTGGACAGTCTATTTGATGCTTCTAGGACTCTAGTTCTATTTTTTTTTCATCAGTTTATGTTGTTCATTATATTCCACAAATGAGTGAGATCATGTGATATTTATCTTTCTGACTGACTTATTTTGCTTAGCACAATGCTCTCCAGTTCCATTCATGCTGTTGCAAATGGTAAGAATTCCTTCTTTTTTTATTATAGCATGGAATTCCATTGTGTAGATGTGCCATAGTATTCTAATCCACTTATCAACTAATAGGCACTTGGACTGTTTCCAAATCTTAGCTATAGTAAACTGTGCTGCTATGAACATAGGGGTGCAGATATCCTTTCTGATTGGTGTTTCTGGTTACTTGGGATATACTCCTAGAATTGGGATTACTGAGTCAAATGGGAGTTCCATTTTTAAGTTTTTGAGGAAACTCCATACTGTTTTCCACAGTGGCTGCACCAATCTGCATTTCCACCAGCAGTGCAAGAGGGTTCCTTTTTCTCCAAATCCTCACCAGCACTTGTCATTTGTTGATTTGTTGTTGATAGCCATTCTGATAGGTGTGAGATGGTACCTCATTGTCGTTTTGATTTGCATCTCTCAGATGATTAGTGATTTTGAGCATGTTTCCATATATCTCTCCACCTTCTGTATGTCCTCTTTTGAAAGGTATCTATTTAGGTCCTTTGCCCATTTTTTTTTTTATTGGGTTGTTTATCTTCCTTTTGTTAAGTTGTATGAACTCCCTGTACATTTTGGAGATTAAACCCTTATCAGAGATAACATTGGCAAATATGCTCTCCCATGCAGTGGGCTTTCTTGTTGTTTTGTTGATGGTTTCTTTCACTGTGCAGAAGTTTTTATTTTGATGTAGTCCTATTTGTTTATTTTCTTTTTAGTTTCCATTACCCTTGGAGCTGTATCAGTGAAGAAATAGCTTCGGCATATGTCTGAGATTTTGCTGCCTGTGGGTTCCTCTAGTATTTTTATGGTTTCCCGTCTTACGTTTAAGTCCTTTATCCATTTTGAGTTTATTCTTGTGTGTGGTGTAAGTTGGTGATCTAGTTTCATTTTTGCATGTATCTGTCCAATTTTCCAACACCATTTATTGAAGAGACTGTTTTGACCCCGTTATATGTTCTTGCCTCCTTTGTCAAATATTAATTGAGCATAGTGGTTTGGGTCAATTTCTGGGTTCTCTATTTTATTCAATTGGTCTATATGTCTGTTCTTGTGCCAGTACCAGGCTGCTTTGAGAACAGTGGCTTTGTAATACAGTTTGAAGTCTGGTATTGAGATCCCTCCTACTTTACTCTTCTTTCTCAGGATTGCTGTGGCTATTCGGGGTCTTTTATTGTTCCAAATGAACTTTTGGAGAGTTCTTTCTAGGTCAGTGAAATATGCCGTTGGTATTTTAATGGGGAGTGCATTGAACCTATAGATTGCTTTAGGAAGTATGGACATTTTGATGATGTTGATTCTACCAACCCATGAACATGGTATGTTCTTCCATCTCTTTACATCTTCCTCTATCTCTTTTTCAGTTTCGTGTAGTTTTCTGCATATAGGTCCTTTACTTCCTTAGTTAAATTTATTCCTAGGTATCTTAATTTTTTTGGTGCAATAGTAAATTGTATTGCTTTTTTAGTCTCTCCTTCTGTAAATTCACTATTGGTATATAGAAATGCCATAGATTTCTCAGCATTAATTTTGTATCCTGCTACATTGCCAAATTCATTTATTAAATCTAATAATTTTTTGATGGAGTCTTTAGGGTTTTCTATATACAGTATCATGTCATCTTCGAAGAAGGACAGTTTTACTTCTCCTTTTCCAATTTGGATGCATTTTATTTCTTCTTGTTGTTGAATCACAATGGATAATACTTGTAGTACTATTTTGAACAGGAGTAGTGAGAATGGGCATCCCTGTCTTATTCCTCTTCTTAGGGGAAATGGTTTTAGTTTTTGCCCATTGAGTATGATGTTGGCTGTGGGTTTGTCATTTATGGCTTTTATTTTGTTAAGGTATGAACCTTCTATTCCCACCTTACTGAGAGTTTTTATCAAGAAAGGGTGTTGAATTTTGTCAAATTCTTTTTCTGCATCAACTTTGTTCTTATTTCTCAAGTTTGCTGCAGCTATTCAGGGTCCTTTTTTATTCCAGATGAATTTTTGGAGAGTTTGTTATAGACCTTGGAAGTATACCATTGATATCTTAATGGGGATTGCATTGAATCTATAGATTGCTTTGGGTAGTATGGACGTTTTAATGATGTTGATTCTACCAGTCCATGAATATGGTATATTCTTTCATTTGTTATATCTTCCTCTATCTCTTTTTTCAGTGTCCTACAACTTTCTGAGTAACTTTACCTTCCTGGTTAAATTTATTGTTAGGTACCTTAATTTTTGTATTGCAATGGTAAATGGGATTTTTTTTTTTAAAGTTTCTCTTTCTGTGAGATCATTATTGGTGTATAAAAAAACCCATAGATTTCTGGATGTTAATTTTGTATCTGCCGCATTGCCCAATTAATTTATTAAGTCTAGTACATTTTTGATGGAGTCTTTAGGGTTTCTAAGTACAATATCATGTCATTTGTGAATAATGACAATTTTACTTCTTCATTTCCTATTTGGATATCTTTTATTTCTTCTTATCTGATTGCTATGGCTAGCACTTCCAGTACTATGTAGAACAAGAGTGGTGAAAGTGGGCATTCCTGCTCTTAGGGGAAATGGTTTTAGTTTTTGCCCATTGATGTTGGCTGTAGATTTTTTATATAAGACTTTCATTATGTTGAGGTATGATCCCTTTACTGGTATTCTCACTTTGCTCAGTGTTTTTATCAGGAAAGGATGTTGGACTTTGTCAAATGCCTTTTCTGCATCAACTGATATGATTATGTGATTTTTGTCTCTCAATTTGTTTATGTGATTTATCATGTTTATTGATTTTCAGATATTGTACCATCCTTGCATTTCTGGAATAAACCCCACTTAGTCATGATGTATGATCTTTCTAATGTAATGCTGGATTTGATTTGCTAGGATTTTGTTGAGGATTTTAGCATTTATGTTCATCAAAGATATTGACTTGTAATTCTCTTTCTTTGTAGTGTCTTTATCTAATTTTGGGATTAGGGTAATGTTGGCTTCATAGAAAGAGCTAGGAAGTATGCTTTCCTCTTGAATTTTTTTGAATAGTCTGAGAAGGATAGGTTTTTAGTTCTTCTTTATCTCATCTTAGTTTCAAAATCTGAACTGCTTATCAGCAACCATTCTTGTCTTAAGTATTCCTGTAGTTCTAGGTTTTTCTAGATAACACATTCAAATACCTTTTGCCAAGGAACCCTTTGAACCCCACTGCTGTCATTTAAATAATAATAAAAAATCATCCTATGTGATAACAATAATTGATACTCGATACCTTCAATCAAAGAGTCATTATCTTTTAGTGAGAAATTTCTGTTTATAAAATAAAAAAGAACTTGGAAATATTCAGAAATAAGCCCTAAATCTGAAAAGGAATATATGTGCATTGAATAAGAGTTAAATGAACTTGGTTAATTTTTATAATATTCGTAAGAGTAGATTATTCAAGCAGTTTGATTTTTTCTTTGTTTGATATTTCAACACAAAGTACTCAGCATCATGCCTTCCCATGGAAGCTGCCCTTGTTATTACAAATTACAGAGCATTGGCAAAACCGCTAGTTTGACGTATGAAGGCCTCTATTTCCTGCCTTCTGTTTTGTCCCTGAAATGGGCTCCTCTTAGTAGCTGCCCTGATATCACATTCCCTCAGCTACCACCCCTATGCCATTGCTGCAGTTATTACAAGGGGCGTTAGCTAGATCCCAAGCACTCTCAATCCAATCTCAGTCCTGTTGCTATAATTCCCCAAAAGAAGCAGCACCTTGGTTATTATAAAATTTGTTATAAAATTGTTGTAAATTTTTTTTCACAACAACAGTATTAGTAATGCTTCAGAAAAAGAATTTGAAAAAACTTCTAGCTTCCTAAATATGTTACTAAAATTTCTAAGAAAGACCAGGTCAACACATCAAATGCATTTTCTTGTAAATGTATAGAAATTACTGAGTTGTCTTCCAAAATAAAGACCTGATGCATTTTTCCCTTAGTACTGCATGCATCAAAAATGTAGTTAGAAAGCACATTCATTTGATAATTATTGTGCTTTTAAAGAAATCTGTTATCTGAATTTAAAAACTCTTTTGGGAATTTATTGACCTTGAAAAAAATCCTTTTTTTTTTTTTTTTTTTTTTTTTTTTTTACTATAGATAAAAAGGCAAAATAGGGAAACTTGCAAAAAAGAAAAGTTTTTCTACCTTGAATCACTCGGCCTTTCTAGCAGTTATCTCTCTTTGGAGAAAACTATCTAATGACTTCTCTTTCAATCAGATCATTATCATAATGGGTTCATGTCCTAAAGACATTGCATTAAAGTAAAAGCAGTAGCTGAGCTAACAGATTTCATGGAATATGATTTTAGATATTTCTCAGGCATCAAGAAAAAGTGCTGCTTTATTTATGTAGATTAAGTCTCTCATTTTTCTCTCATATGTTGCTTTTTTTTATAGTCTTATGCTTGTGCGTGTGCACACAGACACACCCATTTTTCCTGATCATGTAGTATCTACACAAGGCAAGTGGATTTACTGTTTAAAACATATGCTTCATTAAAGTTTGTTGGCCCACAAATTATTCAATCTAAAAGAGCACAAAAAATGTAGTATAAGAGTCGCTCTTGCCGAAACCAGTTTGGCTCAGTGGATAGAGTGTCGGCCTGCGAACTGAAAGGTCCCAGGTTAATTTTGATCAAGGGCATGTACATTGGTTGCGGGCACATTCCCAGTCGGGGGTGTGCAGGAGGCAACTGATCAATGTTTCTCTCTCACAGATGTTTCTGACTCGTTGTCCCTCTTTCTTTCTCTCTGTAAAAAAATCAATAAAATATATATATTTTTTAAAAAAGAGTTGCTCTGTTTGAGCTGCTACAACACATCCAACCTGTAAAAATGACAACGTAAGTAATGTCTGTTTTGTCTAGGATGTGTCAGAGATATGGGGTAAGAATGTTTAGAAGCCTTGAAACCTTGTGAGATAAGTAAAGGAAAAAAAGGAAAAATAAACTTTCTCCTTAAGCAACTGCACTACTTCTGTCTAAAACATGTTAAATTATAGTCTTGAATTTATCCTATGCCCAGAAACATTTTTTCAGGTAAATTTGGCTGCCAGAAAGCTTATACCTTCAAAGGTGAAGAGAAGAACCACTTTCTGAAAGACTACTTCTCATCTTTATTATACACCAGTAAGCCATTCTTGCTTGTAACATTTCCTCATTCTATATAATAAAGAGGTAATATGCAAATTGACCCTCACACCCTCACAAGATAGCCCACAACCAGTGAGGGGCAACCAAATGACTGAACAAACAGACTGTGTGGGGTGATCACGCCGGCAGGGGGGGAAGTTGGAGGGCAACCAGGCCAGCAGGGGTAGAAGTGAGGGGCAACCAGGCTGGCAGAGGGGACAGTTGGGATGATTAGGCTGGCAGGGGGGCACTTCAGGGCAACCAGGCTGGTGAGGAGGGGGGCAGTTAGGGGCAACCAGGCTGGCAGAGGGAGGCAGTTAGAAGTGACCAGGCCAGTGGGGAGGGCAATAAGTCATGACCAGGCTTACGGGGGGGGGCAGTTAGGAGTGAGCAGGCCAACAGAGAGGGGGCATTTGGGGGTGACCTGGTTGGCAGTGGGGAGCAGTTAGGGGTGACCAAACCAGCAAGGAGGGCAGTTAGGGGCTATCAGGCTGTACACAGGGGCAGTGAGGGGTGATCAGGCTGGCGGGGGGGGGGGACAGTTAGGGGTAACTATGCAGGCAGGCAGTTGAGCGATTAGGAACCAGTGGTCCAGGATTGTGAGAGGGTGCCGGCTAGGCTGAGGGTCCCCCTTTCCCCCCCTGCACAAATTTTGTGCACCAGGCCTCTAGTTGTGAATAATAGACCAACTCAGAGTTCATTTTTCTGGAGCAGTGAGGTTTGGCCATTTGGAAGCCAGCATCTGTAAACTGAAGGAATCAATTTGTTTCTTCATGTAACAAACACCCGCTGTTTTTGTCAATAGATCATGGGAATTAGAAAGTGATATTAGATTAGAGTATACTATGAGTGACAAAATAGACACACAGACACATATACATGTATGTATATATGCATGTGTATCTACACACGTGTATATATGTATACATGTACACATGCATGTACACACTTGTACATATAACAGTTGTTACCTCTTGATGATTTTGGTTTCAGGACTGACACAGTCCTGACCACAGACAAACAAAACTACAGTCTCAGTCTAGAAACTTGGTCATTCAACGTAACTTTCATCATTGAAATCACTTTCCCAAAGATGTAGTTAACTTAAAATGAAATAAAATACCTTAAACTTTAAAAATGTATTTGTTATCAGGTCCACTAATAGTATCATAGCTCTATGTGCAAACAAGTTTGTTTATGAGATCAGCTTCATCCACAGGAACAAATTAATCAAAAAATGCAGAAAGGGACATAGCTGACTGTTCAGTGGATAGAACCCTTGGACTGAAGGGTATCAGGTTCTATTCCAGTCAAAGGTTTGTATCTCGGTTGCAGGCTCTATCCCCAGCCCTGGTTGGGGTGCCAGTAGAAGGAAACCAATGAATGTGTCTCTCTCACATTGATGTTTTTTCTCTCTGTCTTTTCTCTCTCTTTAAAAAAAGAGAAAAAAATGCAGAAAGGTACATAGCCCCAGTGACCCAAGTCTTCTAAAACACCCCATCCATAGATAACAATTCTTTACAAATGGATTAAGAGAATCAGGACATTCTAATATTTTTTTACCCAAATATCCTCCTTTGCCTGGATACATCACAAAATCATCATCTTAATGTCCACAGGCAAAGAGGAAAGTTAGTGAAGCATAGATATACTGAGAAAACAGGGACAATTCAGGACTCTCATCACAAACCAAAGAAATGTCTCAGTTATATAACTACTCAGTAATATCTCTCATTAGATTTGCCTTGTCCATATTCAGAACACTTTGTATTCTATAAAAGTGAATTCCCATAAACCTCAATTTACTGTTCTAATCTGTGCCCCCACTCCTTCCACTCCCCAACCAGATAAGAAATTTGAAAGAATGTGACTTTGGTATGGCTAAAAAAATAGAAAGTCATTATATGCTGGGTGCTTTTTCTGAATTGATCCTATAGAGTTTTTAAAAAATGTCTGCATTTGCGTAGTTCTTGCTATGGACTGAATTCCCCCACCGCCCACCCCTAATTCTTATATTGAAGCTGTTATCTCCAATGTTACCTTATTTAGAAAAATGTGGTAATTAAGGTTAAATGAGGTCATAAAGATGGGGCCCTGATCTGACAGGGTTGGTGCCCAAAAAAGAAGAGGAATAGATACCAGCGTTCTCTCTCTCCGTGTGTGAGGACACAATGAGAAGGCAGCTGCATGCAAGCCAGGAAGAGAACTCTTACTAGGAACCAAATCTGTTGACACCTTGATTTTGGACTTCTAGCCTCCGAAACTATGAGAAATAAATCTGTCATTTAAGTCACACCATCTGTGGAATTTTTGTTATGGAAAGCTAAGCAGATTAAGATAGTTTTTTTTTTGTGTTGGTTTTTGTTTTTTCTTTTCAAAAGTAAATGGGTCATCAATTTCTTCTTATAATCCTGAGACTATCTCTATATTGTAAGGACAATAGAGGCATATAACTGTTTAACGATTGTCCAAGGGCATATATAGCTTGAGGCATCTGGAGGTACTTTATGAGTGATGATTCTGGTGAAATGCAAATGCTCTGGTGGTGAGAGTTGGGCAGACGACCCTGCCATCGCGCGCCTGCTCTTCTCTTCTCCCTCCCCCCCCCCCCCCACACACACACATCCTATTGTGTTATTGCTCCAGTCACCACTGTCATGTCCTCTGGGACCCTGGGCAGGAAAAACCTTTAAGAAGCACTGAGGTATCCCTGGTGGTATTAGTTTTAGGGCATCTGTCATGGAAAACAAGGTTGCTCTTTGTTTTCTTATTGCTTTGAGTCCAATGATATATACTCAACACTACCATGTTCTCTCTCCAGCTCCATTTCATTGTCTTAAACAGAGCAAACAGACATGATTGAACCCTTTCTTGATGCCTCAGGATTATCATCATGTAGAACAGTTTTGAGCAAGTTCTAGAATCTAGTGATTCTAGATAAAAAGAAAGATTTTGTTCTATATTGAATGGAACCAAACAGCTTTTTGTTGTTGTTTTTATTTTCACCCATACCGGCAATAGGTTTGAAAATTTTAAAGCACTTTCTTTGTTTTAATTAGATGGCTTTATGATACTCATTTTAACAGATAATAGTTGATGTTAATCAAAACAACCAACTTTCTAATTGAATTGATAAACCAATCAGCCCCCTAAGGCACTTTATAGCATAGTATGTGGAGTGAAAATAATTAGAAGTATTTGTACTATATGATGAAAATTAAAAGTAAAAATATGATTTGTAACTGTAATTTAAAGTGTTGGATTCTTCCCCCCCCCCAACCTTCCAACCCCCCAATAATAATTATCATCAGTTATTCTCTGGGGAAATTGCTAGTAAAATTCATTTGGACTTCTATAAACTGAAGAACCTAGGCAAAAAATTAAACAAACAAATACATACCTATTTTTACAAGAACAATAGACACATTTGCTTATTTACTTAAACTAGATAGTTTCTACTCATCTAAGGAGTAGGAAGCACTGAGAAGGATTTTGGACTGCCTTCAAGAAATATATGTCTCCCTCAAATGCCCAGACATTAATGTTTGATCCTTTTAAGCTTAATCTTATGTATTTTGATGTGAACAGAAAATTCTAAGCAAGTTTTGATGTGGAGGGCGAGTGGTGTAGTTAGGGGAAGGATTTGTCGTCAGCCTTGGGGAGTTGAGGAAACTGGCATAGTCTCCACTGGGACAGAAGTATACCTATGGTTCAGGTTACTATTAAAATGCAGCTTCCTATTGAAGGGGAAACTGCAGTGGAGTAATTCCCAACCAGGGGGCTTGCTGGGCCTCACTTCTAGAGTTCCTTCAGGTCTTGGGTAGGCCTGAGAATTTGCAAGTCTAATACGTTCCTACAAATTGCTGGCTGCTGGTCTGAGGGGCCACACTTTGAGAATCACTGCTCTGGTGCTGTGTAATACTGTTTGATGACCTGTACAACTGGGTCCTCTATATTTCCCAAAGTCAAGTAAAATCTTGGAATGGTTAGTCCTTTGGATAAGCATAAGATGTCTGGTTGTCAAAATACCTTCTAAGAGATCATACAAAATCTAAGTAAGTACAACTTATAAGGTCTTAGAATAACAAATTCAAATTTTTAAAGCTTTCCAAGAAAAATATTTTCTGCCTTAAAAAAATGTGTGAGTGTGTGTGTGCATGTGTTTAGTAAGTCAGATCCTTTCTACTATATTCTTCTTGTGAATTATCTGATAAAAGAATGTGCCTTGATGACCCTCACTCCCCCTGCAAGTGACTCTGGTCCTATCATGATTGAAAGTAGGATAAATAAATCATTTTTAAAAAGGTATGCAGGATATCTAAGAATGAAATCTAAATTTTTTATTCCAAACATTTTTCATATGTATTTGAGAAGAATATTTGAAAAAAGTCAACTTACCACAGGCTCTAAAATCAAATTTTTAAATTGTTGTTTTTGTATGCCTAGAAGGTCTATAGGCAGGCAAACAGGCCTTTTAACTTCCTAAAATTATATATAAAACATTTTATATTTGTAAATTGTACATTTTCCAGAAAAAACATATTACTTTCAAGAGCTCCTCAAAACTATTCAGAAAATACAGACACATTTTAGTAGGCAAAAGTAGGTTTACAGTTTTCTGTATGGAAAAATACATGCAGGTTATGATTATTACAGTAGCTTTATTAACTGTGTGTTTTGTCTACTCACAACTATAACCCTACTTTTGTCCACCTCTGCATATATATTTAATTTTAGAAAGAAAACATATATCTCTAATATAGAGAAATCCTTACAAATACTGACTATTTTTAAAATCACTGCAATATTAATTAAAATTATTGATTAAACATTATGTGGTCTATGTTCTACAAATAACCAAAAATGGGGTATTTCTCTCTTACTTTTAAAAATCAATTTGAGCAAAGAAAAGCACCATTGAATATCCATGTGACATGTGCACAGTGGCCCGGTTCAGACACTATGTAAATATCTAAGACATGTACTGTCTCAGAGACAATGGCCCCTCTGTACTTCGGGGCTGAGTGAAGAGGCAGGGGTGCTGCATGCTCAGACAGTTATGTTGAGTAGAAATCAATACCCCACTTCCAGTGTGTCAAGATGGCTTCATGGAGACAGTGGGATTTCACTCTTCATTTCTCCTACTCTTTTCACAACCAAGTCCTCAGTGTATTTTTTAAAATGGTGCAGAGGGTGGTTACGTTAAAATAACAGATATTTAAATGCTAACCTTTTATCTAGTAACATCTTGGATTTAAAAGGTTTCAAATGAAAAATTGGTTGGTAGTAGGCTTTAAATGATGTCAGAACAAAGCTTACCTTCATGTGGAAATAGACTGGGAATCGGTTTTTTCTGGAAACTTGCTACTGTCCCATTGTCATCTACAGAATGGAACTCAAAACTAAGTGGCATGCCCTAGCTGGTTTGACTCAATGGATAGAGCGTTGGCCTGCAGACTGAAGGGTCCAAGGTTCAATTACAGTCAAGGACACATGCCTGAAGGCTTGATTCCCAGTAGGGGGCATACTGGAGGCAGCCAATCAACGATTCTCTTTTATCATTGATGTTTCTATTTGTATCTCCCTTTCCCTTCCTCTCTAAAATCAATAAAATATATTAGAAAAAACAAAAACACTAAGCGGCAGGGAGGTTGCTATGACTAAAAATTCAACAAGGATATTATTGCAGAGAAGATGCCTACAACCCGGCATATTTACCCAGGAAGGCTGGCATTTTTTGGCTGGTGAGTTTGCCAACTTTTTGGAATTCACATGAAATTCTGGAAGGATCAGTCCTATTGGTCAGGACAAGATGCTTAGCTGTCTAATCTATGCAACCAAAACAAATTTACCCAGTATGCCTTACAGACTCTCAGAATAAGGTCATCAAACTTCAAAGCTCTCCAAGGCAATTATCTTCTAATACAATTTAATGAATGTGCTTCCTTCTCTCTCCTTTGTAACATAACAGCACACTTATTTTATCATCAGACAAAAGTTGTGGCTCATCTTACTCCTCCACTTACTAGCTCTATGAAAAGAAAATATTGTTTACCCAGTATGATCCCCAACTTTTGCATAGGTAAACTGGGAGGTACAAATAGGGTTTTGTTATAAGAATTAAAAAATAGATGTAGAGCACCTGGAATACCATAAGCACTAAAAAAATACTGGTTTATTCCTTATTCTCAGGGATTTTAAAGATGCCACTTATTAAAATTCCTTTGTATTTTATTCCAAATAGCACTGTGGTAGTATCTATGAATGAAATATGTTCCTAATTTCAGGAAATCATCTACCGGTCAATATGCTATGAATGTATTGTAAAGGTAGTCCCATTATAAAAGCAAGTTTTAAAAAAATACATATTCTCTCTACAAGTATTGCAAATGTAATAGATTTCAAAAAATAAACAGAAAATAGGTGGTATTGCTTAGTGTTTTGTGAGCTGAAATGTTATTCCTAATTTGAAATCATTGGAGTGGGATGCTATTCTCTTGATTGGAGAGTAGCCTCCAGGGGATATTTGCACACTCTGATGTTGGGGGAATATGTTATTTACCACCTGTAAGTTGCCTATCTTGTTATTTTGTTGGGAGTATAGGTGCAGCCTTTACCTCCATTAGGTAGTGTAGTTTGGTTAATGGATGGGTAACAGGAAAGAGTGTAAGGGGAAGCCAATGTTAATGTGAACTCCTGCCGTTTTATTATAGTGGCACCCGCAATAGTTAAGGTTGAGCAGCTGTTTCCATTATGAACTCCTATTTCAGGGGTTTATAACTGAGCTGTAAAAATTTGCTCTAGGCGAAATCTCTGCTCATCGGGTCTTAGCCTGGGAGAATTTTTCCCTTACAATTCCCTTTTTTTTTTTTTAAAGAAGAAATCAATTTAACCATTTAAAATAAATAACCTAAAAACACAAAAATTTCAAAAATGTTGAATTTTTATCCTGTTAATCCCAGATGTTTGAGTTGATGGTAATTATATTCTCATGACTCTAACAAGAAAAGTAGTTATGAAATCATACCTTTGAAATGTCCATTTCCAATGTCTAATGCAGACTGATGTAGCAATTTACCAAGACAAGTAGTATCTCATGCCATAAAACTAACCATGTGTCAAAAATATACCAATATGACTTTTATCTTAGTAATATTAATTTACTCAATACTCATAACCGGCTATAGAAATTGGGGTAACTCCTTCCAGAACTTGTTAAATTCCTTTGTATTTTTAGCAGAGCAATAAATTGACATGTTAAACTGATGAAAAATGACTGAAGACATTGATGGCATTTTTATACATATGCTTACAAGTCTTTGACAAATGTAGGAGGGCTTACTTACCTGGTCATGAAAAGCTTTATATACACATGGTGATAAAAGAATTTCACATGGTACAATAGGAAGACTACAGATATTGATATCACAACATATTTTAAAACATAGGCATTATTATTACTTAAGTATAGTGAAGCCAACAGATCAGGAGACAACTGTCATCTGAAAAATGGTGGTTATTCTCATAGATCCCAAGAGGGCCCCACAAGGCAGCACCAGGGTGGTCAGGAGACAGAGGGAGAGGAAAGAATTGTGTGTGAGAGGCTTTATTGTGGTTTCCATGAGAAGGAACAGAAGAGGAAAACTTAACGGGTTTAGGATTGTCTAGTTTGAATAATTTCCGGGGGCTCTGGGACATAGGAACTGTCCCTAGTTGTGTGGTACCTGGGCCTGTGGTGATTAGGGCGGGGGGATAGTGCTTCAGAGTGTGAGAGCATGAAAAATGAGGCAGTTGGGGTGTGGGCTCTGTTCTGGATTGGCTGGTTTACTCACTGGCTAGTTGTTTACTATCTCTAGGAATCGCTAGCTCTCCAGAGTCAACAAAGTTCAGATGTTAATGTGTCAGGATACAGATCTCAAAAAGCATGGTCAACACGCAGTACTTGGGCCCAATTTCTGGGCCTGAGACTTCCCTATGTGCTGTGCTGGATACCAAAGAAGAGTTCACATTTGAATTTTCACCTCTACCTTCTCAATTGGCATCCAGACATTCTCTCTTATTAGTTATGCGCCCTGGGACAAGTTGCTTAAGTTACTGTGCTTCAGTTTTCTCACGTTTAAGATGATGAGGATTAAATAATACATTTCATAGGGTTGTTGGAATAGTAAATGAAATAATTCATGACAAGCAATCATGGCTGGTACCTAGCAAGCGCTAAATAAATGGTAGTTTTCCCATAAATGTAATTTTCTTGTAAACCCAACTCTTCATTGCACAAGTCTATGGACTTGGATTGATGGTTTGAAAAATGCTCTGAGTCCAGTGGTGTAGGGAGAAAGGCATTCCTCTTCCTGTCAGAGTCATCCATTGTTTATTACGTTAGCTTGGTTGTTAAGTTTCATTTTATCTGCATAATAGGAAGAGAGCTGCAGGGAGTTCCAGGAACACTCAAGCAATGACAAGATATGCAGATAACCCAAGGGGGTTGCTAAACAGGCCACCTTGCTTACTCTTCTATCCATGCTACTCTTGGTCTAGCCAGTTCTGCCAGTGACTGTAAAAGACACTGGGTGTGGATATAAATTTCTTCTACCTCTGGCTAACATGGCCACTCAGAGCCAATATAATAAACTCTTATCTGCGTAGGGGGAAGTTCATTTCTTTAAAAAATATTTTTATTGATTTCAGAGAGGAAGGGATAGGGAGAGAGGGATATAAACATCAATGATGAGGGAGAATTGATTGACTGCCTCCTGCACATCCCTTACCAGGGCTTGAGCCTGCAACCCCAGCATGTGCCCTGACTGGGAATCGAACTCTGATCTCTGGTTCATAGGTTGACACTCAACCACTAAGCAACACCTGCTACCCTCTTTCTTCTCAAAATAAACAACCCTTAAACCTCCAAGAGAATAGGCAAAGCCTAGCCAAGATCAGAGTAATGTACAATGTTACAAATATTTTCTTCAATCATTTTGGAAATTATTACACACATATTTCTAATAGGGAAAATAAATATTTGTTTTTCAAGCAACATACAACATGTATGATAGTAGCCTTATTCAGTATTTCCTATAATTATATGGAATTATGTGGTCCAATTACTATTTTTTTAAAATGGTAAATGTTGGCTTTTACAGGAATGTAGCTATTTGGAATAAATGGAAGAAACTGATATATTTTTCTTCTGGGTGTAGAAAAAGAATCCTTCTAAAGCTGTGGCAGAAGCAAAGGTTCCTGCCTGACTGGTGTGGCTCAGTGGTTGAGTGCTGACCCATGCACCAAGAGGCTGCCAGTTCAAATCCCAGTCAGGGCACATGTTTAGGTTGCAGACTTGATCTCTGTTGGGAACCAGAGGCAGCATATTGATGTTTCTCTCTCTCTCTCTCTCTCTCTCTCTCTCTCTCTCTCTCTCTCTCTCTCTCTTCCTATCTCTCTAAAAATTAATAAACATATTACTAAAAGAAGCAAAAGCTCTTGCAATTAAACAAAGATAAACTAGTTGTATTAAAGGAAATTTTTTTCCAAATTGTGTCCTTAGTATCCCATGAAATATCAACATACGATATTCCTTGTATCTCATAGATATCAATAGATTGATCCAGCAATCAATAAAGTAATTTCTGGTAAATAACTTTGGAAACTGTTGGTTTAAACCCATCTATTACCATAGGAGTAATACACTAACATACTTTAGGAATCTCTAAGAAAAATATGCAACATAAAACATTTTTTAAATCTTATTTAACTTCTAACCACACTATTTTAAAAGATGTTCATGTACAGAGAGGTATCATTAGTATTCCATTGGTCAAAGTTTGGAGCATACTAAAATCGAATTGAGGAGTCTTGAACAAGGATTGTCTATGTTGCTATATAAGACCATTGTCTTATCCTTTGCATGAAATTCAGTCATAATTTTGGTCTACCCTTACCCAATGGGAGTGTGCAACACTTAATTAAAGTTCCTGGGTACCAACAAAACTAACCCCTTCTGCCAGTAATTTGTATTATTAAAGTATTTAACATCAAAGAGTGCCATAAAATAACACATTCTAATTATGATTTTTTCCCATTCATTTGTTTATTCACACATCCACTTACTAAAGTTTTTTAGAGTGCATGAAATCCTTGAAATTAGTTTATTTTTTTCAGCTTTAGTTTCTTTCTCTCATAAAAGTTTAGGGTCCATTTAAAAAGTTTTAAGAATAAAGCAAAATGCTTGAGAAGGAGAAGAATCTAATGAGGGCAGACTTAGGAATAAGGCTACTTTTTCTAGAAAATAGAAAACAAACTGATCTCCAAAGACTGGTTTTGAGAATGATCTTTACAAAATCTCTTCTAAACTTGTATGGTAATGTGTTAAAGGAGCACAAGACAATCCTAAGCAATGCAATGCTACACCAATAGCAATGCATTACACAGGTTTTATGTGACTAAAAACGATAAGTTCATATGCCCAATATACATAAATCATTATTAAAATGTCACCACATTTACTACACAAATATAGCTACACAAATGAATTTCTAAACAAAGAAACTTAATCATAGTATTCCACCAAGTTTACTATGTAGAAGTCTGAGGTTTTGTTCTAGGCATTAATCTTAAGTATACTATTACCTAATTTCTACATCATGATGGAATGAACAGAATTATATATCTATATATTATTAAACTTAGAACAAGGATTGTCTATGTTGCTATATAACTTTCATAATTATTATTATGTCTTATACTCCATAAAGTAGTTGTGTTCTAATTTACTTAAATACTTCTCTACTGGATGATTTCCAAATAGTTGTAAATAATACCTCAATAAACATTTGAGTAGGAGCTTTTCAACATCTTTTGGTTTAGGCAACATTTTCAACAGTGGAATTACTGTATTTACAGTTCTTGTGTCTTTAAGTATTTAGGTGTTAACTAATTATAAACGATAATATTTTATCCTGAGCCTATCTTTTTATATCAGTTATTTATACATTTTTTGTATAAACGTTTGCTTATTATTTGTTTTCAAACACATGGGTGAAGATTTAATTATTTTTTTGCTGTCAATTTCTAATTATCACTTTAATGCCTTATATTCCATATAGTAGTTGTACTCTATTTACTTAAATAGCATTGTGATCAGAGATGGTAATCAATAATGCCTCTAAGTTTTTGAAGTTATTGTATGGCCTTTACATGACTGATTTGATAAATGTTTTGTGTGTATTTGAAAATAGCATTTACTTTTTAGTTCTTAGAGCAATGATATATATTAACCAGTTAGATCAAACTTATTTTTGTATTGTTTCCATCCATATACGTTTGTTTATTTATTTATTTATTTATTTAAAATATATTTTATTGATTTTTCACAGAGAGGAAGGGAGAGGGATAGAGAGCTAGAAACATCAACGAGAGAGATACATCGACCAGCTGCCTCCTGCACACCCCCTAACAGGGATGTGCCCGCAACCAATGTACATGCCCTTGATCGGAATTGAACCTGAGATCTTTCAGTCCACAGACCAATGCTCTATCCACTGAGCCAAACCGGTTTCAGCCATCCATATCTTTTAAAAATTATCTGCTTAATTCTGGTAGAAATCTTTTAAAATCCCCATTCTTACAGCGAATTTTGTTTTATAGATTTTAAGGCTATTTTCTTGGGTGCATACATATTTAGAATTAGTTTTTCTTTTGGATGAAATGCATTTTGTGATTTTAACTAATCTAGTTTATTATTATTAATATGAGTACATCATGTTTCTTCTGGTTAGTATTTTCTCTATCATTTTACTTTTATAATTTTTTACATCTTTAGGTTTTAGGAATTTCTCTTAGAAATAGCATAAAACTAAATTTTAATTGTTATTAAACCATTATGTTTAGACTTTATGTTTGTTATAATTACTGATTTATTTTGGCTTGTATTTACAATTTATTTTGCACATTGTTTTTAATTTTTCTTTTTCTGTGCTTTTTTCCCTAATTCTTTCTGTCTCTCACCTCCTCATCATTGTCTTTTTTCTGTAGTTATCCTAAAGATCTTTTTGTCTGTACATTCTATGGTTTTCCTACAATATGCCTTAAGGAATTTTTAATTCTAGAACTCATGTTAATTATAGAATCTGAAAGTTTGTGCCTATATCTAATTATGAAAAATTATTAATTACCATCTCTTTATTATACATTTATTATGCCTTCTCATTCTATTCTCCATCTTTTTTATATTCCAGAGATATTTATTTTAAAAAATCTTAAAAATCTTCTAACTTGCCTCTCCCTTCCATTCCCTCCTCCTGTTCCCCACCCTCCACTCCACCCCAGGCCTTAATTGTCTGTGTCCCTGGTTTATGCAAATACACATACAAGTTCTTTGGTTGATCTCTTCCCACCCACTCACCCACCCATTCCTGCCTTAGCTCTGAGATTCGACAGTCTCTTCCTTGATTCTATGTATTTGGATTTATTTTGTTCATTAGTTTATTGTGTTCATTAGATCCCACATGTAAGTGAGATCAAGTGATACTTGACTTTCTCTGACTGGCTTACTTTGCTTAGCATAATACTCTCCAGATCCCTCCATGCTGTCTCAAAGGGTAAGAGATCCTTCTTTCCTTCTTTTTTACTTCTGCATAGTATTTATTCTCCATGTTTTTTAATGTCACCTTCATATGTTCAATTTTTTAGATCTCTGTAGTGCCTTCTGCATAATTTCTTCAGATCTACATTATAATTATCCAATATTTTCTCAACTTTTATATAATATACTCTTTAACAATCTACTAATCTAATAATTATATTATTTCTTTCTAGAAGTTTTATTTATTTGTTTTTTTTCATTCTCATATTTTAATTTATTCTTGTTTGTGAAATTTCTATAATCTGAAGTTACTGGGGTTCTAATGTTATACCACATATATTTCTGCCATCTTCTTACTCATGGTAAATTGTTTTGTTTTGTTTTTAGGTGTTTTATAATTTTTAGTTGTAAGATCAATTTTTGCTACACTTTATCTGTACAAGTCTAGTGCATCCTGAATTGAGGGTATGTTTTTTCAGAGAGAATTTTCTTTTGCTGTTGCCAAGTTTTCCACTTGTGTTGCCAGTCTGGGACAAATTTTAAGTTAATATCTCTGCCTTTTCTTTTTCACCCAGAGACAAGGCAAAGGCATTCAGTTTTCTTATAATCCCCTTTGACAGAAAATATATTTGTTTCCTTGTCAAACTTTCACTGAGCTGTGGACATTTGTGGGTTCTGACTTTACCATGAACCCAGTTCCAACTCTGTCCCCCTCTTATATGAACTCAAAGTTTCGTCTCCCATTTATTCATGGTTAAAACTGGAGCCCCCAGGTTACCAGGTCAAACGTACCTCTACCACTCCCACTCTTAGTCCTCTATCAGCCCTATATTTTTGGTCCCTTTCTACCTCACTGGTTTTTAACTTCCTCTTTGTTTTCTATCCTTGAAGATCTGTCTTACTCTCTTATGGGTTCTTATTTACTTTTTTAATTTTTTATTCCTGGATGTTTTATAGAATAAAGATTTTTAGATTATTTAACATACCACACCACATAATGAAAGATCTTTGGAAGTATTATCCCAAGGCAAACACTGAAGTGTACTAATTTATTGTTGATTGATGTTATTTCAGAAATGATTCACACAGTATTTTTAAAAAACAACTTTAAAATGATACAAAAATAGAGAAACTGCTATATGAGGACAAATTTTGATTACTCTTTCTGAAAAGATAACAGTTAAAAAGAGAAGTGATTGCCTGGCCAGCATAGCTCAGTGGTTGAGAGTCGACCTATGAAACAAGAGGTTACTCTTCAATTCCAAGTCAGGGCATATGCCCAGGTTGCAGGCTTGATCCCCAGAGGGGGCATGCAGGAGGCAGCTGATCAATCATTAGCTCTCATCAATGCTGCTTCTCTCTCCCTCTCCCTTCCTTTCTGAAATCAATAAAAAATATTTAAGAGAGAGAGAGAGACAGAGAGAGACAGAGACAGAGAGAGAAATGATTGAGGACTACAAAAATTTTGTTTGGCCACAAAAATTCTAGTTATTTGCTTAATTCCCTATGTGAAATCCTATAAAATTTTATCATATAAAACTGACCAGACATGCCGAAACCGGTTTGGCTCAATGGATAGAGCGTCGGCTTGGGGACTGAAGGGACCCGGGTTCGATTCCGGTCAAGGGCATGTACCTTGGTTGAGGGCATATCCCCATTGGGGGGTGTGCAAGAGGCAGCTGATAGATGACTCTCTTTCATCGATGTTGCTAGCTCTCTATCTCTCTCCCTTCCTCTCTGTACAAAAATCAATAAAATATATATATATATTTAAAAAAAAAAAAACAAAACTGACCAGACATACAATTTCCCTGAACTTTATAGATATTTGTTTAAAATTTAGATGTCCAGATATTTTCATCTGCATAATGACCTCCACTTTGAAGAATAAAACAATAGTTCTAATTAATTAGGAACTAAGTAATAATTTGTGATTTTACTCTGTTTTGATATTTGTACTTCTGTATACAAAATTACATATATATATTTAAAAGCCCAACAACCGAATGGCAGAATGGCCAGAACTACTGGAATGACCGGTCGCTGTGATGCATTCTGCAGTGGTCAACTGGCCTGATCACTCCCCCCCCCACAGACTCCTGTGGTCCCTCCCCTGGCTGTCCCTGTCTCCCCCCCTCCCATTCCTAGGTGCCAAAGAGCTTCCCTGAGCCTTGGAGCCCCAGGGGGCAGGGGCTCGGTTCCTGGCTGTGCTCCTCCGGACCTTGAGAGCACCAAATTACAAATGCAGCTGCCACGCGGGAGACCCAGATGGGAAGTGGGAGGAACACACAGCAGAGGGGAGAACTGAGGAAAAGCCTGCCTGGAAGAACCTCTGTGGGCAGCCACGCCCCCATCCCCAACTCCAGCCCAGCCCCGCAGGCTGCCTGGCAGATGCTACTGCCAGGCTGGTGTGGAGCAGGCTCCCTGGGCAGGGGAGGGGGCACACTGCGACCCCTACACACCATCGTGCCCCTCACTAACCTGTGCCGGCCTCTGCCTGACCACCCACTCGCGCCACAGCCACAGCATCCTGGATCTCATGCTGCCGCTGCAGCCACCAAAGCCTCCTCCTGCGCTGCTCCCCTGGCCAGCATTGGGTGCCCCATGCTCACCCTGCCCTGCCTCTGCCTGTTTACGATGATTGGGACGGACAGGACAGGCTGGCTCAGCACAAAAGCACTTTATCTTCTCCCACTGCAGGCAGCTTCCCAGGTCCTCCACTCTGCACTGATGGATAAGGCCGATTTGGGGGCAAATGCCTGGTGCCCTCTTTGCAGGGTACGCTGGGAAACATAGTTCTCAGAAACCTAGAGCCCAGTCTACAGGAGGGCCCTTTGTGGAGGTAGCACATTACAATTCCCAGGAAGCACCATACCTCCTGCAGCCCTGAAGTTCATGGAGACTGAGGGAGTGTGTGAAAGAATGCTCTGTGCTGGTGCTCTGAAGGTGTCTGCACAGTTCCTGGTCTTGGGGGACAGGTGAGACATTCACCAACTGCCTGAAGCCCCTCACCCCTGCCGGGTTGACCCGATGGCCCCCATTGGGTTGGGCCAGCAGACCCCACCCATGCTGGAATTTGTGCACCAGGCCTCTAGTGTTTAAATAAAACGGTCAGTAATCAAGAGTCTAAAAATTATTATTCATAGTAGCACTATTCATAGTAGCTAAAAAAAAAAAAAAAAAAAAAAAAAAAAGCAGAAACAACTCAAATGTCCCTCAAAAGATGAACCAATGAGTGAGTTGTGGCATATCCATACAATGGAATATTATTCAAAAAAAAATAAAGTATTGGTACAAATTACAACATGGATAACCCTCAAAAAGTTATGCTAGGGGAAAAAATAGGACATAAATGGCCACATGTTATATAATTCCATTAATATGGCATATCCAAAATAGGTAAATCCGTAGAGATAGAATGTAGATTGGTGGTGGCCAGAATTTGGGGACTTAGAGAAAAAGAATTGCACTTATTTAATGGATATGGTGTTTCTTTTCAGGGTGGTAAATACTGTTTTAGAACTAGATAGTGATGTTGGTTACACAACATGTGAATGTATTAAACACTATTGAATTGTTTACTTTAAAATGGTTAATTTTATGTTATATTATATATCACCCCAATAAAACAAAATAATTAAAGATAATTTTATTCTGGAGAAATATAGACTGGGTTTTGATCCTGGCTTTTCCATTTACTAATTGCACTGACACTGGTTGAATCATTCACCTCTCTGCCACTCAGATTCCTTATCTGTAAGAGAAAAGAAATAAAAGTATCTACCTTATAGGACAAATCACTAGCAAATACTAGTTCTTTGCTTCTACTACATTAGGGGTGTCGAACTCAATCAGAGAAGGGGCCAAAATCTAAAATCCAGCCTAAATCACGGGCCAAATGGTTTACTGAACAGTCATAAACTGACAATGTCATAAACTGACAGCGGAGTGCAGTGATGACAGCGCGGTGTGGGCCACATCGCAAGGCCTGGCGGGCTGGATTTGGCCCGCGGGCCTTGTGTTTGACACATGTGTACTACATTGTAATCTGAGTTTAGTTAGCAGCACAATTCAATTTAATCATTAGAATCAATTGTTTAGAAAATATACATCCCTTGTTTTCTGATGATAGAGGTAGTGCATGTCTTATAGAAAATATAAAAACCAAATTAGTAGAAAGAAGAAATCAAATATGGCCTGTGACTATACAATACCCAGATTTATACTATTGATACATTTTAAAATATTTTCTTTATGTTTCCCCACTCTACATGCTGTCAATTCCTACTCTGTCTCTTTTTCTCATTCTGTCTTATCCTCATCTTCCTCTTTCTCCTTCTTTCTCTTCCTTTTAATTAGATAATAAAATATTTATATTTTTCCTGCCTTTCTCCTCTAGTTACCATTGTATTTTTCTATTTTATTAATTTGCTTCAAAACATATTTTATAATCCACACTAAGAAAAGAGAAAGTCAAATTGACCATATCTTCGCAACAGCCACCAGCCAATCAGGAGCGAGTATGCAAATTGATATGATAAAGATGGTGGGTTAATTTGCATGTATGGGCACTGAGCAGCCTGGGTCCTGGGAACATCCTCAGGATCCAAGCTGCTTTGAGCCTATAGGCCCATACATAGGTCCTGAGCAGCTGGGGTCCCAGAACAACCCTGGCCATGAGTGACCTATGGGTATCAGTGCCAAGCGGCCTGGGTCTTGGGATGAGTGGCAGGGGGCACCAAGCTGGCTGGGTCCTGGGACAAGTGGCCAGGAGTGCCAAGCACAAGTGGTGACATGGTGGCTGTTTGTACCCTGTGGCTGGGGACGGGGCAGAAGTTCCTGCCCTGCAGCCACTTGCTCATGCGCCACCGCCAAGCAGCCCAGGTCCACACCCCCCAGCCCTGTGGACACAGCAAACATGGGGGTGCTGGGTTTGAGGGCATGCCCCTGGAGGCCACCACATGCTGTGTCCACTGGGCCCACTCACCCTAGCCCAGTGGGCACAATGCAAGGGATTTTCTGCATATGGGTTGCAGAGGAAACACCTTTTCTTTTTTTTAAAATATTTTATTAATTTTTTACAGAGAAGAGGGGAGAAGGATAGACTGTCAGAAACATCAATGAGAGGGAAAAATCAATTAGCTGTCTCCTGCACACTCCCAACTGGAGATGTGTCCCCAACCAAGATATATGCCCTTAACAGGAATCAAACTTGGGACACTTCAGTCTACCGGCCGATGCTCTATCCACTGAGCCAAACCAGTTTGAGTGTAAACACCTTTTCTGACTACTCATTGGCTAAGCTCCCTTTATGCTGCCACCTGCAGTGTTCTTGGTAACTTGGGTAATAAGAATCCAAGAATGTAATCTAGAGTTTTTCTGCCTCACTCCTGGAGGAAAAAATGAAGGTCTGCTGCTGGAGGGGGTAAGAAATGTCATATCCTACCCTAGCCAGTTTTGCTCAGTGGATAGAGCCTTGGCCTGCTGACTGCAGGGTCCAGGTTCAATTCTGATTAAGGTCATGTACCTAGGGTGCAGGCTTCTCACTGGCTGGGGCTCAGGTCAGGGCTCATACAACCAAAGTGTCCCTCTCATACTGATGTTTCTCTAAGTCTCTCCCTCCCTCTCTCTTCCAAACTCTCTAAAAGTCAATGGATAAAAAAAAGAAAGAGAGAAAGAAAGAGGAAAAGAAAAAAAGAAAAGAAAGAAATGTCATATCCTTTGAGACATCTTGAAAATGCCTAAAGAAAGTTGTCATTTTTTCATGGTGAAGGGACTGGAGTCCGTGTTGAAGAAAACACTTGACGGCTGCAGTGGCTGGCAGTGGCTGCAGCAGTGGTGTTACTTTATGTTAACAAGGAAACTTCTGGAAAACATATAGAAATGATTTTTTAAAAGTTGAAAAAATCATTCTTATAATCTATTGCAGTACTTACTAGTATTGTTTTTGGTAATATCACAGTGATTAATTTGTTAAGGACATAGTTAGTTTTCTAGGTTTTGCTACATAAAAAACTGAAACAGGTAGCCAACTTCTTGAATATAATTTAACTGTAAACTCAGTTAAAATAATCTGTGTTGATGGCATTCTCTTTCATGTCACAAAGAATTAAGCATTTTAATTAAATATTTGAATTATTTTGCAAGGAGTTTGCAAAAGGTAATTAATTCTACCTGTACTTCTTAGTTTGTCCTAAGTAGAAAAAAATAGCAATTCTGCTTTAAAGTTTTTCTTCTTCTTCATATGAAAAATAATAAATCAGTCTACCATTTGGAATGACTTACAAAATAAACATTTATAATATTTTCATCTGATCTGCATAAAAAGATAAATGTGTGTATTATTGATCAATACCCTATGTGAGAGTTTAAAGTTTTGGTGTTAAACAGTAGTTTTCAGATTTTCCCACTACAACACATATGAGACATGATAGTCACATATCTGACACCTGCAGGCTATCATGCAAATAAGATAAACTTCCTTGTTTCCCCTGTAAGTCTCTGCAAGTTTACTATTCTCCATATATTTCTGTCCATCTCAAGAAAGCACATTCCTATGCAATAAATAAGACTGATCTTACTTAAAAGGTAATGTTGAATATAAACTCACTTAATATCTTTTAAACTCATTTAACCATTATGCAAATTTTGTTTTATTTTATTATTGACTAGAGGCCCTATGCACGAAATTTGTGCAAGAGTAGGCCTTCATAGCCCTAGCTGCCTCGGCCCTCGCAGCCACGGTTTCATTTGGAAAGTCATCCAGAGGACGTCTGGATGGTTATTCTGCTGTTCAGCCTTTTGATCAATTTGCATATGATGCTTTTATTAATATAGATAGTTGTTTATAGCTGAACAAACTGGGTCCTGTACTCTGGGTTCAAGTGAATACAAAATCAAAGGCAAAAATCTACAAAATATTTTAACAAATTATGAAACTTGTTGAAAAGCTTAAAAGGCATATTTTTTTTGCCTTTAAATAAGAGGCATTATAATAATTATTTCTGAAGAAATTTCTATAAATTTTTGATAAATGGTGATTATATAAAAAGGAGAGGTTGCAAATTTCATAAATGTAGGAACTCACCCTTTAAAATGCAATTTCATTTATTGTGGAAGTTTACTCTAAAATTAACATTCCTTTGGATTAAGGAAAGAGTTTAATGGGTTAATGCCTGTCAGGGCCTATTTTTTTTTTTTTTTAAAGTCTTGATTAAATTCTGTTATAAATAAAAATACTTTTCATTAGTGGTTAATGAAAGAACAGACCCTGTATGTTCTTGCTTTAATAAGATTACATTTTTCTTTCTGAAATGTCCCTCAGACTTCATATAATAAACTCCTATATATATATTTAGAACTCACCTCACAGCTCAAATAATTTTGGCCTTGGTCTACCCTGAAGTCTCTTAATCTGTATCAGTCAACTATCCACTCTTATCCTTACCTATTTGTCTCAAAGGCAGCTCAAGCTAAATACAATAGGTTTAAAACCAAAGGCATAATCTATCTTTTCTCCACAAAATCAGGTTCTTGTTCATGGTCCCTGTGGACCTTAGATCTGGCTCTGAGCCAGAATTTCATTTCTGACTTCTGATGATCTCAGGCCAGTTTTCCTTCACCTTTGCCCAAACCAAGGCATTAGCTTCTTACCTAGTTCCCACATGTAGTAGATCCCCCGTTCAATTTTTTTTTTTCATATCCCATAAAGTACAAATATTATCATTTACTACTCTTCCTCAAAGCCTGTGATATAAGAGTATCCAGTTAAGATTTTATGCTTTCAACATAAAATCAAACAGATTGTCAGACTACAGTGGGAACGCTGAGAAAGTTGGAGTGGGGAGGTAAGAGATCAACCAGAGGAGTTGTATGCATGCTTATAAGCATAATCAATGGGTGCAAGACACTGGGGTGGGGGACGAGATGAGAGCATGTGCAGGGGAAGGTCAATGGGGGAAAAAAGGAGGCATATGTACTACTATTTGTAATACTTTAAACAATAAAATAAAATAAGATAAAACATATATTCACTCTTGCACACACTCACATAACACTTTTGGTGACTCTCAAATTCTAAGTTAAAGACTGAAATCTTCAATACAATAAGGGGCCTGTCTTGGACTCATTTTTTTGTCATTTTCTTTTCAGCTTGTATACTCCACCACCATGTAAACTTTCTCTTAGACACATAATACTCCTTTGTGGACACTTTTTCTCTAGTGTCCTCATTGCTTCTCCTCCCAGCCTCTTTGCTAACCCTTGTCTGGTTAACTCATTAATACGCTTTAGAGCCAAACTCAAATATAGTTTCTTTAGTTAAGTGTTCCTCAATCCTCTAATTTAGTTTCTATGTACTATATTCTCAGACACTATTCACAGTTTACCCTGTACAATTAATAACCACCTCCGTCACCAGATTGTAAGCTCTGTAGAAGTAAGTGCCTTGTATATTATTCATTATTTTAATCCCTCAGTATCACAGAGTTCAATATCACCCAATTGTATTCACAAGTTTTCTGCTTTTAAGAACTATTTAAAAAATACATTTTTAAAAATTGATTTCAGAGAAGAAGGGAGAAGGAAAGAGGTAGAAACATCAATGATGAGAGACAATAATTGATTGGCTGCCTCCTGAACATTCCACATTGGGAATTATGCCTACAACCCAGGCATGTGACTTGACCAGGAATCTAACCATGACCTCCTGATGGATAGATGGATGCTCAACCATTGAGCCACATAAACTGGGAAAATAACTACTTTTTTACTCCATTTATTTAATTGAGGTGCATTCAGCCTTAGAATGTTGTACACAATTAACAACCTCAAAGAGTTTTTAATTTGTTTTTTACTTTGCTCATGTTTGTTGGAGATAAACATCTTAAAACTCTAGTGGATGATGGCATGGACACAAGCACAGCACTGGGAAGCAAATGGAATATTTAGAGATGATGTGTTTTTTCCATGGTTCAAGTAGGAACAAGTAGTACTCAACTCATCCCAATGAGCAATTATAAACAATAATGGTGGCTATTCTTTTGTCTCCTTCTCTGTAGCTGTTAATCTACTCTGACAGTTTGCTTTGCTCTTTTATGTACTCTCCACCAGCTATAATCAGTCATGGGGAAGTCAGGCAGCAAAATTTGCATGTGCCAATTCTCATCCTAGCTTTCTGGGGGGGGGAAAAAAGCATTTGAAAATATAAAACATTTTTTAATGTTTCAATTTATAATTTTATCTCTAAACATACCATTGTAGGCTTTGAATGTAAAGTTAGTTTTTCCCTCAGAATAAATTGATGATATGCTATGCTATTTCTATAAGAGGAATAATATAACATTTTAAGAAATAAATAAATTCCAATACAATGTCAAATGACATTCACTTTTGTACACATAAATGACATGCATATGCAGCCTTAATGCTGTGGAAATATGTATGTGTTACCTTTGCTGCTCAAGAATTTAGCCACCTTTACATTAGCCACATTTTAATAAGAAAGCAAGTGGAAAATCATATTTTAGTGAATGTTTCTAGCACTCACTCAAGCTCACATTCTTTTCTCTGATGTAAATTATTAAAACTTGGGTAACTCGTGGGTTATTTGGAAGTTGATGATGGAAATGGAAGTTTCCTTGAAGAAAAAAGCCACGAGGGAGGTCAAGACCTCACTGTGACCTCAAATGTAACCATTACCCTACCAGTTAGCTGAAATTGGAGATCAAAGATCTCACATGTTAAATGTGTTTGGCTGTGAATTGTTTCATGAAAAGGGTAAAAAGTATTTGATGTTTTTTTTTTTTTTGTAAGTGCATTTATTCACTTTAAAAAGTAAAATAATATATAGCATAAGAAAATAATGCTTCATAAAAATAGACTATTCAGTCTTTTTCATTCTTCTTTATAAGTTAAATGATCAGCACATATATTACTAAAATAGATTTTTAATATTTATAATAACCCAGCTCATATTTCCCTGAGTTTTTAGCTTCTACATATATTTTTAAGAATTTCAGATTTGGGTGAAAAGGGAGGAAAAACTTTTTATTTATTTATTTATTTATTTATTTATTTATTTATTAATAGATTTTATTGATTTTTTACAGAGAGGAAGAGAGAGGGATAGAGAGTTAGAAACATCAATGAGAGAGAATCATCAATCAACTGCCTCCTGCACACCCCTCACTGGGGATGCGCCCGCAACTATGGCACATGCTCTTGACCAGAATTGAACCCAGGACCTTTCAGTCTGCAGGCCAACGCTCTATCCACTGAGCCAAACCGGTCTTGGCAGGAAAAACTTTTTAACAAGTAACTTTCCTTTCATCTCTCCTCATTGTTTAAGGTAGAAGACACCCCTCCTGTGTATTTTTGTTTACTTACACTTCTGGGCTCAGGTATTTGAGTTTTCCACAAACCGAGCAATTTTCTGTGACACCAACTGGGTGTCCTATTATTTAATTCAGTTCTGACACTACCCACCTAGCATCAGTGTCAGATCTCACAAGTGGTTACGGGCTTAGTCCCACAAGAGTGCTCCCTCCAGTCCAGATATCAATCATAAGTCCCAGATTGTCACCTGTACTTCTGACCAACTGGCTACAAATTGGGGATCCTAGAAACCCCTCCTTGGATTTAATAATTTTCTAGACTTGTTCACAGAACTCAGAGAAACATATTTACCAGTGTCAAATGGGTATAATTATAAAGGGTACAATAAATGCTACCGAAGAACAGCAGATAAAGAGACACATAAAGTGAGGGATGTGGGTAGGGGCTTGGAGCTTCCATGATCTCTCCAGCACAACACTCTCAGCATCTTCACATGCTCACCACCCTGGAAGCACTCCAAACCCTATCCTTCTGTGGTTTTTATGGAGCTTCATCATGTAGGCTTGATGATCATTAACTTAGTCTCCAGTCCCTCTCCCCTTCTGGAGGATGGGGAGGGGGGTAGGTGGAAAGTTTCAAGCTTTTAATTCTGGCTTGATCTTTCTAGTGACCAGCCCCCACCCCAAAGCCATCCAGGACCCACCAAGAGTCGCCTCATCAGAACAAAAAGATACTCCTGTTCATCAGAAAATGCCAAGGGATTTAGAAGCTCTGTGTCAGGAACCAGGGTCAAAGATCAAATATTAGGAAAAAAAAAGATGTCCCTGGTGTCCTATCACTTGAAAAATTATAAGGATTTTAGCTATTGCAGGAACAGGTGACAGAGACTAATATATAGATTTTCTATCATTGCACACTCCCCTTCTTATTTCCTTCCTTCCTCTCCAGAAATTTGTAGTTTTATTGTAGAACATACTTTTAAAGTTATAGTCATGATATTATCTGGATTAGAACCATCACACAAGGAACTTGTAAAAAATGACTGAGCTTCACTAAAGATTGCTTGGTTCATGTTCCCTGGGGGAGACTTCTAAATCTGACTACGTAACCAGCACCCCAGTGATTCTTATATACACTTAAACTTTAGAACCTCTCTTGCCTAATATGCTAGGAAAATAGGATAAAGTGTACATAATCTTGGTGATAAGCCCCAGTCTTATATAAAATTCCTGATCTCTTTAAAAAAATTTATAGCTGAAACAATATAATTTTATTAACAAATGTCACCCTGATAATTCAACATAAAGAAATAAAATAAATAGTGACAGCTTTCCCCAAATCACTTTGCCTTTCTCTCACCTGGCACCTGTCTGGTCTTTGCTCTGTTCTTTATTCTGCGTGGGCTTCAGCAGAGCGAGAGAGATGGCTCTCTGGCCAGCCTGGAAGGAACCCCATCCTTAGGTTCTCATTATTTTTCTTGCTCTACTTTTGCTTGCTCCTTGTTTTGCTTCATCTTCTTCAATTCTATTTTTGTTCTTGGGTGTCTAAAGGAATTTAGGAGCATGGTGTTCAGAGCTGATAAATAACACTTCTTCATGAATAAAAATACATAGAATACACATAGAATACAACAAGGATTGACTAATCAGGCAACAACACCAATAAGAAAGCAAATTCTACTTGGTTGCAAGGCACAAGTAGGGTTTTAATAATGAACCAAAGGGCATAGACAAACAAAAAAGTTTCTGAGGGAGAGAGGATTACTTTTCCTGGGCACCACTCAATACACACACACACACACACACACACACACACACACACACACACAAGATTTTGTAAACTCAAAGTTTATAAAAACCTCCCTTGGTGCAAGCCACAGAGATGATATTGCAGGCACTTGCAGAGCAGTTGCACTAATTATGCAGCTAGGAATTAAGATTAGAGATAGCAGAATTTCAATTAGGCATCTAAGTTTGTGTATTTTAAAAAGGAAAGTTTGAATAATTGCAACATAAGGAACCTATCTGAGAATAGTGCTTCAGATCTGATATAAAGAGATTTCAGATATGCACAAGGATAGTTTGGGAAATAGAATTGAATCAGAAGACAAAGAGGAAATTAATGAGGGAAGAAGATGAATCAGAACCAATTAGAGATATTTCCCTGATCCCCTTACCCCCCCCCCCCAAAAGCTTCTTTTACACCTTGACTAGGATGGATGGATACTAGTTAGAATCATGTCCACACTACCCGTCAAGAAATAGTGTTTATAGTCACGTATTAACAGTCTAGTGACCTGCATATATTATAGATGTGGATGTAGTTACATATATATATGTAAAACTTTAAAAATTGTGCACATTGAAAGATGCCTTCAGGCATTATAAAAGCACCAGTGACATTGATTGTCCTCATCTTGATGCTCAGAATTGAAAGCCAGGTAAGTAGCAGGAACTGTAAAATGTCTAAGTAGGAACTATTCTGATGTAGTCTACTAGGTTCATCCACCTGCATTTAGTAAAATGCAGTGAAGTTGGAAGATAATTAGATTAGCAGTCAAAAGGACTGTCTGGCCAGGAGAGAACCACTAACCTCTTAGAGCTTGCTTTTCGCTGTTTTGAGTTGAGAGTGGCGGGAGGTATGGACAGGAATTGAATGATGATGTTAAACTAACACAGAGAGTCTCAAAGGTCTATTCTAGTCTTAAAATTTCTTTTAAATCCTTTCATTTCCTTAGGTGTTCCATAAATAAAAATTTTAAGGGTTAGTGCTGCTCATTCTCTTTCCAGTTCTTTGCCGTAAGAGTTTTGATGGAATGCCATGTTTGTACCTGGCTCTTTTAACTCTGTTCGTTTACACCTGGGCATGGCCAAGGAGGGGCTGGAATTCATTGCCTCAATACCAGCATGTTCCCCGCCAGACTATGAGCTGCCATAAATCATTTTACTAGGTTCTATTTCCTGAATATTTCTTTTAGGTAGTGGGGGTAGGTTAGGCTATAGAATTCAAAACAGATTTATTGAAAGGCTTTTGAGAATTAACTGCCAGGGATGAGCCAGCTGCTCCTGCACATTGCAGTGAGGAACTCCCAGTGAAAAAGACTAGTAATTAGTTTCATTTGTAGGTGAAAGAAGGTCTTTGAAGATGTCTGGCATTGATTATAATGGCGGTCGCTGTTGCCATTTCCAAATCCTGCTTTTTAAGATCATGCACTGTCAGTTTAGAAAGGGCTTTGCCTGTCCTCTTAGGGGGAAGAGAGTAGTCGTTGGGGCCTAAGTGGTAAAAATCTGAGAAAGATAGTATGGGCAAGTTTAAATAACATCCTGTGGTCCATTCTTAGAAAATTCACTTAAAAAATTAAATTATGACCTCTTTGTTTTTGAATAAGAGGGACTTTGCTCTTTGTCCTAAGACATGGGCCACTTTTGCAAATGGTAGCAACAGTGCAATTCTACTTCAACTAGCTCTTGTACTTGGTCATTGACTCAACATGTCCTGTGTTTCCTACATCTTTGTGGATTCCACATGCTCCTGCCAAAATCCCACATAATCCTAGTTTCCATTCTTCTCAGGATACTATTTGAATCACTGCTGAACTCCTGCGTCTTGTGAGGAACAACTGCAGATGTTCCACTGGGTGACTTCTCTGGCCAGCGGATTATCTGCATCAGGAAACCCCCAGATCTCACATGCCCAGGGCCCACAGAATTTCTGGGCTCTGAATGACTCTGCAGGCTCATCTAGGTTCCGTGACTTTAATATGTGGTGGATTCCAGGATCCAAAGTGCTCAATGTTCCTGTCACAAACCCCAACTCTTCTCTTCTCTCCTCCAGGCCATTGCTGCTACTGCTGATTGCAGTAATTAGCATTTATTGAGCCTTTACTATGTTTCACAAACTAAATTAAGTAATTTTAATCCTCCCAAGCACATTAAGAACTTATTTAATATATCCATTTTACACATGAGGAAACCAGGGCATAGGCCTGCAATAGTCTGTGTATGTTACACAGTAAACTTAAGAGCTAGATCTTTAACACAAAAGTTTTTATTCTGAAGCTTTTAACCATAATTACCCCAGGCCATAGGGAGCCCCAAGGGGCCATGATCCAGTGATCTCTTTGCCTTCTAGGTTTTAAAAACTTTCTGTCTCTCTTTGCACTATTCAAGGCCCCAAATTTGGGACCTTGTGTTCCAGACTCCACTCCTTCTTAATATATTGCCCTATCTTAAGAATCACAGGCTCTGAAAAACAAGTTATATTTGTTATCTATTGCTGCACAACAAAATTACCCCTCCCCCCCAAACTTATTAAAACAACAAACACTTATTATCTCAGTTTCAGAAGTTGTAGGTGGTGGGATGTTAGCTGAAGTTTCACCATATGATTCTTTGACTAGGTCATCTGAGAAGGCTCACTCACTCATTTGGCTCTTGGCTGGAGTCCTCAGTTCCTCTTCACAAGAGCCTCTCTACAACGCTGCTTGAGTGTCACACTCCCGGAGTGTGTGAGCAAGGAGAAAGCTCCCCAGACAGAAGTTGAAGTACTTTCATAACTTAATCTCAGCAGTGACATTTTTTCATTTCTTCTGCATTCCATTTGTTAGAGGCAAATCATTAACTCCAGCTCACTCTCCAGGAGAGGGGAGTTAAACTCTGCCTCTTGAAGACAGAATTATCAGAAAATTTGTGGGTATATTTTTTAAATCACTACCAATAGTGCATGCAGGGCCTCACTTCCCCCAGTACTAAACTTTGTTGATGGAGGCATATATGATATAAAAGAAAGAACGCTCTGCCTCCAGTTAGCAAGACTATTCCAATCTCAGTGTTGCCATGTATTAGTTGTGGAGCTAGTGCTTTAGTTTCCTAATGTGGAAAATGGAGATAATAGTCTTTATTTTTATGTTATAAGAATTTATAACAAAATTTCTGTGATAGTACTCTGGAAAAACCTACACAAATAGAAAATATCTTTGAATAACTTTAAATGTTGGAAAGCTACCCATTGTGTTTGTATCTTCTGGATAATATAGAAATAATAATTTTAGAGCCAGGGATACCTAAAATTTTCATATTATAATATTTTTCACTTAAAAGAGTATTTATTGAATTACTAAAGCAACTTTCTAATAAATCTATATCATGGGATCCATTAGATGGAAGAGAAAGAATTTTTAGTGTATAGCAATGTTTTGATCAAGATAAAAACAAGTAAAATACAATAAAAATAAGCAAATTTACAGAAAGTATAGCTGAATATTTGAATCTTTGGAGGAAAGACATTAGTACTATTTAACAAATTATGAAACTCACACAGTTTTAAAGAGAATTTTATGACAACTATTTCTTATTATGAGAGTATTGTTACCAAGAGTTCCTGTCACTGAATACTAATTAAAGCTTTCTTCATTCTCTTCTACAAAGTCAACAGAAAAAAAGTTGTGTCTATAAGGATTTTATTTGAATCTCAACATAGTGAAATTTGCATAAATTCTAATAAAGCAAAATTAAAATCCATTAACACTTGTCTCTGGTAATTAACATCAGCTTGCTGTTTTAAATGACTGTTTCAGACAGATGGAGAGAAGGAAGAATGGGAGAATGTGGAGCCATGGAAAAATATGAAGATTATAAACTAAGAATGATGTTTTTCATAAAGTCCCTATTTTGAGGAAGGAAATAAAACTTATTTAGGCTTTTAGGAAACATTAAAAAATGCTTTCCATTTTATAATGTATAGATACACTCAGGGATTTCACCAGATGTTTATTTTACAAGATACATATGACACTCACATTTATGTACATTAATGATAATTTAATACTCAAGTCTAATTACTACCCTCTGGAGAGAACAGAAATGTTGACAAATATTGATTATTTAAGAAAACTACAGAAAACTCATCTTTTTAAATTTAAAAATATGAGAGGACTTAATTCCTGCTTTCAAGAATTCCTAAATGTTTGAAGAGAGTTAAACCATAATGCACTGAAAATCAATATTTTGAAAATATTGATGTATTTACATTTTGGGTTATTTATTCTGGACAAAATATATTCTGCTAAAATGGAAAATAAGTTTCTCTCAAAAAATATAAAAATAAACTTGCATTTAAAACATTCTGTCTAGGATCTCTGATTATAACTGCACCTAAAATGGAAGCAAAAAACAGTAAAAATAAAAAAATAAAAAGAGGCATCTTAGTATTATGATGGTGAGTGGTGTGTGATAATATGAAGATGAGTTGATATTTATTGAGTGCTCCCTAGATACCATGTTAATGTACATAATCTTATTCTCAACTTGCAATAATTTAGTTATAATAATAGTAAGTACAATAATGATAGTTACAATTTATTGAATAACTACTATGTGTCCATGTTTGGGCATGGTGCTACGCATCTCTCCCAAATTGTTTCTAATCCTTTCCATAATAAGACTGTAAAGAAGTATTATATTTACCATTTCTTATGGGAGGAAATTGAAGCTCAAATAACAAAAGTACAACTTTCTGGTCATACGTTTCACCAGTGCAGAAAACAGATTAATGATAATAACAATACAGGTCTGTCTTGCTCCTTAACCTTTTCCATTCCACCACTCTACAGCCTCATGCCACCTTAGATTAATGATAATATTAATATCAATAACTATAGTAATAACACCACCACCACTATTACCAACACCACAAAAGAAATTTGTATCTGTAGAGAACTTTGCTTTTTTCAAAGTCCTTGAGGTGAGCAATTGAAATCAGATAGAAATGTTGTAAGACTGAAGAGCTTTTTCTGAGGTGAATTTGTTTCTTTTCACTTGTTCTGTTTAAAACTTTTTAAAATTGTGGTAATATAACACATAACTAAAAATTACCATTTTAACCATTTTTAAGTGCACAGTTGAATGGTGTTAAGTATATTCATTGTGTTGTGCAACCATCACCACCATTCAACAATTTCCACCATTCATCTCCAGAAATCCTTTTCTGTGAAACTGAAGCTCTAAACCCATTAACAATACATCCCAGTGCCTCCCTCCTCCAATCCCTGGTAACCACTGCTCTACCTTCTGTCTCAAAGAATTTGACTATTCCAGGAGCCTCACTCATGCGAGTGGAATCACACAATATTGATCTTATTTTTGTGACTGGATTATTTCACTCAGCATAATGCCTTCACGATTCATTTGTGTTGTAGCATGTGCCAGAATTTTCTTCCTTTTAAAGTGTAAACAATATTCAATTGTATGCATCTAACACATTTTGCTTATTACTCACCCACTGATGGACCCTTGTGTTGCTTCTGTGTTTTAATTATTGCGAATAATGCTGCGAAGAACATGGTACTATTGTGAATAATTCTGTATAAGAACATGCTGCTAGAAATAAATATATCTTTGAAACTCTGCTTTCAATTTCTTTTTTTGGGGGATGGGTACATCCAGAAGTGAAATTGCTGGGTCATATTGTAATTCTATTTTTTACTGTTGTTAATCCTCACCCGAGGATATGTTTTCCATTGATATATATAATTGATTTTAAAGAGGAAGGGAGAGGGAGAGATATAAACATCAATGATAGAATCATTGATTGGTTGCCTCCTGCATGACCCCTACTGGGGATCGAGCTAGCAACCCAGACATGTGCCCTGATGGTGGAATCCAACTGTGACCTCCTGGTTCATAGGTGGAGGCTCAACTACTGAGCCATGGAGGCCAGGCTCCATTGATTTTTAGAGAGAGTGGAAGGGAGAGGGAGAGACACAGGAGAGACACACATGGATTGGTTGCCTCCCATATTCACCCTAACCAGGGCCAGGGATAGAGCCTGCAATCGAGGTACATGCCCTTTCCTGGAATTGAACTTGAGACCCTTCAGTTGATGCTCTATCCACTGAGCCAAACCATCTAGGGCTGGCAATTCTATTTTTAATTTTTCTGGAAACTCCATACTTTTTTTTTTTTTTTTTTCCATAGTAGCTATACTCTTTTACATTCCCCCAATGATGCATAAAGATTCCAATTTCTACATCTCATCAATACTTACTATTTTCCATTTTACTTTGTTTGTTTGTTTTTAAATAATACTCATCCTAATGGATGCGAGGTGGTATCTCATTGTAGAGCATCTTTTTTATATGATTATTGGACGTTTGTTTTTATTCTTGGAAAAAAAATCTATTCTAATTCTTTGCTTATTTTAGATTGTTTTGTTGTTGAGTTTTGGGACTTCTCTGTATATTATGGATATTAATCCCTTATCAGATATGTGATTTGAAATTTTTTTCTCTCATCTGTGAGTTATCCTGTTAGTCTGTTAATAGTATATATGATTCACTATAGTTTTTAATTTTCATGAGGTCCAATTTGTCTATTTATTCTTTTGTTGCCTGATTTCTTTGGTGTAATAATAAACTATTGGCAAATCCAAAATTGTGAAAAATTTCCCTATGCTTAGCTCTTTTATTTAGGTCTTTGATATGTTTGGAATTAAGCAAGGGTCAACTTTGTTATGTTTTATGTGGATATCCAGTTTTTAAAGCACCATTTGTTGAAAATATGTCTTTTATCCACTGAATGATCTTGGCATCCTTGTAAAAAATCATTTGACCATAATGCAAGGATTTATGAGTATTTTGGGGCTCTCTTATTCCATTGGCCTATATTTTTGTTTTTATGCCAATACAATTCTGTTTTGATTATTTTAGCTTTGCAGTAATTTTTAAATCAGGTTTGTAATCAGGAAGTGTGAATCCTCCAGTTTTCTTTCCAAGATTGGGTATTTGGGATCTTGGAGATTTCATATGAGTTTAGAAGAGATTTTTCAATTTCTGCAAAAAAAAAAAAAAGTTATTGAGATTTTTGTTATGGCTTACATTAAATTTGTAAATTGGTTTGAATTGTATTGACATCTTAACAATATTAAGTATTTCATTTCATGAAAAGGGACTATGTTTTAATTCACTTAAATTTTCTTTCATTTCTTTCAGCAATATTTTATAGTTTTCATTGTACAAGTCTTTCACATCCTTGGTTAAGTTAATTCTCTGGTATTTTATTAATTTTTATATTATTATAAAAAGAATTGTTTTCTTCTTTTTTTATTAAAGATGAAAATTCAAAATGTGGCACCCAGAGAAATTAGCTAACAAGAATGAGTTTAAACCAGGCTCTTTGGGTCCTCCACTGTCTTGGAATTGTTTTCCTAATTTACTTTTCAGATTTTTTATTGTTAGCGTACAAAAATGTTACTAATTTTTGTATCCTGATATTTTGTAGGATTCATTCACTAATTATATGGGTATGTAATTTTTATCATTTTTCTGCATATAAAGTCATATCATCTAGAAACAGATAATTTTACTTCCTTCCAATTTGGAAGACTTTTATTTCTTTCTCTTGCCTAATTGCTTGGTAAGCAGGCCCTATCACCCCCAACTTCCCTCCTCTGCCAGCCTGGTTACCCCTAACTGCCCTCCCCTGCAGGCTTGATTGCCCACAACTGCCCTCCCTTGCAGGCCTGGTCCCTCCCAATTGCCCTCCCCTGCTGGCCATCTTTGGTGGCCATCTTGTGTCCACATGGGGCAGGATCTTTGACCACATGGGAGCAGCCATCTTGTGTGTTGGAGTGATGGTCAATCTGCATATTACTCTTTTATTAGATAGGATAGAGGTCTGGTGCATGGGTGGGGGCTGGCTGGTTTGCCCTGAAGGGTGTCCTGGATCAGGGTGAGGGTTCCCTTGGGGCATGGGGCAGCCTGAGCTAGGGACCTGTGGTGGTTTGCAGGCTGGCCACACTCCCTGGCAACCCAAGCAGAGGCCCTGGTATCTGGGGTTATTTATCTTCTACAATTGAAACTTTGTAGCCTAGAGCAGAGCCAATCCTCCTGTTTGCTCTGTGGCTGCTGCCATTTTTGTTGGGATTTGTTTACCTTCTATAATTGAAACTTTGTAGCATTGAGTGGAGGCCTAGGCCTGCAAGGGCAGGCAGAAAGCTTGACTTCCTCTGTTGCCAGGGAAACCCAAGCCTCCCTCCTGCTCTCTGTGGCTGTAGCCATCTTGGTTGGGTTTATTTGCATACTCACTCTGATTGGCTGGTGGGCATGGCTGGTGGGCATGGCTGGAGGGTGTTGCTGAGTATGGCCAATTTGCATATTATTCTTCTATTAGGATAATTTGTAGTAATGGCCCACTTACATTCTGATTTTAGTAATTTGAATATTTTCTTTTTTCTTAGTCAATCTAGTGAAAGGTGTGTTAATCTTTTTAAAGCATCAATTACAGTTTTTTGGATTTCCTCTATTTTTCTATATAAATTGGTCCTATTTTCCCATTTATTTGTATGCTTTGTGATGTTTTATTTTTGTTGAAAATATGACTTTTGAATTTTATAATGGGGAAAATTTGGAAATCAGATTCTTTCTTCCTCCTCTCCAAAATTTTTTTTCTTTTTAATTTCTCTCTCTCTTTATTTTATCCTCACCTGAAGATATGTTTATTGATTCTAGAGAAAGAGGAAGGAAGAGAAAGAGAGAGAGAGAAAGAGAGAGAGAGAGAGAGAGAGAGAGAGAGAGAGAGAGAGAGAGAGAGAGAAACATTGATCAGTTGCTTTCCACACATACCATGAACAGGGATGTATGGAAAGTACATCCTAGATATGTTACCTGACCAGGAATCAAACCTACAACCTTTTGGACTGGACTGTGGGATGATGTTTTAACCAACTGAGCTACCCGGCAAGATCACTTTCTCTCCCTTTTAAATATTATTTAAATGGTCTCTGTGCTGCTGATCAGCTTGATACATAAATTTAGTCTTCAGGTCTTAGCCTGCTTCATTCTCTGGACATGAACGGTGATTTTATAAATTCCCCTGTTTATATGATTGCTTTTGAGTGTCCTGGTCTTTAAATGTTTGGCTCCCCAAAAGGGGAAAAAGAGAAAAATAAAGTGGAAAAATGTGCCAGCCCTTTGTATATCTTGAAGACACTTCATCTGGAGGGGAGAGGGTAGCTAGCCTCATGGCTACCCACCTCTGTGCTTGCACGCCTGCAATCAAGCAGCAATCATTGATCAGAGCACAGATCCTCAATATTTGTAGGTCAGGGTCCTCTTCAACCTGCATGTGATGGGCTCTAGGAACACATGCACTGATGCCTGCCACTGGGTCAGAGGTGGGGGATGGGTAGCTGCTACAGTGCTAGGAGCTTATATTGACAAAATTAAGCACAATTTACCATTGAAGACCTTCCCTGGAAGTTGTAAGTCTTTGAATAAACTTCAGAGATCCCAGATAGTTGCATCAGGCAGGCTCTGCCAGTTCAATCTAGTTGGAGAGGTGGACTCCTGGTGCTTCTTACTCCGCCATCTTTCCAGAATATTCTTCCTGTTAAATGAGTCTGAAGGGGCAGCTGATCTATAAGCACGAATTTTTTTTTTTATGTGATATTGGAGGAAACCATAATTTACATGAGTGTTTATGTGCAAATTAATGACCCATAGACTTTAGAATAAAAGAAAAAGCCTATATTACTTTTGTGTGTGATGAAGAAAGGAATCACTCATTAATCAGATGAGAATTCTGTCAAACATGGGAAAGAAAATACCTGCCAAGAAGGGCTCCTGGTGGCTAATTTGGTTCAAATTTAAAAGCAGAGCCTAGCAGCCATCATTGAACAGGAGCCGCTCCCACAAGCAGTGCTTCAGGGGGAAGCCTTCACTGAACTTGCCGCTTGCCCTGTGTCCCTGCCATCTGAGCTAACTCTTTAAAAAAATATTTTTAATTGATTGATTTTTGAGAGAGAGAGAGAGAGAGAGAGAGAGAGAGAGAGAGAGAGAGAGAGAGAGAGAATTTGTTTTACCACTTATTTATGCATTCATTGGTTGACTCTTATATGTGCCCTGACTGGAGATTGAACCCCACAATCTTGTCATATTGGGAGGGTACTCAGGCTTGCCAGAGCTGAACTAATCCTTTTAAAGGAGTTCCTGGAATCCTATTTCAACCAACAGGACTGAGTCATTACCTATCCAATCAGAGCTGTGCAGCTGTATCCCCATTAGTATCTTCACTGACCAAACAGAGTGGCTCCATTCTAGTCAATCAGGACAATGCTTTTTAGACTAAACTGTGAGAGTTTGGAGTTCTCACTCGCATGAGGACAGACCGATCAGGGACCAAGGGTGGAGTCTTGTCTCTCTCTAAGTCAGCTCTCCTCTGCCTTTGGGAGTGTACTGTTGGTTTCCACCAAAGTCTGCATTCCTCAGCTGAAGTTGTAACGCTGAAGCTGTCTAAATGAACTATAATAGATTTGTCAGGTGTCAATGGCTACATCAGAGCAGACTGGATTGGAGCTGTCTCACCAGAGATGGGTGGAGCTGCAGCACTGGGGCCACATTGCCCCAGGGCTGCTTCACAGCTGTGCTGTATCACAACTGAGCTGTTTGCACTGAATGAAGTCTCCCCTTTCACCACACCCCAATGTGGGGACTGCTGTTGGTGCTTAATAGCTGCCAACGGTCATTGGTTTACTATTAAAAGTTCAGAGGGTTTTGAAGGGGTTGATATTTGAATGAGTTAAAATTCTCATTCATATCTATATCTATATCTATCTATATCTATATCTATATCTATATCTATATCTATATCTATATCTATATCTATATCTATATCTATACCTATACCTATACCTATACCTATACCTATATCTAAATCTATATCTATATCTATATCTATATCTATATCTATATCTATATCTATATCTATATCTATATCTATCTATATCTATTCTATATCTATATCATCTATATCTATCTATATCATCTATATCTATATCTATCTATATCTATATATCTATCTATATCTAATCTATAACTAGAGGCCCAGTGTACAAAATTTGTGAACGGGAAAGCGGGTGTGTCCCTCAGCCCAGCCTAAACCTTGTCCAGTCTGGGTGGGATCAGGCCTAAACGAGCAGTTGGACATCCCTCTCACAATCCAGGACTGCTGGCTCCCAACAATTTGTCTTCCTGCCTGCCTGATTGCCCTAACTGCTCCTGCCTGCCAGCCTTATCACTCCCTAACCACTCCCCTGTCAGACTGAACAATGCCTAACTGCTCCCTAGCCAGCCTAATTACCCCTAACTGCTTTCCCCTGCAGGCCTGGTCACCCCCAACTTCCCTCCCTTGCTGGCCCAATCACCCCTAACTGCTCTCTCTTGTCAGCCTGGTAGACCCCCAACTGCCCTCTTCTGCAGGCCTGGTTCCCCACAACTGCCCTTCCCTGAAGGCTTGTCCCCCCTAACCCCCAACTGCCCTCCCCTGCAGTCCTGGGTCCCTCCCAACTGTTCTCCCCTGCCAACCTGATCATCCCTAACTGCCCTCCCCTGCTGGCCCAGTCACCCCTAACTGCTCTCCCTTGTCAGCCTGGTCAACCCCAACTGCCCTGCCCTGCAGGCCTGGTCTCTCCAGCTTCTCAAACTGCCCTCTCCTAATAGGCCTGGTTTCCCACAACTACCCTTCCCTGCAGGCCTGGGTCCCTCCCAACTGTTCTCCCCTGCTGGCCTGGTCACCCCTAACTGCCCTCCCCTGCAGGCCTGATTGTCCCTAACTGTCTTCTGCTAGTCTGATCACCCACAACTGCCCTCCCCTGCTGGCCATTATTTGTCCACATGGGGCAACCATATTTGATCACATGGAGGGACCATCTTGTGTGTTTGAGTAATGGTCAATTTGCATATTACCTCTTTATTATATAGGATAATAAAAAGGTAAGATGATAATTAGACTGGATGTCATTCTGGACATCCTTCCTGATGAAGCCAGGGCTTCAGGGAAACCAGCCCAGGTCCGGGGTGTCTGCCAGTGGCTAGAGTTGGAAAACCTGGGTCCTAGGTGCCAGAGGAAATTTCCATGCATTAGGCCTCATCCTATCTAATAAAAAGGGAATATGCAAATTGACCAGCACACTGTCACAAATATGGAAATGCCCATAGCCACAAGATGGTGGTGCCCAGTCCCCTCAGCCCCACTGGAGTCCCCCAGTCCTTTCAGGCCCATCAAGGGGGTGTCAGGTGTGCAGTGCAGCCAGACCAACCCTAAGCCCCCCAGGTCCCAGGGTCGGCCCGAGGCCAGGCAAGCCTCAGATGGCAGCTGTCCAGCTGCTGATGGCCACCCGAGGCTCAGATAATCAGGGCCGACTGGGGTTTGCGCTGCTGGCAGTGGCAGCAGCAGAGATGTGAGGGGCATCGCCTTCCCCTGATTGCTGTGTTGCCAGCTGCCCCTGAGGGCTCCAAGACTGTGAGAGAGGGGAGGCTGGGCTGAGGGACTCCCCCCTTCAATGTATGCATTTTCATGCACCAGGTCTCTAATATATATAATTTTTTTAAAAAAAGAATTAAAACAAATGTCTAATTCCTGAACCTAATTCTTAAGTTATGCTTCTGGTTAATTTTTTTTTTTTTTTTTTTTTTTTTTTTTGTGTGTGTGTGTGTGTGTGTGTGTGTGTGTGTGTGGCTGTTATAGTAGATCTTAACTTGTTTACTAATTTCTGAAATGTGATATATATATATATATATATGTAATATCTAGGGCATTTATAATATTTAGGAAAATGTGTATCCTGTGGTTCTGAAACCTGCACTTATACTCTTTTGTGTTATTTATGCAATCCCAAGCAATTAGGAATCTTTCAAAATTCAAAGCTCTAGTCAATAAAATATGCCATCCATATAATGAAGAACTGAGTAAATAAAGACATAAAAGGATCACATTTATGTCAATAATGCACACTTGCATATACACATATGCACACACTACTAATGTTTACTTTGGATCTCATGAATTGATTGAATTATTCCAACTTTTAGGATTTACAGTATTCGCCAAGTTGACTTTCTTTCTGTCTAACTGTTTCTGATGCTGAAACAAGATTCCATTCCAAAGGGATGACTCGGAGGTGGAAAGAGACAAAATTATGGTTTCTTCCTCTGAAGAATCAAAACCCCAATACTGATGACAGTGATATGCAGGCAGAAGAGTTCCAGGGTGTGGAGGAATGGGTGTTAAGTGACAAGCAATCACTTTTTAAGAATGTCTTCATTCACTCATTCTCTCTGTAAGTACTTACTAAGTATCCATTATATGCCAGGCACTTGCATCTCCTTTGGGTACAATTCTGAACACTCCCCTGTCAGCCTGAACAATGCCTAACTGCTCCCTAGCCAGCTATCAAGAAACTGGGTGCACAGTATAGGTGACAGACTATTATAAAATAGTGTGCAAAGTGCTGCATCAGGAATAAGTATGGGGGATTATTGGGACACTGGGATAGCACCTCACTCCTCTTAGGGGATTGGTGGTCAGCAAAGGCCTGTTGGGAGAAATATTGACAAGGTTAATGATGAGTAAAGGCATTTACCAAACAAGGTGACTGAGAAGAGCATTGAAAGAATAGAGAGTACCTAGCATGGGAGGTTGGACAGGTCTGTGAATGTGAGGAATGTGTGTGTGTGTGTGTGTGTGTGTAGTGTTATATGGTAAAAAGCATACTTGACATAAACAACAAATTCATGAAGATTTTTTGTTAATCATATTAAGGCTTAAGCTTTTATGGAATGTTCATCTTTCAGAATTTAAGCTTGGATGAGTGTGCACCTTTTTAAAATTTGATCCAATGATAAAAACAACTACATTGAAATTATATATTTTATCATAAATTAGTACATTTTACTCACAGGAAGTTAGAAAAGCATAAATAAACATTTAAAAATCATCCATAAATAAGCATTTTTTCTGCTTCTCACAGTAGTTATGTTTTGCATGTACTATTTTTATTTAACATTATATCATGAATATAAAATTTATTTTTCCTAAAAGTGACATGGGTCATAGAATTGTGTGTCTTAAAGGATATTGAGTGCCACCTCCAGATGTTTACTTTATAGTTGCTAGAACCTGAGGGATTCTTGCATAGGTAAAGTGATTCTCAAATGCAGACAGTGAATATATCATTTGGAAAGGAATACTTTTAGATTTTAGGAGCCTATAGTTTGACACAATTCCACTCTCCTTCTGCAAACCAAGAATTGCCACCTTTCCTACTTGCCCCTACCCCTCCTGCACTAACCTAGAATTTGAGAGACACCAGGTTAGTACAGACCCTTCTGTTTACCATAGAAGAAACTTGGGCTCGGGAAGTTAAATAACAGAAGGGCAGAAGCAGGAGGAACAAATGTCCAACCAACTACTTTTCCACTGATCCTGATTCCCCAATAAAACTGTAAGAATGGCAATACTTTCCTTTCCATTATTTTTGGCAGGCCTTAATTTTTCCCCAGCTAACATGGAAAATCAAACTGTTTCTTAAATGTAAATATTAAATTTGGCTAATTTCTTTTTTCATATTTGACAATGCACCCTCTTAGTTTTAAAGATGTTTGGTTAATTGTGATAATTTATATATATATAAGGCTTAGAACAAATGTTTGTTTAGCTTATTACTATAAATTAATTCCAACCTAAATATTTAAAACATTTAAAAATCATCCATAAATAAGCATTTTTTGTATATATATATATATATATATATATATATATATATATATTTAAAGCTAAAGTCCATTTGTTCTGTATCATTTATAGAATTGACCTAAATGCTATTTTCAAAGACCTATTTGAATTTTTGAGAAGTCATAAAAATGCTTAAAAAAACTAAAATAAATAAACATAATCTTTGAAGCTGGACATCCCTTTGAATATATTATAAACATAAATAATCTTTAAAATTTCAAATATTTTTGTTGGGCCTAGATTTGCTACCAAAATGTATAATTTTCCTGTTTAATTTTGTTCTATAAGTGGTTATTATTAGCAAAGTACTATGTCAGGCAATTGGGGGAATACAGAAGACATAAACCAAAATATTTAGGTTGGAATTAATTTATAGTAATAAGCTAAACAAACATTTGTTCTAAGCCTTAACCCTTTTATTTTTATGATTGAAAACAGCTAGGAAAGTTTTCATTTTGTTTGTTTGTTTTTGGCATGGAATGAAGTTGAAATATAACTATTAGTATTTATTAAACAAATAATTCACTTCTCAAAATAAGATAAATTATTTCCATAGAGTTTACATTTTCTCAATAGTAAGCAAATCTTCATGATAAGCATTTATTTTCTTCTCCTTAAAGGGACTAAAATCAATTTTTAAGGACCAGTTGAATAAGGATTTCAACATGCCTAGAAATTAGAAGTATTTTGTGAAATACCAATCAATAGTCACTATCCTGGCAGTTACCTGCCCCCTGAACCTTTTACCTACCAATACTTGGAAATTTTAGCAAGAAGCATTCAGCCAACAAAAACAATGATAGATACCACACACACACACACACACACACACACACACACACACACACAAATATTTATAGAGTCTAAGAAGTACTGCATGAAACATTAATGATTGCTTTGTCATTCAAGTTTTCACATAGGATCTTTAGTTAAGGTAAGTTAATATATCAGACATTGCCCAGCAGGATTGCTTCATGTGGCCTCTCAGACTCTGCACTGCACACCTCCAGGAGGCGCCATCACAAAGACTTGTCTTTCGTAACAAACCAAGATTTTAAAGAATACTGCTTTAATAAATTAGTGTGCACTCTTATTGTTGTGTTAAGGGTCTTATTTGTTATAATTCTGCCTGAACATGTTACCTGGGGCAAGTTTGTAAAGGAAAATTTCAAAATTATAAAAATAAATGTGTTGGGAGATATGAGCCTGAGGTTTGTCAGTGATTATTGAGCAAGTTGTTTAGACACCTTTTTAAGCTCGATTTATCCTTCAAGAAGCCCTGGCTGGTGGCTCTGGCTGGGTAGGTCAGTTGGTTAGAGTGTCCTCCATAGACTCTAAGGTTATGGGTTCAATCCCATGGTCAGGGCACATACCCTAATGTTTCTCTCTCTGTCTCTCTCTAGTCAATAAAAAAGTAAAAAGCTATGACTGGTGATGCTTGTTTCATACTTCATACTTCAAAGTCCCATACACTTTGCCACTCTCAGATAAATTGGGCACTATAAATATCTTTATGGGAACCTTAAATATTTACAGAGTTAACACCAATATATGTCTGCCGAAAACGACAGGAAGTACTTTGGGCATATGAAAGTGCATGTTTGCTGTGAGACACTTTTTTTGATTGGCTGTGACTCTTTTTTTTTTTTTTTTTTTAATATATTTTATTGATTTTTTACAGAGAGGAAGAGAGAGGGATGGAGAGTTAGAAACATCGATGAGAGAGAATCATCCATCAGCTGCCTCTTGCACACCCCCTACTGGGGATGTGCCCACAACCAAGGTACATGCCCTTGCCAGAATCATACCCTGGACCCTTCAGTTCGCAGGCCAACGCTCTATCCACTGAGCCAAACCGGTTTTCATCTGGCTGTGACTCTTAATGAATTCTATTAAGGGCAGGGACATGGGGAAGACAAGGGTTAGAGCTGGGAGCAATTTAATGCAAGTGCTTACCTGTTTTACTGCAAACGTTCAGCATACTGTAGATCGCATCTTTTTCTCTTTCCCCCTTTCCAACACGTGATAGCAAAATGGCTTCCCAATACTCTGAAACTGAGCATGTGAGTGTGGTCAAGGGAAAATTAAACAAGCAAACAACATCTGGAAATTAGGTATCATGGGTTACACATCTTTACACACTTCGTATCACCTGGCCAGGGGCCTTACCCGTAGTGTGAGTGCAAAGGCGCTTGCTTTAAAAATTAATGTGCCAGTGAAGCCTATGCTTTACAATCCTCCTGAAGACCTTAGGTCCTTCATAAAGGCTAATGCATTTCATCATGCTTATCATTTAGAACCATTGGCTATAAAAGTGGAAGGCAAAACACTATTTAGGATAACGTCTCTTGTGATTTTTTAAAATTTTATTTTCTAGAGACCATTTATATTCTTTCATAGTGCAGTCTATCTTATTTGCAGAATTCTTTTACACAAGAATGAGTATATGTATACATATATTACAACTAGTAAGAATTTTTCAGTGCTCATGATGAAATTCCAGACACAAGAAAAATGTATCCAAAGGATTATCCTTGTTTAATTTTCCTACAAGCCTCCAAAAGTTTTAAGGATTCAACAGTTTCTCAAGGGTTGTGTGTGTGTGTGTGTGTGTGTGTGTGTGTGTTTGTGTGTGTGTGTGTTTGTGTGTGTGTGCGCGAGCGCGCACGTGCACGCGAGCGGTTGAGTGTGAGAAAGACATTTCTGCCTGCAATTCTGAGTTCCATGAAAAATTTACTTGTAGGGACAGGCCCTCTTTTCACACAATGTTAACATGTTGTTAAGTCTAATACAAAGGCAATGACTTAGAGTATAATGACAAGTCAATCCAATGCTTCAAATGAGGGCTTTTTAAGGACTTTACTCTGTCAGAAAAATATCCGGCTTTGCATTAAAGTTGGACTGAAAGAAATCACTGTAAATGCCACATACCTTTATCTACTGAAATTAACAGAGAATGGACCCTTTGTCACACATACCCAATATTTGTCTTTTTCGTTTGAACTAGGCCATTTTTTAATATTTGTTGAACCAAATCCCTGCAGTGCTTGAACTGCTCTCTGTGATAAGCACTTTTGTTTGTGAAATGAGCGTGCCCCCATCAGAGGTGCCCTTTTCATTACTGAACTGCAGAACCTGTGCTCTGGGACAATTACAACGGGTGCTGCTTTGTTTTAAGGAAAAAATAAAATAAAACACCAAAGCCTGTGAAGTCACTTTGCATAGAAAGTTCTCATCTGCTGTTTCAAACCTTTTCCTTCCCTTTGATGTGCTCCCACCCCATTAACTTCCTTTGTCACCCCCCAACTATTTGATTAAAATTCAGAAAATTAGCAGTTTTGCATTGATTTTTTTCCCCATTATCAGTGAGAAATTGAATATAAAGTTGATTATAAGTTGTTTCCTGAAACAGGGAGTCTGAAGCCTTAACTTTAGCAGTCATACCTGACAGGTAAGCTTTATTTTTGTCATAATCCTTAATTCTTTCAGTTTTTTTGTTATTATTATTATTATTTTTGTATCATTTATGACATAGAAGAGGAGAAAGGGGAGGAGGAGAAAGAAGAGTTTTTTGGTGTTCCTGATTACTTATTCAATATTACTCCACGTATAAATATATATTTTCCTTAGAGAGTCAATGCAATATCTGAATGTGTTTATTTCACTGAGTCAATTGAGATATAAATTATATTTGTTAGACATGATTAGAGTTTCTCCTCTCTTTCTTTTTGCATCAGTCATACAATTCAAGCTTTCATTTATGATTTCTAGCATATTTTTCTTTTTTTCTTTATATATTTTTAATTGGTTTCAGAGAGGAAGGGGGGAGAGAGAGCTAGAAACATCAATGATGAGAGAGAATAATTGATCAGCTGCCTCCTGCATGCTTCCTACTGGGTACCAACCTCAATACCTGGCCATGGGCTCTTGACCAGAATCAAACCTGTGACCCTTCAGTCCACAGGTTGATGCTCTATCCACTGAGCAAAACCAGCTAGGGCTAGCCTATGTTTCTTTAAAGTGGAATTAGATAAGTACAGAAGTTATGCAGATTTTATATTTTTATTATTTTCTTTCTTAGTTTTTACAAATTTTTAAATTCACATCTAATTTGACAACAAAATTTTCTTAGTGACTTTCCTTATTGAAACAAAGTATTCATCTCAATGTTCATTGAAAGTACTCTCTCCTTTTGCACCCATTGTTAATCAGATAACCTCATTATAAATATAGTACACGTGACATAAACAGGAACAGACATAATGACTTTTTTATATACTTAATTTTATTCCTTTTCAAAATTTATATTTATTGTAAGTAATACAGATGTACTCACCCCCAAACCCCCATAGCCCTCTTCAGCCTGCCCTTGCCCCTTCCCCAGCCCCAGACCTTTACCAGATGGTTCATGGGTTATGTATATATGCATACAAGTTTTTTGGTTCATCTCTTCCCACCAACCACTCACCCCCACCTTCTCTTATAGAAACATGGAACAGACTAATCAATCTCATAATGACTCTTGATAAACTAACCATTGGCCTGGTGGAAGCAGAGCCTCATGGGTGGACTAGAGAGGGGCCATGGACATATGAAATGTCTAGTGAGAAGATCAGTGAAGAGAGAATTTGTATAATATTCTTGGGGACAACTGCTACCTGGGAAGCACTACTGTTATAATTGGGTGGAATGCAGGGGCAGATTGGTGATAGACACAAGGAAAAGAGAAATAGCAATGCAAAACAACAGCAACGAATATGGGTAACCTTAGTGCTGCAGTTCCCAAACCTGGATGCATTTAAAGTCACCAGGGATGCTTTTAAAAGTACTGATGTTCAGGGCCCACCTAGACAATCAGAAACTCTGGCTGGGACCTGGACATAGATATTTTTAAGAAGATCTACAATGGAGACTGACATACATACCTGGGGTTGAGTCCTCAGATTTAATATAATGTGACTCATTTAAGTTACTAGTAAAAACATACAAATAAAGTAATTTCTGTTGTACAATTGCCTTAAAGTATTTTCTCACAGCAGAGGATGAGCAGGAAGACATTTTTTGTTCTTACTTCAAACGTCTAAGAATATTGCTGACTAAGCTTGATAAGGAAAGTCAAACTATGGCAGGCAGAAAGCAGCTGGTCTTGTCTGCGTATTGGTCTGGGCAGCCTTCAGCTCTTGACTTTTAAGAAGGAAGAAATCTGCTACCCAATAACAACATTTGGATAGAAGCCTTTCTGTATATATTCATTCCATCTTTAATTTTTTTGTTTTGTTAAATGTTTTATGCTATTTCCCTAAGTGTGTTGAATCCAATGTACACATGGTTGAGGGTTTAGAAAGGATTTTTCGCCCTGTGAAAAGGATTTTTCTTTTGTGAATTATTATACCCTTTGTTCAAATAATTTTTAATGAGTATAATTTATCTCATCTCCATTCTCTATGTACTCTTAGATTGTCTATTGCAAAAAACTTGTAACTGTTTTATAATTTACTAGAGGCCTGGTGCACGAAATTTGTGCACTGTGTGTGTGTGTGTGTGTGTGTGTGTGTGTGTGTGTCCCTCAGCCCATCCTGCACCCTCTCCAATCTGGGACCCCTCAAGGGATGTCCAACTGCCCGTTTAGACCCTATCCTGGGTGGGATAGGGCCTAAACAGGCAGTTGGACATCTCTCTCACAATCCAGGACTACTGGCTCCCAACTACTAGCCTGCCTGCCTTCCTGATTGCTCCTAATACTTCTGCCTGCCAGCCTAATCACCCCCTAACCACTCCCATGCCAGCCTGATTGATGTCTAACTGCTCCCCTGCTAGCCTGTTTTGTCCCATTCCCTTCTCTGCTAGCCTGGTTACCCCTAACTTCCTTCCACTGCAGGGTTAATCACCTCCAATTGCCTTCCCTTGCAGGCCTGGTCCCTTCCAATTGCCCTCCCATGGTGGCCATCTTGTGTCCACATGGGGGCAGGATCTTTGACCACTTGGGGGCAGCCATCTTGTGTGTTGCAGTGATGGTAAATCTGCATATTACTCTTTTAGTAGATAGGATAGAGGCCTAGTGCATGGGTGGGGACCAGCTGGTTTGCCCTGAAGGGTGTCCCAGATCATGGTGGGGGTTCCCTTGGGGCATGGGACAGCCTGCGTGAGGGGCTTGTGGTGCTTTGCAGGCCATCCACAGCCCCTGGTGACCCAAGTGGAGGCCCTGGTATGTGGAATTTATTTACCTTCTACAATTGAAATTTTGTAGCCTGGAGCAGAACCAAGCTTTCTTCATGTTCCATGGCTACAGCCATTTCTGTTTGGATTTCTTTACCTTCTATAATTGAAACAAACTTCTGCAGCCTAGGCCCACCAGGGCTGCAGAAGCTTGGCTTTCTCTATTGTCAGGGGCAACTCTAGTCTCTCTCCTGCTCTCTGTGGCTGCAGCCATCTTGGTTTGGGTTAATTTGCATACCTGCTCTGATTGGCTGGTGTGTGTGGCTTGTGGGTGAAGCAGAGTGATGGTTAATTTGATTATTACTCTTTTATTAGGTAGGATAAAAGGAACTAGAAGAATGTTTATCTAACTAGCCATGTAAAAACTAGAATTAGGATGCAAATTCATTTCTGGCTTTTAGTTTGACTTATGTATGGGTACATATATCCAGATATACGTATGTATATAATACACATTTGTGAGGTAAACAAGTAAACATAACAAGGAAAATTCTACACTCAGTCTGCAGTGAATATCCAGAGTGGTCACTGTTGGAACATTGTTGTTCTTTTCAAATGTTTAATTCCCTTCGTTCCTGCACTGAGGAGAGTAGTTGTAAATAAACAAACCCAGAGCAGAATCTGGTCCCTGCTAGGCTGGAGCTGAGGATTCCCTATAAAAGACTGGGCGACCATCTCACAAGGGGCGAAACTGAAGTTTCAGATGGAGTCGGAAAGTCTGCTAATATTTAACCTCCAGAGTCAAAATTGTGTTTATACTAAGTCAACTTCCCTGACGTGTGTGTGTGTGCGCGCGCACACATGCGCGCACGTTCGTGTATTCTTACTTTTTTAGTTCATCATTTTGACCAAGTATTTTTTTTGAAAATTTTATCTTTGGTTAAGTCACCGATAGTTTTCACTTTTCTAGTAAGTGATAGAAATGGAATTCCAATTTCATATTCTTTTATTCAGAAACCTGTATGTTTATGCTACAACATGGATGGACATTATGCTGAAGGAAATAAGCCACCCTCAAAATGCCAAATACTACATGATTCTATCTCTATGAGCTACCTAAAGTAGTACATTTTTAGAGACAGGAAGTAAAATCGTGGTTGCCAGGGGCTGAGAATAACTGGAGGAATGGAATGTTATTATTATTACTTTTTTTTTAATGAGCACAGAGCTTATTTAAGGAAGATAAAGAACGTCTGAAGATGACTAGTGGTAATAGTTGCACAACAATATAAATTACTTAATATCACAGAACTATATACTTAAAAATAGTTGAAATAGTAAATTTTATATTATGTATTTTTAAGCACAATTTTTTGAAGTACGAAAAAAACCCCATGTTTTCCATTTTAACAGTTTTATTCTTCTTGTGCCTTAATTTATTTATTAAAATTTAATAATATGTAATTGATTTTTATTTAAGTACAGTCAATTTTAAATATCTCTGAAAATAGTAAGTTCATGAGAAAATAAAATTTATGACCTAAACTTGAGATAATTCCTGAAAAGTAACTAAAATGGTGATTGCCACTTAATTCAAACTGTGTAGATCATATACATGTTCAAATCTAAAATTTCTTAATGTTTTCTTACATGTGAATAGTGTTGCACAATTTATAAAATGGTTTAGACATGGGTTTAACTCACAATATAATTTTTAACTCACAATACAATTATGCCTCCTGCATACCTCCTACTGGAGATGTGCCCACAACCAAGGTATATGCCCTTGACTGGAATCAAATCTGAGACCCTTCAGTCCATAGGCCGACATTCTATCCACTGAGCCAAATCAGTCAGGGCTATAATTGTGAATATTAGCCACATTTTACAGATTAGAAAATGGTTGAGAGAGAAAATATCCTGAAGAGTTGAGTCTCTGACTCCACAAATAGGAGCTCACAATAAACTGAAGAGAGAGACCAACAGCTATGAAAGCTTTACCAACAGAAGCACCAAACTCGGGCTATTATTTCTCTTGAAGAAATGTGACTCCACACATTAAAGCATAATAAAGATATTTGCAGGATATGGGGCCAGAGTATAGCAGAAAATACACAGAAATAGGGAGTGAGGAGATATATACAGGATTAGTTCATTTTGATTTTTATATTTGATGTTCCAACTCTGTAAAACCTTCATATTTGTCGTGTTAGGCACAGCCACACCTGGGGGAGAGTTCATTAAACATAATATTAGAACTTTAAATTAATAATTAGCAAAATCTGCTTTCTTTCCCTAGTTCCTTTAATTTCTAGTACTTGTAATTTTGCCTCTCATTCTTTTTTCTCTTTGACACACACATCCCTCTAAAATAGGCAACAAAAGCCAAGAGCCCCCAAACCCAGTCAACATAAAACCAACCCACCCCTTTGTGTTTGGATGGAATGTCTCCCATTATGTATGGGTCTGCTGTCTTTGTATCAGATTGTGAGGCCCAGTGGGCGGAGACTATGTCATTCTGGATTAACCCTCCCACAGGTTTAGTGAATCACCACAAGCCGGGGAGTGCTTATTAAACATTACTTGAGTGACTGATAAGACAAGTAATTATGCCAGAAGAAATGCTAATTTTAAAAATGTCTGTAAATTCCTAAACTTCACACGTGGGAAGACCAGTGACCTGGAGGAGCTTTTGGGAATAGGTAATCTGATACAGAATCTTTCCCTTTTGTGTCACCTGTTACAATTTGGCCTCCCTTTGCAAGTGACTGAAAATCATTACCAGCTGACAGCTCTCCCAAGCTTGGTGTCTTAAACTAAAACGAAGAGTAGAATACTGCTGACAATGAACAAGAAACAACCTCAATCTGTACATTTGCTTGGATTGCTTAGATAATTCAGATCACTCTCTGGAGACCTGGAACTCCATTTTGGTAAACATTCATTTAGTTAGGTTACAAACTAAATTCGAGGATAGCAACTCTTTTATCTGAGGCAAGGACTAGGTACTATAGAGAGATGAAGTCTCTATTTTGATTAGTCAGAGTAAAAAAAAAATAAATAATAAACCTATTTGAGGAGATAAGAGTCTGGCTAGTGCCTAGAATAAGGATATAGTAGATCTTGGTAAATTAAAGTCTCCTAGATCATATGATACATCTTAAAATAGATTTGGGAAACCACATTGAACCTTCTGTCTACATCCAAATAGTATCAGTGAAGATCTATTTTAGATGAAAAACAAAAGCAAGTCAAAACTTAAAGTGCATATCGCTGGACTCCCACTAAAACACAGGACAAACACTCTTATCTGATTAGAGATGCCATGCTTTCATGGAAAAAAATGAGTGGATTTGGAATTAGAAGAGCTGGTTTGTAAACTAGCTCTGCCAAAACTTAGTGATTTGGTCAGCTTGAGCCCAGTCTTCATCCATACAGATGGAAACAGTAGTAGTGGGTTAAAAGTCAGAAGAATTCCAAATACTAGACACATAGCTTCTAAAGGAGTTAGAACTTAAATCTCCCTTCAAATGTGGATTGTGCTTAATGACTTGCTTTCAATGCTTATGATAAGAAGAAGGAAAAAAATATAATTGCTTAGAAACTAATTTGTCAGAAAATTGACAAATACTACCTTAACCAACTGATCTAGGCCAACATTATTACCTTGGTAAATACAGTAGACTTCCCTTAACAGCAGTTTTCCTTTCCCATTTCAGTTACCTGTGGTCATTCATGATTTGAAAATATTAAATGAAACATTTCAGAAATAAACAATTTATAAGTTTCAATTATGTACTTTCTTAGAAGCATGATGAAATCTCATGCTATGCTTGCTCCATCCCCCTGGGAGTGAATCATCCATTGTCCAACATATCTATGCTATAGACTCTACCTACCTGTTAGTCATATAGTAGTCAGCTCAGTTATCAGATTGATTGCTGCTGTATGGCAATGCTTGTGTTCAAGTAACATTTATTTTAGTGTTATAATTGTTCTATTTTATTTGTAATTATGGTTGTTAATTTTTTACTGAGCTTAATTTGTAAATTCAATCTTACCATATATAGGATAAAACATAGCATATGTAGGGTATTGTATCATCCATAGTTTCAGGAATTCATTGGGGGTGTCCTCTGCAGATAAAGTGTTCTACTATAATGTCCATATTACATACCTCCTGAGATTATGTAATAAGTTGGGAACTTCACTCATGGTATTCTTACCCCCAAAACATAACTACAGTCAAATCATGACTAAACATCAAACACAATTGAGGGCCATTCTATTAACCACCTGATCCATACTCTTCAAAAGGGCCAACTCATGGAAAACAAGGCAAGACAGAGAAACTGTCACAGATCATGGGAGACTAAGGAGATTTAATGACTAAATACAATGCGGTGTCTTAAACTTGATCCTAGAACAAGAAAAGGGCATTAGCAGAAAAGTGTTAAAATCCAAAGAAAGCAGTTTAGTTAATAGTACCTTGCCAATGCTAGTTTCTCAGTTTTGAAAAATGGACTATAGTTATGTAAGATGTTAACATTAGGGAGAGTTGGGTAAAGAGTCTATGGGCACTCACTGTGCTACTTTGGTGACTTTTTTTTGTAAATCTAGATATACTTCAAAATAAAAGACAGTTGTGATAACTGAGATGATGTACATGACAAGAGTCTGCAGACACAAGGGATTATAAAAATGTGGATGGTTTATTATGATCAGAACTAGAGGCCTGATACACAAAATTCGAGCAAGGGCTTGGCCCTTGCAGCCCCACTGCCTCAGCCTTCGCAGTCCTGGCTTCGTCCAGAAGGTCATCCAGATGCTCATTCTGCTGTTCTGTCTAATTAGCATATTAGCTCTTTATTATATAGGATAACTACACCTAAAGCTTAGTGATTCACAAAGGCCCTATATGGTATGTGAATAGTGAAACCCTGACCTGATAGTGTATAATTTCTTTCCCCTAGCCCTTTTAGTCTACCAAAGAAATTAGTTTTGAGTTAAAGATGACCAGTAACTCCAAAGTGATGAGGGGTTTGTGGAAGAATTCAATTATTATCCATATACTCTATATGAAGGCAGCTAAGATCATGATTTGTGTGTTAATAATCAAATAATTGATGGAGTAAATAAATATGTAAATTTCATTTATTCAAATGAACAAAATTGAGCAGTAAATTATAAATTCAAAATTTAGATGATGGCTATAAAGATTAAAGTAATTTTCCATTTTCTTAGAAATTGGCAATACTAGCTAAAGAAAGATCAATATCAATTAGGAAACCTAGGGAGAAGAATAATAAATTACTGATATTGGTTGGTTAATAGTATTTGTTTGTTATGTAATTTTGAAGTTAGAATTATAGAATTAGAGTTGAAAGGAATTTTAGAGTTAATCTGCTGCAATCCTCTTATTTTTAGGTGGGAGTAAGAATATTTAATTTGAAGGTGTTGAAAAACTTTTTCAAGGTCCTTCCACTTAGAACAAGGGCACACTTAGAACACATACTTTTCTGTCTCAATCATATGCCTTTGAGATAGGCATATGATTTATGGGGATTCATGAGATTCAGGGAATCTCTGAACCTCTGAAAGTATATGCAAAGACCTTCCTGGGTGTACATTTGAATTTTTCTGAAGACTCGCAGCAGCTTTCATCAGATCTTAAAAAGAGGCTTGACCCCCAAGAGGAACCACTGCTTTAGAATTCAGAAAGCTACTCATTGCAACAGTTCTTAGGACATTGCTAGAATAATTTTAATGCTTCTACAACTTCCATCAGGTTTAAATAGAATAATGGTAGCTGGGGCTAATTGGTTCCCAGAAATTACCACATTCTTTGAGAAAATCAGATGATCTGATTTTATCTAGTCATGGTATTTTCCCCTCTGGGGACAAAATAGGCATCTGTCTACTAGATAAAACATAAATGATGTAGTAAGCATCTGTTAGGTGCTGATCTAATCCCTAACTAATTTAAGCTAATATTAATTCCAATATTTCATTTTACAAATGAAGAGATGAAGGCATGGGAGGGATTTAGTCACGTGTCTGAAAGTCACAGAGCTAATAAGTGCGAAAGTCATATTTTTTTGAAGACAGCTCTAGGGTCTGAACTTATAACACTATACTGTGCTTCTTTCTCTCTGGTATGTTATTGATTTATATGGTGACTTGGATAGCAAGTTTATCACTGACCTTCTTAGAGACTCTTCATTTGTAATAATAGAGGCAACAGAATCTGGGACAAGGAAGTACAGGCTTTGTAGGCAGGATTATATAAATGTGGGAGTTTTGTTTCTACTTTCTAGCTCACCTGAACAAGCACCTTAACTACTTGAAGTCTTAGCTATTTTATCTATAAAACGAGGCTAATAATAGTATTTATCACATAGGACTGTTCTGATGATAAAATGAGATAATGTATGTAATGCACTTAACATTGTACATGCCAGTCACTTCTCTACAATTCTAGCAATCTATACTAATAATAGAGGAATATGCAAATTGTCCAGGATGCTTTCACAGTAATAGTAATGGCCAAAGAGCAGGCTGCGTGAGGTCACAAGGTTGGCAGGGGGGTTAGTGAGGAATGACCAAATGACTGAACAGCAGGCTGTGTGGGGTGACCAGGCCAGCAAGGGGGGTAGTTGGGTGCAATTAGGCCAGCAGGGGGGACAGTAAGGGGTGACCTGACTGGCGGTGAGAGAGGCAGTTAGGGGCAACTATGTCAGCAGAGGGGGGCAGTTAGAGGAGATCAGGCTGGCAAGCAGAGGCTGTTAGGGGTGATCGGGATGGCAGGGGGGGAAGTTAGGGGAGACCAGGGAGGCAGGTAGGTGAGCAGTTAGGAGCCAGGGATCCTGGATTGTGTGAGGGTGTAGGCTGGGCTGAGGGGATGCCCTCATGCATGGATTTTTGTGGACTGGGCCTCTAGTTATTAATATAACTGGTTATACCAATTCTCATTCACTTCATAATATACTTTTCATCAAAAAAGTAAAAAGAGCAAAATGATTGGCATAAATAGTTAAACGTTAGGTTAATTAATTCACTAAGATTTCAATTTATACTGAATTAAACTTCATAAATTTCTTAAATAGCAATATAAAAAGTTTTCATGACTATGCACGTCTCTGTGGATATTCTAAAGCTACAGAATTGTACATGCCAAATAGGTGACTTGTATGGTAAATAAATTATATTTCAATAAACCTGATATATAAAAAAAAATGACCATGGCTGTTACAAAAAAAGATAGAAAACCCACTAACTCTAACCAAGCACTTAGTGAGAGATAGGCATTTTATTTTTAGAATCAAATGGTATCAAAAGCCAGCAACTGCTCTTTGACCCTTAGTTTATTTTAGAAATTGCAGAACTTCCATGGCCAGTGTGGTTCAGTTGGTTGGAGTATCATCTCATATATCTGAAGGTCACAGGTTTGATTCCTTGTCAGGGCACATACTTAGGTTGTGAGTTTGATCCCTGGTTGGAGAGCAACCAAATGATCCATCTTTCTCACATTGATGTTTCTCTTTCTCTCTCCCCACTTCCTCCTTCTCAAAAAAAAAAAAAAAAAAAAAAAAAAAAAAAATCAAATAAAAATGTAAAGAAGTCACAGAGCTTGTTTTCAGTGTACAAACATAGTTCATTGCTTGAAATAGAACTGCTAAGATGGAATGTAATACATAATTAAGGAGTAGCTTAAATGAAGGGATTATCTGCATCAGTGTGTCCAAATGGGTACATTTAGATTAATGATTTAGATAGCACATTTTAGATATAAAAAATATGTTAGAGTACTTCTGTTGCTTTGCATTCATATTCTAACATGGTACCTGTGAACTCATCTATAAATTACATGGAAATTCTGATTATAAAACACTGCTCCTCAGGGCTTCCCTCCATTCACTTTTTCTTTTGCCTTCTGTGCTATAATACTTTGCAAAGGATCAAAGAAACAATCATGTAGCATATCAATGCATGTCAGTGGTATGTATTTGTAGACATACAGAATAATGGCATCTTGTTAAAAAAAAAAAAAGGTGTGTCCTCAGGAAAGTTGTTGAAAAGACAGCAAAATCAGCTCTATCAGTCTTTTTATGGATCCAATTGTATTTTGAACAGAGAAAATGCCCTACAACTTTAGAATCATGATAGCTCGGTGATTTTAACTTCAGAAATCAAAGAATAAAAAGGGGTCATTATATGACATATACAAATTCTTTCTCATGCATTTAACTCTAATATACTTCTTTAAGATGACATGATGTGTCCAAGTTGAAAGGCTGACAACTGAAGGGTATGGGCTGTCAGTCTAGGATCTGCCATTTGATCAAATGTAAAATTTTTGATCTGGACTAGCTGTCATAGTCTCCTCAATTGTAAATATGAATAGGAAATGCATATTATGAGGAAGAATGAAATTCCCTATTTCCATATAAGACTAACCTCTACTGTCCTAGATTCCCCCATTCTTTACAAAACAATGATACTCCACAGTGTTGCTAAGAAGAGTGTCATCTATTAATTCTGCCTTATCAACAGGAGTATCAGATAAGAACATCAAAAGTATTTAATCTTAAACTATCTCTCAGGTTCACCTAGAATTGAACCACCAATTAGCTAGATGAACCTGAGCTAAAAAAGAAATTTTCAATAGGAAAAGTTTTTGCAACTCATTTTTGCTTGAAGCCTTTATTAAGGCCCATTTGTGCAGAGAAAAATTCAAGGTACTGCTTAAAGTTCTCTGTTTTCTCAGAACTTACCTTTTCAGACAGAAGACTCCAGATAAAACAAAAATATTCTGAACAATGAGCCAGTGCCAGAGGGATCAGAGCCCTTGGCACAGAGTCGGGTGGAGAGAGTGATGGGAACTGCCCTGTGAGGGGAAATTGCTACCTCTTTTCCAATTAGTCAGGAGCTTAATGGAGGAAATAAGATTTCAGAAGTTGTTTGAATGATGGAAACAAGAGAACCTTACTGAGACCTGTGGAACAGGCCAGCTGTGACATGCAACTTGGGAGACTTGCAGAGAGTGGTGGCATAATAAAACATTTAAATAGAAAAATAAATACAAATAATGCATCGAAGGATGGTGAGAGAATTATACAGGTGAAACAGCATGGCTTGTGTTCTTTGTCACCCATTTACGACTCTTCTCTACCCAAAATGCAATTCAGTGTACTTCACCCCATTTGGGCACACTTACCTAGCAGATTCTTCAAGTTGCTCCTAAATTTCTCTAATTATATTACTCTCAAAGCTACTTCCACAGTAATTTGTCAAAATGATTGAGAACTAGTTAATATGGTCAGGTTTGCCAAGAGAAGGGTTGGCGATTTGTTTATTTATTTATTCAGTAACTCAGCAATTTAATGTAAAACTAATGAACATTTATTGAGAAGCAGTTATTAAAGATCCAAGAACGTACACAAAAGGTTTTGTCCCTTTAACTCTGGGATGTACTGTTAAAACTGGCCATGGGCTTCACCTGTATGGGAGAGGAAGCAGACCCAGAGAAGAGACACACTCAGAGAAGCTGGCAGGTAGTGTTTCAGAAGATCCTTGAAAGAGGAGTGTCAATTAAGTACAAAGGAAAGACAATAAAGGAGAGTTGAAAACAGAAAGGCAGAGGCTTAAAACAATTCTAATGCGACACACAAAGTTGACAAGATAAGAGATAGCAGGGGATCCCAAAACATTGTGAAATGAAACTAAGAAAATGCAACTCTAGCAACATTATATATTATATATAAGTTTGGGGAAGCTGAGCAGAGTGGTGGGATGTTGAGTGAAGATGAAAAGCACTGTCTTGGATGTTGCAATTTTTGATTACTAGAAAGCTAGAGGGCTAATCGCTATGTCTCAGATATTGTTAAAGTAATAGTTAATGGCTAATACTGTCTTACAGCATTTGAATTTAGCTTAAAAGAGAAGAGTGCTTGGAGCTAAATATGAAACTCATCACAACCACAGGAGATGAAAACAGAAATTTCTATGCCTATTGATAGCTGCACATGATAGAGATGATATTTATTACCACAAGAAGCTAAATTTCTATGTATATCAGACAGAAAAACAATAAAAACATCTGAGAAGCCAATGCCTAAGTAGAAAAACATGCTTGACAGGAGAAGAGACCTTAATTTTTCACTCTTGAGATTAAACATAAGCAGCCACATTTAGGCCAGGTTTGTGAGTGTCCACTAAATTTTTAATTTCCACTGTTGTGTCATTTTTAATGAATCTATCACATTTCCTGGGCATAATTCATTACTTTGGGAGCATTACTCTTGGAGGTTTCCCATCATCAGAAATCTCTACAGCTCTTTTAAAATTGTTTTGCTTTTCTTTAAATGTGGAAACTCATTGAGAAATATTAGTCATTGATAATTCAAGAAATGTTAAAGTAAAACAAATGCCCAGGTGGAAAAAATCAATTAGCCTTGAGTGAATTTTAGGATTACACAAAACATTAATACATAGTGGGTATTAAACATCAGGAGACAGAAAAGAAATTAGAATTCGTTATGATGGACTCTACCACAATTCATCTGCAGAACTTCTGGAATACCTGAATGGGGCTAACCCTCGAGTCAGGGACCATGCTGCTGACGGTCTTTCTAATCTTCATCAGTATTCCTTGTTAAAGGAGATACTCAACACTATTGAAAATATTTTTAGGAAAATCCATGAAGAGGGTATTATATAAAAAAATGTTAAGAATTGGAGGATAACTGTTGAAGACTGTTCAATGAGAGTAGAAGCAGTTATTTTTATTATTTTATTTGTAAGAGGATATGAATGCGTGATGATATGTGATGACATATGCAGACAGATAGCATAGCATTTATAGGGATTTCTGGGTGTCCAAAAGCAACCTCCTCCTTAAAAATTTGTTATTAATAAGGTTACTACTCAAGTCCTAAGGCTCTCTTACAATTTTTTTTTATAAAAAATGTTATCACCTGAGTATCTTTGATTTCAGCTACATATTTTTTTAAGATATATTCTATTGCTTTTTTACAGAGAGGAAGAGAGGGATAGAGAGTTAGAAACATCGATGAGAGAGAAACATTGATCAGCTGCCTCCTGCACACTTCCTATTGAGGATGTGCCTACCACCAAGGTACATGCCTTTGACCAGAATCGAACCTGGGACCTTTCATTCCGCAGGCCGATGCTCTATCCACTGAGCCAAACCAGTTAGGACTCAGTTACATATTGATCTGTCTGATTCATTTATACTAACCTGCAAAAGACCAATAAGAAATATCTGCCCATGGATATTTGCTCCTTAATAGGTGATTTTGTTGACAGATCAAATCTCTAAATTGTAGAATGTGTTTGGTATTTCCCCCCCACTGTCAGGGAGGTAGCTTAGGGTGCTTCCCATGCTACTTATTCTCTAAAGCATTTTTATTTTCTCTAAATCCCTTTATTTACCTGACCTGATTAATCTATCAGAGAATAAAATTCATATGGTAAACATGATCTAGCAGTAAGAATTGCATATATAATTTTGCCTCCCTTTTGCAAACAATATAATAATGGAAATTATTTTTTTGAAAAAGAAAAAAATCATCGTGTCACTATTTAATCTTGACTCTTTCTGAGTTTTCATTCAGACTCTGTTTGTAGTCATAGACACATTTTTACATAGTAGCAACCATCATATAGCTTGAGTTATGCTTGAGAATTCATTGAGGTTATGCTTGCAAACACCAATAGTGTTAATAGATATAATAGCTGGAGTGTGTTGAATGGTGGGCACTGGCTACAAAGTTTACTTGCATTTTTAAAAAATTTATTTTTCAATTATACTTTACATTCAATATTATTTTATATTAGTTTCCGGTGTATAGCATAGTGGCTAGACAATCATATACTTTACAAAGTAGTCCCTCCAATATTTCAAGTACCCAGCTGGCACCCTGCATAGTTATTATAATATTATTGACTATTCTTGCTGCTTTATTTTACATCCCTGTGACTATTTTGTAACTACCAATTTGTACTTCTTAATCCCTTCACCTTTTCACCCAGTCTCCGAACACCCTTCCATCTGGCAATCATCAATCTGATCTCTGTATCCATGGTCTGTTTCTATTCTTCAAATGTAGTCCTCACCATGACAGAGTGAGGCAGATAGAATCATTATCCTCATTTTCCGCGAAGGGAACTTAGGTGCCGTGAGGTTAAGTAACTTGCTCAAGGTTACTCAACCAGTAAGATGTGAAATCAGGGAGCTGGAGGTTAGATCCCTGCAATGCTTGTGATGGTTATTAATAAGCCATACTTGATTTTCATGACAGTGTGGGCACTTGGCATAAGCATTTAACATTTTAAAGTTATTAGGTCAAGAAGATATGTGTCTTAATTTGCTGTTGTTACTAATGAAGTTAACTGTTTTCCTTGTTTGTTTATGAATCCTGCTTTTGTTAACTGGAGTAAATTGCAGGTTTTACAAACATTTTAAATAACAAATAAAATCTCTTGGTGTGGTTTTACTGGTATCTGAAGTCACCATATGGGTCAGGACAGTTTATGCAACATTATTTCCTTTTTATGGTTTGATTCTGTGGATAGAAATAAAAAGATTCTACCTGGGAGAATTCCAGTCATATGAGCTGAAATGTTCACAGTGGTTTTTAAATAGCAACACACTTAGCATGGTGAGAGGTAGAGAGAGACAAAACATGTGACTTAATTACAATTGCCACAATGAATTCCAAGTGGCTCTTGCTTCTCCCACATGAGCTGGCCACAATTTTAAGCTTAGCATCGCCTGAAAGCGTGAGGAATGTATTTCCAGTAATTGCCAGGCCACTTCATTGCTCCTCTGTATACATAAACACTAGGCTGTGATCAGCGTGGTCATGCTTGAGCTGTTATCTGAAATTCACTTTTGCTATAAGGATTGACTAATCTGGTTCCTACTGTCAGCAGTGTCCATTTACTGTATTAGCTTTCTCTCACTTCAGTGCCACACAGCTCTGGCTAGGAGAGGAGAGCAAAATCTGTTAAAAGTAGCAGATGCGTTAGTCATCACATTTCAAATTGCTCAAACAGCCAATGCCATTGAAATCAATTGTCCTTTCCCCTCCCCCTTCCCACCCTCACCCCCTGCAAGTAAAAAAATGAAGTTAAACAATATCTAGTTGTTGGAGACACAATACTGTTCCGGACTGTGCAGGTTAAATGGCGAGGCTGCAAATTAATGATTCAATGGGAAATAGTGTCTGAACAGAACTCTTACAACAGCTTCCCTCCTCTCCCCATGCTTCATCACTCTTCCATGGCTTGGCCTTTCTACCCTTCACCCCTGCCCTGTCATTATCTGCAGATGTTATCTGCCCAGCATATGTTGCAACCTAAAAGATTCTGAGACTTGTTCCCACCCTGCCCCACTCCGCTCCCCTCCCCCAGCCCCCTCTGCACAGGGCTCCAAGTCCTTCCAAAGGGAGCACTGAAACCAGGAGGATGAATTGAAATGCAAAAGGGAACAGAAAAGAGCAACTTTTATGTTGACATGAGGTATGGACTGTAATTTATTGCAACCACTATTTGATGATAGCTGTGTCATCAGAGTTTAAAAAGTAAATATCTTATGATGGGATGCAATGACTGCAAGATAAATTTTCTTTTCTACCTCAACCACACTCCTGTTTCATAAAATGAGACATTTTTATGAAAGATGGGGCCTGCAGAATAATAATTTTTCAATCCCTTTAGTGGCTACTACAATCAAACTATTATGGCAATGAAAATATTCTCTTAATAATTTTTGTGGAAGAAAGAGGTTTTGTAAGTGATAAAATTATGTAAATTGTACTATGTTTACCTAGTATATGACATTATTATAGAGTACATAAACACATGTTTACTACCTAATATATGAATTAATGGCATAAAGCAAAGACACTAGCCAATAACAGAAAAAAGGCAGTAATTTATACCAAACCTAACTGAAGGTTGAGATACATAATTTGTACAAATGAAACTTGGCACTGAAAAAGTCAAGTCAAGTTGAAAGGCTTTAAAAGACAAAGGAGGAAATCCATTTGCTAGTCTGTGAGAAATATGGATGTTCCTTTGGGAAGAAAATAGTTTAATGTAATATTTTAGTGAGAATACTAATTTTAAAACTACTTAATTTGCCTTACTGCTTTTATTTCCCATCTAACTAAATGTGATTATTTTGCATCTTCTTAAATATAGACAAAATAAACCAAGAAAAAGTGTAAAAAATTATACATCAAGGTGTATCTTTAAAAATGAATGCAAAATAAATTTTACATTATGTCTGATGTAATCCTCTCTATTTAAGATCCTCTCTGTCAATAGAAAACCATCTTTAAACTCTCCGGAGGAAGATGGCTCTATCATAACATGTCAGTGATGATGGGTTTTGCAAGCCATTCACCACCTCTCACCTTTCCGTTTTCACAGCATCTGTTCATGAGACAGTTGGGGGCTGAGGCAGCTTCAGACTCCAGAAGCAATCCACCGGGGTCATTATAGGGGCTGTAATTTGTTCAAAGAAACCCTATATTAAATTAATCTAAAATATAATTTTTAGGCTTTCTGTTTCATCCAGGCAGCAGCAAGAGTTTTGCTAAAGGCCCATAAAGCACAGAGACTGGTTAAATAATATTCCCTTTGATAAAACAAAACTGTTCTGAGAAATCTTTGGAAATATTTCTACCATATGCCTTTTAGATAAGATCACAAGTGTTAAGTAATGTGGTAACTTTTAGCGAGTTAATAATTACAGCTTAAATTTCATAAGATCTCTGGGTAACCTTCATGACCCAGAATCAAAGTCTTTGGTATTTGCTTTCACATACTTCTAAACAATAAGTTCCATTAACAATCTTTTCAGATATTCCCAAGTAGTTTAATATTTATAAATGGTGATCGATTTTATAAAAACATACATTAGCCATTAAATTGATATTTCCCTTTGGGAAGCATTATCATTAACATTTACATTTTCTCAAATAAAAGACCTTGGTTCTTTTATCACAATATTTTGGGCCATTTATTGTAAAGCAATGAAAAAAAATGAATGCTGAGATTTGGCCATAAATAACTTATTGGGGTTGTTGTGCTTGGTAAAAAATAGGGTTCTATATGATATTTTGTAAGTATTTATTTTTTTTTAATTTTTACAGCTGTTCCAGTTTATTATTTCTGAATCTAGTTTCTTCTTTATTTTCTTAGGTCTATTACTAGTTGTGTAATCTTGAGCATTTAGCTTAATCTCTTGGGGCTGTGGTTTCTTTAGGTATAGGATGCTGTAGGAATTGACTACTTGGTTGCTAAGATCTTTTCTAGCTTTCAAAGCCTTTGCCAGTATATTCTCTATATTGTAGCAGTCCATTTGTTTTTAGGCACAACCAAGGGATAATTCAAAAGGAACTAGTACAAGTGTCACCACCTGTAGATAAAAATATATATTACAAAAATGAAAGAAGAGGACCCTATATTATCCAGGTTAAAAAAATCATAAAAAAGAAAAGGTATTTATTTTAAGTCCTACAAATTCCAAACTCCACCCACAACCATATACCCTAATGTTCCTCTTTTTTTTTTTTTTTCAAAATTATGGCAGGTTTTCATCTATATATACAATAGATACAAAATTAGCTTTATTTTCCTTATGCATATTTTAAAAACTTGACTGATTTATCTAAATTTTGAGATTTTACAATGAATAAAAATTTCGTGACTTCAATATTATTAAAGTCTTCTCTTGGCTGCATGGTTCTACTTTTGATGTTGAACAAAATTTCAGGTTAGGTATCCAACAACAAAAGATAAGTAAGTATAAGCCACCTGGAGGAAAGTTGGAATCATTTTTTAATTGAATATGTGGTTGTGGTTTTATGGATTCAATTTTTAATGAAAATAAAATAAAATGGCCATAGTATTGCTAGCATTAAGATATAGTAGATAAATCAAAGCTTGCTTCAACTCTTCTTCCCAATACAGCTAAAGGGAAATTTTCCTTCAAAGAAAAATGAACAATTAGAAGAAAGTTAAACTGACACTTCATATGTGGAGGAAACAATTTCTATGCATGTTATAAAAAATGTCTTAAATCAACTAACACTGATATAACTTCAAGCAATTAGGAGAACGCTAATAATGATATGAGTCTTCAGCTGTAAATAATTATGCTGCCCCAAGGCTATGCTTTAATTCTTGGCTTGCTGTATCTATAAACAATAATCAAACTGCAAAGCAAGTTGTGTTGTTTTGTTCACAGTTTGTGAAATGATTCTTATACCCTACAGTGATGCTGATGGCTATTTTGACCTTCAAGAACTCCGGCCTGTGAGGCTAAGAGCTAATGTGTACTTTCATTGATCTGAGTTGGAGACACACAGCGGGTTATAGTGCCTGTTCTCCATGAGCACAAAAGCTGCAATCGTCAATCAGTGTGTGTTGTGAAAAGGGGGCTTGCTGCTGTGACTCAATAAATGGGGACATTAGGAGGAAATGTTATAATTGCTGCTACCCACATCTTGTTAATGAGTAATGTACAGTTAGACACCATGCAATTGCAGCTAAACTGTTTATACAATTTATTCTTATGTTGCAACTAACATTTAACATAATGAAGTATCATAATTGCAACCATTAAAGTCAAGATTAAGATTTGTTTAATTAGAATTAAGAAAATGCAAAATAGAAAACTACTTTCAAATGTGGGGTTTGCAGTAGTTTGGAAAATCTCAGGGCACTGGTAGCAGACATTGTATACATAAAATTGTTCGTTGGAGGTCTCTTCTTTGGATTTTTAAAATATGCTGTAGTCAAAAGTATAGAGAAAACAAAATATAAAGGGCATTAACTTGGCCACGTACAAATATAGTGTTATTATTCAGATCATTAGAGTTGTAGCTTTTAAATTTTAGAATTTACATTACCCCTAGGCTAAACAAATAATATCTTAAAACACACAACTCATATTACCATCAGTGCAAGTTATCCAATGAATGAGGGAGGAAATAAGCCCCTGACTTTGTATAGGAAATGTCATAACTTTGTAAAGCCAAATGGACATTAAACCTCTATTTTAATTATCTACATGTCCAAACACAGGCACTTATATAATGTGATATTATTACATAAGCGAAGGGACAAAACATGGTTAATGGAATGCTTTGAGGAAATATGGCTTGTCCAAATTCATTAAGCAAAACTGTTTCATTTAGGTCATGTCATTCTTTCCTTCCCCTTCTATGATGTTAAATGTTTAAAGTTCTAAGTAAGGTGCTACCAGCCACAGAGTTATTTTAGGTTTTCTCTAAGAACTGCTTTTTCATTCTTTAGCACTATTTCTAAGCAACTCAAAAACTCTAGTTTCCCCCCGTAGATTTACAGTTTCCCCTCACCTTTCTTTACTTTGGACCAGAATTTCTCTTTGTGTCCCTGGAGAATCCATCAGTGTTAGACTGGTAGAGAGAGTGCTGGGTTTGGGGGAGGAACACCCAGCTTTCATAAACCTATGTCTATCACATGGTGTGATTAAAGCTGGTCATTTGAAATCTTGTGCTTTCATTTCCTTATTAGGCAGATGAGGTTAAGAATATCTCACCTGCTGAAACTGGTTTGGCTCAGTGGATAGAGCATCAGTCTGCAGACTGAAAGGTCCCAGTTCGATTCCAGTTAAGGGCATGTACCTTGGTTGCGGGCACATCCTCAGTAGGAGGTGTGCATGAGGCAGCTGATTGATATTTCTCTCTCATTGATGTTTCTAGCTCTCTATCCCTCTCCCTTAATCTCTGTAAAAAATCAATAAAATATATTTAAAAAAAAAAGAATATCTCACCTGTCATCTTCACAAAGGGTTTGAGAGAATCTAATGACCTAATATAAGTACAGCTGCACCGAAACTTTAATATGCCAAAGCAATGCAACTTGTGTTTTCATTCAATGAGATTGACCCATACTGATTTTTATTGATTTCAGACTGTCTCTTGAAATAAAGGTAAAAGAACAGGGTAATATCTCACTACTCCCAAAATAAAGTCTTTTATTTTATTTTCTTCCTTCTTATAGGCATCATATGAGGATAAATCAAGTTATCATTCCACTTAATATCAAATCTTTGTTTATGAACTTTAAACCAAATTTAAACAAAGACTGCTAATTATCTCTAAGACAAAGGTCAGGGGTTCTTTATCACTTATTCTTAAACAAAGTGGTTAAATAATATAAATGTAAAAAGCAAGTGATGATTTGAATTTGGAGCAATATGTAGTCCAAGATAATGGTGTTTGAGAACTCTATCTGATTGGCTTGCAGCTGCAGTGTGGCATGCCATGTTGATATCAGATTTCTTGGCTTACTATGGAATTTATTTTTATAGTCTTTTCACTTCCCGTCCATTATAAATTTAAAATGACAGGTTGCTTTTCATATATACTTAAAACATTGTATGGAATTTGAACTCACCAACTCTAGAAATCATTAAGAACTTCAGCTTACAAATGTAATTAAAATTTATTTATTTAATTATTCAAAAGTTATTTATTGAGAGCCCTAATGTGTATCAGTCACTGTGTTAGATAATGGATACAAGAGAGGAATCTGGGGTTCTGGGGCGGGGATAATGATGGCTTACACTTTGGAAGTATTACATTGGAACTTCCTGTGAGACTTCCAAAAGGATTGGAACACTTGGTGACATTATGAATTATCATTTTCTGATAATGTGTTAAGTTCTAGTGCTTTTCATATGGTTTTAACATGTGCATTTTCTATTGATTGCAAAAAGATTGATAATACTCTTCGTGTTTAAAGCAAGAACTTGCCCTTCTCTCCATCCTTCCCTCCCTTCTTCCCACCTTGAATCACCTGGGTCCTTGATGTCTAATATGGTGGAATGTGACTGGGGGACTATGAACTAAATTTCGAATTTTACTTAATTTAAATTTATTTTAATTTAATTAAGAAAACAGAGCAGTAATCAATATTTTCTGCTAAACACAACTTGATCGTTTACTAGGACTACATTTCTCTTTAATGTTGAAATGTGTGAGGTGTCTTAGTTACATTGTAATGAGCATTTTAGGCACATGTATTGTTCTTGGTAGAACACAAACACAAACACATTACTGATCCAGTCAGTGTCAATAGATTGATTCAGTTTGATTTTTTTTGCTATTCACCTTACACTGTAATGTGTTTATTTGAATGTTTTATGAAGACAGCACAAATTAGTGATAATGATGTAGATCACAATGTAATCACATTTATATACTTATTTTAATTATCTTATAATAAATTATATTACAGCTGAAAATTAAGTATGGGCACATTTTAAACAAAGCAAAGGCATGCCACTGATGCAGAATTACATGGAGATGCAGGAGTGGGATAGTGAATGACAAAAGAGATAGGAGGAAGGTGTCAGAAATTTCACAAAGAATAGCAATAGCAATTTGCTGCAACAAAGCAAGTCAGAGAAGTCAGTCTATTTGCTGTATAAACATCTTTGCTGTAAGATGATAAAGTTGGTAATGTAAAGAGACATTTCCTGAATATACATAGTGAAATTGATATGAAGTTTACTCACAACAATCAAAAAGAATCAATGAAATTATGTCCCTGAAAGCAAAATTAAATGTCAAATAAACTATTTTAAAGCAATTTCTAGCAGTATCTGAGTTTGTAAAATTGGCCAGTTATGAAATAGTTTGGATTTTTGAGCATGTACACACACACACACACACACACACACACACACCTCTTCATTGTTAGCTGGAGAGACAATATAATAAATTATTTCAGTCATGGAAATTTTGTTAGAAAATTATGAGCATACGATTAAACAATATTTTATATGAAGTAAACGATTGTTAGTTAAGCTACCAAATAAACTTTGTAATACAAGACCTTACTAACAATGTCAAGGATCAATCACTTCAAAATTTAAAATTTTTAAAAATATATTTTATTGACTTTTTTACAGAGGGGAAGAGAGAGGGATAGAGAGTTAGAAACATTGATGTGAGAGAATCATCGATCAGCTGCCTCTTGCACACCCCTTACCTGGGATGTGCCCTCAACCAAGGTACATGCCCTTGACAGGAATCGAACCTGGGACCCTTCAGTCCGCAGGCCGACGCTCTATCCACTGAGCCAAACTGGTTTTGGCAAAATTTAAATATTTTTAATAATACTTGAAAATAATGAGTTGTGAGAAATAAGAGACACTGCACTTTCAATATGTTGGGTACTTTTTGTCTCAAAGGACTTCCAAATTTATGAAGAAACTAGGGGCCCAGTGCTTAAATTCGTGTACCTTAAAAGGCTTTGGTGGGCTTAGGGGCAGGTCTTGGCCCATCCTCTGTGCCCCTCCCACTACGGCCCCCAGTCCCCTCTCTGCCTGTGGCCCTGCTCTAGCCACCACCACTTCCACATGCTGACAGAGTCGGGCCTGCTCACATTCGATGATGGCATGGAGCAATTGGGGCCAGTGACAGCAGTTGGGGGGAGTGGGGCCAGTGCTGTCAGTGGGTGAGAGCAGAAGCTGCTGCCCTGATTGCCTCTCAGGAGCAGGGGGAAGTGGAGAAGCTCTCAGGGACAATAAGGGCTGGCCGCCGCCGCTCACCCACTGATGGTGCCAAGCGACCCAGGCCAGCACCAGGCACCAGCAGCGGATGCAACTGGTGACTCTAGCACCAACAGCAGATGTGAGTGCCTGGCAGGACCACAGCATGCAGGAGCAAAGAATTTTCAGTAACCACCAGAGGCTTGCCCTGATGACAGTGACCAGCACCCCGCCTTGGTCTGACAACCCTGCTCACCTGCTCCACCATCCTGGTGCAGCTGATGCCTGCCATTTTCTGCATATGCCCCCTGGTGGTCAGCACATGTCATAGTGATCAGTTGTTCAGTTGTCCCACCATTCAGTCTATTTGCATATTAGGATTTTATATAGAAAGATATTAATTATGGTTTCAAAACATTAAATTGATAGTGCATATAGTTTTGCATTCTATGCCTGTCAAATAATTTTATTTAGATATAAAAATGTAGTTTTCATTTTGATAGTGCTCTATCAATATTAGATCAATAATCAAATTTTGCTTGAATTTTAAAATAAGATACTGATGTTTCCCTTATGTCTTTGTTCCACAAATATGATTTGTTAAAGGCTTTTGAAACAGATTCCATGCAAAATGCCATGAATATAGTTCTTAAAATCACTTCAATCAGTATGTGCAAATGCCATGAATTATTACCAGTTTATAGAAATGTTGAAATAAATAGAAGACTATCAATTTAATTACTTTGTTTTAGTTATTGCACACTAATGGAGTTGTAGCAGAGTTTTACAAAGATTTACGGCACTGTTAACTTCAACATAAAAAATGCTCAATGTATTCAATATTCAACAATTAAGGGCAAAATGGGAATGTGATTTACATTTCTCATAAAAATACCCAAACTATAAATGAACCAAATTTGAAGCTCTGAAATAAGGAAAGCTTATTTGTGATTTGAATAGGCAGGTACAAGAATTCATCTTGAAATCAATAATAATGAATTCATGATCAATAATATTGATTTTACACACTTTTTTTTTCTAACAAGAATCAATTTACAGAATATTTTAATGTAATCAACTGCATTATGTATGTTGGCTAAAAAAATTACAAAAATGTTGAAGAATGCCTTGTTGATATTGACTAATTTAAAGCTCCTTTTCTGTTTATATAACATCTTTTTAAATTTAATGTTAATAATACTGAGCTGACAATAAATTTACTTAATTTGGATGGATATAATTTTGAAATTAATATGCTCTTGATTTAAGTCAACTGAATCCTTCCAAAAAAGATGTACCAGACCAGTTTTGTTGATTTGAATACAAATGTTATAGGAAAATGATTTTTTGGTAGTTGACTCAGTTATTGGAAGATTTTAAGTATGTTTAGGACACTGTGTTCATGTGCATCTAATTTTCAACTGTAAATTTTATGAAATCTAAATATAGTTCAAGTATCTATCATCTATCTATCTATATATCTATCATTTATCTATTTAAAAGCCTACGTGACCATTATTGCCAAATGATCTGAATGACTGGTCGACCAGTCGCACAACACCCAGTGACCACCAGGGGGCAGACTCTCAATGCAGGAGCTTCCCCCTGGTGTCAGTGTGCTTCCATAGCCAACCTTCCACTCCAGCCAACCTCCTGTGGTGCCTCCCCGCTGTTGGCCAGCCAAACTCCCATGGTCCCTTCTCTGGGCTGGTCCCTCCCCCCAGCTAAGGCTCCGGGCACTGGAGAATGTGTCTCTTGGAAGCCTATAGGAGGAGAGTGACCCTTATGCTGACCAAGACAGAGTAGCAGCTTGAAAGGGGGAAGAAGGGGCAAGGCAGCAGCCTAACTGCAAAGACTTAAAGTAAGCACCACCACCGTCTTACCTCTGTCACTGCACCGCATGTGCCACTCACCCTTCTAGTCCTAACAGCCACTTCTAGCTCAGCCCACACCTTTCCAGGCTCCCAACTGCTCATTGGCTAGCGCACCTAGTGGTGTGACACCATTGGCCAAAGTCAGCTACCTATCATGCTTGGGAGTGGTACCCTGAGAAAATGTGATGCTGAGGTAGGAGAGATGACCTGTCTGTCAGCGACTCTGCCAAGGGGAGAGTGAGGAGGCCCTAGTGCAGGCAGCAAAGTAGAGCTGTATTTCCATCTCAGAGCATAGCTGGTGTTCAGGCCATTTTGGGGCGCTCTTTCTGTGGTCTTTGTTTGCTGCTACCTCAAAACATCTACACAACTAGATTGGGGCATGCTGGCCAACCTCCTGTGGTTTCTCTCCCCATAGCCAGCAGGCCCCAATTGCCCCTGCCTTTCCCACCCTCACTCCTGTGCATGAATTCATGCACTGGGCCTCTAGTTTTCTATAAAACCTAATGAAGATGTGATGCAAGTGTAAAGCATATGCCTGATCGTGAAGATTTTGTACAAAATAAGAAAGTTAAAAATTTTTATATTTATTACATGCTGAAATAACAATATTTTGGAATTATTGGGTAAATAAAATATATTATTAAAAAATGTGACCAATTTCTTTATACTTAAAAAAAAAGTGGCTAGTAGAACATTTTAAATTACATTGTGGTTTTATTTTATTTCCATCAGACACTGGTGGTCTAAGTAAATCCTACATTCTTCATTTGTCTTCACTTATATTGATGTGTAGGAAGACTTCTCAGGGGTCTTCATGAGTTACTTGGACTGAAAACATTACCGAATCCATTCTTAATGAGCTTAACTCACATATTGCAACAGCTAAGTAAATTACTCCTACCCACAAAATGTGTTTTTGCACTTCTTTTAGATAGAAAAGTAAATCTGTAATTTTTCAATTGGATCATTAATCTTCCTTTTATTTAGTTGTAATTTTTCTAATATTGTGGTCATATTTGAACACCAAAATGAAGCTGATGGTTAAGCAACTCATTGGTGAGTTAGCTCTTTGATGTGTATTTTAAACCTGGTTCAATACTTAACTATAATATTTAAGCTCTATCCCCTCTACTTACTTCAATGTATGCATTGTATCAGATAACCATAATTTCTTTTCCCTCATGATAAGTACAAAAGCCATTTTGTACTTACCTGACCATCTACCATTTCCAGATTTACCATATATTCTCAGGCACTCATTCTACTTTCCACATATCCTTTGCATGGTGTTAGCTGAGAATGAATGACAAGCTCTGCAAGCAAATTTGTAGATGGTTTGTAGAATATCTCACTGGAATTTTGGAAGGTCTTGGAGAGAATAGATCTGTGACTGGTTTTCCTCTGAATTCAGTCTCTGATTTTCTCAGTAGTGGAGTTACAAGTCCTATTTGATTATACAACCATTGATACCTTTGTTAGGGTCAGGATGAACCACAAATCATACCTAGATGGCATTCCTTGAATGTCTTTCTTCTTAATGTTTTATGTTCCCTATCAACTGACCAGTGAAACTACAGAAGACTTAGTACTTCTGATAATCACATCTTGATAAAGAGCAAGTATTTGGAATAATAGTGAAATCAGAATATCAGACTGGCAAAGGAAAGAAATGAAACAGCATAGGGCAACAAGAACATCTATTGTACAGTGAATTGTGTCTTTTACTATTTTAGAGTTCACACTACCGTTGCCTGAGATTAAAGAACATAGCCACTGGAGAAGAAGGCAATTTTAATAAACAACCTGAGACTACTATACAATTGTACATAAATTTTCTGCTGTCAACAAGCAAGGTAAGTATAACTATATTTTTTTCTTTCTTTTTTCTTTTTTTTGGTATTCAAGCCTCAAGATGTATGTTGCATTCTATGACTTTGTTTTTTTCCTTGTGATTCTTGTGTCTGATTTAAACCTGATTTAATCTTTACAAACACATGTGGGGAGAGGGCATTACTCCTCTAAGAACTCTTGGGAATGTCTTGGATAATATCTACTTTGACAACTCACTAATGTTTTGGCCACTGTACTACTACTGTCATATGCATGATGCTTGTGGTTGAAGAGCTCATTTTCTTCATAATGATTGCAGCCTCATTTGTCCCCCACCTTTACTTCTCTTCTTTCTTTCTCTCACCTTTTTCCTCCTTCTAGCAGTCTAACTAGAAGGAACAACGTGGGAAGAGGTTATAAAGCTCACAATTGTGAAAGCCTTGGATGTATGCAAGTGAGTGATAGGAAAAAGGAGGTTTCAAAGTCAGGGTGGGTCATCGAAGAGTCTTATTAACCATGCTTAGGAGTGAGATCTTGGATATGTAATACTGAGCAGCATTGTAAAATTTTAAGCAAATAAGTGTTTTGATTATATTTTAGAAAAAGTAGCCCTGGAGAAATGTGGGGAATTAAGGGAAGGGCAGGTAAAGGCAATGGGCAGACTGTAAACAAGGGCCATATGTCTGGTCCAGGTAGCACAATTAGTCAAAGCAGTGGTGTGCAGATTAAAATGGTTAATCTTTCCTCCAAAGGAAAAGGAAAATGCTGATTTATACCATTCATTGATTTTTGTAGTGCAAATATTTTCATCATAGCCTATTTAAAGCTACAAACATGATGTCACTGGACACATAGTAGCTGCCATTATGTAGTATTTCTACCAGTCACGATGGAACTAAATGATCTCAAGAACATAGAGAAGCAGGTGTGATCTGAGTCAAAATGGGGAGCATTCTAGACAGAACAGTATGGTTGGGAAACTAGAGGAACACAAGAAACAGAAAGACATTCTGCATGATTGTGAATTAGAGTTCAAAGAAGGAAGATGAAAGTGGAAAGATAAGAGTAACCATTGTGTCATCCATGGAGGTAAGAAATTTGGATTTTATTCAGGGGATTATAGGAAGCCACACAACTTTTTAGGTGCAGGAGTAACAACCTACATTAGGGAGTGCACAGGGGGTTTGCGACATAGGCAGGGGGCTTGGGACATGACTGGAAGTGGTGAAAAGTTTAGGAGGTTGCTCAGTAATATAGGCAGAAAGTGAAGGGGGGGAAATGCAAGGTGTTGACTGATGAGAGAGAGAGAAGTAAAAGGATTTGAGAGATAGTTAAAATTCAGAAGTGACAGTAGTTGGTGATGAATTTAAAGGTGAGTGAAAAGGATTTTGAGTTGGTTATGCCTGAGATATCTAAGCAGACATTTTCTGCTTAGATATGATGGAAACATAAGTGTGGTATTCTATAGACAAGTAATTTCTGGAAATATGGGTTTGAATGTCATGAACACATAGAAAGGCTTTGAAGCTGAGTTATGAATTAAGTCACTCTTAGGGAATATATAGTTGGAAAAAGCAGACCACAGTGGGAACTTTGAGAAGCTTAGGAAACACTAGCATTTAAGGTGTGATCTATCAGATTGGCTTTGTGCCAGACAATATTATGTTAATACAAAGATATTAAACCTGTGTTCATGACACTGATGATATCTCCTTCTCACCCAGAACTATATGAATGTCCTTGCTTTCAATATGCTGACCATTACATTCTTATATGAATGACAATGTTTATCCAGATGTCCACATAGACATAACCAATTAAAACCCCTTAAATTAACATCTACTTTGTGTAGGCCTCTATGCTGGAGAGAGGAGCATAATAAAGTTTTGATAGCCATTTAGTTCTGTATGCAGACTCTACACTGAGTGGCCAGATTATTATGATCTCTGTATGCATAATATATTAGAGGCCCGGTGCATGAATGCATGCATGGGTGGGGTCCGGTCAGTCTGGCCAGGGGGACAGGACATGGGTGGTTGGCCAGCCTGCCTGCTGGTCGAACTCCTGGTTGAGGGGACAATTTTCATATTAGCTTTTTATTATATTATCATAATAATCTGGCCACTCAGTGGATAGTCGCACCATTAGTAAACACTCCAGTGCCATCAATATAACCAATTAATATCTTTAAAATTCTGCTTCATGTAGTGCTAAACAAAGGAACACATTTTGGTCAACTATCAAGGGGGCTCATATTTCTTCTTTTTCTTAATCATCATCTTTTCTTTTCTTTTTAAATCACCTTGATACTCTCATAATGTATATTTTATGGAAAGAGAGAATGTTTTCTGGACAAAAATCATGTAAGCATTGAAATTACTCCCTTGTAGACTCAAAGGTAATGTGTAGGTTAAGAAGAAAAAGTGGACACTATATAATATCCACAGTGAGGGAACTAGCCAAGAAGTGCACTGCATTGAAGTCTAGGCTCTAGATTTTAAATTCTAATTCTTCAGAGATTCTTTTATTTACAAGGCTATGAAAAACATAGAAATAAATTGTTTTCAACAGTGGCTCCTTATTAAAATCCATATTTGTAGGATATTATGTCCTAGATTTGTTAAAGAGCTAAAGGAGTTTCATGGTGAACTAGTTTTTTTCTCTCATCTTAGATATGAGGAAAACATAAGTGAGGGAGAGTCCTGACAACAATCCCATCTCTCCTTGCTACAGTTTGCCACGTGACCTTACTGGGGCAGTCATGAATGGGCAGATACAGAATAAACTATTCAGCATATATCTATTATGTTCCTCAAATAGGTTTGAAATAAACTTTGTAACTATTGTAAATAATGCTTACACCAAAACAAGTCATGCCTAGTAATTAGATCCCATCCTAGAAATCCTAAGTGTCCTCACATATCTTATATGTCTTCACAAGGGCCTTGTGAGTGAATCAAGTTCCATTTAACAGATGAGCAAATTAAGGCTCAGAATGGTTGTCACATGTAAAAGAGTAACAGAGATAATGAATGGGACTAAAGCTTACTCTTTTCACTTTGACTTAGAAGTTCAGAAAGACAAATCAAGTGGAAAAGGGAGTAATTTAATGTAAAGATTTTGTTGTTGTTAGATTTACGAACTTACAGGTACAGACAGTGGAACTATAATTGGATTAATAAATTTTGGCTGAATTCATTTTTTAAAATTACAAAGGGTTTGGATACCTCTAAATTCTCCATTCCCATGAAAACTGCCCATGGCTAAGAAAGGTGACAATGAAGAGTTAAGGTAAGAAATCAAAACAAAACTATCTGAACTATTCCGAGGGTACACACACAATTTTCCATAGAATGGAAATTTTAAAATTCTAGACAGCAGATGACAACTGACTTATGCAATTATTTAGCACTAATTAAGCATTTTCTTTTTTAATAGTCCCCTTCTGAGGCAAAATCTGTGACTGCCGGATTTGAAGCAAGCCCACTCCAATCAATATCAATCTGCTGCCAAATGTTATTAAATATCTCTTTGATACCTATTTACAACTAAGAAAATAATTTCACTGCCAAGGGATTGTAAATGTGTGAAAAGAACCTCTGACAGCTTACCTCACTCACTGTCTGCAGTCCCGCGTCTGCTGCTAAAGCCAGGAGACTAAGATGAAGGACATAATTAAGGAAACATATGAAGGCTAGCACTGGGTTTGAGATTAATTAGCCGTGCGTCAATAATCTCATCAATATCCGATTAACAAATGACACATTGCCCAATGAAACATATTGATTCATGCACACTCTTCACTGTTAATAAATTGAAGCTGCTTTGCTAAATGAGAAACCTGACAAAATAATAGGCTGCTAATACTGCCCTGTTATTGTGATAAGAAACATAAAATTAGCCTGAAGTATACAGTACTTAATTTAGGAGGACTGTCATTCGCTTATGAAGCTTGTTAATGAATGACAAGAAGAGGGGAAATAATTTTATGGATAAGTTACTCAAAAGGACTAGGAGAATTTCCTGAGGGCAGGCATTTGAAAAGTAGAATATGCATATAGATGGCCCTAAGCCTGAATACTTTTAATAGTTCTTTGTGAAAGAAGTTTGTTTGTTGTAAGTATATCATTCTAACTACAAGAAAGTTCTCTTAAATTTTAGAAGTAACGCCTTAATATTTATCCATGCGAGATTATATTCATCATATCAATGAAGGCAGTTTTTGGTCTCTGTTTTAAGAATCTGTAATGGAGTAAAGAGCAATTAGTTTTAAACAAATCCATTTACAGGTAAGCGTATGTGAAGTGGGATGTGTGTGTGTGTGTGTATCACATACTCATTTCTATATAAACCATCAGTAGTAATTACTTGGTCTGCCACATGGTATCATCATTGATGGTTTTTTATTTATAATGTATGCCAATATTGTTCTTTCTTTTTACCTGTGTCACTTGCTTCATTCGGGGCCTATTTTCTGAGGTATGTAATTTCCAAATTAGGCAGGACCAACAAATTGCTGTGGAGGCTAGAGCAATGATAATTTATTTTTCTCTTGAGCCCACGATGAAGATGTGGAAATAGGGTTGGACAGTGGTGAAAGTGAGGACTCCGTGTGTGTTGAGGACCTACTGAGATTGTGGTCAAGAAATGCGAAGACCTGGAAGGTGGGTAAGAAGAGGAGGCTCTGCTAGCGAGGGACTGTCTTGGCCACTCTGCAGCGATGGAAACCACAGCTCTGCTCCTGGGCTCTCATGCACTATCCCCAGAAGCCCCTGTGTTTAAGGATCCCTCTGAGGAGGAACTGGCTAAGAGTAGGGAAACATCTGCTTGCAGAAAATGTTTCCTCATAACATACAGTCCCCAGAAAATGCAACAAAGAAAGCAAGTAGGAACACATTAACTCCTACAGGTCATTAGTGCATTACCACAGACCTCAGCTTGGATTATGAAGCTTATTATACGCCTCTTCATGTAACTGGATCCCCCTCCCTCTCCCTCCCTCTTTCCAGGGGAAAGAGACAAATAAGAAAATAAGTGGCTATCAGAGAAATCATTAGGATATAACCCTGGCATTTCCCTCTGAGCTCAGTCTCCTGACACGTCTGCCCTGAGTTCCTAAATGTTCATAAGCCAAATCCCTAACTGGAAAACGGAGGCATTTCACCATCAGGAGTCTTTAAAGAAAAACCAGAACAGGAGCACCGTATACGGAGCATGAGCCAGAACTCTTTAGTTTGCTAGGATGTCATTGTGTAAGCTTCAGCAATTACTTACCTGCTCATTGCCTCCGTTTCTTTATCTATAAACAAGAGTTTGGACTAGATGTTCTTTGAGGTTTTTTAGAGCATTAAGATTAATGGAGCATATCAAAATATAGTATGTGTATATCTCTGTATTTAATAAAATAAAAATGATTTTCAGTGAAGTTACTGAAAAAAATTAAATTGCCTTTCCATATCAAACTAACCAGAATTCCCTATTCCCTGTAATTCTGGTATTTAGGAATTAATATTTAGTCTCTTGAATATATTCTATCTTACCATGGTGTCCAGAATGAGCATATGCAGCTCCTTAGGGTGTCTCCATCATCATAAGTAATTTTGAGAGAAGCTGGGTCATTAAGTTGCATTAACTCTAATTAGTGATCAGAAGGGAATATAAATCAATAATTTTCATTAGACATCATGAGATATGTTGAAGCCTGTTTCCTCAAAGTCCAAGCTTTTTCTTTTGAATAAAGTAACATGTTTTAGAAATGGAATTTCTTTTTGTAACGTCTCTGGAATACACATTATCCAATTTCTTTACCTGGAGTCTACAAAAGAGAGGTCTATATCACATGAATGAATTTTTAAGGGCTGAAATATTTTACACACTCTATAAACTAATATATAGTATATTTATCTCTCTATATAAAAGCCTAAGTGACTGTCTGACTGTCTGACCGTCTGACCATTCGGTAGCTATGCTGTGCACTGACCACCAGGGGGCAGACAATGGAGGAGCAGAAACCACAGGCATGGAAACATGGAACAGACTGATGAATCTCAGGGGGAAAGAGGGAAGGAGTGAAGGGGATGGGTGAGAATAGATTAACCAAAGATCTTACATGCATACTAGAGGCCCAGTGCACAAATTCATGCATTGGTGGGGTCATTAGGCCTGGCCTGCAGGATTCAGGCTGAAACCAGTCTCTGACATCTCCTGAAGAGTCCCAGATTGTGAGAGGGCACAGACCAGGCCAAGGGACCCGAATCCATGCACTGGGCCTCTAGTACTATATATATTTATATATTTGTTTCCCTCCCGCCCAATCCTATTACCATCTCTTTGTCATGGGCTAAAGAGAAATATATATATAAAAGGAATTGATAATTTTGGAATTTTATTCAGCAGGGGAGATAGTTTCTTTTAAATATAAGAGACCCTTTGTTTTTGTCCCACTGCATTCCTAAAACCTACCTAGATTTTGTGACTGTTTTAATGGGGGAAAAAGCCATTTAATACTAATAAGTAACATTAGTAACATTATTGAGCTGTTTCTACATACCAGGTACATTATATTCACAATTTTAATTAACTCACACAGCAGTTACATATGTTAATAACAATATGCAACCTCAGATGAGATCAGAGAGGTTAAGTAACTTGCCCAGCACCACCCAGAGATAATTGCTGGACCGGAGCCTATCCTAGACTGTCTGATTCCAAAGTCTGTGATTTTCAGCACTCTGGTATTATGACTTCAGGACACAACGTTTGTTGGCTTCTGAAAGGGACTCACTAGTAATAGACGGTAACCACAGGTGGTTTAGTTTCAATCTTTGAAACTTCTGTGGATCGCATTCTCTTGAGACCAAACTCTTCACTGGGAGCACTCTAATCTTTAACAATGAGTTTGTGTATAAAAAGAATAACTTACCATGCCAATATTATGTCATTACATCTACCATCGGGATAAAAATATCTGGGCTCTTGTTCCACTTCTAGTCTTTGAGAAGCTGTGAGAACAAACAAACTAGGACAATTCAATTCAGTGTGTGGTGAGAACTGAGGTGACTCAAATTCCTTGTAGCATCTGCCAGGTTAACATGTGCCCCATGTTTTGTCCCACATCAATTTCATTCACTGGATGTGGGTTATTCAAGGGGTTTCACAGGCAGCTGCTCTGTTGGCTGGCTCCAATATAACTTGTGCTGGTGAGTCAGATTTCATGCCCAATTAGGATACAAGGGGAAAGCTTCCCTTGTGTAAAGGACACAGCTGCTCTAGACTAGCAGTTTCAAGATGCTCAGAACAGTCTCATGAATCTGGCTTCCTCATCCCCATATGTAGGCACACAGAGATAGAAGTAAGTAAATCCTTTATTCCTTAGCTGTGAGTCTGCAACTTTTAATACACATAGCATATATATTTATTTTATTTAATATATATATGTATATATACATATGCACACACAAATATAAACACATATATATCTTAGAGTAAATATATATGCCAAATATATAGTACATATTAGTTTAAATATTGTGTAGTGAATATGTATGTATGTGTCTATCTATCTATCTCTCTATCTATCTATCTCTCTATCTATCTATCTATCTATCATCTATTCATGGTTCTTTTTGTTATATTGCCATACTTCTCAAGCTCACACACACACACACACACACACACACACACACACATCTTAGACTATATATGCACACCATATAAATATACACTGAGTGGCCAGATTATTATGATCTCTGAATGCATAATAATCTGGCCACTCAGAATATATATATATATATATATATATATATATATATAGCCCAGTGCATGACTTTGTGCATGGGTGAGGTCTGGCCAGCCTGGCTAGGAGGAGGGGACATGGGTGGTTGGCCGGCCTATCTGCTGGTCAAACTCCTGGCAGAGGGGACAATTTGCATATTAGCCTTTTATGATATGTATATATAATATATATACACACTGAGTGGTCAGATTATTATGATCTCTGAATGCATAATAATCTGGCCACTCAGTGTATATAGTCTGTATATGTATATATTATCACCGTATTTATGCAACTACAGTCAACACCTTCCCCAAGGGATAGGTATAGGGAAGTGAGGAATACTGCTCTTTTGCAAAACATGTTTGAAATGTTTCATCTTTATTTTTATCTTACCTAGAAATTGTGGACAGAAAAGTTTTCCATACTCAAATTACCCATGTTACCAATATTGATGAAATTCATCTAATTGCAAGTTAGTTTTCATCTAAAATAACCTATGGACACATGGTCTTAATTTTGCTCACGGTTTCAAGACACATTCATTTTTCTCACCTGTTGAATTGCTTTTGTTTCATCTCTTGTTTTAACTTGCCCACTTGTCATTCTATTGACACTCTATAATTTCATTTTATTTTTTCATTGTTCCCACTACCCTTGTCCAGTTGGTTATCAAGTCCTGTCTTTTAGATCTCTGAAATGAATCATTTTTTACTTGCTTCTCTAACACCATTTTCCTGTTCGGTCTCCTTACCACCTCCTTCTCAGACCACTGCAATCCCCAGTACACTGTGCTTTAACCTCTCCCCCTTTCAAAACAAGTTCTACACTTGCAGTCAGTTACATTTAACTACCATTTGCTGGGTACCTACTAATTTATATTATTTAATCCTTAAAGCAACTCTGTGAAATGTAATTTCACATATGGGGAAATTGGCCTCTGGCAAAACTGGTCCTTTGAGCCCCAAAGCAGTGTTTTGTCCCTTATACAATGTATTTCTAAAACTTGGATCTGATCTAGGTTTCTTTGGCAGTGTTGGTGCCTCCCTCTTGCCTATTGGGTGAACTTTAGATTCCCTAGAATGGTCTCCAGGACACTTTACAATCTGTCTTCATGGTTCCTTCAGGACTCATTCTCCTCACCATCACTCACGCCATGCCCTGGGCATACCTGTTCCTTGATGGTATTTGACGTTACTAAAATGCCCATGAACTTTTATGTGTTGATGCTTTTGTTTAAGCTGTTTCCTTTGCCTATAATGCTCTTGCCTCCCTCATCTACTACATGAAATTCTTCTCATCTTTAAGAACCATCTAACAAGACACCAGCTCTTTAAAGCTGCCATTTATTTCCCCAGGTAGAGCTATGTGCTTCTTTATCTGTGCTCATATAATTCTTTGTTTATGCCCAAGTTATGGTCCTGTCACGTTATTTTTTCATTTAATAATAAGAAAAATGGATGAATGTAAATATCACATATTTATTGAATGGTATAGTGTGTATACATTAAAATAAAATTTTCAAAGAATAATGTATGATTTTGGATAATATAATGGTAAATAAATATGCAGAATACAAAATCAAATTACAGAAAATGCATATATATATATATACATATATACACACATATGGTACACATATATACATATATATTTATCAAATTAGTATAATATATGTATTATACTAATTTACCAAAACAATGGTTATCTCTAGATGGTGAGATTAATGATGAGGTACATTTTGTCCTGAAAGGTCTTTGGCACTTTCTAATTGCTCCCATGTCTTAAGAAGACTATGCTTACACCACTGAGTTAATTATTATAGAGATAAAAAGTAAATAATTAATGAAAATCCCATTTTCTACATTGCTAAGTTCAAAATAAACTATTCCCTGAGTCATTTGGTTTCATGAAGTAGTTTGATTTTGATAATTGGCTTCAAAACACCTGACCATTTTTCCACTTCTGCAAAATTACTTTGTAGATTCAATGTTAAAAATCATATAAACTAGATGTATAGGTTGGACACATTTAATAAAATATAACTTTAAAATAACAGTTTAACTATATGCATGTCCCTGAAAGTAAGGGGCATATCCATATTCTTGTCAAATGACAGGTTAGAAGAATCTTTTCTATAATAGATGTAGCTGGTTGAATGAATATTAACTTGCTGTTGACTAATACAAGTCTATTGAATGGTACATTTACTGCTAGTGTTAGCTGGGCACACATACTATGTGCAAGGCATTATTTCAAGTTTTTGCCTGTATAGTGCTATCTGAAATTGATCTCACAACAAATGAAATTTGATGTGCAGATATTATTTCACAGCAACTAGCAGGTAGAAATGGTTACTGTACTCTTTTTACAGGTGCTGGATATGAGGCACCACCAAGTTAAATATAATAACCTACCTAAGAAAGGGATGGAACTAGAATTTGAACAAAGACATCAAGACTCCAAAACCTGTGCTCTGGGTATTATGTTAAACTATCTTCTCCTCTATAGATAGTTTCATGAAGTCTTTAAAAGGCCAAAATTAGTCTTAACATCAGTCGTGCTACTCTCCCATTGTGTTTCTAGCAGGATGACCATTTTCTCTTCTGTACACAGAAAAGTGCAATGAAGGTATAATTTCTAAATGAGGCCCATCCTAAGAGGAGTGGAGAAAATGACATTCAATTCAATTTGGAAAATTTAGGAGAACTTTAAACAGCTTCTTGTGTGACTTTTGGATAGCTTAGGTTTTCATACTCTTCTCTCCTTCCGCTCTTCTTCAATATGGCTTTCGGTGGTTTGGAGAGATGGTGCAGTTGGTCTTAGGTTGTGCAAACTGGTATCTATTGCGGTGTAGTCTGTGTGGCTCCATTCCTGCGTATTCTTGTAGTCTGCTTCCTGTACAGATTGTGACTGTGGTCTTTCTCCCTTGACGCGGTCAAGCTTGATGTACTCAGTTGATGTGGTCACAGGTCAACTCTCCTGGGACTGTCCTCTCTTACTGTTTTACACCCAGTAAACTCCCCCTCCCCCATTTATTGATGATGAATCCCTTTGCCCATAGGGTCCTATTACTGCATTACTAAAGCAACTCCTTCTGAAAAGCTTTAAGACCAGACCTAGTGATCAACACCCCACCCCTGAAAGGTACAAGCAGGAATTTCAGAGTCACTTTCACCACTCGAGAACCGTGTAAGGCCCAAGAGGGCTAAGTTAAGCTGTTTCTATGCCCAACAAAGGCTTCTCTCAGGTGGGTAGTTCAAAAACTACCAAAAGCCACACAGCTGTTACTGGGCAGAGCCAGGACTCAAATCTCTGCAGGTCTGGAGTCCATGCCTCTGGTCCCCATGCTATACCGACTCACATACAATGACCGCAGATGTGGCTGGGCAGGGAGGAGTTGAATTACTGATAAAGAAACAGGAACTTGGAATGATGTCAAAAATACTATATCCATGACATGTTCATAAGTTTGAATTAGGCTCACTTAGAAAAATAGTCCTTAAAGGAAAAGAAATCACTCAAAGAACTCTTGAGCTAAATAAATATTTTAACTGCCAGCAATCATTCTAGATTTCAGTTGAAAGAGAAGTAATCTCTAGAGGTATATGCTTGAATAACATTATTGTAATGTGTAGACTTGCTAGTAGTTGCAGTGAAATACTTTCATTTTTGTTTTTTGGCTTTATATAGGTATATAGGGTGGAGAGCTTGGCTGCATAGTATATGGTTTGATTTAAGTAGTCCTAGAAGTCCCATCTATCCCTAAATAATTTCCTCATGGACTAAATTCCTTAACTTTATCTAAACTTCCTCTACTTAAGAGTTTACTTGGAGCAAGTGAGAGCTGATTTTGGACTCTGAAGGATTCGAAGACAAACAAACCTGCAATATGACTATACATCCGAGGTTGTGGGATCTGGACAATAGAAAAAGCAGTTGACACCTGAGGGTTGGAGGGAGAGAGAGAGCACCAGGAAGTATTAAGATTAAATAATATAAAATTGCTGATATTCACTGTTTTTGACCTACAAAAATGTCATCCTCATATGGTTTAACCGAAAGAAGGGATTTGGAAATTTAGGTTATTTTGGAATTTTGCCTAGAATTATTCTAGACTCAACCTATACCCTCATTCTTCCCAATCCCTGCTCTACCCCAACACTTTAATAAAAGTGAAAAATGTCTTTAGGCAAATATTTAAAATAAATTAAAATAAATATAAAAAATAAATTAAAAATTTATTTTTAACCTTTCAACTTTGCCAGTAGATATAAACTTCCAGTGTGCCTGTATTAACATACAAACTGCTTCTGTTTGTTTTTTTAAACTTACATTTGAATGTGTTGTAGGATGCTTGGGGACTATCCAGTGTTAATGGGCTACAATTTAAGAACATGTTTCTTTCAATAAAGCCATAATTTACCTATTTTAAGATCAGGTGTTGAGTAAGAATATGACTGTGATTTTTTCAACAGAAGATGAGAGGAAGTCTTTGTTTATGTCTTACCTTTCTAAGATTATCAATTGTAAAAAGAAATGGATTGTGACTTTGAGCTTTGGGGGAAGTGATGCTGTATATTATTGCTTTAAACATATCTGAAAGAATATAATGTAAAAGTTAGGTTTGATTTGGAAAGAAACCTAAAGATCTATGTCTCTTATGGTTTATTAAATATTTTATTTAAGATATGGAATATGTTTGCCCTGACCTGTGTGGCTCCATGGGTTAGAATGTCTGTCTTTGCACCAGAGGGTCTTGGGTTCAAGTGCAGGTCATGTGTACTTACTTGGGTTGCAGGTCTGATCCCTGCCCCTGGTCAGGGTGCCTGTGGGAGGCAACCAATCATGTGTCTGTCTGAAAATCATGTGTCTGAAAAAAATATCTATATATTTTTCTCTCTCTATCTCCCCTCCCCACTTACACTCTTTCTAAGTCAATGGATTAAAATATCCTCACTTCTTAGGTGAGAATAGAAAAATATATGAAATATGTTTGAGAATAATACAAATTTTCAATGGATTAAATATTGAAAGAACATACCATGGCTGATTTTGCAATATGAAGTATTTAAAGGCAAATCAGGTCTTCAAAAATGTGTGGTTTTCTAAACTGGAATGGGGCTAGTTTTTCTTATGTTACCTGAGATTATATACAGTGTTTCAGCAAATGCATGTTGATGGCCAATTATCTTTACATGCTTTTCGTACAAATTTTCTAGTAATGTACACTGCTCTCAGAATATTTTAAGTTTCAGATTTTGCAAGTGTATAAAAGATTGTTTTATTCAGTTGTGAAACTATATCTTTGATTCTCCCAGAGTTTACATATCTAGTAAAATTTTATTTAAAAACTAGGTCATCAGGATGGGTTTCTCATTTACTTAGAGAGGGATGCCCTTTACACTTCTTTCAGATCTGCCAATGGGACTAGTCATTCAAGTACTCCACAGTAGATAATGCAATAGCAGAGTAGTTCTCTAGCCCTGAGGCATTACTTAAGGCAAATAAGAAGTAGCTCTCATTTTAAGACTTGGTACTTAGTAAAAAGTGTGCATTTAAAAGTCTACTTTTATTCATAATTAGAACTTTGTTTTCTTTTTTAGTAATTCTATCTAATCCCTGAGACAAAAAGTCAAGTTTAAATTTGGTTCCAAATGTAACAATCAGTATACAGAGAAGTCACTTCAGTAATTTTTCTAGCTAAATGATAATAATATTTGTTGAAGATTATACCTAGCACAATTCTGAGTTCAATACACATGTGAACTAATTTATGCAACACTATGAGGTAGGTTTCTATTATTAAAGTTATTTGACTCATGACAAAACCGGGGTTAAGTCAAGGTCACACAGCCAATAGATGGCAGAGACAGGGTCTGAACTCTGGAAGTCTGGAACCAGAATTTGTGCTTTTAAAAATATTTTTAAAAATATATTTTATTGATGTTTTACAGAGAGGAAGGGAGAGGGATAGAGAATTAGAAACATCGATGAGAGAGAAACATCAATCAGCTGCCTCCTGCACACTCCCTACTGGGGATGTGCCCACAACTAAGGTACATGCCCTTGCCTGGAATTGAACCTGGGGCCCTTCATCTGCAGGCTGAAGCTCTTTCCACTGAACCAAATCGGTTAGGGCAGAGTTTGAGTTTTTATTACTACACTATTTTATTTTAAATAATTTATCTTTTAAAAAAATTACAGAGAATAAAAACTTTTGTATTTTCCTTAGATTGAGTCAATTTACTGTTTCTTGGTAGAAAACTGTTGAGTCAGTCTCTCTTTTGAATTTCAAGTAGAACCAGAGATGTGTACAAATAGATCTTAAGTTAGAGGCTATTGATAATATTAGACATTTAAAGTAAATACCCAGTCACATGGAAAGTAATAAGCCATCTTAGATTATTATTTTTAAGCACCTACCTCATTCCAGGCAGTCTGCTATACAATTTTTACACTTTATTTCACTTAACTCACACTACAATCCTTGTAGAAAGGTAATATTATTATTTAAGCTGAGCAAACAGACCCAGAAAGGATGGCTAGCTTAGAGATAAGAAATGGCCGTATGGTGCTTTTATCTGGGTCTACCACACTTTCAAACATTAAGCCAGGGTTTACAAATTATGGTCAAAGTCCAGCTGCATCAAAATCACCAAGGGTGTGATTAAAAATATCTATCAAATCAACATTTTTGGGGAATGTGTCCTGTTGAATAAAAACTATTAATTGTGTAACCATTGATCCTCAAAATACACTCAAATTTGAGAACTGTATCAGACCAGATTCTTTCAAATGTTAGTAGGCAAGGGAATCACCCGCAGAGCTTGTTACATCACAGATCACTGGCCCCAGAATTTCTACTGTATTGGGTCCCGCTGGGTGCTGAGGATCTTCATTGCTAACAAGGCCCTGGGTCACAATGATGCTGCTGAACTAGGGACCACACTTTGAGTCCCATGTGCTAGGACTACTGTCATGCTGTGGGAATTATGAAGAGGATATCATTAATTAGGTTAAAAGAATTTTCATAATCTTGCGCACTTTTGTCTTGTAATTTCATTATAAATTATCTATAGGTGGAAATGATTGTAATCTTTTCTACTTAACTATAACATTCTGACCATTTCTGTGTTTTTTTTTTTTTTTTTACTGACACATTCCTCTATTATACATTTAAGAATTGAGTCACACCCTTTCTAAGTGCGGAGATGCTACAAATAATGCTTATTACTGCTTTACTTGGGTTAAAAAGCAAGGTAAGGAATTGTTGAGACTTCTGATCATTTAGAAAGGAGAGAGATGGCACTTTTTAAATTAAAAGAAACATAATTTAAAATCACATGTGTCTTCTGGCTGTCATTCTACCCCCTATAGACCCCCACTCCCCATCAACGGATGGCTGCTTGAGCATGAAGCCAGGTATAGTAAAGTGCTTATGCTGGGGTATGTAGCAATTATTCTGTAAGATGCTGAAGTCCTGCCTCACCAGAGAAAGCCAGCTGACACAATTCTGCCTGAAGGCCTTTTCAGCAGAGCATCTGTTTTTTTTGATACACTTTGCCTATTAATTTTTATCTCCACTGTGTTGGAACTGAGCAAAGCATTCTCTTCCTTGATGCTTCTCTATGCTTATTTTTTGTGTAGGTACCATTGATATTTTTACAGAGTATATTCCTAGGAAGCAAGAAATGTCCTTTTTTTGTTAGCTGTCTCTTTACTTAACCATGTACTTATTGATAGCAGATTAGATAATTTTGAAGATGACTTCCAAACTTTTGTTCCTAAAATTCTATCATATGCATATACATATGCATACTTTCTCTTTTTAGTGGGAGGGGTTTTCCCCAAGAGAAACACATCAACTTGTAATCAAATCTATTCTTAAGGTTTTTCTATAAGTCATAGCTGCATTTGTTTCAAGAAAGATATAATTAGGAATATCATTTTCAGAAATGGTTTATTTTTTTTTTATTTTTTTTTTTTTTTAATATATTTTATTGATTTTTTTTTACCCCCTCCCTCCCTCCCACACATCCCCTCCCTCCCCAGAGTTTTGTGTCCATTGGTTGCACTTATATGCATGTATACAAGTCCTTTGGTTGATCTATTATCTCCCCCAGATCTTCCTCCCGTCCCCACTGTAACTTGACAGTCTACTTGTTGATATACTGTCTCTATATCTATCTTATGGTTCACCAGTTTATAATGTTCTTTATTATCCACAAATGAGTGAGGTCATGTGGTGTTTCTCTTTCATTGATTGGCTTATTTCACTCAGCATGATGTTCTCCAATTCCATCCAGGATGCTGCAAATGATGAGAAATCCTTCTTTTTTATGGCAGCATAGTATTCCATTGTGTAGATGTACCATAGTTTTTGGATCCAATCATCTGCTGACGGACACTTAGGCTGTTTCCAAATTCTGGCTATTGTAGATTGTGCTGCTATGAACATAGGGGTGCATATATCCTTTCTGATTGGTGTTTCAAGTTTCTTGGGATATATTCCTAGAAGTGGGATTACTGGGTCAAATGGGAGTTCCATTTTCAGTTTTTTGAGGAAACTCCACACTGTTCTCCACAGTGGTTGCACCAGTCTACATTCCCACCAGCAGTGCGCGAGGGTTCCTTTTTCTCCGCAACCTCGCCAACACTTGTCGTTTGTTGATTTGTTGATGTTGGCCATTCTGACAGGTGTGAGATGGTACCGCATTGTTGTTTTGATTTGCATCTCTCGGATAATTAGTGACTTTGAGCATGTTTTCATGTGCTTTTTGGCCTTCCTTCTGTCTTCTTTTGAAAATATTCTATTTAGGTCCATTGCCCATTTTTTAATTGGATCATTCATCTTCCTTTTATTTAGTTGTATAAGCTGTTTGTAGATGTTGGAGATTAAACCTTTATCAGTGGTAACATTTGCAAATATGTTCTCCCACACAGTGGGCTTTCTTGTTGTTTTGTTGATGGTTTCTTTTGCTGTAAAAAAGCTTTTTATTTTGATGTAGTCCCATTTGTTTATTTTCTCTTTAGCTTCCATTGCACTAGGGGTAGTATCAGTGAAGAAGTTTTTTTGGCATACGTCTGAGATTTTGTTGCCTGTGGATGCTTCAAGTATTTTTATGGTTTCCCGTCTGATGTTTAAGTCCTGTATCCATTTTGAGTTTATTTTTGTGTATGGTGTAAGTTGGTGATCTAGTTTCATTCTTTTGCATGTATCTGTCCAATTTTCCCAACACCATTTATTGAAGAGACTGTCTTGACTCCATTGTATATTAGTGCCTCCTTTGTCAAATATTAATTGAGCATAGTGATTTGGGTTGATATCTGGGTTCTCGATTTGATTCCATTGATCTATATGTCTGTTTTTGTGCCAGTACCAGGCTGTTTTGAGAACAGTGGCTTTGTAATACAGTTTGAAGTCTGGTATTGAGATACCTCCTACTTTACTCTTCTTTCTCAGGATTGCTGTGGCTATTCGGGGTCTTTTATTGTTCCAAATGAACTTTTGGAGAGTTCTTTCTAGGTCAGTGAAATATGCCGTTGGTATTTTAATGGGGAGTGCATTGAACTTATAGATTGCTTTAGGAAGTATGGACATTTTGATGATGTTGATTCTACCAATCCATGAACATGGTATGTTCTTCCATCTGTTTACATCTTCCTCTATTTCTTTTTTCAGTGTCGTGTAGTTTTCCGCAAATAGGTCCTTTACTTCCTTAGTTAAGTTTATTCCTAGGTATCTTAATTTTTTTGGTGCGATCGTAAATGGAATTGCTTTTTTAGTCTCTGTTTCTATAAACTCACTGTTGGTGTATAGAAATGCCATAGATTTCTTGGTGTTAATTTTGTATCCTGCTACATTGCCAAATTCATTTATTAAGCCAATTAGTTTTTTAATGGAGTCTTTTGGGTTTTTTATATACAATATCATGTCGTCTGCAAATAAGGATAACTTTACTTCTTCTTTTCCAATTTGGATGCCTTTTATTTCCTCCTCTTGTCTAATTGCAATGGCTAGTACTTCCAGTACTATGTCAAAGAGGAGTGGCGATAGTGGGCATCCCTGTCTTGTTCCTGTTCTTAGAGGGAATGGTTTTAGTTTTTGCCCATTGAGTATGATGTTTGCTGTGGGTTTATCATATATAGCTTTTATTACGTTGAGGTATGATCCTTGTACTCCCACCTTGTTAAGAGTTTTTATCAGGAAAGGGTGTTGGATTTTATCAAATGCTTTTTCTGCATCAATTGATATGACTATATGATTTTTATCTTTCAACTTGTTTATGTGATGTATCGCGTTTATTGATTTGCGGATATTGTACCAACCTTGCATTCCTGGTATAAATCCTACTTGGTCATGGTGTATGATCTTTGTGATGCTCTGCTGGAGCCGATTTGCTAGAATTTTGTTGAGGATTTTGGCATCTATGTTCATGAGGGATATTGGCCTGTAATTCTCTTTCATTGAGTTGTCTTTATCGGGTTTTGGTATTAGGGTGATGCTGGCTTCATAGAAGGAGTTTGGAAGTGTTCCTTCCTCTTGAATTTTTTGGAATAGTCTGAGGAGGATAGGTTTTAGTTCTTCCTTGAATGTTTGGTAAAACTCTCCTGTGAAGCCATCTGGCCCTGGGCTTTTGTTTGCTGGAAGCTTTTTGATGACTGTTTCAATTTCTTCCCAAGTCACTGGTCTATTGAGATTTTTAGATTCTTCCTGATTGAGTTTTGGAAGTTTGTATTTTTCTAGGAATATGTCCATTTCCTCCAGGTTGTTCAGTTTGTTGGAATAGAGTTGTTCGTAGTATTTTGTAACAATCCGTTGTATTTCGGTGGGGTCTGTTGTTATTTCACCTCTTTCATTTCTGATTTTGTTTATTTGGGTCCTCTCTCTTTGTTTCTTGGTTAGCCTGGCTAGAGGTCCATCTATCTTGTTTATTCTTTCAAAGAACCAGCTCTTGGTTTTGTTGATCTTATGTATTGTTTTTTTGGTCTCTATGTCGTTTATCTCTGCTCTGATTTTTGTTATTTCCTTCCTTCTGCTTACACTGGGTTTTTCTTGTTGCTCCTTTTCTAACTCTTTGAGTTGTAGAGTTAGATCATCTGTTACTATTTTTTCTAGTTTTTTGCAATAGGCTTGTAAGGATATGAACTTCCCTCTCAAAACTGCTTTTGCTGTGTCCCAAAGATTTTGGATTGTTGTGCTTTCATTGTCATTTGTTTCCAGGATGTTTTTAATTTCTTCCTTGATTTCTCTGGTAACCCAGTCCTTGTTTAATAGCAAGCTGTTTAGTCTCCATGTGTTTGATTTCTTTGGATTATTTTTATTGTAGTTAATTTCCAGTTTTATGCCATTATGGTCTGAGAAGATACTTGATATGATTTCTATCTTCTTGAATTTGAAGAGACTTTGCCTATGTCCCAAAATGTGGTCTATCTTTGAGAATGTCCCATGTGCACTTGAGAAGAATGTATATTCTGTGGCTTTGGGGTGGAGTGTCCTGAAGATGTCAATTAATTCCATCTGGTCTAGTGAGTCATTTAGGATTGATATTTCTTTGCTGATTTTTTGTTTAGATGATTTGTCGAAGGGTAACAGTGGGGTATTAAAATCTCCTACTATGATTGTATTGCTATTAATCTCTCCCTTAATGTCCTCTAGCAGTTTTTTAATGTATTTGGTTGCTCCTGTATTGGGTGCATATATATTTACCAGGGTTATTTCTTCTTGTTGGATTGTTCCCTTTAGTATTATGAAGTGGCCTTCATTATCTCTTGTTATGTCCTTCACTCTGAGATCTAATTTGTCAGATATAAGTATTGCTACCCCAGCTTTTTTTTCATTTCCATTTGCCTGGAAAACTTTTTTCCATCCCTTCACCCTCAGTCTGTGTGCATCTCTTTTTCTGAGGTGGGTTTCTTGTAGACAACAGATGTATGGGTCTTGTTTTCTTATCCAATCTGTTACCCTATGTCTTTTGATTGGAGCATTTAATCCATTTACATTTAAGGTTATTATTGATAGGTACTCATTTGACGCCATTTTTATTCTATACCCGTGTTCCTTCTTCACTTCTTATTTCTTTATTTTTACAGTAGACCCTTTAGCATTTCTTGCATTGCTGGTTTGGTGGAGATAAATTCCTTCAGTCTTTTTTTGTCTGTGAAGCTCCTGATTTCCCCTTCAATTTTGATTGATAGCCTTGCTGGGTACAGTATTCTTGGATTCAGACCCTTCCTTTGCATGACTTTGTATATTTCATCCCATTCCCTTCTGGCCTGATAAGTTTCTGTTGAGAAATCAGTTGCTAGTCTGATGGGGGTTCCTTTGTATGTAACTTTCTGTCTCTCTCTGGCTGCTTTTAAGATTCTTACTTTGTCGTTGTTGTTTGCCAATTTAATTATAATGTGCCTTGGAGTCTGTCTTCTGGGATTCATTTTGCTTGGGACTCTGCGGGCATCTTGGATTTGTGTGGGTTTTTTCTTTTCTATTTCAGGAAAGTTTTCTGTCATTATTTCTTGAAATACTTTTTCCATGTCTACCTCAGTTTCCTTTCCTTCTGGAACCCCTATTATTCGAATATTATTTTGTTTTGTTTTGTCCCAAAGCTCCCGTAGGCTCTCCTCCTGCTTTTTAATCTTTTTTTCTAGAAGTTGCTCTACTTGGGTATTTTTTTCCATCTTATCTTCTAGCTCACTGATGCGGTCCTCTGCTTCATCTAGTCTACTCTTGATGCTTTCTATTGAGTTCTTCATGGTAGCGATGTCACTTTTCATTTCTTCTTGGTTCTTCTTCAGTTCCTCATGGCTCTCCTTCATTTCCTCATGGTTCTTTCTCATTTCTTCTTGGCTTTTGTCAAATTTCTCTTCCATTCTTTTTAGCCATGCTATGATCATTACTCTGAATTCTTGCTCTGGCAGGCTGCTTACCTCTGGCTCGTTTACTTCCTTTTCTGGTGATGCCTGCTTTTCTTTCAAGTGCGGACTATGTTTTTGTCTCCCCATGGCCTCTCTTTTCAGGATGTCTGGTTATGTGGTATTCCTTCTCCTGCGTTGATTTTGAGGTACAAAATACAACACTACCAGGTACAACACAAGCGGCACTTAACAGGAATGTATTTACAATATTAATAACCTCTAATAAAGGTGACCACTAGAGAAAGGCAACTTAGGGGATAGGAGAGAAGGAATAAAGGTAAAAATAAAATAAAGAAAAATTTAAAAAAAATAAAATTAAAATTAAAAAAAAAAATTAAGTAAATTAAAAAAAAGGAGGGATAAAGAGATAGAAAAAGAAGAAGAAGAAAAAAGTAATGACAAAATGAAGTTGGAAAACAGGGAAAAAAAGAAGAGGGAGAGAGAGAGAGAGAAAGAGAGAGAAGAAGCAAACTAAAAGAGAAATGGGAAACAAACTATATATATGTGGAGAAAATTGCCATAGAAAAACCTCTGGACCCAGCCAATGCCAGTAACAATACTTGGAGATTAATACAAACTACAATATCCACTATTATTAAGTAAGGCTATGATATACAGAAGTAAAATAAACAAACAAAAACAGAGGATTTAAAAAAAAATACAAAGCAACAATAACAATACAGGAATAAGCAAAGCAATTTCACTAAAAGGCATAAAAATTCACAATAATCAACCTTCACACATACAATGCGAAAAGGATAGAGGGGAGAATGGATTTTTTTTTTTTTTTTTTTAACTAGTTAATATAGTGCAGAGATTGGTATTTATACACTTGGATCAGGGGTTGGAACTTAGGTCTATAAGTATAGTGAGAGCTTTAGCAGGGGGTATAGAGAGAGAATAGAGGAAAAACTAAAGCCGGAAAGGGATAGGATAAACTGTAGACTAAAGGGTAAAGTTTAGTAAGAGCGTGATAGTGTAAAGGTTGAGTTGAGATAGGGTTGAATGATGCTATAGTAGAGATTAAAATAGAATGAAGGTTACTCCCAATGTAAAATAAAGAAAAAATAAAATGGTACTAGAGAGAGAAAAAAAAGAAAAGAAAGAAAGAAAAAAATAAATAAATAAAATTTTTTTTAAAAAAAATTGCAAAATAGCAGTAGTAATAGTGATAGAGATTGAAAAATGTAGTAATTGAAAAGGTAAAATCAAGTAAGGAAAAAAGAAAAAAAAATTGTTTCTTAAGTAAAAGATATGAAAAATGAAAATTAAATAAAAGATGTAAAAAATGAAAATAAAATAAAGTATAGCAAAATTAGCATAAAAATGACCAGTACTGGTCACTCACTTCCTCAGTTAATGTATTTGGCACTTCTGATTCTCGGACCAGACAGTCTTGCAGTTCCCAGCTTTCCACTGCACCTCAGTTTCGTAAGGTAATCCTTAATTTTTAGTAGACTATATCTTAGATATTTGTATCCATTTATTTTTGATTAATTAAAAGACAAAAGAAAAGAAAGGAAAAAAAAAAAGAGAAAAAAAAAAAAAAAAAAAAAAAAAAGAAGGGCAGTTTGTAATTCAGCTCTTAGGTGTCAGTGTTTCCGGTTTGACCTCCCAGTCTTTTTGGTTGCTCCGGCCTTCTTTCTCTATGGCTCTAGCTGGCAGGGTGCCAGCTGGCTCCCAGACTATCTCTTCTGGCTCCGATCCCTTGTTTCCAGGGAGGCACTTTCTCCCTACAAATTCCCCGGATATGCCCAACTAGGCTGATCTTCCCTAGTATTCCGAAGCTAGGGGGTGAAGGGGATCAGGCGCCGAGGTGTCCAGATGTTCCGCCCTTGGCGGGACAGCCGCGATTCTTAACACTCTGTCCCGTGTCCCCTGGCTTTTAAAAAAAAAAAAAAAAAAAAAATTCCCGCTTCTGGGGAAGCTTATGCCAAACCCAGCACTAGATGTCGCTGCAGCCTTCTTAGGGCTCAGCTTTGCGGGCGCTGCATGGAGGCAGGGCCGGAACTCCCCGGCTACTGTGGCTGCCGGCACCGCGGGACCGCGATCTCTCAGGCTTTCCCCGCAAATTCTGACCTTTCCGTGGGTGACCGAAGAACTCCTTTGAATCCACGCGCCAGCGCCAACTCGGGCGTCTCAGCTACTGGATGGACCTCTCCGCAGTGGGCTTTCCAGGCCTCAGAGAAGCCACTCCTTTCTCACAGCACCGCCGCTGCTGCTTCTGCCGCCTCCGCAGCCGCCGCGGCCGCCGCTGTGGCAGTGTTGGCCACCGGCTGGAAATCCTGTCCAGCGGATCGCTGCCTAGCTTCCTTGAAACCTCTGCTGCCCCTCAGCTGCCAATCAACCCTCCCTGAGCGACTCAGATGTTACTTTTATCTGTTCTGGGACCAGAGTCAGAACAAGTCCGACTGTTCGGTCGCCATCTTCCTGCATCTGTCAAAATGGTTTATTTTTTTTAATGTCATGGGATTCTATCAGGCCAAAGAGCATTGACAAAGGGAAACCACCTCCATTTCCTAGCAAATATACCAAAGATCTTCTCACAGTGAAACTCAGAAACAATTGTCACTATAGAAACCACAGCAGAGACAGAGATACAGTTTCTAAAGGAAAGTGGGTGACAGCAGGATTTTCTAAAGCTCTTCAGTCACAAGTTAAACTTTGGTGATAGTGAAGGATTTTTAAAAATTGTTCTGAACCCGCTTAGGGGTGGAAGAAGTAAAACTTTGACACTTTTCTGAATTGCTTATAATTCCCCCAGGATTTTCAGAAGGGATTATACTATGTTAGATCTTGTTGAAGATGGCATTTTACATGCCACCAAGATGAGACAGTTACATGAACACTGCATTGAAGTTGAACGATATCTTTTTTTGCATTTTGTATACACAGAATCAGTCATTTAATCATTGGGTTGTTTAAATATTTTTTTAAAATTTTATTGCTTTTTTTACAGAGAGAAAGGGAGAGGGATAGAAAGCTAGAAACATCAATGTGAGAGGAACATCAATCAGCTGCCTTCTGCACACCTCCCATTAGGGATGTGCCCACAACCAAGGTACATGCCCTTGCCTGGAATTGAACCTGGGACCTTTCAGTTCGCAAGCTGACACTCTATCCACTGAGCAAAACTGGCCAGGGCATGTTTAAATATTTTATATTGGGATGGTGTTATGTCTGAATATTTTATTATTATATTACTTGTATTTTATCTTCTTTCTATTAATGTGTTGTTTTTTGTTGTTATTGTTTGTTTTGTTTTTGACAAAGCAATAGTGCTAAAAAGACACTGAGCCTTATGGAATTTGTTATATTCCTTTGTTCATCTAATGTGCTTTCAGGTTATTTCACTAGAGTGTTGAAGATAGTAAATAAAGTAACATCTACTGTCTTTGTCTACCTAAGCTTAAACAGTTTATATTTGAACTATTGAACAGTTTAAGTAAAGGAAAAAAATTAAATGATGAAATACAAACACAGAAATTGCTTACTTTCATAGCATGCCACATCATTCAACCTCTCAAAAGTCAGTAGATACCATTTTCTTTTGTTTTATCAGCACAATATTGAACCAACCTAAAAGCATGCCATTAGATAAACAAAGGCACAAAACAAATTACCAAACATTCAGTGTCTTATTATTCTCCTTTCTTCCCACCTTTCCTTTACTTACAGTTCAAACAGAAGAGGATATAATTTACATAATGTTGATGCCCCAAAGAATTTTGGCTTCAAAGAATTTTCCATGCCTCATCCTAGAGTAAATAGTTGATTTATGTATTCATTGAAATTGAATGGGCAATGGAATTATTAATGATTAGTGAGTTATTGTGAAGTATTGCCCAAGGACAGAGAGTACAGGATCAGAGAGCTCTAGTCCCTTCGTTCTGCACGAGCTTCCGATAAAAAGCTCCTGGCACTGTTGACTATTTATAGCCGTTTTTGGGCTATTCATGAATTTTATTACGAAAAGAAATTGGAAATAACACAATTTTCAATAAATGGAATTTTAGCATAGTAGAGCCTTGAGGACTGGATTCTGGAGTTAATTTTATTGGCATGAGTCAGATTTCTCACTGAACCCACTTCTAAGAAGCACCATCCCTGCAGATCAAATCTTACTTTGGACTTACTTGACTTGATGTTGTTTCATTGCTTATTACTAACTCTCAAGTACACACACCACAACAGTAAAATCTGTCTTCCATAAATCTGCTAGAGGGATGAAACTGGAATAATGTTTCTAATTTGGGGTACATACTTCTTTGAACATTTATGGAATTTTAATGGTTTGGTGGATATTGGAATAAGGAGAGATCAGCATTGTAAGGAAATATGGAAAAAACACACTCATTTGTTACTGCTTGCAAAAGTGAGATCTGATGAATAGGAATATTCAATAGATTCACTAGCTTGCTTGGGTCAGATGCTTTCCTGACTGAAAATACTGAACACTGATACACCATCTAAGAATTTCAATGAGTCACATGCCAAATTATCATGTGTTTCCATGAATGTATGATGTTAAAAACAATCATGCTTATGAATTGATACAATCCATTTATTTTCAACTAGGCATAACTCATCAAGTTATCATGTTTTCATAAATGTATTACATTAAGTAAAATTCATGAGTTAATGTAATTTAGCCAATTGATATAATAAGAATAATAAACAGTTTCTATTAATTCATATATGTATATATATCCTTATACCAATAAATAAGAAATAGTTTTTATTAATTCATGCAGATATCCTTATACCAATGAATCTTGTATCAAAACCAAAGAGGAAGACACATTGACTTATTTAACCATTTTTAGAAAAACAATTGAGTTAAATAATTATTGAATGAATGGTGGTACTTGTAGTACAAAGGGTGAATATAATACTTTTTCTGGTATAAAGGAGCATTCATAAAAACTTTCACCATAATGCCTGGCTTAATAGATATCTCAACACTTTTACTTGTAGGTATTCAAGTTTAACTTGAAAAAAAATTAATATAGTAGTTGTCTAGTATTGCCTATTGTTGATTAGTTGTCTATTTCTTTTACCAGGAAACCCAGGACATTTAATACCCTGACACACATTTTTTGAAAAATGAGAGAACAAATTAATAAAATGAATATGAATCAGTAAATATATACCGATGCTAGTAGTCTTGCTTTCACTCAAATTACATATATTGAGTGAATGGTTCAAGGCTATTCTTGGAAATACTACACTCAAGTGCTTCCCCTGAAGTCCTTCCTTCCTCTGAAATGAGCGCTCCCATGCAGTCTTGCTTTCTGCTGATCTAGTTATTTCTTTCCTAGGGTATCATCTTCAATTTTTTTTTTTAAAGGCATACAGCATTTCTCAGATACCATGAGTGCTATGGAGGGATGCAAAAGTGCCCTCCTGTAAAAAGTAATAATGTCTTATAGCAGGTCAAACTCATGTTGTCTACTCCAGCATAACTAACTAGTCTTACCAATAGTTTCCAACTCCTATTCTTGTTCACAGGTAAAACATCGTTGTCTTCAGCTCTGCATTTTGGATCTCTATTTGGTCAAATAACCATAAATATAATTATGTTTAAAAGAAAAGGGGATAGCCATGATTCTACTTTTCTGAGTCTTGATAGCAAATTAACTCAGTTGATCTTAAATTTAGCGCCGATGAAACACTTAAATCCAAGTTAAGAAAGCAAATTAACTCAGTTGATCTTGAGTGAGTGCCCATGAAGCATCATAGCACATTATGGAAATAAAAAATGCATAAAAAAGCAGGAGACCTGTATCAACCAAAACAGATTGCATAAGTCTTTACAAAAGGAAATCAGAAGTGATGGAAAACATTAAGGAAAATGTTTTTTGATATTCTCAATATGCTGTTAATTAAATTATTATACAAAGTAATGCTTTTTGAGTCTCCCATCTTGTTTTTGTTTTCTCTTCAAACGAATGCTGTATTTATTGTCTGAAGGTATCTGGAAATTGTTTCCTTTTGAATTTTATTTTTATTTCTATGATAACTGTAGAAGAAGAGGGATATATATATATATATATATATATATATATATATATTAAAAACTTTGGGGATGGGGAGTAATAGGTTTGTATTTAATTAGTTCTGGCATTGCAATTGGAAGAATAATTCTATGTGATTTATCATTGAGTTTTGATTTCTCTATCAGCAAAATGAAATGGCAACACTTGCCATAAATGAACTTACTCAGGTAGATGAAGTAAAAAACAACTAATGTAATCCTAGGTATACACTGTGGACATTTAGAAAATACTGTTGGCTTAATGACGAACAAAACTACTTCACATGCGCCCTGGCCAGTGTGGCTCAGTTCGTTGAAGTGTCATACCATGTATCAAAAGGTGGCAGGTTTGATTCCCATTCAAGGCACATAGCTCATTGCAGGTTTGATTCCTGAGTGGGTGTGTATGGGAGGCAACTGATTGATGTTTCTCTTTCACATCTCTCTCTCTCTCTCTCTCTCTCTCTCTCTCTCTCTCTCTCTCTCTCTTTCTCTCTTACTCTCTTAAAAAATAAGTACTTCACATGCACAATGTTTAATGAAAATATAATGTTATAATGTGAGCTATATATGTAATTTAAAATTATCTAGTAGGGACATTAAAAAGTTGAAGCATGATTTTAATATCATATGCCTCACCTAAAATATCAAAATACTTTTCATTTCAACATGTAATCAATATAAAATTTTATGAGATGTTTTACATTTTTTATTTTAAGTCTTTGAAATTTGTTATTTTTGTTTATTTGCAAGTAATATCATTATTATGAAATACTTTACATATAAGTTTCTTCTAAAAGTTAAAAAGTGACATATTTATGATTTGATAAATCTCCCCCATGATCATTTTTTTTTTCTATTTTGTATAGCCTTTGTCTTTCCTGGAGTTTCTAGTTGTCTTAATTTTCCCTTCATTTTCTGCCTTTAGAACATTATTACACTATTTTTCCCTAAAATTTAAATTTATCATAGTTTATTAACTCCTTTTTCTCGCTAAGATGTTGGGCACTCCATTCTCATACTAAAACTTGGCCTGATTGTTTTCTAGCCATGCAATTAAGTTGATATTTTGAGACTTTACGGATCGCTCTCATTATATCCTTTGTTTCTTTTTTTTTTTTTAATTTTATTTTTTCTTTACTTTATTTATTTATTTATTTATTTATTTATTTATTTATTTATTTATTTTTGCTTGGTTAGTGCACATCTTCAACTTAGTTTTTAAGAAAGGGTTATGCACTACCGTATTTTCCGGCGTATAAGATGACCCCCTAATTTTACAGTTAAAACATAGATTTAGGCCTATATTCGCTGTATAAGACTACCCCCCACTTCCGAGGCAACTCCAGTTCTTTTTTTAATAGAGCACCTCTCTAACTCAGCCAATTCAAGATGGCTTTTTATGCATGCAAATTATACATGTTCTGTACCCGAAGCTACACTGTGTTCTAGTAAAAAGCCTGCTCAGATTGGCCAGAGTCAGAGAGGCGGTCTATTAAAACAGAACTGGTGTTGCCTTGGAAGTGGGGGGTAGTCTTATACAGCGAATATAGGCCTAAATCTATGTTTTAACTGTAAAATTAGGGGGTCATCTTATACGCCGGAAAATACGGTAGATAATTTTTATAGTTTTTCAAGTACTTAATTTTGTTTTTCTACTAGATTAATATCTTTGTTGGGCTATCCCACTGTTTTTAGAGATCTAGTGCTGTAAAAGTGACCACAGATGCCAGTCTATTATTATCTTGTTTATAAGCTTTTAGGATGTTCTTGTTACCTTTTAAATTGTCCAATGACAAGTCTGAGTGTGGATTTTCATTCATTCATTCATTCATTCATTTATTCATTCATTCATTCTACTCAAGATTTAGTGAGTATTTTTTATTTAAAGACCTGTCTATCTCTTTAACTTCAGAAAAATTTATCCTATTATTTTTTGAATATATTTTCTCTTCTCCATTTTTTCTACGCTTCTTATAGCTCTAATTAATCTGATATTGTGCTATCTTAAATGACCCATTTATATTTATATTCTTTCCCATAATTTCTTCCATATATTTTAATCATTAGAGTTAAGATAATTTATTTGACTTATATTACAATATACTTGTTAGACTTTTTTGGGGAGAGGAACAATCAATTTTTGTTTTTAAGAACTCTTTCATATTCTGTCTATCCCTTTCTAATAATATCCTCTTGAATTTCTCTACCTAGGCTTTCTCCACACACACACACACACACACACACACACACACACACGCGCACACACACACACACACACATTTACACACATATTTTTACATGCCTGGGAATAAACAACTAGCTGGTAGTATTCTGTGTAAGGGGATAGGAAAATTATGCATTCTCTTTAATAATAAAAGCCTAAGTGACCATGGTAACCGAATGGATGACTGAACAGGCTGCGTGGGGTGACTAAGCCAGCAGGAGGGTTAGTGAGGGGTGGCCAAACGACTGAGCAGCAGGCTGCATGGAGCAACCAGGCCCATGGTGGGGAGGGGCAGTTGGGGTGACCAGGCTGGCAGGGGTGAGCAGTGAGGGGTAACCAAACAACTAAGCCTCAGGCTAAGTAGGGTGACCAGGCCTGCAGGGGATCAGTGAGGGGTGACTAGGCTGGCAGGGGGGAAGTTGGGGGCGACCAGACCAGTGGAAGGGGGGGCAGTTAGGGGTGACCAGGCTGGCAGGAGAGGGGAAAGTAAGGGGCAACCAGGTCAGCAGAGGGGGGCAGTAATAATTCTACTAGAGGCCCAGTGCATGAATTTTGTGCACTGGGTCTCTAGTAGAATTATATTTCTACAGATGCATTTAATTAATCCCTCTATTGTCCATCTTGTTTATCATTTCCTTCTTTTATCAGATATTTAATCTTTGAACTCAAAGCATTTTCAGCATTTTGCCAGATTGGCCAACTACCTTCTCTCTTGCAGTTTTCTCTGAAGATGGTCTCGATGGCCCTCCTGTGCTGTGCTTCAGAAGACATTGCTCTTCTCATTTACATACTATCTTACAGAACTATGTCATGTTTGTGGCCCCTCTTGATCTCTTTGTTAATGTTTGACTGTTTCTTTTTTGGATTTTTATTGTTAATTTGGTGGATCCTCAAGCTAGAAATTGTCACATTCATCATCTTGAACCAAGAGTACATATGTTAGTTTAGGTAAGAAAACTGTATGGCCACATTTTCTCTCAAGATAAAATTTCCCATGAACTAGTATTAAATGAAGTCCCAACAGAACACAAAAACAATATGAGGAGATTATAATAGTCCAGGGAAAGAAGAGTGAAGAAAAAGCCATATAAATTCATGTGGAGAGGGTCAAGGGACAAAAATGAAAGTTGGTAAAGAGGAGAAATCATAAGACTTTTTAAAATTCAGTTTTGGATACATATAGGATAAATACTTTTCAGGTATTGTTTCTGGTTATTGAGCCTGATGGACAAGGTTTTGGTTTAATGAATCTAGTATTTTGAGGGTAGATGATATAGGAGATAGAGTAAAAGTAAATAATAAAAATGAATAAAGTTGTCAATGTAGGTTTATAAATTGTAACAACCACTATTGTGGGAGGTGTTGACAAAGGGTGAGGCTGTTAGTATGTGGGGGAAGGAAGTATATGAGAAATATCTGCACCTTCTTAATTTTTCTATGAGTCTAAAAACTGCTCCAACAATGGTATTTAAAAATAAAATAAAAAAGTGGTAAATAAACTAGCTTCTGACTTGATATTGCTGTCGTTTGCAAATATTTCGTGTTGGGTTTAGAAGCACAGTATTCACTTGCACTCACAGAGATGCTCTTCCTCAGCTGCTGAGCTTGTGCTGACAGCTCCAGTTCCCTTGGCTTCTTCTTCTGTCAGAAAATGAATTCCATGTTACTTTTATTTTTGATTTTTTAAGTATTTTCCCTTGCTAGTATTTGCAGCTGGTAAATATGGTTTTTATCTTTTAGTTTAAAAAATTTGTCAACAAAAAATGTCTTTCTTTTGGAATTTTTCTTGGGCCATTCTCTGGGACCTCTCTGAATCTGTATTGACACTCTCAATTTCGGAAAATAAGGTTTAATTTCATTTCATGTCTTTTCTGTTTAATCTAATATCTCTACTATTAATCATTGTGGATGATTAGAACCATTTTCTTAGTTCCCATTACATCATTACTATCACTTTTCGCAAATACTTGTTATGTAGGCATATAGCACTATTACATCTTTAACATAACTGATATGTTTGTTGTGCCATTGCATTTTTTCCCCATTAGAGATCCTAATTAAGTTTATAATAATATCTAAAATTTATTCTTCTTACAATATTCCTTGCTCTGTTTTAAGGGCTCAATTAGAAGTACTTCACTTGGTTGTATTAATCCTATCTACTGGGGAATTGAAGCAGAGTATAGTTGAATGATTTGGCCAAGATCACAGAGCTTGAAAGTTATAAAGCTTAGCTTTGAGTGCAGTATCTCAACCTTGTTTCATTGTGTATGTGTGTGTGTGTTTAAATCACAGTATGCTATTTACTTTGGCTACCATTATTCCAATCCTATCTAATAAAAGAGTAATAAGCAAATTAACCACCACTCTGCTACACCCACCAGCCAATCAGAGAGAGTATGCAAATAAACCCAACCAAGATGGCTGTGGCCACAGAGAGCTGGAGGGAGTCTTGGGTTTCCCTGGCAATGGAGGAAGCCAAGCTTTCCACACACCCTGACAGGCCCAGGCCTCCACTCAAGGGTAAAATGTTACAATTATAAAAGATATATAAATTCCAACAGAAATGGTAGCAGCCATGGAGCTGGAAGAGTAGGAGGCTATGGTTGCCCTGGTGATGAAGAAAGCCAAGCTTCTGCAGCCCTGGCTGGCTCAGGCCTTCAATCCAGGCTATGAAGTTACAATTATAGAAGATACATAAATTCCAACAGAAATGGCAGCAGCCAGGGAGCAATCAGGAGGCTTGGCTCCACTCCAGGCTACAAAGTTTCAATTGCAGAAAATAAATAAATTCCTGATACCAGGGCCTCTGCTTGGGTCGCTAGAGGGTGTGCCAGCCTTCAAACCACCACAGGCCCCTCTCCCAGGCCACCCCACACCCCAAGGGAATCCCCACCCTGATCCGGGACACCCTTCAGGGTAAACTAGCTGGCTCCCACCCATACACCAGGCCTCCATCCTAACTAATAAAAGAGTAATATGAAGATTGACCATCACTCCAACACACAAGATGGCTATCCCCGTGTGGTCAAAGATCCTACCCCCATGTGGACATAAGATGGGCAACACAAGATGGCCAGCAGGGGAGGGCAGTTGGGAGGGACAAGGCCTGCAGGGGAGGGCAGTTGGGAAACACCAGGTCTGCAAGGGAGGGCAGTTGGGGGCAATCAAGTCTGCAGGGGAGGGCAGTTAGGGGAGACCAGGCTAGCAGAGGAGGGAAGTTGGGGGCATACAGGCTGGCAAGGGAGCAGCTAGACATCAATTAAGCTGGCATGGGAGTGGTTAGAGGGTGATTAGGCTGGCCGGCAGAAGCGGTTGGGGGCAATCAGGAAGGCAGGCAGACAAGCAGTTGGGAGCCAGCAGTCCTGGATTGTGAGAGTGGTGTCTGACTGCCTGTTTAGGCCTAATCCCAATGGGCAGTCGGACATCCCTTGAGGGGTCCCCGATTGGAGAGGGTGCAGACTTGGCTGAGGGACACCTCTCCTCCTCCTCTGCCCCCCATGCACAAATTCTGTGTACTGGGCCTCTAGTTTAAAAAATAATTAGGGTAAAGAAAAAATATAATTAAGGTAAATTCACTTATATTTGTTTGTGATTCTCTTGATGTTTGTGTTACTTGTGCCTGTACTGCTTGTTTTCTATTTTTAGATTTTTGTTAAGATTTCCTTGTTTGTTGTATGTCTTTGAATTATTTTCCTTTCCCTTCATTCCAACCTGTTTTATTTCTCTTGCTTCATTTTGCTTCCTAAGTGCTAACTCTCATTTTTAGATTATAACATCATTTGCATCAAGACATTAACTAATCTTTGGAGTGGAAAAAAAAAAAAACCCTACCAAATATCTTTAGAATATTGTTTTAATTTATGTCTACATTGGCCAGAGTTAGTAATACTCAATTTCTGATGAAACAGTCAATATTCAGCACACCATAAACCCTTGTGATCTCTAGTTTGTGACATAATAATATATAATTCATCATTATTAGAGAGAAATAAAGGGAAGTCCAAACTGTGATTGTAAACCACAGATTATAATTAATTTATTTTTTCAAAGATATAGTGAACCTAGCTTATGTATTCAAGTCCTATAGTGTTTTATTTTGTTTTCAGAAAAAAAAATTATGACCAAAGGGGTCAAATAAATATGAAAATAAATATGTCTATTTTTTCCTGTTGTGAATTTAGTTTCTTTGCTGTGACTCAAATAATATTGCCTGAATTTATTCTTTGATTAAGGACATGATACTTCACTTGCATGAATTTATTCTTTGATTAAGGACATGATACTTCACCCAGGGTTTACCTTTTTCTGGCCTGGCACATTCAAATACCAGCTTAATATAGCTTTTTGTCAGTTTTGAGTTTTGTATGAATATGAAGAACACAGAATTTACCTCATTTATGCATTACTAAGATTTTGAAAACTTTTGTAGAATTTAGTATTTGTTGAAACATTGCTATAAACACAAACATGAGTGATATCAGGGTAATATCATTTTATATAAATAATATAATAAGCTATTTTTTGAACCAAATAATGACAGAAAGTTGGATTCAAATACAGGAAGAATGCACAGCTAGGCAGACTGAAATAATTGTAATACAGGCAATTTTGCTTTGTAATAGGATTGTGTGCTGAGTATATGTGTCTGTGTGCGTGGGTGTATGTACTTGTGATTTTAAGTTCTGGCTTGAAGGGCAAGATATACTAGTTAGACCGGCTCCCAAGCATAATTATGTCATGGATTTGGTGTGTATGCAACATATAACTTTATCAAAATGGTCTTAATATTTGCTTTGGAATAATAGGATTGGATGTTGTATTATCTTCCATCACAATTTCTATTAGGTAGATAAAACTTTTTATTTTCCTACAACTTTTCCCCTTTTATTTCATTGAGTTATAAATGGACAATAAACTACACATGTTCAAAGTTTACAATCTCAGCAATTTTGCCATATGCACACACCCTTAAACATCATCACTATTATAATAAGATAGCAAAGTTTTCCACTGAGCAATACCAGCTAGGGTGAGATAGCAAACTTTTCAGTCACTGCATAAATTTATTCATCTTTCTCTCCTTCCCCACCAATCCCAGGAAACACTGATCTATTTCCCATCACTACAAATGAGTTTGTATGTTCTAAAATTTTATATAAATGGAATCATGCATTAGTTATTGCTTTTTTTTCTGAGCTCTTCTACTTAATGATATTGAGATTCATCCATGTTATTGAGTATAACAACAGGCTGCTTAAAAACATTCTGAGAAAACAAAACAAAACAAAACAAAATAAAACAAAACAAAAACCTGTGTACATCTACACAATGGAATACTATGCTGCAGTAAAAAAAAAGAAGGAATTATTACCACTTGCAACAGCATGGATGGAACTGGAGAGCATTATGTTAAGTGAAATAAGCCAGTCAGAGAAAGATAAACACAAATGATCTCACTCATTTATAGAATATAATGAACAACATAAACTGATGAAGAAAAACAAATCCAGAGACAGAGAAGCATCGATCAGACCGTCAAACCTCAGAGGGAAGGTAGGGGAGGGTGTGCGAAAGGTGGAGAGATCAACCAAAGGACTTATATGCATGCATATAAGCCTAACCAACGAACACAGGCAACAGATGGGTGAGGGGATGAATGTGTGTGTGTGTGTGGGTGGGGGGAAGCAATGGGGCAATTAGAACACATATGTATTACTTTAATCAGTGAAGAAAAAATAAAGTAAAAAAATAAAATGGGGACATTGCAAGATACAGTAAAAAAACATTCTGAAAAATTTACTAGAGTGTGCTTTTACAAACTTAGATGGTATATCCTGCTACTGTAATTGTATGTGCTATACTTCTATACAACTGACAGGGCAATAGTTTTGTTTACACCACCATCATGACAAACAGTGTGAGTAATGTGTTGGGTTAAGATGTTATGCTAGCTACTAGATGATAGTAATTTTTCAGCTCCATTATAATCTTATGGGATCACTATTGTGTATGAAGTTGTTTACTGACCATAATGTCATTATGTGGCACATGAATGTATATTAATAATGTCTTTCTTTTTATTACACTGTATGGACATATAATTTTTTTCTTCTGTTTTTTGGTGATTATAAATAAATTTGCTATTGACATTCATAGAAAAGTATTTTTGTGGACACTTTTTTTTGTTTATTTGTTTCTTATGGGTCCATGGCTGGATCACATAATAGCTGTATATTAAAGTTTAACATTTAAATAATGACTGATCTGTTTTTCAAACTATCCCTCTAATTTTACATTTACACTAGTACTATATGAGAATTCTAGTTCCTATGTATCCTTGTCAAAATTTGGTATGATATATCTTTGAAATTTTAGCAAATATAATGTATGTTTAGTGGTATCTTACCATAGTTTTTGTTTGCTTTTCCTTGATAACCAATTATATCAAACACTAGAGGCCCAGTGCATAAAATTCATGCATAGGGGGGTTGTCCCTCAGCTCAGCCTGTGCCCTCTCCAACCTGGGACCCCTTGAGAGATGTCCAATTGCCCATTTAGGCACAATCCTCTAGTAGGACATCCCTCTCACAATCCAGGACTGCTGGCTCCCAACTGCCTTTTTTTTTTTTTTTTTTTTTGCTTCTTTGTATTTCAAATCTTTGACTTGATTCTTGCGATCCTCTAGTCTACTGTTAGTTCTCTGTATAATATTTTTTATTTCAGTCAGTGTATGCTTAATTTCTAATTGGTCATTTTTTTATATCCTGGAGGGTCTTGCTAAATTTATTGGCCTTTTCTAGAAAATTCTTAAAAACCTGATAACCATGATTTTGAACTCTATATCCAGTTGTTTGCTGTCCTCCATTTCTTTCATTTGTTTCTTTGCTTCTGCATTTTGGCTGCTTCCCTGAGTTGATAGAGTGGCTTTGTGTGCTAGGTGTCCTATAGGGCCCAGTGGCTCAGCCTCCCCAGTTACTTGAGGTGGACACTCTTGGTGCACCAGTTTGTGGGCTGTGTGTATAGCCTTGTTGTAGTTAAGCCTTGATTGTTGTTGGTGTCATCGGGAGGAATTGACCTCCAGGCCAATTGACTGTGAGGATCAGTTGTGTCTACCCTGGGAGAACTTGTGTCCTGGAGACACTGTATGAGACAAGATTTGCAAAAGCCTCTGTGCTCAGCTTGGATGGGGTAGAGTCTCAGGGTGGATCAGACAGCATTGGTTTCCTGTCAGCCCTGTCCTAATAAGCTCCTGTGTCTCAGTGTCCTGTGGTAATTGCTGCAGACACCTCTGAGAGAAAGCCTCCCTCGAGTTCTGCCCGCTGCCAGACAGTCTGAATGAGTCTGGGTCCCCAATGTCTTGCCCAGAAATGGAGTTCCGAGCATCAGGAGCTTTTGTGTCCCTCACACTTGAGAAAGCCAGCGACACACTCAGTTGCCAGTCCTCTCCACATGTGTGTCTCAGTACCTCTGCCTCCCGCAGCTCCTCTGAGTCTCAGTGTGCTTTTCTCTTTCCTTCTAATTGTAGAATTTCCATTCAGCCAGCCTTCCTGTGGTTTTGGATGATGTCTGTTTTCTCTTTTAGTTGTATTTTTGAAATTGTTGTGCAAGGCAGCAGCTTAGGTGTTTACTTATGCCATTATCTTAGTTTCTCTCTCTAAGTCTGTGGTTTTCAGTGGAAGAAAAAGCTGATTTTGCCTCACCAAGAGGCAATGCTAGGGAATTGTTGGTTATCACTACTGGCATTTAGTTGGTAGAATCAAGGCATTTTGCAAAATATCCTACAATGAATAAAACAGCCCCCCTTCACTCCTACACATCAAATGAATTTCTGGCTCCAAGTTTTAGTAGTGCTGCTGATGAGAAAGTTTACTCTAAGCATTCAAGTACTTAGATTCAAATTTGGCCCAGAAAGTATTCCTATCCCTCCACTGCCTCTGACTCATATGATTAGACATGAGAGAGCTTTATACTTTCTTTTGAACTAAATGTTAATTGTTCAGGAAAAAATATTTCTCATTATTTTCACTTATGACCCTCTGGAGACATAGTTTTTACTTTATCAGCTATGCTTCTGTGTAAAGAGGACAGGGAAGTCTAGTTTCTTTATACTAGACTTGAATTAGACATGGACTCCACCCATGCCTCCATTAGTTACAAGATGCACTTTATTTAATAAGAGAAGATTTGCTTTGCACCATATTGTCTCTGTCGTATACTGGTTTGTTTGTCATTGGGAAAGCCTCATATATTTGCTAAGCTTCAAATGGAAAGACTTAAAAATTTCAAATAATTTAAATGTTGAAAGAAACTTTAAAATGGGAATAATCTCATGGGCTATTGTGAGAACTAGGACAAATCACTACCCATAGAACTTTTACAATAATACTTACTATTAGCTCTTAAACATGTTCATGCATGAAACATGTTTTTTTTTGTTTTCAAATGTATTTTTTGTATTTTATTGTTTAAAGTATGACAAATAGTTGTACATATGTCTCCTTCCCCCCCCCCCCCACATTGATCTTTCTTTGGCCTCCCCTACTCCCTGGCACATGCCCTCACCCTCACCCCCAGTGTCACTCCACCCCACCAGTGTCTTGCATCCATTGGTTATGCTTATATGCATGCATAAAATTCCTTCAGATGATTTTTTACACCCCACCCCCCCAAACCCTCTCCAACCATCATGCTGTAATTTGGCAGTCTGATCGATGCCTCTCTACCTCTGTATCTATCTTTTTGTTCAGCAGGTTATAATGTTCTTTATTATCCACAAATGATTGAGATCATGTGGTATTTTTTTTTCACTGACTGGCTTATTTCACTTAGCATAATGCTCTCCAGTTCCATCCATGCTGCTGCAAATAGTAAGAATTGCTTCTTTTTATAGCAGCATACTATTCCATTGTGTAGATGTACCACAGTTGTCTAATCCACTCATCTGCTGATGGGCATTTAGGCTATTTCCAAATCTAAGCTATAGTAAATTGTGCTGCTATGAACAGAGGGGTGCATATATCCTTTTGCATTCATGTTTCTGGTTTCTTCCTAGAAGTGGTATTACTGGGTCAAATGGCAGTTTCATTTTTAAATTTTTGAGGAAACACCATACTTTTTTCCACAATGGCTGCACCAGTCTGCATTCCCACCAGCAGTGAAGGAGGGTTCTTTTTTCTCCACATTCTCATCAGCACTTGTCATGTGTTGATTTGTTGATGAGCCATTCTGACAGGTGTGAAATGATACCTCATTGTTGTCTTGATTTGCATCTCTCTGATGATTAGTGACTTTGAGCATGTTTTCATATGTCTCTTGGCTTTCTGAATGTCCCCTTTTGAAAAGTTCTGTTTAGGTCCTTTGCCCATTTTTTTTGTTGATTGAATTGTTTATCTTCCTTTTGTTAAGTTGTAAGAGTTCCCTGTAAATGTTGGAGATTAAACCTATCAGAGATAACATTGGCAAATATGTTCTCCCATGCAGTGGGCTTTCTTTCTTTCTTTCTTTCTTTCTTTCTTTCTTTCTTTCTTTCTTTCTTTCTTTCTTTCTTTCTTTCTTTCTTTCATTTGTTTTTGTTTTGTTTGTTTGTTTGTTTCCAGAAGCTTTTTATTTTGATGTAGTTCCATTTGTTTATTTTATCCTTAGTTTCTCTTGCCCTAGGATCTGTGTCTATAAAGATATTGCAATGACATATATCTGCAATTTTGATGCCTATTAGAATTTTTATTGTTTTCCATCTTACATTCAACTCTAACCATTTTAAGTTTGTTTTTGTGTATAGTGTAAATTGATGATCTATTGTAGTTTCATTTTTTTTGCACGTATCTAACCACATTTCCCAGAACCATTTATTAAAGAAGCTGTTTTGACTCCACTGTATATTCTTGCCTCCTTTGTCAAATATTTAATGAATATAATGCCTTGGGTCAATTTCTGGGTCCTCTATTTTGTTTCATTGGCCTATATGTCTGTTCTTGTGCTTTGAGAACTGTGGCTTGGTAATATAACTTGATGTCTGGTATTGTGATCCCTCCAACTTTGTTCTTTCTTAGGATAGTTGTGGCTTTTCAGGGCCTTTTTAAAATTCCAGATGAATTTTTGGAGAGATTGTTCTAGATCTTTGAAATATGCCATCAGTATTTTAGTAGGTATTGCAATGAATCCATAGATTGCTTTAGGTAATATGGATATTTTAATGATATTGATCTACCAATTCATGAACATTGTATGTTCTTCTATTTGTTTATGTCTTCCGCTATCTCTTTTTTCAATGTCCTGTAGTTTTCTGAGTACAGGTCTTTTACATACTTAGTTAAGATTATTCCTAGGTATCTTAATTTTTTTTTTTTTGTACAATGGTAAATGGGATTGTTTTTCTCATTTCTCTTTCTATGAGTTCATTATTAATATATCAATATAAAAAAAAGCATGGATTTCAGGGTGTTAATTTTGTATCCTGCTACGTTGCCAAATTCGTTTATTAAGTCTAGTAGCTTTTTGATGGAGCCTTTGGGGTTTTCTATGTATAGTATAATGTCATCTGTGAATAAGGATGGTTTTACTTCTTATTTTTCATTTTGGATGCCTTTTATTTCTTCTTGTCTGATCATTATAGCTAGTACTTCTAGTACTATGTTGAACAGGAGTATTGAAAGTAGGCATCTCTGTCTTGTTCCTGTTCTTAGTGGAAATTGGTTTAGTTTTTTACCATTAAGTATGATGTAGGCTATAGGTTTGTCATATAAGGCTTTTATTATGTTGAGGTATGATCTTTCTATTCTCATTTTGCTGAGATTTTTTATCAAGAAAGGATATTGGATTTTTTTGTCAAAGGCTTTTTCTGCATCAATTGATATAATTATGGGATTTTTGTCTACCAGCTTGTTTATGTGATGTATTACATTTATTGATTTACAGATATTGTACCATCCTTGTATCCCCAGAATAAATCCCATTTGGTCATATGTTTGATCTTTCTGATGTATTGCTGAATATAATGTGCTAGAATTTTGTTGAGGATTTTAGCATGTATGTTCATCAAGGATATTGGTCTGTAGTTTTCTTTGTGGTGTCTTTATCTGGTTTTGGGATTAGATAGCTTGGAAGTGTGTCTTTCTCTTGAATTTTTTGGAATAGTTTGAGAATAATAGGTTTTAGTTCTTCTTTAAGTGCTTGGTAGAACTTCCCTGTAAAGCCATCTGGAACAGAGCTTTTGTTTGCTGGAAGATTTTTAATCACTGTTTCAATTTCATTGGTAGTTATCATTCTATTCTAGGTTTTTTGATTCTTTTTGATTGAGTTTTGGGTTCTTGTATTTTTTTGAGAATATGTCCATTTCATCTAGGTTTTCCATTTTGTTGGAATAAAGTTGTTCATATAATTTTTTCATAATTGTTTGCATTTCTGTGGGATCAGTTGTTATTTCACCCATTTCATTTCTGATTTTGTTTATTTGGTTCCTCTCTCTTTGCTTCTTGGTGAGCCTGGCTAGAGGTTCATCAATCTTGTTTGTCTGTTCAAAGAACCAGCTCTTGGTTTTGTTGATATTTTATATATATATATATATATATATATATATATATATATATATATATAGTCTTTATGTTGTTTATCTCCACTCTGATCTTTATTATTTCCTTCCTTCTGCTTATGCTGGGCTTTTCTTGTTGCTCTCTTTCTAACTCTTTGAGTTTTAGGGTTAGATGATTTATTACCATTGTTTCTTATTTTTTTGAGGTAGGCATGAACTTCCCTCTCAAGGCTGCTTTCAACTGTGTCCCAAAGATTTTGGATTATTGTGTTTTCATTGTCAGTTGTTCCCATGATGCTTCCTATTTCTTCTTTGATCTCTCTAGTAATCCAGTCATTGTTTAATAGCATGCTATTTTGTCTCCAGGTGTTTGATTTTTTTTTTTTTTTGGATTGTTTTTATTGTAGTTAGTTTCTAGTTTATGCCATTGTGATCTGAGATGATACTTGGTATGATTTATATCTTCCTGAATTTGAAGAGACTTTGCCTGTGTCCGAATATATGGTCTATCTTTGAAAATGACCCATGTGCACTTGAGAAGAATGTATATTCTGTGGCTTTGGGGTGAAATGTTCTGAAGATGTCAATTAATTCCATCTGATCTAGTAAGACATTTAGGATTGATGTTTCTTTGCTGATTTTTTGCTTAGAGAATTTGTCCAGTGGTGTTAGTGGGATATTAAAGTCCCCTATTATGACAATATTATTTTCAAACTCTCCCTTGGTTTCCTCCAGAAGTTTATTTTATTTTATTTTATTTTTTATTTTTATGTATTTGGGTGCTCCTGTATTGGTTGCTTATATGTTTACCAGAGTTATATCTTCTTGTTGGATTCCTCCCTTTAGTATTAGGAAGTGGCCTTCCTTATCTATTGTTATGTCCTTTACTTTGAGATCTAATTTGTCAGATATAAGTATTGCTACCCCAGGTTTTTTTCATTTCCATTCACCTGAAAATTCTTTTCCATCCCTTTATCATAAGTTTGTGTGAGGTCTTTGTTCTGAGGTGGGTCTCCTCTAGACAGCAGATATATAGGTCATGCTTTCTTATTCATTCAGCTACCCTATGTTTTTTGATTGGGGCATTTAATCCATTTACATTTAAAGTTATTATTGATAGGTACTTGTTTGTTGCTATTTTTATTCTTTATGCCTGTGTTCTTTCTTTAATTCCAATTTCTGTTTTTTATAGCAGACCCTTTAGCATTTCTGGCATTTCTGGTTTGGTGGTGATAAACTCCATTAGTCCTTTTTTGTCTGTGAAGCTCCTGATTTCACCTTCAATTTTGATTGATAGCCTTGCTGCGTACAGTATTCTTGGATTCAGACTTTTCCTTTGTATGACTTTGTATATTTCATTCCATTACCTTCTGGCCTGATGTATTTCTGTTGAGAAATCAGTCACTAGTCTGATGGGGGATTCTTTGTAGGTAACTTTCTGTCTTTAAATGGCTGCTTTAAATATATAAAATCTATATTTTTATATAAAAATATATAATTGATTTTTTTTTTTTTACCTAGAGGAAGGGAGAGGGATTAGAAACATCGATGAGAGAGAAACAATGATCAGTTGCCTCCTGTACCTATTGGGGATGTGCCCACAACCAAGGTACATGCTCCTGACCTAAATAAACCCTGGGGCCGATAGGTTTTAGTCTGCAGGCCAATGCTCTAACCATTGAGCCAAACTGGCTAGGGCTCTCTGGCCACCTTTAAATTTCTTTGTCATTGGTGTTTGCCAATTTAATTATAATGTGCCTTGGTGTTGGTCTTTTGGGGTTCATTTTGTTTGGGACTCTGTGAGCTTCTTGGACTTGTGTGAGTTTTTTCTTCCCTATATCAAGGAAGTTTTCTATCATTATGTCTTCAAACAGGTTTTATTTTCCTTGCTCAGTGTCTTCACCTTCTGGTATCCTTATTATGTTATTTTTTGTTGTTGTTGTTGTTTTGGTTCATGTTATCCCAAAATTCCCTTAGTCTCTCCTTCTGTTTTTTAAATATTTTTTTTCTAGATGGTGCCCTGCTTATGTATCTTTTCCTACTTGTCTTCTAGCTAACTGCTGCGGTCCACCACTTATTCTTGTCTACTGTTGATACTTTCTATTGAGTTCTTTATTGCCATGATGTCATTTTTCATTTCTTTTTGGTTCTTTTTCATTTCCTCTTGGTTCTTACACATATTATTGAATTTGTCTTTCAATCTTTTCAGCAACCTTATGACCATTTCTCTGAATTCTTTTTCAGACTTGTTGCTTGCCTCCATCTAGTTTACTTCCTTTTCTGGTGTTGCCTCCTGTTCTTTCATATGCAGGCTCTTTCTTTGTCTCCCCTTGATCTCTCCTTACTGGGTGTTGGTTATGTAGCTCTCTCTCCTACATTGACTTAAAGGCACAAAATACAACACAATAAGGCACAGCACACAAGGCACTGAACAAAAATGTATTCACTATACTAATAACCCCAAATAAAGGTGACCACCAGAGAAAAGAGAATTAGGGGATAAAAAAGTGCAAATATTATATTGAGAAAAGGAAAAAAAAAAGTAAGAGAGAAAAGAGAATAAAAACGAAGGAGGGAAAACTATTTATTTGAGGAGAAAACTTCAATAGAACAACAACTAATCCAAAAACATGCAAACAACTAACACCCAGATATGAATGCAAACTACAAAGAACAACTAATAACAAGTGAGGAGAAAAACAACAGAAGAAAAGAGAGAGAGAGAGAGAGAGAGAGAGAGAGAGAGAGAGAGAGAGAGAGAGAGAGAGAGATATGCCTTTTATTTCTTCTTCTTGTCTGATTGCTAGTCAACATTTAATCAACAACATCAACAACAATAGGAAGAGAGAAAGAAGGGCAAAATAAAACAAGAAACAAACAAAAAAACACAACAAAAACCAAACAACAACAAAAAAGGGAACAGAAAAGTATGTATGGACTTGGAGCAGGGGATCAGAAGTTAGATATATAAATAAGATGAATTTTCAACAGGGGGTAAAAAGAAGGAATAGGGAAAATCTAAAGCAGGAATAGGATAAGAGAAACAGGATAACAAATGGGGAAAAGAGAGGAAGAGAGTGGCATAAAGGTAAAGTTGAGATAGAGTAAAATGTTGCTAAAGAAAAAATGAAAATAGAATGTAGAACACTAATCCCAAAATAAAGTAAAATAAAGAGAAAATAAAATGAAGTTTTAAAAAGGTAAAATAATAGTAGTAGTAATACTGATTAAAAATAAAAATATAATAATTAAAAAGATAAAATCAAGTAAGAAAAAAAATAAAATATTAGTTTCTTAATAAAAGATAAAAAATAAAATGTGCACTAGAAAAGTTTATTCACTTCCTCTACTGTTCTGTTTGGCATGCCTGTTTCCTGTCAGGTATTCAGGAGAGAATTAAAATTCCCTGCATTCCACTGCTCCTCTGTGTTGTAAGCCACAATCCTTTTTCTAGCAGGCAGTATTTCTTTGTTTCTCAGTCTGCCTGTACTTGTATTTACACAAGAGTCAGTTTGTGATTCAACCCCTGGATGGCAGTGTTTCTGTATTGACATCAGGGGCTATAAGTCCTCTCTACCCAGTATTTATATTTTGTTTTCCCTGTCACACTAAATACTGGTTTGGGGGAGTGGACTACTCCAGAGCTGATTTTCTGACCATTTCTTCCCCCTATTATTCCCAGGTTCCACAAAAACAACTTTCCCTTGCAGTCTCTAAGAGTGTTTTTAATTGGGTGATCTTATGTCCTGGGCTTAGTAATCAAAAGCAAGTATTTAAAGAGAAAAAAGAGCCAGAGTAAGGACAGGAACTTGTAACTTTTTTGCCTTGGCACTGTGAGTGACTCTGTGCATGTCTTTTTGCCCTAGCACAGTGCAGCTGGTATACTGGTAAAACCTCAGACTGCCTTTTTGTGTCCAGCTATGGTTTGATTTCTAGAGTTCCCTTCTGCCATCAGCACTGTGGACCCGCTTCCACATTTGTGGACTGTGCTGGTCCCAACAACTGCGGATTCTGTGGGATGCAGACTTTCTCTGAACCTCTGGATCCTGATGTGCTCATTTTTCCCTCAAGCGTGGATTGCAGACCTCACCTTTCTCTGGGCAAAATCTGACCATTCTGTGAGAAGGTACAGAGCTCCACCAAGTCTGCGTATTCCTGCTGCTTGAGACATGGTGATCGTGGGTTGGCAGCTGGTCCCTGGGTTTTGTGGTTATAGGGTCCCAGAGGTATTCGATCTTTCCCTGTTGAAGGTAAGGCTAGGCTCTGATCACAGCCACTCTCCTCTTCAAGATGGTGTTGTCTCTGTGGCAGAGCCTGTTGTTTTGGGAGAGATTCCAGCAGCAGTGGAGACTGCCAGGTCAGGGAGTCTGCTCTCGCAGTCCCCGACAGACCCTTGGAATATAGCTGTCCCTCACTCACAAATATCAATAGATACTCCACACACTCTCCTTTTGTTCTCTAACTCACATACTATCTTGCAAATTGCCTTCCCCTCAGCAGCTGACCTCCTCCCTCTCAAATGTATTTTTATTTATTTCAGAGAGAGGAAGGAAGAGAGAAAGATAGGATGAATGATGAGAGAGAATCATTGATTGGATGCCTCTTGCATGCCCCCTGCTGGGGATCAAGCCCACAATCTAGGCATGTGCTGTGATCTGGAATGGAACCAAGACCTCCTGGTACATAGGTTAATGCTCAACCACTGAACCACACAGGCTGGCAAATTATGTTTATCACCAGAGTTCGATCTTATAAACTTTTAGGTTCTTCCTGTAATTCTGAAGGATACCAGTTTGAATCAATAAATATTACTCTTAAGGTATTTCTTAAGTTGAAAAAAAGGTATTATTCAGGTATAATACATTAGAATAAAGACTTAGAACTTTCATAAATTGGGATTCTTTTTATTTTTCAAGAGCACTAATATAAGTTAGTGATGAAATAATTCTTAGAAACAGACTAAAAACAATTGTAATGCTTGGCAACTTGGTAGACACTTTTAATTAATTTATTCTGAAAAACATTACTGCACTTGGGAGAACAATCAACTCACCCTTAGGGAACTTAATAAAATGTTTACTCTGGACTTGAGATTGGCAATCCTACTTTGGTTCCATCTCTTCCTGATGCTGCTCATTATCCCCCTCTTCCTTCTGTAAGCTAGTTCCAGGACTGTGATACCTCAAACTAGTTCATATAACTGGCAACTCTCAAATAATAGTTTTGAAAATACTCATTGCATAGGGTAACTCGAACTGAAGAAACACAGCGAGATAGTCAACATAACCTGTTGCAATGGGTACATTTTTATGTAGATACATGTGTCACCACCAACGAACATTTAAATGTTTATTTTAGGATGCTACTATCTGGAGATATGAAGAAATCTGCAAACTTAATTAGCATTGCATTGGAGGTGACACCCACATAGTGGTCTAAGGAATAGTCCAAGTGCAACGATTTGGTATAGATGCAGAGACTGGAGATCTGAGAGATCCTTGAGATCATTGTTATCCTGTCAGGTCTCTACTGCTCCTCCACTTGTCTGCTCCTTTTCAGAGGAAGGTCACCTCCCTGAGTGGTTCCAGCTGTTCACTCTCAGCTGTGAAGACTGGCAGAGAAGAATGTTAGAATTCTTCCAGATGGGCATAGTGAGTAGTGTGCTGAACATCCCAAAAGGTTTTCTTTTTACTGACTTCATATATTCCTTTCAGGTTGCATTTCAATTATTTTGTTGTCCTTTTCATCTCAGTCATTCTCCGTAGGACACAACAGAGCTTTAAGAAATGAAATAAAGACTTTTGTTTATCATAGTTTACTTAAATTACCACAGAATAGGATAAAGTGGCATGTTTATTGTCATTGAATAGGTATTTCTTTTGTTTAACTTCCATAAATGATTCATTCGCAAGCCTCATAGTGGGCGCACATTCTTATTAGCATCCACACAGCAGCAGTTTCAATCTTAGGCAAGCTGTGTGTGAGTGTGTGTGACTGTGAGTCTGTGTGTGTGTGACTGTGAGTCTGTGTGTGTGTGTGTGTGTGTGTGTGTGTGTGTGTGAATGTGCAAAAACAAGGCAGACTATGAGAGGCAGCCTTGATAATGGAAAGAACTCTAGATTTGGATTCAGAAATTTTAGGTATGTGTTAAAATGTGGTTTTACTGTTTCTTAACTGTGTAAACTTGGAAGTTTCTTTGGGCTTTTATTACTCTGTCTAAAATTGAAACATATTCAACTCATATTTACTGAATATCTTCTATGTGCCAAACATACAATGAGGTAACAGTAATAATGTTTTTCCATTGGCATCACTGAGTTGTTAAAACAATAAATGAAATGTGATATGTTAGCAAGATTTGCAATCTCGCTGAAGTTTCCTAACTGACATAATTACATGGCGAGTATGAATAGTGATGCACATCATGTCCTAGAGTATTCAAAGGCATCAACACAGATGAAGATACATACTCCGTCCTACAGGAATTTGAAGGAGCTAATGAAGTAAGGCTAATGAAGGATGGCTAGACCACACATAAGCAGAAACTTGGGCAGAGAGAATAACATCCAAAAAGAAATTGGTCCCTCTGATTCTCTTTGGCAAGTAGAATTCATATTCTCTGGAAACCAAATTGTTTATTGATTCTCCAGGGACTGCTTCTTGCTGTAACACGAGCAGTGATTTCATTATAGTTGAAGTTTTCATTTTGTTTCATAGGTTGGCTGCCCATGTTTTCTTCAATAATATTCTGGTCTTTGCAGTGAGTGCTTCATTTGGCCGTGGAGGGGAGGCTCGTGCCCCCTGAACACTTCCTGGCTTTGCTGTCAGCCTTTGATGGTTTCTCCAGCCATTCCCTAGGCCTGTAATACATCCATGCCACTTGTCTACAGAAAGTTTGAAAGTAGTGAAGTTGATCTAAACATTTTTGTGAACAACTGAGCAGTAAGTACAGTTTCAAAGCTGCAGCAGCTGTTTGTGTCTTTGCTTTGCAATCTGGTGTCTTAACTGGAATCTTTTATGTCAGAACATAATCTACTTAAAAAGTTTCCATTTGTGTCACAAATAATAAACTTGATGGGTCTTTACAACATCCAAACAGCCACTTTAAGCTGTCTTGTTAGATGATAGTCTTCTTTACCTAGGAAAAGCAACCTCTTTAGGTTTCTCATGAAATATTCATTCTTTGGTATGATGGTTAAAAATGTAATCTACCATATAGCATTATTAAATATAAAATGTGACACCAAGGTATATCCTATAGTTTACTTTTAAAATGTGTTTACTACATGTTTTAAATAGGTTATAAGTAACCTTCCCCTGTCCCCCCCCCCCCCCCCACACACACACAGTTTAAGAAGATAGAGAATTCTCCAATAAAGTCTGTGCCTGGTGGTTTGAAGTTTAATGACCCTATCACACATATTCTGATACCAAGCCACCATGACTGAATCAATAACTCAGCCTTTTTCAATTTTCTTCTTCTTTCCCCTCCGCATTACCTGGCTTTATGAATTGCTCATCTCCATCTAATCTGCATCAACATCTTTAAGCACCCATTTGTATTTGCCCAGACCTCACCAAGGATCTGCTCCTTTGCTTTTCTGCATTGGTTGGAATTTAGGCAGTCCCATCAACCTACTACCTGTTCAAAAGTGAAAGCAGAGCCAAAGGGGCCATGGACCGTTCTAACATCACACAAAGGGCACCTTCCCAACCCCACTTTTCGATACAGTTAGAGACAATAGAGTTGCCACCAACATGCAGTGATTAATGCTGTCTTTATTAACTGGTTGAACTGAGGACAAAAGGATGGCCACTTGTCCTCATTCCTCAGCAACCCACCCCCATGGAAACTTCTTTGGGGACTAGGGTCAATTGTTGGACTTGAACTAGTTACTGACTTTGAAGTAGTTTTGCTTCTTTTTAAAAAATATGTTTTTATTGATTTTATTGAGGAAATGAGAGGCAGAGAGAGATAGAAACATCAATGATGAGAGAGAATCATTGATTGACTGCCTCCTGCATGCTCCCTACTGGAGACTGAGACTGCAACCAGAGCATGTGCCCTAATCAAAATCGAACTGTGACCTCCTGATTCATAGGTCAAAACTCAACCACTGAGCTACCTGGCTGGGCAAATTTTGCTTCTTAGAGAAACAATAAAACTCATAAAGGATCAATATAGTTGTTGCAACAAAAAGTTTCATGAATGGTTCAGTAGTAACTAGACTGAGCCAAAGATAGAATTAGTAAATAGGAGGAAAAATATGAACAAATAAACCAGAATATATAGCCCATAGAGCAAGGAGACTGACAATATAATTGTCATATTTTACATGTGAATCCCAGAAGGAACAATAAAGAGAATGAGTAGAGGCAATATGTGGATAGGTAATGGCTGAGATATTTTCAGTTCTGATTATAGACTTGAATCATCAGAGACTAGAAACACATATTATTCTAATCAAGAGAAATGAAAAGACATCTATGCTTACATATATTGTAAGGGCACCGAAGCGAGCCAAACACAGAGAATATCTTAAAATGATTCAGGGAGAAAAAAGAGGAACAATAATTGGACTGATAGCAACCATAGATGCCATGTTGAGTCACTGTAGTTGTCAAGAAACAAACACATTTTTAGATAAACAAAAATAGAGAGTTTACCACTACAGGCTCTAACTAAAAGAACTTCTAAAAGCTATACTTAGAAGGAATAAAAATGATTCCAGAAGAGATGTCTGAAATACACTAAGATGTGAGCAAAGACAGTATAAAATATGAACAATGTCTATTTTGTGGGGCAAAATAACAAGACAAAACTAAAATGCTGAATGACAATTGCTTATAAGTTTGTAGGATGGTGAGAAGAGTTAAAGTATTCTGTGGTTTTTGAGCTCTTTAGTTGGAGAGTTAATATAATGATTAACCTGAGACTTTGACAGGTATACCAAAATTCCAAGGGCAGAATAGAAAATAATTCAGCTAAAGCAGTAGGAAAAAATAAAAATAAATACCAAGGTAAGATAGGAAAAAAAGCATAGACAAAACGGGACAACTAGTAATCACAGAATAACATAATAGAAATGGATCAAAATATACCATACAGTAAATATAAATAGACTAAATTCATCAGGAACAAAACAGATGATCAAACTAGATAAAAATAAGATGTAGTTGTATACTGCTTACAAGAGACAAACCTAAAACATATGGAAATTCCCCAAATGTATACTGGAAGATAGGTGCAAAAATGAAAGCATTGTTTCTTATGGGAGCAGATAAGAAAACTGGATACAACCCAAATCATATGTTCTTCTACAGGAAAAATGTTTAAACACATTGTGGCATATCAATTAATTGGTACAATACAATCAATAAAAACAAATGAATGGCAATCACACAGATCAACATGAATGAATGACAAAAATATATTGGATATACAGCATATTTACGAATTCCAAACACCCAAAATACAGAATTTACTTAATACATATGAAATAAAGCCTACTAAAACTATGAAATTCATATCTAGAAAATTCTCTCTGTTTGGGTGGTGATAGAGGCAACTACATGCACCAGTTTTATGGACACATGGCTTGCACAGTCTCACAGGACCCTGTGTTTAGAAAAACCCTATACTTGGTTTAATGCTTTGCTGTCATCAACTTGAAATTCTTGATAATTTTGAACAAGGGACCCTGCATTGTCATTTTGCAAATGTTAATGCCAAAGCCATTGCCTATAATACTTATCAGAATTATCCAGGCACAAGAGTCACATAATCACTGCTCAGGTGGAATTCAATATTCTATTTATATGGTTGTGATGGGGAAATCGGTCTGAGTTGTTATGTAGTTATACTTAAGCATATGCTTTGACTCTATAAAACCCAAGTGAGTAATATCAATTTGAGGGAAAAGAAGAGCCCTCTGTATTTCTTTACACAGTTGGATATCCAGCTGCTCTTGTTTTCATACTGCAAGAGCATTTCTTTGCAAACTTGTTAGCTCCTGCATTATTTGGAGGCTCTGCTTTTTAAAAGCAGGTAGCATTTAAAGACTACAGGGCAGAACCTATCTGATTCTATGGCTGTCACCAGCAGCTGGTGCACCCAGCATCCTCTGAGGAAGTGGGCTGCCCTGTAGCCACCGTGGATATTGTGCAAACACAGCACATCTGCTCTCGTAAGTGGCTCACTGAGCTTGTGTGACTATAGAGGCCAATGCACCATTCATGTGAGGTTTGGCAGCTTCAAAATTCACACGTAGAGACAGCTGGTGAAATAGTTTGTTAAGTGATGCACCCCCTTTTCATCCAGCCACCTGGATGATTCTGAGAGGCACAATGTGACCATCACTCTTGAATACATTGTGCGGTAGCCAGCATTGGCCAAACCTTGGGAGTTTTCAAAGGCAATTCAACATGGTTAATTTTTCCAGAGCTCTCAAAGAACTCTTGGCTGTTTCAGCTTCATTGTATCCTTTAAGTGCCTCTGTAGTCTGACCTTCAGTCCCAAGTTACTATCATATCATTTTGCTTCTGCTCTCTCAAGTGCAATGAAGTCCAGGAACTCTGATATTATGCATTCATTCCTTCAGTCATCAATAAATATCTTAAATCTTAACTCTTTTATACAGATCTTCAAGTCTTGGTCTACTTTGCCTCTTTCTCTTTTCTGTTTTTTCTTTCTTTCTTTTTCTTTTTTCTTTTTTTTAAACTTTTCTACTGACTCTGATTTATGGGGTTTAAGGATCTACCTTCCCTGCATTTATTCTTTATGGCAATGTTTTCCAAAAACTGATCCACTCCCTTTTTTTTCACCAAACCAGTCATGACATTTTCTGTTTTGCAGTGAATCATGTAATCTGTTGTACTCCTTAGAGATTTCTTGAGGAATTTTGGAATGGCAGAAGTTAAAATGAAATACAACTTTTAAAAAGTATAATTCATATTAAAGCAAGCTTCACCTGTATATGTTACTCTAAATTACAGTGATCTACCCAGTAAAGAGCAAATGAATATCTACTGAAAAGTATTTGACACTTTTTTCTGAAAATGCAAGTTGCATGGTAAAATCTCCTAAAGGTTGTCTAGGTAACTAGAATCATTATCTCACTCTTTAGTCAAATTTGGTGAGTCTAGGTAGTCTTAGTATCAGAAGTCTTGCCCTGAGTTCAGCCAATGATAAGTTGAGCACTTATTATGCACAAGACATTAAGGAGCATATAAAAAAGTGGAGGATATACTTGCCTCCACTGAGGAGCTTAAACCTCATTGCAAAGACCTGTATATATAACAGGAAATTAACAACACAAAGTAAAATGGCCAATGAATCATTTAGGTATTAAGTGCAGTAGGAAAGAAAAAAAAGAGAGACTGATTATTGGTGTCTGGGATCATCAGAGAAATATAGGGGCAAAGGGCATGTCCCAATATTTAATTAGACTCTCTTTGGAGCCAGGTAAAGTTATTACTTCTGCAGACAACTAACTCCATAGAGAAAAAACATTTGGATTACTCTATTCATTACTCTTCCTGGCTTGAGACAGATTTATTTTGAATTACTGTTGGATGTTTTCCTCTTTTCGTGTTTTAAAATAAGTGCTCAGTTTAATTGCTTATTTGTATTATTGGAAGATTATGTGAATGAAATTTCTTCTAAGAATTGAGATCTTATTTTGGGTTATGTGGTCTTCTTTATTGTTAATAATGAGTTTGATTCATTATAAGCTAATTATATCCACTTCAGGAAAAAGGAGTTATTGAAGGTCAGGGCATTGTAGTGATGAGGCCACATGTCTTAGAAACAGATGGGCCCAAATTTGAATCCAACCTTTACTACTAACTGTGCTATGTGACTCTATTTCATTTATTTAGTCTCTTAGCCTCAGTTTCTTTAGCTAATAAATGAGGACATATTTCATTTAATATTTTTTGATAGGGTTTATTTTATAGTACTACATAAAGTACCTATATGCCACTTCTGTTTGGGTCATAGAAGGAAGGTATTGTATATGTACCAGCAATTATTATTATTATCCTTTTAAAACGAGCCAATTCATTTTATGGATGTGAGGAGACTTCTGTTGAAACACAAAATGAGCCTGTAATTTTAGGAAATATTTTAAGGTCTTTGGATTAAACTAAAGGTTTTTTTTGTTTGTTAATGCTTCCAAAAATTGTACTGGCTAGAGAACATTGTCTTTATTTCGTGTTGTTTAGATCTTAATGGTACTTCATGGGTGGTCTGCCAGTTGAGTTTCTTGTCTATGTTTTTAAAGAAGAGTATCTATAATTCTTAAAATGGGTATTTTGCCAATTTTCACATGCCCTGTTTTCTCTTCTCAAATCAACATGTCTTCGTATTTATACAATTCAGAGTTCAAACAACATTCATTACACTGCTGTCGCTGAACATAAAGACAACCCAAACTTGTTATGCCCAAATATAAAACATGATCCAACTAAGTGAGCAGATGTGTTGCATGAGCAAAGCCTCACCATGTTGTTCCTATTTATTGTCTGCCTTGTTTGGAGGGTGTGCCTGGCCCTCTGAGGTGGTGGATAAAGGCTCTTGCCAATTGCACTTAGTTAATGAAACATTTTATGCACATCTTGTTCTTCTGTTCTGTTGCATTGCCCTTGGGTGACAGAATGGTTTTTAGGAAGTTTGGTTAAACTTGTCAAGCTTTTGAAATGACTTTAAAAATGTTTTGTAGCTACAAAAATAATTGTGTTTATTTCAAAAAATGAACCATGCTTTCTTAATTTGGAGCTAAGATAATGAGCTTTTAAAATGCAGGGTGTTCAGCAAAATTCCAACCAACTTTTAAAATTTACACTGTGTTTTTCTAATTGTTTTTGTGCTTATTTTCTACTCCTTTCTGCACCTTCGCCATATAATAAGAATGAGAAAACACAAGCGCTTGTCTGTGGAGAGTAGGCCCAGAATCCTCTATCAGCCAGAAATTTCCACGAAAATAAAATTCAAAAAAAGAGGAGCGGTGTTGCTAAGATTTCTTAGTGGGCCCTTTCCTCCCCTGGGGATGCTCCTGGCTGTCAGAGGGAGGTAGACCAGGCTGCCCATTGGCATGAGTACCAAGGGTTTGTTTACTCAATGTCCCACCCTTATTCCTTAGGGTTGCTTACTAGTATTTCCAGCATGTGCACGGGATCTTGAAGGAAATAACCAATTAAATCTACGTGGTAGAACTCTTTGTTCATTGTTAACAATAAAAAGACTCCTTGAACATGATTGAAATTTTAGAAAGGAATGAAGTACACTTGGTTCTGTTAGTAACAGTCTCTTCCCATTTCAGTATTGCCAGGAATTAAAAGTCCCCTCTTTTCCCATCTTTCTGATTTTCCATTGGTCTGTGGTATGTTTCTGTACTCATGACAGAAGACAGTTGGCACTAATCAATATTTGTCCACAGCTGACTGGTACTACCCAGTGACAGAGTTGTGGGGAAATGCAAAGAGCATATTACATCATGGGAATGAACTGCCTGGTTCAGCTTCTGATTCTGTTACTTACTCCCTGTGGTAATAGACCAGTTCCTAATTTATATTTTCTTACCTGTGCAAATAAGGATGCCATTTAGTGTTTTCCTCAAAGGGCTGTGTTTTAGGACTAGAGCAAAATTACCAGCTGCCTCCTCTCCATGTGCTTAACTTAAATTTATGATTCAATGGAAGTTCTAGGAGATGATGACACAGACAATAGCCAGAGATCTCTGGGTGCTTCTTTCAAGGCTCCCATTAAGTACAGTGTTACTCACTCTGCCTTCAGTCCTCTGCCAAAGGTGTGATTCTTTTTGTCTGGGGCAGGAAAAGACCCCTGGGTGGGCTCACCTGGTGGTGAGTGTGGCCCCTAAGTGTTGGACTACAGTCCGCAGTCAAGCTCTATAGTAATGCCCTGGACTTAGAAGGTTTAGAACTACTGAGCCTGAAGCCCAAACTGTGGGCCCTTGGTAACAAGTAACCGTAACTCATATATCATTGGAGGCAGGATCACAGCTGACATCTAAACACAACTTATTATCCTGCTGGAAAAAAAAATGCAGGGCAGGGGTTCATTTTCCCTTTTAACTTAATTCCTTAATTGAAAAATTAAAAAAGTAAACAAGTATAATTTCATAATTTCTAGACAAGGAGGCCTTACGCAAGAGATTCTGTAGGTATTAACTTGTTCTCCATTCGCCATGTAATTTATCTTTGGGTAATGGGACATGCATATTTTACTTAATTGTTTTCTTTTCTTAACCCAATGTATTCTACATGAGGATATCAGAGAGTTTACATAAAATGTTGTTTTTATGGTTAAATGAGGTTACATATCCCCAGCATTTAGCATGGTGCCTGGTCCCTACTAGACTCAATAAATATAAATAAAACCCCTACCCTCACTACTTCTTCCTACCACATCAGAGTTTCTGTTTAAATACCAACAGTAGTATGTTCCCAAGCTTTCTATCTGCTGTTCTTCCAAGTTCTCTTTAAAGAATATAGGGTACTCAACTATAATTTTTAGTATAGCATTTGTTCACTTTCAATTTGCTATCTCACTAACTGCCAACTATGTTACACTGCTGCTGGTAAACATTCTGTGTAAAACACCTGCTTCAAACTGCTTTAAGCTGTTGTGGAGAGAAGTTTTTAAAGGGTTTAGACAAGGAACACAAATTAATTAAAAAAATAACATGTAATACTTTTCTCTGTTTCCAAGACACTCATTAATTCCTTCTCTTAACTCAACCCCCAAATGTTGCCTTGCTAAAGACTTTCTGTGTAATCATTTTATGTTTACTTCTATGTGAACTTATATAAATTATGCAGATTACCACTCTTGTCACTATGAAGGATGAACATATATTCAATTTAGTAAAAGATCTCCCAGACAGCCTCATTTCTGGTCCTCCTCCCACCCCTAAGCAAATACCAGTTTGTAATGAGACTTCTTTGGATTGGTACCAGGCTATTGCCTTAAAGTAAGTAAAGCATGTGTGTCTTAACTACAAAGCTGGTTGATGTAACATGATTTAGCAGAGCACTTTGAGTTCATACAATACCATGCTTAAATGAAAGAATGGGATTGGCTTTGGATTCTTGTTTAGATTTTTTTTTGGGGGGGTGGGGCCTGGTCAATTTAGTTCATGTAAGCCTGGTTCCCCTCAATGTAAATTAAAACCCCATTAGCTGCCTCAGAGTCTCGCACTGACCCATTTGTACTTGTTGAGGCTCCAGTGCCTCCCTTGGAACCTGCAGTATCACTGGGAGGCCTGCCAGGAGGTGACCTCAAGATTTGCCTTTTTCCCCCTCCACAGATTTTTAGTCTGTGTGAAGACTAATTAGAAAGACAGCCCTTAATCACACTAGTGGCATACCTATAAAAACCAATATTTTGGAAAGAAAAATAATCAATTAAATAGATAGGCATCCTAGAGTTAAAGATTTAGTCATCTGTCTATTGCTTGAAAATAGTATGTATACACATCAAATGTCTTAAGAAGGTGAGTAACGGCTGAATGGTGGATAAGTGCAGAACTGGTCTCTCCACATGGGTACTTATTCTAACTCAATCATGGGAAAATACATTAAAGGTGTTTTGAGGTGCCAGGAGCACTTAGAAAAGGAGACAGAACTAGAATTGAACTCATACTTGGGGACAAGAGAATAGAGCTAGGAAAACTTATGGGGTAAAAACAACTCAAGAAGAGCAGTGAGGAAATCGAACCAGAAGGCTAGCAATTTCATGAAGATTGTGTACACCAAGCATGCCAAATCACAGTTCTCAGGCCACATGCAGCCCACAATGAATATTTTTGTGGCCTACCCAAAAGAACACTATGTAAGAAACATTTTAATAAAAAATTCATAACTTAATTTTTACAATATCCTGTTATACATAATTATTAATAACAAACTACACTATTCGCTAATGACTAATTGCTATAATCGTGTTGCATTTATTTCCCTTACATGCCTTACTATGCACAGGTGCACCATTTATCTCCACTAATACTAGCAGTGAATATTTTAGCAGCCGATTGCCATGTTATTAGTCTTGTATTGACTTGTTTGGTGTGCGCAACAGGAAATATTTAACTTTTGGAGAACAAAAAATAGGTTTATTTGCATTATGCTTAGTAATTCGTTCAGTTGTTCAGTGTCTGATAAGTTAATGTTCAAGAAAAAATATTAATTTTTATTAAAATATGCTATTATTTTGTATTAATTATTACTCATTTACTTCAGCCTTTTGTATTCAGCATTTCTCTATCAAAATAAACATCATGCTGATTGAAATAAGCTAGTCAATGAAAGAGAAACACTACATGACCTCACTCATTTATGGATGATAAAGAACATTATAAACTGATGAACCAAAAGATAGATATAGAGACAGTAAAGCAACAAGCAGACTGTCAAATTACAGCAGGGAGGATAGGGAGATCTGGGGTAGATAAGAGATCAACTGAAGGACTTGTATATATGCATATAAGTACAACCAATGGACACAAAACTTTGGGGAGTGAGGGCATGTATTGGAAGGGGGGGGCAATGGTATATGTACAAAGATAATAATTTAATAAAAAAAATAAACCTGCGTTTCTATGAAAATTGAAGCTTTTGTTTTTTGGGGGGCCCACATAAACTTAAACCTTGTTTATTTGGCCAGTGTTAGCTTTAAGTTTGACATGCTTGTGACATGGTGTACACAGTCAGCACTGGAAAAGTTCTTCTCTAATTCACAAGTCTTCTGTAAGTACCCATTGTGTTCTAGTCATAGTGTAACGTTTGGTCTAGGAAAGACATCTACCTTCACTCAAATGCTTTGCAGTCTCCAAGGGAAAGAAAACATTTAAACTAATAAGGAATATGAAGCTATGCCGTGTAACGGTGGATGGAGGAAGATGGCTCAGCAGCCTTGGGGAGAAGTAAGCATTAAAAGGGAGCAGGAAAGGCTTCATTGAGAAATCAGAGAACCTAATGGAATGTAGCCTTCAGGAAATCAGCCAAGAGGTCTGAATATGAAAACTCTATCATGATCCACTAATCTTGGATTAAGCAAGTAAGGCAAAAGAGATTCTGAGTGTTCCTGAGTTATGCCCCTTTAATATTCTCTCAGAAGCACTTTGGAAGGGACTTCAGAAGGCAGCCAGGGAAATTTGATTATAGGTAGTTAAATTTCAGCAACTGAGATTGGCCAAAGGCAAGATTCAATATAAGAGACCACTTGGAGATTATTTAAACACAATAACTATCAGCTCCAATTATATACTAGAATCACCTGGGGATCTTTTATGAGAATATTTTCACATCTGGATCCTTCTCCTAGTTTCAGGAGAGAGGCTTAGGCATATCATAAAGGTTCTTGCAGAGACTTCAGAGTGCACTCAGGTAAAAATCATAGATTTAAAGTAGTTGGTCAAAAGCACAAAAAAGGAGAAAGGAAGATCTCTTCACATACAGATTGAGTCTCTGGTTTTCAGATTCAAGCATGTGTTGGTATCACCTGTTATTAAAACAGGTTGTTGGACCCCACCCTTGGAGTTTCTGACTCATTAGTACTGGGGTGAGGTCCAAGAATTTGAGTTTCTCACTCATTTTCAGGTAATACTGATGTGTCCACATTTTAAGAGCCATTAGACTAGGTCAACTGTGGAGAAATAAGGAAGACTTGAAATTTGGGGTCATACAGGCATGGTGGTCTCACTAGCTAGGCCCTAGGTCTGACTGGCAGGGTGGCAGCTCAGGGAACAGCAGTTGTGATCGGTGCTATGTATGATCTAGAATCTTGGTACTTAAACAGGGGTTCTCAGACCATCAGCATAGGCATCACCTGAGTACTTGTTAAAAAATCTAGGCTCAGGCCCTGTGACATCTGGTTTCCTGCCTGTAGGAGGAGCTGGGATGAATGTGTCCCAGAGGTTCTGTGCTATGTCTGGGGCCCACACCCTTAGGTGGGGTTAGCAGGCCTCAGCATAGTTCTCACAGGCCCATTAGCAGGTGTGGGTCATGCAAAGGGCGAGGCAGGTTTCCAAATAGGGGAGATAGTGGTTGGATGGTGCTAGCCTTCCTCACTTGGTAAGGATGGCACAGACTTGAACATCTTCTTCTGTCAAGTTCCTCATATTTCTTCTGACGAGCCTAGGAAAACCTTCACGTCTGCCACCATGCCAACTGTCATGTCCGGAATGGCCTCAGGTGACCCCAAAACCTTGCTTTGGACAGGACTAGGGCTTCCATCACAGCGTCATGAGGCCAAGGAAATGCCTGGGGTCCCCTAAGCCTGGCTCAGTGTGGGCAACTCTGGGAACCTGTAGCTGGCATGGGTGGCAGCACAGAGCCAGCTACTGGAGAAGCATTCAAACTCCAATGAGGAAATTAAGTGAAAACTCTGGCCCTGGCTTGCAAGGACAATGCCTCTGATGTCCTCCTTCCTGATACAGAAGTAATATACCTGGGGTCCCAGGTTAAGCCCAAGAAGATGCAGATGTTGACCAGGTTGGTGAGGCCGGACAGACAGGTCTCTGCTTAGTCCTCACAGGACACTGGCACACGTGTGTGCATAGAACAGTGCCATGGGCTGTCAGTTTATAATACTTGGTCTTGGGCAGTGTGAACACCTCCAACTGCCACTCAGTGCATTGAGCTTGGTGTGGCCACCCTGCTTGTCAAGTGCCTGCACCAAGTCCCATGAGAACCTGGCAGGGTTCAGGCAGCAGGTGCTCAGCACCTGCAATTCCCGGAGGGCGACCACGGGTGTGTGGTGGATCAGTCACCCCTTCTCACCCAGCACCACTAGTCCTCCTACTGCTTCCTGCCTCCCCCATCTCCTGAGTGTGGGTGAACAATGGAGCCTATTGGTGCCATGGTGGGTTCACGGTGGACCACTTCTGAAGGAATGTGCCAGCGAAGTAGTGGCAGCCACGATGCCTGAGAGGAAGATGTTGGCCAAGTGGTTGAATACATGCTTCATCCCAGGTCCTGGGGGCAGGCCTGCTCCAGCATTAAACAGTGGAGGTGGTGAGAAGTTGTGAGACTGTGAATGTATTTTGAAGATATTAATTTCCTTATATCAGCCACTGAGCCATACCAGCCGGAGTGAAGAAAGTTGTCTTGACTTGAGTTGCCATGACTCAGAAAACAGAAAAATATGGAAACTACACATAGGGAACATCAGAATATTCAGCTGGGAAGTGAAAGGGACGCAGAAGCAGGAAAGGTGACACAGGAGACAAAATTGTATCCAACTCACTTGCTTCATTAGAAGATGTGTATTGCCAGGATGAATATGCAAAACCAATCATCTGACATTACTCTGGGTTTCTTAATGTCTCTTCCATGATACTGTCTCCTATTCCCCCAGGTTGAGGTTGAACTGACCCCTCAGTTGCACTCTTATGTTTCACATGTTTACATCACATAAATCTATCGTAGCACCTATTGAGATGTTAAGATTTATCTCACTTGTTTAAGCGTTTTCCTTCACCCACTAGATTATAAGTCCTTTATATACAGGGAAAAATCTTGTTTGTGGCATTACCAAATGGAACTTAACAGACACTTGCAAGTATTTGTTGAATGCATAGATACTTAACATAGAAGAAAAGAGGGAATTATTGCTTTGGGAAGAATATATGGTGAGATTTAAAAATATGGTGAAAATCTATACATAAAAGTTATAAATATGTATAGATATATACATATATATTTATGCACAGATAAAGCAAATATGACAAAATATTAAGAGTTCTTGAATCTAGGTGAAGAGAATAAAGTGTTTATTGTATTGTTTCTTCACCTAATCTCTAGCCTAAAATATTTCAAATTTATAAATTGTGAAAAATGTTTGAAAATAGTCCTTGAATTATTTCTTTAAATTGAGAGAGCTGTCTCTTTAAATAAGTGTTAAAATATGGAAACTTGAATTTCTATTATTTTTATACATTTTGCAATATATGATATCCTTTTCTTACTTAGATATGCTTTGATTTCTAAAGAGACTTAGGATTACTTTTATATTGACAGGGCTATTTAAAACATAAAGAAATAACTTGAACATTTTTGATTAAAAGCTCTTTTTTTATAAAAGAAGTGTTGGTTTGGTAGAATTTTTCAGATTGACTGTTTATGCATATTTATTTATCTAAATCTGAATTCCCACATTAATATCACTTGGGGGGAAAGCCATATATAATTTTGAAAATTCATTTTGTTTTCCTTAAATTTTCATTTGGTTACTTATAATGCTTAGGTATAAAATGGCAGTTGAGATAATAATTGATGGTATTAATTTATCTTTCTGTCATATGAAGTCTATTCATCACCAGATTGATAGTTTATATAGAAATTCTCCTTTTAAATCTACAAAGTAGTTTCTAAAATCAGAGTATTTTTGTTTATGTATGTTTTTATTCTTTGAAAATAGCTGGAATATTTGTATCTCTGTTTTGAATATTTATTAGGGAACTTCCTAAGCATATTACAGGAGAAAAATTTGTTGTTGTTATTCTATTTCTATGCAATAGGAAATGTGATGTAATCCCCCAAATAAATAGGTATATAATCAATTTATTTGAATTTTCCATTTAGTTTATTGGGACAGGCTATTTTCATGTATTCTATTGTTTAAAATGCAGTGTCATGTATATTGTTAAGACCCACCCTGACAGAATTTATGGAAATCCTTGTAAAGTTCTAATCCACTGAGTTAGTGACATCCTTTTGGAGGAGACAAGGCAAGTAGCACAGATCTCTCTGTAGCCAATATATGGCCACTGTCTAATTTCCAAGTATAAATTTGGATGTTACCCAGTATTTTCTTTATCTTTTCTTTCTTTCTTTCTTTCTTTCTTTCTTTCTTTCTTTCTTTCTTTCTTTCTTTCTTTCTTTCTTCTTTCTTCCTTCCTTTCTTTCTTTCTTTCTTTCTTTCTTTCTTTCTTTCTTTCTTTCTTTCTTTCTTTCTTTCTTTCTTTCTTTCTTTCTTTCTTTCTTTCTTTCTTTCTTTCTTTCTTCTTTTTCTTTCAACTGGTTTCTAACCAAGGAAGACCTTTTATCACTCACAAAGCACCTGAACAATCAAAGGAAGCTTCCTCCAGGTAGCTTATTTTAATAGTTGTTGGCAAGCTTATCTTAATAGTTTGTTTTCTCTTATTCTCATGAAAGTTTTTCCTTTTTTTGTTATCATTTTCTTTTTATACATTTATCTTCATTTCTTGTTTGCTCTCTTATGGAGAACAGCCAGCTAACTTCTTCCTCATATTAACTTTGATTAAATTGAAAATGGTTCATTCAGTATTTAGTGGGCACTTGTTACATGTCAGGTACTGTTCTTGATAGAATACATTAGTGAGACAACAAAAATCCCTGTCTTCATGATGCTTACATATTAATGAGGGGAAGACAGATGATGTAGAATAATCATGGTTTAAAGTGCTTTATCTGGCATCACAGAAAAAGATAAATGCTATGGGGGAAAAGCAATATAAAGGAATTACTAGTGTGAGTGTGAGTGTGAGTGTGAGTGTGTGTGTGTGTGTGTGTGTGTGCGCGCGCGCGCGCGCGGGGGGGGGGGGGAGTGTTGAGTGTAGCTTTCAAGTTTTAAATAGGTTGATCAGAACGGGTCTCATTGAGGTGGTGACATTGGAGCAAAAGCCTGAAGGCTGGGGGTGAGACATGCCTGGCATGTTCCAGGAATAACAGCAAGGGCAGTGTGAGATGGGAGAGGGAGATATAGGAGATGAGTGGTCTTTTAACCCGCATGAAATGTGAAACCACTGAGTAGTTTAAAAGGACAACTATGGCTGCTGGTTTGAGAATAGCTTGGGGCAGGAGGAAGGAGAAAAACAGAGAGACCAATTAGTTTATTATTCTAGGGGGGAAATGGTAGTATGTTGGGCCAGAGTATTAATAGTGGAGGTGGTGAAAAGTTGTGCGACTGTAAATGTATTTTGAAGAGAGAGCCAACAGGACTTCCTGATGAACACAATATAGGGGGTATGTGAAAAGAGAAGACAAGAAAATGTCTAGGTTATTAAAATGTTCCTTTGGCCTTTCCTCTGCAAGCCTGAATTATCCTCACAGATTCTTTTATGATTGCAGGATATGTTTTCACATCTTTACTATTTCCTATGGCTGTTTTATAAAAATTTTCCTGTCTTACATTCTATTAAAAGGCTCATTATAAGTGTGGGGAAAAAATTCCCATGAAGGTCTTACACAAGGGTAATAAAAAAGAAACTGGTTTCAATTTATAAAAATCCAGAAAGAGATAAACACTATGTTCTCAACACAGGTAATCGAGGAGAAAAATGGGGTAGATTTTGTTGGAAATTTCAGTTTTCATGAACATGAATCATTGAGCATTAGTAGAAACTATCTTATCCTATTAGGCTGGATAAATACATATCAGGATTCCTCTTAAGTAAATCTGACCCAGCTCTTTCATTCTCATCTATGCTGTGACTAACTGTATTAAAATCATGACTATTCTGGGTTGTTCCAGTCCAATAAAAGTTATTTACTAAGTGTATTCAGTTCCACATATGACAGATCATGAAAGATGTCCAATATTCTATACCTGACATATAGTAACTCTAATATAGTAAACTTTAATATTTGTCATCAAAAGTAATGTTGTTTTGTAAAACAGTAGTTTTGAAAATATGAATGTAAGTTAGGGAATAATTTGAGTAAAACATGATTTTAGCATGGTTATGCACACTTTTTCCACAAACCAAACCACATAGAAATACATAAAACACATACAGGCATACAACTCAAACATCTTCCAGTTAGCATTACCCTTGAAGATTGTATTTTCCTATCTTTTTACATTTGTTAATTTTTCTACATTAAAGCATGTGTGTGTGCCCCCCCAACCCCACCCCTCATTGAACATTCTAGAAAAATCTAAGCATTGTTGTTCAAATCTGTACTTGAAGACCTTAAAGGGAATCACCAAATCCTGCAGACATGGCTCCTTCAGGCATCAATAGTGGTTGGTACAGTGGTTATAAATGTCACTGCAGTTTCCAAAGGTTTCAGCTGTTGGGCCAAGTTGTGACCACAGATGAGAAAACCACCAAAGAACTTACAGCAGTGATACAGAAGTTATTTGAAGAAGAAGGCTGTACATTGGATCCAGTCTTCAATATTGATGAAATAGGCATCTACCCATGCCTTGAATGACCTACACATCATGACAGGAAAACCTATCCCAGAATTTAAGGCTGCTAAAGATTGTTAAGCTGTGATGTTCATGCCAACGCTGAACTGAAAATGGTGAGCCACATCTATCCACATCTTCTGTTACAACTTTTTGTCTAATTTCAGATCAGCCTCCTTCCACCACTTCACAGTACCTCACAAGTTGCACTCTTCCCAGCCCACTTCCAAAGCAATATTTATTGTAGTATTTATGCATTTCCTAACCATCAAGCATGCATGCAACACTGCCACTGTATTTATTAGTTTCCTAATTTTTTTCATATGATCACTGATGAAGGTTTTGAATGCTGTGTCTGTAATCCCATTTTCCCCATAAGCCATCTTGGGGAATCATCACGCTGCACAAAATGCATAGCATGATGGTTTTTAGGAACTCAGATACGGCATTATTTCAGAATGACAGTATGGAGCAATGGCATTGTTTTTCCCTTCTTGAAACACAATGGCAGTGTTAGTTGTTAAGAATTGATATCAAATTGCTTGGTCTGCATGGTAGACTATCTTCTGTTCAGTTATAGGATTGTAGAATGATATGGGGTTTATGTAAATGAATTAAAATATGTCACTTAATGAGTCTCAGAGAGGTTTAATGACTTGCCTTAGTCACACAGGAAGAGAATAATAGATCTAGGATCATAGCCTAAGGCATTTGACTTCTAGGTCAGTGCTCCTTCTCATTCAGATTGGTTTTAAAATGTAGTTCCCAGGCTAGGCCTTGAACCAGCACTATCAGCATCGCCTTTAAAGTTGCTAGCAATGGAAACTCAGTGGGCTGGGCCAGCAGTCCTCTAGGGTCCTGGGAGACAACACTAAAGTTTGAGAACTACCGGCTTATAATAGAAACTACCAGTATCTCTGACTAAGGAGCCACAAAAATAATGACAGTGAATCTAAAATATTAACCACTTTCAGAAGATCAGTTATATCATTCTTGTGATTTTCATAGATTCAAAGAGGTATTTAAAAGTATAGACAATTCTAAGATATTGGTTTTATCTATTGATATAAGTACATACAGCACAAAACAAAATATATGGTAGAAACTAAACAATAATTTCCTGTTAGATAGTAGTTTGAAGACAGAAAAAGTGATTTTTTTTCTAAATATGCATATTAATCGCAAGCCACCAAAAAGCACAAATATATGTAAAATATATGTATGTGAAAATCTGAGTGTGTCTATAGTTATAATCTTGAAATGACAAAATAGTAACCAAAGAAATAGTTAGTCAGACTGAATATTTTATAGTTTTGAGAATTAGAAGAAGTTACAGTTCAAACTGCTATGAATTGCCTTTCCTATTTTCTAAGCTGACCACTGAGGTAGGAAGTTATGTGAGCCAGGAAGGTGGGGGACATTTCCTTAAGTTCTTTACAATCCATGGGATGCCAACAGCTAGTTTTAGTTCATATATATGCGTGTTTGGGGCCAGATCAGGACTTTACTTAGGGAACTTGGAAACATGCATGTCAATCAAATGTCACTTAGGAGAGGCTTTAGATCTCCCATGGTTATACAGAAAAATAAAAGCTTACTTTGTGAGCATAATAAGCTTTTCATTAGCTTTTTCCACTTATCCCATATGGAGCAACTACAGGTCTTAATGACAAGTTGAAGACTAGAAGTGACAGGGGAAAGACTCAGCTCAGAGTGCAATCTATGATGTTTCTGGAACTGCAGTCACACTTGCTGGCCTCCTGGTGGCTTTGTGCTTGACACCTAACCTCTTGATGTTTCCATTTCCTCATCTGTAAAATGCGGACAATATAACTTCCCTCGTGGGTTCTAGTGAAGATGAAATGAAGGCAAGTTGTGAAACACCAGGATCTATGTTATCACCATGATGTAAATACTTCCAATGAGTATGATTATTTTTCCCCCCTCTGTCTAATTTTCTGAGGGCATTTAGACTTCAGTTAATTTCTAAATAGTCTCTTTGTGATTAGTGGTGTAATTTTTATGTCATTGGTTATACCTTTCTATTTGATATTTCTATTATTTATGTACTAGATATTTCCCCGTAGGCTTTAATTTCCTAAGGACGGGGCAATTGTTACCCACTGCATTTAAAAAAAGTGTCTTGATGTAGCAGATGCTCAATAAATATGTGTCAAATGAGTGAGAGAATAGAGAAGTTAATATGGGTCTTGGAAGTAAATATAGAATATTCCAGCAATTAACTTGCAGATTGAAGAACCTTTATGCTTAGATCAGCAGTTCATGGAGTGGGCACACTGAATAAATGTCAACTTGAATATGAACTAAAATAAAGGATAGAAATGTGAGCACATGAATAAAAGGCTCGTTCTTACTGAGATTATTAGTTAATAGTTTATAAACTATTAGAGGCCCGGTGCACAAAATTTGTGCATGGGGGTCCCTCAGCTCAACATGCACCCTCTACAATCCAAGAGCTCTCAGGGGATGTCCTACTGACGATTCAGGCCCACTCCTGGGGTTTTATGCTCTCTTTGGGGCCTGGGGGTTTAGCCATGGAAATGAAGCCCCCATGCCCTGTTGTCTGCTCTCTGCCTGCTGTCACCATGTGAAGTAAGCTCCAATGCCCTGCAGTGTGCTCTGTCTGTCAGGCTTTAGGGCTTTGCTGACACTGGCACACTAAGGAAGCCCCTATGCCCTGTTGTCCTGGGTCTGTCTGTGGGGCCTGGGGTGTTCCCGCCACCACCTTACTAAGGAAGCCCCCAAGCCCTGCTGTCTGGGCTCTGTCTGCCTGGCCTGAGGCTTCACAGTCATCACCCTGCGAAAGAAGGCCCCAAGACCTGCTGTCTGGGCTCTGTCTGCCGCGTCTGGGGGCAGATCCAACTTCGCTGCTTGGTCCACACGAACCCCCTCGGGGCTAACGGGCCCAGACACTGCAGCACCAGTGGAGCAGGAAGGCTGGATCTGCCCCCACCTGAGGAGGTTCAGCCTCACCACTTGGTTACTTCAAGTCTGTCTGGGCTCTGTCTGCCCACCGCTTGGTCCATGTGGGGCTGAGGGGCCCAGATGCTGCAGCACCGGTTGAGCAGGAAGGCTGGATCCAACCCCTCGGGCGGACAGGCCCAGACACTCTAGCAGCGGGGCTGAGGGGACTGGGTGCCACCATCTTGTGGCTATGGGGGTCACCATTTTGTCATGGAGTGATGGTTAATTTGTATATTACTCTTTTATTAGATAGGATGGTAGGTGAAATTCATTTTAATGATGAAAATGGCAAAGTTGAATGATGGAAGCAACAAATGGGTTGCATGAAAAGGCACTAAAAGGAACTTTGCAGCTCTGGGTAGAACATATTTTAATGCTCTATTCAAATTAGCTGATAAACATGGTAGCTATTTATTAGGGTCCTTCTATGAGTTTTTGGTTCAAGATAAACAAATCCTATATTATAAGAGCTAATATGCACATTGTCCCCTCGACCGGGAGTTTGACCGGGGCAGTGGGGGAGGGGGCGGGCCTGGCCAGCCAACAGCCCGCAGCCCCTTACCCCTGCTGGCTGGACCCCACCTGTGCATAAATTTATGCACTGGGCCTGTCTCTCTCTCTCTCTCTCTCTCTCTCTACTTCTCTATATATAGTATAGAGGCCCAGTGCATGAAATTCGTGCACGGCTGAGGGAGTCCCTCAGCTTGACCTGAACCCTCTTTAATCCAGGACCCCTCAGGAGATGACCCTGAGTGATGGGTCCTAAACTGGCAGTCAGACATCCCTCTTGCAATCCGGGACCACTGGCTCCTAACCACTCACCTGCCTACCTGCTTGATCACCCTTAACCACTCTATCTGCCTGCCTGATTGCCCCTAACTACCTCTGCTTGCTGGCCTGATCACTCTTTAACTGCCCCCTGCTGGCCTGATTGCCTCCTAACTGCCCCCCCTTGCTGGCCTGGCCATCCCCTAACTGCCCATCTGCTGACCTGGCTGCCCTCTAACTGCTCCCCTGCCAGCCTGATCACCCCTAACTGCCACTCTGGGTTTGTCCAGAAGGAAGTTGGACATCTGGAAGATGTCTGGTTGACCTGGTTTAATTAGCATATTACCCTTTTATTAGTATAGATATATCATATTTCTTTTGAGTTTTTATTAAAAGGTAATAAAGAATTAATAAATGTATATAGGGTGGGAGAAAAGGTATGCAAATAGATGACAACATAATTTCTTGAAAATGAACTATCATTGGATCATGAAGCAGGATAAGAAAAGTAATAGCCTGGGGGAGGTGGCTAGAGGAGAGAGAGCTAGTATACCCAACACAACCCCAGAGAGTTGGCCAGTAGAACAGAGGATCTGCAAATACAAGGTTTATTTTAAAGTTGAGAACAAAATCAAAGTTCTCTCCTATCACCTCTACTACAAACACATAGTGCTTACACTTTTCTATTTCTTTGTTGTATTTCAAAACCTGAATCTTGGATAATGTATTGTAGCAAATATTACTGAGATTTTCCTTAAGAATTGTTCTTGTGACTGTTTATTTTGTTGTTGTTCTGTTTGTTTTCATTTGGTTTAATAACTTGCCTGAACTTAATCTGTTGGATCTATTTTTTCCTGCTACATGTGGCTACTGATGTTTCTGTTCAGTTTTAAAAAGCATTAATGTTTTAGTTTTAGTGGCTCTCTAGGTCTGCATAGCTCACTAGTCATCAAAGGGTGTTCACAAACACCTTCAGCCATTAAGCTTTCCATTGTCTGCTGATGGATCTGTTCATGGGTTGGAAACACATTAAAAATTTAGACAGTTGTCAAATGTTCAGATCTGCCTTCTGCTGGGTCCCTCTTGGAAGTTTCCTGCAGATCTGCATGGCATCCAACTCAGCTGGGGATGTGTAGATAGCTAGGGCCCTCTTGAGTCTTCTCTGTACCTGTGCACAGTCTCCTGGACAGCAGGGATCTGTGGAGTACTTCCAGCCCTTCTTTGGTTCTCTCATTCCCAGGTTCTCCTTGTCAAATTCTGATTAGTCAAGTGGTTTACTGCCCACCCCAAGAAAGACTGCAACTCAGGGTAATAGAGCCATGGGCCATTGTCATTTGTTTTCCATTGTGTCTGCTACTTTCATTCACAATATAATTGGGTATGGGTTTTCTGTTCGCAGTACCAAATTAGTTCATTCCTCTCGAGCAGTGAGATTGCTGTTTTTTATGGCCAGCCCTTCCTTGGAAATGCTTTAACACTGGCCCATCTGAAACATTATAAGGGGGAACTGTGGATATAGGCACACGTTTGGTCAATAATGCCACAGACGCCCCAGTTCTTATCTTAATTTCTGCAGTTCATCAATGAACTAATATTTCTTCTTTTTTTAAATTTTTGGTTAATCTTCACCCAAAATATTTTAGAGATAGTGGGAAGGAGGGGAGATGGAGAGAGACATCAAAGTGAGAGAGACACATCAATTGATTGCCTCCTACACATGTCCCAACTGGGGCCAGGGATTGAACCTTCAACCCAGGTATGCGCTCTTGGCCAGGAATTGAACCTGTGACCCTCAGGGTGGGGGTCAGTCCTCTAACCATTGAGCAATACTGGCCAGAGTGCATGAACTAATATATTTTTAATAGAATTAGTTTATTAAATTAAAAATCTTTAAAAATATAATGTAGAAATTTTTATTGTGTCAAAGGCATTCCTAAGTAATTATAGCTTTCTCTCTCTCTCTCTCTCTCTCTCTCTCTCTCTCTCTCTCTCTCTCTTTACAGTTATCTGGTCATATACAATTTATTTATTTATTTATTTATTTATTTATTTATTTTTTTTTTATTAAGGTATTATATGTGTACATATCTTATCATTGCCCCCCTACCCTACTCCTGTACATACCCTCACCTCCCAGTGTTTTGCGTCCATTGGTTATGCTTATATGCATGCATACAAGTCCTTCGGTTGATCTCTTATCTCCCCCACCTCTCCCTAATCTTCCCGCTGTAATTTAACAGTCTCTTTGAAGCTTTACTGTCTCTGTATCTATCTTTCTGTTCATCGGTTTATAATCTTCTTTATTATCCAAAAACGAGTGAAGTCATGTGGTATTTTTCTTTCACTGACTGGTTTATTTCACTTAGCATAATGTTTTTCAATTCCATCCAGGTTGATGCAAATGGTAAGAATTCCTTTTTTTTTTTTTTTTTTTTTTTTTTTTAATGGCAGCATAGTATTCCATTGTGTAGATGTACCATAGTTTTCTGATCCAGTCATCTGCTGATGGGCATCTAGGCTGCTTCCAAATCTTAACTATGGTTAATTGCGCTGCTGTGAACATAGGGGTGCATATATCCTTTCTGATTGGTGTTTCTAGTTTCTTAGGATATATTCCTAGGAGTGGGATTACTGGGTCAAATGGGAGTTCCATTTTTAGTTTTTTGAGGAAACTCCATACTGTTCTCCACAGTGGCTGCACCAGTCTGCATTCCCACCAGCAGTGCATGAGGGTTCCTTTTTTTCTGCATCCTCGCCAACATTTGTTGTTTGTTGATTTGTCGATGATAGTCATTCTGACAATTGTGAGATGGTACTGCATTGTCGTTTTGATTTGCATCTCTTGGATAACTAGTAGACTTTGAGCATGTTTTCACGTGTCTCTTGGTCTTCCTTCTGTCTTCTTTCATAAAGATTCTGTTTAGGTCTGTTGCCCATTTTTTAATTGGATCATTTATCTTCCTTTTATTAAGTTGTATAAGCTGCCTGTAAATGTTGGAGATTAAACCTTTAACAGTGACAACATTTACAAATATGTTTTTCCATATAGTGGGCTTTCTTATCATTTTGTTGATGGTTTCTTTTGCTGTAAAATGTTTTTTATTTTGATGTAGTCCCATTTGAATATTTGGTCCCATTCTCTCCTGGTTTGTAGAGTTTTTGCTAACAGGTCAGATGAAATTCTGATGGGTTTTTCTTTGTAGGTCACTTCCTTCTTTACCCTGGCTACTTTGAGAATATTTTTTTTTCTTCATCATTAATTTAAAAAATATATATATATTTTATTGATTTTACACAGAGAGGAATTGAGAGGGACAGAGAGTTAGAAACATCGATGAGAGAGAAACACCGACCAGCTGCCTCTTGCACACCCCCCACTGGGGATGTGCCCTCAACCAAGGTACATGCCCTTGACCGGAATCAAACCTGGGACCTTTCAGTCTGCAGGCTGACGCTCTATCCACTGAGCCAAACCGGTCCCGGCCATCATTAATTTTTGACAGCTTAAATGCCAAGGGCCTTAAAGAGGGCCTCTTTAGATAGAGGTAATTAGATCTTCTGTTAGCTTCTTGGATTCAAGGATTTAATTCTTTCCATCAGTTTGGGAAGTTCTTATCCAATATTTGTTTGGATACCCTCTCCAATCCATGCTCCCTCTCCTCCTCCTCTGGAGTCAAAAACTCTACAAACCCAGAGAGAATAAAACTAAATAGTCAAATGTCTGAAAGCGAAATAATATATCAAGCAAAATTATCCTTTAAATATGAAGAACTAGAGATGTTCCCAGATATATTGAAACTGGGGATTTTATCATCAGAACACCTCCAATTCTATAATTCTAATATTGCTTTTCCTGATGGAGTCAGATAGTTCTTATAGAGCTCTATCATTTTTCCCTACGATCAGATATCTCTCTTCTTCTCTGTGTGTCATTTCTAGATTCCTATCTTCAATATCACTAATTCTTTCCTCCATCTGGTTGGCTCTGCCTAAGCTCAGAATTTCACTCTTAATCTCCTTAATTACATGCTTCATTTTTAGGATTTTTGATTGGTTCTTTTATAAAGTTTCAATGTCTTTGGTAAAGTACTCGTTTTGTTCATTGATTTGTTTTCTGAGTGCATTGAATGGCATGTCTGTATTTTCTTACATCTTGAGTATTTTCAGAAATACAATCTTGAAGTCTCTGTCATTTATATCATATATATCCATGTGTTCTGGCTTACATTCTGGGGATTTTTCACTTTCTTTCATTCTCATTACCCTGATTATTCATGGTATTTGCTATTCTCCTTTGCCTTGGCATTTGTATCTATCTATATTAATGAAAATGTGTTTCTACTGTTTTCCAATAGATGTTGCTGAATTGCATTATATATATATATATATATATATATATATATATATATATATATATATATATATATATATTTTTTTTTTTTACCTCTGTGATTTCCCAGTCTTGTCCTCCATGGTTTCTGTAAGATAGTACAGCCATGCTATTTGGAGGTGGGTTTTGTTTTTTCTCCACTGTAATAGAGACCTAGACCTCCATGGGATCCCACCCCTATCACCCCCCTGGGACTCAGTCATAGAGGGAAACAGTGGTTCTACTGCAATAGTTCCTAGTTACAGATAATATGCTCCTGGACCCAACTCCAAGGGCATCAAGAGGCAAGTTTTGGGAGTCCAAGCAGTGGCAGGGCTATATGGTTCAGTTTCTCTGTCTGAAACACTATCACCCTGCCCAACAGTTGAGAGTCCCATGGCAGAATCCCATGCTCTATCAGGCATTTGCTGACTGAGACACAGTTTGTTTGCTCCCTCACTGCTCATCCTGCTGGTTTATTGCATGCCCCCCGCCCCCCCCTTAGTAATCTGTTCCTTTGGGTTGAAGGAAGTGCTTGCTACCACTGACTTCCTTCCTCTCCCATCCTGGCTGTGAGTTCCCAGCTGCAGGTCTATAGGTCATCTGCACTTTGCTCCCTTCTTATCTCCCCATTTATTCCCAGTTGCCCAACTTCAGATTTTCCAATGAGCAGGTCCCTCAGGCATGAGCCTATATTGTGCAGGGATTTCTTTGTTTAATTATGGTTGGTTAACTTGTTGACATTTTAGGGGAATAGGCCAAGAATTCTCTCCCCTCTCTGTCAGCAGCCTGGTTCCTGCCACTGCTACTCCCATGCACTGATGGGCTGGATCCACTTGCACCCACTGATGGCACAGAGCAACTAAGGCCAGCTCCAGCAGCAAGTGTGAGCAGGGCTGGCACTGTCACTGGGTGCGAGCGACAGCTGCTCTCCCAATCGCCCCTCAGGAGCAGGGGGAGGTGGAGAAGCCCTGAGGGGCGATCAGGGCTGGCTGCCACTGCTTGGACCTGCTGATGGTGCTGAGTGATTGGGACCACAGCATGCAAGAGCAAAGAATTTTCAGTAAGCACCAGAGGCTTGCCCCAATGACAGCAACTGGCACCCCTCCTTGGCCTGGCACTTCCACTCACTTGCTCCATCATCCTTCCACAGCCGACACCAGCCATGTTCCATGCTCTGCCACCTGCTGCATATACCTGCCATGTTCTGTGTATGCCCCTTGGTGGTCAGCGCACATCATAGCAACTAGTTTGATAGTTCGGTTGTTTCACTATTTGGTCTATTTGCATATTAGGGTAATATATATATATAATCAATTCGTGACAGTTGCAAAACTGGATCCTAATTTTTAAAAGATAAACTTACTATGACTACCTAAAACATGCAAAAGCAAGTTTTCATCACAACTTTAATACAATTTAATTGGTAACATTTTTGGCATAAAAACAGAAACTTTAGGCTACCAAGATCAAGTCTGAGGTTTTCCTAGAGATTAGTTTTTTAAAACATTTTGTGACTATTCAGACTCAGTTTATTTGATGTTGGCTAAATAAACAACAACAACACCAATAAAAACAAAACACTAAATCAAATTCTATTGACTCTGTGCTTGGATTTTTTTTTTTTTTTTTTTGTACCATTTCAGAGCATTACAGCAATAAGCTCTTCAACCCCAAAGTGCTTAATATGTGTTATGGTTGGGCCAATTTATTCTAGTTCTCAAGTATTATTATTTTCTTTTTTAAAGGAACTCGATTTAAATTTGTGCATTGCCAAGGGCAAGGAGCTAAGAACATGGATAGAGAGGTAAGATTGATACAACAGTAATCCCCTCTATGACTTTTTTCTTTTTAAAAGCAGCCTTTTATGCTTTATTTTTCATAATAATATCCATGGAGAGATAGCATTAAAGTGAGTAGAAATTTAGCCTCTTTTGTAGCACTCACGGGTAAAGAGGATGATTAACGAGTGTAGCAGACATTGTCATAGCAAAAAAGAGTCCATAGAACTTAAACAAAAGTGCATTCAGAATTTCTAGGGATTCCCAGGGTCCATAGTAGGCCCTCTTTGTGCCTGTCTACGGTTTCTATTTTTTGAGTAGATTTATAAACACAGCACCACATATTTTCATGTGGCTTATTGCCCAGGGCAGAATTAGATTTATTGCACCGAAACTGTGAGGCTTGTGAGTTTTGGGCAAGGGCTACAGTGAAGTAAGTAGTGTAATTGTTTTTGTGGAGTGACCGTGGGACCTCCTCTGTTCTGAATTACACATGGCTCAACCCTTTGACCTAACAGATTCAACAATGGCTGGCAGAGCTCCGAAAGCTGTCCTGAAAGGGTCCATCACTGACACACTGGAATGTTATCTGTCAGGCAAGATGTGGGCCAACAACCACATAAAACTGTTGTAATTACTGGTGAGACCACGTTGTGACCACCTCAACTTCATTTAACCCATCATCATATCATCATTATTTCAGCATGAAGCGCCAGGGTGGGAACATTTTGGAAGTCAAATGTAGCATGGATAACTTTCAATAACAGACATTTTACTAAATTTTGGAACATCTTCAAGGATATTTTGCCAAATTATCCAAACATATGACTATGATTTTTTAAAAATATGTAAGGCTTGAGAAATGCTATAATTAAAGTTTTTCATCTCAATGAGTTTAATTTAAAGTCTTTACAAATAGATAACAGCCCACTGATATATTTCCTCAAAGGAATTAATGCTAAGGGACATGCAGAGAGATTCTAGTAAAGGTTAGAGAGAATTATATGTGCTGATATTTTTGCATTTATGGAGAATTTATCTATATTCTATGTATGATTTTAAAATCATCCATTTGAAATTTTATTTTCAATTCAGTTGATTAGATTTTAAATGGCAGTATAAGCAGAGAACTGTGGTTTACTTTCAGGCACTTGACATTATTTTCCAAACTAGTCATGTTTCTGAAATATGTCTGTAATTTTATATACACACACATACGCACATACACACAAATACACCCAATTTTACAAATGAAAGTCCTCTATAGGTATTTTACACTTACAACAAATGGGAAATAATTTAGCATTTACATTTTTCTTTCTCATCTGTGGCAACTTGGGTTTAATATTAATTCTACTCTTAGTTACATGACACTTAAAATTTCTTTAAAGAATGAGCAACTTTAACTACAATTTTAAGACATTTTATTCTTTAACTCTAAGGACTCTAAAACATGAGCAGAGGTAGGTCTCCATGATATCATTTACAAATGAAAAAGAAATCACTATAATACCCTATAAAGCCTCTAAAAAAACAAACAAACCGGCATTTAGCCCTACCTTTATTCTCATTAGCATTGAAGAGTTTGCTCTCCCCATTATCTAACATGGAATGCTTAGAGCAGACAGGTGCAAATTGCAAGCTGTTTCACTTTGGCTGTTATCCCCTAAACCGACAAAGTAATAGACTGGGAGAACAAAAAAGGTTCCCTCTCAAGCTGCATAAATGCAGTCGTAACAAGGACACACCAGCTGGCTAGGAGAAGTCAATGCAGCAAATACTATAATAACTATCATCTTTCTGCCACTTGCCAAGGAAAACGGCTTCAGTAACACCCCTACCTTTTATTATTGAAATGATGTTCCTTCAACATTATTTGGCTTTATTGTAAAGGCGACACTATGGTGGAAGCAATGACAACAGAAGCCAACATACCTGCTCCTGTTTAGCATCATTACACTCCTCGCAGTGATTCAGGCATGATTAGCTTCCTGGAGGTGGACCAGATTGACAGGATTTTTATCTAGGTCTTTTGTGTGTGTGTGTGTGTGTGTGTGTGTGTGTGTGTGTGTCTGACTCAAGCAAAGACCCCAGAGCAATGAAACAACAAAAAGAATCACCACCACCCCCTCCTTGCTAATGTATGAATCTGCTGAGCTAGTCTGCAGGAAAAAAACAGTTGTTCGTAGTAGAAACACCCACATTTACTTCATGGGAGAGACATGCCATGCCAATGTGTTTAGGAATCTAAGGAATGCGCTCTGGAAAGGGATCCTAAAGTGGTCATTCCAAAGTTGCTTCTCTGTGTGACTTCACAGTGTGGGCTGGAACCTCTATCTGGAAGAAGTAACTTGAACTCCGAGGCCCCTGAGTAGGCCCCACTGTGTGATCTTACTGTGGCTCAAAGGGAGGGTGTCAGACAGCCCCTTGTTTACTCCTGGATAGAAGAAAACAGCTAGACACAAATGAGGGCTGACGGTTTCATGAAGCACAATTGGTTGATCCCAGATGCAATCTGACTGCCCTGAACGCAGCGATGATCTGTGCAGTATGCAGAACTCACTTTCTGGCTGGTCTGTGCCCAACAGGCTAGGGGCAGTGCTGCCTGCGCTCCCGGCCATGGCTTTGAGTGCAAACAGAGCTGAACACTGCGCTGTGGGACCCGATTTCTTCTGACAACAATCACATTCTTTTAAAAGCTTCCTAGTTTTGCTTGTCATTAGTTATAAATGAATTTGTGGTGGTTGTTTGTGTTCACCACTCTATCATAGGTTTCTTTTCAAGTTGAGAGTGTAGGAATAAAAAGAAATTTGTTGGTTTTTAATGAAAAGGAAAATATCGAAAACACTGTTGATTCTTACAAATTTTAGGCAGCTTTACTCTTTTCACTTTAAACCACAAAATATTATTTGTTTTCATTCACAATATATATTATAGTTACATTTAATAGGATAAGCTTACAAAAACAAAACAAAACAAAACACCCACAAAAAAACAAAACAAAACAAAACAAAAAAACCCCAACTGATTTGTCACTATATATATATATATATATATATATATATATATATATATATATATACTTAAGTATATATGTGTTATCCAAAATTGCTCATTTAAAGTTAGATCACATTATATCAATTAAATAGCAGTGTGAAGGGAAAAAGCCAAAGGGTTTGCTCAAAGTAATTTTAGTTAAGATTGTAAATATTTTACTTTTCTTCAGAAATAAGCATATATCAATGAGAAGGAGGGAGATACCGATGACTAAATTTTGTTTCTTATTTAAAATTTGAAGTACAATATAGGTATTTAATAAGTTAATGTGGATATATTAAAAGTAATAACATAAACAAACTGACTTAAGTGGTAATGAATAAAGGAATTGATTAAAATAAGAGTGAAGGCTTATTTTGTATGAGCTAAAGACATAAAATCCCATCAAGAAAGAAGGAATCTACTTGAAAAGTGGCCTGGAGTGGGGGTGAGGTGGAGGGGGGAGGAGCAATTTACATGCTAAAAGATACCTTTTTAACAATAGAGAGCAAGTACAAAATTTCATTTGAAGTCCTTTGTAAGGAAATGCAGTATATTAATAGGCCACACCCATCTATTTAAAAGCATGTTTAACTCAGTCTGAAAGGAGTGAAGTACCAAAATTATTGAACCATGTCAAAAATACCAGTAGTATCTGCTATTAACTCCGATGGAGCCTGTGACAGAAACAGTAACATTTCAACCTTTCTTAATGGAATTAAGGAACATTTAGTGCAGTTGTCAACTGCTGGTTTTAAAAGTTTACTGAGTTTTTAAGATTGTAGTTTAGTCTTTTTGTATGAAAAATGGAGAAAGTATGCAAGTTAGTATCATTTATTTTCTATTGTTATTAAGCATATTTAACGTGTGAGCACATGATTATACATTTTAGTAATTTTTAGGATTTATCTTAGATTTTGAGAAAACCTAGGTGTTATTTGTATCTTTTAAATAGAGCAATTACACAGAATATATTATCTTACACTAACTATGGATGTAAAAATAAAATATCAGAATTCCTTAATTTTAAAATTATTGGTCTTTTCATTAAATATGATTTTCTTTACAAGAAAATTTTAAAATGTTAAAGTGTTTTTGTTGTTTGTTTTTGTAATTTTTACCCATATAGTTTTCCTCTCCTCACCATCTTAGAAAATGTAAAGATCTCTTGAATATACTTTTTCCTCAGTTTTGTTTATAGTGGTATGAAATAACTTTCAAACCTATTGTATGCTAAATGTTTACTTTGTGTTTCAAAGAAGAGCTTCTCAGAAAAAGACAGGCCCTGCATGTTGGTTGGATACATGGTCCATTTACATGTAAATCTTTAACATGCCCTTCTGATGTGATGCTATTATGCACCCTATAATATTATGATTTAATTACTTAATGATGTGATAATAATGAAATAATTTTTTGAAAGAAGCCAGATTATTATAAACATTTTAACTTATAATGGGAACTTATGAAATCAATGATATAGGGCTTTAAAGTGGACATGGCATTTTGTTATTCTGAATCCAGTCATCAGAAACTTCATTTAATGAGTTGTCAGACAAGGAACTATCTTTACATTGTTTGTTTGTTTCTGAATTATTTGTCTTTCTTGATCTCCCTTATTGTTAAACCTAAATTTTATAATTCAATCTGAATTTGGGAATTTCTACCGCAGATATTTTTTAAATTTAGTCTGACAGTTACCAAGTACTCATTTGGAACTTGTAAGAGTCTGAGAACTCTAATAATACGTCTGGATATTCATTTTAAATTTTGACCATTTATTACGCATTCTAATATTAATGACTTTTCTTGTCACATAATGAATTCTGCTTTTCAGTGATGTGGTATCTTATGAAATTTTTGTAAGTCCCATAAGAGTATGAAACTCTTGGCACTTCACATTATTTTGACTTTTACTGAAATTTAAGAAGATTGCATCATATTTATCCATGATTAGTTTTAAATAAATAATAAGTTCACTGGCTGGAACCTTGCAGTTTAAAACAAATATGGATACAAGCAAGAACAAAGGCTTAGCACATACAGGTTTTCTACAAGATAATTCTGCTTTACCAAAATGAAGTAGCATTACAGCACAGTCCAAACAAATGCCACTCCTGCAGCATAAGTTTCTCAGGGCAAATTTTTCAGCATTCTTAATTCGTCGAGGGATCTTTGCATTAATTAAAAATGATAAAAACAAAGTATTTTTTATGTGATCTTCATTTGGCATTTGTATTAACTTTTATCATTCTATTTTATTTAATTCTTCCACTTCTGTTGTTCAATTAGTATTTGACCCCTTTAGTAGAGATGTAAATTAAATGACATTTCAATGCCATCCCATATTTAAAATACTGTGTTAGTTGTGGATCACAAATGATGATCTTCATTCTTTAGCTAATTTATTCACTTAACAATTTCCCTCCAGAAGTTTCAGCAGAATGCTCTGAAGCAAACTAAGCAGAAGAAATCCAAGTCGGCTGAATTTCTGATGGGTGAGCCTTGCTTGATGAGTTATTGCTCATAATTTGTGTAAGGATTAATTAACTAATTACAGACAAATGGCTGTGGGCGAAATTTTGCTCTTGCTTGTCAGGGTGCAATTTGTAATTATTTTAATCATTTATTCTTTTTTTTAAGAGTTAATTTTAACCTAATTCTGTTTTGGTGACATTTGAGGATGATACACTTGAGTCTTTCCGCATAAGAATTATTAGAAGGGTTTTTTTGCTTGTCACTGGAATGTATTTTGCTATAGTATGATCTTCTGACCTCCTTGTTTTGCTCTCGTTAAAGAAGACAGAGAAGCTATGGAAGGCATTGGAAACCTAGCTCTTAACATGAGCAGGCCCGATCTCTCAGCATATCAGACTTCAGAAAAGAAAGTTATTAGACATGACTTGCTGAATCGCACCCTTGCAGCTCACCAATGCAGGCTGCTAGCCTCTGCTGAACTGAGAGGTGTGACTTCAGTCTTGATTATCTTCACGCTCTGGACGTCCGTAGCCGGTGACATTTGCTATGCTCCTGATCTAACCTGGGCATCCTGGAGCCAGCATCAAGCATTCCATTCTGAGGTGTCTGCACAGGCTTCCTTGGAGGCTCTGAATGTAATGTGGCCTGACACACTGAGAATCTGGTGTGCAGGCCGTCATCTCACATACGAAGGTTGCTGAGCAGTGGACCCACTCTTATCTCAGGGAGCTGAGGTAGAACCGGTTCAGTCTCAAGACATATCACTCTGGGGCAGATAGGAGATTAAAGGTGCCACAATATTTGTAAGTTGTTGCCACCCCACTTTGGGCCTCAGAGCTGGGTGCTCCTATTCTTTACAGGAGAACACAGTTTCTTGATATGTTTAGACATCTGTCCCATGAGTTTAAAAATAAATACAGAAAGCTCCAGAACTTCACCTTACCTAATAGTTTCCTTGATTTTTTGTGCCCTAGAACTATTTCCAATAGTTAACTATATGAAGAATTGTACATAAGTAAGGGAATAAGACTTTGCATCAGGTTGATACAAGAAGAGGTAGACTGCTCTTCTTCTAAGCTTTGACCTATTTGCTGCCAAGAAGGAAAGATTATTCTGTACCCACAAAGAAAGAAGTCATTAAAACTTGCTGTCTTTGCTCTTATCTTCATCATTGAACAAGACAAAAGACATCAGAATTTAATGACCAGATAGCTTATTGAGAAGGAACTGTCTGAGGTAATGAGGCATGAGCTGGCACAGATGTGTTCTCTGCTGGTCCCACTTAGCAGCCTCGTCATGATTTCCACCTATACAGGACAGGCAGTCCAGATCCCACTATCATGAAGCACGGAGCATTTGTTAAGGAGTTTTGATTTCTAAGGCTCAGGGGAAATTCTGCCAGCCTCTATTTCTGCATTCTACATTGTATTGTGCATGTCCAAATCAATGAATTTTGCTTGGCTTACTCTCCTTGCTTCTGTCTTTGTGTTTTTCTGTAAGTCTGTATAAAGTGGTAGGATGTAGCACTATCAATAATAATAATAATAACTGCCATTATCTTGTAACAACTGCTTATTATCTTGTGGTCCCTATACTAAGCATTTTCTGTTCATATTTCCTTAGAGTGGCGTATTAGGATACATATCCAGCTACTGCAGTAAAGGCCACAATAACAGAAGCTTAGACATGCTCTAGTACCTTTCTATTTTGTTGCCATGTGATCCCTAAGCCGTAGTTCTCATCTGCATGGTCTCAGGTAACTTGGTATCAGCTGAATGTTCCAAGCACTGGGACGAAAGAAGACCACATACAGGTAGTTACAGACATCATTTCTCTGTATATCTCTCTTGTTGGAAACTGGTCTCATGGCCACCTCCAGCAGTAAGAGCAGCTAGGAAATGCTATTCCCTGGACATGTTTCAAGCTGAAATTGGCGAGTTCTAGAAAGAAAGGATATATGTTGGAATCAACTAGCGGAATGTACACCAGGTATCTTTTATCATTTCCTTATTTTATAGATGAGGAAATCAGGGTTGTAACTCAAGTAAAGTAAGAAAGGGGATAAATGGTAGGATAAGGGACTAGGTAATACCAAGACTTGTTTGATTCTGGCATCCCATTCTTCTGCTCTTTAGCTCTTCTCTCTCTTTTTTTTATGGGAGTTGTTACTAGATATAGTGACAGTGCATTGTGAGTGAATATCAGGATAACTTCTAAAGAGTTTACTAACATATTCAGAAGGGAGGATCTAAAGGTGGGTTAGACATTCAAGATCAGCAACCTCTTTAAAATTACATATATATATATATTTTTTAAAACAGGTTGCTGATATATATAATCTTATTGATATTTTACAGAGAGGAAGAGAGAGGGATAGAGAGTTAGAAACATCTATTAGCTGCCTCCTGCATACACCCTACTGGGGATGTGCCCGCGACCATGGTACATGCCCTTGACGCTCTATCCACTGAGCCAAACCAGTCTTGGCAAGATAAGCAACCTCTTAGGTTGGCAAAGAAAATACTGGCAAAGTTGGCTGATGCTCAGGAAGACGAATGGAGACGTAAGGCTCTGTGGCATTCCTCTGGCTTCTTGTTCAATTCTGGATTCTGAAGATAAACTTCTGGTGGCATCAGCCCAAGGGTGTTTTTTAGATCTTTGATTCCTTTGGTGGGCAATCAGTCTTTCTATTGAGCATTCAGTATTAGATCCCGTGGAGAAAGATGTGTCCCTTTGCCCAAGTGAAAGATGAAAGAGGCCTGTTTTACAAATATATATTCAACAGAGGTGTTAGATTTCTTCAGTAGGAATTCATATTTTCTGTGAGCACAAAAGACTGGAAGGCTTTGTGAAATCTTAAATATACATACTTTATATATATACATACTAGTGGCCCAGTGCACAAAGTTGTGCACAGTGGGGGGAGGGGGGGGAAGGAGGAATGGGGAGGGTGTCCCTCAGCATGGCCTGCACCCTCTCCAATCTGGGACCCCTTGGGGGATGTCTGACTGCCAGTTTAGGCCCGATCCTGCTAAACCTGCAGACAGTCATTCTTCTTACAATCTGGAACTGCTGGCTCCTAACTGCTCACTTGCCTGCCTGATTGCCCCTAACTGCTTCTGCCTGCCAGCCTGATCACCCCCTAACCACTCCCCTGCTAGCCTGATTGGTGCTTAACTGCTCATTGCAACTTGACCGTCCCAACTGCCCTCCCCTGCTGGCCTGATCGCCCACAACTGCCCTACTCTGCCATGACCACCCTCCTCCATGCCACATGGAGCCTAGGGACCACCCAGATCTCACTGCATAGAGCTGCTGCCAGGCCCTGCCTCCTCTGTGTGTGTGACTATCTTGTGGTGGCCATCTTGTGACAATGTTATGCATGAGGACCACCTAGGCTTTTACTAGTATAGATTTTTATCGATTTCAGAGAGGAAGGGAGAAGGAGAGAGAGATAGAAACAAAAATGATGAGAGAGAATCATTGATTGGCTGCCTCCTACATGCCCCCCACTGGGATCAGGCATGTGCTCTTGACTGGCACCCAGGACCCTTCAGTCCACATGCTGATACTCTATTCACTGAGCCAAAAAGGTTAGGGCTTAAATGTTAAATTTATAATGAATATTCATAGGAGTACCGCTTGATGGCTTAGCTGCTAAACACCCAGTTAAATGAGTCATGCAGAATAATTACACTTTTGGTATATCAGGTATTGGTGACAGAGGGTAAGATTAGGTCTATAAAAAGATTAACATCTGTGATAAGTGTTAGGGTAGATGTAAATATTGTGAGTGCTATCCAATAGAAAAATAATGTGAGCCACATATATAACTTCAAATTTTCTAACAGCCCACATTAATGAAGTCTTAAATCAAGTCACTTGATTTTAATAATATATTATTTTTAAACCAATATGTAAAAATAATATTCTAACTTATAATCAATGTAATATTTTAGAGATATTTTACTTTTTTTTGTAGAAAGTCTGAAATCTGTGTATATTTTACACTGACAACAAAACTTAAAAATGCTCTACAGGTATATGTAGCTGGTGGGTATGGTACTGTGCAATGCAGTTATCTATAATTAGACTTGGAAGTCCAGCCGTTCAAGTATAGATGGTAGAATTTTAGGAATTATTAGAGAAATATAACTTTCCAGCCCACAAAATGCTGCTTAACCAATATTGATGCACAATGTAATACTTACAACACTGCTTCAATTGTACTTGTCATTTCTCACATAATATGTCTGATATAAAAAGTCTGGATACAAAAGTTATTTCCTGAAGATAGGTTGAGTGAGTTCTTCAATGCAGGAGGTATTAGTAACTTCTCAATGATTTTAAAGGTTTACTTCAGACTCCAGCTTTCTTGATGCTGATTTGTACATGTGGGTCTTTATAAGGAACATAGAGGGCTTCCATGTTTGCTGTACTCACTTTTGTATCTTCCCTCTCTATCATAATGCTTGGCAACTTGAAGATGCTCAATCAATACGTTTTTTAGTAAATAAAGAAGAGATGAGAAATACATAAAGCATTTTAGTGTTATATATAAAAAAAATCCTAATAAAATATTATATAAATTATTTTGTGTCTAGTTAATCACACATATACCACTTCCAGTTTTGAGCTGTGTGGATATTATTGTCAAAAGAATATTATCACTAACTAATCCAAGACATAGGAACTGCTTAAGGGCCATTAGCCAAATTCTTGCTTGATTGATTTTTTTTGCTGTCTTGCATACATTTTCCCCTCCTGAATAACATCACGATTTCTAGTTCCCAGTGTGTATTGTCTTGATTTCCAGTAGCTACAGGTTCTTATCTCCAACTACAGAAGCCAGGAAGAGCTAGCAGAACCTTCTCCTATATGTGATAAAGCCAGAAAGAAGGCTAGTGACCTAAGCATGGTCAATCAAATTCTCTTCCCTAGAACTCTGAATAAAGAAGCAAGAGTGGAAAGAACACTTGAAAAAACTTCAGTAAAAGTTGGAGATAAAAAGAAAAAAAAAAGGCTCCTTCTCACATTTGTTCCACATTTCATTTTATCACCACTTAAAATTCAGGCATACTATCCTTTTAGTGCCACCATATTATCTTTTCATATTATGAAATACTAGAGGCCCAGTGCATGAAATTTGTGCACAGGGGAGTATGTCCCTCAGCCCAGCCTACCCTCTCCAATCTGGGTCCCCTCAAGGGATTTCTGACTGCCCATTTAGGCCTAATCAATATATTTGCAGTTGAATATAAGTTGCTTTTCTAAAAAAGAAAAAAAAAAAATTGGGTGAAATTAGAAACAAACAAACACTTTTTGGCCATCAGAATAAGAAGTTACACAATGTCCATGTAATTCTATATTAAATTCAAACTTCACTAAGCTCTCTTTAGCTGCCATTTGACTGGTTCATTTGTTGCATTTCCATTTTAGGAAAGACAAAGATGACTCCTGGGAAAGAACTAATTCTAGGGAAAGAGACAATCAGTCACACAAGATTGATCTCATGCAATATCTTAGGGCCAGAGAGGAAATGTAGCTTTAATTATAGTACAGTATTTTCCAATCATCTCCTGTGTTTTTGGAGCCTTCAGGCATTTGTTTTTGGGCCTATTCCAGAATGACTTTAATAAACACTGAGAGCTCTGTCAGTTGTTGGGGACCTCAGAAGCTCTACCCACTAACCTGTGCAACATGGAGAAATACCATCTGAGGAAAAGACGATGCATGCCCCTTCACTTGGCATTGCCAATGGAACATGGCATAGATAGAGGCATAAGTTCAAGGTTTGATCAGACCAGAGAAGACATTAAAGAGACTATGCCATGGCCTATAAGGGATTCTAAGAGGAATCAGGATTGAAGGTGATTGGGTTCACTTGAAGTGGCCACCCAGTAGCTCTGGAATTGACAGGAAGTAGTTTCCCTGTGACTCTATGGAGTGGAGATGCTATCAGTGATGTCATGAGGGTATGAAGACATTTGTGATTTGAGAGGAACTTTTGGGAGCATAGAATCTTTGACAATAAGCAGCATAGCAGAAGACTGAGCATTAGAGAAAGAAAATGGCAGATGTGCAAAGAACCTGAGAGCAATTAATTTGAGTGTATGTGATCTGAGGCTTTCTATCCTTCTAGAAGAAATGAGGGGTAGTTTAAATTAAGGGTATGAGACCAATAATAGTTGTGCTTGAGCTAGAGAAATCCTGGATTAGGCTTATAATTAAGACCCTAATTTTACATTCATATTAGTGTGACCATTAGAAATACTCATGTATAAAAATTATAATAAGAGTAACATATAAGTGTATATATTAGGTGTATAATTAAAATTGATGGGACAAATTTGTGATGAGAACTGTTTTTTCCATAGTGCACATAGCTAGATGATTTTTGCAGTGACATCATACAAAACTATTTATATTATTCTCATTTAGTACAGATGTTTTTACCTTAAGATGGAAAACAGGTGTTATATGAAATTTATAGAACATTAAAATTTTTTTTGGCATTGCAACATTTCAACTATTGCTAAAAAAAGAAAATATATAGGAAAATCATTTACTTTAGGTTTATTGAATTGACCTGAATTTGTGTCTCTGAATACCAATTGATTTCTTAGTATTTTGAATATCTTTCATTGACTTGAAAGGGTAAAAAGTAAATCCTCAGGAAAGCAGCCTTCCTACTAAAATAAAGAAACCATTTATGTAAATATTAGATGTATAAAATATTTGTCAGTTTATACAAATCAATTTAAATTTGCTCTTGTATCTTTTTCTTAAAATATAGCAACAGAATTCTAGAACAATGTTTGTCCAGTTGGAGAAAGAGCATTTTTATCAAATGTTTGTTTTTTGGGAATTCAACAGAGTAAAAACATTTAATTTATTTTCTCATCAGAAGCAACTACTTATCTCCGGGTAATCAGACAGGTTTGTGCAAGAAATTATTTGTATAGTCTTTTTTCTATTCCTGTTAATGCTATAACTGAAACCATTTGTAACACTTTATCACCTGTTAAACATAGTTATTTTTCTATTTTCAAATTTTTGATAGTGACACATTGCTGTATGAATTTATTTGTAAAATAATATATTTTAATATATATATATATATATATATATATATATATATATATATATATATTATTGATTTCGAGAACAGGAAGAGGGAGAGAGAGAGAGAAACATCAATGATGAGAGAGAATCACTGATCAGCTGCCTCCTGCATGCTCCCTACTGAGACCAAGTCGGCAACCCGGGCATGTGTCCTGACCAGGAATTGAACCTGACCTCCTGGGTCACACTGGCCGGGCAATGTAAAATAATATCTTATAAAATCTGCCACATGTTGTTTGGAGAAAAAAAATTTATAAGAAGCCTTATTATACCAATGTATTGATGATAGATAGATCCAAACATTTAAACCACAGGGTTTATTTGTATGCCAGTGAAGTTTATATACCTTTAAAATAAAAATGTCAGCACGAGAATCAATATGATGGTAAAAAGTATGGTTAAGAATCTGATAACCATAGAATTGCTAGAACTAGAGATCATACAGCTTATATTATAGAAGTACAACAACTTACCCAGTTAAATAGCTCCACAGTAGAGGAACTGAGAGAAAAACACTTTTTCTGATATTTAGTGATGCGATTAGTATCTTAACAGTTGGACAGCTTACTTAATAGTTTACTAACATCCTCTTAAATTTTTGCTGAAATATTTTTTGCTACCAGAATAAGTTGTACTGTATCAATGAAATTCCACATATATTTCAAACTTCGTGAGACCAACATATTGACTGGAGTTGAATAGTTGCATATCCATTTTAAGAACAATTTTGCTAAAATGTTTTTTCACAACCTTTGTATTTTATACTTTTTGGATATTTTTTATTTTCTATGAAAAAAATTAATGGAAAGTAAGATTTTCTTTATCCTTCATTAGATTTATTGACCAAAAACCTGATTAAAAAATTCACGAGAAGTCCTGAACCCTTTGCTTTGTGAGATAAAAACTTTAGGTGTCTATAAATAAGATTTTTTAGAGAAAGGATTCCTAATTAAGATAGTTTAAACTAAATCTAATAGTCCATTCATATTGATTGCTTTCATATTGAAGTCGGCTGCAGTGTGATAAAAACATCACTATATTTGAGTGATCCTTTAAATACAACACATAAATATAAGTGATCTTAGATCCACGAGGAATACATATTGTTAAATTAATGAAGGCACAACGAAAAAAATTAGAGGGGTGACTGATGTTTAATATCAGGTACTTCATAATTTAAAGGGCACTATTTTATGTGTACATTTATTTGTATGTAGAATAATATTGCCAGTGTTCAAACTAAAGAAAAATAAAACCCACTTTGACATTACCTTGAAAGACTTTTAAATATGTGCAAAAAGGCCAGTATATTTATATGTAATCTTTGAATTACCAACATTACTTAATTGGAGTAGCTTCCTGTTTAGAAATCAGGTACTTAGGGACATGCTTTAACACTGAGGACTTGAAGTCCAGAGGAACACATGATACATTAATGCCTTGGGGTACTGTGGGATAAAGCCCAGCAGCAATTATGCACTCAACAGCACTCCAGTGATTTAAAAGTTAAAATGCCTAATAATTTACCATGGGGGAGAGTCTTAGGGGAAGAAAGAATATGGCTCAATTAATTAGTACTTGTTAGCAAACTTCAACTATTACCCTATTTAGATTTTTAAATCACTGATATCTCAAATACCCACAAGATTTGAAAAGGAAGTAAGAACAAGCAGTTGAGAAAGTTAATTTGTCCAACATGGCACCAGCTCTTGAACATAGTGTTAGCAGCAGATCAATTTTCACAGATTAGACTTTCTAAAAAGAAGAAAAGGGAAATGGTATTCATTTGCTATTTTTAACTCTGTTGTTGCTCATGCCTTTCACTTTGAACTTCTGGATAAGATTAATCCTCTTGAAGCCCACTGATGGGTTCCTATAAGGTCTAATTTTTTAGAGTTATCTGGAACTTTATTATGGGTGATGGTTTTCTATTTGCTCTATATCCCCAAAGTGGCTATTGTTGATATTTAAGAAAAGTGATGGCTCTTAATGAGCATCTGATTGTTTTCCAAGCTATTATTCAAATAATATAGTTTTTGCTCTAAAACTTTTTCAGTCAAATCTTATGTTTTTTATGGTATGAAATCATATTGTTGGAAGCTAATAATTACACAAAATATAATTATTTTCAGTACTTTTAGCTCATGTTTCCTCTTATTTTTGTCCTAATTGATTTGGCCAAAATTTCTGTGAGAATGTTAAATAATGCTGAAAGTAGTGGGGGTGTGCTGGAGGGAGTCAATGGGAGAAAGGGGACATATGTAATACTTTCAACAAAAAAATAATTATTAAGAAAAATAAATAAATAATACTGATAATGGACATCCAAGTCATAGTTTGATTTTTGTCATTAGGCTTTGTTTCTTTGTTTGAGTTTTGTTGTTGTTTTGCTTTGATATTTAGTATAATGAATCTTTGGCTTAAGGTAAGTATTAGAAGTATTCTTATCTTTAGTTGCCTTTAATTTAAAAAATGTTAGTAAATTAACCTTATAAAAATAGTATTTTAATGCAATAGAGAGCAAGAGTTTGACATAATTCTGACTGACCTCTATTCTATTTCAGCCCTCTGATTTCCACATTTATGTTACATACATAAACATAAGCAAAAACTGGCTGGCCCTGTGGATATTTAAACCTGAGATCTTTGTCCTGGGTTTTCAAATTGGAAAAAAATGTGAAGTTTTCTAAATTTATTTATAAATTACATAGGAATCAAATTTAATTATAGGTATCCAGGCTTAATGCTTTTAAAGGCAACAAAATATTCTAGTTTGTAAACTTACGGTGCATAGCTGTAATCATAAATTGTTTAGTTAGTTATTTAGTTTACATGTAAGTCTTGTATTTATTTCACTTTTAGCACATGTTGGAAACATGATTGGTGATAAAAAGCTGAGCTAAAGCAGGTGGATTCATAGGAAAAGAACAAGCAAGGAGACAATACAAACCTCCTGAGTAATATCATAGATAGATGGATTCAGATTTTCTTTCTCTGAAGCTAATGTAGCTGACTTGAAAGGAAGTGATTGCCTCGTTGAGTTAAGACACTTCTATGATTCACACTAACCTTTCTCTGGTGGGCAATTTCATTCTCACTCTTATGGCCCCGTAGGAACTGCATGGGTGCACACTGGAGGATTTCCTGACCAAAGTTCATGTACGATGTAATTTAAGTAAAAGCCCTGATTACGTTCTGTGCTGTTCTGAGTTAAATGCTGGGAAAACCTGATATGTTCGGAAGGCAGAGGCAAGTGCTTGTGTTTTCCTCTCCTAATTCAGTAAAAAATAGCACATGAAATGCACTAACTAGTGTTGGTTCTAAGCACTGAACAGCGAATGCCATGAAGTTGGAAGCAAAAATAGAATGCTGAGGGTATCGACAAGACCAATTTACTCATTTATTAGCTTATGTGTCACATCCAATTGTTTCAATGTGGAACCCTACTTCAATATATACATATGCAATTATCAGATTATTTACCTGAATATAACAAACATTAAAATACCAGCTATATTAAAACCTTTTGTATGAATATTGCTAAATGCCCTACTTTGAATTTCCCAGTGGATCTGTTAATTTTCCTGTGGGATGATTTCAGACATATCCAAAAGCATATTCTGAATAATAAGGACATTTTTAGGAATTTATTCTCTTAGCAACCTAGCTCTGGTAATATCCACACCATCCTAAAATCATCTCACTTTCTTAAATTCTGATTCTATCCCGGGAAACATGAGTAGCAGAGCCAGGATTGAGATGAAATTTGTTGTTTCCAAATTTGTAAGAGGTTTCTTGTGCTTTGCCATTTAAACTTTGCTTACTGTATTTAGATTATTGACTTCTTAGGACAAAATACCCCAATAGGAAATAGAATCATTTTATTACTTAATTTATAAGCTAGTTTATATTTATCAAGCAATTGGCAAAGTAGTGATAAGTTATAAATAATAAATTATAACTAACATATTATAACTTATTTCTTATATTATTTATTTATAATAATTACATGTTATTGCTTCACTGTCTCAATAGTCTTGAGAGCATAGTGATTTAATCCTTAGTGTTGTTCTTATTTTGAAACAAAGGTATACACAGGATGTAACCCTAGCCCTCTCTGGGGTGCCTAAACACCTTATCTGGCTCTGTCACTTTTCCCCATGTCACTTATCACCATACAATAAGGTATAGAATATTAGAATATGCACATGTGTTGCTTTTATTCTTATTGTACATTCACAGGATGTAAGCTTTTTGAGGGAAAGGATTTTTGAATTACTGAAATATTCACATAACTAGAGGCCCAGTGCATGAAATTCATGCACTTGAGGGGGGTCCCTCAGCCCAGCCTGCACCCTCCTGCAGTCTGGGAGCCCTCGGGGGGTGTCTGACTGATGGCAGTCAGACATCCTCAGGCTGCCGCAGGGGTAGGAGAGGCTCCCATCACTGCAGCTGCACTCGCCATATGTGAGTGCAGCTCCTGGCTGAGCGGTGCTCCTCCTGTGGGAGCACACTGACCACCAGGGGGCAGCTCCTGCATTGAGTGTCTGCCCCCTAGTGGCTAGTGTGCATCACAGTGACTAGTTGTTCAGTGGTTTTTAGTCTTTTATTAGATAGGATAGAGGCCTGGTGTGCAGGTGGGGGCCAGCTGGTTTGCCCTGAAGGGTGTCCCAGATCAGGGTGAGGGTTCCTTTGGGGATTTAGCAGCCTTGGAGAGGGGACTATGGTGATTTCCAGGCTGGCCATGCTCCCCAAAAACCCAAGCAGAGGCCCTGGGATCTGGGATTTATTTATCTTCTATAATTGAAACTTTGAAGCCTTGAGTGGAGGCCAGGGATGGCCAGAAAGTTTGGCTTCCTCCATCACTGGGGAAACCCAAGCTTCCTGCTTGCTCTGTGGCTGCAACCATTTTTGTTGGGATTTATATATTTTCTATAATTGAAATTTTGTAGCCTTGATCAGTGGCCTGGGCCAGCCAAGGTGTGCAGGAAACTTGGCTTCCTCCATTGCCAGGGAAACCCAAGTCTCCTGCTAGCTCTGTGGCAGCAGCCCTTAGTTGGGTTAATTTGCATACTTGCTCCTGATTGGCTAGTGTGCGTGACTTGTTGGTGTAGTGAAGTTACGGTCAATTTGCATATTACTCTTTATTAGATAGGATGAATTCAGAGGATATTATGAGTGCTTCTGTGTGCCAAATACGATTCTCTGCACTGAGGAGCTGTAGTAAATAAAGAGATAATGTTATTGCCCCCATTTTAGTGGGGAGACAGACAAAAAGCAAGTATGTTATATATGTAAAACAATATATAACATAATGTAAGACAGTATAAAATATATATAAAATGTAAAAATAAATATACAATATAATATAGAATTTGGGGATGGTTAAAAAGAATCAGTATTGAGCATGTTAAGAATTTTTTCTTTTGTTAAAGCTCTCTCATGATTCTTTACTTGTAAAATGCTATATGCCCTATTCCAGAATGTGAAGTACAAAATAAATCACTCTAGGAGTAGCATTTATAACTTACATGTGTGCTTCAATCCATACTCATTGTGGAAGGAATGGTTTGCATAGATTTCAAAACCATACATAGACCTTTGAGGAGCCCAGCTCCCACTTGAGTGCAGATGCTTGGCACCCTGAGGAGAGACTTGACAGTCTGGAAGGCTCCTAGTGTGCAGGCCTCCTTGAAAAGCTAGGCCCCAATTTCTCAACTGACAACAAAGATGAAAATGATTTGAGAAACCAAATAAACTTCCCTAGACTTTTGGTAAAAAAGTGACTTTTTCACTTTCCAAGGTCTTTTTTTTTTTTTTTTTTACTTTTTAATTGAATTTATTGGGGTGACATTGATTGATAAAATTATATATGCTTCAGGTGTACAATTCTATAATATATCATTGCATTGTGTGTTCATCACTCCAAGTCAAGTCTCCTTCCATTACCAATTATTCTCTCTCTGCCCTTTCTACTTCCCCCACTCCCTTCCCCTCTGGTAATCACCATACTGTTGTCTGTGCCTATGGTTTTTTTTGGGGGGTATTATTTGTATAAACAAGTAACTTGAATTTTGTATTGGATTGGGGGTGTCTCTAGGATCTGGGTACCAATAGTTGACTGAAGTTGCTATGGTAATATAATAAGGAATACACTAATATTTTTGTTTTAATCTAGGTGAATTATTTTTCCAGCATATGGACAACTGTACTTAGAGTATTGCATGCTTTGTGGCACAGGGAGAAAACCAACAATTACAGTGAGTAAGGTAGAATGGCTGTTATTGCAGTACATAAAACTTTGATTACTTACTGCCAAGATTCATTCTGGCCTAGTAGTTGTTGACAGATAAAATAACAAAAATGAAACTCATTTATTTTTTCTTTATTGAGACCTCAAGGAAAAGCAGATTTTCAGTTCTTGTACTTACTACATTGATAGAACAGAGACTGACAGCAAAAAATGTGCCAGCTCAGTACAGAAATATAAATTAAACCCAGGTTATATCAAAATTCCACTTAGTTTTGGAGAAAGAGCTGCTTTTTTATTTTTTTTTATCCTAAAACAAATATACAATGGACTGTCACAGTATATCTGGTATACATTGACCCTTTCCTGTGAACAATACTTCAGAATTATAGTTTCAATCTATATTGATTTCTTACTCAGTGTTTGAGGCTACTTGAACTATCATCAGAAGAGATTACACTTACTGAATGTAAATTACTGGTAATAGACATATACATCTCAGTGTGCATGAAGTATAAAATAGATTTGGGAAACTGATATCAGATCCTTTTCTCTATTACAAAGTCACATTCTTTGCTATAGTTTGGTTATCTAGATAAGAGCAAAAGTAAGCAGGAAATGTAAAGTGAGAATTTTTGGTTTGTGTTGTTGAAATTGTTGATGTGTATTAAATAAATTCAGACTAAATCATTTGTACCTTCCTTTCATGTTACTTAGGTTGACATAACAAGAGCTGTAATTAGGCCTCTTTGACTTCTCTTCCTTCATCCCATCCTCTCTCTCTCTCTCTCTCTCTCTCTCTCTCTCTCCCCCCCCCCCCTCTCTTTACTCAATGATCAACATAGACATTTTGCTACAGTTTCTCATAATTAAGTCACTACTAAGTTGACTAGACTATTCTGGACACTAAAACATGATATATGTACTTAGTGAGTGATATACAGATGATAAATAATCAGTTAACTCTAAACAATTATAATCCAACAATGTCTATTTCTTGAGTATATTGTAAAAATAATTCGCTTGAATTTTTTATTATTCTAAAGTTTACATTTGATAATTTTCTCATTAATTTTTAGCAACAGAAAGATAGCTTGAATTTGTTTCTTTAATTACCTTTTATGACCTTTAGCAAGATGATAATTATGAAAAAGGGAGGCCTGGAAGTCTTGTAGAAAAAGTAAGCTTATAAAGTTGCTAAAATGGCCCTCCTGTGCTGGTGTCGATTTCAAAATTAACATTTTGCTTCATGTGCTTCTAATAATCACTGACCCTTACTTCATGTACTTTCCACAGGAAATGAATACAGCAGAAATTACTTTGACCCACTGATGGATGAGGAAATAAACCCAAGGCAGTGTGGGATGGAGGTCAGCAGAGAAGGTGAGCTAGAATTAAGTATGTAATTTTTGTGTCAGAATATTCTTTTCCATTCATGAAAATGAGGTGACAAAGATCACACGTGCAGTTCCGTTTAGATTTGCAGCTTACAATTTAAATGGTAAGTTTTAACCACTAACAAAATGATGGGCAGTGAAGGTAACTTTTGATCAAGGACAGAAAGCTGGTAAGATAGAAGCAGGAATTTGCTTTCATTTGAGGATGCTGTAAGCAATTTTGATGTCTTTATAAGGCCCATGCTGTACATGTGAAGAGCACCATCACTTTACAAATGCCATCTCTGCTCTGAGTTTAAAATGAGTACTCTTCCATTCATCTAGCACATGAGATTTCCATGCTCAGTGACTTGAATTTATCTTATCGAAGGCATTGAACCACCATTTACGTTTTGAATCACAGAGGTGCAGTGATATAATGATTTACTCTTCTATAACCTTGAGTCTAGCTGCGGTTGTAAAATAACAATTCAACAATGCTTCTTATGTAAACACTGCTATGCATATGTGATGGTTTACCAAGCACTCTAGGGCTTACAAAGGTTATTGAGATAATGATAGTGACAAACGTTACTTAGAGTCATCTGCAATCCAGAAGATCATTGAGCAACAATCACTGAATCTGCACTTTTTAATAAAAACTGGGGTAACTCCTCACACAAAAAAGGGATCAAGCACAGTGCAAAGATTATTTTAAAAGGCAGTTTTCAGTGAACTAAACGTATTTGTAAATGATTCAGAATACAGAGATATCATCAAAAGACATGTATCTGCATAATAAGGCCAGGGCTTACTCTCAGGACCAGGTCTTATCAGTTGCTGAAAATCAGAGTGAACTGGAAATGGAAAAACGAAAAATCTCTACATTTTATTTGCTCAAAACACACTTTAGGAATGAGAGAGAATCTCAACAATTTTGAAGAGAAGTGTCAATTGAATTATCACTTGAAGTTGTTTCCATTTTCTTGAAAATTGAAATATATAGCAAATATGACAGAATTTTTATGATGTAAGGACTAAAGTTGACTTAGCCAAGTCAAGAATGGCTCTAACTATAGACAGTAAATATTGTTGGTCACTTTTCCAGCAGTTATTGCCCAACTCCTGTGCTTAAGCTGGGGCTTCACATTTTAGAGCAGGCAGCTCTCTTTACAAGTGTCCATAATCCAGTTTTATGGTACATTTAATGATGTGTTCTTTTTCTTTGTACTGGTCACTCAAGCTTGTGTTGTTACTCCATTTGGGAAGTAGGTAGTGCTAATTAGCACAAGATATCCTTATATATCTTCTATGGTTTAAGAATATGCAGAGACTTAACAGCAATACTCACTTCCAAAAATAGTTTGAGACAGCTTATAATAAAAAAATAAATGTATATGGTTAAAAAAAAATTCAAATAAAGGAGGGGGATTTGAGAACACATACCAAAAGTAGAAGTAAATGTATAAGGAATAGAGAACAGCAGTATTACTATAGTTAAGCACTCATACTTACTTTGAGATTCCTGGAAGTCAAGGTATAAAGGAAAGAAGCATAGGTTAGATAACTTTTAATGTTTAATAGAATTTATGGCTCTTTTTCAGTGTAAATCACCAACCACTACCACCAGTTTTTTTTACAATAAATTCTGGAAGGATATTATATCAATATTTATATAGCAGAGATTATAAAAATAATGGACAATCCCTTTATCACTGGTTCCTGGTAGATACCTTTTACTGAGTATGGAATATGGATCTGAGTGCTGTTATGTAGTAGATGCACAACATTTTAGTGTTTTATAATTTTATATATGATTTGCTATAAGTAATATTAGTTTGTGGATTAATCAGTATTCTCCAAAGAAAGAGAACCAATAGAACATATAATGTATATGTGTGTCAGTGTATCTGTGTGTGTGTGTGTGTGTGTGTGTGTGTGTGTGTGTGTACACAGAGAGAGGGAAATATATTTATTTTAAGGGATTGACTCATGATTGTGGGGACTGGAAAGTTTATCTATGTAGCAGGCTGGCAAGCCTAAATTTCAGTAAGAGTTGATGTCAAATTCAGGTAAGCATTGATGTTGCAGTCTTGAGATTTAATTCAGAGGGGCAGCAGACCAGAAATAGAGGCATCATTTATGTGTGTTGCAATGTTGAGAAGAATCATTTCTTTGGGAAATTTCAGTCTTTTCTCCTAAGCCTTTAACTGATTGGATCAGGCCCACACACATAATGGAGAGTAATCTATTTTACTCAAAGTCTACTGGTTTAAATGTTAATCATATTTAAAAATTGTTTTCACAGCAATATCTAGATTGATGTGTGACCAAACAACTGGGCAGCCTAGCAAAATAGACACATAAAATTAATCATGACATATTCTATTTAATAACTAATTAATTCACCTTATAGGGGTGGTAAGGGCCTGTTGATGTAACATACTAAATGTGTTCTCCCTGATCAAAAATCTTAACTCTGCTGCTTTTAATCTTAACATCCTGTGTTTTACATTGGTGCACCCATGGAGTATAAAGCGATAAGTAATAGGCATACATGGGCCATATCAAAACCACCTCAGTAAAACTACAACCACAGTTCAGTTAGTTCACTTGCCTCCTGTGGGAAGAGGAACGTGCTTGATATATGTATGTGAATTCTATAAAAGAATCTGAGACTACCAAAGTTTAGTATTTCTTACATATATGCAACAATATGATATATAGAGAATAGCTAATGGAAAATATTCATTTTAATTCCATGCTTATATATTTTATGAGGGGTTCAGTGCACGAATTCATGCACCTTGAAAGGAACTGTGGGCCATGAGACTGCAGTGGGCACAGGGGTGGGTCTTGGCCCATCCTCTGCACCCTGACCCAGCCCCTCCCACCACAACCTCTGGTCCCCTGTCTGCCTGCAGCCCTGCTCCTACCATTGCCATTCCCATGTGCTGATGGCACTGGACCCGCTCACACCCGCTAATGGGTGCAGAGAGAATGGGGCTGGCACCAGCAGTGGGTATAAGCAAGGCCAATGCTGTCAGTGGAATGAGCAGTGGCTGCTGCCTCGATTACCCCTCGGGAGCCTGGACAGGGTGGAGATGCCCTGAGGGGTGATTGGGTATGGCAGCTGCTGCTCATACCTGCTGATGGTGCCAAGCAATCAGGGCCAGCACTGAGCACCAGCAACGGGCGTGAGCAGGGCCAGATCCAATAGCAGGTGCAAGTGCCTGGCAGGATTACAGGAGCAAAGAATATTCAGTAACCACCAGAGGCTCGCTCCAATGACAGCAACTGCTGTCCCGCCTTGGTCTGATGCCCCTGCTCACCTACTCCACCATTCCACCACAGCCAATACCTGCCATGTTCCACGCTCTGCTGCCTGATGCCAACACCCACCATGTTCCACCCCCCCCCACACCCCCCCCCCCCTCGGTGGTCAGCGAACATCATAGTGACCGGTTCTTTGGTTGTTTGGTTATTCTGCTGTTTGGTCTTTTTTGCATATTAGGGTTTTCTATATATAGATTGTATGATTTGAAAAAGTCATAATGGCTTGTTCTGAAATGATTCTTGTATATTAGATACGGTTCTTTTGGTTGAAGTAGTATCCTATTATAAATACCCTGCAATAAACATTTTATAAATCATTGTTTCAATTATCATTGTTTTACAACAGTTTTATTTTTTTATTTTTTATTCCCAGAGTAAGGCAGCATATTGAATAGAATTTGTATCTGTGACCTATAATATACTTAAGTAGTATGGTGATTAATAATGATTTTGTAATTACATATGCATGTCTACAAATAGATAAGAAAGTTATCATAAATTTGCCCTTTCAGCTCACTTACAAATTGATAATACAATTCTCTATGATGATCCATCAATAAAACTGTTTGATGAGAATGGATGTGGAGGTGTCCAAGGTAAGGGACAAGTTATTTTCAATCTTTTATATTAATACTACTTATAACTTCATTGAGATTGTTTTTGCAAATGCTAATCTGACTTCTTTAATTATAACCATTAATGATCTATGTGTTGTTGATGGTTGCAAATATTTAAATATAACTAAGGTTGGGGGAAAAGTAATTATGGCCCAATTTCCTATAATTGCATAGAATTTAAAACCCTAAAGAGCAAAAATGACTTAACAGATTTACTACTGTGGGATCCTATAATGATATGGCATACTTGGATTACTAATATGAGGCTATAAGCCACTCTTTTATAAAGAGTTTATCTTAACTATTAATTTCTTAATCTTCTTTGCAATTTCTGTCAAAAGAACATATGATACCTGCCACAATGGAGTATTTGAATAAATTATTAATTATTATATGAACAGATATGATAATCACATATATACAATAATAAGGATGATTCATGATGATGATGATGATGGAAATATTAATACTAGCAAACATTTATTAATACTAGCAAACAGTAGGTGCCTGGCACTGTCCTAAGTGC